>NC_080696.1:33929805-35179805 GCF_030445035.2 Dasypus novemcinctus | reverse complement strand
TCTTCTGGGAAAATTGCAGTAGTCTCCTCAAGGCCTTCTTGCTTCCGGCTTGACCCCCTCAAACCTAACCTCTGCATTGCAAGAGCCATCTTTCCTGTCCCTAACATTTCATTGTGGAAAATTTGAAACATGGAGTGAAGTTAAAGGAATTTTACAGTGAACACCATATATCTATCCCCTAAATCCACCATTAACTTTTCACTGAACTTGTTTTATTATATATCCATCTACCCATAACCCATCCATCTTATTATTATGTCTTGGTTAAGTTTTTTTCATAATCATAAACTTTGCAATCCAGCTACACTCAGAAGGGGAAGAAAAGGTGGAACCCAAAGAACTGTAGTGAGAGCACAGAGATTATGGATACAGAGGGCGGATAGGGGGTGGTGGGTGCTCTCCTAGTCTATTGGAGGAATGGTCTGATGGTTAAGAAGAAGCACAACTTTACTGGAATTGTAGTTGGTGCTGGGGTTTAAGATATATTTAGGGGATTTGAATCTCTGGACTGACAATATGATAGCCAGGCCCTGAGCCTCAACAGACTTCAGCTCCTAAACTCTGATTTATTGGACTTACCCCACTCAGCTAACATGGAGTTGAAGAAGGTCAACCACCACACCATGGAGCCTAGAGTGCCTACAACTGAAAGCAGGAGGATTGCATCCAGTATCCATGTGGAATCTAAGCCCCCACTTGACATAGATGTGCAATGGACACAACCAATCCAATGTCCACAGAGAAAATGTGGCATTGGTGAGGGAAAAGTGGCCATGGTGGCTGCTGGGTGCGGGGAATGGGAGGAAGAGATGAGATGGGGAGGCGTTTTCAGGACGTGTAGTTGTCCTGGGTGGTGCTTCACGGACAACTATGGGACATTGTAGATCCCCCCAGGGCCCACTGTATGGAATGTAGGAGAGTGTGGGCCATGACGTGGACCATTGACTATGGGGTGCAGCGATTCCCAGAGATGTACTTACCAGGTGCAATGGATGTGTCATGATGATGGGAGAGAGTGTTGCTGTGGGAGGAGTGGGGGGTAGGGGCGGTGGGGTTGAATGGGATCTCATATATTTTGAATGTAATATTTTTTAAAAAAATGAATTAAAAAAAAAAAAGAAGAAGCACAAAGGAAATTTCTTGGACTTATCCACAGGTGGCGACAGTGTCCGCAGTCTTGCCAGTCTTGCGCTTCTTGGACCCAAAGTGCTCCTTGGCTTCCACAGTACTCACGCCCTCTGTCACCTTGCCAAAGACCACGTGCTCGCCATCCAACCACTCAGATGCAAAACTGGAAACCCTTTGTGTTGGGTCCAGCACTGGCCATGGACAGGATGCCAGGACCAGTGTGCTTCCGGATGAAGTTCTCACCATCACACTTCTCCCTGTAGACAGACTTTCCACCATTGCCATTATGGCGTGTAAAGTCAGCACCCTGGCACACCAACCCAGGAATAATTCTATGAAAGCAAGGAACTTTATAACGAAATCCATTCTCCCCAGAGGTCAGAGCATGAAAGTTTTCTGCTGTCTTTAGAACTGTCTGCACACAGCTAGAAGGAGACACAGCCCAAGAGGGCTTACTGTCTACAGCAGTGTTGCAAACATGGTGGGATTGACATGGACTGCGGACGCAGGTGGTGGTGTCTGCATGGCCTCAACATTTATTTTTTTGATTTATTTTTTAAATTTTTATTTTTTTAGGAGGTGCTGGGGATTGAACACAGGACCTTGTACATGGGAAGCAGGTGCTCAACCACTGAGCTACACCCACTTCCCCGAACTTATTTTTTTATGCGATTCAAAGTAAAGTGCAGGGAAGCGGATGTGTCTCAAGCAATTGGGTTCCCTTCTACTATATAGGAGGTCCAGGTCCAGGGTTCAATATCCAGGGGCTCCTGGTGAAGGTAAGTTGGCCTGTGTGGCAAGCTGGCCCACAGGGAGTGCTGTCCTGCGCAGGAGTGTTGGTCCACATGGAGAGCTGATGTAGCAAGGTGATACAACTAAAAGAGACGCAGAGAAGAGAAACAAGAGATGCAGCAGTCTAGGGAGCTGAGGTGGTGCAAGAAAATGATCGCCTCTCTCCTACTCCGGAAGGTGCCAGGGTCAGTTCCTGGAGCCGTCTAACGAGAATACAAGCAGACACAGAAGAACACACAGCGAATGGACATAGCAAGCAGACAGTGGAGGGAGGGGGAAGATAAATAAATTAATCTTTAAAACAACAACAACAACAAAAAGAAACAATGTAAAGTGCAGACATGAGTACACTTTTCCCTAAGCTCTGTAACATGCATTCATTACCTAGAGAGCAATATTTGTTTTTCATTAATTTTTTTTGCGGTATGATTTGTATTCAATGAAAAGCATTGATCTTATTTTTTTTTTTTAATTTTTATTTTTTAGGGTAGGCAAGGGAGTAGAGTTTATGAAGAAACAAGAAAATTAGAAAAGTCTGAGACACAGACTGCAGCAGGGCTGCAGGGGTAGATGCACGCATGGGGCCCAGCGTTAGGCCTTTTTAAAACCTTTCCGCCTCCCCCTCCTGATCTAGGGGAGGGCCTCAGCTGTTCCCTGTTCTGATTGGTTGCCTTACAAGCCCCGCGAAAAGCATTGATCTTAATGTCCATTTGTTGAGTTTTGAAAAATGCATAGATCAGTGTACCTCAACCCCTATCAAGATCCAGAAATTCCTTTATGCCCCTTTGCAGTCAATCCTCTGGTTCCCCAAAGGCAGAGAGTCTAATTTTTCTTCCACTATAGGTTTCGTTTTGTCAGTTTGAGGACAATCTGAACGTTTTTGCATCTGGCCTTTTCATTCAGGGTGCAGGTTTTGATATTTATCCATGCTGCAGATATTGGCAGTTCATTCCTTTTCCTAGGTGCACAGTTTTCCATCATATGCACATACCAGTGTGTTTATTCATTTCCTTCCTGTTGCTATACGCACAGGCTGTTTCCAGTTTTTGGCTATTTTAGATGCAGGTAGTATGAACATTTCTTAACTTCCCCTCCCCCTCTTACTCTACCTCCCCTCCCTGTCTCCTCCCCCTCCCCTTCTCTGCTGTTTTGCTGTCTCAGTGCATTCACTGTGTAATCTTCTGTATCTATTTCTCTTTTTTGTCTTCTCTTCTCATCTTTCTCCTCTAGGATTCACAGGAATTCTATCCTGGGGACTTCTGACACGGACAGAGTCTCCCTGTCAGTTGCGCCCCCTCAGTTCCTGGTCTCTGCTGCACTTCACGTTGACTCTCCCCTTTGTCTCTTTCGTTGTGTCATCATCTTGTATGGCTCTCTTGCACAGGCACTGGCTCACCGCACAGGCACTGGATCATCACGTAGGCAGCCACATGGGCACTCGGCTTGCCATGCAGGCACTGGTGAGGGCACTCAGCTCACCTCCCTGGCACTCAGCTCACTGTGTGGGCACTTGGCTTGACACACACTTGGCTCACCACGCAGGCACCTACGTGGGCACTTGGCTTGCTGCGTCAGCAATTGGCTCACTGTGTGGGGACACAGCTCACCACGTGGGCACTGGCAGAGGCACACATTCTCTTCTTCTTTTTCACCAGGAGGACCCAGGGATTGAGCCCAGGTTCTCCCATATGGTAGGCAGGGGCTTTGTCACCTGACCCACATCCACTACCCCATGAACATTTTTGTACATATGTTTCATTTCTCTTAGACTGGACCCTCTGGTAAATGTATGTTTAATTTTATAAGAAACTGCCAGAACTTTTCCAAAGTGGTTGTACCATTTTCCACTTCTACCCAGTGTATGAAAGTTCCGGTTGCTCGGCAGCCTCAGGAACATTTGGTTTTGTCGTTCTCTCTGATGTTAGGCTTTCTAGCAGGTATGTCAGTGTCATCATTTTAAATATGTCCCTGGCTCCATATGGCTCTCAGGAGCAAGCTCCTAACCTGGCATTCAAGCCCTCCAAGGTCCAGCCCTTCTTCGACCAACCTCACCATCTCCACCTCCCATTTAATTTTTCTACTATGTTGGCCCAATCAGGTTTTTCCTGCATGTGCCATGCCAGTTCATTTTTCCTTTGCTGCTACACAGACTATTCTTTCAGTCTGAAATGTGCTCCTTCTCTTGCCCATCTGGTAACTTCCCTAGTTTCTTTTTAGATTCAGTTTAGGAGACCTCCTCCAGGAATGCCTTCCGCACATCTCATGCAGAGGAAGTCACACCCTCTTAAATGCCACGATTGCAACTTCAAGATGTTCTAGTATAGCTCTGATGACTATGAACTCCACAATGGTACATACCCATCTGATTTACCTTGTTTCCTTTGCACTTATAGCAGGGCCTGGCAGATGGTTGGAGCTCATCATCATTGGATGCCAATGTTTATTGGCATTGACAGTGTCAGAAATTCTCATCCTTGCTCACAGGTGAGGACTCCGAGGCTCAGAGAGGTGAAGAAGCTTCTTAAGGAAATAGCCAGGATGTGTGAAAGCTGGGATGTGTCTGGGCTCTTCAGGCCTTGCTCAAATTTCCTTCTTTAGAGGGACTGTCTTACATTGTCTGCCAGCATCCCAGTCCCTCACCCCCCACACCAGCTCCCCCAGTGACAACTCCCCACTTTATGGCTTTTGTAGCCTTATTGTAGCCTGTAATATTTGTTTGGCTGCTTATGAGCTGACACATTTTAGTGTTAGATCCTGACAAAATGCCACCTTTTGTAACTATTGTTTTTTTAAAGATTTACTTCATTTTATTTTATTTATTATGTTCACCCCTCATTGTTTATGCTTGCTGTCTGCCCTCAGTGTCCATTCATTGTATGCTCTCTGTGTCTGTTCCTCTTCTCTTTAGGAGGCACTGGGAACCGAACCTGACACTTCCCATGTGGGAGACAGGTGCTTAATCACTTGAGCCACCTTAGCTTCCTGCTTTGTTGTGTTTTTCTTTGTTTCTCCTTGTTGCATCATCTTGTTGGGTTGGCTCGAAACACTGCCCATTGCACCAGCTTGCTGTCTTGCTTTTCTTCTCCAGGAGGCACTGGAAGTTGAACCTGGGATCTCCTGTTTGGTAGGCGGGAGCACAATCACTTAAGCCACATCCTCTTCCCTGGTGACTATTGTTGCTGATAAACCGCAAGTGTGCCTGTAACCCTGTCCAAAAGGTGAAATTGATAGTCATATTCATTGACTTGCTTTGCAATTCTTTGATTACGTATATGTCTGGGCATTTTTTTCCCATGTTGGATGGGCATTTGGGTTTTCCTGTCAATTGCCTGCTCATATCTACCTTAAATCAGTTTCCATAAAAGTGGGGCCTAAATTGGAGACTCTTGGGCATGTGATTTATTAAATGGATCCTCTTTGGAAAAAAATTTGCAAGGGAGAGAGAAAAGCAGAATAGGGCAGTAGAAAAAACCAGCAACATGTAGTCGCAGGTAAAGTCTACTCTTGGGGGCTCTGGAGTATAAAGCACAACAGAGTTGTCCAGCCTTGAGGCCATGTGCCCAGCTTTTTTACACTCTTTTCATATTATGCCCCAAGCCTCAAGGGGTTTGGGACATAATATCTCAGTTGAAATTGCTCCTGTAAGTTGAGGACAATTCCCCAGAGAATGGGGAGGCTGTGAGCTGTCTGCAGCCTATACTCGCAGCCACTGGGGGATGGTGCCAGGAGAAGTGATGTGGGCAAAGCAACCCAAGTGTCTACAGTCCACCCCTCGAACTGCTCAGATCAAATTGTTTTTCACATTAAGCTCTGGGCACAGCTTCTCCAGGATTCTGATTGTTCATAACACTTGGGAAATTTACAAGATTGATTATAGCCCCTGATGCTGCAGTTGACCAAGAAACCACAAGCTCCTTATTCTGCTACCTTTACTACCTTATTCTACTACCTTTACTACCTTATTCTAAATTGTCCTAATCCTCAGCATGAATGCTAGTGCAGGTGGCTTGTCTTGGTCAGGTGACCAAGACTTCAAGCCTGAGGAATATGACCCTCTGGTTACCATGGCCTCACCAAGACATGGTAATTGTACTTGCCCCTTTAGAGTTAAAACTCGGCATGGGGGAGTGGGTGTAGCTCAGTGGTTGAGTGACTGCTTCCCATTTATGAAGTTGGGTTCAATCCCTGGTACCTTCTAAAAAACAAAAACAAACAAACAAATAGAAAACACAAAAAATTGGGCATGGGATTACAAGAGTTGCCCCAGTAGATCACCTGCGTTTTAAAGAAATCTTTCCCTTTTCCCAGCTGCTTACTTCCTCGTGATGATCAGGTTAATTATCCTGCCATCATGAGGACTCCTTTCTTTGTCTGCTGGTCCATTGACACAAAGATCCCAAAGCAACTCAGTGACAATTGTAGCTTTAAGTTTAGTGAGATCCAGACTATGTTCCCTAAAGAAAGCATTTCCACTGTGGGAACCAAGACCCCTAGACCTACAGAGCTTACAGGGGATGGAAAAGTACAAATTCCCCAAGTATGTCACTGGGAGTGATGGTGAATGGGGCCACTCCTACCTTAGAATAAGGTAGTAGAGGGAATCGAATAAGGAGATTGTGACCTCTTGGTCAAATCCCTTGATTTCTGAGTCAATGCATTTTACCTCTTGGGTGTCTAGCACCACAAATAGTTTAAAATGTACGCCACATTCTGAAGGATAAAGCCAATACTAGCCAACTGCCAAGTTAGCCCCAGTGATCCCTACCTCCTGCTAGTCATACCCTTGTATAGATTCCTTCCCCAGTGTACCTGACTTGATCTATGTGACCAATAAAATGCAGAGGAGGTGATGGTGTGCTGTTTCTGATGTTAGTTTATAGAAGCCTGTGACTTCCGTCATGGGCTCTCTTTCTCTTGGATCACTGTCTCCGGGATAAGCCAGCTATCATAATGTGAGGACACCTCAGCATTCTGCAGAGATGCCACGTGGTGAGGAACTGAGGCTTCTGGCCAACAGGCAGTAAGGAACACAGACTATCAACAACCAAGTGCATGAGCTTGGGAGCAGATCCTCCAGGTTGAGGCTTCAAATAACTGCAGCTTGAGACAACACCTTCATGCCAACCTCACAAGGGACTCTGAGCCAGAACCATCCAGCCCAGCCACTCCTGAATTCCTGAACCAAGGGAAGAATAAGGTAGGCAATAGTTGTAATTGTTAAGTGCTAAGTCAAGGGCTTTGTGTTATGTAGATAGGGCCCCATTCTTGCAGGGTATCTAACATCTCCAAGTGGGGTCCTCTGCCACTTTATCAGGCTGGCAGCTTCTGAATGATGTGGTTGCTGAAAATCAGGTTTGTTGGTGGGGGTGATGATATATGGGTGGGCATGGCAGTGGATTAGGCCCATTCTGGGCTCCCTTACTGTAGTGTTTGCTGAGGTTTCATAGACAGAAAGGCAAACTCATCCCCATGGTACATATTAATCCTGGTTGGATGGATTTCTGCCCTTTCTAGTACAGAAGGGGTCTGATGTAGTTAACTTGCCATCACGTGGCTTGTTGGTCTCCTGAAGGGTGGCACCATCTCAGGGGCTTTGTCCTGGCTCTGTTGTTGACAAGTTGATATTCGGTGGCAGTTACCAAATCAGCCTTGATCATAAATCTTGTTTCTTCTGAGTACCTTATAAACAACTAAGCTATTGCATCTGCTCAGGAGTCTATAAATAATTTTACCTCTGACCTTTTCACTTTCTCAAACTGAAATGACCAGTGCACAGCCTGAAACTTTTGCCACTGGGGTTTCTGCTCCTTGCTGCCTTTCATGGTCCCTCCTGAGTGGAGCTAGAATAAAATAACATATATTTTTTTGGTTTCCACCAACAGATTGAACTGACTTATTCCACGAACCAACCTCAGGTTTTTTCCCCTCCTCCATCATGCCTCATGTGGCCACAGGTGTAAGCTGAGAATGAGGTCACACTGCAACAGTAGTAGGTGACATGGGGACGAGGGCCACCATCTGTGCAGCTCATTGACATTCCCTGGAACTTCTTGGAACCAAAACAGAAGTACCACTTCTCTGAGGTGATGGTGGATTGTTGCCGGACCTGCCTGACCTTATGACTTGGTGGGTATGGCAGTTTTTAGTTCATGACAGGCAATTCTGGCTGCTTGGTCACTTGCTGCCTGTTGGCCAGGTGTTCCTTCTCTAAGAGGGCCCAGTAACAAGCCATGAGCTGTTTTTTTTTCCTTCAAAATGTGCATACTTCTTTGCTGCAGAGAGCATGGCCTTGCTTTGTGACTCTCTTAACTGGCTTGCCAGAGATGCCACATGGCATCTTTGTCTCCTACCGATAACTCTGTAGTAGAGGTTTGCCTGACTATGTGGCTCAAGCAACAGCACTGCTTGAACTGCAGACTGGAGCTGCTGTGGAGCCTTTTATTGCTGTGAATTCCACCCAAACTAGCTGTCTTTTGTATCACTTAACAAAAGGGTTGTGGCAAATTTCTCAGAGTGGAATATAATGCCCCCAAAACCTGAAAGTGTTGTGTTTATTTCTGAGTGGTGGGAGGGGCAAAGTACAAGAACTTGTTTCTTATGTTGGAGGGGCTATCCCGGAATGCCCTACATCATTGGACTCTAAAAGCCTCACAAAAGTCTCAGGCTTATGAATCCTTTTAAGGTTTATCTCTTGATATCTGGAGTACTAGCAAGACATGCAAAGCACTTGCTACTTTCTGCTTATCAAGTTGGATTAATAATGCCATTTTTTGTGTAATGTCCAGATAGTCCAGGTTCCTTGGTAGTACAGGTACTATACAGAGAGCAGGAGGATAATCTAGCTTGGGGGTAAGAATGTGACTGTATACTGTCCTCTCTCATATGGACTTAGATCTTCCTTCCTACTGGGTATGAAAAAGAATTTGCAGAATCAGTGGCTGCATATCATTATTCAAGAATGTTAAACTGCTTTAGTAACGTTACTGTGTCTGGCACTGCAGCTTGTATAGGGGTTACTACTTGGTTGAGTTTGTGGTAGACCATTGTTATCTACCATGACTCATTTAGTTTTCCCCAGGGGCAAGGCAGGTGACTAATTGGGGATTTAGTGGGGACCACCATCCCTGAAATTTTAGGCCTTTCAGATTAGCACTAAGGGAAGCAGATGTAGCTCAAGTAATTGGACTTCCGGCTACCATGTAGGATTTCCAGGGTTCGATACCCAGTACCTCCTGGTGAAGGCAAACTGGCCTGCATGGTGAGCTTGCCATTGCGTAGTGCTGGCCCATGCAGAGTGCTGCCTGTGCAGGAGTGCCGACCGGCACAGAAGTGCCAGCCAATGCGGAAAGCTGACGTAGCAAGATGACGGCACAACAACAACAAAAGATTAGCACTAATACCTACTTTCCACCTCAACCCCTGGGATGTCATATTATTTTTAAGATTTTACCTTTTCTGAGGAGTTTGCCATTTCAGGGACATCCACTTGGTCCTTCCTACTACAAGAGCTTTTATTTTATAGGTCAATGGACCAACTGCTAAGTATGTCCATTCTGACCAGGTATTCAGGAGTCAGGGAATAAGCACCAGAAGATCCAGGGTGTCGTGGTTCTACTTTGAGACAAATCTATGCCAGGATTTTATTTATTATTCTTTAATTTTGAGTTTTGAAACAATCTCAAAATTTTGAAAAAGTTGTGCTACAGTACTGTGGCTGACATATGCCAGAATCGCTCCTGAATACTTCAATATGTGACTTCTACAAACAAAGACATTCTCCTACATAACCCAAACACAGCAATCAAAATTAGGATTTTATCATTGATGTATTGCTATCATTTTATCTTCAAAACCTATTCAAGTTATACTAACTGTCCCAAGAATGTGCTTTATGTAAAAAGGGCTGAAGTTTCTTTCATCCGCAACAGTTCCTCAGTTTTTCTTTGACGTTTATGAGATTGACCATCTTGAAGATTAAAGGTCAATTCGACTTTGTATTTTGTTTCCTCATAATTAGGTTCAGGTTATGCATCTTCCTCAGGAATATCACACATGTAATGCTTCGACAGGGCATCCTACCAGGTGGCACTTGATTTTTATTTATCCCGTTATTGGTGATATTAAGTATGATAACTCAGTTAAGAGCTCCATTAGTTAATTTTAAAAAATTTTGTCCTTATTCTTTTTAATGTTACATTCAAGTAATATGAGGTCCCCATATAGCCCCCACCCCCCTCACCCCACTTCTCCCACATCAACAACTTCTTTCATTATTGTGGCACATTCATTGCATTTGGTGAACACAGTTTGGAGCACTGTTGCACCACATGGATAGTGGTTTACATTGTATTTTACACTTTCCCCCATAGTCTCTCCCATACTCTCCCATAGTCCACCCAGTGGGCCATGGCAGGACATTCAATGTCCAGCAACTGTCCCTGCAGTACCACCCAGGACAACTCCAAGTCCTGAAAATGCCCCCACATATCTCTTCTTCCCTCTCCCCACCCTCAGCAGTTACCATGGCAACTTTCTCCACATCGATGCTACATTTTCTTCCATTACTAATCACAATAGTTCCCCAGAAGAACACCAGTAAGTCCACTCTAATTCATACTCTATACCTCCATTCTGTGGACCCTGGGATTGTTATGTCCACTCCACCTCTATATCGAGAGGAGGGCTTAGATTCCACATGGATGATGGATGCAATTCTCCTGCTTGCAGTTGTAGACACTCTAGGCTCCCTGGTGTGGTGGCTGACCTTCTTCACCTCCCCATTAGCTGGCTGGAGTAAGTCCAATAAACAAGAGGATAGGAGTTGCAGGTCTGTTGAGGCTCAGGATCTGGCTATCACACGAACAGTCCAGAGATTCAGGTCCCCTGAGCATACAGCAAACCCCAGCGCCAACCAAAAGTCCAGTAAAAGTAACAGGAGAGGCTTGTGAACAAAGATCATATCTGATTTCAACTCCATCACACTCAGGAACACAAACTCCGGAGTAGGGCCAACTGACATGGCACTGAACTCCATCTGTCATGACCTTAGAACCTGTGGGTTCGTAGCCCTCAGAAGAACCAGTACCTGGGCTTATATCTACTTTGGTTGTCTCTGGGACCTTGCTGAGGCATGCATAAGAGTGACCCCTCTGATGACCTCCTGACTCTTTTTTGGAGACTCATAGCCATATAAACTCATTTGTCCTTTCCATTTCCCCCTTTTATTCAAGGTCAAAAAGCATTTTTGACACCTGATATTACATATAGGCTGAGATATTCTGCTGGTCTGAGTTGACCCTTTTATTCAAGGTCATTTTCTAGTTACATCATCAGCTGGTACTTGGTAGTAATCCCTTGGCACCAGGGAGGCTCATTCCCAAGAGTATGTCCAATGCTGGGGGCAAGGTAATGCATTTACATGCTGAGTTTGGCTTCAAGAATGGCCAATTTGAGCAACATGGAGGCTCTCAGGAGGTAACTCTTAGGCACCCTGCAGTTCTAGGCCTAGTTCTTATTTCAGGTGCACAGACTCACAGGTATAGTCATTAGTATCAAGGGCTCATTGTTGGATCATCCTTCCTTATTGGTCTTAGCCGTTGCACTTGGGGGATTATTGCTGTTCCATTGGGGAATGTGATAAAGCTCCCCTGGCTAGGAACTCAGCACTCCCTCAGTTGTCGTTTTTAACTGTAACCACTATGAAAATATCCAAATATTTTTATGTACCCTGTATACATGCCCTGGAGAACTCCCTTCCAATCACATGCCCCCTATCAATAACATCCCACACCAGTATTCCTCCCCTGCATAGTTGCACCTCTCTGTGATCCAAAACTTCCTCGAAAATGAAACCTAATATATTGTCAG
This sequence comes from Dasypus novemcinctus, assembly GCF_030445035.2. Classification (NCBI taxonomy): domain Eukaryota; kingdom Metazoa; phylum Chordata; class Mammalia; order Cingulata; family Dasypodidae; genus Dasypus; species Dasypus novemcinctus. The sequence goes on along the minus strand of NC_080696.1, from coordinate 35,168,018 downwards.
GTTCCATTAATAGAAAAATAGAATATAGTGATGGGTTTAAAGATTAGATATAGAACACATATTAATTTAGAAAAATTAAAGCAAAAATAAATTGGGGTATCAAAACATTAAAAAATGAAAAAGTTTTGTTTTTAATGTTCTGCCTTTTATCACTATTCTAAGTGTTACCCTATATGTACAGTGGCAAGGCTTCCATTTCTTCCTCAGTGTCTACGTCCTTTCTTTATCTTTCTTTCTTTTTTTACTTCTAATTATTAATTCTGTCTTCACAAAATTTTAGATCACAGTAATTCATATATACAATATACGGTACTCCTACATATCCAGCATCAAATACTTTGTCCCTTTCCCAGCAATGATCTTTTTACATGTTCATATTATATTTGCTGCAACTGATGTACAGATATTGAGACAATGTATTTCAAACATGGTTACATTTGAGTTGACATTATGGTTTACATTTTAGCCTATAGCTTTTATACATTTTTGGTGAAAATTAACATGTCTTATATCCATCTTTCCATAATCTTGTGGAGCACTTCTATTGCTCCACAGTTACACTGATTCCATCTATTCAATACCTCTTTACCCCCCTCCTCAGGGCCCACAGTGATAACCAATCTTCATTACTTGAAGGACCATATTCAGAGATACTTGCAACAATGTTGACGGCTTGACATGCTTAACTGTCCTAACCCATTGGGAGCCACCAATTCTCTCGAGAGATACAATTCCCTCTATTTGAGAACATCAGTCCTCCCCAGAATGTGGGTGTACCTTCACTCTCATTTTATGGGTCTCCATCCAATGATATAACCCTCTATGACAGAATGAGCACTCACATACTCCCTAGAAGCCTGCCCCATGTCAAATTCTCCCCTTTATGTATCTTAAACAGGTAACCTTCCTTATTATATTTTCAAAATAGTTTTCTCAACATTATACTATCAACCACATACCTGACAATCTCCTATGTTCCAATGTTGCCCCACTCTCCCCTGAATCTCTTGGGCCATCTAACCCATTCTCCCATCCCTAACCCCTCTCAAGCCTGAAAAGCCCCATCCAAAGGTAACCCTATGCCCCCATTTTATCCCTTCCTTGTCCAAATACTTACCTCCTGCTTATCATAGATTTCACCCATGTAGGTGTCAGCTTCCTACCTTCCTCTACCCCCCAAATTCCTTTAAGCCTATCATCTGGTCTCTAGCTCTTTGAGACTGCTTGGTTTCCTTATTTCATATCAGTGAGGTCATGTAGTATTTGTCCTTCAATGCTTCGGTTGCTTCCTGAACATAAGGTTCTCAAGATTCATCCATGCTATCACATATATTTGTACTCTATTCCTTCTTATAACTGAGTAGTATTCCATGTATGTATATACCACATTATATTTATCCATTCATCTGTTGATGGACACTGGGTTGATTCCAACTTTTGGAAATAGTGAATAGTGCTGTTATAAACATTGGTGTGCTTATATCAGTTTGTGTCCTTGCTTTCAGTTCTACTGGGTATGTGCCCAGCAGTGGAATTGCTGGGTCATTTGGCAAATCTATAGCTAGTTATTTTTTTGTCTTTATTTATTTTTTCAATATTACATTCAAAAAAATATGAGGTCCCAATATACCCACCACCCTCCTCACCCCACTCCTCCCCCCCCATAACAACAATCTTCTCATCATCATGAGACATTCATTGCATTTGGTGAATACATCTCTGAGCACCGCTCCACCTCATGGTCAATGGTCCACTTCATAGCCCACACTCTCCCACATTCCACCCAGTGAGTCATGGGAGGACATACAATGTCCAGTAACTGTCCCTTCAGCACCACCCAGGGCAACTCCAAGTCCCGAAAATGCCCCCACATCTCATCTTTTCCTCCCATTCCCTACCCCCAGCAGCCACCATGGCCACTTTCTCCACACCAATGCCACATTTTATTCAATTACTAATCACAATAGTTCATGAATAGAATATCAATAAGTCCACTCTAATCTGGACTCTATTCCTCCATCCTGTGAACCTTGGAATTGTTGTGTCCGCTCCACATCTATATAAAGAGGGGGCTTATTTGAGAAACTGCCAAACTGTCCTCCAGAGTGTCTGTATCCTTCTGCATTCCCACCAGCAGGGGGTGAGTGTTCCCATTCCTTCACATCCTCTCCAGCACTTGTAGTCTTCTGTATTTCTTCATAGCAGCAAATCTTATGGAAGTAAGATGGTAACTCGTTGTAGTTTGATTTGTATTTCCCTAATAGCTGGTGATTTTGAGCATTTTTTCATGGACTTTTTAGCCATTTGTATTTCTTCTTTGGAGAAGTATCTGTTCAAATCTTTTCTACATTTTTAAAATGTGCTGTTTGTCTTTTTTATTTTTGAGATATAGGAGTTCTTTATAGACACAGGATATAATCTCCTATTAGATATATGGTTACCAAATATTTTCTCCCATTGTGTAGGCTTTCTTTTCACTTTCTTGAAAAATTTCTTTGAGGTGCAAAAGGCTTTAATTTTGAGGAAGTGCCACTTATCTATTTGTTCTTTGCTGCTTGTGTATTAGGTTTGAAGTTCATGAAGCCATTTCCTATTACAAGGTCCTATAGATGCTTCACTACATTGCTTTCCAAAGTCTTTATGGTCTTGGCTCTTATATTTAGGTCTTTGATCCATCCTGAGTTGATTTTTATATAAGGTGTGAGTTGGTAATCCTCTTTCATTCTTTTACATATGGATATCCAGTTTTCCAGGCACCATTTGTTGAAGAGGCCATTCTCTCCCCGTTGATTGGGTTTGGTGGCCATGTTAAATATTATATACCTGTATATATGAGGATCTATATCAGAACTCTCATTTTGGTTCCATTGGTCTGTGTGTCTATTCTTGTGCCAATACCATGCCGTTTTCACTACTGTAGCTTTGTAATATGTTTTGAAGTCAGGTAGTGTGATTCCTCCAATTTCATTTTTCTTTTTCAATATGTCTTTGGCTATTCAGGGCCTCTTTCCTTTCCCAATATATTTCATAGCTAGCTTTTCTAGTTCATTAAAGAATAGCGTGTTGGTTTTTATAGGGATTGCATTGAATGTATAGAGCAGTATGGGTAGGATAGACATCTTAATAATATTTAGTCTTCTTATCCATGAACAGGGAATATACTTCCATTTATTTAAGTCTTCTTTGATTTCCTTTAACAGTGTTGTGTATTTTTCTGTGTATAATTTTTTTACATGTTTAGTAAAATTTATTCCTAGGTATTTGATTTTTTGATTCACTATTGTGAATGGTATTTGGTTCTTGATTTCCTCCTGAGATTGCTCATTATTGGTGTACAGAAATGCTACTGATTTTTGTGCATTGATCTTATAACCTGTGACTATACTGAACTAATTTATGAGACCTGTAGACTTCTCTGGGGTTTCTATATATAGGATCATGTCATCTGCAAATAATGAAATTTCAACTTCTTCCTTTCCAATTTGGATGCCTTTTATATCTGGTTCTTGCCTCAGTGCTCGAGCAAGTACTTCTAAGCAATGTTAAATAGAAGGGGTGATAGTGGGCATCCTTGCCTTGTTCCTGATCTTACAGGGAAAGATTTTAGGATTTCACCATTGTAAATGCTATTAGCTGTGGGTTTTTCATATACATCCTTTATCATGTTCAGAAAATTTCCTTCCATTCCAATCTTTTGCAGTGTTGTTGTCGAGAAAGTGTGCTGTTTTTTGTCAAGTGCTTTTTCTGCATCTATAGATATGATCATGTGATTTTTTTCCTTTAATCTATTTATATGGTGTATTATGTTAATTGATTTTCTTATGTTGAACCATCCTTGTATACCAGAAATAAATCCCACTTGGTCATGGTGTATAATTCGTTTAATGTGTTGTTGAATACAGTTAGCAAGTATTTTGTTGAGGATTTGCGCGACTAGAGAGATTGGTCTGTAATTTTCCTTTCTTATGGTGTCTTTTTTGGCTTTGGTACTAGGGTAATGTTGGCATCATCATATGAGTTAGACAATATTCCTCCTGTTTCGATTTTTTGGAAGAGTTTCAACAAGTTTGGTGTTAGTTCTTTCCAAAATATTTTGTAGAATTCACCTGTGAAGCCATCTGACCCAGAGCTCTTCTTAGTTGGGAGGTTTTTAATGACTGAATCTATCTCTTTAGTTGTGATTGGTTTGTTGAGATCATCAATTTCATCTTTTGTCAATGTTGGCTGCTTAAGTGTTTCTAGGAATTTGTCCATTTCCTCTAAATTGTCCTTCTTCTTGGAATATAGTTTTTCAAAATATCCTCTTATGATAGTCTTTATTTCTGTGGGGTCAGTGGTGATATCTCCTTTCTCATTTCTGATTCTGTGTGTTTGCATCTTCTCTCTTTTTTTCTTTGTTAATCTAGCTAAGAGTTTGTCAATTTTATTGATCTTCTCAAAGAACCAGCTCTTGTTTTTGTTTACTTTTTTCTTTTTTTATTATTCATTTTTAAAAAATATTACATTAAAAAAACATGAGGTCCCATTCAACCCCACCACTCCCACCCCCCACTACCCCCAGAGCAACACTCTCTCCCATCATCAAGAAACATCCATTGCATTAGGTAAGTACATCTCTGGGCATCACTGCACCTCATGGTCAATGGTCCACATCATAGCCCATACTCTCCCACATTCCATCCAGTGGGCCCTGGGAGGATCTACAATGTCCGGTAATTGTTCCCGAAGTACCACCCAGGACAACACCAAGTCCCGAAAATGCCTCCACATCTCATCTCTTCCTCCCATTCCCCGCACCCAGCAGCCACCATGGCCACTTTTCCCACACCAATGCCACATTTTCTCTGTGGACATTGGATTGGTTGTGTCCATTGCACATCTATGTCAAGATGGGGCTTAGATTCCACATGGATACTGGATGCAATCCTCCTGCTTTCAGTTGTAGGCACTCTAGGCTCCATGGTGTGGTGGTTGTCCTTCTTCAACTCCATCTTAGCTGAGTGAGGTGAGTCCAATAAATCAGATTGTAGGAACTGGAGTCTGTTGAGGCTCAGGGCCTGGCTATCATCTTGTCAGTCCAGAGATTTAAATCCCCTAAATATATCTTAAACCCCAACACCATCTACAATTCCAGTAAAGTAGCATGAAAGTCTTATGAAAAGAGATCCCATCTGAGTCCAGTTTCATCACGCAGAAACACCAGCTCCAAAGAAGGGCCATCTGACATGGCAGTGAACCACATCTGCCATGACCATAGAACCCGTGGGTCTCTTTAGCACAGGGCACTTCTTGTGCTTATCAGCATTGCACATGGGCCAGCTCCACAAGGGTCAAGGAGGCCCGGGGTTTGAACCACAGACCTCCCATGTGGCAGACAGAGGCCCTAAACACTGGGCCAAGTCAGCTTCCCTCTCTGTGAGCCCTTTGCCCTTTGCCCTCCAAGGAACCAATACCTGGGGATTGTATCTACTTTATCTGTCTCTTAGACTCTGCTCAGTTGTGCATAAGGGCAATCCTTCTGACAGCCTCCAGACTCTTTTTTAGAGACTCGTAGCCATATAAACTCATTTCTCCTTTCCTTTTCCCCCTTACATTAGGTCAAACAGCATTTTAAAGTCATGTTATTATATGTAGATAGGGATATTCTGCTGATCCGCATCGAACCTTCAATTCAAGGTCATTTTCCAGTTGCATCATCAGTTGGTAGTTGATAGTGATCCCTCGGTGCCAGGGAGGCTCATTCCCAGGTGTCATGTCCCACGCTGGGTGGAAGACATTGCATTTACATGCTGAGTTTGGCTTCGAGACTGGCCACATTTGAGTAACATGAAGGCTGTCAGGAGGAAACTCCCAGGCACAGTGCTGCTCTAGGCCTTGTTCTTATTTCAGGCATATAGGCTCACAAGCATAGTCATTAGTATCAGGGGCTCACTGTTGGACCCTCATTCCTTCCCGGGCCTTGCTGCTGCACCTGGGGGACTGCCGCTGCTCCCCTAGGAACCACGACAGAGCACCCCCGGCCAGGAACCCAGTACCTCCCCAGCTGTAGTTTTTAATTATTGCCATTATGAGTATATCCAAACATTACCATGCACCATGGACATATGCCCTGTATAGCTCCCTGTCAGCCATATATCACCTGTCAATAGTATCCTATACCAGTATTCCTCCACTGCCATTGTTGAACCACTCTGTCATCCAGAACTTCCTGAAAATTGAAGCCCAATATAATGTCAGGATCCCTTACTAGCAAAATGGCATATAGCGATGGGTTTAAAGGTTAGATATAGAATACGTGTTGACTTGGAAAAATTCTACATCTTATCTTTTTCTTTTTCTTTTTTTTCCCTAATTATTGAACTTCTCTTCACAAGAGCTCTAGACCACAGCAATTCATATATACAATATACAGCACTCCCACACATCCACCACAAAACCTTTTCCCTTCCACAGCGATACTCTTACAACCTATTCACATCATATTTACTTAAAGGGATGTACAGAGTCTGAGACAATAGCTTTCAAACAAGGTGACATCTGTGCTTACATTGTGGTGCATACTTTAGGATATACAGTTTTCTAAATTGTTAGTTAACCTATGTTTTACATTATGGTTTACATTATCAGTCTGTCATCCCCTATATGTTTATGGTGTAATATTACATGTTTTATATCCATCCTTGTGTACTCTCGCAAAACTCCTCTCTTACCCCACTTTTACCTTGGTTCCACACATTTAACATCCATTTTCCCATCCCCTTGGTGCCCACAGTGGCAGCCAACCTCCATTTCCCGAGGAGCCACATCCAGAGATACTTGCAACAGTGTTCAGGGCCTAACTTGCTCAACTGCCCCAATGCCCTGGGAGCCACCCTTTCTCTCGAGAGATACAGTTCCCTCTATTTGATGGCATTAGTCCTCCCCAGGATGTGGGTCCACCCCCACTCTCACTGCTTGGGTCTCTACCCAATGGTACAACCCACCCTGGCAAAATGAGCATTCAGACATTCCCCAGGAGCCCGTCCCGCATCAGACCATCCCCTCCGAGCATCCTAAACAGGTAACCCCCTTAATTATATTTTGATACGATTTTCTCAGCATTTTACTCTCAACCAACACCTGACGCTCTCCTATGTTTGTATGCTACCCCTCCCAACCCCCACTTTTTGGGCAATATTACCCATCCGCCCGTCCTCAGCTCCCCTCAAACCCGCAAAGCCCCTCCCAAAGGCAACCCCTTGCCCCCATTTTATCTCTTCTTTGTGTTTATACTTACTGCCAGCTCATCATAAATTCCACCCTTGCAGATGTCGGCTCACATCCTTCCTCTACCCCCCAATTTCCTGTAAGCCTATCGTTCTGTCTCTAGCTCTCTGAGGCAGCTTGCTTACTTCATATTATTGAGGTCATGTAGTATTTGTCCTTCAATGCCTGGGTTGCTTCACTCAACATAAGGTTCACAGGATTCATCCATGTTATCAAGTGTGTTTGTAGTGTATTTGTTCTTACAGCCAAGTAGTATTCCATTGTGTGTATATCCACATTTTATTGATCCACTCATCTGTTGATGGGCATTCGGGTTGATTCCATCTTTTGGCGATAGTGATCAATGCTGCCATGAACATTGGTGTACATATATCGGATTGTGTCCTTGTTTTCAGTTCTGCTGGGTATATACCCAGTAGTGGTATTGCTGAGTCATATGGCAAATCTATGGTTAGTTTTTTGAGAAACCGCCAAACTGTCCTCCAGAATGGTTAGATCCTTCTGCATTCCCACCAGCACTGGATGAGAGTTTCCCTTTCTTCACATCCTCTCCAGCATTTGTATTCTTCTTTTTTTTTCATAGCTGCCAATGTTATGGGAGTAAGATGGTATCTCATTGTAGTTTTGATTTGCATTTCCCTGATAGCTAGAAATTTGGAGCATTTTTTCATGTGCTTTTTAGCCATTTGTATTTCTTCTTTGGAGAAGTGTCTTTTTAAATCTTTTTCCCATTTTTTAAATGGGTTGTTTATCTTTTTATTTTCAAGATATATGAGTTCTTTATATATGCAAGTTATAAGTTTCTTATCAGATATATGGCTGCCAAATATTTTCTCCCACTGTGTGGGCCCCCTTTTTACTTTCTTGACAAACTCCTTTGAGGTGTAGAAGGCTTTAATTTTGAGGAAGTCCCATTTATCTATTAGTTCTTTTGCTGCTCCTGCTTTTGTTGTGATATTCATGAAGCCATTTCCTATTACAAGGTCCTGCAGATGTTTCCCTACACTGCTTTCCAAGGTCTTTATGGTCTTGGCTCTTATATTTATGTCTTTGATCCATCTTGAGTGATCTTTGTATAAGGTGTATACCACATTTTATTGATCCACTCATCTGTTGATGGGCATTTGGGGTGATTCCAACTTTTGGCGACAGTGAACAATGCTGCTATGAACATTGGTGTACATATATTGGTTTGTGTCCTTGTTTTCAGTTCTGTTGGGTATATACCCAGCAGTGGTATTGCTGGGTCATATGGCAAATCTATGGTTAGTTTTTTGAGATACCGCCAAACTCTCCTCCAGAATGGTTGGATCCTTCTGCATTCCCATCAACAGTGGATGAGTGTTCCCATTTCTTCACATCCTCTCCAGCATTTGTATTCTTCTGTTTTTTTCATAGCTGCCAATCTTATGGGAGTAAGATGGTATCTCATTGTAGTTTTGATTTGCATTTCCCTGATAGCTAGAGATTTGGAGAATTTTTTCATGTGCTTTTTAGCCATTTGTATTTCTTCTTTGGAGAAGTGTCTGTTTAAATCTTTTTCCCATGTTTTAAATGGGTTGTTTATCTTTTTGTTTTCAAGATATATGAGTTCTTTATATATGCAAGGTATAAGTCTCTTATCAGATATATGGTTGCCAAATATTTTCTCCCATTGTGTAGGTTCCCCTTTTACTTTCTTGACAAACTCCTTTGAGGTACAGAAGGCTTTAATTTTGAGGAAGTCCCATTTATCTATTTGTTCTTTTGCTGCTCCTGCTTTTGGTGTGATATTCATGAAGCCATTTCCTATTACAAGGTCCTGTAGATGTTTCCCAACACTGCTTTCCAAGGTCTTTATGGTCTTGGCTCTTATATTTAGGTCTTTGATCCATCTGAGTTGATCTTTGTATAAGGTGTGAGGTGGTAATCCTCTTTCATTCTTCTCCATATGGATATCCAGTTCTTCAGGCACCATTTGTTGAATAGGCCATTCTCTCCCAGTGGACAGGGTTTGGTGGCTTTATCGAATATTATATGGCTATATATATGAGGTTCTATATCAGAACTTTCAGTTCGATTCCATTGGTCTGTGTGTCTCTCCTTATGCTAATACCATGCTATTTTCCCTACTGTAGCTTTGTAGTATGTTTTGAAGTCAGTTAGTGTGATTCCTCCAATTTCATTTTTCTTTGTCAATATGTCTTTGGCTATTTGTGGCCTCTTTCCTTTCCAAATAAATTTCATAGTTAGTTTTTCTAGTTCCTTAAAGAAGGCTCTGTTGATTTTTATTGGGATTGCATTGAATGTGTAGATCAGTTTTGGTAGGATAGACATCTTAATAATATTTAGTCTTCCTATCCATGAACAGGGAATAATCTTCCATGTATTTAGCTCTTATTTGATTTCCTTGAACAGTCTTGTATAGTTCTTAGTGTATAAGTTTTTTACATCTTCAGTTATATTTATTCCTAAATATTTGATTTTTTTATTTACTATTGTAAATGGTATTTGTTTCTTGATTTCCTCCTGATCTTGCTCATTATTGGTGTACAGAAATGCTACTGATTTTTGTGCATTGATCTTATAACCTGTGAGTTTACTAAACTCATTTATGAGTTCTAGAAGCTTTGTTGTAGATCTCTTAGGGTTTTCTATGTATAGGATCATGTCATCTGCAGATAATGAAATTTTGACTTCTTCCTTTCCAATTTGAATACCTTTTATATCTGGTTCTTGCCTCAGTGCTCGAGCAAGTACTTCTAAGAAAATGTTAAATAGAAGGGGAGACAATGGGCATCCTTGTCTTGTTCCTGACTTTAGAGGGAAGGCTTTTGGATTTCTCCATTGTAAACGATGTTGGCTGTAGGTTTTTCATATATACTCTTTATCATGTTCAAAAAATTTCCTTTTATTCTGATCTTTTGGAGTGTTTTTATCAAGAAAGTGTGCTGTACTTTGTCAAATGCTTTTTCTACATCTATAGATATAATCATGTGATTTTTTTCCTTCGATCTGTTTATATGGTGTATTACATTGATTGATTTTCTTATGTTGAGCCATCCTTGCATACCTGGAATGAATCCCACTTGGTCGTGGTGTATAATTCGTTTAATGTGTTGTTGAATACGATTAGCAAGTATTTTGTTAAGTATGTCTGCGTCTAGGTTCATTAGAGAACTTGGTGTGTAATTTTCCTTTCATGTGGTGTCTTTGTTTGGCTTTGGTACTAGGGTAATGTTGGCATCATAGAAGGAGTTAGGAAATGTTCCTTCTGTTTCGATTTTTTGGAATATTTTTAGCAAGATTGGTGTTAGTTCTTTCCGGAATGTTTTGTAGAATTCACCTGTGAAATGGTCTGGCCCTGGGCTCTTCTCAGTTGGGAGGTTTTTAATGACTGATTCTATCTCTTTACTTGTAATTGGTTTGTTGAGATCATCAATTTCTTCTTTCATCAAGATGGGCTGCTTATGTGTTTCTAGGAATTTGTCCATTTCCTCTGAATTGTCATTTTTGTTGGAATATAGTTTTTCAAAGTATCCTCTTATAATAGTCTTTATTTCTGTGGGGTCAGTGGTAATATCTCCTTTCTCATTTCTTATTTTGTGTATTTGCATCTTCTCTCTTTTTTTCTTAGTTAGTCTTGCTAAAGTTTTGTCAATTTTGTTGATCTCCTAAAAAAATCAGCTCTTGGTCTTGTTTATCTTTTCAAGTGCTTTCTTATTTTCTATTTTATTTAGTTCTGCTCTTATCTTTGTTATTTCCTTCCTTCTTCTTCCTATTGGATTACTTTGTTGTTTTTTTCCTAATTCATCCAAATGTACAGTTAGTTCTTCAATTTTTGCTCTTTCTTCTTTTTTGATATATGAATTTATGGCTATAAATTTCCCTCTCAGTACTGTTTTTGTTTCATCCCACAAATTTTGGCATGTTGTGTTATCATAATCATTTGTTTCAAGGTAGTTATTGATTTCTTTTGAGATTTCCTCTTTGACCCACAGTTTTTCTAAGAGTGTGCTCTTTAATTTCCAAATCATGGTGTGAAATCTGGGCCTCTGCCCCTTGCAAATTTCCAGCTTCACTCCACTGTGGTCAGAGATATTATTTTGTATGATTTTGATATTTCTGAATTCATTAAGCCTTTCTTTGTGGCCTAGCATATGGTCTATCTTGGAGAATGATCTATGTGTGCTTGAGAAAAATGTATATCCTGCTGTGTTTGGGTGTAATGATCTATATATATATATTAGATCCAGCTCCTCTAATATACTGTTCAAATGTTTTGTTTCTTTAGTGATTCTCTTTTGAGATGTTCTGTCCAGAGTTGGTAGTGGTGTATTAAAATACCCCCCTATAATTGTAGATGCATCTATTCTTTCACTTAGTTTTTCCAGCATTTGCCTCACGTATTTAGAGGCGCCCTTCTTAGGAACAGAAATATTTATGATTGTTCGATCTTGACAGATTGTCCCTTTCACTAAAATGTAGTATCCTTCTTTGTCTCTCACAATTGTTTTGCATTTAAAGTCTTTTTTGTCTGATATTAGTATAGCTACTCCTGCCTTTTTCTGGTTATTGTTTGCTTGTATGATTGTTTTCCAACCTTTCACTTTCAACCTCCATGAGTCTCTGGGTCTAAGATGTGTCTCTTGTAGACAGCCTATAGATGGGTCATATTTCCTTATCCAAGTCCCAGTCTGAATCTTTTGATAGGTGAGTTTAATCCATTGACATTCAGTGTTATGACTTTCAAGGAATTATTTGTGTTAGCCATATTTTGATTGAGCTTGTGTTTGTCATATTTTGTTTGCTTTTTTTCCCCCTTCTCTTTTTGTCTTTTTTGTTCCTCTTACACTCTCCTCCAACTCTGCCTGTCCTGTTTTTTCCTTTCTTCCTGCAGAACTCCCTTTAGAATATCTTGACGGGGAGGTTTCTTGTTGGCTAACTCTTTCAGTTTCTGTTTATCTGTGAATATTTTGAATTCTCCATCATTTTTGAATACTAGTTTAGCCGGATAGAGTATTCTTGGTTGGAAATTTTTTTCCTTTAGTACCTTGACTATATCATACCACTGCCTTCTTGCCTCCATGGTTTCAGATGATACATCAGCACTTAATCTTATGGAGCTTCCCTTGTATGTGATGGTTTTCTTTTCTCTTGCTGCTTTTAGAATTTTCTCTTTGTCTTGAGCTTTGGATAATTTGACAAGTGTATGTCTTGGGGTGGGCCTGTTGGGGTTTATGACGATTGGTGTGCGCTGTGCATCTTGGATATGTACATATGTCTCTTTCAGTAGATTTGGGAAGTTTTCAGCCATTATTTCCTGCAACACTCCTTCTGTCCCCTTTCCCTTCTCTTCTCCTTATGGAATGCCTATAATACGTATGTTTGAACATTTTGCATTATCATTCAGGTCCCTAAGTCCTCCCTGGATTTTTTCTATCTTTTCATCGACCAATTCTAGTATCTGTTTGATTTCCGATGTACTGTCTTCCACATCACTAATTCTCTGCTCTGCCTCTTCTAGTCTGCTGGTATTTGCTGCAAGTGTATTTTTGATTTCTTGAACTGTGGTGTTCATTCCCATCATATCTGTTATCTTTTGCATATGTGTGTAATTTCCCCTCCAAGTGTTGTCTTTATGTTGTTAACCTCTTCCTTTACTTCATTAAATTTGTCGGTGAAAAATGTTCTGAGCTCTTTCATTGCTTGTGCAAAGTTCTGCTCCCCTTCCTGATTTTTAGTTTGTTGATTGGATTCAGCCATGTTTTCCTGATTACTGGTTTGGTTTGTAGATTTTTGTTGCTGTCTGGTCATCATTTTATCTTGATGGGTTTAATCAGTTCCTTAGCTTCTTTGTCTAGTCTTGGAGATTAAGTAGCTCTTGTTTTTGCGTAAGTGTTATATCTTCTCTTTGTCACTTTGTTCTCTTATTCTAATTTCTTATTGCTGGTTGAGTTCACTTTAAAGGAAAGTATTAGGGCTAGGGAAAGGCAATTGTGTAAGCAAGGAAAAAGTGTAAGGTAATATTGGTGATAAATGTTAACAGAGCAACCGTGTGAGGTCTGGGAGGATGGATATTATATTCATGTAAGTTGTGTAGAATTATAGCAGTAGGTAGAGTATCTATAATGAGGTAGTCGACTGAATATGGGAGGAATATGATATGAATTAAAAAGCTAGTATTTTCGTGAGAGAGGGAAAGAGAAAAGAAAGGCAATAGTTTCAAGAGTGGATAACAGACAGAAACAAAACAAAGGTATTAGAAATTAAGAGTTAAGAGGAGAGGGGCAAGATGGTGGCTGAGTGAACTTCCCTGTTAGTATCTCCTGCAGGGAGTCGGCTGGGCGGCGTTGGAGACTCTTTGGGACTGGGCTGTTTCGGGATTTTTGCTGGTCCGGAGGTGTCTGGACATCGATTTGGAGGGAAGGTAACAGAGAGGATCCGTCTGTGAAATATACACGGAGATCCCAGCTATGTGTGGAGGATTCCCTCCTTGGGTAGGCGGAGCCAAGGCATCTAGCACCGTGGTGGCGGGGGGAGCCGAGCCGAGCCACGGCAGTGGGGGGAGCCGAGTTGAGCCCGGCGGCAGGGTTTCTGTTCTTTGTTTTTTTTTTGGAGGCTCTGCAGTACTGGGGCCCTGGGTGACCTATTGGGTGGTTGGTGGGAAGGGAGGTGCTTGCAGACCCATTTGGGCAGACAGACAGGGGTTTTAGGGCAAAGCAGGGGGAATTTTTGATTGCGGACACAAACAATAGCATTTCCCCCTAGAGCCACCCCCCCCCCCCAAGCCCAGCTGCTGACCTACAGCAGTCTCAAAGTGATAGCAACAAAGAGATGCTACCAGGGTCTCGTGGGGTGGCAGACGTTTGGAAGCTGATTAGGGGAATATTTTGCGAAGCGTGGGAATTTTGGGTTTGGACTCTGTTATTAGTGTTTCTGGCTGGAGCCCCTCCCCCACACGTGGATATTGATCTCAGTCATTAAATTGGCTGCAGCCTAGAGGAGCCCCCAGGTGGACATTCCCGGGGACCACAGGGTGGGAGGGTTCCTGAAGTCAATTGGTGATATATCCACACAATAGATCCTAGTAAGTGAGTGAATTGTAGGACACAGAACACAGGATAGAGCTTGTGGATGAGACCTCACCCATAGGGCTGGCACCCAGCTGCAGGGATCCCTGAAGGCTGTGATGCACTGTGGTGCCCCCCAGGCTTCCTGTTAACTGGACTCGAGGTTGCCAGGTCTGAGTTCCCTGGACTCTGGCAGCCCACATGCCAGAGACTCACACCTCTTGAGGCCTCAATACCTCAGACTGTCCATCCCTGAATCCACCACGCCTTGAGGTTCATCTGAGGCCCTTGAATGTCCTAGCCCTCAACGTTTGCGTTTTTTCTTCTTTATTTTATTTTGTTTTGTTTTTATTTTTATTCTATTTCTTTTCTTTTTTAAAGATTTATTTATTTAATCCCCCCCCCCCGGTTGTCTGTTCTCTGTGTCTATTTGCTGCGTCTTGTTTCTTTGTCCACTTCTGTTGTCGTCAGCGGCACGAGAAGTGTGGGTGGTGCCATTCCTGGGCAGGCTGCTCTTTCTTTTCACGCTGGGCGGCTCTCCTCATGGGCGCACTCCTTGCGTGTGGGGCTCCCCCACGCCGGGGACACCTTTGTGTGGCACGGCACTCCTTGCGTGCATCAGCGCTGCGCATGGCCAGCTCCACACGGATCAAGGAGGCCCGGGGTTTGAACTGTGGACCTCCCATATGGTAGACGGATGACCTAACCACTGGGACAAAGTTCGTTTCCCTATTTCTATTTTTTATTCTAGTTTTTTAATGTTCTGATTCCTGGCATTGCATTATCCCCTAGTCTTTTCTCGCAGCATATCCCCCAAAGTCTCTTTTTCTTTTCTTTCTTTTTTTTTAATCCTCTCTTTCTTGTCCCTGATCTTCTTCTTATTCTATTTTATCTTAACAATACAAGATCCTGCAGGAAACACCTCATATTTGCTGGGTTTCCTCATCCTCCACTGCCTCATTTCTCTGTGAATAGATTTAGGCTATCTACACTATCCCCTTTCCCCTACAACTTGATATCCTCCACCATCTGCTATCTCTCCTATATTCCACCTCCCTTTCTTTGATCCACAAAGTGTCTAACTCTTAATTTCTAATACCTTTGTTTAGTTTTCCATCTGGTATCTGCCTTTGAAACTATTACCTTTCTTTTCTTTCCCTCTCTCACGAAAACAATAGCTTCTTAGTACGTACCATATTCCTCCCATATTCAGTCATCTACCTCATTATAGGTACTTTCCTACTACTATAACTCTACACAATTTGCATGATCTAACCTCCATCCTCCCAGAACTCATATTGTTGCTTTGTTAACATATATCACCAATACTACTTTATGCTTTTTCCTTCCTTACACAATTGCCTTTCCCCAGCACTAATACTTTCCTTTAAAGTGAACTTAACCAGCAATAAGAAATTGGAATAAGAAGAACAAAGTGACAAAGAGAAGATATAACACTTACGCAAAAACAACAGCTAATTAATCTCCAAGACTAGACAAAGAAGCTAAGGAACTGATTAAACCCGTCAAGAAAAAATGATGACAAGACAGCAACAAAAATCTACAAACCAAACCAGTAATCAGGAAAACATGGCTGAATCCATCAACAAACTAAAAATCAGGAAGGGGAGCAGAACTGCGCACAAGCAATGAAAGATCTCAGAACATTTATCACCGACAAATTTGATGAAGTAATGAAAGAGGTTAACAACATGAAGACATCACGTGGAGGGGAAATTGCAGACATATGCAAAAAGATAACAGATATGATGGGAATGAACACCACAGTTCAAGAAATCAAAAATACACTTGCAGCAAATACCAGCAGACTAGAAGAGGCAGAGCAGAGAATTAGTGATGTGGAAGACAGTACATCGGAAATCAAACAGATACTAGAATTGGTCGATGAAAAGATAGAAAAAATCCAGATAGGACTTAGGGACCTGAATAATAATGCAAAACACTCAAACATACGTATTATAGGCATTCCAGAAGGAGAAGAGAAGGGAAAGGGGTCAGAAGGAGTGTTGCAGGAAATAATGACTGAAACTTCCCAAATCTACTGAAAGAGACAGATGTACATATTCAAGAAGCACAGCGCACTCCACTGGTCATAAACCCCAACAGGCCCACCCCAAGACATATACTTGTCAAATTATCCAATGCTCAAGACAAAGAGAAAATTCTAAAAGCAGCAAGAGAAAAGAAAACCATCACATACAAGGGAAGCTCCATAAGATGAAGTGCTGATTTCTCATCTGAAACGATGGAGGCAAGAAGGCAGTGGTATGATATAGTCAAGGTACTAAAGGAAAAAAATTTCCAACCAAGAATACTCTATCCGGCTAAACTCCATTCAAAAATGATGGAGAGTTCAAAATATTCACAGATAAACAGAAACTGAAAGAGTATATCAACAAGAAACCTCCCCTTCAAGAAATTCTTAATGGAGTTCTGCAGGAAGAAAGGAAAAAACAGGACAGTTAGAGATGGAGGAGAGTGTAAGAGCAACAAAAAAGACAAAAATAGAAGGAGAAAATAAAATAATACCAACAAAATATAACAAACACAAATCCAACCAAAATATGGCTACCACAAATAATTCTTTGAACGTAATAACACTGAATGTCAACGGATTAAACTCACCTATCAAAAGATTCAGACTGGGACACTGGATAAGGAAATATGACCCATCTATATGCTGTCTACAAGAGATACATCTTAGACCCAGAGACTCATGGAGATTGAAAGTGAATGGCTGGAAAACAATCATAAAAGCAAACAACAACCAAAAAAAGGCAGGAGTAGTTATATTAATATCAGACAAAATAGACTTTAAATACAAAACAATTGTGAGAGACAAAGAAGGATACTACATTTTAGTGAAAGATACAATCTGTCAAGAAGATCGAATGATCATAAATATTTATGCTCCTAACAAGGGTGCCTCTAAATACGTGAGACAAACGCTGGAAAAACTAAGTGAAAAAATAGATGCATCTGCAATTATAGTGGGGGATTGTGGGATTTATTCCAGGTATGCAATGATGGTTCAACATAAGAAAATCAATCAATGTAATACACCATATAAACAGATTGAAGGAAAAAAACCACATGATTATATCTATAGATGCAGAAAAGGCATTTGACAAAATACAGCATCCTTTCTTGATAAAAACACTCCAAAAGATCGGAATACAAGGAAACTTTTTGAACATGATAAAGAGTATATATGAAAAACCTACAGCCAACATTGTTTACAATGGTGAAATTCTGAAATCCTTCCCTCTAAGCTCAGGAACAAGACAAGGATGTCCATTGTCTCCGCTCCTATTTAACATTGTCTTGGAAGTACTTGCTTGAGCACTGAGGTAAGAACCAGATATAAAACGCATTCAGATTGGAAGGGAAGAAGTCAAAATTTCATTATTTGCAGATGACATGATCCTATACATAGAAAACCCTGAGAGATCTACAACAAAGCAAATGAGTTCAGCAAAGCTGCAGGTTATAAGATCAATGCCAAAAATCAGTAGCATTTCTGTACACCAATAATGAGCAAGATCAGGAGGAATTCAAGAAACAAATACCATTCACAATAGTAAATAAAAAAATCAAATACTTTGGAATAAATTTAACTAAAGAGGTAAAAAACTTATACACTGAGAACTATACAAAACTGTTCAAGGAAATTAAAGAAGACCTAAATAAATGGAAGAATATTCCTTGTTCATGGATAGAAAGACTGAATATTATTAAGATGTCTATCCTACCAAAACTGATCTACACATTCAATGCAATCCCAATAAAAATCAACACAGACTTCTTTAAGGAACTACAAAAACTAACTATGAAATTTATTTGGAAAGGAAAGAGGCCCCGAATAGCCAGACATATTGAAAAAGAAAAATGAAATTGGAGGAATCACACTTCCTGACTTCAAAACATATTACAAAGCTACAGTAGGGAAAATAGCATGGTATTGGCATAAGGAGAGACACACAGACCGATGGAAGCGAATTGAAAGTTCAGATATAGAACCTCATGTGTATAGCCATATAATATTCAATAAAGTCACCAAACCCTCTCAACTGGGAGAGAATGGCTTATTCAACAAATGGTGCCTGGAGAACTGGATAGCCATATGTAGAAGAATGAAAGAGGATTACCATCTCACACCTTATACAAAGATCAACTCAAGATGGATCAAAGACCTAAATATAAGAATGAAGACCATAAAGATCTTGGAAAGCAGTGTAGGGAAACATCTACAGGAACTTGTAATAGGAAATGGCTTCAGGAATATCACACCAAAAGCATGAGCAGCAAAAGAACAAATAGATAAATGGGACTTCCTCAAAATTAAAGCCTTCTACACCTCAAAGGAGTTTGTCAAGAAAGTAAAAAGGGAACCCACACAATGGGAGAAAATATTTGGCAGCCATATATCTGATAAGAAACTTATAACTTGCATATATAAAGAACTCATATATCTTGAAAATAAAAAGATAAACAACCCATTTAAAAAATGGGAAAAAGATTTAAAAAGACACTTCTCCAAAGAAGAAATACAAATGGCTAAAAAGCACATGAAAAAATTCTCCAAATCTCTAGCTATCAGGGAAATGCAAATGAAAACTACAATGAGATACCATCTTACTCCCATAAGATTGGCAGCTATGAAAAAAACAGAAGAATACAAATGCTGGAGAGGATGTGAAGAAAGAGGAACACTCATCCACTGCTGGTGGGAATGCAGAAGGATCCAACCATTCTGGAGGACAGTTTGGCAGTTTCTCAAAAAACTAACCATAGATTTGCCATATGACCCAGCAATACCACTGCTGGGTATATACCCAGCAGAACGGAAAACAAGGACACAAACCAATATATGTACACCAAAGTTCATAGCAGCATTGTTCACTATCGCCAAAATTTGGAATCAATCCAAATGTCCATCAACAGATGAGTGGATCAATAAAATGTGGTATATACACACAATGGAATACTACTCGGCTGTAAGAACAAATACACTACAATCACACGTGATAACATGGATGAACCTTGAGAATCTTATGTTGAGTGAAGCAACCCAGGCATTGAAGGACAAATACTATATTATCTCAATGATATCAAATAAGCAAACTGCCTCAGAGAGCTAGAGTCTGGAAAAGAGGCTTACAGGAAATCGGGGGGTGGAGGAAGGATGTGAGTTAATGTCTGCAGGGGTGGAATCTGTGATGAGCTGGTGGTAAGTATGAGCACAAAGAAGGGACAAAATGGGGGCAAAGGGTTGCCTTCGGGTGGGGCTTTGTGGGTTTGAGGGGGGCTGGGGATGGGCAGAGGGGTAATATTGTCCAAAAATTGGGGGGAGGGAGGGGCAACATACAATCATGGGAGAGTGTCAGGTGTTCGTTGAGAACAAAATGTTGAGAAAATCATATCAAAGTATAAGTAGGAGGGTTACCTGTTTAGGATGCTCAGGGGGTATGGTCTGATGCGGGACGGACTCCGGGGGAATAGCTGAAGGCTCATTTTGCCAAGGTGGGTTGTACCATTGGGAAGAGACCCAAAAAGTGAGAGTGGGGGTGGACCCACATCCTGGGGAGGACTAATGCCATCAAATAGAGAGAACTGTATCTCTTGTGAGAAAGGATGGCTCCCAGGGCATTAGGGCAGTTGAGAAAGTCAGGCCCTGAATACTGCTGCAAGTATCTCTGGACATGGCTTCTTGGGAAATGGAGATTGACTGGCGTTGTGGGCCCCAAGGGGAGGGGAAAATGGATGTGGAATGGATGGAACCAAGGTAAATATGGGGGCAAGAGAGGAGTTTTGTGAGAGTACACAAGGATGCATATAAAACATGTAATATTACACCAAAAACATATAGGGGATGACAGACTAATAATGTAAACCATAAGGCAAAACATAGGATAACTAAAAAATTTAGAAAACTGTACAACCTAAAGTATGGACCACATAGTAAGCACAGATGTCACCTTGTTTGAAAGCTATTGTCTCAGAATCTGTACATCAGTTTCAGGAAATATGATATGAATAAGTTAAAAGATTATCGCTGTGGAAGGGAAAAGGTTTTATGGTGGATCTGGGGAAGTACTGTATATTGTATATATGAATTTCAGTGATCTAAGACTCTTGTGAAGCTGACATTATGTTGGGATTCACTTTACAGGAAGTTTTGGATCACAGAGTGGTTCAACAATGGCAGCAGAGGAATACTGATATAGGATGTTATTGACAGGATATATATGGTTGACAGGGAGTTATACAGGGCATATGCCCAGGGTATATAGTAATGTCTAGATATACTCATAGTGGAAACAATTAAAAACAACAGCTAGGGGGGTACTGGGCCCATGGCAGGGGCGTCACTGTCTTGGACCGTGGGGGAGCAGCGGCAGTCCCCCAGGTGCAACAGCAAGAACCAGGAAGGAAGGAGGGCCCAACAGCGGGCTCCTGATACTAATGGCTATGCTTTTGAGCCTATACACCTGCAATAAGAACAAGGCCTAGGGTAGCACTGTGTCTGGGAGTTTCCTCCTGACAGCCCTCATGGTACTCAAATGTGGCCACTCTCACAGCCAAACTCAGCATGTAGATGCAGTGCATTCCCCCCAGCGTGGGAGATGACACCCAGGGATGAGCCTCCCTGGCACCGAGGGATCACTACCACATACCAGCTGAAGATGCAACTAGAAAATGACCTTGAATTAAAGGTTCAATACGGATCAGCAGAATATCCCTGTCTACATATAATAACATGACTTCAAAATGCTGTTTGACCTAATGTAAGGGGGAAATGGAAAGGAGAAATGAGATTATAAGGCTATGAGTCTCTAAAAAAGAGTCTGGAGGTTGTCAGAAGGAAAGCCCTTATGCACAACTGAGCAGAGTCTAAGAGACAGATAAAGTAGATACAACCCCAGGTATTGGTTCTTTTGAGGGATAAAGAGACCCACAGGTTCTATGGTCATGGCAGATGGGGTTCACTGCCATGGCAGATGGCCCTTCTTTGGAGCTGGTGTTTCTGCATGATGGAATTGGACTCAGAGGGGATCTCTTCTCACAAGACTTGCTTGCTACGTTATTGGAATTGTAGTTGGTGCTGGGGTTTAAGATATATTTAGGGGATTTGAATCTCTGGACTGATAATATGACACCCAGGCCCAGAGCCTCAACAGACTTCAGCTCCTACACTCTGATTTATTGGACTTACCCCACTCAGCTAACATGGAGTTGAAGAAGGTCAACCACCACACCATGGAGCCTAGAGTGTCTACAACTGAAAGCAGGAGGATTGCATCCAGTATCCATGTGGAATCTAAGCCCCCACTTGACATAGATGTGCAATGGACACAACAAATCCAGTGTCCACAGAGAAAATGTGGAATGGGTGTGGGAAGGGTAGCCATGGTGGCTGCTGGGTTTGGGGAATGGGAGGAAGAGATGAGATGTGGAGGCGTTTTTGGGATGTGGAGTTGCCCTGGGTGGTGCTTCACGGACAATTACGGGACATTGTAGATCTCCCCAGGGCCCACTGGATGGAACATGGGAGAGTGTGGGCTATGATGTGGACCATTGACTATGGGGTGCAGTGATGCTCAGAGATGTACTTACCAGGTGCGATGGATGTGTCACGATGATGGGAGAGAGTGTTGCTGTGGGGGGAGTGGGGGGTGGGGGGGTTTGAATGGGACCTCATATTTTTTGAATGTAATTTTTAAAAATAAATAAATAATTAAAAAAATAATACTGAAAAAAAAGAAATTAAGAGTTAGACACTTTGTGGATCAAAGAAAGGGAGGTGAAATATAGGAGAGAGAGTAGATGATGGAGGATATCCAGATGTAGGGGAAAGGGGATAGTGTAGGTAGCCAAAATCAATTCACACAGAAATGAGGCAGTGGAGGATGAGGAAACCCAGCAAATGTGAGGTGTTCCCTGCAGCACCTATTGTATAATTAAGATAAAATAAAATAAGAGGAAAATGAGGGATGAGAGAGAGAGAGAAAAAACAAGAGAAGAAAGGAAGAAAGAAAAAGGGGGTGGGTAAAGGGCGGGGAACAGGTAGGGAAAAGAAAAAAAAGATATACACCAACCACAACAGCAACAACAAAAACAAAAAAACCCTAAATAACTGAAAAAAATGACTTTGGGGGATACACTGGGAGAAAAGACTAGGGGATAATGCAATGTTTGCAATCAGGACATTAAAAATAAAATAAAATAAAAACAAAAACAAAACAAGACAAAACAAAAAAGAAAAAACGCAAACATTGAGGGCTAGGACATTCAAGGACCTCAGATGGACCTCAGGGCGTGATGGATTCAGGGATGGAAAGTCTGAGATATTGAAGACTCTAGAGGTGTGAGTCTCTGGGGTGTAGGTCACTAGGGTTTAGGGGACTCAGACCTGGCAACCTCAAGTCTGGTTAACAGGGAGTCTGGGAGCACCGCAGTGCATCACAGCCTTCAGGGATCCCCGCAGGTGGGTGCAGCCCTATGGGTGAGGTCACATCCGCAAGCTCTATCCTGCGTGTCTGAGCCCCACAATTCACTCCCTCACTGGGGTCTATTCTGTGGATGTATCATATCACCAAATCGACTTCAGGACCCCTCCCACCCTGTAAGCCCCTGGAACGGCCACCTGGGGGCGCCTCTACACTGCAGCCAATTTAATGACCCAGATCAATAGCCAGGCCCGGGGGTGGGGCTCCAGCCGGAAACACTGATAATAGAGTCCAAAACCAAAATTCCCATGCTTGGCAAAATAGTCCCCTAATTGGCTTCCAAACGTCTCCCACCCTGCCAGACCCTGGTGGCATCTCTTTATTGCTATCAATTTAAGTCCACTGCAGATTGGCAGCCAGGCCTGGGGGGGGGGGGGGGGGGGGGGCGGGGCTCTAGGTGGAAGTGCTATTATTTGTGTCTGCAATTAAAAATACCCCCGCTTAGCAATAAAACTCCCGTTTGTCTCCCCAAATTGGTCTGCAAAGGCCTCCTGTCCTATTATCCCCCCAATAGGCTGCTCAGGGCTTATGAATTCCCCAGTACTGCAGACCCTCCAAAAAACGCCCCTGCAGTGCTGGTGCTGCGGCTCCCCTCACCCCAGGAGAGAGCGTCCCACGTGCAGCCCCGACCTGTGTCATAGAGTCTCAATTATATTTTATAGACGAATTTTCTCTGTTACCTTCCCATCAAATCAATGTCCTGATACCTCCTGCCCTGCAAAAATCCTGAAACAGCCTGGTCCCAAAGAACTTCCAATGCAGCTCAGCTGCTTCTTTGCAGGAGATTGTATCAGGTATGCTCATTCAGCCACCATCTTGCCCCATCCTCCTGTTTATTTTTTCAAGGGCTTTCTTATTTTCTATTTCATTTAGTTCTGCTCTTATCTTTGTTATTTCTTTCTTTCTTCTTCCTGTGGGGTTACTTTTTTGTTGTTTTACTAAATCCCCCAAGTGTGTAGTTAGTTCTTCAGTTTTAACTCTTTCTTCTTTTTTGATGTATGAATTTATGGCTATGAATTTCTCTCTCAGTACTACTTTTGCTGCATCCCATTACTTTTGATATGTTGTGTTATCATTTTCGTTAGTTTCAAGGTAGGTATTGATTTCTTTTGAGATTTCCTTCTTACCCACTGTTTTTCTAAGAGTGTGTTGTTTAATTTCCATATCTTGGTGTGAAATCTGGGCCTCTGACACTTGCAGATTTACATCTTCACTCCACTGTGGTCAGGGAAATTATTTTGTATGATTTCAATCTTTCTGAATTCCTTGAGACTTTCTTTGCAGACTAGCATATGGTCTATCTTGGAGAATGATCCATGTGCACCTGAGAAAAATGTATATCCTGCTGTACTGGGGTGTAATGATCTGTATATGTCTATTAGGTCCAGCTCCTCTACTATACCATTCAAAGTTTTTGTTTCATTATTGGTTCTCTTTTGAAATGTTCCGTCCAAAGTTGATAGTGGTGTATTAAAGTCCCCCACTATAATTGTCGAGGCATCTAGTCTTTCACTTAGTTTTTCCAGGGTTTGCCTCACGTATTTGGAGGCACACTTGGTAGGAGCATAAATGTTTATGATTGTTCGTTCTTCTGGAATGATTATCCCTTTCACTAATATGTAGTGTCCATCTTTGTCTCTCACAACTGTTTTGCACTTAAAGTCTATTTTGTCTGATATGAATATGGCTACTCCTGCCCTTTTTGGTTATTGTTTGCTTGTAAAATTGTTTTTCAGCCATTCATTTTCAACCTCCTTGAATCCTTGGGTCTAAGATGTGTTTCTTGTAGACAACATATAGATGGGTCATATTTCCTTATCCAATCTTCCAGTCTTAGTCTTTTGACAGGTAAGTTTAAGCCACTGACATTCAGTGTTATCACTTTCAAGGAATTATTTATATTAGCCATATTTTCTTTGGATTTGTGTTTGTCATAATTTGTTTGTTTTTTTTTTTTTTTGCTCTTACACTCTCCTCCAACTCTGCCTCTCCTGTTTTTTTTTTCTTTCTTCCTGCAGAACTCCCTTTAGTATTTCTTGAAGGGCAGGATTCTTGTTGGCATACTCTCCTAGTTTCCGTTCATCTGTGAATATATTGAACTCTCCATCATTTTTGAATGCTAGCTTAGCTGGATAGAATATTCTTGGTTTTAAATTTTTTTCTTTTAGTACCTTGACTATGTCATACCACTGCCTTCTTGCCTCCATGGTTTCAGATGTGAAACCATCATTTAATCTTTTTGAGCCTCCATTGTATGTGATGGTTCTCTTTTCTATTGCTGCTTTTAGACTTTTCTCTTTGTCTTGAGCATTGGATAATTTGGAAAGTATATGTCTTGGGGTAGGCCTGTTGGGTTTTATCCTGTTTGGAGTGGATTGTGCTTCCCGGACATGTACATCCAATCTCCCTCAGTAGATTTGGGAAGTTTTCAGCCATTATTTCATCTGACACCCCCTCTGTCCCCTTTTCCTTCTCTTCTCCTTCTGGGATGCCTATAAGGCATATGTTTGTGTGTTTTGTATTGTCATTCAGGTCCCTAAGTCCTAGTTGGATTTTTTCTATCTTTTTATCGATCAGTTCTACTATCTGTTTGATTTCAGATGTACCATCTTCCACATGACTAATTTTCTCCTCTGCCTCTTCTAATCTGCTGTTTTTTTGCTGGGAGTGTATTTTTTTTTAATTTCTTTAACTTTTTTTATTGAAATGTATCACTCATACACAAACATACATAAACTATAAATGTATAATAGCTGTGAATTTAAAAAACAAACATATTACAGTAAAGAAACATATATAACATCTCACCCTACCACCAATAACTTGCATTGCTTTTAAACCTTTATAAGTAATGATTTAAAAATATTGTCAAAATATTACTACTAAACAAAGTATTTTCCCCTAACCAATCCAATATTACTATCTTTATATCATCTATATATGAACATACATAAACAATTAAGTGTATAAAAAAGTTGTAAACTTACAAAGGAAACATGCATTACATCATACAGGGGTCCCATACATCAACCCTCCACCAATGCCTTGTGTTGTCATAGTTTGTTGCAAACTATGAAAGAACACTGTCAAAATCTTACTACTACTCTTAATTCTTATCTTACATTTGGTGTGTTTTCCCCTAACCCACGCTATTATTTGTTTTTAAATATATATTTTTTTATGGCAGAAGTTGTAAACTTATAAAATAATCATGCGCATGTGCAGAATTCCCAAACAACACCCCTCCACCAACACACCACAATGTGGTGTGTCATTTGCTACAGACAAAATAACATCATCTGATTATTACCATGTCCATAGCGTACACTTGACTCATTTTTCCTTACTGCCTCAGTATCAACATAGTACATCTTTTGTGTAAATGGAAGAATATTATATTATTACTACTAGCCACAGTCCATAGGTCACTCCAGCTGAATTCTTCCCATGCTTCTCGACATTCCCAACACTGTGCAGTAGTGATATGCATTTGTTGTAGCTTACAAAGGACACTCTTGCATCTGTACCATCAACCACAATTCTCACCCACCTTTTGGTTTACTGTGTTATCTAGTTCCAGGATTATTCTCAACCATTCTGTCAATTGGCATTTACATAACTAGACTACCATTTTCACTCATATCCCATTTACAAACTAGCTATTATTCACTGTGTGTTTACCATCCACTCTATACATTTCCAATATTTTTCAGTAAAGCTAATTAAAAGTTCTACATACATTAAACCTCAGTAGTCCACTCAGTCCTTCTCTTATCTCCTTGAAGAATCCACCACCTACTAACAGGTCTTGAAGACATTTTCCAATAATTTCTTCTAGAAGTTTTATGGTTCTTGCTTTTATTTTTAGTTTTTTGGTCCATTTTGAGTTAATTTTTGGATAAGGTGTGAGATAGAGGTCCTCTTTCCTTCTTTCAGCTATGTATGTCCAATTCTTTCAGCACCATTTGTTGAATGGATTGTTCTGCCCGAGCTGTGTGAGTTTGACAGGCTAGTCAAAAATCAATTGACCATACCAGTGAGGGTCTGTTTCTGAACCATCACTTTGGTTCCATTGGTCTATTTTTTCTGTCTTTAGGCCAGTACCATGTTGTTTTTACCACTATAGGTAGGTATTATGATTTAAAGTCTGGAGATAAGGGTTCACTTTTCCTTTTTATGATGTTTCTGGCTATTCAGGACTCCTTACCCTTCCAAATAAATTTAATGATCGTGTTTTCAAGTTTTTCTTTAATGCTGGTGGAATTTTTATCAGGATTGCATTACATCTGTATACCAATTTGAGTAGAATTGACATCTTTATGATATTTAGTCTTCCAATCCATGAGCATGGAATGTTCTTCCAGTTATTTAGGTCTTTTTTGATTTAACACTGAGTTGCAGTTTTCTGAATAAAAGTGCTTTACATCATTGATTTTTATTCCTATTTGAGTTTATCTGTTATATGTTATTTTCCCCACTCTTTCGACACTTTTGGTTACTTTTACTGATATAATCTTTATTTCTAGACTCTCTTCCAGGCCTCTCTCTCCAGTCTTTACTTTTTAGGCTCTAGCATACCCTTTAATATTTCCTGAAATTCTGGTATCTTGCTTAGAAATTCTCTCAGGTTCTGTTTATCTGTGAATATTATAATTTCACCCTCATTTTTGAAAAATAATCTTGCTGGATATAAGATTCTTGGCTGGAAGTTTTTCTCTTGTAGTATCTTAAATATATCAGACCACTGTCTTCTTGCCTCCATGGTTTCTGGTGAGAAATCAGCACCTAATCTTATTGGATATCCCTTATATGTTATGTATTGCTTTCCTCTTGCTGCTCTCAGAATTTTCTCTTTGTCTTTTGCCTTTGACATTCTGATGAATATGTGTCTTGGAGTTGGTCTATTTGGATTTTTTCAGATGAGAGTACGTTGTTGTTCTTGGACATGGATATCAATATCCTTCAATAGGGTTGGGAAATTTTCTACCATTATTTCTTTAATTTTTCTTTCTGCCTCTTTTCCCTTCTCTTCTCCTTTGGGGACACCCATGAGATGTATGTTTACATGCCTTTTGCTGTCATTTTCTTCCCTGAGACCTTGTTCAACTTTTTCCATTCTTTTCTTCATCTGTTCTTTTGTGTGTTCACTTTCAGAGGCCATTTCTTCAAGCTCACCAGTCCTTTCTTCTGCCTCCTCACATCTGCTATTATAGGATTTCTATGTTTTTTACATTTCATTGATTGCACCTTTCATTCCCATAAGATCTGCTATTTTTTATGTATGCTTTCAAAATCTTCTTTGTGCTCATCCAATGTCTTCTTAATATCCTTAATCTCTTTAGTCATCTCATTGAATTTATTAAGGAGGTTTGTTTGAACATCTGTAATTAGTTGTCTCAACTCCTTATGTCTTCTGGAGGCTTATCTTGTTCCTTTAATTGGGCCATAGCTTCCTGTTTCTTGGTGTGGATTGTATGTTTTTGTTGGTATCTTCACATCTGACTTACTAGAGTATATATT
Source organism: Dasypus novemcinctus (assembly GCF_030445035.2). Taxonomy (NCBI): domain Eukaryota; kingdom Metazoa; phylum Chordata; class Mammalia; order Cingulata; family Dasypodidae; genus Dasypus; species Dasypus novemcinctus. The sequence continues at coordinate 35,139,649 of NC_080696.1, read as the reverse complement.
CTGAGTGCAGTTTTTCTCTTTTTAGTTTATGGCTTCCTATCATTTGTCCCTTGCTGGTTGCACAGTAGGAACCAAGCATGTGGTTGGTGTTGTAAGCTGTGGAGGCTCAAGCTTCCCTCATTGCACCAGGGACAATGATGCTTTTTCTAACTTTCTCCTTTGCCAGGGGTAGGTACAAATTCACAGCTATGTGGAATAATCCATGTGCAGGCCTAGACCATAGCTGCCCAGAGAGACTGATGAAACTTCACATCCCTTTCTCTCCTGTCTGGTGCAGGAATGGAGCTGCGGATGTGGGCAGCAATCTATGCAGTACTGGACCAGGATGACTGAGTTGCCCAGGTAGACTTCTGATTTTCAGTCAATGCCAGCCAAAGTTTTCTGCAGTTATCTGTATAGGCTGGTGCAGGGCTCCTCAGCCTCCTCCACGCTAGAGGCAAGCTGAAGCCTAGGTTAGGGCTGCAGGCTGGTCTGCGTGAAAGAAACTGGTTCCTGCAGACCCTGAGAATTTCAGTCAGCCCAGCTTCGCTCAGGCTGAGGGTGAAGTCAGATTGGCAGCTACCGGCCTCTTTCTGACTTGGGCTGGTTATCACCCAGCCATTCCCAGGGTTATCTCTTAGCCAGTCAAGTCTCCCAATCTGTAGCCAAAATTGGCAGTCAACCGTCTCCTCCTTCCCTGTTTCTGGGAAATGGATCTTCCAATTCCTGTCACAGAACAGCTCCTGGGGCGACTGAGGCCACCAGAGCAGGATGATCACTGACCTCCTCGGCTTGGCCGGTAATTTCCCAGAGAGCCTGGAGCAGGTCTCTGCAGCTTCCTCCCTGCTGGAGATGGCACTGGGGCCCAGGCTAGACCTGCAATATTATCTGGATGGGAAGAAACTGGTCCCCACCAAAACTGGGATTTTCAGTCCTCCCTGCTTCTGTTCAAGCCAGGTGTGAAGTTAAGAGGGCAGTTTGGATCACAGAGTGGTTCAACAATGGCAGTGGAGGAATACTGGTATGGGATGTTATTGACAGGCGATATATGGTTGATAGGGAGTTATACAGGGCATATGTCCAGGGTGCATGGTAATGTTTGGATATACTCATAGTGAAAACAATTAAAAACAACAGCTGGGGGGCTACTGGGTTCCTGGCCGGGGGTGCTCTGTCGTGGTCCCTAGGGGAGCAGCAGCAGTCCCCCAGGTGCAACGGTAAGAACCAGGAAGGAATGAGGGTCCAACAGTGAGCCCCTGATACTAATGACTATGCTTGTGAGCCTATACACCTGAAATAAGAACAAGGCCTAGAGCAGCACTGTGCCTGGGAGTTTCCTCCTGACAGCCTTCATGTTACTCAAATGTGGCCAATCTCAAAGCCAAACTCAGCATGTAGATGCAGTGCATTCCCCCCAGCGTGGGACATGACACCTGGGAATGAGCCTCCCTGGCACCGAGGGATCACTACCAAATACCAGCTGAAGATGCAACTAGGAAATGACCTTGAATTAAAGGTTCAATGTGGATAAGCAGAATATCCCTGTCTACATATAATAACATGACTTTAAAATGCTGTTTGAGGGAAACGGACTTTGGCCCAGTGGTTAGGGCGTCCGTCTACCACATGGGAGGCCCCCGGTTCAAACCCCGGGCCTCCTTGACCCGTGTGGAGCTGGCCCATGTGCAGTGCTGATGCGCACAAGGAGTGCCGTGCCACACAGGGGTGTCCCCCGCGTAGGGGAGCCCCACGCGCAAGGAGTGCACCCATAAGGAGAGCCGCCCAGCGCGAAGGAGGGAGCAGCCTGCCGAGGAATGGCGCCGCCCACACTTCCCGTGCCGCTGACGACAACAGAAGCGGACAAAGAAACAAGACGCAGCAAAAAGACACAAAAAACAGACAACCGGGGGAGGGGAAGGGAATTAAATAAATAAATAAATAAATCTTTTAAAAAAAAAAAATGCTGTTTGACCTAATGTAAGGGGGAAATGGAAAGGAGAAATGAGTTTATATGGCTACAAGTCTCTAAAAAAGAGTCTGGAGGTTGTCAGAAGGATTGCCCTTATGCACACCTGAGCGAAGTCTCAGAGACAGATAAAGTAGATACAACCCCAGGTATTGGGCTAAAGAGACCCACAGGTTCTATGGTTATGGCAGATGGGGTTCACTGCCATGTCAGATGGCCCTTCTTTGGAGCTGGTGTTTCTGCGTGATGGAACTGGACTCAGATGGGATCTCTTTTCACAAGACTTTCATGCTACTTTACTGGAACTGTAGTTGGTGCTGGGGTTTAAGATATATCTAGGGGATTTGAATCTCAGGACTGACAATATGATAGCCACGCCCTGAACCTCAACAGACTTCAATGCCTACACTCTGATTTATTGGACTTACCCCACTCAGCTAACATGGAATTGAAGAATGTCAACCACCACACCATGGAGCCTAGAGTGCCTACAACTGAAAGCAGGAGGATTGCATCCAGTATCCATGTGGAATCTAAACCCCCTCTTGACATAGATGTGCAATGGACACAACCAATCCAATGTCCACAGAGAAAATGTGGCATCAGTGTGGGAAGGGTGGCCATGGTGGCTGCTGGGTGCTGGGAATGGGAGGAAGAGATGAGATGTGGAGGCGTTTTTGGGACTTGGAGTTGTCCTGGGTGGGGCTTCACGGACAATTACGGGACATTGTAGATCCCCCCAGGGCCCACTGGATGGAACATGGGAGAGTGTGGGCTATGATGTGGACCATTGACCATGAGGTGCAGCGATGCTCAGAGATGTACTTACCAAATGCAATGGATGTGTCGTGATGATGGGAGAGAGTGTTGCTGTGGGGGGAGTGGGGGGTGGGGGCGGTGGGGTTGAATGGGACTTCATATTTTTTGCATGTAATATTTTTTAAAAAATGAATAAAAAAAAAAAAAGAGGGCAGCTCGCAGCCTCTTTCTTAACCTGGACAGGTCAAACCTTAGCTGTTCTCAGGATCATAGTGTAGCCGACTGAATTTCCTCATCGTAGCTGAAACTGGTGCCCAACCATCTCTTCCTCCCCCATTTTGGAGAAGTGGAGCTTTTGATTCCAGCTGCGGAACAGCTCTTGAGTGGTCTTGTGCCTCCAGTGGAGGATGGGCACCAGCGTCCAGCTCATGGAGCACTCTACTTCTCTGCAGACAGGCATCTCTTTCTTCCACTCCTTCAAGTATGTTGCAGGATGCTCTTTGGCCTCCTGGAGTCCCCAAACAGATGCTTCAGCTAGCTCCAGAGAGCTCTGGGTATGTATCAGGAGCTGACTCTAGGAGCTCCTTACTCTGCCACCATCTTGCTGGTTCTAGAGAGTGTATTTTTGATTTCTTGAATTGTGCTGTTCATCACCATCATATCCGTTATCTTTTTGCATATGATTGCAATTTCTTCTGTATTCTCTCCAAGTGTTTTCTTCATATTCTTAATCTCATCCTTCACTTCATCAAATTGGTCGCTAATATATGTTTTGAGAGCTTTAATTACTTGTTCGATGTTCTGCTTCTCTTCCTGGTTTTTAGTTTGTTCATTGGATTGGGCTATGCTTTCCTGATTATTGGTTTGGTTTGTAGTTTTTTGTTAGTGCCTGGTCATCATTTTATCTTGACGGGTTTAATCAATTCATTAGCTTCTTTGTCTAGTCTTGGGGTTTAATTAGTTGTTGCTTTTGCATACGTGTTATGTCTTCTTTTTGTCACTTTGTTGTTCTTATTCTATTTTCTTATTGCTGGCTAAGTTCACCTGAAGGAAAATATTAGAGCCAGGGGAAGCAAAATGAGTAAGAAAAGAAAGTGTGTAATAGATGTATTGATAGTAAGTGTTAACAGTGGAACCATGTGAGATCAAGGAGAATGGATATTAGACTCACTTAAGCTGTGTAGAGTTATAACAGTAAGTAAAGTAGAGTACCTATAATGAGACAGTCAACTGAATACGGGGGGGGGATATAGTATGAATTAAAAGGCCATTGTTTTCAGGAGAGAGGGAAAGAGAAAAGAAAGACAATAATATAAAGAGTGAATAAAAGACAGAAAACAGAAAAAAGGTATTAGAAATAAAAAGTGAGAAAATTTGGGGGCCAAAAAAAGAGAGGTGGAATGTAAGAGAAACAAATAAATGATGGAGGATAGAAAGATGTAGAGGAAAGGGGATAGTGTTGGTGGCCAAAATCAATACACACAGAAAAGAGAAAATGGAAGATGAGGAAACACAGCAAATGTGAAGCGCTTTCTGTAGTACCTAATATTAAAAAATAAAATAAAAAATAAGAGAAAGGAAGAAAAAGAAAAAAAAGGGAGGGGGGCAAAAAAAGGGGCAGTAAGCAAGCCAGAAAAAGAAAAAGAGAAAAAAAGATAATAAAAAGGGCCTTTGGGGGATAAAGAGGAAGAAGGAAAAACCAGAAGACACACCAATGACAACAACAACAAAAAAATCCCAAAGTTTCAAGCAAGGAATCATCTTTGCAGTTAAATAAAATGCTTAGGAATCTGGCATTCCCACTTTCCCCTTCCTCACTTCCCTCTCTCCCAGGGTAGCAGGAAAGCTGCATGAGGGGTCCGGTAGGAGAGTCAAGTGGGTCCTTGGTGAACCAACTCAACACAGAAGACAATGACTCTTTATTTCCAGCGATAGAGCACCTACACCTCACCAGGAACCCCAAATATGCTATTGGAAGCTTGGAAAGCAAGTTCTATGGTCCCTCTCTATTAGGTGTGCTAGGGAGGGCTAATTGGTATTCTGACTCCTCCTCCTCCCAGACCAGGTTTCCTATCCCAGGGCATTTAGGTAAACTGGGTTTTCTCAGCAGATTTGCCTCTCCTTTCTTCCCAGGCTCTCCCCAAGCCAGCTGGTATGCTCCTCCAAGCTAAAAAAAAAAAAGGAGGGGTGGGGGCTGGACCAGAAAATTGAACCCGCTCACCTAGCCCCTCCGTGTCTCCCACCAAATCTCTTGCACTCACAGGGCCAGTCCAAAACCGGAGTCAGTCCAAAATGAGTCCAAAACAATTCAGTGGCATTAATTACCTTCACAGTGTTGTGCACCACCACCACCATCCATTACCAACACTTTTTCATCATGCCAAACAGATCCAGGCTCATCTTGTAGCTTCCAGCCTATGCCCTGGAACTAACCATGTATCAAAGGAGCTCTGGTTCCTTTTGGTGGAGAATGGTAAATATTTAGAAGCTATGATCTGGTTGCTAGGTGTGTTCAAAGCTATTTGGATGTCTTTACTCTGAAACCTTCTCAGTGGACAGAGCTGGGGATATATGTCTGTACATCCATATCCATATCTGTATTATCATCTATATTATCTATCTGTATTTAACCATGCATCATATTTGGAACTAATTCCAACTCGCCTTCATGGGGTTCATTCTAATTTTCTCTTTTTATACTTGTCAGTGTTTCCCTGATAGTGAAAAACCTGACTGCTAATATCCTTCCTACATCTATTTATTTGATCAAGCCCCCAGTAGATAATCATATATCCCAATGCCGCTGCTTCCCCACCACTGAGTGAATGTCCTCTTTACCTACTCTAGTTTCAACACCTTGCATTGGTTGCTGCTTCCATCCCTCACATCTAGAAATATCTCACCCTCCATGGACTTTAAAACAAGTTGGGCCCCTGAGTGGGGACCCTCTTTACCCTGCTCAGGCTTGGCTCTAATACTGTATGTCACTGCCACCTCCCAGGGTGGCTGTGGGGGTGCCCTCCTCACTTTACCAAGTGTACCAATACCATTTCTTGAATGGCCTGTCCTTTCTCTGTTGATTTGAGATGTCATCTCTATGATATACTAAGTTTCAACAAATGTGTGGGTCTGTTTCTGTAAATGCTAGTTAGCTCCATGGACCATTTTAAGTACTATAGCTTTTTTTTTTTTTTTTTTAAAGATTTATTTTTATTTATTTAATTCCCCTCCCCTCCCCCGGTTGTCTGTCTTCTGTGTCTTTTTGCTGCGTCTTGTTTCTCTGTCCGCTTCTGTTGTCGTCAGCGGCACGGGAAGTGTGGGCGGCGCCATTCCTCGGCAGGCTGCTCCCTCCTTCACGCTGGGCGGCTCTCCTTATGGGTGCACTCCTTGCGCGTGGGGGCTCCCCTACGCGGGGGACACCCCTGTGTAGCATGGCACTCCTTGCACGCACCAGCACTGCGCATGGGCCAGCTCCACACAGGTCAAGGAGGCCCGGGGTTTGAACCGTGGACCTCCCATGTGGTAGACGGACGCCCTAACCACTGGGCCAAAGTCCGTTTCCCCTATAGCTTTTTAATATGTCTTATTTTCTGGCAGGACAAATCCCCCTTTTTTATTCTCCTATTTCAAAATTGCATTGGCTATTTCCTCCCAACGTTACACTTCTGGATGAATTTTAGGGCTGACTTGTCATGAAATTTCTTATTTCCAAATCTTGGAAGATTTGGCTTCTTGGTGTCTTCAACTTTGGGCTCGGAGTTGGTGCTAATCAGTGTTTGTTGAGTGATGATAAGAGAAGCTACTTGCCATAACCCATGACAGAGCGGCAAAAGAGGAAGCCAGTGATGCCTGCTCTGTCTCCCTGTGGACCCCAGGCTCAGGCATGCCTGACGCCCAGGCCCCCATCTCCAGCCTTTCCTCCCTGAATGAGCCCCAAGCAATGGTGCCCAGATGCTTCACCCTGAACCTTGTACTAGTTGCTCTCAATGTTTTCAGGCCATGATGCCACAATGTACAGATGGGGAAACTTAGAGCCAGACTAGAAATGGATCCCACATAGGGGTGTTAGCAGCACTTCCATGTTTGGGGTGTGTGTGGAATTTGGAAATCTGAGTTAAAACCTGCTCGACTAGAGTACATCTGCTTTTGTCTGGTTTGAATGTAATGTGAAGAAAAGTTGCTATTAAACAAATGAACAGTCAAAACACCAATACAGGGAAGCAGATATGACTCAAGCAGTTGGGTGCCTGCCTACCACATGGGAGGTACCAGGTATGGTTCCCGGTGCCTCCTAAAGAAGTTAGCAAGCTGGTGTCATGTGAAGGTACGGCAAGCTGACACAACAAGATGACACAAGAGACCCAGGAGGAAAAGCATAATGAGAGACACAACAAAGCAGAAAACAGAAGTGGCTTATTGAGTAGACTTCTCTCTCCCACATCAGAGGCCCCAGGTTCAGTTCCCAGTGTCTCCTAAAGAAACAAAGAAGATGAACAGACACAGCAATTGCAAAGAACAAGGTGGTGGGGAAAGATACATAAATAAATCTTTTTTTAAAAAAGAAAGATACTATCAAGTGTTCCTCCTTTTCAACACTAAGGACTGCCTTTTTGCATTTCCTGTAAGGCAAGTCTAGTGGTCGTGAAGACTCCCTCAGGTTTGACTGCAAATGTCTTTTTTTCTTGCTCATTTCTGACATACAACTTTGTCCGGTGTAGTATTCTCAAGTAACAGGTTTTGGTTTTTTTTTTTTTTTTTTTTCTTTCAGCACTTTAGGGATGTCCTCCCATACCTTCTGGCCTCCACTGTGTCTATTAAGAAATCAGGTGTTAATCTTATTAAGGATTCCTTATAAGGGACACGTTGCTTCTATCTTGCTGTTTTTAAGATTTGTCTTTGTCCTTGGCTTTGATTATAATATGACTCGATGTAGATATTCATATGTATGGGTTCATCCTATTTGTTGTTTCTTGAGCATCTTGGATTTGTATAATCATGTCTTTAGTCAGAATTGAAAAGGTTTTTGCCATTATTTCTTCAAATATTTTTTCTGACATATTTCTCTCTTCTCCTTCTGGGACTACTATGATGTATATATTGTTAAGCTTCATAGCATCCTACAGGGTGTTCAGGTTCTGTTTGTTTCATTCTTTTATTCCTTCTGTTCCTAATCTGGACTATTTCAATTGTTGTGTCTTCAAATTCACTGATCTTTTCTTCTGCCCCCTCAATTTGCTCTTGAACCCCTCCATTTAAGTTTTCACTTCAATGATTGTACTTTGTTGAAACTATGATGTTGTTCATTGGTGGTTTCCCTGATTCCCTTTAGTTCTTTGTGTGTTTTTTCCTTTTGTTCATCGATCCTCTTTATGAAAGTTGTTCTAAGATTTTTTTTTTTTGGTGTTCTAAGATTTTTGATTATTATTCTTCCCAAATAGTTTCTGTCATATTCCTTTTTTCCTGCCTGGGCCACTTTTTTTGTATCCTTGTATGTGTTTGCAATTTGTTGTTGAGAACCAGACATTCTGAGTATTATTTTGTGGTCACTCTGGAAATGAAGTTCTCCCTCATTTCAGTCTGCTCAGACTAAGAACAAGAAGAGGGGAAAAAAGGAAAGGAGGAAAAGAAACAAAAAAAATAAATAAATACAAACCAAACACACACACACACACACACACACAAAGGAAAAAAAAAGTGGTGAAGTGGATCGCGAAGTCTCTTGTTATATTATTATGTGCTGGTAAGAAGACAGAAAATGCTGCTTTCAAGGCTGTTGAAAACTAGGTCAGCATCCCTGCTCACCCCTCAGGGTCCACCAGACCCAAAAATTAAAACAGAGAAAGAAAAAACAAATCAACAACAACAGAAAAAGAAAGGTAAAAAGAGTTACACTGGCCCTTTTATTCCTGTAGATGCTGGTGTATTGCCAGAAGATGCTGCTTCTGAGAGAAAGAGGGCTAGTACCTGTCCTGAGTCCTCAGAAATCCACTACAATAGACAACACACGAAAGAGAGAGAAGAAATCCAACCAATGAAAAAGAGCATTGGATCTTTAATCTGTATAGATGTTAGTATGTGGTCAAAGCTGCTATTGCAGAGAGGGCTGAAAGCAAAGCCAAAGCCTATGCTGTGTCCTCTGGGATCTACCAGGCCAGGACATGCCCACACACAAAAGGGGAAAAGAAAACAAAAGAACTAGCTCCAAGTGAATGCTGCTAGAAGGCTCTGAGTACTGATGCCCAGAGGATCAGAACTGAAGCTAGCTTCCACACTTGTTTCTCATGGATCCCCAAGGCCAACCTCAACCCCAACTCTAGAGGAGGAGGTTTCATCTGCCAGCCCTGGCCCCAGCAGGCCGCTTCCAGAATCTGGACCATGCTGTTGCAGCCATTGCCACAGGACTAAGTATAGGACCTGGTCATTGATTCGTGCTTTCACTTACATAAACTGAAAACTTGGCAGCCTCTCACTTCCTCTGGTACTCCTGAAGTTGTTCTAAATGTCCATTCTGGTTCCAGAGTTACTAGTTAATTTCAGGCTTTTCTAGCTCTTTCATTTTTTAATAAAGGGAGCAATTTGTAAAATTTTCTACTCCACTGTTTTGAGACTGCTCTCTAATATTCTATTTCTTAATCTGGGTTGTAGTTACATGGATAGGATGACTTTGTGATTATTTGTCAAGGAATACACTTAAAAATGGGCACTTTTCTACATTTATAATATCTTCAATAAAATAATTCTTTTGAAACATAGAAGCAGTGAGGAAGTTGCTGTAATCTTCCAAGCAAGAAATGATAATGCTTGGAGACAGAAAGAAATGGTCAGTTTCGAGATACGTTCTATGAGTAGAGCCTAAACGGATGAACTGCTAGTGTGACATGCAAGAAAGAGAGGATCAAGATGACTCATATATGGATTAGAGTGGACTTACTGGTATTCTATTCATGAACTATTGTGATTAGTAATTGAAGAAAATGTGGCATTGGTGTGGAGAAAGCAGCCATGGTGGCTGCTGGGGGTAGGGAGTGGGAGGAAGAGGTGTGATGTGGGGGCATTTTCAGGGGTTGGAGTTGTCCTGGGTGGTGCTGCAGGGACAGTTACCAGACATTGTATGTCCTCCCATGGCCCACTGGGTGGACTGAGGGAGAGTGTGGGCTATGATGTGGACTATTGACCATGAGGTGCAGCGGTGCTCAGAGATGTATTCGCCAAATGCAAACAATGTCTCATGATGATGGAGGAGGTTGTTCTTATCGGGGGAGGAGTAGGATGAGGAAGGTTGGGGGTATATGGGGACCTCATATTTTTTTAATGTAACATTAAAAAATAAAGACAAAAAAGGGGAAAAAGATGACTCCTCTATTTTTCTCTTGAGCAAGTGGGTGGTACCATTTGCTAAGATAGTGAAGACTTGAAAAGTGGAAAATTGCAGGAAACTGGAAGAAATTAACAACTCTATTTTTACCATGTTAAGTTGAAGATACAAGAGAGAATGGAGAAAAATGCAAATTCACTGAAAGAATGAGAAGGGTCAGAACTGAAGAATGTAATGATACAGGAAGATCCAGAGACTTCCATCACGGTCTCATGCAAAAGACAGTATGTTGTTGAGTGATTTGGTGGAAATAATGATGAGACAATGAGGTTTCATCTGAGAATAATTATTTCCTCTATGAAGTATGCATCAAAGATTTCAGCTGAGACTACCAATTGGTAAGGTGAGTGGAAATTCAAGAAGAAAGAGAGTGTGAAAGTTAATATGGCAGAAAAATACAGTAGAGCAGGGTATCAGGGCCAGGTTCAGAGCTCATTTGAGTTTTCTGGTCATGAATTTGAATTGAGTGCATTCAGCTCATGTAATAGAGCGGAGGGTGAAAGTTAAGGAATGGGGAGGATGTAACAAAGAACAACATCGGTAAACAAAGAATCACCCTCTCCTTCTCTCTCTCTCTTGCAGATGCTTCAGAGCCCCTGCCTACCTCATCAGAACATGGCATGCCACCTCCTGGTTCTAAGCAAAGTGGATGTGAGGACCAGAAGGAGGGAAGATGGCAGAGCTAGCCCTGTGACAATGTGAGAAGAAAAGGATGGTGAAGAAGAAAAAAGGTAGAAGGAAAGAAAGGAAGACTATTCTTAGTGAAAGGGAAAAAGAAAAGAAAAATATTATAGCCATATGGCTAGGCCTGCTATTCCAGGGAAGGGGCCCAGGAAACTTGAACACACGTAAGTGAGGGATGCCTGTGGCATCGAAGACCAAAAGGACACAATGATCTCTGACAGAATCCACTGTCAACTAACTCAAAACCACTTCCACTTACTGGGCTTTCTACAACAGGAAACTATACGCTACACTCCAACCTCACTGAATTCTCAGAAGGAACCCTTCCTGTACAGATGAAAAGAGAAGAAAAACAAGAGGTCATTACTTAAGAACAGTCTAAAATCCAGACAAAGGTGCTCTTCTAATATACAGATTGAGAAAACCACTGAGAGGAGATTTTCACTTTATTAAATAATCTCTCCAGTAAAAAAAATTCATCCCTCTAATTATTCAATCCAACACTTGTTTTCACCATGCAAACCAAAAGCCCAAAAGGACAATTTACCTTCACCAGCACATATTCACCATGCTGGGCTCTGACCCTGAACCCAAGGTTAGTGACATCTTCCATCTCTACATCAGGAAAGATCACCTTAAGATTTCAATCGTTCCAGCCACACAGGTCAGCAGAAGAGTGTTTGGAGAGTTGGAATTAGGGGACCTATATGACATTGCAAAATGCACAAACATATGCCTTAAAGGCATCCCAGGAGAAGAGGAGATGGGAAAGGGGACAGAAAGGGTGTTAAGAAAATAATGGCTGAAAACTTCACAAAGGTATTGAGGGAGATGCATGTACATGTGCAGGAAGCACAATGCACCCCAAACAGCATAAATCCCAACAGACTTATGCCAAAACATATACGTGTTAAACTATGCAATGCATAAGACAAAGAGAAAATAGTAAAAGCAGCAAGAGAAAAGAGAACTATCACATAAACGGGAGGGTCCATTAGATTAAGTGCTGATTTCTCATCTGAAACCTTGGAGGCAAGAAGGGCAGTGGTATGACATAGTCATGGTACTAAAAGAAAAGAATTTCCAACCAAGAACACTCTATCCAAGAGGGAAAAAAAAAAGAATATGGGGTTTGGTTTTGTGAGATTTGAATAGGATTAAGCATTTTTTTCTCTTTTTCGTTTTTTGCATTAATGAGACCTTGACTATGCCATTTAATTAATCTGTGTTAATCTATGCATCTTGCTGAACACAAGAGAAACAACTGAATTAGCTATTGGAATTAGATGAGATAAAAGTGCCTGATAAAGAACTTTTTGGAGTAATGTTTCATAACTTGTTCAGCTGCCTTTGTTCTTTTTAATTTTGTGAATTTGAAATAAAGCTGTTAATTAAAAAAAAAATACTCTATCCAGCAAAGCTAGCATGCAGAAATGATGGAGAGTTCAAATATTTACAGATAAACAGAAATTAAGAAAGTGTGCCAACAAGAAACCTTCAAGAAATACTAAATAGAGTTCTGCAGGAGGAAAGAAATAAACAGGAGAGACAGAGTTAGAGGATAGTGTAAGAACAACTAAAATGCCAAAAAGAGGAAAAAATTCAAACAACATATGACAGACACAAATCCAAAGAATATATGGCTAATATAAGTAATTCCTTGGAAGTAAAGACCTTGAATGTCAATGGATTCAACTTGCCTGTTAAGAGACACAGATTACAAGATTGGATATGGAATTACGACTCATTTATGCTGTCTACAAGAAACACATCTTAGACTCTGGGATTCAAGGAGATTGATAGTGAATGGCAGGAAATCAATCTTACAGGTTAAAAATAACCAAAAAAGGGCAGGAGTAGCTACATTAATATCAGACAAAACAGACTTTAAATGCAAAACTATAGTGAGAGACAAAGATTGACTCTGCATATTAGTGAAAAGGACAATCTTTCAAGAAGATCAATTGTAAACATTTATGCCACCAACAAGGGAGCCTCCAAATATGTGAGGCAATCACTGTAGAAACTAAGGGAAGGAATAGGTGCCTCTACCATTATAATGGAGGACTTTAACACATCACTATCACCATTGGACAGAACATCTCAAAAGAAAATCAATAAGGAAACAAAGACTTTGAACAATATATTAGAGGAGCTGGACCTAATAGACATATGTAGAACATTACACCCAAATACAGCAGGATATACATTCTTCTCAAGTGCAGGTGGATCATTCTCCAAGACAGACCACATGCTAGTCCACAAAGAAAGCCTCAATGAATTCAGAAAGATTTAAATCATACAAAATAATTTCTGTGACCACAGTGGAATGAAGCTGGAAATCTGCAAGGGCCAGAGACTCAGATTTGGCACCAAGATATGGAACTTAAACAATACACTCTTAGAAAACAGTGGGTCAAAGAGGAAATCTCAACAGAAATCAATAACTACCTTTATCCTAATGAAAAATGATAACACAACATATCAATATTTATGGGATGCAACAAAAGCTGTTCTGAGAGGGAAACTCATAGCCATAAAGTCATACACCAAAAAAGAAGAAAGAGCTAAAATTGAAGAACTAACTGCGCACTTGGAGGAATTAGCAAAATAACAACAAAGTAACCACAAAGGAAGAAGAAAGAAAGAAATAACAAAGATCACAACAGGCTTAAATGAAGCAGAAAATAAGAAAGCACTTGAAAAAATAAACAAAACCAAGAGTTGGTTCTTTGAGATCAATAAAATTGCCAAACCCTTAGCTAGACTAACAAAGAAAAAAAGAGAGAAGAAGATGCAAATATACGAAATAAGAAATGGGGAAGGGGATATCACCACTGATACCACTGAAATAAAGACTATCATAAGAGGATACTTTGAAAAACTATATTCCAACAAAAAAGACAATTTAGAGGAAATGGACAAATTCCTAGAAACACATAAGCAGCCTACATTGGTGAAAGAAGAAATTGATGATCTCAACAAACCAATCACAAGCAAAGAGATAGAATCAGTCATTAAAAACCTCCCAACTAAGAAGAATCCTGGGCCAGATGGTTTCACAGCTGAGTTCTACCAAATATCCCAGAAAGAACTAGCAACAATCTTGCTTAAACTCTTCCAAAAAATCGAAATAGAAGGAATATTGCCTAACTCATTTTATGATGCTAATATTATCCTAATACCAAAGCCAAACAAATACACCATAAGGAAGGAAATTTACAGATCGTTCTCTCTAATGAACCTGGATTTGAAAATCCACAACAAAATACTTGCTAATTGTATTAAAAAACACATTAAATGAATTATACTCCACAACCAAGTGGATATCATTCCTGGTTTGCAAGGATGTTTTAACATAAGAAAATCAATTAATGTAATACACCACATAAAAAGATTGAAGGAAAAGAAATCACATCATCATAATCTATAGATGCAGAAAAAGCATTTGACAAAATACAACACCATTTCTTGACAAAAACACTGCAAAAGATAGGAATAGAAGGAAACTTTCTGAACATGAGAAAGGGTATATATGAAAAACCCATAGCTAACATCATTTACAATGGTGAAAAATCGGGACCAAAACAAGAATTCCCACTCTCACCCCTTCTATTTAACATTGGTTTAGAAGTACTTGTTTGAGCACTGAGGCAAGAACCACATATAAAAGGAATCCAAATAGGAAAGGAAGAAGTAAAAAATTCACTATTTGCAGAATGACATGATCCTATAAATAGAAAGCCCTGCGAAGTATACAACAAAGCTTCTAGAACTTAGAAATGACTTCAATAAAGTCTCAGGTTATAAGAGCAATGCACAAATATCATTACCATTTCTGTACACTGAAGATGAGCAATCTGAGGAGGAAATCAAGAAAGAAATACCATTTATAATAGTAAATTTAAAAAGTCAAATATCTAGGAATAAATTTAACTAAAGATGTAAAGGCTTATACACAGAAAACTACACAACACCGTTCAAGGAAATCAAAGACCTAAATAAACATAAGAATATTCCCTATTCAAGGATAGGAAGTCTAAATATTATTAAGATGTCTATCCTACCAAAACTGATGTACAGATTCAATGCAATCCCAATAAAAATCAACCCAGCATTTTTAAAAAAGATTTATTTAATTTATTTCTCTCCCCTTCCCCACCATTGTCTGCTCTTTTGTGTCCATTCACTGTGTGTTCTGTGTCTGGTAGAATCTTGTCATGTGGGACCAGGAAACTGGGTCACTTTTATGTTACATCATTTTGCTGTGTCAGCTCTCTGTGTGTGTGGTGCTATACCTGGTTGGTCTGTGCTTTTCTCATGTGGGGTGGCTCTCATTGAGGGTCATGCTCCTTCAGTGTGATGATACCCTACATGGAGGACACCTCTGTGTGGCACAGCACTCCTTCTGAGTGGCAGCACTGTGCATGGGCAAGCTCACCATATGGGTCAGGAGGCCCTGGGTATCGAACCCTGGACCCTCCATATGGTAGGTGGATGCTCTTTCAGTTGAGCCACAACTGTTTCCCAGCATTTTTTAGTGAACTAGAAAAACTAACTATGAAATTTGTTTGGAAAGGAAAGAGGGCCTAAATAGCCAAAGACATATTGAAAAAGAAAAATGAACTTGAAGAAATCACACTACCTGACTTCAAAATATACTGCAAAGTTACAGTAGTGAAAATGGTATGGTATTGGCACAAGTATAGACACAGTGACCAATGGAACTAAATTGAGAGTTCTGATATACATCCTCATATATACGCTCATCTGATATTCGACAAGGCCACCAAGCCCACTCAATTTGGAGAGAATGGCCTCTTCAACAAATGGTACCTAGAGAATTGGATATCCATATGCAAAAGAAGGGAAGAGAATTACCATTTCACACCTTATACAACTCAACTCAAGATGGATGAAGGACCCAAATGTAAGAGCCAAAACCTTGTAATAGGTCATGGCTTCATGAACTTCACACCAAAAGCCTTTTGCACCTCAAAGGAGTTTGTCAAGAAAGTGAAAAGAGAGCCTACACAATGGGAGAAAATATTTGGTAACCATATATCTGATAGGAGACTTACATCCTGCATATAAAAAGAACTCCTATATGTCAAAAATAAAGACAAAAATCCCCTTTTAAAAATGGGGAAAAGATTTGAACAGACACTTCTCCAAAGAAGACATACAAATGACTATAAAGCACATGAAAAAGTGCTCAAAATCACAAGCTATCAGGGAAATGCAAATCAAAACTACAATGAGATAATATCTTACTCCCATAAGGCTGGCAGCTATCAAAAAAACTGAAGACTACAAGTGCCGGAGAGGATGTGGAGGAATGGGAACACTCATCCACTGCTGGTGGGAATGCAGAAGGATCCAACCATTCTGGACAACAGTTTGGTGTTTTCTCAAAAAGATAGCTATAGATTTGCCATATGACCCAGCAATTCCACTGCTGAATATATACTCAGAAGAACTGAAAATAAGGACACAAATCGATATATGAACACCAATGTTCATAGCAGCACGACTGCCAAAAGTTGAATCAACCCAGATGCCCATCAACAGATGAATGGATAAATAAAATGTGATATATACATACAATGCAATACTACTCAGCTATAAGAAGGAATATAGTACAAACACATGTGGTAACATGGATGAATCTGAGGACCTTATGTCGAGTGAAGCAGGCCAGGAATTGAAGGACACACACTACATAACCTCTCTGCTATGAAACAGGCAAAACAAGCTGTCTTAGAGAGCTAGAGACTGGAAGATAGGCTTAAAGGAATTTAGGGGGGAGAGGAAGGTGGCAAGCTGATGCCTACATGGGTGAAGTCTACAATAAGATTGAGGTAGGTATTTGTACAGGAAAGGGATAAGATAGGGGTATAGGTACATCTTTGGGTGGGGCTTTGTGGGCTTGAGGGGATCTAGGGTTAGGAGGATGGGTCAGATGGCCAAAGGAATTGGGGGGAAGGCTGGGGATAACTGTTGAATATGGGAGACTGTCAGATATATGGTTGAAACTATAATGTTGAGAAAACTCTTTGGAAAATATAAGAAAGGATTATGTGTTTAAGGTGCTTAAGGGGGCCATCTGGTACAGGGGCAGGTGTGTGAGTCCTCATTTTGTTGTAGTGTGTTATATCATTGGGTGGAGACCCATACAATGAGTGTGAAAGTGTACCCACATCCTGGGGAGATATAATGTTCTCAACCAGAGGGAATTGTATCTCTTGAGAGAATCAGGGGCTCTCAATTGGTTAGGGCAGTCTAGTACATCAAGCCCTCAGCATTGTTGCAAGTATCTGTAAATCTGGTCCCTCAAGTAGTGAAGATTGATTGTCACTGCGGGCCATGAGGGAAGGGGAGAGAGGTATAGAATAGATGGAAGCAGGGCAACTGGGGGGGGGGGCAATGGAAGTGCTCCACAAGATCATGCAATAATGGATATAGGACATGTTAACTTACACCAAAAGTGTGTAAAAGTCTATAAGCTAAAAGGCAAACCATAATGTAAAATGTAAGGAAACTGAACATTTTAACATGTGTACAGTCTAAATTATGAACCATAATGTAAACCTAAATGGAACCATGTTTGATAGCTATGTTTCAAAATCTGTACATCAGCTGCAGGAAATATAACATGAACATGTGAAAAGATCATTGCTGGGAAAAGGGAAGAACGGTTTGATGTTGGATATATGGAAGTCCCCTATATTGTATATGTGAATTACTGTGATCTAAAACTTTCTGAAGACAAAAATAAATTTTAGGAAAATAAATGAAAAGATGTGGACGCTGAGGAAGAAAAGAAAGAAAGTGTCTTGCCACTGTACACACAGGGCAACACCTGTCACAGTGATGAAAGGCAAAAGGCAAAAGAAAGCTTTACAATATTTTTCATTTTTTCAATACACCAACTTATTTTTACTTTATTTTAGTATTTCTAAATTAATATGTATTCTATTTCTAAACTTTAAACCTGTCACTACATGTCAATTTCCTATTAATTCAATTTGGCGATATATTAGGCTTCATTGTTGAAGATGACTTTGGACCCCAAAGAGGTTCAACTATCGAAGGGGAGGAACACTGATGTGGGGTATTATTGATGGGGGCACATGGGTGGGAGGGAGTATTCCAGGGCATGTATATAGGGTACATAAAAATGTTCTGACATATGGAGTGTATTTTCATAATAGTTACAGTCACAGTCTTCAACTGAGGGAGTGTTAAGTTTCTACCCAGGGGAGCTCTGTCACATTCCCCAATGGAACAGCAATAATCCCCCAAGTGCAATGGCAAAGACCAAAAAGGAAGGATGGTCCAATAATGAGCCCTTGGTACTGATGACTATGCTTATGAGCCAGTGTGCCTGAAATATGAACTGGGCCTAGAGCAGCAGGGTGCCTAAGAGTTACCTTCCGAGAACCTCCATGTTGCTAATATGTAGCCACTCTCTAAGTCAAACTCAGCATGTAAATGCATTTCCTTCCCTCCAGCATAGGACATGACTCCCAGGGATGAGTCTCCCTGGTGCTGACGGATTACCACCTATCACTAACGGTGATGCAAATAGAAAGAGACCTTCAATAAAAGGGTCAACTCAGACTGGCAGAATATTTCAGCCTATGTGTACGATCATGTATTAAAAACTGCTTTTTGACCTTGAATAAAAGGGGGAAATGGCAAAGACAAATGAGTTTATATGGCTAAGAGTCTTCAAAAAAGGGTCAGGAAATCATCAGAGGGGTCATGCTTATGCACACATCAGCAGGACCCCAGAAAAAGCCAAAGTCGGTACAACCCTAAGTACTGGTTCGCCTGAAGACTATGGAAACCAACAGGGTATATGGTCATGGCAGATATATTTGGAGTTCTGTGCCATGTCAGAGGGCCCTAATTTTGAATTTGTGCTGCTAAGTGTGATGGAGCTGGACTCACATGTGTCCACACATACCCCTTCTGTCACTTTTACTGAAATTGTGGTTGGCGCTAGGATTGGTGTACACTCAGGAGACTTGAATCTTTGGACTGCCCATGTGCCATCTGGGCCTTGAGTCTCAGCAGAGCTGTAACTCCTATTCTCCAGTTCATTGGACTTACCCAGGTCAGCTAACAGGGAGGTGAAGATGGTCAACCACCACACCAGGGAATCAAGAGTGCCTACAGCTGCAAGCAGAAGAATTGCATCCATCGTCCATGTGGAATCTAAGCCCCCTCTTGATCTAGAGGTAGAGTGGACATCACCATCCCAAGGTCCACAGAATGGAGGAATAAAATATAGATGAGAGTGTACCTACAGATATTCTACTATAAAAGTATTATGACTAGTAATATAAGAAATGATAGCATCGAGGTAGAGAAAGTGGCCACAGTAGTTGCTGAAGGCAGGGAGAGGGAAGAAGAGATGTGATGTGGGGGCAATTTTAGGACTTTGAGTTGTCCTAAATGATATTTCAGGGTTAGATGCTGGACTTTATATATCCTGCCATAACACACTGAATATTCTGGGGGAGATTATGAACTACAGGTAAGCTATTAGCCATGTAGTTCAGCAATGCTCCAAAATGTGTTCACTGAGTGCGATGAGTGTGCCACAGTGATGGGGGTGGTTTTTGATGTGGGAGGAGTTTGGTGAGATGTTAGGGGGTATATGGAAACCTCTTATGTTTTTTAATGTAACACTTTTTATGATGTATGTATCTTAAAAAAATACAATTTACAAAAATGATGGGGGTGAGGATGTGGGGAGTGGGTTATATGGGAATCTTTTCTGTTTTTTAATGTAATGTTCTTTGTGTTCTATTAATTTTAATTTTAAAAGTGTAAAAAAAAGTAAATGGAATGAAAGTGGTGTCCTTATAAAGTGGGAAGTGAAGAGGAACTGTGCAGGGGAAGCAGATGTGGTTCAAGGAAATGAGATCTTGCCTACCACATGGGAGCTCCCTGTTTCGGTGTCCAGATGATAGTTTAATATTTTCTGTGTCTCCCAACAAAGATATGTATTTTTACATATGGTTTCATAGTCTGATTTGCCTTCATTTGTTCTTGTGAATATTTTTTCCATTTTAATGAATAATCTTTAAATTAATTGTGTTCCACAGTGGCTGCACCATTTTACCATCCCACCAACAATATTTGAGGTTTTCTATTCTTCTGCAGACCTGCCAACACTTAACTATTTTCTATTTTTTATGATTATGTAGTATTCCATTGTGTCCAATCATCACTTACTTAAATAGTCCATTTTTGAAAATTCAGGCTATGTCCAATTTTCATCAACATATGCAATGCTATGGCGAATACCTTTGTGTCAATCTCCTTTCTCAGCTATCCTTTTCTTTCTTTATAATGGGTTCCTATAATTTTGGGGGCATATATATTTTTAATTTTTTATGTTTTTTCCAGTAATCAATATTTATCTTGCAATTTAAAAAAGAAAATAGTGATTTTAAGAAAATAAGAATCATCCACCCTCTTTCCACCCAGAAACAAACAGCTCCTAATAAAAACAGTAAGCTTTTGCCTAAAAAAAAAAAAAAGAAGATGAGCAAGACAGCAAGATGATGCAACAAGAGACATGAAGAAAACACAATGAGAGACAAAACAAAGCACGGTGCAGAGGTGACTCAGGCCAATAGGTCCCTCCCTGCCATATTGGAGGCCCCAGTTTCAGTTCTCTGTGCCTCCTGAAAAGAAGATCACCACACAACAAGCAGACCCAGCAAATGCAAACAAAAAAGAGATGGGGATAAATAAATAAAATAAGTATTTTTAAAAAAGAGGTACTGTGTGTTGTTGAAAGAAAACAAGATGTGCTTATTAATTAAAGGGTAGCCACAAAGTCTAAAGTAGTATATAACTATATTAAAGAAGGAGGAGAGTAGGGTAGAATAGCATGAAGTCAACAGGAAGTGCCTGAAGATAGAGTGTTCAGGTGTGATGTCTCAAAAAGAAAAATTAAGAGTACTTGATGTATTTGAAGGTATAAATAAGAGATGTTTAGTTTTCTAAAGAGTCTGGAGTTAATGAGGTATGGATTTTTAAAGTGAAGAAAACAAAACTGAGGTGACTGTGAACCCCAGGGAAAGTTAAAAGTTGTCAAGGACCTACACTGCAGACCTCAACTGTGAATACTTGTTATTTAAAGTCAGTCACTATTTTGTAAACAATGAATACTGATTTAACAAGAAATGACTATATAACATTGGGCAATGGGAGAGCAGAGAGGTGTGTGTGTAATTGAGGGGAGTCAATAGCAATCTAATAATTTAAAAAGGACTATAAACATGATATGAGAAAAGTGGAGGTATATACAGTATGAAATAGTTAAGATAAACATGACTGTCTGGAGAAAGGAAATCTGGAGCATGTAGAGAACAAACAGAGGAATGCTTGTATTCCACTATCATTCTAATGGTATTTGATTTTTTTGAATTATTTATAAGTACTTCTTTGAGTAATGTTAATTTAAATAAACTTCATTTTAAAAAGGTCCCCAGGTAATTAAAAGTGTACACCTTGGTTAATATCCCAGAATAGAATAGGATTGAACACATGTTTAAATAAAGCAGGTTTATGTTAAAATACAAACTGTTATGTGGCCTTAGTTGAGTCTATTTTTCTATCTAAACTTTGGTCCCTTAAACTGTTAAATAAGGGTAAAAATACACACTTTGAACAGCTCAGTCTGAGCCTCATAAATAGGTCTGCCTTAGTGCTGGATATATACACAATTAGCATAAGTTACATCAGGATGTCGCATGAAGATGTGAATAAAACTTAAAACACACAAAAGAGAAGAACTAAAGGAAACCAGGAAAATGGCAGATGAACACAAAGAGAATATCAAGAGAGGGAAATTATGAGAAGGAACCAAAAATAACTGATTCCACGGTGACAGAAATGGAAAATTCCCTACCAGGGTCCAACAGCAGATTAGAGATGGCAGAAGAATAACTGAAATGAAGATAAGACCATTGAAATCAACCAGGCTGAAGAGCAGAAAGAAGAAAGAATGAAGAAAAGTGAACAGAGCCTGAGGACCCTGTGGAACACCATCGAGCATTCCAATATATTCACTATGGGAGTACCAGAAGGAAAAGAAAGTGAGAAAGGAGCAGACAGATACTCAAAGAAATAATGGATGAAAGTTTCCCAAATTTATGGATAGACATGAATATACACATCCAATATTCTAAACAAACTCCAAACAGGACAAACCCAAATAGACCCATACCACAGCATATTATAACCAGACTGTCAAATACCAAAGGTAAAGAGAGAATTCTAAAAGCCACAAGAGAGGAGCAACATGTCCCATACAAAGGGGCTCAATAAGATTAAATGCTGATTTCTCATCAGAAATCATGGAGACAAGAAGGTAGTGAGGTGACATATTTAAAGTGCTGAAAATAAAAATTCCCAAGAATACTGTATCTGGCAAAACTGTCTTTCAAAAATGAGGGAGAGTTAAAGATAGAAAGACAAACACTGAGGGATGTTGTCACCACTAGACCAGTCCTACAAGAGATGCTAAAGAGTTTTGCAGGTTGAAAGGAAAGGACACTAGATAATAAATTGAAGGCACATGAAGAAATAAAGATCTCCAGTAAGATTAACGACATGGGTAAATATAAACTGACAGTAATACTGTATATTTGGTTTGTAAATCCACTTTTACCTTTTACAGGATCTAAAAGGAAAATACATAAATGTAATGATAAACAAGTTGTTTTTGCCTGTATGAACTTGCAATTTTGTGAGAAGAACTACATAATGTGGTGAGACAGAGGGGTATAGGAATTTAGTTTGTGTATACCTTTGATGTTAAGTTGGTATCTAAGCAAGCAAGGTGCTATAGAATGTTTGCAATGATAAATTTAAGCTCCATGGTAACTTACAAAGAACATATCAGAAAATATGCAAGGTCACAGAGACAGAAATTAGAATACAGGCTGCCAGGGGTAAAGGACAAGATAAACAGAGGGGGAAGCAGATTTGGATCAACTGATAGAGCATCTGCCTACCACATGGGAGGTCCAGGATTCAAACCCAGGGCCTCCTGACCTGTAGGATGAGCTGGCCCACACACAGTGCT
This sequence comes from Dasypus novemcinctus, assembly GCF_030445035.2. Taxonomy (NCBI): domain Eukaryota; kingdom Metazoa; phylum Chordata; class Mammalia; order Cingulata; family Dasypodidae; genus Dasypus; species Dasypus novemcinctus. The sequence goes on along the minus strand of NC_080696.1, from coordinate 35,116,771 downwards.
GATGCACACAAGTAATGCCATGCCATGCAGTTGTGTCCCCTGCATAGAGGAGCCCTACACACAAAGAGTGGACCCAGTAAGGAGAGTCAATCTGTGCTATAAAATATGCAGGCTGCCCAGGAGTGGCACTGCACACAAGGAGAGTGGACGCAGCAAGATGACACAACAAAAAGAGACAAGATTCCCAGTGCAGCTGACAAGAATAGAAGCAGACACTAAAGAACACACAGCAAATGGACAAAGAGAACAGACAACTGGGGGATGGGGGGAGGAAAGGGAGAGAAATAAAAAGTTTTTAAAAAAAGACTGTTTAACAAAAATGCATAATGGGTATAGGGTTTCTGTTTGCAGAGATGGGAAAGTTTTAGTAATGGAAGGTGGTGAGAGTTCCATAACAGTGTAAACATGAGTAATCCCACTGAATGGTATGCTTAGGAGTGGCTGAGATGGGAACATATATGTTGTATATATTTTCCCACAATTAAAAAAAAAACAAGAGCAACTAAAGAAAAAATGGGGTTGGTATTATTTTTGTTTCTGTTCAAGTTCCAGGGGTATTTTAAAATGGAAAGTTTAAACTTAAATTCTAGAAAAACTGATAAGTCACACTGATACCATGTATTTCTTATATCATCGAATGAGAATGGCATTTAGCCTCTGTGGTCTTCCTCCCCAAAACACATAACCCAGTCTAATCATGACAAATCAGACAAATCCCATGTCACGACATTCATTCAAATACCTGATCAGTACCCTTCAAAATGATCAAGATCAACAAAAATAAGGAAAGATTGAGAAAAATCACAACCAAAAAGTCTAGGGCATGTGACTACTCAGTGTACTCTGGTGTCCTCATGGGATTCTGTAACAGAAAAGGTAATAGAGGGAGCTCCAGTGGTACAGGTGGCTCGTGTGTAGAACTTATACAGAAAGGCAATAAGGGAAAACTGAGGATCTGGATCAAGTATGGGTTTCAGTCTAATAATGTATCAATTTTGATTTATTAATTATAATGAAATGTATCATGCTAATGTAAGATGCTAACAAAAAGAACCTGGATGTGGGGTATTCAGAAACTCTCTCTACTATACAATAATTCTGAAGAACCAACAATTGTATATCTGGCAAAAAAAAAATGAGGGAAAACAACAAAAGGGCAACAGGCTATTTAAAACCTGAAAAGACAATCTCCAAAGAAGATACACAAATGATCAATATACACATGAAAAGATGTCCACCATCATTAGTCACTAAGGGAATGTAAATCAAAACTGCAATGAGATTCCACTTCATACCCCCTAGGATGGTTATTAATTAAAAAAAAAAAGGAAAACCATGTTGATGAGGTTGTAGAGAAATAAGAAAACGTTACACATTGTTGGTGGTGGAAAAATGGTGTAGCTGCTGAAGAAAACAGTTTGGAAGTTCTTCAGAAAGTTAAATATAGAATTACCATATGACCTAACAATCTCATTTCTAGGTATATACACAAAGAACTGGAAGTAGGAACTCGAACAGATATTTGTACAATAATATTCATAGCAACACTATTCACAACAGCCAAAAGGTAGAAGCAACCTAAGTGTACATCAACAGATAAATGAATAAACATAATGTGCTATATACAATTAATGGAATATTATTCAGCTAAAAATAGGAATGAAGTTCTGAATACTTGCCACATCATGGATGAACTTGGAAAACATCGTGTTGTATGAATAAGCCAGACACTACAAGGGCAATATTGTATGATTTCTCTTATATGAAATGGTACAACACTTAAGAAAACAGTTTGGCACTTTCTTTAAAAAGTTAAACATGTATCTACCACATACAATCCAGTCATTTCACACCTAGGTGTTAACCCAAGACAAGTGAAAACATTTCCTTATGAAGTCTGTGCACAAATGTTCATAGTAGCTTCATTTGAAATAGCCAAACACTAGAAAGTAACTCAAATGTCTATCAACAGGTGAGTGGATAAATTGTGATCTATCCAAATAATAAAATAATACTCAGCAGTTAAAAGAAATACACAAAACAACATAAATGAATCTCAAAATAATCAGAGAGAAAGATGCCAAACAAATGAATAAAGCTCTGTTAAATAACATTTTAGAAAATGCAAACAAATCTATGGGGACAGAAAGGAGAACAATGATTGCCTGGGCACAGGGGAGGAAGGAAGATGGGATACGCAGAGGTAGAAAGAAATTTTTGAAGATGATTATTTGTCTTGACTGTATTGATAATTTTACAAGCATATACATATATCAAATTCATCAAATTGCATATTATGTGCACTTTAATGTATGTTAATTAGACCTCCTTAAAGTTGTTTTACTAAAAGGAAAAGATACCCACTAGTATGTATGTTCAAACACCACTCCCAGCATGTGTGCAAATTTTCAGTTACCCGAAATACTTGCGTATAATCCAAAAAGCAAGAAGTTTCTATCAGGACCAGGTGAAAAAGCCTTGAAATGAAGCAAAAATTTTCTTTCCCTTTCCTGAGATAACCCTCTTTAGATTTTGTCATGAAAAACCCATCTCTATTAGTGCACTTTCAAAACAGTAGGACAAGTCATCAAGTTTGATTAGAGATCTTACCTGACGAATTGGTCTGCTGCAAGTGGGAAAAAGAACCTGACTACCGGAAGGCCTTTAGACAGCCAACAGGAATTGACACCCACTCACACCAGTAACATGAAAGCTAAGGAAATCCTCAGTATATCCAGAGGCTCCTACTCCTGCCCTCAGCTTAGATTTGATTGCACTGATTTTTTAAAAAGATGTATTTATTTATTTCTCCCCCTTGCAGCTTGTTCCATTCTTTGCTGTCTCTTCTCTGTGTCCTTTTGCAGTCCATTTTTTCTGTATCTGCTTATCTCCCTTTGCTGCGCCAGCTCTCTGTGGCCCATGGGCCATCAGCTCTCTGTGGTTCATGGGCCATCAGTGCACAGGTCAGCTTGCCTTCACAAGGAGGCCCTGGACCGCGAACCCAGGTCCTCTCATAAAGGAGATGGCAGCCCAACTATTTGAGCCACAGCCGCTTCCCTGGCTGCATTAATTTTTACATGCAAATTGATTAAGAGTATAATCTTCTATTCCTTAGAAGGCATTTTCATCAAAGAAAAGGATGCTTTGTTGCACATAAGATTTCAAACCAGGAATACTACCAGTGCTGATGAGGTCAAGGGAGAACACCGTTGGCAGGAGGGTAAAACAGTACAGTTCCTTTGATGAGGAAGGTTTATCAAAATGTCTAATAATATTCAAGACTTTTGATCATTTCGCTTATAGAAATATGTCGTGTGCTTATTCACTCATTTATTGTCAAATTTATTTATGAAATAGCACAAGAGTTTAAACAACCTCAATGTCCATCAGTAGGGGACTGGGTAAATAAATGACCTTAATCCATACAATAGAACATTATAATAAATCAGTATCTGTTGATGTGGGAAAATCTCCATAATGTATGGTTAAGCTACTGATTAGTGAATTCAGCTGGGTAAAGTATAACCCTAAGAACAGCTAAAGTGTACCTGTCCAAGTCAGAAAGAGGCCAGTATCCACCATTTAACACCACCCCTAGAATGAAGGGAAGCCAGGCTAACTGAAAATCACAGTGTTGGAAGAACCGCTTTCTTTCACCCAGATCAGCCTGCAGCCCTAGCCTAGGCTTCAGCCCCACCTCTGGCAGGGAGGGGGCTGGCAGGTCCTGTGCCAGTCTATCCAGGTAACTATAGGTAAATTTGGCTGGCACAGACTGAATAATCAGAAGTCTACTGGGGCAACTGCAGTCATCTTGGACCTGCACTGCATAGATTGCTGCCCACACCTGCAGCTGCATCCCTGTTTCAGGCAGGGGACAAAGGGGCATGAAGCTCAAACAGTCTCTCTGGGCAACTACAGTCTAGGCCTGCACAACTTGGATTATTCCACACATCTGTGCTACTGTCCCTACCCCTGGCAAAGGAGAAAGTTGGGAGAAGCTTCATCAGTCCCTGGGGCAATGAGGGCAGCTTGAGCCTCCACAGCTTAAAGCACCAACTACATCCTTGGCTCCTACTGCGCAAGCAAAAAGGGAGAAAGGGCAGGAATCCCTGAATTAAAGAGAAAATCTGCACCCCGAATAAATAGTGTAGTAAGCCAGATGCCAAGACAATAGCAAAAATTTACAAACCACACCAAGAAACAGGAAGCTATGGCCTAGTTAAAGGAAAAGGATAATCCTCCAGATGACATAAAGGAGTTGAGACAACTAATCATACATGTTCAAACAAATCCTTTTAATAAATTCAATGAGATGACTAAAGACATTAAAGATATTAAGAAGACTTTGGATGAGCAAAAAGAAAAATTGAAAGCATACATAGAAAAATAGCAGATCTTTTGGGAATGAAAGATACAATAAATGAAGTATAAAAACATTGGATTAATATAATAGCAGATTTGAGGAGGCAGAAGAAAGGATTGATGAGCTTGAAGAAATGGACTCTGAAGGTGAACATATTAAAGAACAGATGAAGAAAAGAATGGAAAAAATTGAACAAGTTATCAAGGAACTAAATTACATGAAAGATGTGAAAACATACCTGTCATAGGTGTCACAGAAGGAAAAAAGAAGGGAAAAGGAGCAGAAGGAATATCTGAAGAAATCACAGTTGAAAATTACCCAATCCTAATGAAGGACAAACATATCCATGTCCTAAATCACAACATATTCCCATCTGAAAAAAGCCAAATAGGCCAACTCCAAAATATATATTAATCAGAATGTTAAATGCCAAAGACAAAGAGTGAATTCTTAGAAGAGCCAAGAGAAAAGGAATGCATAACATACAAGGGATACCAAATAAGATTAAGTGCTGATTTCTCATCAGAAACCATGGAGATGAAAAGACAGTGGTATGATATGTTTAAGAAACTATAAGAGAAACATTCAGCCAAAAATCTTATATCCTGAAAGATTGTCTTTCAAAAATGGGGGCAAGTTTAGAATATTCCCAGATAAACAGAAACTGAGAGAATTTCTAAGCAAGAGACTGGATTTTCAGGAAATTCTGAAGAGTGTGCTAGAGCCTAAAAAGTAAAGACAGGAGAGAGAGGTCTGGAAGAGAGTCTAGAAATGAAAATTCTATCAATAAAAGTAACAAAGTGTCAAAAGAGTGGTGAAAATAAAGTATGACAGATAAAACTCAGTCAGGAATAAAGTTAACCAACAATGTAAAGCACTTGTATTCAGAAAACTGCAACTCAATGTTAAATAAAAAAGTCCTAAATAACTGGAAGAACATTCCATGCTCATGAGCTGGAAGACTAAATATCATTAAGATGTCAGTTCTACTCAAAATGATATACAGACTCAATGCAATCCCGATAAAAATTTCACCAGCATTTTTAAAAAATTGAAAACATGGTTATCAAAGTTATGCAGAAAGGTAAGGGATTCTGAGTAGCCAGAAACATTTAAAAAGGAAAAGTGAATCCTCATCTACAGGCTTTAATTCATACTACCTAGCCATAGTGGCAAAAGCAGCATGGCACTGGCATAAAAACAGACACATAGACCAATGGAACCAGATTGATGGTTCAGAAACAGACCCTCACGTGTATGGTCAAGTGATTTCTGACTAGCCTCTCAAACCTACCCAGCTTGGGCAAAACACTCCATTCAAAAAATGGTGCTGAAAGAACTGGATATCCATACCCAAAAGAAGAAAGGAGGACCCCTATCTCACATCTTACCCAAAAATCAAAATGGATTAAAAACTGAAAAATCAAATCAAGAACCATAAAGCTTCTAGAAGAAATTATAGGAAAATATCTTCAAGATCTGGTCGTCGGTGGTGGATTCTTAGAGGAGATAAGAGGATGACTGAGATGGACTACTGATGTTTAATGTATGTACAAGTTTTAAGTAGCTTTACTGCAAATGTGTGGAAATGTATAGAGTTGGTGATAGCCCAGAGTAAGAAGCAGCTAGTTCATAAATGGGGGTGTGGCTGAAAATGGTAGTCTAGGTATGTCAATGCCAATTGACAGAATGCTAGAGAATAATTTAGGAACTGAATAACATGGTAAACCAAGAGGTGGATGAGAATTGTGGTTGGTGGTACAGATGCCAAAGAATCTTTTGTGAGCTAGAGCAAATGTACATCACTACCAAAGGGTGGTGGGAATGTGGAATAGCACGGGAAAAATACAATTGGAGTGACCTATGGACTGTGGCTAGCATTAATAATATAATATTCTTGCCTCTATGCCATAGATGTACTGTGTTAATAATGGGGGAGTATGGAAAATGTGCACCAAATGTACACTATGGAGATGGTAACAATCAGATGATATCTTATCTGTAACAAATGTTCCACCATAGTGTGGTATGTTGATAGAGGGTTATTGTTCAGGAATTCTGCATGTGTGTATGATTGTTTTGTAATATTACAACTTCTGTCATAAATATATATTTAAAAACCAATAAGAGGGTGGGTTGGGGGAATAATACACCAAATGTAAGGACAATAATTAGTAGTAAGATTTTGACAATATTCTTTCATAATTTGTAAGAAATGTCTCATGACAATGCAAGGTGATTGTGGAGGGTTGATGTATGGGACCCCTGAATGATGTTATGCATGTTTGTTCTGTAAATTCACAGCTTTTACTATATATTTACTGTGTATGTATGTTCATATATAAATGATATAAAGATAATAAAAATAGGGTGGATTGGGGGAATATACTTTGGTTAGTAGGAATATTTTGACAATACTCCTTAATCATTAGCTAAAAATGGAATCTAAGCCCCCTCTTGATATAGATGTGGAGTGGACACAACCATTCTAAGGACCACAGGATGGAGGAATAGAGTATGGATTAGAGTGGACTTACTGATATTCTATTCATGAACTATTGTGATTTGTAATAGAAGAAAATGTGGCACTGGTGTGGAGAAAGTGGCCATGGTGGCTGCTGGGGGTAGGAAGTGGGAGGAAGAGATGTGATGTGGGGGCATTTTCGGGGGTTGGAGTTGTCCTGGGTCATGCTGCAGGGACAGTTACCGGACATTGCATGTCCTCCCATGGCCCACTGGGTGGACTGTGGGAGAATGTGGGCTATGGTATGGACCATTGACCATGAGGAGGTTGTTATGGGTGGTGGAGTGGGGTGAGGGGTTGAGAGGTATATTGGGATCTCATATTTTTTGAATGTAACATTAAAAAAATAAATAAAGACCAAAAAAACCCCAAAATAAATAAATAAATAAAATATGCTGAAAGAATGAAAAAAAATAATAATGCTAGGTGTTGGTGATAGAGTGAGGTACGAGATTCCCATGTGATGTTATCTATGTTTGTTTTGTAAGTTCACAACTATTACTATAGACTTACTGTTTATGGTATGCTTATGTATGAGTGATATACTCCAATAAATTTTTAAATATAATGAAGTACTGATAATGCTACAGCATAAATGCATCATATATTGAAAATATTGTATTGAAAGAACTTAGTCACATAATACCATGTAGTGTATAATTCTATTTACATGAAAATTCTAGAATAGGCAAATCCATACAGATAGTAGATCAGTGAATGCCTAGAGCTGCAGGGTTGGGTAGGGGTTTAGGGAGTGATAGCCAAAGTTATGGTATTTCTTTTTTGGGTGATGAAAATGTTCTAAAATTGACTGTGGTGATGATGGCACAACCTTGTGAATATGCTAAAAATAATTGAACTGTACACTTTAGAATGGTGAAAATTTATATGTGAATTATATCTCAATTTAAAATAAAGAAAAAAGAAAGCCAGAGTGGCTATATTAGCATTAGACAATGTAGATTTGAATTCAGAGCAAAGAACACTACCAGCAATAAATAAGATCATTTCATATAAAGTGATCAATTAATCAAGAGGGCATAAAATTCCTAAATGTTTGCAGGCATGTATCTCATTTATTGCACTTCCCTTTCCTGCGCTTCAGGTATTGCATTGTTTTTTTACAAATTGAGGGTCTGCATTCAGCAAGTCTATCAGTGCCATTTTTCCAACACCATATGCTCACTTCATGTCCCTATGTCACAGTTTGGTAATTCTCACAATACATAAATTTTTCATTATTATTTTAACTGTTATGATGATTTGTGATCAGTGATCTTTGATGTTAATTGCTTTATGGCACTACGAACCATACCCATAGGAGATGCCAAACTTAATCGATAAAGGTTATGTCTGTTCTGACTGCTCCACCAGCCAGCAGTTCTCCCATCTCCCTCCCCTCGGGCCTCCCTCTTCCCTCAGACAAAAGAATATTGAAATTAGCCCAGTTATCCTACAATGGCCTCTGTTTAAGTGAAAGGAAGAGTGAATCAATGTGGCAAATATCATTGTTTGTTATTTTAAGAAATTTCCGCAGCCACCCAAACTTCAGCAACCACTACCATGATCAGGCAGCAGCCATCAACACAGACAAGACCCTCTACCAGCAAAAGATTACAACTCACTGAAGGCACAGATGGTAATTACCGTTTTTTAGTACTAAAGGTTTTTTAGTTAAGCTCTGTACATTGCTTTTTTAGTCATAATGCTATTGTACACTTAATAGGCTGCAGTAGAGTGTAAACATAACTCTAATACATGTACTAGGAAACCAAAAATTTCATGTGACTCATTTTATAGCAGTGGTCTGAAACCAAACCCACAATATCTCCAAGACATGCCTATATTTACCTGTTAATACAGCTTCAAAATACATGAAGCAAAAAATGACAGGGGAAAATAGATAAATCCACAATTATTGTTGGAAACTTCAATACCCCTCTCTTAACTACTGATAGGATAAGTAGGCAGAAGATAAGCAAGAATATTACACTTGTACACTATTAACCATCTTGAACTGAATGAATTTACAAAACACTCACCTAGCAACAGAATACACATTATTCTCAAGTGGACACTGAATATTTATCAAGATGGATAATACTGTAGATCATGAAACATGTTTCAATAATTTCAAATCACAAAAGTTATGCTTTGGCCACAATATAATTAAGTTAGAAATCAGTAACATTAAAATCTGTTGAAAATCCACAAATATTTGGAAATTAAATCACCCACTTTTTTTTTTTTAAGATTTATTTATTTATTTCTCTCCCCTTCTCCCTGCCCCAGTTTTCTGTTCTTTGTCTATTTCCTGAGTGTTCTTTGTCTGCTTCTATTGTTGTCAGTGGCACGGGAATCTGTGTTTCTTTTTGTTGCATCTTCTTGTTGTGTCAACTTTCCTTGTGTGTGGCACCATTTCTGGGCAGGCTGCACTTTCTTTCACGCTGGGCGGCTCTCCTTAAGGGATGCACTCCTTGGGCATGGAGCTCCCCTATGCGGAGACATCCCTGTGTGGCAAGGCACTCCTTGCACGCATCAGCACTGTGCATGGGCCAGCAGCACACGGGTCAAGGAGGCCTGGGGTTTGAACCATGGACCTCCCATGTGGTAGATGGACGCCCTAACCACTAGGCCAAGTCCACTTCCCAAAATCACCCACTTCTAAACAATGCAAGGGTCAAAGAAGAAATGAAAAGAGAATTTAGAAAGTATTCTGAACTTAATAAAAATGAAAATAAAGTATATAAGAATTTTTGACAGAAAGATTAGTGGTTTCTGGGTGATAGGGGTGCCAGAGAAGGGGTGGGGCTATAAGGGGGGGACACTAGAAAATTTTAGAGGTGATAGATATATTCACTATCTTAATTTGATAATGGTTTCATGGGTTTATACACAGGTCAAAACTTATCAAACTATACAATTTACATATGGATGAAATCAACTATGCCAATTGTGAGAAAGGAAAGATAGATAGATACCTGAACAAAAGCTGTGTTTAAAAAAAGAATAGTATGTAGCTAGCAACTATTTGTGTAAAACAAATACAGACACAAATCATTGTATATACAGAGGCTATCTCTGAAAGATAAACTAGAAAGTGATAAAAGTGCTGTTTTTTGTAAAATAGAACTAGAATATTAGAGAAAAGTAGTTATTTGCCACATCTATGTTTCACTTTTTTATAAAAAAGCAAATAAATTTCCAAACTCTTGTAAAGTGAAGAACTGGGGTGAAGAGTCCTAACAAATGTCCTCCTCAGTAGAAAATGGACTCTGAGAGTAGAAATTAAATTTCCTAGGCCAAACCAGTACCTGAGGAAACCCCCAGCCTGGGGTTTCCAAAGCCTGTCACTGGAAAAGGCCTAAAGGAGATCATTGCCAGATATATGATGAAGTCTCAGCATATCCTAATAAATACAGTCTGTTTTAGAAGCAAAATCATTCAGTGACCACATCCATTTAATGAGTTTACGATATGCCATGGACCGTGCTAAGGTTTTTTTTTTTCCCTTTGGTCACAGAAAACACTGTTTATTCACGGCAGTTAGTACAAGTCAATAAATATTGATCCCCCAAAGGTCAGTTATTTATTAGATTACTGGTCCATAGAAAGCTGAATTAAATTGAACAAATTGAGTGCTGGGATGATAAATTGAAGTCAATCCTTCCTGGAAAATGAAGCTACGGCCTGCTGCTACATACCATATGCTGTTCCACCAACTGTAAGAACCATAGTGGCTCTGTACAGGAGGGCATCAGCTAACCCACCCTTTAGATGCACTGGAATTCCATTATTCTCCTGAAAGAGCTTTTGTTTTTCTGGAACTTTATTTTCAAATCGCTGGTGAGAAGCAGTACTTAGGGTCCTCGGGGCAATTTGACGAACTGCCAGAACATCCTCAGCATCTTGGCTCTGCTACTTGTGTTAAGCTCTTTATGAACACAACCTCACTGAACTCCAAAAGCATGAAAGATAAGCATTCTACTATCATCCCCACATCACACATGAGAGAGCCAAGGCTAAGAAGAATAAACTTGCTCAAGGTCTCACAGCTCTTAAGCCAAGGAATGGAGACCTGAACTAAAGTCCTACTGGCACCAAATAGTCCATGCTACCATGTCTTGGTGTTTTGTTGAGGCTTTTTATTTTTTTAATGAAATTGACAGAAAGAAATAATTTTAGCAGTGAATTGGCCAGAAACTACTGCTCTAAAGCTCTTGGTGGGTAATAACATTTCCAAAGAATGAATCTATAGGCTAAGGAATAGGCCCACAAGGGAAATCCTCAGGTAAGAAATGCAGAACAGGAGAGAAGGTGTAGCTCAAGTGGTTGTGTACCAGCTTCCCAAGTACAAGGTTCTGAGTTCAATCTCCAGTACCTCCTAAAAACAAAAACACAGAAACAAACCAAAGAAACAATCCAGCTCGGGGGAGCCAGTTTAACGCAGTGGTTGAACATTGGCTTTCCACATACGAGGTCCTGGGCTCAATCCCCGGCACCTACCCCCCTCAAAAAAAAACAAGAAATACCAAATAAAATGAGGAGAAAGGCAGTTGAGTCAATGGTATCAAACTAAACTGTCAGTAAGTTCTAGAGTCGATTTTCCCAAGCAAATGCTTCGCTCCCTACGTTCTCCTCTTATAGTCTTTAACTCCTAGGGTCCATATGAAAAAAGCAGAGAGGTTAGCAATGCAGTGTCCACAGCAGAATTGGCATTGGGAAACACTTAATACAGAGATTGTAAGGAAAACACTAACACTGAACTAAGACAACAATGACTTAGAAGGAGAAGACAAAAGGGGCTGTTTAGTTCAGGTCTATTGAATTTTTGTAAAGGTTGTTCAAATAGCAGCAAGGAGATGCATTTTCCACTTGACATAAAGTTGCCTCAAAATTTAGCTTGTATTTGCAGCTTGTCACCAATGCTTCATTTCCACTTTGACCAGTGACCAACCTTTTCTCTCTTTGTGTTGAGAAAGATGACCCAAGGAACTACTGAATCCTCCACTCAGGTCAGCAATATGCTGATGAGTCCTTCTGAAGGGTCTTGCAGAGAATATGGCCTTTAAGTGTCTGAGAGCTGGCAGAGGTGATTCAAAAAAAAAAAAAAGTTGGAAAATGACAAGGTAACCAGGACTGTGCCACAGGGACTTAGTGGGGAGACACTGGAGGAGAGGCCACCAAAAGGAATGTGATGGAAATGTCAGGTGATAGAGACTGCATGATTCCCATGAGCCCCCAGTCCTGGAAGTAAGAGACAACCTTATGCAATGACATTGCTTATAATTTAAGTTGTCAAAATGGGTCAGTCCCAGGGATGATGTTATCAAGATAGTCATGTAAGACTTCCCCAGGAAAAGTCTCCCCTCAGAAACAACAAATAAAAAGACAAATTCCACTTGTTTGGAACTCTGGAGAAAAACAGAGACTGGAGAAGGACTCCACAAACACTGAGTCAAAGAAAAGAAAAAAATACACCAAAAGAGAAGGTGTGACTGGGAAATGGCAGTCTGAAACTCTCCCCCTTACTTGGTCCCACATGGCTTAAGAGTGACACAGCAACAGCACAGCACAGGTATCTCCTGCTGTGGATACAGACCACAAAGCCACTCACAGCAACAAGTTTGAACCCCACGCCTATCCAGGACATGGTTCCAAGACCACAGAGATGGAGGGCAGAACCGAAGAAGGCAGACAAACACATATATTAAAAAGGGCCCCTAGGATGCAAAAGAAACCCTCATGAAACTGTTGGCAAGTAGTATACACATCCAGCATGTTCTCAAATAGCTATAACACCTAAATGCTGAGCCCATGTGGATTCCTGGAACAGGATACCTGAACGTGGATGCTTCTGGAGGCAGAAAAGCCTCATGGAGGGAAGTGGATAAGGCTCAAGCAGTTGAGCCCCTGCCTACCTCATGGGAGGTCCTGGGTTTGGGTTCCGGTGTCTCCTAAAGATGATGAGCAAGACCTCAAGCTGACACAAAGGGTTGGTACTGTGAGCCAAGGGAACAAGACGATGCAACAAAGAGACACAAGGAGGGAAATACAATGAGAGGCACAACAAAGCAGGGAGCAGAGATGGCTCAAGTGATTAGGTGCCTCCCTCCTGCAGGTGAGATCCCTGTTTGATCCCAGTGCCTCCTAAAAAGAAGATGAGTGCACAATGAACAAACCTAGGAAGTGCAAACAATGAGGTGGGGAGATAGGGAGAAATGGAGAAATAAATAAATAAATCTTAAAAAAAAAAAAAAAAGAAATGAAAAGCCTCATGGAAAAAGCAAAAACTGAACTGCTGTAAGGTAGGATGGAACCTGAATTGAAAAGTGTAATGAAAAGGGGCACTGAGTGAGGCAAGCAGTTGACCAAATCATAAGAGCTGGGAAAAAGTTCTGCACAAATAAAGAAAGAGATCAGACTCCCAGAGAATGGAAAAGAAGAAAGGAAGTGCTCTCCTGGAAATGAAACAACGGCACATAAAAGAACAATCTTAAAAGGTATGTCAGAGCAGGTGGTGCTCAGAAGTTGGGCGCCTGCTTCACATGTAGAATGTCCCAGGATTTCAGTCCCTGGTACCTTCATAAAAAAAAGTGTGTGTCATACGTCCAGGGCAAGAAACAGGTACAGAAAACAGGAGAAAATCTGAAGAGTTAAACACAGGCTGTTAAAGGTTCAAGCATCAAAGATGAGACTTAACACATGGCCATCTACAATAAAACCTTAGGTAACAGGGAGAAACTGGCCTTCAGAATTAGCACATCAAAATAATCAGATGTGGCTTGGGTTTGAAACAGAAAGCTCCCAAGTCCGGCTGGCCATCAATAAACCATTTTTCCTTCTCAAAATCATTCCCGAGTCCTGGCCTTTCTATATGCAAATAATTGAAACTCTCTCAAATTCTACAACATTTTTGGGGGCTCTCCCGGGATTGCAAATGAAGGCCAGAAATGGTAACATTTTGCTGCCCCTTCCAAATCCCCAAGGAAGCTGGGAGGACTCGGGTAAACCTCAAATCTGGGTGTCCCTGGATTAAATTTAATCCAGAAAAGATGTGGGCTCTACCAGAATCTTCCCAATGAAAATCAAGGGCAATGGAAGGTCTGAAGAGATTCTGGGAATGAAAAAGAACTCTGAACATGGAAGAAGATTGACAGCTACCTGTGCTCCAGGAGCTTCCTGAGACCAGTAACTCCAAATAAGCCACCTAGGTGTATGGAGACTCCAAGGGGACTCTACTCTTTTGTGACATATCACCAAATTGCCAGTGATGATATGGCTCTCCTAAGAGTCTGCAATAAACATCGAGTGTCAACCCCAGAGGAATTTGGTGCTTGGAGTAACCAGTTGGAATGTTCACCCCTCAGCCATGCCCCTACACTCATTCCAGTCTCTAGAGATCTATGGACAGTCATTTACAGCCTGCTTCCATCTCAGAACCAGTTCATAGACTCAGAAGCATCTTGGGTCCTCAGTCTCCTTAGGTTAGGGCACAAGTGATGTAAACACCCAAAGGCTTAAGAAATAGCCCTGAGTTCCACAGTCAGGAGCTGATGATCAGAAATGCTTCACTTCACCATTTCTCTCTCCACTGTGCCAGCACCTGGAAGCCCAGGTTAGATTTTAGAGCCCCAAATTTCCAATTGTCCAGGGAGAGAGTTGAGATTCATCATCCACATAGGATAGTGCCTGCATGGTATATTTTGAGGAATTCTAAAGGGATTTCTGCTGCCCAAATGACTCCACATGCCCCTGAGTTCCCTGAACTAAATTAATTCAATTTCAATTCTAAAGATGTCTTAATCATAGTAAGAGAATAATAAACAGTTTTGATGTAAACTTGACAACATAATCTCATAATAGACTAATTCATGGTCCTCTGATAATCATTATAACCAGTGTTACAACCTAGCAGTTTATAGAAGTGCTTATTTGCTAGAAGGACTTAATAAGTTAATAAAAGTAAAGTGCTTTGAATAATGTCACACATATACAAAACTCAATAAATTCTGATTTTTTGCCATTTAAAAAAAATGAGATGCCTGAATATCAGCAAAATAAGAAACAGAAAGAGGTGGCTCAGTCAATGGAACAAATTAAAACTTCAGAGAATGTGGGCAGTTGGACAGCGGGGCATATGGGAATCCCCTATATTTTTTAATGTAACATTTATGTAATCTAAATATCTTTTTAAAAAATTAAAAAACAAAAATGAGAAAAAACTTCAGAGGACATGAAAACTTTGTCAAAAGAAGTTCAAACAAATCTGCTAAATCAATCCAAGGAAATGAAGGAAAATGTGACTAGAAATAACTAAAAATGGATGCAGAGCTAAAGGACATTAAGAAGACAATATGGGTAAGTGGATGTGGCTGAAGCAATTAGGCTCCTGTCTACCATATAGGAGGTACAGGATTTGACACCCAGGGCCTCCTGGTGAAGGCACACTGGTGTGTGTGGTGAGCTGGCCCACACATAGTGCTTGCCTGTATGGAGTGCTTCCCTGCCCAGGGGTGTGGCCCCGTGCAGGAGTGCTGGCACACACGGAGAGCTGAGGCAGCAAGATGATGCAACAAAAAGAGACACATAGGAGAGACAATAAGAGATGCTAAAGACCAGGGAGTCGAGGTGACACAAGAGAATGATTGCCTCTCATCCACTCTGCAAGATCCCACTATCATTTCCTGGAATTGCCTAATGAGACTACAAGCAGACACAGAAAAACACACAGTGAATGGGCACAGAGAGCAGACAATAGAGTGAGGAGGGGAAAATAAATAATTTTTTTTTTTAAAAGAAGACAATATGTGAGCAAACAGAAGAATCAGGAAGTTTAAAAAGAAATATAATAGAAATTAAGGGAATGAAAGGAACAATAATGGAGATTAAAAATACATACATAAAAATGTGCTAGTGACACACAACAGCAGAATTGAACAGTTAGAAGAAAGAATTAGCAAACTAGAAGACAGGACAATGAAAACTGTATAGAGAAGGAGGGGCAAGATGGTGGCTGAGTTAGCATACCTGATAATATCTCCTGCAAAGAAGCGGCTGGGCAGCGTTGGAGGTTCTTTGGGACCAGGCTGTTTCAGGACTTTTGCAGGGCAGGAGGTGTCTGGACATTGATTTGGTGGGAAGGTAACAGAGAAAATGCATCTATAAGATATAATTGAGACTCTATTACATGGAGGTGGGAGTTGTGCACTGGACGCTCCCTCCTGGGGTGGGTGGAGCCAGTGCACCAGCGCTGCGGCAGCGTTTTCGGGAGGCTCTGCAGTACTGGGGAATTCATAAGCCCTGAGCAGGCTATTGGGGGGTTAACAGGACAGGAGGCCTTTGCAGACCGATTTGGGGAGACAAACGGGAGTTTTATTGCAAAGCGGGGAATTTTTGATTGCAGACACAAATAATAGCACTTCCGCCTAGAGCCCAACCCCCCCCAAGCCTGGCTGCCAATCTTCAGTAGGCTTAAATTGATAGCAATAAAGAGACGCTACCAAGAGGCTGTTGCAGGGAGATGTCTGGAAGCCGATTAGGGGAATATTTTGCGAAGTGTGGGAATTTTGGTTTTGGACTCTGTTATCGGCGTTTCTGGCTGGAGCCCCACCCTCGGGCCTGGCTACTGATCTGCATCATTAAATTGGCTGCAGTGTAGAGGCGCCCCCAGGTGGCCGTTCCGGGAGCTTACAGGGTGGGAGGGGTCCTGAAGTGAAATTGGTGATACATCCACAGAATAGACCCCAGTGAGTGAGTGAATTGCGGGGTACAAACACACAGAATAGAGTTTGCAGATGTGACCTCACCCATAGGGCTGGCACCCAACTGCGGGGATCCCTGAAGGCTGTGTTGCACTGCGGTGCTCCCAGGTTCCCTGTTAACCGGACTTGAGGTTGCCAGGTCTGAGTCCCCTAAACCCTGGTGGCCCACACCCCAGAGACTCACACCTCTTGAGTCTTCAATATCTCAGAATTTCCATCCCTGAATCCATCATGCCCTGAGGTCCATCTGAGGTCCTTGAATGTCCTAGCCCTCAACGTTTGTGTTTTTTCTTTTTTGTTTTGTTTTTTTTTAATTTTTATTTTATTTTTTATTTTTTTTAATGTTCTGATTGCTAACATTGCATTATCTCCTAGTCTTTTCTCCCAGCGTATCCCCCAAAGTCTTTTTTTTTTCAGTTATTTAGGGGTTTTTTTTTGTTGTTGTTGCTGTTGTGGTTGTTCTGTATCTTTATTTTCTTTTCCCTACCTGTTCCCCACCCTTTACCCACCCCCTTTTTCTTTCTTCCTTTCTTCTCTCTCTTTTTTTTCTCTCTCTTGTCCCTCATTTTCTTCTTATTTTATTTTATCTTAATTATACAATAGGTGCTGCAGGGAACACCTCACATTTGCTGGGTTTCCTCATCCTCCACTGACTCATTTCTGTGGGAATTGATTTTGGCTAACTACACTATCCCCTTTCCCCTACAACTTGATATCCCCCATCATCTACTGTCTCTCCTATATTCCACCTCCCTTTCTTAGAACTCCAAAGTGTTGAACTCTTAATTTCTAATACCTTTGTTTTGTTTTCTGTCTTTTATCCACTCTTGAAACAATTGCCTTTCTTTTCTCTTTCCCTCTCTCATGAAAACACTAGCTTTTTAATTCATACCATATTCCTCCCATATTCAGTCGACTACCTCATTATAGGTACTCTACCTACTGCTATAACTCTACACAACTTACATGAATCTAATATCCATCCTCCCAGACCTCATATTGTTGCTCTGTTAGCATTTATCACCAATATTACTTTACACTTTTTCCTTGCTTACACAATTGCCTTTCCCTGGCCCTGATACTTTCCTTTACAGTGAACTCAGTTAGCAATAAGAAATTAGAATAAGAAGAACAAAGTGGCAAAGAGAAGATATACACTTATGCAAAAACAACAGCTAATTAATCCCCAAGACTAGACAAAGAAGCTAAGGAACTGATTAAACCCGCCAAAATAAAATGATGACCAGACAGCAACAAAAATCTGCAAAGCAAACCAATAATGAGGAAAACATGGCTGGATCCAATGAACAAACTAAAAACCAGGAAGGGGAGCAGAACTTCACACAAGTAATTAAAGATCTCAGAACATATATCACAGAAAAATTTAATGAAGTAAAGGAAGAGGTTAACATTATGAAGACAACAATTGGAGGGGAAATTGCAGATACATGCAAAAAGATAACAGATATGATGGGAATGAACACCACAGTTCAAGAAATCAAAAATACACTCACAGCAAATATCAGCAGATTAGAAGAAGCAGAGGAGAGAATTAGTGATGTGGAAGAGAGTACATTGGAAATCAAACAGATAGTAGAATTGATTGATAAAAAGATAGAAAAAATCCAGCTAGGACTTAGGGACCTGAATGACAATGCAAAACGCACAAACATATGTATTATAGGCATCTCAGAAAGAGAAGAGAAGGGAAAGGGGTCAGAAGGAGTGTTGCAGGAAATAATGGCTGAAAACTTCCCAAATCTACTGAAAGAGACAAATGTACATATCCAAGAAGCACAGCGCACTCCAATCGTCATAAACCCCAACAGGCCCACCCCAAGACATATACTTGTCAAATTATCCAAAGCTCAAGACAAAGAGAAAATTCTAAAAGCAGCAAGGGAAAAGAAAACCATCACATACAAGGGAAGCTCCATAAGATGAAGTGCTGATTTCTCATCTGAAACCATGGAGGCAAGAAGGCAGTGGTATGATATAGTCAAGGTACTAAAAGAAAAAAATTTCCAACCAAGTATACTCTATCCACCTAAACTAGCATACAAAAATGATGAAGAGTTCAAAATATTCACAGATAAACAGGAACTGAAAGAGTATGCCAACAAGAAACCTCCCTTTCAAGAAATTCTAAAGGGGGTTCTGCAGGAAGAAAGGAAAAAACAGGACAGACAGAGTTGGAGGAGAGTGTAAGAACAACAAAAAAGACAAAAAGAGAAGGAAAAAAAAAACAAAAACAAAATATGACAAACACAAGTCCAATCAAAATATGGCTAACATAAATAATTCCTTGAAAGTAATAACACTGAATGTCAATGGATTAAACTCACCTATCAAAAGATTCAGACTGGGACATTGAATAAAGAAATATGACCCATCTATATGCTGTCTACAAGAGACACATCTTAGACCCAGAGACTCATGGTGGCCGAAAGTGAATGGTTGGAAAACAATCATATAAGCAAACAATAACCAATAAAAGGCAGGAGTAGCTATATTAATATCAGACAAAATAGACTTTAAATGTGAAACAATTGTGAGAGACAAAGAAGGAAATTACATTTTAGTGAAAGGGACAATCTGTCAAGAATATTGAACAATCATAAATATTTATGCTCCTAACAAGGGCACCTCTAAATACATGAGGCAAATGCTGGAAAAACTAAGTGAAAGAATAGGTGCATCTACAATTATAGTGGGGGATATTAATATACCACTATCAACTCGGGACAGAACATCTCAAAAGAGAATCACTAAAGAAATGAAATATTTGAACAGGATATTACAGGAGCTGGATCTAATAGACATATATAGATCATTACACCCAAACACGGCAGGATATACATTTTTCTCAAGCACACATGGATCATTCTCCAAGATAGACCATATGCTAGGCTGCAAAGAAAGGCTTAATGAATTCAGAAAGATTGAAATCATACAAAATAATATCTCTGACCATAGTGTAGTGAAGCTGGAAATTTGCAAGGGCCAGAGACCGAGATTTCACACCATGATTTGGAATTTAAACAGCACACTCTTAGAAAAACAGTAGGTCAAAGAGGAAATCTCAAAAGAAATCAATGACTCCCTTGAAACAAATAATAATGAAAACACAACATACCAAAACTTATGGGACAACGCAAAAGCAGTACTGAGAGGGAAATTTATAGCCATAAATTCATATATCAAAAAAGAAGAAAGAGCAAAAATTGAAGAAGTAACTGCACATTTGGAGGAATTAGGTAAAAAACAACAAAGTAATCCAACAGGAAGAAGAAGGAAGGTAATAACAAAGATAAGAGCAGAACTAAATGAAATAGAAAATAAGAAATCACTTGAAAAGATAAACAAGACCAAGAGCTGGTTCTTTGAGAAGATCAACAAAATTGACAAACTTTTAGTGAGACTAACAAAGAAAAAAAGAGAGAAGATTCAAATACACAAAATAAGAAATGAGAAAGGCGATATCACCACTGACCTCACAGAAATAAAGACGATCATAAGAGGATACTTTGAAAAACTATATTCCAACAAAAATGACAATTCAGAGGAAATGGACAAATTCTTGGAAAACATAAGCAGCCCATATTGACAAAAGAAGAAATTGATGATCTTAACAAACCAGTCACAAGTAAAGAGATAGAATCAGTCATGAAAAACCTCCCAACTAAGAAGAGCCCAGGGCCAGATGGCATCACAGGTGAATTCTACAAAACATTCCGAAAAGCACTAACACCAATCCTGCTGAAACTATTCCATAAAATCGAAACAGAAGAAACATTGCCTAACTCCTTCTATGAAGCCAACAGTACCCTAGTACCAAAGCCAAACAAAGACACCACAAGAAAGGAAAATTACAGACCAATTTCTCTAATGAATCTAGACACAAAAATACTTAACAAAATACTTGCTAATCGTATTCAACACACATTAAATGAATTATACATCACGACCAAGTGGGATTCATTCCAGGCATGCAAGGATGGTTCAACATAAGAAAATCAATCAATGTAATATACCATATAAACAGATTGAAGGAAAAAAATCACATGATTATATCTATAGATGCAGAAAAAGCATTTGACAAAATATAGCACCCTGTCTTGATAAAAACACACCAAAGGATTGGTATATAAGGACATTTTTTGAACATGATAAAGAGTATATATGGAAAACCTACAGCCAACATTGTTTACAATGGAGAAATGCTAAAATCCTTCCCCCTAAAATCAGGAACAAGAGAAGGATGCCCACTGTCTCCCCTTCTATTCAATATTGTCTTAGAAGTACTTGCTCAAGCACTGAGGCAAGAACCAGATATAAAAGGCATTCAAATTGGAAAGGAAGAAGTCAAAATTTCATTATTTGCAGATGACATGATCCTATACATAGAAAACCCTGAGAGATCTACAACAAAGCTTCTAGAACTCATAAATGAGTTTAGTAAAGTCGCAGGTTATAAGATTAATGCACAAAAATCAGCAGCATTTCTGTACACCAATAATGAGCAAGATCAGGAGGAAATCAAGAAACAAATACCATTCACAATAGTAAATAAAAAAATCAAATAATTAGGAATAAATTTAACTAAAGATGCAAAAAACTTATACATTGAGAACTATACAAGACTGTTCAAGGAAATCAAAGAATACCTAAATAAATGGAATAGTATTCCTTGTTCATGGATAGAAGACTAAATATTATTAAGATGTCTATCCTACCAAAACTGATCTACACATTCAATGCAATCCCAATAAAAATCAACACAGCCTTCTTTAAGGAACTAGAAAAAGTAACTATGAAATTTATTTGTAAAGGAAAGAGGCCCCGAATAGCCAAAGACATATTGACAAAGGAAAACGAAATTGGAGGAATCACACTACCTGACTTCAAAACACACAACAAAGCTACAGTAGTGAAAACAGCATGGTATTGGCATAAGGAGAGACACATAGACCAATGGAATCGAATTGAAAGTTCTGATATAGAACCTCATATATATAGCCATATAATATTCGATAAAGCCACCAAACCCTCTCAACTGGGAGAGAATGGCCTATTCAACAAATGGTGGCTGGAGAACTGGATATCCATACGTAGATGAATGAAAGAGGATTGCCATCTCACACCTTATACAAAGATCAATTCAAGATGGATCAAAGACCTAAATATAAGAGCCAAGACCATAAAGACCTTGGAAAGCAGTGTAGGGAAACATCTACAGGACCTTGTAATGGGAAATGGCTTCATGAATATCACACCAAAAGCACGAGCAGCAAAAGAACAAATAGATAAATGGGACTTCCTCAAAATTAAAGCCTTCTGCACCTCAAAGGAGTTTGTCAAGAAAGTAAAAAGGGAACCCACACAATTGGAGAAAATATTTGGCAACCATATATCTGATAAGAGACTTATACCTTGCATATATAAAGAACTCATATATCTTGAAAATAAAAAGATAACCCATTTAAAAAATGGGAAAAAGATTTAAACAGACACTTCTCCAAAGAACAAATACAAATGGCTAAAAAGCACATGAAAAAATGCTCCAGGGAAACGGACTTGGCCCAGTGGTTAGGGCATCTGTCTACCACATGGGAGGTCCGTGGTTCAAACCCCATGCTTCCTCGACCCGTGTGGAGCTGGCTCATGCACAGTGCTGATGCACGCAAGGAGTGCCCTGCCATGCAGGGGTGTCCCCTGTGTAGGGGATCCCCATGCGCAAGGAGTGCACCCCGTAAGGAGAGCCGCCCAGCATGAAAGAAAGTGCAGCCTGCCCAGGAATGGCACCACCCACACTTCCCGTGCCACTGACGACAACAGAAGTGGACAAAGAAACAAGATGCAGCAAATAGACACAGAAAATGGACCAGACAACTGGGGGAGGGAATTAAATAAATAAATAAATAAATCTTAAAAAAAAAATCCTCCAAACCTCTAGCCATCAGGGAAATGCAAATCAAAACTACAATGAGATACCATCTTATTCCCATAAGATTGGCAGCTATGAAAAAAACAGAAGACTACAAATGCTGGAGAGGATGAGAAGAAAGGGGAACACTCATCCACTGCTGGTGGAAATGCAGAAGGATCCAACCATTCTGGAGGACAGTTTGGTGGTTTCTCAAAAAACTAACCATAGATTTCCCATATGACCCAGCAATACCACTGCTGGGTATATACCCAGCAGAACTGAAAACAAGGAAACAAACCGGTATATGTACACCAATGTTCATAGCAGCACTTTTCACTATCGCCAAAAGGTGGAATTAACCCGAATGCCCATCAACAGATGAGTGGATCAATAAAATGTGGTATATACATACTGAATATTACTCGGCTGTGTCCCCGTCTCCTTCCCGCCCAGTATTGGCAGCCGGCGCTGCCCCTCCTTCCCCCCTTCTCCGTCTTCTGCCTAGCCGTTATCTAGACAGCCCACACTTTCCCCTTCCCCTCCCTTGCTCCTAACCTCTTAGCCAGCTTACTGTCCAGTAACCGCCTACTGTCCAGTAACCGCCTACTGTCCAGTAACCACCTACGCAAGCAACAGCACCCGCTGGCACCAATCAAGTCCCTTTACGTATCCCTAGACCCTATAAAACCAAGTCCCCTTCAACAATAAAGTAGACTTGTGCCTAGACCTTGTCTCCGTGGTGTTCTTGCTTGCACCACGCGTCCCCCGTGCCTGAGTGGAGAGAGCGAGGGCTCAACGGCTTCGTGCCAAACCCCCTCCTCTCCTTCGACCACGAGGCAGCCCCCATCCGGAGAGCCCGCCTGGCCAACCGCTGACCCTCCCGGAGGCCCGCCGCTGCCCGCATTTTGTGCCCAACATGGGTGGGGCCCACTCTGACGCCTACCCCCCACGCTTCGCTTAAGGTAGGGACTGTTCGGCGTCTTCCATTCAAACCAAAATGGGTGCTTCGCTCTCCTCCCGTCAGGTCCCGCAGGTTCGGGCCCTGGCTGCCCTCCTGGAAACTAACCAGGTTAGAGTTTCCATCTGCCAGCTTCAGCGCTACTGGGACTTACTTCTCCCGTTCAATCCCTGGCTTATAACCTGCCCGCTCTGGAGTCCTCAGACTTATGCCCGGCTGATCGAACGAGTAGCCTCAGCCATGGAACATGAGGGCTGGGTCTTTCCCCCTGGCCTCCTCCCCGCTCTTGTGGCCATTCGCGCTTGTTTGCAAGGCATGCCCGCTCCCGAGGCCAAGGCCTTCCTGTGCGATACTGTGGATGAGTCAGGGGAAGGGCGCGGCTGCCAAGACGGGGCTCCCGGTAACGACTCCGATGCTGAATCGCTCTCGGCTCAGTTGGAGGCCGTGCTTGAGCTTGACCCCCCTTGCGCCGCTGATTCTGACTCCGACCAAGATGGCGCACTTCCGCCTTCTTCTTCACGAAACAAAGGAAAGCCCACCCAAGAGGGCACGCTCCCTCCTTCTTCCTCCCAAAAGAGGAAGAAGCCACACTCCCCGCCCCTTCCTGCTTCTTCACGGAAGGACTATCCGCCGTTGTACCCTCCCCTTCCTGCCTCGGCACCATCTTGCCCCTACCCGGAACCGGCGTCATCTTGCCCTTACCCAGAACCGGAAGCGCTTCATCCGCCATCTTCTGATGACGACCTAGATGATGCGTATGAGCACCCGCCATCTTATGTGCCGCCGAATAGACACCCCCTCCCGTGCTCTAATAATTTTCTCCTCGAGCCCCCCACTGCTCCAATTGCTGATATGTATCCGCTAAATCCCAATCGTTCTCGAGCGAACCCCCAAATATGGGTTCCCTTGTCCCCGAAAGACGTGCAAACCCTCCGCAGCGCTATCCGAGAGGATGGTCTCGCCAGCCCCCATGCTCAAGACCTCCTTGAATGTATGACTTTTGCCCACTGTCTCCCCTACGACTGGATATCCCTCGCGAGAGGCATACTTCCCTCGGGGTAGTTTATTGACTGGTGTGCACATTTCGCTGCCGAGAACGAAAAACAAATCGCCAAGAACGCCCACGACGGCACCCGATATCCTGCCAACGTGTTCCTCGGACTGGGGCGCTACGCCATGCCACAGAGCTATGTCGCCCTCCCTCAAGCCTTCTTCCTCCAGCTAAAACAGTGTGCCCTCCGTGCCTTCCGCAACTGCACCGCCTCTGCACCCAAGCCACTCACCAGACTTTTCCAGAAACCAGAGGAACCGTTCTCCGACTTCATGGCGTGTGTCCAGGCCGCGGCCAAGCGCAAGGTTGTTGGCACGCAGGCCCAGACCTCCTTCATCAAGGACATTGTTCAGGAGGGTGCAAACCCAACTTGCAAGGCGATCATCAGGCCGCTGAGAGACAAGCCCCTCCACGACTGGGTCCTCGCCTGCTCCGGAGTCAACGCCCAGGCCTCCGCCGTGGCCCAGGCTGTCCTCGCTGCCGTCTCGGCCTCCAACGAATGCTTCCGCTGTGGCGAACTCGGCCACTTCACTCGAGACTGCCCCAACAAGCCACGGCCGCTGCCGGACGTGCCCAACATAGGTCATCCACCACGGCCTCCTTCCACTCCGTGCCCGCGGTGCGGAAAAGGATACCACTGGGCCCGTGACTGCCGCATCCCTAACACCAGCCGCAAGCCTTTAAACGGCCATGGGGGCAGGCCTCAGCCCCACAACAAAGAGGCCGCAATGACTCAGCACCCCCGCCCATGAAAGTACTCTGGTCTGTTCCCATCGCACCCTCCACCAGGCCTCTTCTCTCTATCCAAGTCTCCGGCCGCTGGCTCACAGGGCTACTCGACACAGGAGCAGAAATTTCCTGCATCCCACTCGACCAGGCCGGGCACCTCCCTCTGACCGATGGCCCCCTAGTGGTGGGAGCCACCGGCCAAGCGCCCTCCCAGCAAGTTGCCCAGGACGTCGTCTGGAGAGACGCAGAAGGTCGACAGGGAACCTTCCGCAACCTCGTTCTGAAGGAAATCTCGCAAGTTCTTTGGGGCCATGATATCCTGCATCAGTCGGGAGCCGTTCTCACTGCCATGCCACCGCAGCTGCCCCCCCAATAGTTTCGGCCATTGCTCGCGTTCGACCTCCAGCACCCGTTCCTCTGCAATGGGATACAGAGGAGCCCATTTGGGTGGAGCAATGGCCTTTCCCAATCCCTAAACTGGACATTCTTAAGGGGCTTGTTGATGAGCAGCTTCACGCGGGCCACATTGAGCCCTCCACCAGCCCATACAACTCGCCAATTTTCTTCATTCAAAAGAAGAACAGGAAGTCCCATCTACTTCAAGACTTAAGAGAAATCAACAAACACATCAAGCCTATGGGATCGCCACAGCCCGGCCTCCCCCACCCTACCGCGGTGCCCTGGCATTGGTTTGTTGCAGTGATAGATATTAAAGACTGGGTAATATTGCCCAAAAATTTGGGGGGAGCGAGGGGCAACATACAAACATAGGAGAGTGTCAGGTGTTGGTTGAGAGTAAAATGCTGAGAAAATCGTATCAAAATATAATTAAGAGGGTTACCTGTTTAGGATGCTTGGAGGGGATGGTCTGATGCGGGACGGGCTCCTGGGGAATGTCTGAATGCTCATTTTGCCAGAGTGGGTTTTACCATTGGGTAGAGACCCAAGTAGTGAGAGTGGGGGTGGACCCACATCCTGGGGAGGACTAATGCCATCAAATAGAGGGAACTGTATCTCTCGAGAGAAAGGGTGGCTCCCAGGGCATTAGGGCAGTTGAGCAAGTCAGGCCCTGAACACTGTTGCAAGTATCTCTGGACGTGGCTCCTCGGGAAATGGAGATTGGCTGTCGCTGTGGGCCCCAAGGGGAGGGAAAAATGGATGTTGAATGGATGGAACCAAGGTAAATGTGGGGGCAAGAGAGGAGTTTCGCGAGAGTACACGAGCATGGATATAAAACATGTAATATTACACCAAAAACATATAGGGGATGACAGACTAATGTAAACCATAATGTAAAACATAGGATAACTAAAAATTTAGAAAACTGTATATCCTAAAGTATGGACCACAATGTAAGCACAGATGCCACCTTGTTTGAAAGCTATTGTCTCAGAGTCTGTACATCAGTTTCAGTAAATATGATATGAATAAGTTATAAGATTATCACTGTAGAAGGAAAAAGGTTTTATGGTGGATGTGACTCTTCTTTGAAGCTGGTGTTTCTGCATGATGCAGCTGGACTCAGAGGGGATTCCTTTTCACAAGACTTTTATGCTACTTTACTGGAACTGTAGTTGGTGCTGGGGTTTAAGATATATCTAGGGGATTTGAATCTCTGGACTGACAATATGATAGCCAGATCCTGACCTCAACAGGCTTCAGTTCCTATACTCTGATTTATTGGACTTACTCCACTCAGCTAACATGGAGTTGAAGAACCATCACACCATGGAGCCTAGAGTGCCTACAACTGAAAGCAGGAGGATTGCATCCAATATCCATGTGGAATCTAAACCCGCTCTTGACATAGATGTGGAATGGACACAACCACACCAAGGTCCACAGGAAGGAGGAATACAGTAAGGATCAGAGTGGACTTAATGTTATTCTATTCATGAATATTGTGGTTAATAATCGAGAAAATGTGGCATTGATGTGGAAGAAATGGTCATGGTGGCTGCTGGGTGCGGGGAAGGGAGGAAGAAAAGAGATGTGGTGGCATTCTTGGGACTTGGAGTTGTCCTGGGTGGTGGCCCAGGGACAATTGCCGGGTGTTGTATGTCCTCCCATGGCCCACTGGATGGAACATGGGAAAGTGTGGGCTATGGTGTGGAACATGGGACATGGGGTGCAGCGATACCTGGAGATGTACTCACCAGATGCAATGGATGTGACATGATGATGGGGGAGAGTGTTATTGGGGGGGGGGAGTGGTGGGGTGGGGGCAGTGGGGGCAAATGGGGACCTCATATTTTTTTAATGTAATATCTTTTTAAAAAATGAATAAATTGAGTAGAATTTGGGAAAAAAAACTGTATAGAGAGAAGAACAGAGAGAAAACAGAATAGAAAATATTGAGCATGGTCTGGACTTACGTGGCAACATGAAGCATATGAACATACACATCATGGGAGTCCCAGAAGGAGAAAAAAGAGGCAGAAAGAATATGTGAGGAAATAATGGCCCAAAAATTCCAACTTCCGAAAGACCCAACTATACATGTCCAAGAAGCACAATGTAGTTAAAATAGAATAAAACCTAAGAGGTCTACTCCAAGACACTTAGTAAACAGAAAGTCAAATGCCAAAGATAGAGAATTCTGAGAGCAGCAAAAGAAAAGTGATTCATCAAATGCAAGGGATCCTTAATAAGAGAAAGTAACAATTTCTCACCTGAAACCATAGCAGCAATAATGCAGTGGTATGATATATTTGAGGCATTGCATGAGAAAAACTGATAGACAAAAATTCTTCATACAACAAAACCCTCTTTCATCAAAGAGGGAGAGTTGAAGACATTAAGAGATAAACAAACCTGAGAGAGATCATCACCCAAAGATCTGTTCTACCATACAAGAGTTCTTAAAGGGAGTTCTTCAGGTTGAAAGGAAAAGACAGAGAATGGTGGCTTGGAGTAGCATGAAGTGAAGTTCTTCAGTAAAGGTAACTAAATGGGCAAGTGCAAAACCCAATAGTACTGCATTCTCAATATGTAACCCTACTCTTTAATTCCCCTAAGAGGACAAAGCTGAAGAAGAAATAATCATATTTCCTGAGAACAGGCAAAATATAAAGAGGTAATGTGGGACATAAGCAACACAAAGAGGGGAAGTAGAAGAATATGAGAGCAGATATGCCACTGAAACTAAAATGGTACCTTTTCAAACTAGGAGCTTACAGACTTAGGTCATGTAATACAAATCCCATGGTTGGTACAAAGAAAGAATTTTTTAAATATTCAGAAATGGAAATGAGAGAGGGCTCAAATAGATACACAACAAAAGATGAGCAATATACAAAAGGAGGCTGTAAGAAAGGAAAAGACATACAAAAAGATTAAAAATATATAACAAACAAAGGACAAAATGTCTGGATTAAGCCCTGCCTTTAAAGTAATAACACTTAATTTTAATGGATTAAACTCCCCCAATCAAAGGTACAGGTTGGTCAACATCACTGGCTATTCAGGGAATGCAAATCAAAGCTACAATGAGATATCCTTTCACACGTACTAGAATGGCAACTATTAATAAACAAAAAACTACAATTATTTGAGAGTGTATGGAACACTTATTCATTGTTGCTGGGAATGAAGAATGGTATAGCCGCTGTGGAAGTTGTTTAGTGGTTTGTTATGTGGCAATAGAAAGCTAATACAAGGAGGAAATTAAGAGAGCTACATTTAGCTCCACCGTAAATTGAAATGGTGCCCTTCCTGGGGAGAGAGTTTTCACATGAACCAAGCTCTCATTTGCTAAAAAACATCATTTTACAGTGTGGGAGACTGAGTCCCAAACAGGAGGATGTGCTGCAGTGAGTCTGCTGTGTGTTTTTTTTTTTTTAATTTTCAGTGACAATATATTAAAAATATGTTCAATGGCATCAATTTTTACAGTGAAAAATCACATTGGTTGTAAATTCCTTACTTGTGGAAGAACATACCCAAAGGCAAATACCTTTTATAAAAAGATATTTATTTTTATTTCTCATGCATCCCCTCTGCCTCTCCCCCTTCCCGTTTTCTGCTCTCTGTGTCCATTAGCTGTGTGTTCGTCTGTGTCCTCTTACATTCTTGTCAGCAGCACCGGAAATCTGTGTCTCTTTTTTTGTGTCATCTTGCTGAGTCAGCTATCTGAATGTGCAGTAACACTCCTGAGTAGGCTGTGCTGTTTTTGCACAGGGCGGCTCTCCTTATGGGGTGCAGTCCTTGCGTGTGGGGCTCCCCTACATGGGGGACACTGCCACATGGCATGGTACTCTTTCCATGCATCAGCACTGCGCATGGGCCAGCTTACCACATGGGTCAGGAGGCCATAGGTTTGAACCCTGGACCAGTCATGTGGTAGGTGGGCGCTCTATCTGTTGAGCCAAATCCACTCCCTGCAAATACCTTTTAATCCTCACTACACATAAGACTGTTCAATTTTTTAAATTTAGATTTTCCTTTTGTCCAAATGTTGTGTTACCAAGGCCAGCTGAAAAGGCAATCCTCAAATATATTTCAAAACTATATCCATCTAAGTTTCAATGCCAACATTCCTTTGTCATTTTCTGATACCAAATAAGAGAGAAGAGAGTTTTTTGGAATAAAGTATTTCTAAAGTTTTACAAAGGTAGCTAATTAAGAATAGGGGAAATATATTTGATATGGTAGTCTTTTCAGTTGGGTCATAATCTTATACTAAGTATACCAGACCTACACCATAATCACATTTGATTTCTTAAAATCAAATGTGGGGGAAAGGGCGTAACACAAAAACAATTTCTGGTTAACTAAGGTAAATCCATTAACCGAGGAAGATTAAAAAACAAAATTGCCACTAGCATAAGCACCTTAAAATTTTCAAGTTCAGTAAAAAAATGGAGATGTGTATTTAGTTGACTTCAATTTAAATATTACCTCAATATAAAGTATATCCAGTTTGTCAAGCAAGTAAAAATGTAAAAGTGTCATTGTTTTTGGTAATAATGATTTTCTGAATCCAGACATAAAAATGAGTCATTTGTTCCTTTCTGTATAAAATTTACGTTTTTATATGTGATCTTATCATGCCATCTTGGACTCTCTTTCATAGACATTAGATATAATTAGAATATCCAAATTTATGCTAATTTCTCTTGAAATTAGTTTTCCGTGACATAAAACAAACAAACTATATCATTGTTACCATAATAAATATTATGAACATATGCAAAATAAAATGAGTCATTTTATTCTACAATTTCTCTATAACAAATATTCAACTTTGTAGAAAAATGCAAACATCACATTTACAGTTTTTTTTGTGTGTATCATCTTTCTTTTAAACTCATTTTTTAAAAAATATTACATTCAAAAAATATGAGGTCCCCATTCACCCCCACTGCCCCCACCCCACCACTCCCCCCACAGCAACACTCTCGCCCATCATCATGACACATTCATTGCATTTGGTGAGTACATCTCTGGGCATCGCTGCACCTCATGGTCAATGGTCCACATCATAGCCCATACTCTCCCACGTTCCATCCAGTGGACCATGGGAGGATCTACAATGTCCGGTAATTGTCCCTGGGGCACCACCCAGGAAAACTCCAATTCCCAAAAATGCCTCCACATCTCATCTCTTCCTCCCATTCCCCGCACCCAGCAGCCACCATGGCCACTTTTTCCACACCAATGCCACATTTTCTTGATTAATAACCACAATAGTTCATGAATAGAATATCAGTAAGTCCACTCTAATCCTTACTGTATTCCTCCTTCCTGTGGACCTTGGATTGGTTGTGTCCATTCTACATCTATGTCAAAAGGGGGCTTAGATTTCACAGGGATACTGGATGCAATCCTCCTGCTTTCAGTTGTATGCTCTCTTGGCTCGATGGTGTGGTGGTTGACATTCCTCAACTCCATGTTATCTGAGTGGGGTAAGTCCGATAAACCAGAGTGTAGGAGCTAAAGTCTGTTGAGGCTCAAGGCCTGGCTATCATATTGTCATCCAGAGATTCAAATCCCCTAGATATATCTTAAACCCCGGCACCAACTACAATTCCAGTAAAGTAAAAGGAAAGGCTTGTGAAAAGAGATCCCATCTGAATTCAGCTCCATCACACAGAAACACCAGCTCCAAAGAAGGGCCAACTGACATGGCATTGAACTTCATCTGCCATGACCATAAAACCTGTGGGTCTCTTTAGCCCTCAAAACGACCAATACCTGAGGTTGAATCTACTTTATCTGTCTCTGAGACTCTGCTCAGGTGTGCATATGGGCAATCCTTCTGACAACCTCCAGACTTTTTTTTAGAGACTCATAGCCATATAAACTCATTTGTCCTTTCCATTTCCCCTTTAATTTAGGTCAAAAAGCATTTTTAACTCCTGTTATTATGTGTAGACAGGGATATTCTGCTGGTCTGCATTGAACCTTTTATTCAAGGTCATTTTCTAGTTACATCATCAGCTGGTACTTGGTAATGATCCCTCAGTGCCAGGGAGGCTCATCCCCGGGTGTCATGTCCCACGCTGGGGGGAAGGCATTGCATTTACATGCTGAGTTTGGCTCCGAGACTGGCCACATTTGAGTAACACGGAGGCTGACAGGAGGGAACTCTTAGGCACAGTGCTGCTTTAGGCCTTGTTCTTATTTCAGGTGTATAGGCTCACAAGCATAGTCATTAGTATCATGGGCTCACTGTTGGATCCTCATTCCTTCCTGGTCCTTGCTGTTGCACCCAGGGGATTGCCGCTGCTTCCCTAGGGACCACGACAGAGCCCCCCCGGCCAGAAACCCAACACCCCCCCAGCTGTTGTTTTTAATTGTTTCCACTATGAGTGTATCCAAACATTTCCATGCACCCCAGACACATGCCCTGTATATCTCCCTGTCAACCATATGTCCCCTGTCAATAACATCCCATACCAGTATTCCTCCACTGCCATTGTTGAACCACACTGTGATCCAAAACTTCCTGAAAAGTGAAGCTCAATATAATGTCAGGTTCCCTTAATAGTAAAATGGAATATAGCAGTGAGTTTAAAGGTTAGATATAGAATACATATTGATTTGGAAAAATTCTACATCCTATCTTTTTCTTTTCTTTTTTCCTAATTATTGAGCTTCTCTTCACAAGAGCCATAGATCACAGTAATTTATATATACAATATAAAGTACTCCCACATATCCAATATAAAACCTTTTCCCTTCCACAGCGATAATATTTTAACATATTCATACCATATTTACTGAACCTGATGTACAGATTTTGAGACAATAGCTTTCAAACAATGTAACATTTGTGTTTACATTGTGGTTTATACTTCAGGCTATGCAGTTTTCTAAATTTTAGTTATCCTATGTTTTACATTATGGTTTACATTATTAGTCTGTCATCCCCCATATGTTTTTGGTGTAATATTACATGTTTTATATCCATCCTTGTGTACTCTTGTGAAACACTTCTATTGCCCTCACAGTTACGTTGGTTCCATCTATTCAATATCTATTTCCCTGTCCCCTTGGGGCCCACAGTGACAGTCAATCTTCATTTCTTGAGTAGCCATGTTCAGAGATACTTGCAACAGTGTTGAGGGCTTGACTTGCTCAACTGCCGTAATGCCCTGGGAGCCACCCTTTCTCTTGAGAGATACAGTTCCCTCTATTTGATGGCATTAGTCCTCCCCAGGATGTGGGTCTACCTTCACTCTCATTATATGGGTCTCTACCCAATGGTATAACCACTCTGGCAAAATGAGCATTCAGATATTCCCTAGGAGTCTGTCCTGTGTCAGATTATCCCTTTTAAGTATCTTAAACAGGGAACTTTCCTAATTATATTTTGAAAAGGTTTTCTCAGCATTATACTCTCAACCAACACCTGACAATCTCCTATGTTCATATGTTGCCCCACCCTAACCCAATTTCTTGGGCAATATTACCCATCCGCTCACCCCTAGTTCCCCTCAAACCCATAAAGCACACCCAAAGGTAACCCTATGCCCCCATTTTTTTTCATTTTATTTTTTTATTTTAATTTTTAATTAAAAAAATTTTTTTTCCAAATTCTACTCAATTTATTAATTTTTTAAAAGATATTACATTAAAAAAATATGAGGTCCCCATTCACCCCCACTGCCCCCAGCCCACCACTCCCTGCACAGTAACATGCTCCCCCATCATCATGACACATCCATTGCTTCTGGTGAGTACATCTCCAGGCATCACTGCACCCCATGTCCCGTGTTCCACACCATAGCCCACACTCTCCCATGTTCCATCTAGTGGGCCATGGAAGGACATAAAACATCTGGCAATTGTCCATGGAGCACCACCCAGGACAACTCCAAGTCCTGAAAATGCCTCCACATCTCATCTCTTCCTCCCATTCCCCGCACCCAGCAGCCACCATGGCCACTTTTTCCACACCAATGCCACATTTTCTCGATTATTAACCACAATAGTTCATGAATAGGATATCATTAAGTCCACTCTGATCCTTACTGTATTCCTCCTTCCTGTGGACCTTGACTTGGTTGTGTCCATTCCACATCTATGTCAATAGGGGGTTTAGATTCCACATGGATATTGGATGCCATCCTCCTGCTTTCAGTTGTAGGCACTCTAGGCTCGATGGTGTGGTGGTTGACATTCTTCAACTCCATGTTAGCTGAGTGGGGTAAGTCCATTAAATCAGAGTGTAGGAGCTGAAGTCTGTTGAGGCTCAGGGCCTGGCTATCATATTGTCAGTCCAGAGATTCAAATCCCCTAGATATATCTTAAGCCCCAGCACCAACTACAATTCCAGTAAAGTAGCATGAAAAGCCTGTGAAAAGAGATCCCATCTGAGTCCATCTCCATCATGCAGAAACACCATCTCCAAAGAAGGGCCAACTGGCATGGCAGTGAACCCATCTGCCATGACCATAAAACCTGTGGATCTCTTTAGCCCTCAAAAGGACCAATACCTGGGGTTGTATCTACTGTATCTGTCTCTGAGACTCTGCTCAGGTGTGCATAAGGGCAATCCTTCTGACAACCTCCAGACTCTTTTTTAGAGATTCATAGCCATATGAACTCATTTTCCCTTTCCATTTCTCCTTTAATTTAGGTCAAACAGCATTTTTAACTCCTTTTATTATATGTAAACAGGGATATTCTGCTGGTCCGCGTTGAACCTTTAATTCAAGGTCATTTTCTAGTTACGTCATCAGCTGGTGCTTGGTAGTGGTCCCTCGGTGCCAGGGAGGGTCATCCTCGGGTGTCATGTCCCACGCTGGGGGGAAGGCATTGCATTTACATGCTGAGTTTGGCTTCCGGACTGTCCACATTTGAGTAACACGGAGGCTGACATGAGTGAACTCTTAGGCACAGTGCTGCTCTAGCCCTTGTTCTTATTTTAGGTGTATAGGTTCCCAAGCATAGTCATTAGTATCAGGGGCTCACTTTTGGATCCTCATTCCTTCCTGGTCCTTACCGTTGCACCTGGGTGACTGCAGCTGCTCCCCTAGGGACCATGACAGAGAACCCCCCCGGCCAGGAACCCAGTACCCCCCCAGCTGTTGTTTTTAATTGTTTCCACTATGAGTATAGACAAACATTTCCATGCACCCTGGACACATGCCCTGTATATCTCCCTGTCAATCATATATCGCCTGTCAATAACATCCCATACCAGTATTCCTCCACTGCCATTGTTGAACCACACTGTGATCCAAAACTTCCTGAAAAGTGAAGCCCAATATAATGTCAGGTTCCCTTAATAGTAAAATGGAATATAGCGGTGAGTTTAAAGGTTAGATATAGAATACTTATTGATTTGAAAAAAATTCTACATCTTATCTTTTTCTTTTCTTTTTTCCTAATTATTGAGCTTCTCTTCGCAAGAGCCTTAGATCACAGTAATTCATATATACAATATACAGTACTCCCACATATCCATTATAAAACCTTATCCTTTCCACAGCGATAATCTTTTAACTTATTCATATCATATTTACTGAAATTGATGTACAGATATTGAGACAATAGCTTTCAAAAAGGTAACATTTGTGTTTACATTGTGGTTTATACTTTATACAGTTTTCTAAATTTTTTCGTTATCCTATGTTTTACATTATGGTTTACATTATTAGTCTGTCATCCCCTATATGTTTTTGGTGTAATATTACATGTTTTATATCCATCCTTGTGTACTCTTGTGAAACAGTTCTTTTGCCCTCACATTTACTTTGGTTCCATCTATTCAATATCTATCTCCCCCTCCCCTTGGGCCCCACAGTGACAGTCGATCTTCATTTCTTGAGAAGCCATGTTCAGAGATACTTGCAACAGTGTTGAGGGCTTGACTTGCTCAACTGCCGTAATGCCCTGGGAGCCACCCTTTCTCTTGAGAGATACAGTTCCCTCTATTTGATGGCATTAGTCCTCCCCAGGATGTGGGTCTACCTTCACTCTCATTATATGGGTCTCTACCCAATGGTATAACCCACTCTGGCAAAATGAGCATTCAGATTTTCCCTAGGAGTCTGTCCTGCATCAGATTATCCCCTTTGAGTATCTTAAACAGGTAATTTTCCTAATTATATTTTGAAAAGATTTCCTCAGCATTTTACTTTCAACCAACACCTGACAATCTCCTATGTTCGTATGTTGCCCCTCCCTCCCCCCAATTTCTTGGACAATATTACCCATCTGCCCATCCCTAGCCCCCCTCAAAACAGCAAAGTCCCACCCAAAGGTAACTCTATGCCCCCATTTTATCTCTTCCTTGTGCACATACTTACTGCCAGCTTACCATAGATTTCACCCATGTAGTTGTCAGCTTACATCCTTCCTCTACCCCCCAATTTCCTGTGAACCTATCTTCCAGTCTCTAGCTCTCTGAGGCAACTTGCTTATTTCATATCATTTAGGTCATTTAGTATTTGTCCTTCAATGCCTGGGTTGCGTCACTCAACATAAGGTTCTCGAGATTCATCCATGTTATCACGTGTGTTTGTAGTGTATTTGTTCTTACAGCTGAGTAGTATTCCATTGTGTGTATATACCACATTTTATTGATCCACTCATCTTTTGATGGGCATTTGGGTTGATTCCAACTTTTGGCGATAGTGAACAATGCTGCTATGAACATTGGTGTGCATATATCGGTTTCTGTCCTTGTTTTAAGTTCTGCTGGGTATATACTCAGCAATGTAATTGCTGGGTCATATGGCAAATCTATGGTTAGTTTTTTGAGAAACTGCCAAACTGTCCTCCAGAATGGTTGGATCCTTCTGCATTCCCACCAGCAGTGGATGAGTGTTCCCATTTCTTCACAACCTCTCCAGCATTTGCATTCTGTTTTTTTCATAGCTGCCAATCTTATGGGAGTAAGATGGTATCTCATTGTAGTTTTGATTTGATAGCTAAAGATTTGGAGCATTTTTTCATGTGCTTTTTAGCCATTTGTGTTTCTTCTTGGGAGAAGTGTCTGTTTAAATCTTTTTCCCATTTTTAAAATGGGTTGTTTATCTTTTTATTTTCAAGATATATGAGTTCTTTATATATGCAAGTTATAAGTCTCTTATCAGATATATGGTTGCCAAATATTTTCTCCCATTGTGTAGGTTCCCTTTTTACTTTCTTGACAAAATCCTTTGAGGTGCAGAAGGCTTTAATTTTGAGGAGGTCCCATTTATCTATTTGTTCTTTGGCTGCTTGTGCTTTTGGTGTGATGTTCATGAAGCCATTTCCTATTACAAGGTCTTGTAGATGTTTCCCTGCACTGCTTTCCAAGGTCCTTATTGTCTTGGCTCTTATATTTAGGTCTTTGATCCATCTTGAGTTGATCTTTGTATACGGTGTGAGATGGTAATCCTCTTTCATTCTTCTACATATGGCTATCCAGTTCTCCAGGCACCATTTGTTGAATAGGCCATTCTCTCCCAGTTGAGAGAGTTCGGTGGCTTTATCAAATATTATATGGCTATATATATGAGGTTCTAGATCAGAACTTTCAATTCAATTCCATTGGTCTGTGTGTCTCTCCTTATGCCAATACCATGCTGTTTTCACTACTGTAGCTTTGTAGTATATTTTGAAGTGAGGTAGTGTGATTCCTCCAATTTTGTTTTTCTTTGTCAATATGGCTTTGGCTATTCGGGACCTCTTTCCTTTCCAAATAAATTTCATAGTCAGTTTTTCTAGTTCCTTAAAGAAGGCTGTGTTGATCTTTATTGGGATTGCATTGAATGTGTAGATCAGTTTTGGTAGGACAGATGTCTTGATAATATTTAGTCTTCCTATCCATGAACAGGGAATATTCTTCCATTTATTTAGGTCTACTTAGATTTTCTTGAACAGTCTTGTATAGTTATCGGTATATAAGTTTTTTACATCTTTAGTTAAATTTATTCCTAAATTCTTGATTTTTTTATTTACTATTGTAAATGGTATTTGTTTCTTGATTTCCTCCTGATCTTGCTCATTATTGGTGTACAGAAATGCTAATGATTTTTGCGCATTGATCTTATAACCTGCGACTTTCTTAAACTCATTTATGAGTTCTAGAAGCTTTGTTATAGACCTCTCAGGGTTTTCTATGTATAGGATCATGTCATCTGCAAATAATGAATTTTTGACTTCTTCCTTTCCAATTCGAATACCTTTTATATCTGGTTCTTGCCTCAGTGCTCGAGCAAGTACTTCTAAGACAATGTTAAATTGGAGGGGAGACAGCAGGCATCCTTGTCTTGTTCCTGAGTTTAGAGGGAAGGATTTTAGGAATTCTCCATTGTAAACGATTTTGGCTGTAGGTTTTCCATATATACTCTTTATCATGTTAAAAAAAGTCCTTGTATACCGATCTTTTGGAGTGTTTTTATCAAGAAAGGGTGTTGTATTTTGTCAAATGCTTTTTCTGCATCTATAGATATAATCATGTGATTTTTTTCCTTCAATCTGTTTATATGGTGTATTACATTGATTGATTTTCTTTTGTTGAACCATCCTTGCATGCCTGGAATGAATCCCACTTGGTTGTGGTATATAATTCATTTAATGTGTTGTTGAATACGATTAGCAAGTATTTTGTTAAGTATTTTTGCATCTAGGTTCATTAGAGAAATTGGTCTGTAATTTTCCTTTCTTGTGGTGTCTTTGTTTGGCTTTGGTACTAGGGTAATGTTGGCATTATAGAAGGAGTTCGGCAATGTTCCTTCTGTTTCAATTTTTTGGAAGAGTTTCAGCAAGATTGGTGTTAGTTCTTTGTGGAACGTTTTATAGAATTCACCTGTGAAGCCGTGTGGCTCTGGGTTCTTCTTAGTTGGGAGGTTTTTAATGACTGATTCTATCTCTTTACTTGTGATTGGTTTGTTGAGATCATCAGTTTCTTCTTTCATCAATATAGGCTGCTTTTGTGTTTCTAGGAATTTGTCCATTTTCTCTGATTTGTCAATTTTGTTGGAATATAGTTTTCAAAGTATCCTTTTATGATAGTCTTTATTTCTGTGGCATCAGTGGTTATATCTCCTTTCTCATTTCTTATTTTGTTTATTTGCTTCTTCTCTCTTTTTTCCTTTGTTAGTCTCACTAAAGGTTTGTCAATTTTATTGATCTTCTCAAAGAACCAGCTCTTGGTCTTGTTTATCTTTTCAAGTGCTTTCTTATTTTCTATTTCATTTAGTTGTGCTCTTATCTTTGTTATTTCCTTCCTTCTTCTTCCTGTTGGATTACTTTTTTGTTTTTTTTTCTAATTCCTCTAAATGTGCAGTTAGTTCTTCAACTTTTGGTGTTCCTCCTTTTTTGATGTTTGAATTTATGGCTTTAAATTTCCCTCTCAGTACTGCTTTTGCTGCATCCCATAAATTTTGATATGTTGTGTTATCATTATCATTTGTTTCAAGGTATTCATTGATTTCTTTTCAGATTTCCTCTTTGACCCACTGTTTTTCTAAGAGTGTGCTGTTTAATTTCCATATCTTGGTGTGAAATATGGGCCTCTGGCCATTGCAGACTTCCAGCCTCACTCCACTGTGGCAGGGATATTATTTTGTATGATTTCAATCTTTCTGAATTCATTAAGCTTTTTCTTTGTGGGCTATCATATGGTCTATCTTGAAGAATGATCCATGTGCACTTGAGAAAAATGTATATCCTGCTGTGTCTGTGAGTAATGATCTGTATACGTCTATTAGATCCAGCTCCTCTAATATACTGTTCAAATATTTTGTTTCTTTAGTGATTCTCTTTTGAGATGTTCTGTCCAGAGTTGATAGTGGTGTATTAAAATCCCCCACTATAATTGTAGATGCATCTATTCTTTCACTTATTTTTTCCAGCATTTGCCTCATGTATTTAGAGGACACCCTTGTTAGGAGCATAAATATTTATGATTGTTCGTTCTTCTTGAGAGAGTGTCCCTTTCACTAATATGTAGCATCCTTCTTTGTCTCTCACAATTGTTTCTCATTTAAAGTCTATTTTGTCTGATATTAATATAGCTAGTCCTGCCTTTTTTTTGGTTATTGTTTGCTTGTAAGATTGTTTTCCAACCATTCACTTTCAGCCTCCATGACTCTCTGGGTCTAAGATTTGTCTTCTGTAGACAGCATATAGATGGGTCTTATTTCCTTTTCCAGTGTCTGAATCTTTTCATAGGTGAGTTTAATGCATTGACATTCAGTGTTATTACTTTCAAGGAATTATTTATGTTAGCCATATTTTGATTGGACTTGTGTTAATCATATTTTGTTTTTGTTTTTTTTCTCTTTTTGTCTTTTTTATTGCTCTTACACTCTCCTCCAACTCTGCCTATGCTGTTTTTTCCTTTCTTCCTGCAGAACTCCCTTTAGAATTTCTTGAAAGGGAGGTTTCTTGTTGGCATACTCTTTCAGTTTCTGTTTATCTGTGAATATTTTGAACTCTCCATCATTTTTGAATGCTAGTTTAGGTGGACAGAGTATTCTTGGTTGGAAATTTTTTTCTTTTAGTACCTTGACTATATCATACCACTGCCTTCTTGCCTCCATGGTTTCAGATGAGAAATCAGCTCTTCATCTTATGGAGCTTCCCTTGTATGTGATGGTTTTCTCTTCTCTTGCTGCTTTTAGATTTTTCTCTTTGTCTTGAGCGTTGGATAATTTGACGAGTATATATCTTGGGGTGGGCCTGTTGGGGTTTATGACGACTGGGGTGCACTGTGCTTTTTGGATATGTACATCTGTCTGTTTCCGTAGATTTGGGAAGTTTTCAGCCATTATTTTTGCAACACTCCTTCTGACCCCTTTCCCTTCTCTTCTCTTTCTGGGATGCCTATAATACATATGTTTGAGCATTTTGCATTGTCATTCAGGTCCCTAAGTTCTAGCTGGATTTTTTCTATCCTTTTATCTATCAATACTACCATCTGTTTGATTTCCGATGTACTGTCTTCCACATCACTAATTCTCTGCTCTGCCTCTTCTAATCTGCTGATATTTGCTGCGAGTGTATTTTTGGTTTCTTGAACTGTGGTGTTCATTCCCATCGTATCTGTTATCTTTTTGTGTATGTCTGCAATTTCCCCTCCAAGTGTTGTCTTCATGTTGTTAAACTCTTCATTTACTTCATTAAATTTGTTGGTGATATATGTTCTGAGATCTTTAATTACTTGTGTGAAGTTCTGCTCCCCTTCCTGCTTTTAAGTTTGTTGATTGGATTCAGCCATGTTTTCCTGATTACTGGTTTGGTTTGCAGATTTTTGTTGCTGTCTGGTCATCATTTTATCTTGACGGGTTTAATCAGTTCCTTAGCTTCTTTGTCTAATCTTGGGGATTAATTAGCTGTTGTTATTGCATAAGTTTTATATCTTCTCTTTGTCACTTTTTTCTTCTTATTCTAATTTCTTATTGCTGACTGAGTTCACTTTGAAGGAAAGTATTAGGGCCAGGGAAAGGCAATTGTGTAAGCAAGGAAAAAGTGTAAAGTAGTATTGGTGATAAGTGTTAACAGAGCAACAATATGAGATCTGGGAGGATGGATATTAGATTCATGTAAGTTGTGTAGAGTTATAGCAGTAGGTAGAGTACCTATAATGAGGTAGTCGATTGAATATGGGAGGAATATGGTATGAATTAAAAAGCTATTTCATGAGAGAGGGGAAGAGAAAATAAAGGCAATAGTTTCAAGAGTGGATAAAAGACAGAAAACAAAACAAAGTATTAGAAATTAAGAGTTCAACACTTTGGGGATCAATGAAAAGAGGTGGAATATAAGAGAGACAGTAGATGATGGAAGATATCAAGATGTAGGGGAAAGGGGATAGTGTAGGTAGCCAAAATCAATTCCCACAGAAATGAGTCAGTGGAGGATGAGGAAACCCAGCAAATGTGAGGTGTTCCCTGCAGCACCTATTGTATAATTAAGATAAAATAAAATAAAAAGAAAATGAGGGACAAGGGAGAAAAAAATAGAATAAAGAAAGAAAATGGGGTTGGGTAAAGGGAGGGAACAAGTAAGGAAAAGAAAGAAGATATAGAACAACCACAACAGCAACAACAAAGAAAATCCCTAAATAACTGGAAAAAAAAAAAGGCTTTGGGGGGTATGATGGGAGAAAAGACTAGGAGGTAAGGCAATGTTAGCAATCAGGACAATAAAAAATAAAAAAATAAAAAAATAAATAAACAAAACAAAACAAAACATAAAAAACACAAATATTGAAGTCTAGGACATTCAAGGACCTCAGATGAACCTTTGGGCATGATGGATTCAGGGATGGAAAGTCTGTGATATTGAAGCCTCAAGAGGTGTGAGTCTCTGGGGTGTGGGCCACCAGGGTTTAGAAGACACAGACCTGGTAACCTCAATTCTGGTTAACAGGGAGCCTGCGAGCACCACAGTGCAACACAGACTTCAGGGTTCCCCGCAGCTAGGTGTCAGCCATACGGGAGGGGTCACATCCGCAAACTCTGACCTATGTGTCTGAACCCTTCAATTTACCCACTCACTCAGGTCTCTTCTGTGGCTGTATCACCAATTCAACTTCAGGACACCTCCCACCCTGTAAGCCCCTGGAACGGCCACCTGGGGGCGCCTCTACACTGCAGCCAATTTAGTGACGCAGATCAGTACCCAGCCCGGGGCTGGGGCTCCAGCCAGAAACACCGATTACAGAGTCCAAAACCAAAATTCCCACGCTTCGCAAAATATTCCCATAATCGGCTTCCAGACGTCTCCCACCCTGCCAGTCCCTGAAACAGCCTCCTGGTGATGTCTCTTTATTGTGAGCAATTTAAGGCTGCTGCAGATTGGCAGCCAGCCTTGGGGGGTGGGGCTCTAGCCACAAGCGCTATTATTTGTGTCTGTAATCAAAAATTCCCTGCCTCGCAATTAAACTCCTGTTTGTCTCCCCAAATCAGTCTGTGAAGACCTCCTGCCGTGTTAGCCCCCCAATAGCCCGCTCAGGGCTTATGAATTCCCCAGTACTGCAGAGCCTCCAGGAATCGGCGCTGTAGAGTTGATGCTGTGGCTCCGCCCACCACAGGAGGGAGCGTCCCGGGTGCAGCTCCCACCTCCATGTAATAGAACCTCAATTTTATACACGAATTTTCTCTGTTACCTTCCCACCAAATTGATGTCCAGACACCTCCTGCCTTGCAAAATCCTGAAACAACCTAGTCCCGAAGAATTTCCAATGCTGCCCAGCCTCTTCTTTGCAGGAGAGATTATCAGGTATGCTCACTCAGCCACCATCTTGCCCCGCCCCCTCTCCATCATTTTTGAATGCTATCTTAGCTGGGTAAAGTATTCTTGGATTGAATTTTTTTTCGTTTATTACCTTGACTATATCATACCACTGCCTTCTTGCCTCCATGTTTTCAGATGAAAAATCAGCACTTAATCTTATGGAGCCTCCCTTGTATGTGATGGTTCTCTATTCTCTTGCTGCTTTTAGAATTTTCTCTTTGTATTGAGCATTGGATAATTTGACAGGTATGTGTTTTGGGGTGGGCCTGTTGGGATTTATGGTGTTTGGGGTGTGTTGTGCTTTCTGGACTTGTACATCCATATCTCTTAGTAGATTTGGGAAGTTTTCAGCCGTTATTTCCTCAAACACCCCTTCTGTCCCCTTTCTCTTCTCTTCTCCTTCTGGGATGCATATAATACATATCTTTGTCTGTTTTGCATTGTCATTTAGGTCCCTTATTCCAGCTAGATTTTTCCTATCTTTTTATCAATCAGTTCTATTATCTGTTTGATTTCAGATGTACTGTCTTCTATATCACTAACTCTCTCCTCTGCCTCTTCTAATCTGCTGCTATTTGCTGAGAATGTATTTTTGATTCCTTGAACTGTGGTGTTCATCACCATCATATCTCTTATCTTTTTGTGTGTGACTGCAATTTCTTCTGTATTCTCTCCAAGTGTTTTCTTCATATTGTTAATCTCTTCCTTTACTTCATTAAGTTGGTATCTAATATGTTTGGAGATCTATAATTACTTGTCCAATGTTCTGCTCCCCTTCCAGATTTTTAGTTTGCTCATTGGATTCAGCCATGTTTTCCTGATTATTGGTTTGGTTTATAGTTTTTTGTTGTGGTCTGATCATCATTTTATCTTGATGGGTTAAATCAGTTCCTTAGCTTCTTTGTGTAGTCTTGCAGATTAATTAGTTGTTGTTTGTACATAAGTGTTATGTATTCTCTTTGTCACTTTGTTCTTCTTACTCTATTTTCTTGTTGCTGGCTCAGTTCACTTTGAAGGAAAATATTAGGGCCAGGGAAAGCAAATTGTGTAAGAAAAGAAAATGTAGAAAGTAGTATTCGTAATAAATGCTAACAGAGCAACATTGTGAGATCTAAATAATGGATATTAGACCCGTGTAGGTTGTGTAGAGTTATGGCAGTAAGTAAAGTACCTATAATGAGACAGTCAACTGAATATGGGGAGGAATAGAGTATGAATTAAAAGACCAGTGTTTTCATGAGAAAGAGAAAGAGAAAAGAAAGACAATAATATCAAGAGCAGATAAAAGACAGAAAACAGAACAGAGGTATTAGAATTAAAATGTCAGACAATTTGGGGGCCAAAGAAAGGGAGGTGGAATGTAAGAGAAACAGTAGATGATGGTGATGGAAAGATGTGAGGGAAAGGTGGTTGTGCAGGTGGTCAAAATCAATAAACACAGAAAAGTAGAAATGG
Source organism: Dasypus novemcinctus (assembly GCF_030445035.2). NCBI lineage: Eukaryota > Metazoa > Chordata > Mammalia > Cingulata > Dasypodidae > Dasypus > Dasypus novemcinctus. Next base: position 35,072,313 of record NC_080696.1, on the reverse strand, counting down.
AGGATGAGGAAACATAGGAAGTGTGAATTGCTCCCTGCAGCAACTATTATATAAAGATAATAAAATAAAATAAGAGGAAAAAAGAGAGAAAAGAAAAAAAAGAGAAGAGAGAAAGGAGGTCAAAGTAAAGGGGGGGGGGGAACCAGCAAGAGAAAGAAAAAGAGAAAAAAACTAAATAAATGAAAAAGGACCTTGGGGGATAAAATGGGAGAAAAGAACAGGCGACAATGCAATGTTAGCAACCACCACCACCACCACCACAACAACAACAACAAAAAACACCAACGTTTCAAGCTAGGAATCCTCTTTGCAGTTAAATAATACACTTGGGGTCTGACCTCATCCCTTTCTCCCTTCCTCACCTCTCTCTCTCTCCCAGGGCAGCAGGAAAGCTGCCTGAGAGGTCCGGTAGGAGATTCAAGTAGGTCCTTGTTGAACCAACTCAACACAGAAGACTATGGCTCTTTATTTCCAGCATGAGGGCACATACACCTCACCAGAAACCCCAAATATGCAACTGGAAGCTTGGATAGCACCTCCTACAGTTCCTCCCCTTTAGGTGTGCTAGGAGAGGTCTAATTGATTTTCTGACTCCACCTTCTCCCAGACCAAGTTTCCTATCCCAGGACATTTAGGTAAATTGGGCTTTCTCCACAGATTCACCTCTCCTTTCTTTCCAGACTCTCTCCAAGTCAGCTGGTACATTCCTCCAAGTTCAAGAAGAGAGAGAGAAAAAAACAACAACACAAAACGTGGATGTCAAGGGTAATGAAGGACCACAGACGGACCTCAGGTCATGGTGGATTCATTGATAGGAAGTCTGCGATATTGCAGACTCAAGGTGTGTGATTCTCTGGAGCGTGGTCCACCAGGGTTTAGGGAACATAGACCTGGGAACCAAGCATCTGGTTAACATGGGGCCTGGGAACACCACAACACAACAAAAACTTCAGGGATAGCTGCAGCCAGGCCGTCAGCCCTAAGGGGAGGGGTCCTGCCCACAACTTCTGACCTCTGTGTGAGAAACCCAAAATCCCACCTCTCACAAGAATCTCTTCTGTCAATGTCTCACCAAATTGACATCCAGACACCTCCTGCCCTGTAAGCTCCCGAAACAGCCCACTCAGGGTTTGTGAACACCACAGCACAACAAAGCCTTCAGGGATCCTCTCTGCCAGGCTGCCAGCCCTAGCAGGAGGGGTTCCCCCTGCAACTTCTGACCTCCGTATCTGAAACCCAAAATTTCACCTCTTGCAAGAATCTCTTCTGTCACTGTCTCACCAAATTGACATCCAGACACTTCCTGCCTTGCAAGTTCCCGAAACAGCCCACTCAGGGTTTAAGAATACCCCAGCACAACAAAGATTCCAGGGATCACTGTGGCCAGGCCACCAGCCCTAGGGGGAGGGGCTCCACCCACAACCTCTGGCTTCCATATCCAAAACCCAAAATTCCACTGCTCGCAAGAATCTCTTCCATCACTGTCTCACCAAATCGACATCCAGACACCTCCCACCCTGCAAGCCCCTGAAACAGCCTGCTCAGGGCTTGGGAACACCCCAGCACAACAAAGCCTTCAGGAATCACCACAGCCAGGCTGCCAGCCCCAGGGGGAAGGGTCCCACCCTCAACTTTTGGCCTCTGTGCAAGAGACTCAAAATTCTACCTCTTGCAAGAATCTCCTCTGTCACCATCCCACCAATCGATGTCCAGACACCTCCTGCCCTGCAGGCCCAGTCCAGCAAGACTCTGACACTACTCAGTCACTTCTTTGCAGAAGAGATTATGAGGTGCACTCACTCAGATACCATCTTGCCCCACCTCCCTCTTCTGCCATCCAGCTTTAGTGTCTTAACTCCATGAGCAAATTTCCATCATAGTCTTTGAATCAGTGGGCACCATGGTAAGCAGATGTGGCTCAATCGACTGGGCTCCTGACTACCACATGGGAGGCTGCTGATTCAGATCCCAGTGCCTCCTAAAGAAGACAGTGAGCTGGCAGGACAGGCAGGCATGGCAATCTGATGCAACAAGGTGATGCAACAAGAGATGTGGGAGGAAAACCAGAATGAGAGACACAACAAAGCAGGGAATGGAGGTAGCTCAAGTAGTTAGACACCTCCGTCCCACATCAGAGGTCCTGTGTCTGGCTCCCAGAATCTCCTAAGGAAACAAGGAAGATAAACACACAGTGAAAAACAACAGATGAGAGTGGGGCAAGATGGCATCTGAGTGAATGCACATCATAATCTCTCCTGCAAAAAAGCAACTGAGTAGGGTTGGAGTCCTGCTGGACTGGGTTGTTTTGGGTGTTTGCAGGGCAGGTGGTATCTGGATGTCGATTTGGTGGGAGGGTGACAGGAGATTCTTGCAAGAGGTAGAATTTTGCGTCTCTTGCATGGAGGTCGGAGGTTGTGGGCAGGACCCTTCCCCCTGGGGCTGGTGGCCCAGCTGTAGCGATTCCTGAAGGCTTTGTTGGCTGGGGTGTTCCCAAGCCCTGAGCAGGCTGTTTCAGGGGTTTGCAGGGTGGGAGGTGTCTAGATGTCGATTTGGTGAGACAGTGATGGAGGAGATTCTTGAGAGAAGTGGACTTTTGGGTTTCTAACATGAAGGTCAGAAATTGTAGGTGGAACCCCTCCCCCTAGGGCTGGTGGCCCAGCCGTGGTAATCCTGAAATCTTTGTTGTGCTGCAGTGCTCCCAAGCCCTGAGCCGGCTGTTTCAGGGGTTTGCAGGGTGGGAGGTGTCTAGATGTCGATTTGGTGAGACAGTGATGGAGGAGATTCTTGAGAGAAGTGGAATTTTGGGTTTCTAACATGAAGGTCAGAAATTGTAGGTGGAACCCCTCCCCCTAGGGCTGGTGGCCCAGCCGTGGTGATCCTGAAATCTTTGTTGTGCTGCAGTGCTCCCAAAACCTTAGCTGGCTGCTTCAGGGGTTAGCAGGGCAGGAGGTGTCTGGATGTTGATTTGGTGAGAAAGTGACAGAAGAGATTCTTGTGAGAGGTGGAATTTTGGGTTTCTGACACAGAGGTCAGAAGTTGTGGGTGGGACCCCTCCTCCTAGGGCTGGCGCCCTGGGCATGGCGATCCCTGAAGGCTGTGTTGTGCTGCAGTGTTCCCAGGTCCTGTGTTAACCATATGCATGGTTCCCAGGTCTGTGTCCCCTAAGCCCTGTTAGCCCACGCTCCAGAGACTCACACACCTTGAGTCTACAGGATCACAGATTTCCCATCCCTGAATCCACTGCGCCCTGAGGCCCATCTGAGGTCCTTGATTAACCTAGCCCTCGACTTTGTGTTTTTCTTTTCTCTCTCCTTGAACTTGGTGGAGTGTACCAGCTGACTTGGGGAGAGTCTGGAAAGAAAGGAGAGGCGAATCTGTAGAGAAAGCCCAATTTACCTAAATGTCCTGGGATAGGAAACTTGGTCTGGGAGAAGGTGGAGTCAGAAAATCAATTAGACCTCTCCTAGCACACCTAAAGGGGAGGAACTGTAGGAGGTGCTATCCAAGCTTCCAGTTGCATATTTGGGGTTTCTGGTGAGGTGTAGGTGCCCTCATGCTGGAAATAAAGAGCCATAGTCTTCTGTGTTGAGTTGGTTCAACAAGGACCTACTTGAATCTCCTACCGGACCTCTCAGGCAGCTTTCCTGCTGCCCTGGGAGAGAGAGAGAGGTGAGGAAGGGAGAAAGGGATGAGGTCAGACCCCAAGTGTATTATTTAACTGCAAAGAGGATTCCTAGCTTGAAACGTTGGTGTTTTTTTTTGTTGTTGTTGTTGTGGTGGTGGTGGTGGTTGCTAACATTGCATTGTCGCCTGTTCTTTTCTCCCATTTTATCCCCCAAGGTCCTTTTTCATTTATTTACTTTTTTTTCTCTTTTTTTTTTTTGCTTGCTGGTCTTCCCCCTCCCCCATTTCTTTGCCCTTGCTTTTTCTCCTGTCTTTTTATTTTCCTTTTCACTTTTCTTCTTCTTTTTTATTTTATTTTCTTTATATGGTAGGTGCTGCAGGGAGAGCTTCATATTTGCTGTGTTTCTCATTCTTCATTTCCTCTTTTCTGTGTGTATTGATTTTTCCCACCTATACTATACCCTTATCCCTACAGCTTTCTATCCTCCATCATCTACTGTTTCTCTTACATTGCACCTCCCTTTCTTTGGCCCCCAAATTGTCTGACTTTTTAGTTCTAATACCTTTGTTCTGTTTTCTGTCTTTTATCTGCTCTTGATATTATTGTCTTTCTTTTCTCTTTCCCTTTCTCATGAAAACACTGGCCTTTTAATTCCTACTCTTTTCCTCCCCATATTCAGTTGACTATCTCATTATAGGTAATCTACTTACTGCTACAACTCTACACAACTTACATGAGTCTGATATCCATTCTCCTAGATCTCACATTGTTGCTCTGTTAACATTAATTACCAATAATAGTTTATATATTTTCTTTTCTAACTCGTTTTGCTTCCCCTGGTGCTAATATTTTCCTTGAAAGTGAACTTAGCCAGGAACAAGAAAATAGAATAAGAAGAACAAAGTGACAGAGAGAAAACATAACACTTTATGCATGAACAACTAATTAATCCACAAGACTAGACAAAGAAACTAAGGAACTAATTTAAACTGTCAAGATAAAATGATGACTAGACTGCAAAAAACAAAACAAAACAAAACAAAACAAAAAACTACAAACCAAACCAATAATCAGGAAAACATGACTGAATCCAATGAGCAAACTAAAAACCAGGAAGAGGAGCAGAACATTGGAAAAGTAATTAAAGATCTCAAAACATATATTAGAGACCAACTTAATGAAGTAAAGGAAGAGATTAACAATATGAAGTAATCACTTGGAGAGGAAATTGCAGACATACACAAAAAGATAACAGATATGATGTTGATGAACACCAGAGTTCAAGAAATCAAAAATACACTCTCAGCAAATAGCACCAGATTAGAAAAGGCAGAGAGAGAACTAGTGACATGGAAGACAATAAATCTGAAATAAAAAAGATGGTAGAACTGATAAATAAAAAAATCCATCCAGCTGGGACTTAGGGACCTGACTGACAATACAAAATGCACATACAAACATATTATAGGCAATCAGCAGGAGAAGAGAAGGGAAAGGAACAGAAGGAGTGTTGGAGGAAATAATGGCTGAAAACTTCCCAAACCTACTTAGGGAGATGGATGTACATGTCCAGGAAGCACAACGCACCTGAAACACCATAAACCCCAAAGGCCTACTATAAGATATATACTTGTCAAATTATCCAATGCTCAAGAAAAGAGAAAATTGTAACAGCATCAAGAGAAAAAAGAATCATTACATACAAGGGAGCTCCATAAGATTAAGTGCTGATTTCTCATCTGAAACCATGGAGGAAAGAAGGCAGTGGTATGATATAGTCAAGGTACTAAAAAAAAAAAATTTCCAACCAAGAATACTCTACCCAGCTAAACTAGCATTCAAAAATGATGGAGAGTTCAAAATATTCACAGATAAACAGAAATTGAAAGAGTATGCCAACAAGAACCCTGCCCTTCAAGAAATACTAAAGGGAATGTGCAGGAAGAAGGGAAAAAAAAGGAGAGGCTGAGTTGGAGGAGAGTGAAAGAGCAACAAAAAAGACAAAAAGAAGGAAAAAAACAAAATATGACATACACAAGTCCAAACAAAATATGGCTACGTGAAAAATTCCTTGAAAGTAATAATACTGAATGTCAATGGATTAAACTCACCTGTCAAAAGACTAAGGCTGGAAGATTGGATAAGGAAATATGACCCATCTATATTCTGTCTACAAGAAACATATCTTAGACCCAGAGATTCAAGGAGGTTGAAAATGAATGGCTGGAAAACAACCTTGCAAGCAAACAATAACCAAAAAAAGGCAGGACTAGCTATATTAATATCAGACAAAATAGACTTTAAATGTGAAACAATTGTGAGACACAAAGATGGATACTACATATTAGTGAAAGGGAAATCTTTGAAGAAGAATGAATAATCATAAATATCTATGATCCTAACAAGGGACCTCCAACACATGAGGGAAACACTGGAAAAGCTAAGTGAAAGAATACATGCCTCTACAATTATAGGGGGAGACTTTAATACACCAATCTCAACTTTGGAGAACATCTCAAAAGAGAATCACTAAAGAAACAAAAACTTTGAACAGTATACTAGAGGAGCTGGATCTAATAGACATATACAGATCATTACACCCCCATACAGCAGGATATATATTTTTCTCAAGTGCACACGGATCATTCTCCAAGATAAACCATATGCTAAGCCACAAAGAAAGGCTTAATGAATTCAGAAAGATTGAAATCATACAAAATAATAGCTCTGACCACAGTGGAGTGAAGCTGGAAATCTACAAGGGTCAGAGGAAACCTTGTACCAAGGGTTTGCACCAAGATATGGAAATTAAACAGCACACTCTTAGAAAAACAGTGTATCAAAGAGGAAATCTCAAAAGAAATGAATAACTACCTTGAAACTAATGAAAATGATAACACAACATACCAAAACTTATGGGATGCAGCAAAAACAGTACTGAGAGGGAAATTTATAGCCATAAATTCATACATCAAAAAAGAAGAAAGAGCAAAAATTGAAGAACTACCTGCACATTTGGAGGAATTAGTTTAAAAAAAAATGAAGTGACCCCACAGAAAGAAGAAAGAAATAACAAAGGTAAGAGCAGAACTAAAGGAAATAGAAAGTAAGAAAGCACTTGAAAAGATAAACAAAACCAAGAGCTGGTTCTTTGAGAAGATTAATAAAATTGACAAACCCTTAGCAAGACTAACAAAGAAAAAAAGAGAAAAGATGTGAATACACAAAATAAGAAATGAGAAAGGAGATATCACCACTGATGCCACAGAAATAAAGACTATCATAAGAGGATACTTTGAAAAACTATATTCCAACAAAAATGACAATGCAGAGGAAATGGATAAATTCCTAGAAACACACAAGCAGCCTATATTGATGAAAGAAGAAATTGGCGATCTCAAGAAACCAATCACAAGTAAAGAGATAGAATCAGACATTAAAAACCTCCCAACTCAGTAGAACCCAGGGCCAGATGGCTTCACAGGTGAGTTCCACAAAACATTCTGGAAAGAAATAATGCCAATCTTGCTGAAATTCTTCCAAAAAATCGAAACTGAAAGAACATTACCCAACTCTTTCTATGATGCCAACATTGCCCTAGTAACAAAGTCAAACAAAGATATCACAAGAAAGGAAAATTACAGACTAATTTCTATATTGAACCTAGAAGCAAAAATCTTCAACAAAATACTTGCTAACCACATTCAACAACACATTAAACGAATGACACAACATGACCAAGTGGGATTCATTCCGGGTGTGCAAGGATGGTTCAACGTAAGAAAATCAATCAATGTAATACACAATAAAAACATATTGAAGGGAAAAAATGACATGATTCTGTCTATAGATGCAGAAAAAGGATTTGACAAAATACAGCACACTTTCTTGATAAAAACACTGCAAACGATTGGAATACAAAGAACTTTTCTGAATATGATAAATAATATATATGAAAAATCCATAGCCAACATCATTTACAATGGTGAAATCCTAAAATCTTTCCCTCTAAGACCAGGAACAAGACAAGGAAGCCCACTATCACCTCTTCTATTTAACATTGTTTTAGAAGTACTTGCTTGAGCTCTGAGGCAAGTACCAGATATAAAAGGCATTCAAATTGGAAAGGAAGAAGTCAAAATTTCATTATTTGCAGATGACATGATCCTATACATAGAAAACCCTGAGAGGTCTACAACAAAGCTTCTAGAATTCATAAATGAGTTTAGTAAAGTCGCAGGTTAGAAGATCAATGAGCAAAAATCAGGAGCATTTCTGTACACCAATGATGAGCAAGCTCAGAAGGAAATCAAGAATCAAATACCACTTAAAATAGTCAATAAAAAAAAACAAATACCTAGGAATAAATTTAACTAAAGATGTAAAAAACTTATACACAGAGAAATACACAACACTGTTCAAGGAAATCAAAGAAGACCTAAATAAATGGATAGGAAGACTAAATATTATTAAGATGTCTATTCTAACAAAACTGATCTGCACATTCAATGCAATCCCAATAAAAATTAACACATCATTCTTTAATGAACTGGAAAAACTAGCTATGAAATTTATTAGGAAAGGAAAGAGGCCCTGAATAGCTAAAGATATATTGAAAAAGAAAAACGAAATTGGAGGAATCACACTACCTCACTTCAAAACATACTACAAAGCTACAGTAGTGAAAACAGCATGGTATTGGCACAAGGAAAGACACACAGATCAATGGAACCGAATTGAGAATTCTGATATAGATCCTCATATATATATTCATATAATATTCGATAAAGCCACCAAACCCTCTCAACTGGGAGAGAATGGCCTATTCAACAAATGGTGCCTGGAGAACTGGATATCCATATGTAAAAGAAGGAAAGAGGATTACCAACTCACACCTTTTACAAAAATCAACTCAAGATGGATCAAAGACCTAAATATAAGACCCAGGACCATAAAGACTTTGTAAAGCAGAGTAGGGAGGCATTTACAGGACGGTGTAATAGGAAATGGCATCATGAACTTCACACCCAAAGCACGAGCAGCAAAAACAAATAGATAAATGGAACTTCCTCAAAATTAAAGCCTTATGCACCTCAAAGGAGTTTGTCAAGTACGTGAAAAGAGAGCCTACACAATGGGAGAAAATATTTGGTAACCATATATCTGATAGGAGACGTATAGCCTGCATATATAAAGAACTATATCTCAAAAAGAAAAAGAAAAACAACCCATTTTTAAGAATGGGATAAAGATTTAAAGAGCCACTTCTCCAAAGAAGAAATACAAATGGCTAAAAAGCATATGAAAAAATGCTCCAAATCTCTAGCTATTAGGGAAATGAAAATCAAAACTACAATGAGATACCATCATACTCCCATAAGATCGGCAGCTATGAAAAAACAGAATACAAATGCTGGAGAGGATGTGGAGAAATGGGAACACTCATCCACTGCTGGTGGGAATGCAGAAGGATCCAACCATTCTGGAGGACAGTGGCGCTTTCTCAAAACACTAGCCATAGATATGCCATACAACCCAGCAATTCCACTGTTGGGTATATACATAGTAGAACTGAAAACAAGGACACAAACCGATATATGCACACCAATGTTCATAGCAGCATTGTTCACTATTGCCAAAAGTTGGAATCAACCCAAATGCCCATCAACAGATGAATGGATAAATAAAATGTGGCATATACATATAATGGACTACTACTCAGCTTTAAGAACAAATACACTACAAACACACGGGTTAACATGGATGAATCTTGAGACCCTTATGTTGAGTGAAGCAACCCAGGCATTGAAGGACAAATAGTACATGACCTCAATGATATGAAATAAGTAAACCAAGCTGCTTCAGAGAGCTAGAGACTGGATGATAGGCTTAAAGGAATTTGTCGGGTAGAGGAAGGATGTAAGCTGACACCTACATGGGTGAAATCTATGATAAGCTGGAGGTAAGTATTTGTACAAGGAAGGGATAAAATGTGGAAAAAGGGTTATCTTTGGGTGGGGCTTTGTGGGCTTGAGGGGGACTAAGGATGGGAAGATGGGTAATATTGCCCAAGAATGTGGGGGGAGTGTGGGGGAACAGATGAACATAGGAGATTGTCAGGTATTTGTTTGAGAGTATAATGTTGAGAAAACTTTTTCAAAAATATTATAAGGACAGTTGCCTGTTTAAGATGCTTAAAGAGGATAATCTGATGCAGGACAGGCTCCTAGGGACTGTGTGAGTGCTCATTTTGCCATAGTGGGTTATATCATTGGATAGAGACCCATATAATGAGAGTGAAGTTATACCCACATCCTGGGGAGGACTGATGTTCTCAAATCGAGGGAATTGAATCTCTCGAGAGAAATGGTGGCTCCTAATGCATTAGGGCAGTTGAGCATGTAAAGCCATCAACACCATTGCAAGTATCTCTGAACATGACCCTTGAAGCAATGAAGATTGACTGTCACTGTGGGCCCTGAGGGGAGGGGGAAAGAGATATTAAATGTATGGAATCAATGGAACTGTGTGGGCAATAGAAGTGTTCCACAAGATTACACAAGGATGGATATAAGATGTGTTAAATAACACCAAAAATATATAGGGGCTGATAGGCTAAAATGTAAATTATAATGTAAAACATAAGATAACCAAAAACTTAGAAAATTGTATAGTCTAAAATATAAACCACAATGGAAACCCAAGTGTAACCTTGTTTGAAAGCTATTGTCTCAATATCTCTACATCTGTTTCAGTAAGTATAATATGGATATGTGAAAAGATTATTGCTGTGGAAGGGAAAAGGGTTTTATGTTGGATATGTGGGAGTACTGCATATTGTATATATGAATTACTGTGATCCAAAACTTTGTGAAGATAAGCTTAATAATTGGGAAAAGAAAAAGAAAGAGAAAGGACATAGACACTGAGGAAAAGATGGAAGAAGTTGCCTTGCCAATTTTCATACAGGGCAACACATTGCAGTGACAGAAGGCAAAACATCAAAACAAAGCTTTTGCATTTTTAAATTTTTTGATACCCCAATCTATTTTTACGTTAATTTTTCTAAATTAATATGTATTCTGTATCTAACCTTTAAACTCATCACTATATCCCATTTTACTATTAATGGCACCTCGCAATATTTTGGGCTTAATTTCTGAAGAAGTTTTGGATCACAGAGAAGTTCAACAATGGCAGGGGAGGAATACTGGTGTGGCATGTTATTGACAGGGGACACATGTTTGCCAGGGTGTTCTCCAGGGCATATATCCAGAGTACATAAAAATGTTTGGATATTTTCATAGTGGTTACAATTAAAAAAAAAAACAACTGATGGAGTGCTGAGTTCCTAGCCAGGAGAGCTCTATCACAGTCCCTTAAGGAACAGCAACAATCCCCCAAGTGCAATGGCAAAGACTAAAAAAAAGGAAGGTCCAACAATGAGCCCTTGATACTAATGACTATGCTTATTACCCTGTGCACCTGAAATAAGAACAAGGCCTAGAGCTACAGGGTACCTAAGAGTTACCTCCTGAGAGCCTCTGTGTGGCTCAGATGTGGCCAGTCTCGAAGCCTAACTCAGCATGTAAATGTGTTGCCTTCCCCCCAGCATGGGACATGACTCCTGGGGATGAGCCTCCCTGGCTCCAAGGGATTTCTCCCAAGTACCAGCTGATGATGTAACTAGAAAATGACCTTGAATAAAAGGGTCAACTCGGACCAGCAGAATATCTCAGTCTACATATAATTCCAGGAGTTAAAAATATCTATGATCATGGCAGATGGAGTTCAGTGCCATGTCAGTTGCCCTTCTTTGGTGTTTGTGTTTCTGTGTGATGGAGCTGACTCAGATGTGATCTTTTTTCACAAGCCTCTCCTGTTACTTTTACCAGAACTGTAGTTGATGCTGGGGTTTAATATATACCCAGGGGATATGAATGTCTGGACTGACCATATGACAGCCAGATCCTGAGCCTCAACAGACTTCAGCTCCTACACTCTGGATTATGGACTTACCCCACTCAGCTAACATGGAGTTGAAGAAGGTCAACCACCACACTAGGGAACCAAGAGGGCCTACAACTGAGAGCAGGAAGATTGCATCCAGCATCCATGTGGAATCTAAACCCCGTCTTGTTACAGATGTGGAGTGGACACAACTAATCCAAGTTCCACAGGATGGAGGAATAGAATATGAATTAGAGTGGACTTACTGATATTCTGTTCATGAACTATTGTGATTAGTTATCAAAGAAAATGTGACATTGGTGTGGAGAAAGTGGCCATGGTGGCTGCTGGGTGTGGGAATGGGAGGGAGAGATGAGATATGGAGGCATTTTTGGGACTTGGAGTTTTCCTGGGTGGTGCTGCAGGGACAATTACCAGACATTGTATGTCCTCCCATGGCCCACTGGATGTAACATAGGAGAGTGTGGGCTATGAGGTGGACCATTGACCATGAGGTGCAGTGGTGCTCAGAGATATAGTCACCAAATGCAATGAATGTCTCATGATGATGGAGAAGATTGTTGCTTTGGGGGGAGGAGTGGGGGGAGGGGGTGGGGGCTATATGGGGACCTCAGTTTTTTAAATGTAATATTAAAAAAATAAATAAAGACAAAAAATGAAATTTAAAAAAAAAGGAAAGAAAAAAAATGCTTTTTGACCTGAATCAAGGCAGAAATGAAAAGCACAAATGAGTTTATATGGCTATGAGTCTCCAAAAAGAGTCGGGAGTTTATCAGAGGGATTGCCCTTATGCACACGTCAGTAGTGTCCCAGAGACAGATAAAGTAGATACAACCCCAGGTACTGATTCTTCTGAGGGCTCCAGAGACCCACAGGTTCTATGATCATGGCAGATGAAGTTCAGTGCCATGTCAGTTGAACCAACTTTGGAGTTTGTGTTTCTGTGTGATGGAGCTGGACTCAGATGTGATCTTTGTCCACAAGCCTCTCCTGTTACTTTTACCCAAACTGTAGTTGGTGCTGGGATTTAATGTATACCCAGGGGACCTGAATCTCTGGACTGACCATGTGATAGCCAGGCCCTGAGCCTCAACAGACTTGCAAATCCTACACTCTGGTTTATTGGACTTACCACACTCAGCTAATATGGAGGTGAAAAAGGTCAACCACCACACCACAGAATGCCTACAACTGAAAGCAGGAGAATTGCATCCAGCATCCATGTGGAATCTAAGCCCCCTCTTGATATAGATGTGGAGTGGACACAATCATTCCAAGGTCCACAGGATGGAGGAATAGAGTGGACTCAAGTAATTCTCTTAAAGCCTGGGTTTTGTTCCATTCAAAATGCAGAGCACAGGAGATCTTGAACTAACAAGTCTGCAGTGAGTCAAAGCAAGGCTTCCTGACGCCAAGACTAGAAAAATTTCCCATACTAGACTGGTGGCTTGTGAGATTCCAAGAACAATCAAAGAGACTATAGCTGCAATGGTTGCCCATGCCTGTGCCACTGCCTAGGCAAACCCTGGCAGGAAGGAAGGCTCCAGAAACCCAAGCAGACATGCACAATTCAAGAACAGAGGCCATCTGTGCCCATGATCCTTTCCAGAACCAGGAGAGGTGACAAGACTACAGGGAGAGACAGTTAACTGGAGGACTAGGGAGGTGGGCTGATGAAGCCCCCCATGGTTCTACAGGAGGCCCAGGGAATCCTCAATAGAACCATTTTGTCTAACAGTGTAGTAAGAAATGCTAAATCTGAAGGGGTCTTTCAGGCAGGAGGGACAATTGGGGTCTTGGTGATCTGGGACAAGTATATGTGTCAGTATTTCCAATCAACAACAGGAACAAGACAGCCCCCTTTGAATGCCCTGGCACATATGAAACCCCTGGAACAGCAAGGAAACCCTAGGGAAAATGGGGAAGTTTCCATTACTCAATAAAATAACATCTGAAATGAAATTAAAATAAACTGTAGACAAATAAAGAATACTTTAGGAACATCTATGTTGAGGAACTGAGATTCTTACTTGCCACCCAAACATTATCACCCAATAAAGGATTACAGTGTTTTGCCCAGGGTTACAGGATTTGAGTCAGGGCTCTCTGCTCCCAAATGCATCTTCCTTTTGCCATGTCACATACACAGTCTCCTGACTTAAAGCCAGGGAATGTAAGCTGTGTTTTTGCTGGTTGCACAGACTTGAGTTAGTTCCTTGTGTTACCTGCTTTGGTTTCCCACAAGGGTAGTGGTGACTTGACCCAACCCACAAGAGTTTTTACCAAGATAACAAAAAGCAGGGCCCCTTATTTGCAGATGACTGACCACATACAGGATGTGGGAAGTGTCCAGAACACCTTGAATGGGTAATTGAGTTCAAATGAGCTGCTTCCCAGTGGCTTGGAGGCATCTGCTGGGCTCTCACAGGCCCAGCCAAGTTCCTACATGAGGGGAAGGCAGCATGACTCCAGCAGGGCTCTCTGAATACAGGAAAGTCAGACAGACACGGGGTCAATTCTGACTCCATCACTTACTTGCTGTGTGTCCTTAGGAAGTAGTCAGCCTTCTCTGGACATTGGACTCCATGTAAAGGGGAAACAATACCAACAACTGCTGACAAAGGTGAAGTTCAAATATGGAAAGCACCTGGCACAATGTAGGTGCTCAATAATTGTGCATTTTCTGCTCTCCTCTTTTTTGCTTATAAACTATAAGGTTTTTCAGAGTGAGGTCTACTCTCACTGGCCCAAGACCTTGGCCTCTGTGCTTGACCTTTTTCATCTGTATAATAGACTCAAAGCAACCAACTGGTGGGACAGATGCCTTGTCCTTCACTAAGAAGACAGTTTAAAGGTAGAGACCAAGAAAGAAGGGCCCTCTGGCATGGTACCCTAGAAAGAATTCTCCAGGATAGACACACGGGAAGCTTGAGAGCATGAAATTCACCAACAAGGGAAAGCAAATGGTGGGTGGGTGTGATGAAGTATCTTCTTTCAGCACAGTGATAAAGAGAAATAACTGGATCAGGAATGCGTAGGCTCCACTCCAGCTCCTCTCACCCTGTGAGCTCAGTTTCCCCCTTTGCAAAAGGGAGTGCTCATCCACTCCTCCCAGGGGGTCATGAGGATCTATGAGATGCTGTGTGGGCAACATTGAGAGACCTCAGAAAACTCTCACTGTCGGCCTTCCTTTCAAAGTTATTACAAGCTAATGACTTGAGTTCTGGCTCGGCCAAATCTCTGCATCTTTAGACAAGTCTCAGCTTCCTCTCCTGTAAATGAGAAGCAGGAAAGCCTCCCAGGTTTGTTGGGAGGACATATGGCCCCTGGCACGTGACTGTCCTGCAACAGGGGCTTAGAAAACACAAGATCCCTGCCCTGGAATTGAGGGACATCCCAGATGTAAAGAAGTCAATTAAGTTTTACTCTTTTTGACACTTTGGGAGCAAGAGTTCTGGGCTCAAAGAAAACAACTGGGTCAGGAATGGGAAAGGGCCCAGATTGGAGACAGAGGGTCCCACTCAGGCTGCTGCCTGCCTCTTTGCTATTCCAAAAACCATCTTTCAGACCACTCAGAGCACAGGTCCTTGTTCATAAAGCCACAAAGTCTTGAGTAACATCCCCATCTCAAATTTTTCTCTGTTTAATTTGTCAACCAAGTGGCTTAGCCGGGCAACCTGCTAATGCGATTGGCAATTATTTACTTTGGAGAGCCCTGAAAAGCATCACTGGACTGTAGACTTTTGAATGATCTAGAAACCCATCATCTGATCAAACATTTCCTCATCTCCACCCTTTAAAAGAGGCTGCCTCTTAGGCCAACACAGCAGGAGAGGGAAGGGGCGACCAAGACAGCTGCAACATCTCTACAAAGTTCAGGTGAGCCCTACCTGCTCCCCTCCCCTCCCTACTCTGGGTGGCAGGGATGCCAGGGCCCCTGGCTGCCAGATGGGCCCTGGGAGACTGCACATAGGGTCCCTCAGTGGGGGCCTTTCCAGGAATCAGGACTTCTTTTTGGCCACTAGCAGGTGGGGGGTAACCATTCACTCTGCTTTCCCAGGAGACTGGTCACACTGATGTAGAAATGTTCTACAACAGGCAATTTCACGGCAATAGGAAGCACGTGGCTGTAAGGGTAAACATCTAAATTTTCGAGGATAGAACTCTCTCATGGAGTGCTATTCATATCCTGAATCAAAATCTCAAAGGCAAGAGTCTTAAATTGAGGTTGCCAATGAGGTTTCAGAGCATTCAAGAAGCTTCTAAATTATCCACCCAATTTTGTTTATTAGGATGCCTTTTTCCATGATTAGGGCTCCTTAGCTTCCATTGGATTCTTAAGGTCTGCTGCCCAAAAGAGATGCAGAGCCCCCGATGAAAGCTTACATCCCCAGAAGGGCTCCAAATCATTCTTTGGACCAAAAAGACCTCTTGATCCGAACTGACCACAACAATGATGGAGCTCTGGCTGGTTCGCCCAATTGGGGGAATTTTGCCCAAATCAGCCAGTCATTTCCAAAGTATAGGGATCAACTCTGGTTTTTAACATCTTTGCTGGCTGCCAAATGAGCCTGTGAGAAGATTAACCATATCTGGGAAAGGGCTGGGGCAAAGGTAGCCCAATCTCAGAGACTGCCCAAGAAGTTCATCCAGGTCAGCTGGAGAGAGAGGAGAAATAATTAAAAAGACAATGTGGCCCATTCTCTCTGTCCCTCGGCATTAGCTGTTAATCAGTCTGCTTTATTTTCTGATTTCCAGGACTTGAATTCCTTGCCATGTCATCTGAAGAAGGGAAACTCTTTGTGGGAGGGCTCAATTTCAACACCGATGAGCAAGCATTGGAAGACCACTTCAGCAACTTCGGGCCTATCTCGGAAGTGGTCATCGTCAAGGACCGGGAGACTCAGCGGTCTAGGGGTTTTGGCTTCATCACCTTCACCAACCCAGAGCATGCCTCAGATGCCATGCAGGCCATGAATGGAGAGTCCCTGGATGGGCGCCAGATCCGTGTGGACCTTGCAGGCAAGTCAGCCAGGGGAACCAGAAGGGGTGCCTTTGGGGGTCATGGGCGTGGTCACAGCTACTCTAGAGGTGGTGGGAACCAAGGATATGGGAGCAGCTGGTATGACAGTCGGCCTGGAGGATATGGATGTGGATATGGCAGGTCCAGAGACTATGGTGGCAGAAACCAGGGTGGTTATGACCGCTACTCTGGAGGAAATTACAGAGACAATTATGACAACTGAGATGAGGCATGCACACATAATGTAGATACACAAGGAATAAAAATTCTTCTGATCCAGCATCGTCCTTCCAAATGGCTGTATTTATAAAGATGTTTGGAGCTGCACTGAAACGTCTTTGTTTTAGTACATCAACTTCTATTTTTGAATCGAGTTCCCAGGGTAGCCTGTCAAAGACCTTTTAAAAAGCTCCATGTGTTTCAAAAGTTTTCCCTTCCATTTAAAGACAATTTCTGGGACATTGTAAAGTCTGGGTATTTTTCTTTTGCTAGTTTTTTATTTTGGGCTCTCAGGATTATTGGTTCTGGCAAAAAAGTTTGGTCAGGAAGATATTTTTTTAAATTAATGTGCATCTAGGGACATTTTAAAAATTTGTACACAATGTTCTCCTAACACAGTTAGGAAGCAGTTTCTGAACATACCTACAGGAAATCTCCATCAAGAACATGATTGCTAAAAGATGTTTTTTACTCTGTGTTATAAGACTACCACCCTGATTATATAGAAGAGCTTCTTTAAAATGTTTGTGAATATCATCTTTTTTAATACTGGAAGAAAGAAATATTCTGTTGTGTCTCATAGTGTTTAGGATGTCCTTCATGGAGCTGATTAAAAAGTTGGAATTTGAAAAAAAAAAAAGACAATGCGTATGAGTGGCCATTTGCACGTGGGGAGAGGGGAGTGTTAGGAGACTTGCCACTGATTTGCTGTGTGACCTTGGGAAAACCACTACCCCTTTCTGGTCCCCTGGTTCCCATATGCAAAGAAGGCTTTGGATGGCTCTGTGTTTTCCCCAACACAGGCCTGGATGAGGTGGTGGTTACAGCTGTGAGGGTTGTGACAAATTAAGTTGGTTACCGAGTGGAAAGCACTCAGCCTGGCAGAGAAATGCTTGAATTCAGCAGCTGTTACTATTCACAGCCTGGTGTTCTAGGAAGCAGACAAATGAAAGACCACCCCATCCCAAGTGGGCAGGGGCAGGGGTTCTATAGAATCCTCTCTCATAACAGTAACACACGATACCCGTCATTCTCACCACAGATACCGACAGAGAAGATGTTTCAAGTTGGAGGCGTCATTGTCTTCTGCGGGCTGCTGGCCCAGACCACAGCCATGCTTGATGTAATGGCAGGCTTGGCTATGCTCCCGAGGCTTCCACTCCCGGTCCAGGATCCAACCACGGAGGATCTGTCCCAAGAACATATGCGCCAGGACCAGGCTCCATCCATAGATGCAACCCCGGCTTTGCCCAACGTCCCCTTAGATCTTGCTGGAGACTTGACAAGCGGTAAGTCAGAGTCTGACCTCTTTCCAGTATCACAGGGGTGGGCAGGAGGACAGGGGGTAACAGTCAAGTGGTGGGAGGACAGGGATGAGTGAGGGTGACAGAGGGAGGATCTGGAATCATCAGCTCTGTCCCCGAGGACCCTTAATTCCATTTCCAGCTCTCAGCAATGGCTTGCTCTCTGGGAATCTGTTGGACATTCTCAAAAGCCTTCCACTCCTGGACATCCTGAAAGCTCAAGGAGGCACTTTGACTGGCCTGCTTGGGAGCCTGCTTGGGGGTGCGACCTCCATTCTGAACAGCCTCATTGAGTGAGTTGCCCTGAAATAGGGCCTTGGCACCCACCAGGGAACACCAGTTGGAGACAGGGGCCCTGGAGAGAAAGGGGAGTAGCCTGAACACAGGGCCAGGACTTGGTCTTAAAAAGCTTCTCACAATCTGGGGAGGGGGCCCACCAACCCTCTTGTACCAGTCATTGTCCCCAGTTCTGAAGTACATCCTGGGTCCCCAGGATGTACTAATCCTCATGACAACCTTAGAATTTAATCCCCAGTTTACAGATGGAAAAACCAAAGTACAGAAAGGTGCCAGTGTTCACACAACTAGAGTGATACAGAGCCAGGAACTGAATTCTAATCTACCTAAGTTCAAAGCCAAGGTTCTTTCCATTATGCCACAGTAATGTTGTTCTCCCCATCGGTGGAATCTCTTCAAATAGAGGTAACCTTTAATGTCAGCAATGAAGTGTAAGTTGCCCTTCATGATTATCTTGGCAGTATGACTAAGAACAACGTGATGTCCATGGAATGGGCATGTGATGGTTCATGTGAGATGCCCGAGAGTTCTCTAAGCAGGAATTCATAATGATACATTCTGTTGGGAGGACTGGAAAATGAAAATCACATGAACAGTGACTGGCTCAGAGAAGAGATGCAGTTCCATCCTTTCTTTATTCTCCCTAACATCTCTCTCCTCAATCCCATAATAAATATTATTAGCTACCACTGAAGATCATGACAGGATGAGTGACACCTACTAAAATTTTTACTCCTTTTGCCCATACATGTCCACTCATCCACTTACCCATCCTTCCTTCCATCTCACCACTTACTCTTTCTTGAATCTACTCATACATCAGTCTACTCACCCTCCTATCAATCTACAAATTCAACTAATATGGAATAGCCCCTTTCTTTTTAAGATTTCTTCATAAGTTAGGCACGTAAAACACAAATATAACCCAGATAAGGTCCCTGAAATACTTCATGCACTTGTAAGGAGAAGAGGGCCATATCTGTATCAGGATCTGCCCAACAACAGAAGTTGGGAAAGACTGACATGTGATTCAGAACCCATGTAGCTTTTGCTTCAGACTTTCCTCCTGGGAGAGTCTGGGTTAAAGGTGATTTCTGTCCCTAGTGGGGTTGAGGGCTAGAAAAGCTGATGTTTCTCCCTGGACAGTTTGAAGGTCACTGATGCCCAGCTGCTGGAACTTGGCCTTGTTCAGAGTCCTGATGGTCACTGTCACTATGTCAACATTCCTCTGGGCCTGATTCTCAATGTGAAACTGTGGGTGGTCTCCCAAGGGGGATGGGAGGATGCCTTACCATGGGACAACCTTACAGTCATGGGTAGCCAAAAAGAGGGAGTTGGAATCTACAGAGCTGAACTTCCAAATTTACTGTTATGTTGAATTACTTGGGAGACTCACTTGACCTATTTCAGCATTGGTTTCCCCTACTGGGAAATAACATAATGACAGCTGTGGGCAAAATGTAGTGAGCTGAGGCTGGCATTTTTGTTGAGGAGAAAATATCCTTCTTCCTTGGAGTGTGGTGGGGCCAGATACCAACAGAACCATCTCCTTTGCAGGTCCCTGTTGGAAAATCTATTGAAGCTGGCTGCAAACCTGAACATCACTGCAGAACTCTTAGTTGTGCAAGATGAGCAGGGGAGCCACTTGGTCCTTGGCAACTGCACTCACTCCCCTGGCAGTCTGAAAATTTCCCTGCTTGATGGGTGAGGCTGGAATGGATGGCTTCTCTTGTCCAGAGTTAACGGTGGAATGATGGAGGGATGGGTGGAAAGATGAAACAATGGGAGGTTGGGTGAATGGGATGGTTCCTCACTTAGAAGGTGAGTTACAAATCTCCCTATTTCTGCAAACAACATTCACAAGATCCTTTTCTTCCTTCTCTTTCAAATGGAGCTGAATTGGGGTTCCATCATTTTTATAACCATCTGTTTGGACTCTTAGTTTAACCTGAGTTTGCTTTAGGGTGATAGATGGTTTATACACATAAATGGACTGTAGGGTTTGGTTCGTATCTTTGACCTTTACTAAAATCTTTTTCAGTCTCCCCTGTCCTTGTTTTCTGTGTAACAGATCTTCTCCCCACATCTCTTACAGAAGTGCTTGATTTCCTGAAGATACAGCTCCTTTCTCTTTTGTTCAGTGTTGTATCTAATGTCATTGATATGAAGAAATTTTACTCCCCAGGATAAGACATTTGATAATATACTATTTGAAGGTATGAAATCATGGTCCTTGATAGCTTTTTCAGTTAAGAATTTTCTTCTGCTTAAAGACAGTGAGTCTAGAGACGTAAATGAACATCCATCATGGATGGGATAAAGAGAAGTGGTTTCTGCAGCATACACACATTCTGGATTTTGTATAGGAGAAATTCTACCAAGGTTTGTGCAAATTTAGCTTCCTTTTTATTTAAAATAAGATAATTCATAACTTTGCTTAGAAATTCTTCAACTTGCCCCCTAAGACCCTTAATGTTCTATCACAATTTTTCAGATAACTAAAATACTTTTCCCCAAAGTGGCTTATATTTGAATTTTTCTGATTTGTTGTTACCGGTTTTTAGAGATTTCAAAGACGGTCTGGTTTTTTTGTTTGTTTGCTTACTTTTGACTTGGATTCAACCCTGGAAATGTCATTTGCTATGAATCCTCATGGCCCCAGAGGTCAAGGTAGCCACCCAACACCTACGTATTGGGTTTGGAGAGATGTTGTGCAGGGTGGCTGCAAAATGACAGCTCTTAGGGGACTGCTGACAGGCCAGCTGCCTCGCCCATTCCTCATGTCCCCACAGCCTGCTGTGGTTTTAGTTTGACAAATCCTCTGGGGAAAAGGCTGTTCATCCTTTTTGAATTGGTCTAATCAGGTCAAATAAAGACAGCCTTGAGAGTGGGTGTTCGGGAGAACTACCAGGGTGGTCAAATAATGATGCTTCTCTATGTTTGAGCCTTCGATGTCACTTCAGCTCTGTTCTGCCCCTCTGATAGATTCTAGGCTTCTGGTTTCCACTGTGATTGTGGGCTGCTCATTTTCAAGGGTACATGGAGCTGGAGAGAGGGGAATGGGATTAGGGTAAATTAAGATGCCACAAGGCTGGCTGGCTCTTCTTACCGAGATTCAGCTATTTTTTCTTGAATAAACACTCCTGGAATGGTGCGAGCCTTTGGTTAATTTCCAGGGTTCTGAAAAGGTAGCTTTTGACATTTTTTGGTTTTGTTTTGTTTTGTTTAGTTTTGTTTTGGTGTGTGAGTGCCTGTTTCCTTGTTGCTTTTAGGGAAAAGAGAATTTGCAGAGGTCTTTACTCTGCTATTTTCACTGAAAGCTTCTCACAGTGGTTTTTGAAATGTGAAACAGTTGTCACACTACCTAAGTATGTTTTTATTAATCTGGCCACCTGAAAGAATGATTTGTATCCAGGGACATCTAATACTAGTTAAGTAGGAATTGGAATTGTTAGGGGAGGGGGAAGACACGCCTATGAGAAGTCCGGGTGAACGGTGGGAATATGGTGCCCAGAGCTGGGCTGTGGATGGGTGGCCAGGCAGGAAGAGAGTCAGGCAGCATGGACAGCAGGCAGCACGTCCTGTGATGATGGTCCCGGGTGCTTGTGTGCCTCTGCTTCTCCACGTGGATCCTGGGAGCCTCAGCTGAGGGGGGCTTTCAGTCCTTACCTAATTCCTACCCAGAAAGGACATGACCCAAGCAAAATCAGGTCCTGACTGCTGGTTTCTTGCCCGGAAGCTCCTTGTGCAGTTGAGGTCACTGTCTAGGGAGATGTTCACATAATTGTTGAGCTGCTTCCTCGAATTCAGTGACTCATCTTAGGTTCAATGGTCTTCTCCTTCTGCCAGGGTGGAGGATGCTTCCGCCATTAAATATTCACCAGAAGATGCATGGGAGTTTCCCACAATAAACCTTATTGCTGTTCTGAACCCAACGACTATCTTCCTTCCACAATGCCTTATTAGTTGGGACAACAC
Source organism: Dasypus novemcinctus (assembly GCF_030445035.2). NCBI lineage: Eukaryota > Metazoa > Chordata > Mammalia > Cingulata > Dasypodidae > Dasypus > Dasypus novemcinctus. The sequence continues at coordinate 35,049,896 of NC_080696.1, read as the reverse complement.
TAGGTGAAGATAGTGGAAGATCTGGAAGCAGTGACAGATGTTCAGCAGGGTAGGGAATGGGTGCATCATCCCTGTTTTGTTCCCCTTTGGGATTAGACATCTTATCTACATTTATAATCTCAGCTTCCTCACTTCCTTTCCTTTTCTCCTTAAAATTAGGCTTCTTCCTCCAAAAAAGTGACTCTTATCCAGCGCATTGACAATCTCTTTATTTAAAATTCCTTTTCTCTAGGCCTATCTTTCTCAAGCCTTTCAGAATTGACCACTCAGAACCAGTCTGTCCTTCCTCCAATACTTTTTCCATGTCATCTTTATCATCCCCTTGCTTAGGGAACAAGCCAGTAAAGGCTGGATTCAAGGAAGCAAAAGAGCAGTGGTCGGTGACATGTATTCAGCATCTTATAGGACGTCTCCTTTGGGGTCTCCTGGACACCTGCACACAGAGTGGCCACAGCTAAAGGTGTCATCTTCCTGTTAGAATCCACTCATCCTTCCACATTCCCCATTACCCTGGGGCTCCCCAACCTGCGACATGGATGGGAGCCACCCACACCCACAAATTCCAGTCCTGCCTCCTGACCACCCCTCAAATCTGCTCTTTCCTTGTATGGTACATGGCATCTTCATCTTTGTCTAGATCATGGCATCTGCCCCGAACCCCCATGTCCATCCTTCCAAGGGGAAAACAGCAATCATTCTGTAATCCGCACTCATAGGAAGAGTTTGTCCTGCTTAAGACCTTAAAGATCTTCAATGTAATCCTATGGCCATAACCTCCCAGTCCAAGGTTCTTCTAAATTTATTAGTCCCAATGTAATGATGACACATGGCAAGGCTCCCAGTGCCAAGAAAAGTGACTTTATTTGAGGAGGAACATGGAATGGAGCACATGATTGGTTGGCAAGGAGGGGGAGCAGGTCTCACGAAGAAAAGGCCTCATTGGTCCCAACATTGTGGCCATGTTAATCTCAGGACACGAGTCACCTGTGGGCAGTGGGAAACAGGGCAGGAAGTTGGATGAGCAGCTGAAAATGGTCCTGTTGGGAGAGGACCTCAGTCAGAATGGAAAATCAAGGTCACTGACACATATTGATTTTGGCCTCCAGACAGAGGGAAGAAGACTGAGATCCTGGCGTTAAGGGTCTTGTCTCAGCCACAGGGTAGGCCATGTGTGTGTCTGTGTGTCCATGTGAAACGGAGTGTAGTGAGTTGCATGTGTGTGAACATGTGTGTGAGTGTGCGGGTGAGACAGTGTGTGCATCTGTCTGTCTGTGTGAGTGACCAAGTGTTGGTCTGGGCATTTATGTGTTCCTCTGTGTGTATGCATGGCCACTTGTGTTTGCATCGTGGCTGTGTTGCTGTGCCACCTCCCACTCTCTAGTTGGCTGTCACTGTGCCATGTCCCCTACTGCCTTCTCCCCACAACTCCTGGGGACATTGGGGTGGGGCAGAATCATTGGGTGCATTCATCAGAACTCACCAGCTTGGTTGAGGCTGGGACCCTTGAAGGAAGTCTTCGACCGGGGTGGCAATTTGCGTTCCACTGAGCAGCATGTCTGGGGAAAAAAAAAACATTTCAGAGTGCTGGTCTTAGAACAAAGCAGTGCAGAGTACCCCACGTTCCCGCTAGGCCAGAAGCCAGGGGATGTACATTCTGTAGATCCAAGTGAGCGCAGCCACCTCCCACCAACCAGCTCTGTTGTTCTCAGTGCAGGGGCCATTTCGGGGAAGAGGTTCTATACCTCAAAATGATCAGGATAGTTCAGGGTGAAAAACTAAAATAGGGCAGAGTTGAGGCCAGATGGATGTGGCTGCCCTTTGGTTTGCAGGGACAAAGTTCCCTGGGGGAAGTGATTGTTCCTGCAGAGGGGTAGGTAGGGAGGGTTTGTGAGCTGGTACTTACTAACAATATCATGCACAAGGGTGACATCCAGTTTGCTGAGAATGCCATTTACCAGAGGGCACACCTGACCCAAAGACAAAGCAGACAGGGATGTTAAGCACAGGCACCTGTAGGAAGACCCTAAGACCAACAGCATCCCAAAGAGGATTATTTGGGGGAGATTTTCTATGACTCTTCTGTGGCTAGAAGTGTTTCATTCTAAGCATTCCCTCAGATCACATCTCCAGATTAGGCACAGAAGAAACTAAAGCTATGAGGGAGTTGCAAAGGGCCCGAAATCACACAACATATCCAATATTCACTCTCTGATACCACATGTGTTTCTAAATAGGGTGAACTTCTCTGGGAGGGGTGAATTTTTCTTTTTTTTTATGTTTATAAGGGCCACCCAAGCATAAGCTTGATGACTGCTTGTCTGTGGCCATATAGGGCTGGACAATGAGCTGCCTGGGGCAGGTGCCAATTTCAGCTGCCGTGTGGATAAGTGCAGGACCTGGTCCAGAGCAGGAACCAATGAATGTATTTTGAAGGATGGAAAGAAGAAATCTGGACCAATTTGTCAATGAACAGATTGATGGATGGAATTTACTGATCAAACTGAAGGGCTCAGATTAGCTTTCCTCGGGGTCTCTTTCAACCTGAGAAGCCCTAAGATTCAAGGATTGGGAGACTTCCATTTGTGCAACTTACTGTGCCCTGTATCAGATCAGGAAGTACGTTAGTCAAGATCCCAGTAATGGTATCAATAAGATTTTGAACGATGGGAACAGATCTGAAAGAGAAAAGCCATAGTATGATGTGGTGCCTTCAGAGGCCCGGGGTAGAGATGGAGAAGTCCTCAGAGGGGCCAATCTGCCCACTTTAATCTCAGCCCTAAACAACTGGAACTGGACCTTGTCCATCACACTCATGTGAGGGGAGAACACAAACAGGACCCTTTAAGGGTCAGTAAGGCCCTACACAGCTGTTCACACAGTAGATACATGTTGACCAAATGCACAGTTCCGTAGCATAGTAGGTGTTCAATATAATGCTTTGTAGAATCCCATACATGAATGAAAAGTGCTTAGCACATGATTATCATGAAGATTCAGCAAGATAACACATGTTAAGTATATGCTTTGTGTGATCACTAAATGTTAGCCATGATGAGGATGACTCTTGCATATTCTACACGATTCAGTCTCCCTGTGTGACAGGCACTATCATAACATGAAGCAAGCTAGTTAGTTTTCCATAGTCATTTTATCCCTTACCCACACAAAGGTCATTTACATCTATGATCTTGGTGGATTCTATCGATAATTTGCTTCCATATTATAGAAAAGTAAGTTGAGACCCAGAGTTAGGGTCAGCATTGAAATTCACTCAGGAAGTCCTCTATATTTTCCCACTCCCCTCTGAGAATCGAAGTTGGCACCCAGATCTCTTATTGCCCAGTGCAGTATAAATTTGGTTGGCCTGACCTAAGAAGGAATAAATGACTATTACCCATGATCTGTCCATCCATTCACCCCTTTATCTATATGCCCATCCTGCCTTCCATTCATAAAAACATCTAGTCATCCAACCAGCCAACCATCCATCCAGCCAGCCCTTCTTCCATCCTCCCACCCATCCGTCTTATCATTCTTCCATCATTCCATTCACCTATCCTCCCACTGTTTCATCTTTCCACCCATCCATCTATCATTCCACCCTGTTAACTCTGCATAGGAGAAGCCATCAATTCCAGCCTCACCCATTAAGCAGGGAGATACTCAGACTGCCAGGGGATTGAGTGCAGTCACCAAGGACCAAGTGGCTCCCCTGCTCATCTTGCACACATAAGAGTTCTACAGTGATATTCAGCTTTACAGCCAGCTCCAATAGACTTCCCAACAGGGACCTGCAAAGGAGATGGTTCTGTTGGTATCTGGCCCCACCACACTCCAAGGAAGAAGGTATTTTCTCCTCAACAGAAATGCCAGGCTCAGCTCACTCCATTTTCCCCACAGCTGTCATCATCGTATTTCCCAGTAGGGGAAACCAATGCTCAAAGCGGTCAAGTGAGGCTCCCAAGTAATTCGACATAACAATAAATTTGGAAGCTCAGGTCTGTAGATTCCAACTCCCTCTTTTTGCCTACCCATGGCCATAAGGTTGTCCCATGGTAAGGCATCCTCCCATCCCCCTTGGGGGACCACTCACGGCTTCACACTGAGATTCAGGCCCAGAGGAATATTGACATAGAGACGGTGACTATCAGGATTCAGAACAAGGCCAAGTTCCAGCAGCTGGGCATCAGTGACCTTCAAACTGTCCAGAGAGAAACATAAGGTTTACCATCCCCCAAACCCATTAAGGACAGAAGCCACCTTTAACCCAGCATCTCCCAGAAGGAAAGTCTGAAGCAAAAGCTACATGGGTTCTGAATCACACATCAGTCTTTCCCAACCTCTGTACGTGGGCAGATCCTGATACAGACATGGCCCTCTCCTCCTTACAAGTCTGTGAAGTATTTCAGGGCCTTATCTGGCTTATATTTGTGTTTTGCATATCTGATTTATGAAGAAATCTTAAAACGAAAGGGGCTACTCTATATTTGTTGAATTAGTAGATTGATGGGAGTGTGAGTAGACTGATGTATGAGTGCATTGAAGAAAGAGTAAGTGGTTAGATGGAAGGAAGGATGGGTAAGTGGATGAGTTGACATGTATGGGCAACAGGAGTAAAAGCTTTAGTAGGTGTCACTCATCCTGCCATGACCTTCAGTGGTAGTTAACAATGTTTATTATGGGATTCAGGGGAGGGATGTTAGGGAGAATAAAGAAAGAATGGAACTGCATCTCTTCTCAGAGCCAGTCACTGTTTAGGTGATTTTTCATTTTCCAGTCCTCCCAACAGTATGTATCAAGCATTGTCGTTATGGATCGTCGTTATGGATTCCTGTTTAGAGAGCTCTCGGGCATCTCACGTGAACCTCCACATGCCCATTCCATGGACATCACGTTGTTCTTAGTCATACTGCCAAGATAACCGTGAAGGGCAACTTACACTTCATTGCTGACACTAAATGTTACCTCTATTTGAAGAGATTCCACCGGTGGGGAGAACAACATTACTGTGGCATAGTGGAAAGTACCTTGGCTTTGGACTTATGTACATTAGAACTTGGTTCCTGGCTCTGTATCACTCTAATTGTGTGAGCACTGGCACCTTTCTGGAACCCAGTTTTTCCATCTGTAAACTGGGGATTAAACTCTAAGGATGTCATGAGGATTAGTACATCCTGGAGACCCAGGATGTACTTCAGAACTAGGGACAAGGACTGGTACAAGAGGGTTGGTGGGTCCCCCAGATTGTGAGAAGCTTTTCAAGACCAAGTCCTGGCCTTGCGTTCAGGCAGCTCCCCTTTCTCTCCAGGGCCCTGTCTCAAACTGGTGTACCCTGGTGGATGCCAAGGTCCTATTTCAGGGCAACTCACTCAATGAGGCCCCCAAAGACCCTTAATGTCCTATCCCAGTTTTTGAGATAACTAAAATATTTTCCCCAAACTGGCTTATATTGCGATTTTTCTGATTTGTTGTTACCAGTTTTTAGAGATTTCAAAGACAGTCTGGTTTTTTTTTTGACTTGGATTCAACCTGGAAATGTCCTTTGCTATGAATCCTCATAGCCCCGGAGTTCATGGTAGCTGCCCAGCACATACGTATCAGGTTTGGAGAGAGTGTTGTGCTGGGTGGCGGCAAAAGCACAGCTCTTAGGGGACTGCTGACAGGCCAGCTGCCTCGCCCATTCCTCATGTCCCCGCAGCCTGCCGTGGTTTTAGTTTGACAAACGCCTCTGGGGAAAAGGCTGTTCATCTTTTTTGAATTGGTCTAATCAGGTCAAATAAAGTCAGCCTTCAGAGTGGGGTGTTCGGGAGAACTACCAGAAGGTCAAATAATGATGCTTCGCTATATTTGAGGGTTTGATGTCCCTTCAGCCCTGGTCTGCCCTGCCCCTCTGGTAGATTCCAAGCTTCTGGTTTCCACTGTGATTGTGGGCTGCTCATTTTCAAGGGTACTGTGGAGCTGGAGAGAGGGGAATGGGATTAGGGTAAATTAGGATGCCATGAGGCTGGCTGGCTCTTCTTACTGAGATTCAGCTATTTTTCTTGAATAAACACTCCCAGAATGTTGCGAGACTTTGGTTAATTTCCAGGGTTCTGAAAAGGCAGCTTCTGACATTTTTTTGTTTTTGTTTTGTTTTGTTTTTGGTGTGTGAGTGCCTGTTTCCTTGTTGCTTTTAGGGAAAAGAGAATTTGCAGAGGTCTTTACTCTGCTATTTTCACTGAAGGCTTCTCAGAGTGGTTTTTAAAATGTGAAACAGTTATCACTCTTTAAAAGTCCTAAATATGTTTTGATTATTCTGGCCACCTGAAAGAATGTTTTGTATCCAGGGGCATCTTATACTAGTTAAGCAGGAGTTGGAATTGTTAGGGGAGGGGGAAGACACGCCTATGAGAAGCCTGGGGAACGGTGGGATAAGGTGCCCAGAGCTGGGCTGTGGATGGGTGCCCGGATAGGAAGAGAGTCAGGCAGCGTGTACAGCAGGCAGCACGTCCTGTGATGCCGGTCCCGGGTACGTGTGTGCCTCTGCTTCTTCACCTGGATCCTGGGGGCTTCAGCTGAGGGGGGCTTTCAGGCCTGACCTAATTCCTGCCCAGAAAAGACATGACCTAAGCAAAATCAGGTCCTGATTGCTGGTTTCTTGCCTGGAAGTTCCTTGTGCACTTGAGGTCACTGTCTAGGGAGATGTTCACATAATCGTTGAGCTGCTTCCTGGAATTCAATGACTCATCTTAGGCTCAATGGTCTTCTCCTTCTGCCAGGGTGGAGGATGCTTCCTCCATTAAATATTCACCAGAAGATGCATGGGAGATTCCCACAATAAACCTTATTGCTGTTCTGAACCGGGGGACTGTCATCCTTCCACAATGCCTTGTTAGTTGGGACAACACTAGGAGAAGATAGTGGAAGGTCTGGAAGCAGTGACAGATGTTCAGCAGGGTAGGGAATGGGTGCATCATCCCTGTTTTGTTCCCCTTTGGGATTAGACTTCTTATCTTCATTTATAATCTCAACTTCCTCACTTCCTTTCCTTTTCTCCTTAAAATTATGCTTCTTCCTCCAAAAAAGTGACTCTTATCCAGGGCATTGAAAATCTCTTTATTTAAAACTCATTTCTCTAGGCCTATCTTTCTCAAGCATTTCAGAACTGACCACTTGGAACCAGTCTGTCCTTCTTCCAATACTTTTTCCATGCTATCTTTATCATCCCCTTGCTTAGGGAACAAGCCAGTAAAGGCTGGATTCAAGGAAGCAAAAGAGCAGTGGTCGGTGACATGTATTCATCATCTTACTGGACGTCTCCCTTGGTGTCTCCTGGGTACCTCCACACAGAGTGGCCACAGCTAAAGGTGTTAGAATCCACTCTTCCTTCCACATTCCTAATTACCCTGGGGCTCCCCAACCTGTGATGTGGACGGGAGCCACCCACATCCACATGTTCTGGTTCTGCCTCCTGACCACCCCTCAAATTTGCTTTTTCTCTCCTTGTATGGTAACTGGCATTTTCATTTTTGCCTAGATCATGGCATCTACTGCCAACCCCCAGGTCCACACTTCCAAGGGCAAAGCAGCAATCATTCTGTAATTGGCACACAAGGGAAGAGTTTGTCCTGCTTAAGATCTTTAAGATCTTCAATGTAATCCTAAGGCCATAACCTCCCAGGCTAAGGCTCTTCTAAATTTATTAGGCCCAACATAATGATGACACATAGCAAGCCTCCCAGTGCAGAGAAAAGTGAGTTTATTTGATGAGGAACATGGAATGGAGCACATGATTGGTTGGCAAGGTGGAGGACCAGGTCTCTCGAAGAAAAGGCATCATTGGTCCCAACATTGTGGCCATTTTACTCTCAGGACACGAGTTACCTTTTGTGGGCCGTGGGAAGCGGGGCAAGGAGTCAGATGAGCAGCTGAAAATGGTCCTGTTGGGAGAGGACCTCAGTCAGAATGGACACTCATGTATTTATTTTGGCCTCCAGATAGAGGGAAGGAGACAGAGACCCTAGTGCTAGAGGTCTTGCCTCAGCCACAGGGTAGGCCATGTGTGTATCCGTGTGTCCATGTGAAATGGAGTGTAGTGAGTTTGCATGTGTGTGAACACGTGTGAGTGTGCGGGTGAGACAGTGTGTGCATCTGTGTGTCTGAGTGACCAAGTGTTGGACTGGGCATTTAATTGTGTGCCTCTGTGTGTATCCATGGCCATGTGTGTTTGTATCGTGGCTGTGTTGCTGTGCCACCTCCCTCTCTCTAGTTGGCTGTCACTGTGCCATGTCCCCTACTGCCTCCTCCTCATAACTCCTGGGGACCATGGGGTGGGGCAGAATCATCGGGTCTGTTCAACAGAACTCACCAGCTTGGTTGAGGCTGGGACCCTTGATGGAAGGCTTAGACCTTGATGACAATTTGAATTCCTCTGAGCAGCACGTCTGGGGAAAAAAAACAAACAGTTCAGAGTGGTGGTCTTAGTGCAAAGCAGTGCAGGAGTACCCCACATTCCCACTAGGGCGGGGCCAGGAGGTATATGTTCTGTAGATCCAAGCGAGTGCAGCCACCTACCACCAACCAGCTCAGCTGTTCTCAGCGCTGGGGCCATTTTGGGGGAGAGGTTCTATACCTCAAAATCATCTGGATAGTTCACGGTGAAAAACTAAAGTAGGGCAGAGTTGAGGCCAGAGGGATGTGGCTTTCCTTCAGTTTGCAGGGACAAAGTTCCCTGGGGAAGTGATTGTTTCTGCAGAGGGGTAGGTAGGGAGGGTTTGGGAGCTGGTACTTACTGACAATATCATGCACAAAGGTGACATTCAGGTTGCTGAGAATGCCATTTACCAGAGGGCATACCTGACCCAGAGACAAAGCAGACAGGGATGTTAAGCACAGGCACCTGTAGGGAGACCTGAGAGCAACAGCATCCCAAAGGGGATTCTGTGGGGGAGATTTTCTATGAATTTCCTGTGGCTAGAAGTGTTTCATTCTAAGCATTCCCACAGATCACAACTCCAGATTAGGCACAAAAGAAACTAAAGCTCTGAGGGAGTTGCAAAGTGCCCCAAATCACACAACATACCCAGTGTTCACTCTGTGATACTACATGTGTTTCTAAATAGGGTGAACTTCTCTGGGGGGGGGGGGTAAATTATTTTTATAGTTATAGGGGCCACCTAAGCATAAGCTTGATGACTGCTTGTCTGTGGCCATATAGGCTGGACAAGGAGCTTCTTTGGGCAGGTGCCAATTTCAGCTGCCATGTGGAAAAGTGCAGAACCTCTTCCAGAGCAGGAACCAATGAATGCATTTTGAAGGATGGAAAGAAGAAACATGGACCAATTGGTCAATGAACAGATTGATGGATGGAATTTACTGATCAAACTGAAGGGCTCAGATTAGCTCACCTCAGGGTCTCTTTCAACCTACAAAGCTCTAAGAGTCAAGGATTGGGCGACTTCCATTTGTGCCCACTTACCATGCCCTGTATCAGTTGAGGAAAGACTTGAGTCAAGATGCCGGTGACGGCGTCAATAAGATTTTGAACGATGGGAACAAGTCTGAAAGAGAAAAGCCATAGTAGATGTGGCACCTGCAGAGGCCCAGGGTTGAGATGGATAAGTCCTCAGAGGGGCCAATCTGCCCACATCAATCTCCGCCCTAAGTAACAGGAACTGGACCTTGTCCATCACACCCACGTGCAGGTGAACACAAAGAGGACTCTTCAAGGGGCAATTATGCCCTATGCAGCTATTCACACAGTAGATATGTGTTCACCAAATGCACAGATCCATAGCACAGTAGGTTTTCAATATAAGGCTTTGTAGAATCCATACATGAATGAAAATTGCTTAGTACATGGTTATCATGAAGATTCAGCAAGATAACACATGTGAAGTATATGCTTTGCATGATCAGTAAATGTTAGCCATGATGAGGATGACTCTTGCATATTCTACATGATTCAGTCTCCCTGTGTGACAGGCACTATTGTAACATGAAGCAAACTAGTTAGTATTACATAGTCATTTTACCTTTTACTGAGACAAAGCACATTTACATCTATGATCTTGGTGAATTCTATTGATATTTTACTTCCATATTATAGAAAAGTAAGTCGAGACCCAGAGCTGGGGATCAGCATTGAAGTTCACTCAGGAAGGCCTCTTTATTTTCCTACTCCCCTCTGAGATTCGAGGTTGACATCCAGATCTCTTTTTGCCCAATGCAGTATAAATTTGGATGGCCTGACCTAAGAAGGAATAAATGACTATTACCATCAATCTGCCCATCCATTCACCCCTTTATCTATATGCCCATCTAACCTTCCATCCATAGAAACATCTAATCATCCAGCCAGCCAAACAGCCAGCCAGCCAGTCCTCCCTCCATTCTCCCATCCATCCATCTTACCATCCTTCCATCATCCCATTCACCCATCCTCCCATTCTTTCATCTTTCCACCCATCCATCCATCATTCCACCCTGTTTACTTTGGACAGGAGAAGCCATCCATTCCAGCCTCACCCATCAAGCAGGGAGATTTCCAGACTGCCAGGTGATTGAGTACAGTCACTGAGGACCAAGTGGCTCCCCTGCTCATCTTGCACAACTGAGAGTTCTGCAGTGATGTTCAGCTTTACAGCCAGCTCCAATAGACTTCCCAACAGGGACCTGCAAAGGAGATGGTTCTGTTGGCATCTGGCCCCACAACACTCCAAGGAAGAAGGATATTTTCCCCACAACAAAAATGCCAGCCTCACTTCACTCCATTTTGCCCACAGCTCTCTTATTTCCCAGTAGGGGAAACCAATGCTGAAATAGGTCAAGTGAGTCTCCCAAGTAATTCAACATAACAGTAAATTTGGAAGTTCAGGTATGTAGATTCCAGCTCTGTCTTTTGGGCTACCCATGACCATAAGGTTGTCCCATGGAAAGCCATCCTCCCATACCCATTGGGGGACCACTCACATCTTCACAGTGAGGATCAGGCCCAGAGGAATGTTGACATAGAGACGGTGACCATCGGGACTCTGAACAAGGCCAAGTTCGAACAGCGGGACATCAGTAACCTTCAAACTGTCCAGGGAGAAACATAAGGTTTTTCAGCTCCCAACCCCCCTAAGGACAGAAACCACCTTTAACCCAGCATCTCCCATGAGGAAAGTCTGAAGCAAAAGCTACATGGGTTCTGAATCGCATGTCAGTCTTTCCCAGCCTCTGTACTTGGGCAGATTCTGATACAGACATGGCCTTCCCCTCCTTACAAGTCCATGAAGTATTTCAGGGACCTTATCTGGCTTATATTTCTGTTTTGCATGCCTAACTTATGAAAAAACCTTAAAAAGAAATGGGTTACTCCATATTTGTTGAATTTGTAGATTGATGGGAGGGTGAGTAGACTGATGTATGAGTGGATGCAAGAAAGAATAAGTGGTGAGATGGAAGGAAGGTTTGGAAAGTGGTTGAGTGGACAATTATGGGCAATAGGAGTAAAAGTTTTAGTAGGTGTGACTCATCCTGCCATGATCTTCAGTGGTAGTTAACAATGTTTATTATGGGATTCAGGGGAGGGATGTTAGGGAGAATAAAGAAAGGATGGAACTGCATCTCTTCTCAGAGCCAGTCACTGTTTAGGTGATTTTCATTTTCCAATCCTCCCAAAAGAATTTATCAAGCGTTCTCATTATGGATTCCTGCTTAGAGAGCTCTTGGGCATCTCATGTGAACCATCATATGCCCATTCCATGGACATCACGTTGTTCTTAGTCATACTGCCAAGATAATCGTGAAGGGCAACTTACACGTCATTGCTGACATTAAGGTGACCTCTCTTTGAAGAGATTCCACTGGTGGGGAGAACAACATTACTGTGGCATAGTAGAAAGAACCTTGGCTTTGAACTTAGGTAGATTAGAATACAGTTCCTGGCTCTGTATCACTCTAGTTGTGTGAGCACTGGCACCCTTCTCGACCTCAGTTTTTCCATCTGTAACCTGGGGATTAAACTCTAAGGTTGTCATGAGGATTAGTACATCCTGGGGACCCCGGATGTACTTCAGAACTGGGGACAATGACTGGTACAAGAGGGTTGGTGGGCCCCCCCCCAGATCATGAGAAGCTTTTCAAGACCAAGTCCTGGCCCTGTGTTCAGGCTGCTCCTCTTTCTCACCAGGGCCCTGTCTCCAACTGGTGTTCCCTGTTGGGTTCCAAGACCCTATTTCAGGGCAACTCACTCAATGAGGCCGTTCGGAATGGAGGTCACATCCCTAAGCAGGCCCCCAAGTAGTCCAGTCGAAGTGCCTCCTTGAGCTTTCAGGATGTCCAGGAGTGGAAGGCTTTTGAGAATACCCAACAGATTCCCAGAGAGCAAGCCATTGCTGAGAGCTGGAAATGGAATGAAGGGTCCCCGGGGACAGAGTTGATGATTCCAGGTCCTCCATCTCTAGCCCTCACTCATCCCTGTCCTCCCACCACTTGACTGTTACCCCTGCACTCCTGCCCACCCCTGTGATACTGGAAAGAGGTCAGACTCTGACTTACCACTTTTCAAACCTCCAGCAAGATCTGAGGGGACGTTGGGCAAAGCCGGGGTTGCATCCATGGATGGAGCCTGGCCCTTGGGCATATTTTTTTGGGACAGATCTTCTGTGGTTGGATCCTGGATGGGGAGCAGAAGCCCGGGGAGCAAAGCCAAGCCTGCCATGCCATCAAGCATGGCTGTGGTCTGGGCCAGCAGCCCGCAGAAGACAACGAGGTCTTCAGCTTGAAACATCTCTCTCAGTATCTGTGGTGAGAACGATGGGTTTCATATGGTACAGTTTGAAAGAGGATTCTATAGACCGACTGCCCCTGCTGGGATGGGGTGGTCTCTCATTTGTCTGCTCCCTAGAACACCAGGCAATGAATAGTAACAGCCGCTGAGATAAAGTATTTCTCTGCCAGGCTGAGTGCTTTCCACTCGGTAACTGACTTAATCTTTGTCACAACCCTCACAGCTGTAACCACCATCTCCTCCAGGCCTGTGTCAGGGAACACCTGGGGCCATTGAAAGCCTTCATTGCATATGGGAACCAGGGGACCAGAGAGGAGTAGTGATTTTTCCCAAGGTCACACAGCAAATCACTGGCAGGTCTCCTAACACTCCCCTCTCCCCACATGCAAACGGCCACTCATACACATTGTCTTTTTAGGCCTTTCTCCTCTCTCTCAAGCTGACCTGGATGAACTTCTTGGGCAGCCTCTGAGATTGGGCTATCTTTGCTCCAGCCCTTTCCTAGATATGGTTAATCTTCTCACAGGCTGATTTGGTAGCCAGCAAAGATGTTAGAAACCAGAGCTGATCCCTATACTTTGGAGATGACTGGCTGGTTTGGGCAAAATTCCACCAATTCATCGATTCAGCCAGAGCTCCATCATTGTTGTGGTCAGTTGGGATCAAGAGGTCTTTTTGGTCCAAAGAACCAGTTGGGGCCCCTCTGGGGAGGTAAGTTTTCATCGGGGGCTCTGCATCTCTTTTGGGCAGCAGACTTTAAGAATCCAATGGAAGCTAAGGGCCCTAATCCTGGAAAAATGCATCCTAATATACAAAGTTGGGTGGATAATTTAGAAGCTTCTTGAATGCTCTGAAACTTCATTGGCAACCTCAGTTTAAGACTCTTGCCTTTGAGATTTTGATTCAGGATATGAATAGCACTCCATGAGAGAGTTCTATCCTCAAAAATTTAGACATTTACCCTTGCAGCCACGTGTTTCCTATTGCCATGAAATTGCCTGCTGTAGAACATTTCTACGTCAATGTGATCAGTCTCCTGGGAAAGCAGAGTCAATGGCTATCCTGCACCTCCAAATGCCAAAAGGAAATCTAGCTTCCTGGAAAGGCCCCCAGTGAGGGACCCTATGTGTAGTCTGCTGGGACCCATCTGACGGCCAGGAGCCCTGGCATCCCTGCCACCCAGGGTAGAGAGGGGAGAGGAACAGGCAGGGCTCACCTGGACTTCGGAGAGGTCTCGCAGCTGTCTTGGTCGCCTCTTCCCTCTCCTGCTGTGTTGGCCTAAGAGGCAGCCTCTTTTATAGGGTAGGGATCAGGAAATGTTTAATCAGATGATGGCTTTCTAGATCATTCAAAAGTCTACAGTCTGGTGGTGCTTTTCAGGGCTCTCCAAAGTAAATAATTGCCAATCGCATTAGCAGATTGCCTGGCTAGGCCACTTGGTTGACAAATTAAACAGAGAAAAATTTAAGATGAGGATGTTACTCAAGACTTCATGGCTTTATGAACAGGGACCCATGCTCTGAGGTGGCCTGGAAGATGGTGTTTGGAACAGCAGGGAGGCAGGCAGCAGCCCCGGCAGGACCCTCTGTCTCCAATCTGGACCCTTTCCCATTCCTGGCCTAGTTCTTTCCTTTGACCCGAGGACTCTTGCTCACAGTGTCAAAAAGAGTAAAACTGAATCTGACTTCCTTACATCTGGGATGTCCCTCAATTCCAGGGCAGGGGTCTTGTGTTTTCTAAGCCCCTGTTGCAGGACAGTCACACGCCAGGGGCTATACGTCCTCCCAACAACCCTGGGAGGCTTCCCTGCTCCTCATTTACAGGGGAGGAAACTGAGACTTGTCTAAAGATGCAGAGATTTGGCTGAGCCAGAACTCAAGTCATTAGCTAGTAATGATGTCTAAAGCAAGGTGGACAGCGAGAGTTTGCTGAGCTCTCCCAATGTTGTCAACACAGCATTTCACAGATGCTCATGACACCCTGGGAGGAGGGGATGAGCATTCCCTCTTGCAAGGGGGAAACTGAGCTCAAAGGGTGAGAGGAGCTGGAGTGGAGCCTACGCATTCCTCCTCCAGTCCTTTCTCTTCGTCACTGTGCTGAGAGAAGAAGACGCTTCCTCACACACCCAACATTTGCTTTCTCTTGTTGGTGAATTTTGTGCTCTCAAGCGTCCCGTGTGCCTATCCTGGAGAATTCTTCCCAGGGTCCCAGGCAGGCCAGAGGGCCCTTCCTTCTTTTTTTTTTTTTTGTTTAAAGATTTAATTTTTTATTTCTCTCTCCTTCCCTCCCACCCCCTTCCCCGGTTGTCTGTTCTCTGTGTCTATTTGCTGCGTCTTCTTTGTCTGCTTCTGTTATTGTCAGTGGCATGGGAATCTGTGTTTCTTTTTGTTGCGTCATCTGTGTCAGCTCTCCATGTGTGCAGCGCCATTCTTACGCAGGCACTTTCTTTGGCGCTGGGCGGCTCTCCTTACAGGGCGCACTCCTTGTGCATGGGGCTCCCCTACGTGGAGGACACAGCTGCGTGGCATAACACTCCTTCCGTGCATCAGCACTGCACATGGGCCAGCTCCACACAGGTCAAGGAGGCCCGGGGTTTGAACCACGGACCTCCCATGTGGTAGACGGACGCCCTAACCACTGGGCCAAGTCCGCCGCCTGAGGGCCCTTCCTTCTTGGTCTTTACCTTTACACTTTCTTCTCAATGAAGGAGAAGGCATCTATACCACCAGTTGGGTCTTTGGAATCTATTGTACAGATGAAAAAGCTAAGCTCAGAGGCCAAGGTCTTGGGCCAGAGAGAGGAGATCTCACTCTGCAAAATCTCATACTTTATAAGTAAAAAAGAGGGGAAGAGAAAATGCACATTTATTGAGCACCTACTTTGTGCCAGGTGCTTTCCATATTTGAACTTCACCTTTGTCAGGAGTGGTTGGTATTGTTGCCCCTTTACATGGAGACCAAGGTTCAGAGAAGGCTGACTACTTCCTAAGGACACACAGCAAGTAAGTGATGGAGTCAGAATTGACCCCGTGTCTGTCTGACTTTCCTGTATTCAGAGAGCCCTGCTGGAGCCATGCTGCCTTCCCCTCATGTAGGAACTTGGCTGTGCCTGTGAGAGCCCAGCAGATGCCCCCAAGCCACTGGGAAGTGGCTCATTTGAACTCAATTACCCATTCAAGGTGTTCTGGACACTTCCCACATCCTGTATGTGGTCAGTCATCTGCAAATAAGGGGCCCTGCTTTTTGTTATCTTGGTAAAAACTCTTGTGGGTTGGGTCAAGTCACCACTACCCTTGTGGGAAACCAAAGTGGGTAACTCAAGGCACTGACTCAAGTCTGTGCAGCCAGCTAATACACAGCTTACATTCCCTGGCTTTAAGTCAGGAGTCTGTGTAAGTGACATGGCAAAAAGAGGATGCATGTGGAAGCAGAGAGCCCTGACTCAAATCCCATAGCCCTGGGCAAATCCCTCTGATCCTTTATTGGGGTATAATGTTTGGGTGGCAAGTAAGAATCTGTTTCTCAACATAGATGTTCTTAAAGTATTCTTTATTTATCTATGGTTTATTTTAATTCTATTTCAGATGTCATTTTATTGAGTAATGGAAAATTTCCCATTTTCCACGGAGTTTCCTTGCTGTTCCAGGGGTTTCATATGTGCCAGGGCATTCAAAGGGGGCTGCCTTGTGCACGTTGTTGATTGGAAACACTGAGACATGTACTTGTCCCAGGTCACCAAGACCCCAACCGTCCCTCCCGCCTGAAAGACCCCTTCAGATTTAGCATTTTCTTTCTACTCTGTTAGACAAAATGGTTCTATTGACGATTCCCTGGGCCTCCGCAGGACCATGGGGGCTTCACCAGCCCACCCCCCCAGTCCTCCAGTTAAC
The DNA here is from genome assembly GCF_030445035.2 of Dasypus novemcinctus. Lineage (NCBI taxonomy): Eukaryota > Metazoa > Chordata > Mammalia > Cingulata > Dasypodidae > Dasypus > Dasypus novemcinctus. The sequence continues at coordinate 35,033,253 of NC_080696.1, read as the reverse complement.
TGTCTTTCCCTGAAGTCTTGTCACCTCTCCTGGTTCTGGAAAGGAACATGGGCACAGATGGTCTTTCTTCTTGAATTGTGCATGTTTGCTTGGGTTTCTGGAGACTTCCTTCCCTGCCAGGGTTTGCCTAGGAAGTGGCATGGGCCTGGGCACCCACTGTAGCTACAGTCTCTTCAACTGCTCTTGGAATCTCACAAGCCACCAGTCTAGCATGGGGAATTTTTCTAATCTTGGGGTCAGGACGCCTTGCTTTGACTCACTGCAGACTTGTTAGTTCAACGTCTCCTGTGCTCTGCATTTTGAATGGAACAAAACCCAGGCTTTCAAAGAATTACTTGAAAAATTAATATACTCCAAAATAGAATTTTGCCTTTTGGGGTACAGTTCTATGATTTTTAACACACTTAGTTTAGTAACCATAATATGCCAAAATCAGAATAGTACACATTGCCTCCAAAACTCCTCTGTGCTATCCTTTTTTTCCTCTTCTTTATTTTCTTTTAAATGTTCCATTCAAAAAATATGAGGTCCCCATATACCCCCCACCCCACCTATGCCACCCCTCCCACATCAACAAACTCTTCGATCATTGTGGCTCATCCACTGTACCCCGCGAATACATTCTGGAGAGCCGCTGCATGTGCTATCCTTTATAGTCATAGCCCTCCCCCCACCCATAACCCTTGGAAACCACTGATCTGTTCTCTATCACTCTAGTTTTCCAAAACCTTCTCTCTGCCTCTGCTGGAATTGCTCTTCCATGAAGCCACAGGTGCTGTGTGTTCTACCAGCCCGAGTAGGGAAAGGATCGTGGGGTATCAGGAAACATGGAAAAGACAAGCTGTCATGTCAAGACATTGTTTTTCCACATTGGTCACATCCGTAGCTTCCCCATGCCTTTCTCTGAAACTGAGGATGGTTCCCCTTTCTTCATATGTAATTGATTGTGATTGCATTTGGGAGCCCATGCAGGTGTCCTTTTGTGAATGAAGAGGTCCATTTTTAAAGGCAGATATTTTTTCAAGGACTCTGGACTATCCAAGCTCTACTCTCCAGATCTTGGGGTGCTGGGCCTGTTCCCTGGGAGCAAATTTTAAGGAGGGGGCTGAGTTTAGGGTGGGCAGTCCTTGGGTGGCCTTGCAAACTCCAGTGGCTTTGTTAGGGGGCAAAGGGCAAAGGGCTCACAGAGAGGGAAGCTGACTTGGCCCAGTGTTTAGGGCCTCTGTCTGCCACATGGGAGGTCTGTGGTTCAAACCCCGGGCCTCCTTGACCCTTGTGGAGCTGGCCCATGTGCAATGCTGATAAGCACAAGAAGTGCCCTGTGCTAAAGAGACCCACGGGTTCTATGGTCACGGCAGATGTGGTTCACTGCCATGTCAGATGGCCCTTCTTTGGAGCTGGTGTTTCTGCGTGATGAAACTGGACTCAGATGGGATCTCTTTTCATAAGACTTTCATGCTACTTTACTGGAATTGTAGATGGTGTTGGGATTTAAGATATATTTAGGGGATTTGAATATCTGGACTGACAATATGATAGCCAGGCCCTGAGCCTCAACAGACTCCAGTTCCTACAATCTGATTTATTGGACTCACCTCACTCAGCTAAGATGGAGTTGAAGAAGGACAACCACCACACCATGGAGCCTAGAGTGCCTACAACTGAAAGCAGGAGGATTGCATCCACTATCCATGTGGAATCTGAGCCTCCTCTTGACATAGAGGTGCAACGGACACAACCAATCCAAGGTCCACAGAGAAAAGGTGGCATTGGAGTGGGAAAAGTGGACATGGTGGCTGATGGGTATGGGGAATGGCAGGAAGAGATGAGATGTGGAGGCGCCTTTGGGACTTGGAGCTGCCCTGGATGGTGCTTCAGGGGCAATCACCGGACATTGTAAATCCTCACAGGGCCCACTGGATGGAATGGGGGAGAATATGGGCCATGATGTGGACCATTGACCATGAGGTGCAGAGGTGCCCAGAGATGTACTTACCAAATGCAATGGATGTGTCATGATGATGGGAGTGAATGTTGCTGGCGGGGGAGTGGTGGGGTGGGGGTGGTGGGGTTGAATGGGACCTCATATTTTTTTTAATGTAATATTTTTACAAAATCAATAAAAAAAAAAAAGAAGTGCCTTGTGACACAGGGGTGTCCCCGCGTAGGAGAGCCCCATGTACAAGGAGTGCACCCTGTAAGGAGAGCCACCCAGCATGAAAGAAAGTTCAGCCTGCCCAAGTATGGCACCACACACATGGAGACCTGACACAGCAAGATGATGCAATGAAAAGAAACACAGATTCCCATGCCACTGACAACAACAGAAGTGGACAAAGAAGAACACACAGTAAATAGACACAGAGATCAGACAACAGGGCGGGGGGGCAGGGTGGGAAGTGAAGGGACAGAAATAAATAAAGTAAATAAATCTTAAAAAAAAAAAGGGTTCACAGAGAGCTGGGCCTCTCCACTTTTGTGAGAAAAATTTTCTTAAGCAGAGGTTGCTTAAGGCTAGTTTCCTTTGCATTGGAGACTTATCTTCCCACCTGCACTAAGCGTGCTTAATAGTAGTAACAAAATTTTTAATAGAACATTAGTGCTTTACTGCTAACAATCCTGTGGGGAAACTGAGGCACAGGGAGGACAGTGACATGCCTGGGGTCACCTCAGCTAGCAAGAAGTGAAGTCAGGCAGTCACTGGGGGCTGTCCGGCTTTAGTGTCTTAACTCCATGAGCAAATTTCCATCACAGTCTTTGAATCAGTGGGCACCATGGGAAGCAGATGTGGCTCAGTCGACTGGGTTCCCACCTACCACATGGGAGGCTGCTGGTTCAGATCCCAGTGCCTCCTAAAGACAGTGAGCTGGCACGACAGGCAGGCATGGCAAGCTGATGCAACAAGGTGATGCAACAAGAGATATGGGGAGGAAAACCAGAATGAGAGACACAACAAAGCAGGGAATGGAGGTGGTTCAAGTGGTTAGACACCTCACTCCCACATCAGAGGCCCTGGGTCCAGCTCCTGGTACCTCCTAAAGAAACAAGAAAGATAAACACACAGCAAGTGAAAAATAACAAGGGGGGGGGGTAGAAATAAAGAAATAAAACAAACCTTAATTAAAAAAAGAAAGCATCTGCCCATCTTCCCGGGAGCCCTCCCACTAGCTGTGAAACCAGACAGCCCTAGTTCCCAACCCGGCTCTGCCGATTCCCGCCTGTATGACTCTGGACAAGCTGCTTCCCCTCTTTGAACCTCAGTTTGCTTCCAACTAACATGGGACTCATGACACCCACTTCCGAGGGCTGTTAGGGTGAAATTGGAAGCAAATACCTGGAACAGAGTGAGTGCTTGGAAGTTACAACGCAGGGATGCGCAGTGCCTGGAGCAAGGTTCTGGCATAATTTGGGGCTTTCTGCTTAATCCCCCCCTTAACCCGATTCCAGTATCATAGAGGTGTATCACACAGCGAGCCTTTCCAGGAGAAAATGTGATGAGTCTATGGCTCTGTGAACCTTAAAATGTTAAAATTTAAGAAAAAAAAGGACCAGAATGGGAAAAATTCAAGGGGGCCCCTTAAAGAAGCCCCGGACCAGCCCGAGGAGGGTTCAAGAGCAAGGCAGACAAAAGAAGCCTACACCATGCAGGAGGCAGCCCAGCCCTCTTATGTTTGCTCTTTGAAGCATGAGCAAGAAAAGCCCAGGAGCTCAGGGCTGTCTAGACGAATCATCTGCAGGAACACCGGGGTTTCAGGTTCAAATCCCAGTGAAGCATTTCAGATTAGGGAGTTTGAGTTGAAATATGGAGACGTGAGGCTCTTTCTCTCTTCTTGTCTCCGAGCTGTTGGCGCCTGCTTGTTCGAGCCTGCCAATCCAGCTGAAGGCAGATTTCATTATTTCCCCCTTAGTGGGTGTGGGAGTGGGTGGGAGGGGATTTCGAAGAAAGAGAAGGGAGGCTGAAGGCTGTTCCTGTGGTTCCTTGCTGTGTGACTTCGGACAAGTGACTTTGTCTCTCTGAGTCTCAGCTTCTTCTTGCGGGGAAGGAGATAACAGTTTTTAACTTTTGGGGTTGCTGTGAGGATTTGATGAACTCTGAGCACCCAGCATGGCACATAACAAGGGCTTCGTGCCTATGTGCCAGGATTATTGTAGCTAGTGATGTCTTTGTTTTTTAAAAATATTTATTTATATATATATATATTTCATTCCCCTTCTCCCCAAGCCCCCGTTGTCTGCTCTCTGTGTCCATTTGCTGAGTGTTCTCCTGTGTCCGTTTGGATTCTTGTCAGCGGCACCAGGAATCTCTCTTTTTGTTTTGTCATCTTGCTGCGTCAGGTCTCCATGTGTGCGGCACCACTGAAATTCCTTCAAACAATATTTGGTTACCAGCTTCTTCTTGTTTTCCCTTCACTAGGCTGTGAGGCACATGGGACAGGGACTGAGTCTGTGTATCTGCATCTGGAGCAGGGGTGGTCCAGGTGGGTTCCTGCTGAAGGTTTGGGTTGCTTGAGGGGCACATCCTGCTTGGTGCTGGTCCCTCTGCTGCCCCAACTCTCCTAGGGGGCAATAATGGCATCGTGACAAGGGCACCTCTAATGTGTTCTCAGAGCACATGCAGCCACCCCTCAGCAGCCTCAGGGGGCTCCAGTGGGGGAACTTACCTCTTTTGGCCATCACTGGCCACTCCTGAGGGGTCCCACCTCACTAGACGCAGACACTCATCCATGAGGCTTTTCACACTTTCACATCCAGCTGCCTGAGGATGTTGTTGATCAGAGGACATACCTGGGCCATCAGCACAGAGAGAAGGGTCAGGTCAGGGCTAGAAAGAGGCATCTGGAGTATCTGTGGCTGGAAGCGTCAGTGCTGGGCTTCTAGCAGGAATCATGCCAAGAGGGGCTCCTTTGTATTGAGCACCGACTGTGTGCAAGGCACTTCCAGAGGATTGTCTCCCTCAGACCTTGTGACAACCCATGAGATAGGGACTATGATGGTTCCCAAGCTGCAGGTGGGGAAACTGAGGCTCCAAGAGACTAAGTCACTTGCTCAAGCACACATAGCTGGTAGATGGCACAAGTGGAATTTGATTTTAGAGTTTTTTCATGCTCCAAAACCCAAGGTTTGACACTCTTTTGCTAAATTGCCAATGTATGTGCTCTGACTCCCAGACACAAGGATGCCAAGGGAAGATATTTCTACCAGGTATGGGATAGCTCTTTCTAGGATCTCTCTGAGTGCAGAGAAAATGTTTTGTCTTTGGCAGGATATCCCTAGAAGGACAGGTGGGTAGACAGAACAGAGAAATACAGGGCCTCCCAAAGTCAGGTGCTATGTGTCAGGTACAGCTTACAGAGTCGTTTACCCCTCAGCCAGCTCCATGCAAGATGGATCATTGTCAGCAACAAAGGCTGACCCAGAGAAGGGGGGTGACTAGCCTGAGGACACTCAGAAAGTAAATGCTGGTTAGATTAGAAGAACCAGGGCCAGGAGTGCACCTACACCAGTGCCTGTGAGCATCTCGTGTAACCTGGGCATTCAGTGATTGTCTCATGAATATACAAGTGGATATTCACCGAGTCTTAGTTGTATTTAGCATTCTGTGCTTTTGGAATTGAACTGGACACCAATCCTTCTCTTGAGGGACTCAGAGTCTGTTGAGGTTGACAGATGTGGCCAGCCAGTCTATTAATCTTCATTAGCTGTAGTTTTTGTCTGGGTTACCACTGTATCCCTTGCATCAAGCCCAGTGCCTGGTACATAGTAGGTATTTAGCAAATATTTGTTAAATGGAGGAGAGATGAGTTTTAGAAAAGGGCAGGGCACTCTGGTGAGGGATCAGCATCTGGGAAGGCACAGTGGTGTGAAAATGTAGGATGTGTGGACAGGTGGGTCCTTCCAAGAGACAGGAAGGCAAAGCGTTGCAGAGTCAGGCCAAGAGTGACTGTGGGAGCTTGTGTTTCATCGAGAGGCATTGGAGAACCACTGGAGGGGATGGAGCAGGGGCTGGGAGATGGCCAGTTCTCCTAGAAAATCACTTCTGTTGCCAAGTAGAGAATGGAGATATGGAGGTGAGCTGTGAGTCAGAGGAACTGGGAGGAGGCTAGGACTGGGCAGTGACTAAAGGGTTGGAGAGGAAAGAGGAACCGAGGACCACCAAGTCTCTGAGGGGCTGTGTGGAGCGAGGAGACAGAGCCTGGTTCCTGGGAAGGTGGAAGGACCATCCTGGAATGGGGGAACAGGAGGGGGATCAGACCCAGGGAAAGATGAGATCTGCTCTAGCCTCATTCAGGAGGTGGTGGAGAGGCGAGGCTGCAGTCTGGGAAGTGGGGAAGGGACCCAACCCTGGGGAGGGGCCGCTGGTGCCTCACTCAGTTAGGACTCTCACATGGACAATTGCCCATCTCCAGATCTCTCAGGCTGAATTCATCTTTCTCCAGCCAGGATTCAGCCACGATATTCATGTGTGAGCACATGTGTACGATCTTGTTATTGTGGGGCCTGTGGATTAGAGAGGAGGAAGAGTCAGGAGGAGACTAAGAGCAGAGGAGACGGAAGCAGCTGCAGGACCCGGGCTCTTCCCTCCAGTGGGGCAAAGGCAGCCACTGCCCAGGGGCCCTGCGTATCTTCCCCAGACATTAAATCCTCAAGTCACCATTAAGGAGAAAACCACGAGTAGCCAGAGTGGCTTTGGAAAATCTTTTCAATAGATCGGATTAGGGGCCTTTGGAAATTCAGAAGTTGGTAACTCATGTCTCTTGAAAATCTTCATCATTTAGCTGTGGCGTCTCTTTTGCTGGGGCCAGTGGACTTCAAAGAAGAGTTTGGATAGGAAGGAAGAGGGATGAGGTGACTAAAATTGTTCCCTCTTTCTTTTCTGTAACTGAGCCCCGTGCAGTGGCTTAAATGAGCAAACTGCGGCCTGCCCTGACGAGTGATCTCCAAAGCTCACAGGCATGAAGTGACACACAGCGGGCGAGGACAGAGGCCAGGCATGCAGCCCAGGGTGGGGTCGGAAAAATCTGGGCTCCCCAGGTTGCCAAACCACACTCCCCTCCCCACTAACACTCAGGCTCCCAGGGAGGAGGGAGGGCCTCACAGACCCCTTCAGTGGGACTCACAATCTAAATTCCATGTCAAATTCAAGAGAAATATTTGCCAAACACTACTCCTTGTGGAAAGACGGCTGGACCCCGACGTATTCGAACTGGATGTTGGTGACACTGATGCTGCACTGGGAAGAGCGGAGGTCCTCATGGGCCCCGGGCCTCGGGTGGGAAAGGCTGCATGCCGAGTGCGGTCACCCCTCGGGCTGAAGTGTGGTTTGCTGGCCTGGCGGGGGAGTGGCCGCGGTAGGCCTAATTCTGCTGCCCCCATAATAGGGTGGTTGGTCGGGCCCACCGCCACCCCTGAAGGAAGCTCGGCATGGGCGCAGAGTGCCCTCGGGTCTCCCCTTCTCGGCAGCCACGCTTCCGTGGCCTCCCCTCCTCCCGGATGGCGCCACACGATGCCTTGTGGGGCGGCACCCTTCTTCTTCTTTCTCCCTGCGCAGGCGCAGGGCGGAAAATTCCAGTCTGCCCTTTTCCCCTCCCCACGACAGCAGCAACAGCCAGGCGTGGGCGGGAAACTCCAGTCTGCCCTCTACCCCAGCAACAGCAGCCACCAATCACTAAACCCTGCCACTTCCCCCAGCAACAGCAACAGCCAATCCCTAATCACCACCCCTCCCCTGTCCAGTACCGCCCACTGACCTTTTGCCGGCAACCAATCAGAACAGGGCGTGGCTTCGACCAATCAGCCTTCCCCAGCCCCTATAAAACTGTTGCCTCTCCCTCAATAAAGTGGACTTGCGTGTTTACCTCGTCTCCGCGGTAGTTCTTCTGCCATGCGCCCTCCAGTCCTGAGAGCCCCCGACAAGGGCCTGGCCTCCCTTATCCCCAGTTCGTCGCCTGCTTCTCCGGGCGACCCCGTCAGCCGAACCGCGCAACCCCTGTGAGACCGACCCCTCGTCTGCTGCCGGACCGACCCCTCGTCCCAAGCGGGACCGACCCCTTGTCCCAAGTGGGACCGACCCCTCGTCCAGAGCTGGACCGACCCCTCGTCCGCAGCCAGACCCCACCTCTACCGACCGAGCAAACCGTTGCACCGAGGAGCCACAGGGGGTCCTGGTAGGGGGCTTCAGAGTCAGACCCATTAACAGACACCCTCGGCCAGAGCCACCGACAGACACCGGGTGGCGAGCTGGCCAGGGTGCCCTGCTGGCTCCGCATGACTGAGCTGTGCAGCCCATGGGCAGCTGCTGCTGAGCTGCCAGCCCAGATGGAGCCTCCTCCTCTCAGGGCATGGCTCCACCCTCCACCCCGTGCCCCGTCAAAGGAACAGGAGCTGCCTTGACTTCTTTCCATCCCTCACTGCCCTTCCCCACTTCCCTGACTCAACCCATCAGCAGACCATGCTGGCTCTGCTGTAAAAGTTTGGCCACTTCCCGTCACACTGACATTTTGATGTGTCCCAGGTCACCATCGCCTCTAGCCTGGAGGTGCTCCCACCTTCTGCCTGGGCTCCCTGCCATGATCTTGGCTTCCTTATAACCATTCTCCAGAGGAGTCCTAACACTTCCCTGCTCTTTGACATCCTCCACTAGTTTCTCATTGCCCTCAGAATAAATCTGAATCCCCATCCCAGCTGCTGAGGCCCAGCAGTGTCCAGCCCCAGCTTGCCTCAGCAGTACCATCTCCTACTGCTCTCTCCCTTGCTCACCAGCCACAAAGGGCTTTTTCTACTTCAATACACCACACTCTTCCCTACCCCAGGGCCTTTGCACTTACTGCTCCCTACACCCAACATGCTCTCCCCCTGTCCTTCGTGTGCCCACTCCCTTCTCTTCACTCAAGGATCTACTCAAGAGTCTCCTCTTCACAATGGGCCTCTTGATCAGTCCCCTCCGTGTAACCCTTTGCCTAGCTAAATATGTCCTTAAAACATTTCCTTCCACCTGAAATTAATTGTTTCCTTTCTTGGCCTATCTCACTAACTAGAATGTAAGATCCCAAAAGGCAGGGACCATGTCTTGTTTGTAGCCTGGGCCCTGGTACAAACTAGGTTCTCAATGAATAATTTTAACAGTTGTTAAGGGCATGAATGAAGGGAAGTGATTGTGGCTGCAGATCTCATCGACTAACCCTGCTGGAGAGAAGGAGGGATTTGAACTGGAGAGGAGGCAGCTCGAGGACAGAGTGGGCTGTTACAGCAGTGTTGCCGTGGCCCGTCTTTGGACCCGGGAGTCTGAGGACCTTCTTGGGACTGAGCGGAGGAGGTGAAATGGAAGGGGACAGGACAGGCCCAGTTCTGTGACATCAAGCATAATGACCAATTGTGATGCATTCCCTCTGTGCACCAGAGAAGTGGTCGCCTTAGACTTAATCGTCACAACTCCTCCTGGAGGGAGGACGTACAATTATTATGCCTATTTCCCTGATGAAAACTCAAGGCTGATGCCCAGAGTGCTTGGATGCCTGGTGCACAGCCACATGGCTATAATAGAGGAGGGATGTCATGCCAGATAGAAGCCTGGGCTTTTTGGTACCCAGATGTTTACCGAGCCTGTGCTCTGGGTACCATTTTGTAGGTGAGGCTTTGTGGGGGTGAAGCAATTTATCCAAGTTTGGTGAATCAGGATTTAAACTCAGACACTTCTATGTCTGAGCCCTCCCTTCACTTTGACCTCCTTGATTCTCCTCAAAGCCCCATGCAGTGGCCTACCCCACCTCCCATCCTTGCATTGGGCTCTCCAGCCCATCTTCTGTCACTCTGCCTTCCTTTCCCTCTCACAGGCCTTTTAGGTCCACAGGCCTACACCCCACTAAACCCCCATCCTCTGACCCAGAGGCCTCTAGAGGCCCAGGGCCACAGGTGAGCGTGAGGTCTCACCTGCCTTTCTGCCACTGCTGGATGTTCATGCTGCAGATCAGCCAGCCCACCACCCCCCCCGGGGGCTCCTGCCTCAAGTCCTTCAGACTGTCCAGGAGGCGGATGTTCTGGATTCTGCCCTCTACATTGTGGTTCATGAGGCCCTGGGCAATAACTGGAAATGGACAGTGTCATGGTAAAGGGGGGATGGAGTCAAGGGGCCAGAGGCAGCTGGTGCACCACCTCTTGGCTGAATGGTTGGAGTGTGACACCCCTCTCTGTGATCCGACTTCCTCAGCTATGGGATTATGTTCTGCAGGACTGATGTGGAGAAGAACACACACTGTCCCAGCAGAGGGTCTGTGTGATGATTAGTCTAATATATCAATGTGGCCAGTAATGGTGCCCAGTTGTTTGGTCAAGCAAACACTGGGCTAATTGTAATACAAGGACATTTCTTGGACTTTAGTCATCAGTAAGTTGACTGCATAGATGGCTGCTACATTTCCAATCAACCAAGGAAATTACCATCAGCAATGAGTCACATATTATCCAAATAGTTGAAGGGCTTAAAGGAGAAAGTGATTTCAGCATTCAGAGAAAGAATTCTCTCTCTGCAAAGCTCCACTTTGCACAGCCAACATCTCCTGGGGACTCATCAAAGACTTTCATCAGAAGGCCTGGTTTGCAGGCTGCCCTGTGGAGTTTGGACTTGTGCATCCCCAGGTCAAGTGAGAGACTTTTACGAAATCTCATACAATTTACAAATATCTCCTGTTGCTTCTATTTCCCTAGAAACCCTGACTAATACAATCTGGCAGGCAAGAGCTACGTAAAGGAAATGTTTCCAGTGAAAGTTCATCCAGCCTAGAGTTCAGAGCCTAACATGCAGAGCACAATAAATGTGGTTGAGAGAGAAAAATAGGTGAGTTAATAGGGAGAGACTAAATTTAAATCCCCCCACATCATACCTAGAATCAATTACAGAACTGTGTGGAGCATCCTGCAGGAAAGAATGAATTGCAAAAAGAAAAGAGATTTTAAAAGGTATGGACAGGCTTAAGTCCTGCTTCTCTCTGCTTTAGACCCCTTTACCCAGGATGAGGTCCCAGATCTGACCAAGCTCAGAGGTCAGCACAGAACACATTTATTTCACTGACTTGACCCTCCCTGTGGTCAGAACTATGCGTTAATTAGTTAGTTAGTTGGGAGCAGCAGAAACCATTGCTACACGCCCCCTCCTCCAAGGCTAGCCCCCACACCGCCTTTGACCACATCATGTCTCTGCCGCCTACAACAGGAAAGTGTGTCTGGAGTCACAGATCTAGTTTCAAATCTTGGCTCTGTCATCTCTCTGGTCTTGATTTCTGCATCTGTACAATGAGGGCAACAATCGTACCCCTCATAGAGTTCTTGTGAATAGTGAAACCATTCAATCATTCGTTCATCTTAACAGATATTCTTTGATATCTGATGAATGTTGGACCCTGTACTGGGCATTAAAACAAACTAGTATTTTGTCTAGCAGGAAAGTCATGCATGAACCAAAGAGTTCTAAGGAAAATGTGAAACTCTCTTTGCTTAAAAAAAATTTTTTTTTTGTTATGCCAGTAGAAAGAATTTATTGGGAAATGGGGAAAAAAAACAGAGCTTACTGAGAAATGGGAGAGGACAGAAATATGCATTGAGATTTCATGTGGGTTCCTCTAGGCTTAGAGACTGGGCTTTGGCTTGTGCGGTCACCTTTTAAGCTATTAATCATTCATCCCCTTGCCAATGCTAAGGGGAGGGACCCCAGATGTTATTGGTTATCCCACCAATGGTGCGGGCGAATGGTAAGACCTGTTTGGAATATCTGGGGCCTCCCCTTGGCCCTGGAAAGAGTCCCATCTGGTTCCTCAAGGTTGACGTCAAGGTCTTGGCAGCATCTCACAGCTATGTTGTCTGTTGGTCATGTTGTCTGTCATAAAATTGTTTTTAAAATGTCCATTACTGTTTGCTTTTAACCACTTTTAGTGGTCTTGGTTAATGAGGATAGTAGCCTGGGAATTTGTGAGCAGCAGATGCCAGTAGTGCCTATGCAATACCCATCCACCCTCCCATCCATCCTTCCATCCTAATCTTCCCAACTCAACCCTGATGTGATTCAGTCACTCTCCACTTCTCCACTCTTCCTGGTCCAGAGGAGGCTTTGATGATAGGAGCCTTCAATGCATGACTCACCCTTGGTGACTCACCTGGGTCCAAAGTGGGCGTGTGACTCAATTTGGCCCTATCAGACTGAATAGAAGATACTATATTCCAAGTTTGAGGAGAAGGTTGCTTTCTCTTTCTCCTACTGGAAAAGAATGAGGGATCCTGGGCCTTCATGGGTCACCATTTTCCTGCCACACTGGGAAAGCAGCTTGAGGATGAAACCATGACAACCACATGCCATGGGAAGGACAAAACCTGGACCTTCATGGCAGCTTTGAGCTGCGATCACACCAAACCTGGAGCTCATCCTACCTATGACTTTCAGTCATACAATGTGACAATTATTTATCATTTAAACAAGGTTGAGTTGGTTTTTCCGTGCAGCTAAGCACACTAAATTACACCTGACGGGTGGCTGGTTGCACTGGTTAATATATTCACAGTTGAAGAACACTTTACACCCCTTACCCCCTCCCCCATGCCTTGTTGTTCCACTGTCTGTGTCCATTCATTGTGTGATCTTCTGTGTCTGTTTCTTTTCACCTTCTCTACTTGTTTTCTTCTCTAGGCTTCATTGGGATTTGATCCCAGGGACTGCTGATGTGGGAGAGAGTTTCCCTGTCACTTGTGCCACCTCAGTTCCTAGTTTCTACTGCGTTTCACCTCGACTCTCCCCTGCGTCTCTCTTTTGTTTTGTCATCATGTTGCTGCATCGCTCACCGCATGGACCTGGCTGGCTGTGTGGGCACTCCTTTACCAGGAAGCCCAGGGATGGAACCTGAGTCCTCCCATATGGTAGATGGAAGCCCAATTACTTGAGCCACATCCACTTCCCTGTACTTCTTTACCTTCATTGAATTCTCAAAAGCAACTCCATGAAATAGTATTTTAATTGCATGTATTGTACAAACAAGGAGCCCCTGACCTACAACTACACAAAATGTATTTGATAATCTAAGGAAATGGATATATTTATGGCAAACTGTGAAGTGCCAAAGTTGTGATGAGGGAAAATGGAAAACATCAATAATCTAGAACCATTAAGAAAGTGAAATAATTGACAATCTGATTGAAAAGCTTCTGACCTAGAAGCTTTTACCAAACTGTTATCAAGAAGTAATTATGAAAGAAAACAGAAAAAAATAAGGACGCTAAATATTTTTGAAGCTAGTATAACTTTTTATTTTACAAAACAGATAAAAACCATGAAGAAAATGCTGTACATCCATTTTATGTATGAAATATTTGCTAAAATTCCAAATCAATTATTAGCGAACAAAATCTAATGTATGTTATGAAATGCTTATCCCAGAAATGTTAGCATGTGCAACACCAGGAAACCTGCTACTACCATCACATTAATGAATTAGAGGAAAACTTAATTCATTATTTAGATTTCCTTATAATTTATAGATGCCAAAAAACTTTTGTTAAAAGCTAATGATATCAATTTACGATTAAGAAAAATCCAGAAACCTGGGAATAAAAGGCAACTACCTTAATGTGATAAAAGTGATATTCCAAAAATTTACAGAAAACATCACATTTAGTGGGTAAATTCTAGATACATTCCCATTCCTATCTAGTAAGGGGCACTATCAGTGCTACTTTTTTACATACTAGTGGATGCTCTGACTACACTGCCAGGGAAGAAAAAGGTACAAGTAGTACAAGGTTTAGAAAAAAAGGAAATTTTTCACCATTTGCAAATGATACAGTCCTCTACATAGAAACCTAATGGAATAAATAATATAAACTATTAAAACTAATAAGAGTTCAAGACTTTTGGATATCAGATTAATTTTAAAAAATCAGTTGCTTTCCTCTAGTTCACACTAGCAAAATCTGTCTAGAAAATATAATAGATAATTAGATAGCACTGGCAAAAAAGCAATGAATTCTCCAGAAGTCAGTTGAACAAAGCCTGTTCCAGATGGTTGTAAGATTTAAAGCTCTATCAATGGACATAAAATGAAAATTTGAATACATTTTTGACGTAACATTGCAAAGATGTCAATACTCCCAAAATTAATAGACAAATTCAATGTAATCACAGTCCAATTACAGATAAGTTATTATTTTTGATGGAATGCAACATTTGGAAGAATAAATAATATAGCATTTTACAAATACAGAGTATTTAAAATATTATGTTATTGGGCAGAAATAGACACATAGTCACAAAATAGAGAGCTCAGATATGAAACCATGTGTGTTTCAGACCTTGATCATTTAGTAGATGGGTCGAGAAAACTGACTCAATATATGGGGAGAATTGAGTTGGATCTCTACCTTATATCATATATAAAACTTGCTCCAAATGGGTTAAAATCCTAAATGTGAAAGGCAAGTACATAAAGTTATAGGTAGGGGGAGTAGACTATGTCTAGGGTAGGGTACAAGAACTTAAAACTCTTCAAAGTCAAACCTTACCATGAAATATCGATAAGTTTGAATATATTCCTGGCCAAAGAGACCCACAAACAACTTAATAGGTGACAGTTTGGGAAATATACTGGTAAATGACAAGGAAACGATGTCAAATGTCAAGAATAGATAAATATTTCCTCAAATTCAAAGAGAATTTTATAAAATGGGGAAGTGATAGGAAAAAGAAGAAAAGATAAGAACAGAGATTTAAGAAGTCATCAAAATGGCTAACAAAATTTTGACAAGGTGCTTGAATCCACCAGTGATCAGCTTGACTGCTCATTAGACCAGCAAAAATTAGAAAGGTGGATACTCTCCAGTGCTGGAGAACCTGGGAGGCAGGCAGGCTGGTTTATTGCTGGACTGTAGACTGGCACAACCATTCTAGAAGAGAACCTGACAATCTTTAGTGAAATTAAATTTGCATCTGCCTCAGGGCCCTGCCATTTCCCTTCTGGATAATTTACAAGAGAAATTCTCCTACAGATCCTTATAGGAATATGGTAGTGGGTAGCTAAAGATAACCCAAGTGTCCATCCCTAATGAAATGGCCAGGTAAACTGAGGTGGATGAACCTTAAGGACTTCCCTACACCAGCCCAGAGCACGTGGATCCTGACAGCATAGCACTGAGTGAAAATTGGCAAAATAGTATCATCTATCATATCTCTCTCTAATTTTATTTTATTTTATTTTATTTTTTTTAATTTTTTTATTATTGATTCTGTAAAAATATTACATTAAAAAAATATATGAGGACCCATTCAACCCCACCACCCCCACCCCACCACTCCCCCCCCCCCCCCCAGCAACACTCATTCCCATCATCATGACACATCCATTGCATTTGGTAAGTTCATCTCTGGGCACCTCTGCACCTCATGGTCAATGGTCCACATCATGGCCCATACTCTCCCCCATTCCATCCAGTGGGCCCTGTGAGGATTTACAATGTCCGGAGATTGCCCCTGAAGCACCATCCAGGGCAGCTCCAAGTCCCAAAGACGCCTCCACATCTCGTCTCTTCCTAATTTTATATAAATTACGACATCACATGTTTTCAAGGATGGGTCATATTTAAATGTGCATATTAAACACATTGTAGTAGCTGCCAATGCAGTAGGGGAATGGAAGTGTGATAAGAGATGTAGGGGCAAAATAATATGAAAGAAAAGAAAGAAAAAGAGAGATCTTTGCAGTGATTGACGATGATGAAAAAATGCTCTGAATTGCCATAGGATTAACTCCTCACTTTTCTGTACTTGACATCTAAGAGAAAAAACAAAAGTAGAGGGTGAGTGACTGCCCCAAGGTCACTCAGCACATGTGTGGTGGGTCCCAGATGATCCCCTCCCATAACTCCTGTGGGCAGCAGGCAGAGGAAGAGGCTTAGCTTACTTCTTGCCAGGGTGGATCCACTCTCTGTGTGGGCTTGGCCAGGCCAGGCCAGGGCTGCCTGTGTAGCACTGAGGACATGGCCAGCAGGCTGAGGAGGACGAGGAGCCTCCAGAGTGGATTCATCTTGGGTTCTGGTACCTGCTGCCAGGAAGAGTCAGATAGGAATCAGGCAGATGGTGGCAGGGTGGTCGTCCAGATGGATGGACTCATGGTTTTCTGCAGGAGGATGGCACCAGAGTTAACCCCCAGCATGATTTGGGGGATGTTATAATTAGCTGCCACTGGGGCCTACTCACATGGTGAGAGCAGCAGCTGGAAGCCTAGGAGGAGGCCAGGACTCCAGAGGGAGACTTTGTTGCTTGGAGACACCCAGCAGATCCCACTGTTGGGTCATCCACCAGGAGTGCTCTCTCAGACATTGGCACAGGCCGGCTACTGGTGACTGGTGAAAAATGGGTGAATGAATGAGTGAGGATGGCAAACTTGCGGCTTTCTGATGGGTGAGATCATCCTCAAAGCTTACCACGCTGCTTATATGCTAGAAAGTGGTGCTAACGAATGTTTGCTGGGTAACTAAATGACTGAATAAATGAGTGAATGAGGATGGCTGATCTCTGAAACACCCCCACCCCAAATTGTGAATTTCTTAGGGCAGATGTGAGTTTAATGAAGACTCACATCCATGGTGCCTCTTGTGATGCTTGCTACATGAAAATTACAATGATTGTGTGTTAAATGATACACATGAGTGAATGAATGAGTGGATGGATGGGTGAATGGGTGAATGGATTCTGGAGAGATTAAAGGAGGGGGACAGAGAAGCATGTGGCCAAAGCAGTGGGTTTATCTTGGAGAGAATTCAGCACAAAGACCCCTGTCCTCCCCATCTCAAGAAATGGCACCACAATCCATCCAGTAGCTCTGTCCACAGCCATGGGAATCATCCTCAACTCTTTTTTCATCTTCCATTGCCTGTCTGTCAGGAAATGCTGTTGCTTCTGGAATCTGACCACTTCTACCAGCTTTGTCATCCACCAGCATTGGCCATGAATTATTGCAGGGGTGTGCTGATTCATTTCCTAGCTCTGCCCTTTGCCCAACTACAATCTCTTTTCCACACAGAAGCCTGAGAACTCATTTGAACACGTAAAAGCATGTCACTCCTCTGCCCCAAATGGTTCCAAGGTTCCCATGGCATGGAGCAAAAGCCAAACTCAGGTACCTCCTGGGCCCTGCAGGGCCCCCTGCTTTCTTGACCTCACTTCCTACCACTCTTTTCCTCACCTGCTCCACTCCAGCCACAACAACCTCAGGCACAGGGGCCCCCCAAATTCCATTGCTGTGAACTCTGAGACAAAGGCACTTTCCACTGTCTTCATGCCAACCTGTGGGGGATGTGCGGGGTCCTGCCCAGATAAGACATGATAACGTTCTTTGAAAATTTCACAAAAAACCCTGGGGCCATTCTTGGTCACTTAATCTGGTTTTATAAAATATTATATCTTAAACATTAGTTCACGGTGATGACTTTCTCCCATTTGAGGTCCTCTCCCATCCTTTGGGAATGTTTGTGGAATATCAGTTACTGTGAAATGTACATTTCCTTCCTGATCTTTTGTAACCAGTTGGGTTTTGTTATTTGTTGTCAAGAAAATGGAGAAGAATGGTCAGTGCACGAAAGCAGAAACTGGTTGCCATTTGGCTCTTCGGTTGTCTTACCAAGTGGTATGTGTGTGGGGTGTCAGACCCATCACAGGTTGTGGTTCTCAGGGCCACGGAGTCTAAAGAAATGATGAAGAGGAGGGTATGGACTTTGGAGTCTTGATGTGGGATGAGGAAGATAGCTGCAACATGGAGAGGGGCCACCGTGTACCTGTAGCCAGGTCAATGCAGAATCAGGTGGCACTAAGAGATTGGGTTCAAATGCTGGCGCTGTCTCTTGGTAGAGTCAGTTTCCAAATCAGTAGAAGGAAGGTGACAATTGTGCAGTCTTCAAGACTGCAGCGAGGATTAAGGGGGATTATGCTTGGATCAGTGCTGAAAAATTGTGGTATTATCATCACTGTCAACCTCCTCTTCATCTCTCCAAGCTTCAGCTCCCTCATGGTGGAAGCTGGTGAAGTAAATGACAAAAAGCATCGAAAGTCCAGAGGCAGTGCCTGGGACCCAGTAAGTGCACGATGCATAATGCAGCTGCCTCTAGAGACACTTTCACAGGTGAGAGTGGGCCTCTTTCAGCAGCTCTGGTGGGCAGGAACTACCCACTGGGGCTGAAACAAGAGCGAACGACCAAGCCTGGAAGGAGTTTGTGTATGACATTAGGTGACAGGAGTTGCTATCTTTCACTGAACAGAGAAACCAGCTAAAATGGTTGCGCTCCCACGAGTGTCGGCGCTGTGGGCTTTGGGGTCAGGTGGAGAACAGCCAGGCAGGGCCTCGCCCTCACAGAGCACACGTGTCCTTGGGGAGGCTAAAAGCCTTGACCATCCCTGCCACTGGGCATCTGATGAGGAGTCATGATGGGGCTTTGAAGGGAGGTGGGAGGTGCCATGTGAGGGTACCGTGAAGGGAGACCTGGCCAAAAGTAGAGGCAGGGAGGACAGACCACCCTGAGAAGGCGGCACTTGGGCTGACCTTTCTGTGTTGGGCGGCAGTGGCCATGCTAAGCCTGCTCCGTGTAGTGTCTGTCTGCCCCATCCTCACCCACAAAGGTGAGCAGACTGGGACCCAGAGAGACCCTGTGGCCTGTTTGAGGTCCCAGCCAGGATGAGGCCATGGTGGTGTCCCAGCTGGTCTCTCACCCTCCCCGCATGTGCCCAAGAGACTAATTCCAGGGGAGGTGGAACCAACTGATACCCTGAAAACTCACCTATTAGCAAACTCCTTACTTTTTCAAATTGCCTCCTTCAGAATATGATTCTTTACCTTTTGTGGGGGGGGGGGGGGGAGCATTTTGAAAGTGTGATGAAATCTTTTGTTTGTCTTTCTAGAAAAATAGACCTAGTGTTAAAGTGTTGCTCACAGAACTGGGCTTTCCATGGTCCTCCAAAGGCCTTCCCATTGACATGAGGTTAAAACTGGCTTTCAGCGGGAGGATTGCATCCAGTATCCATGTGGTATCTGAGCCTCCTCTTGACATAGAGGTGCATTGGGCACAACCAATCCAATGTCCACAGAGAAAAGGTGGCATTGGGGTGGGAAAAGTGGACATGGTGGCTAATGGGTATGGGGAATGGCAGGAAGAGACGAGATGTGGAGGCATCTTAGGGACTTGGAGCTGCCCTGGATGGTGCTTCAGGGGCAATCACCGGACATTGTAAATCCTCACAGGGCCCACTGGATGGAATGGGGGAGAGTATGGGCCATGATGTGGACCATTAACCATGAGGTGCAGAGGTGCCCAGATATGTACTTACCAAATGCAATGGATGTGTCATGATGATGGGAATGAGTGTTGCTGGGGGGGGGAGTGGTGGAGTGGGGGTGGTGGGGTTGAAGGGGCCCTCATATATATATTTTTAATGTAATATTTTTACAAAATCAATTAAAAAATAAATAAATAAAGCAACAATTAAAAAAAAAACCTGGCTTTCAAGGAGTTTGACTTGGGAAACGTTCATGTATCTATCCATTCATTAATCATTATTTGTTGCTTGCCAGGCACTGTGCTTGGCTCTAGGCAGAAACAGACACCTGCTCTCCAGGGCAAGATGCAATAGGGGACTTCAGGGACGATGGCAGACTAGAAAGACTCAGGACTCTCTTCTCTAGAAAAATAGCTAGAGGACAGGATGAAATAGCCTAGAAAAAGATCTTCTAAGGTTTGGGACACCAGAAGAAGTCTGGACACTCTCCAGAGGAGAGAGGGACAGAAGAGAGTTATCATGACCACAGAACTGTGAGGCCAAACCAGTGGTTGCTGCTACTGGCACCCTCGTCCACACTAAAGACATTTTAGAATGCTCAGGTCTCTGGGCCTGTGGCTACCAACCAGGGGGCTCCAGGGATCCACTGCCCCAGGAAAGGGGAGAGAGAGGGACACAGGTAACTTTGACTCAGTTTCTGACCCACAAATTTGGTCCACTCTGTTCCACGAGCCCTTCCAGGCCATTGTTTGTTTTGTGAGCCCGCAAGGGACTGGAGGGGAGTGGAAATATTTCTTAAACAGGCCTGCCAGAGAAGGCTGGAGAAATGTTTCTGAGAGTTTGAATGACAAGGCTCTTAGCCTCGAGGCAGGAACCTCTATGACATTGATTTGGTCTGTGTTGCCACAAACACACTCTAACCAGGCATTGAACTGAGAGCTGCTAAAAGGTGCCATCTTCTCGCAGGCCAAGGAAGTACATGTGAAAAAATTAAAAATAAATGAGAGGCTTTTTCTGGCCTTTATGGCCTCCTACTCCAATGCCCTGGGAAGTCACACTGTAACCAATTATTAGGTCCAGAGCTCAGTTTTGGGCAACTAACTAAGACAATCCTAATGATTGAGATTGAAACAAGAATCAAAAGGCAGCAGTAACACACTGGCTCCTGTCACTAAATTCACATGAAAGAGAAAGAAATTGACCATCTGAGTAAACTTCATCCTAATCAGATGCCTAGACATCAAGATGAAATGAACAAAATGATTGTCAACTCTATTAAGGGGGAAAAGCAGGCTGTGAGGGCAGGAATAGGAAGGAGGCCACTGGAGGTTGGGGGTCAGGAAAGGTGTCTCAGAGGAGGAGGCATCTGAGCAGATTCCAGAAGGTACAGATGATGGGGAGGGCACATCCCATGCTGGGATCCACAGGGGCCAAGGTCCTCAGTTGGGCAAGGGCTTGGCAGGTTGGAGGAACAAAGGACAACTACTGTGGCTCTCTACTGGGTGAGCAGCCCCACGGGGTGAGATTAGAAGTGAGCGTCCATGTGCCCAGGGAGAGCCCTCGGCTGATGTCCAGGGCTGCAGGGAAGGGTGGTGCAGAAGGACAAATGGCAAGACCTTCCCGGGCAGAACCCAGGACAGAGAGCAGGCCGGGTGCACGATTGCCCTTCCACAGCCATCGGGACTCTCAGGCCATAGGTCCCTAGCCCAGGGCGGAGGATGTGGAACTCTAGGGAACAATACAAAGGGTAGAAGCATAAATTGCACATTCCTTCATGTGTTTCAGTAGGATCTGGGCTGGGCCCAGGAGCTTGCCTTGGAGCTATCACCCCAGGAGGATGATTCATGGGTTTCACCTATACTTTAAGCATCAACCTTATGACAAACTGAATTTGTTTATTTGGTTCATCATGTATCTATTCCATTCAGGACTTTTCTTTGAAAAAAAAAACATGTATTTTTTAGCAATGTTAGAGTCAATAACTAGGGACTAGAGACTTGAACTTTAACCCAAAGACAAATGTCCTTAAAACAGGGGGTCAGGAACCTTACTTGATGGAATATCAGCTTTGACAAAGGGTGACTATGACACCTCTTCTGAGTTCTGTTGTGGACTGAAAAGAGGCAAGGGAAAGAAAAGAGTGGAGTTTTTAAGGATGCGGCAGTGTTATTTTGGGACAGAGATGCTTATTAAAAATGCAGATTCCCACACTACCTGACTTCAAAACATACTACAAAGCTACGGTGGTGAAAACAGCATGGTATTGGCATAAGGAGAGACACACAGACCAATGGAATCGAATTGAAATCTCTGATATAGAACCTCACATATATAGCCACATAATATTCGATAAAGCCACCAAACCCTCTCAACAGGTAGAGAGTGGCCTATTCAACAAATGGTGTCTGGAGAACTGGATAGCCAAATGTAGAAGAATGAAAGAGGATTACCATCTCATACCTTATACAAAGATCAACTCAAGATGGATCAAAGACCTAAATATAAGAGCCAAGACCATAAAAACCTTGGAAAGCAGTGTAGGGAAACATCTACAGGACCTTGTAATAGGAAATGGCTTCATGAATATCACACCAAAAGCACGAGCAGCAAAAGAACTAATAGATAAATGGGACTTCCTCAAAATTAAAGCCTTCTGCAACTCAAAGGAGTTTGTCAAGAAAGTAAAAAAGGAGCCCACACAGTGGGAGAAAATATTTGGCAACCATATATCTGGTAAGAAACTTATAACTTGCATATATAAAGAACTCCTATATCTTGAAAATAAAAAGATAAACAATCCATTTAAAAAATGTGAAAAAGATTTAAACAGACACTTCTCCAAAGAAGAAATACAAATGGCTAAAAAGCACATGAAAAAATGCTCCAAATCTTTAGCTATCAGAGAAATGCAAATCAAAACCACAATGAGATACCATCTTACTCTCATAAGATTGGCAGCTATGAAAAAAACAGAAGAATACAAATGCTGGAGAGGATGTGAAGAAAGGGGAACACTCATCCACTGCTGGTGGGAATGCAGAAGGATCCAACCATTCTGGAGGACAGTTTGGTGGTTTCTCAAAAAACTAGCCATAGATTTGCCATATGACCCAGCAATACCACTGCTGGGTATATACCCAGCAGAACTGAAAACAAGGACACAAACCGATATATGTACACCAATGTTCATAGCAGCATTGTTCACTATCGCCAAAAGTTGAAATCAACCCAAATGCCCATCAACAGATGAGTGGATCAATAAAATGTGGTATATACACACAATGGAATACTACTCGGCTGTAAGAACAAATACACTACAGACACACGTTATAACATGGATGAATCTTGAGAACCTTATGTTGAGTGAAGCAACCCAGGCATTGAAGGATAAATACTACATGACCTCAATCATATGAAATAAGCAAGCTGCCTCAGAGAGCAAGAGACTGAACGATAGGCTTACAGGAAATCGGGGGGTGGAGGAAGGATGTGAGCCGATGTCTGCAGGGGTGGAATTTATGACGAGATGGTGGTAAGTATGAACACAAAGAAGAGATAAAATGGGGGCAAGGGGTTGCCTTTGAGAGGGGCTTTGCGGGTTTGAGGGTGGCTGGGGATGGGCGGATGGGTAATATTGCCCAAAAGTGGTGGGAGGGAGGGGTAGCATACAAACATAGGAGAGTGTCAGGTGTTGGTGGAGAGTAAAATGCCGAGAAAATCGTATCAAAATATAATTAAGAGGGTTACCTGTTTAGGATGCTCGGAGGGGATGGTCCGATGCGGGACGGGCTCCTGGGGAATGTCTGAATGCTCATTTTGCCAGAGTGGGTGGCACCATTGGGTAGAGACACAAGTAGTGAGAGTGGGGGTGGACCCACATCCTGGGGAGGACTAATGCCATCAAATAGAGGGAACTGTATCTCTTGAGAGAAAGGGTGGCTCCCAGGGCATTGGGGCAGTTGAGCAAGTTAGGCCCTGAACACTATTCCAACTATCTCTGGACGTGGCTCCTTGGGAAACGGAGGTTGGCTGTCACTGTGGGCACCAAGGTGGATGGGAAAATGGATGTTAAATGTGTGGAACCAAGGTAAATGGGGGGTAAGAGAGGAGTTTCGCGAGAGTACACAAGGATGGATATAAAACATGAAATATTACACCATAACATATAGGAGATGACAGACTGATAATGTAAACCATAATGTAAAACATAGGATAACTAAAAAATTAGAAAACTGTGTATCCTAAAGTATGCACCACAATGTAAGCACAGATGTCACCTTGTTTGAAAGCTATTGTCTCAGACTCTGTACATCACTTTAAGTAAATATGATGTGAATAGGGTGTAAGAGTATCGCTGTGGAAGGGAAAAGGTTTTGTGGTGGATGTGTGGGAGTGCTATATATTATATATATGAATTGCTGTGGTCTAGGGCTCTTGTTAAAAGAAGTTCAATAATTAGGGGGAAAAAAAAAAAGAAAAAGATAGGATGTAGAATTTTTTCCAAGTCAACACGTATTCTATATCTAACCTTTAAACCCATCGCTGTATGCCATTTTGCTAGTAAGGGATCCTGACATTATATTGGGCTTCAATTTTCAGGAAGTTCTGGATCACAGAGTGGTTCAACAATGGCAATGGAGGAATACTGGTATAGGACACTATTGACAGGTGATATATGGCTGATAGGGAGCTATACAGGACATACGTCCAGGGTGCATGGTAATGTTTGGATATACTCATAGTGGCAACAATTAAAAACTACAGCTGGGGGGGTACTGGGTCCCTGGCCAGTGGTGCTCTGTTGTGGTCCCTAGGGTAGCAGCGACAGTCTCCCAGGTGCAGCGGCAAGGACCGGGAAGGAATGAGGGTCCAACAGTGAGTCCCTGACACTAATGACTATGCTTGTGAGCTGATATGCCTGAAATAAGAACAAGGCCTAGAGCAGCATTGTGCCTGGGAATTTCCTCCTGACAGCCTTCATGTTACTCAAATGTGGCCAGTCTCGAAGCCAAACTCAGCATGTAAATGCAATGCCTTCCCCCCAGCGTGGGACATGACACCCGGGAATGATCCTCCCTGGCACCGAGGGATCACTATCAACTACCAACTGATGATGCAACTGGAAAATGACCTTGAATGGAAGGTTCAATGCGGATCAGCAGAATATCCCTGTCTACATAAAATAACATGACTTTAAAATGCTGTTTGACCTAATGTAAGGGGGCAATGGAAAGGAGAAATGAATTTATATGGCTATGAGTCTCTAAAAAAGAGTCTGGAGGCTGTCAGAAGGATTGCCCTTATGCACAACTGAGCAGAGTCTAAGAGACAGATAAAGTAGATACAACCCCCAGGTATTGGTTCCTTTGAGGGCTAAAGAGATCCATGGGTGCTATGGTCATGGCAGATGGGGTTAACTGCCATGTCAGATGGCCCTTCTTTGGAGCTGGTGTTTATGCGTGATGAATCTGGACTCAGATGGGATCTCTCTTCATAAGACTTTCATGCTACTGTGCTGGAGTTGTAGTTGGTGTTGGGGTTTAAGATATATTTAGGGGATCTGAATCTCTGGACTGACAATGTGATAGCCAGGCCCTGAGCCTCAACAGACTCCAGCACCTACAATCTGATTTATTGGACTCACCTCACTCAGCTAAGATGGAGTTGAAGAAGGACAACCACCACACCATGGAGCCTAGAGTGCCTACAACTGAAAGTGGGAGGATTGAATCCAGTATCCATGTGGAATCTGAGCCTCCTCTTGACATAGAGGTGCATTGGACACAACCAATCCAATGTCCACAGAGAAAAGGTGGCATTGGAGTGGGAAAAGTGGACATGGTGGCTAATGGGTATGGGGAATGGCAGGAAGAGACGAGATGTGGAGGCGTCTTTGGGACTTGGAGCTGCCCTGGATGGTGCTTCAGGGGCAATCACCAGACACTGTAAATCCTCACAGGGCCCATTGGATGGAATGGGGGAGAGTATGGGCCATGATGTGGACCATTGACCATGAGGTGCAGAGGTGCCCAGAGATGAACTTACCAAATGCAATGGATGTGTCATGGTGATGGGAATGAGTGTTGCTGGGGGTGGGTGGGGGGGTGGTGGGGTGGGGTGGTGGGGTTGAATGGGTCCTCATATATTTTTTTAATGTAATATTTTTACAAAATCAATTAAAAAAAAGAAAAAAAATGCAGATTCCTTGGCCATTTCTGAGCCATTGAGTCAGAAACTCTTGGAAGAGGGACCTGGGAAGAGGCTTCTGAGAAATTCTGATGCACATGATGCATGAACACTACTGAGTTGAAATAATATGAATGAGGCCAGTGAATATTTATTGAGGTACAGGGACCTTGCCTTTAATCACCTTATTTAATCCTCAATACCACCTTTTGATGTAGGTGATGTTATAATCAGCTCCCCTTTGCAGAGGCACAGAAAGGTGGGTTAAATCCTCAAAGCCACCCAGCTGGAGAGCGCTTTGGCTGGACAGGAGCCAGGAGCCTGCAGTAGAGAGCTCAGAGGCATGGTCACTCAGTCCCCATGAACCTTTGCATCCCACACTCCACTCTGCTCCCCAACACCATTCCACATCCCACCACGAAGACATTGCAAGGAGAGGCATTTCAAGTCATAGCAGCAGGCTGACACTGCCAGACTTTCCTCAAACACTCCTGGTGGATTGACCAATTGATTAGAATAACCCTGTGAAGGTTGTGCGATTATGCCCATTTCACAGATGCAAAAGCTGGAGGCAAAGGGAGATGGTGGCATTTGCCCAAGGACACACAGCTGGTGAGTGTGTGGCCAGGATTCCAAGCTCGCCTGGCTCTACTGTGCCTATCTCATCTCTGGATAAATTCAGTCACGGACATTGCCCTGTATCCCCGGATCTGCAAGCCTGTCTTTCCAGAGGTGTTTCCCCTCACAGTCTACAAAGGCCACTAGAGACTATGGGACATTCTCGGCAAATACTGAAGATTGTCAGTGAGCTGGAATTGTTCCATCAGTGGAGTGAAGACTGCAAGTCTCAGCATAGCCATGAACTCCGAGGACCACAGCGGGCAGGAATGGACTGGTCAAGCCCAGGGCCTTCCTTGGGACGATGTTCTCAGAGGAAAGGAAGAAGAGTGGGCTATGAGCGGTGACCAAGCCATTCAGAGCCACACCTGCCTTAAATGTCAGCCAGCAGGGAGGAGGAAATGTGCTTGAGTCCTTGCCCTTATCATGCCCATCAGACCTTTGTTTGATCAATAAATTAATTATTCAAACAACGTGGCTTGCTTTCTCTCCCCTGCTTAGCACTGCCTTTTTCATCAAGCGCCCAGCTTCCTTTCTTCTTTCTTCTCTTTTCTACTCTCAGTTCCCATTCCCCCTTGTATTATAAAGAAACAGATGTCACTCAGAATTTGCTCTTTTTGCTTTAACTGATCCTAAATTCTCATGATTGCTGAGAGTGGCTGCAGAATTATATTCTTACTTTGGGATCTGGGGGGCTCTGGGACAGGGATAGGGGTCTCTGGCTGGCAGGAACCTTCCCCATCCTATCATGTGTGCATGGCAGCTCCCGAAAGGGAGACTTTGTTTACAGTGAGTCAGTATATTTTACTGATAATCTCCCTGTACCAATAATTGAACAAAATAGATAAAACCTCCATCCTTGTTGAACATATGCTGCAGCAGGAGAAACAGGCAACGAAGAAGTTAAGAATGAAAAAAGATGACTTCATAAAGAGATGAGTGCTCTGAAGAAAATAGAATAATGGGATGGCACCTGGGAGGAGTAGAGTGAAGGGGCTCCTCTAGATGGGCATGGGGTTCCTCTCAAAACAGAGACCCAGACATTTACAAGAGCCATGTGCAGATTAAGAGGCACAGCATTCCAGGCCAAGAGAACTGCGAGCAGGAAAGCCCTGAGGTAGGAATGATCTTGGCATGTTGTGGGAAGAAAGCAAACAGGTGGAACCAGAATGTGTGAAAAAGGGGAAGAGTGGTGGGAGATGGGGCCACAGATGGGTGTTAGGAAAGATCAAATGTGCCCTCACAGGTCATGGTGAGGACACTACGTTTTATTCTACGATAGACAAAGATTTGAATTCTGATGGCTGATTCTTTCTGAGTCTGTTTCCCCAATCTAACAAAGGAGGTTTATCATGTGGATTAAATAAGAATAGGCACAGATAACGCCTGGCAAGCAGTAAGTGCCCATTGAGAATGTATGTGGCAGATGGGAACAGAGGACAGCAGATCTCAGGAGAGGCAAGGCCTTGGCTGAGGTAGCCCGCTCACTCTGCTTCTTCACCACTACATATAACATCTCACCCGGCCTTGAGGTATTGGGGCGTTTAGCCTGTGGCCAAAGTTCAGAAGACGTGGCAAGCTGAGGGAAACAAAAGTGGAAGTGAGGTCTGATGAGGAGATCCTGGAATGTTCCAAGTCAGGAGGCAAGCTCTGGGACAGG
The DNA here is from genome assembly GCF_030445035.2 of Dasypus novemcinctus. Lineage (NCBI taxonomy): Eukaryota > Metazoa > Chordata > Mammalia > Cingulata > Dasypodidae > Dasypus > Dasypus novemcinctus. The sequence goes on along the minus strand of NC_080696.1, from coordinate 35,005,495 downwards.
AAGTGGCTGCTCTGAGGGCTGGGCAACACAGGAATAGCGAGGGACCAGCTAGAAAGGGCAAGAGAAACAGAGAAGCCTCATGTTTATGGAGCTCTCTCCAGCATCAGTCAGGGGATATCTCCCTCCACACCTCTCATTCTGACCTGCCCGGGAGGCAGGAGAGGTTGCGTTCTTCTGTGGTCTGGGTGGCTTCACCAGTTCCAACCCTGTGCTATGTTGGCCTCACTCATTCCAATGATGACAGTGAAGTAGAAATGAATCCACACAGGTAGAAGAGTCAGAGGCAGTCTGTTTGTTGGACTTACCCTGGCCAGCTGACAAGGAGTTCAAGAGGGTCAACCACCACACCACAGAGCCAAGAGTGCCTACAACTTCAAGCAGGAGAATTGCATCCATCATCCATGTGGAATCTAAACCCCCTCTTGATGTAGAGGGGGACTGGATATAACCATCCCAGGGTCCACAGGATGGAGGAAGAGAGTATGGATTAGAGTGGACTTACTGGTGATCTGCTGGGGAACTATTGTGATTAGTAATGGAAGAAATTATAGTGATGTGGAGAGGGTGGCCATGGTGGCTGCAGATGGTAAGGAGAGAGAAGAAAAGATAAGGTATGGGGGCATTTTCAGGATTTGGAGTTGTCCTGAGTGGTGCTACAGGGACAGATGCTGGACGTTGTGTGTCCTGCCGTGACCCACTGGGTGAACTAGGGGAGAGTGTGGACTACAATGTAGACTACTGTCCATGTGGTGCAGGGGTGTTCCAGAATGTATTTGCCGGGTGCAATGGATGTGCTGCGATGATGGAAGAGGTTGTTTATGTGGGAGGGGTGGGGGGGATATGAGGACATCATATATTTGAATGTATCTTTAAAAAGAGAGAAGAGAAAAAACAATACATGTACAATGAAAGTTATGAACACACAAAAAAAATTAAAAAAAGAGAGCAGGCAGAAGTAGGACCAGCTCCAAATGCATTAATTTCTCATGGTGTGATTTTGGGCAAATCACACATAGAATTTTTCTTATTATTTAAATATTTTTAAAGGATAATTGAGCATTTAAACAAAAATAACAATGTAGTAGGGGGTTATTATATATATATATACACACATGCAAGAAAACATACTTATGATACATAAAAGTTAAAAATAAGAACAATATGTCAAAGACTAGGAATTCTGGTACTATTTGTGAAGTGATATAATATCATTTGAAGGTATACTATGTTAACCCTAATTGTTAGGGCTAAAGCCTAAAGCAACCACTAAAATAACAAAGCAAACTCATTCAGCTCATAAGATGACAAAGTTAATAAAATCAAATGAACTCTCAGTTGATGTGACTTCTGGGATGGCCATGTGAGAAGCTTGATAGCTCTCTCTCCAGAAAAACAGCCACTTAAGTGCTAAAAAAGATTAAACAAAACAAAACAACCAGTTAGCTTCTGGAAATTGTTCTGAGGGCATACAGCAAATGGAGAAACATTTATTCAAGGAAATTGCGTCTGTGCATTTGAGTCACAACATGCTCCCATAACTACACCCCAGATAAGTGTCATGAAGGTGAGTTCCAGGTTTGTATAGTCAAGACAATGGGGCTTCCTCTCTCCCCGGCTCACAATCTAGGGCTGTAATTTTAATCCAGAAGGAGCATACCACTGGAATCTCTCACGACCCTGAGCTCACTGTTGCATTATCTCTGTTCCAGTCAGGTGTAGCTAAGCGGAATATGGCTCCAATTCCCCACCCGGACCCGACTTGTACAACAGATGTTCTAGCCCAGACATGGCAAGCTGAGAACACTGGGATCCAATTGCCCTCATATCAGCTCGCTTGTAGGGTAAAGATTCCACACATGGAGTGAGAAGCTGTGAAGACCAGTGGCTACAATGCCCACCCAGAGCCCCACTTATAGAGCAGGTATGCCACTATGGGACAGTGGGCTGCTGTCCCTGAACCCAGCTCCAGTGGTAGAGGCATGCTGTAAAAACAGGAAGATGTCCCTAAGGGGACTGACTCTATTTGGAACAGAGCCTGGGGAAGAGCCTGCCTAAGGGCATTGGCAATAAACAATGTTAATTTTGGAGTTAAGCAAATGATAGAGAAAATCAACAAAATCAAACACTGGTTTTTATAGATGACTAATAAAATGGAAGAAACTCTAGTCAGACTGATGAGGAAAAACAGAAAAGACGTAAATTATCAGGAATGAGAGGGCTGACATCCTTACAGAACCTACAGATATTGAAAGGATAATGGGATATATGTGAACAACTTTATGCCAATAAATCCAACAAGTTGCTTAAAAGAGACATACCACCAAAGCTCACTCCAGAGGAAATAGATAACCTGATCGATCATAGCTCTATTAAAGAATTTCCATTTGAAGAGAAAACCTTTACACACAGAAACCTTAGGCCCAGACAGCTTCCCTACTGTAGTCTATCAAATATTACATTCTACTCGAACTATTCCAAAAAACTAAAGAGAAGGGAATACTTCTCAGATAATTCCATGAGGCTGCCCTTATTCTGATATCAAAACCAGACAGTCATTACAAGCAAAGAAAATTTCAGACCAATATCTTTCATGAATTAAAATGAAGGCTGAGTACGAGAGAAAGTGGGAATGGAAGAAATTCTGCCTGTAGATAGTAGCTTCAGTAAGCCATCTTCCCTTCCTGATGACCTGCCTTATGGATTTTGGTCTTGCATAACCAATCCCCATTATCACATACATTAATTACTTGCAATAAAGCTCCCTCCAGCCCAACCTGCGCTTACTTCATTGTGTTTCTCTGGGTGAACCCTGACTGATACTAGCATTATCACCCTTTTATCCTTAAGTTTAAATTATGGTATTTCTCTGTGAAATTCCCCCAGTGAAGTAGTATTGCTTTCGGTTTATTATCCGGTAGAGAGAGAAAGCACCAGGAGTTTTCTACTTAGACTTTCCTACAAAAAAACTTTAACTCTATGGATTAGAGAGTCCAAATGGGCATTCTGCCAGTTCCTTACCATGTGTATTCCAATTAGGCATTTAGGAACTGTTGAAATAATCACAGAATTGGTCCACAAAACTATGAGGCAACTTTGAATCAAATTTGTGCCAGAACTCCGTTTAACACTTGACAACAAGACATGTTGACTATAAAGGTATATAAAGGACTATGAAGGTGTTTTGGATTCCTGGATAATTGCATAAATTCAGAGTCAGTATCACATGTCTCTGTAAGTCCTGGGCATTTCCTTTTCCCAATGTACCACAATTCTAATAAATGACGACAGGTTCATTTGGGAAAGACTTGACGAAATATAGCATATGCTTGTGGCAGTATTACAGGATCATTTGCCTCTCCTTCAATGAAGAGTTTTATTTTTCAGTTTTTGAACTGCCTTAGAAGTGGAAATTGGGTGAGAAGCTCTGACTCTCCATTGTGGTAACCCAAGGCAGGTTTCTCCAAAACCAGAGATTTTTCTGATCAAGTAACATTTTATTAGGATGTTCCTCTATTTCCTTTCTAAGAGAACTGTGACCAATCCATCTGGTGGATCAAATATTCATATTGCCCATTCAGCCTTCTCGTTCATTACAATGAATACGCTATCTTGCTTCTGCAATTTGAACTTTGCCACTCGCCCTCTGCTACTGTTGTATCACAGTTCTAAATCTATTCCTCCAGGGGGAGCTCTGTCACATTCCCCAATGGAACAGCAAAAATCACCCATGTGCAAGGGCAAAGACCAGTGAAGAAGGAAGGTCCAATAATGAGCCCTTGATACTGATGCCTATGCTTATGAACCAGTGTGCCTGTAATTTCAACTAGGCCTAGAGCTGCTGGGTGCCTAAGAGTTACCTACTGAGAGCCTCCATGTTGCTCAAATGTGGCCACTCACTAAGCCAAACTCAGCATGTAAATGTATTCAATATCTTCACCCCAGCATGGGACATGACTCTTGGGGATAAGCCTCCTTGGCACAAAAGAATTGCTACCAATCACTAACTGGTGATACAACTAGAAAAAGACCTTGAATAAAAGGGGGAAATGATATGAGAAGCGGACTTGGCCCAATGGATAGGGTGTCTGCCTACCAGATGGGAGGTCCATTGTTTGAACCCTGGGCCTTCTTGACCCATGTGGAGCTGGCTCATTTGCAGTACTGACGCATGCAAGGAGTATCATGCCACACAGAGGTCTCCCACACGTAGGTGAGCCCCACGTGCAAGGAGTGCACCCCATAAGGAAAGCCGCCTAGCATGAAAGAAAGTACAGCCTGCCCAAGAATGGCACCACACACAAAGAGAGCTGACACAACAAAAAGAAACACAGATTCCCGGTGCTGCTGATATGGATAGAAGCAGTCACAGAAGAACACACTGCGAATGGATACAGAGAGCACAAATCTTGGGGTGGAGGGGAGCAGGAGAGAAATAAATTAAGAAATAAATAAATAGATCTTTTTTTTTTAAAGATGGAAATGATAAAGACAAATGAGTTTATATTACTAAGAGTCTTCAAAAAAGAGTTGGGAGGTCATCAGAGGGGTTGCACTTATGCACGCCTCAGCAGGATCCCAGAGACAGCCAAAGTAGATGCAACCCTAGATACTTGTGGTCTTGAGGGCTATGAAGACACAGAGGTTCTACGGTCATGGTGGCTGGCTCTGGATTTCTGGATTACTTTGGAATTTGTGTTCCTGAGTGTGATAGAGTTGGACTCAGATGTGACCTTTCTACACATGCCTATTCAGTCACTTTTACTGAACTTATGGTTGTTGGGGTTGGTGTATACTCAGGAGGTTTGAATCTCTGGACAGGCCGTTTGTCAGCTGGGCCCTGAGCCTCAGCAGAGTTGTATCTCCTGTTCTCCATTTCACTGGACTTACTCAGGTCAGCTAATAGGGAGGTGAAGATTATCAACCACCACACCAGGGAACTGAGAGTGCCTACAACTCCAAGCAGGAGAATCGCATCCATCAACCATGTGGAATATAAGCCCCCTCTCAAAATAGATGTGGATTGGACATCACCATCCTTGAGGAATAAAATATGGATTAAGGTTGAATTATTGATATTCTTCTATAGAACTATTGTGACTAGTCATGGAAGAATTTGTAGCATTGATGTGGAAAAACTGGCCATGGTAGTTGCAGAGGGCTGGGAGAGGGAAGAAGAGATGTGATGTGGGGGCATTTTCAGTACTTGGAGTTGTCCTAAATAATATTGCAGGGATACATGCAGGACATTTTATATCCGGCCACAACCCACTGAAAGTATTGGGGGAGTTTGTGAACTACAATGTAAACTGTAATCCATGCAGTATAGCAGTGCTCCAAAATGAATTCACCAAATGTAATGAATGTGCCACAATGATGAAAGTAGTAGTTGATGTGGGAGGATTGGGGTTGGTGTGTGGGGTACATGGGGACCTCTTATATTTTTTAATGTAACATTCTTTGTGATCTACATATCTTCAAAAACAAACTAGGAAACAAACCAAAAGAAATGCTTTTGAGCTCTCTTTGAGGGTGTGTGTGAACCAAGTCACAGCTTTCCTACTATGTGGCAGCTGTGTCCACTGGCACCAGCAGAGGCTCCAAATGAAGTCAGTTTGCTAATATCTTTTTTTTTTTGATGTTTGTTTTCTTTTGATTTTTTAATTTACTCATTAAAAAAATTACATTAAAAAATATGAGGTCCCCATTCACCCACACTACCCTCACCCTACCACTCCCCCCACAGTAACACTCTCCCCCATCATCATGACACATCCATTGCATCTGGTGAGTACATCTCTGGGCATTGCTGCACCCCATGGCCAATGGTCCACACCATAGCCCACATTCTCCCACGTTCCATCCAGTGGGCCATGGGAAGACATACAATGTCTGTCAATTGTCCCTGCAGCACCACCCAGGACAACTCCAAGTCCCGAGAATGCCTCCACATCTCATCTCTTCCTCCCATTCCCCGCACCCAGCAGCCACCATGGCCACTATTTCCACACTAATGCCACATTTTCTCGATTATTAACCACAATAGTTCATGAATAGAATATCATTAAGTCCACTCTAATCCTTACTGTATTCCTCCTTCCTGTGGACCTTGGCTTGGTTGTGTCCATTCCACATCTATGTCAAGAGGGGGCTTAGATTCCACATGGATACTGGATGCAATCTTCCTGCTTTCAGTTGTAGGCACTCTAGGCTCCATGGTGTGGTGGTTGACATTCTTCAACTCCATGTTAGCTGAGTGGGGTAAGTCCAATAAATCAGAGTGTAGGAGCTGAAGTCTGTTGAGGTCAGGGCCTGGCTATCATATTGTCAGTCCAGAGATTCAAATCCCCTAGATATATCTTAAACCCCAGCACCAACTACAATTCCAGTAAAGTACCATGAAAGGCTTGTGAAAAGAGATCCCATCTGAGTCCAGCTCCATCACGCAGAAACACCAGCTCTAAAGAAGGGCCAACTGACATGGCAGTGAACTCCATCTGCCATGACCATAGAACCTGTGGGTCTCTTTAGCCCTCAAAAGAACCAATACCTGGGGTTGTATCTACTTTATCTGTCTCTGAGACCCTGCTCACGTGTGCATAAGGGTAATCCTTCTGACAACCTCCAGACTATTTTTTAGAGACTCATAGCCATATAAACTCATTTCTCCTTTCCATTACCCCCTTAATTTAGGTCAAACAGCATTTTTAACTCCTGTTATTATAGGTAGACAGGGATATTCTGCTGGTCTGTTTGAACCTTTAATTCAAGGTCATTTTCTAGTTACGCCATCAGCTGGTACTTGGTAGTGATCCCTCGGTGCCAGGGAGGCTCATCCCTGGGTGTCATGTCCCATGCTGGGGGGAAGGCATTGCATTTATATGCTGAGTTTGGCTTTGAGACTGGCCACATTTGAGTAACATGGAGGCTATCAGGAGGGAACTCTTAGGCACAGTGCTGCTCTAGGCCTTGTCCTTCTTTCATGTGTATAGGCTCACAAGCATAGTCATTAGTATCAGGGGGTCACTGTTGGACGCTCATTCCTTCCTGGTCCTTGCCATTGCACCAGGGGGACTGCTGCTTCTCCCCTAGGGACCACGACAGAGCCCCCTCCGGCCAGGAACCCCAGTACCCCCCCAGCTGTTGTTTTTAATTGTTTCCACTATGAGTATAGCCAAACATTTCCATGCACCCTGGACACATGCCCTGTATAACTCCCTGTCAACCATATATCCCCTGTCAATAACATCCCATACCAATATTCTTCTGCTCCCATTGTTGAACCACTCTGTGATTCAAAACTTCCTGAAAAGTGAAGCCCAATATAATGTCAGGTTCCCTTACTAGTAAAATGGAATATAGTGATGAGTTTAAAGGTTAGATATAGAATACATATTGATTTGGAAAAATTCTACATCCTATCTTTTTCTTTTCTTTTTTCCTAATTATTGAGCTTCTCTTCACAGGAGCCCTAGATCACAGTAATTCATCTATACAATATACAGTACTCCCACACATCCACCATAAAACCTTTTCCCTTCCACAGCGATAATCTTTTTATTTATTCATATCATATTTACTAAAACTGATGTACAAACTCAGAGACAATAGATTTCAAACAAGGTGACATCTGTGCTTACATTGTGGTCCATACTTTAGGATATACAGTTTTCTACATTTTTTAGTTATCCTATGTTTTACATTATAGTTTACGTTATCAGTCTGTCATCCCCTAAATGTTTTTGGTGTAATATTATATTTTTTATATTCATCCTTGTGTACTCTCGCGAAACTCCTCTCTTGCTCCCACATTTACCTTGGTTCCATCCATTCAACATCCATTTTCTCCTCCCCTTGGGGATCACAGCGATAGCCAATCTCCATTTCCCGAGGAGCCACGTCCAGAGATACTTGCAACAGTGTTCAGGGCCTGACTTGCTCAACTGCCCTAATGCCCTGGGAGCCACCCTTTCTCTCAAGAGATACAGTTCCCTCTATTTGATGGCATTAGTCCTCCCCAGGATGTGGGTCCACCCCCACTCTCACTACTTGGGTCTCTACCCAATGGTGCAACCCACCCTGGCAAAATGAGCATTCAGACATTCCCCAGGAGTCCTTCCTGCGTCAGACCATCCCCTCCAAGCATCCGAAACAGGTAACCCTCCTAATTATATTTTGATACGGTTTTCTCAGCATTTACTCTTAACCAATACCAGACACTCTCCTATGTTCATATGTTGCCCCTCCCCTGAATTTTTTTGGGCAATATTACCCTTCTGCCCATCCCCAGCCCCCCTCAAACCTGCAAAGCACCACCTAAAGGCAACCCCTTACCCCCATTTTATGTCTTCTTTGTGCTAATACTTACCGCCAGCTCATCATAGATTCCACCCCTGCAGATGTCAGCTCACATCCTTCCTCCACCCCCCGATTTCCTGTAAGCCTATCTTCCGGTCTCTAGCTCTCTGAGGCAGCTTGCTTATTTCATATCATTGAGGTCATGTAGTATTTGTCCTTCAATGCCTGGGTTTCTTCCCTCAACATAAGGTTCTCAAGATTCATCCATGTTATCAAGTGTGTTTGTAGTGTATTTGTTCTTACAGCCGAGTAGTATTCCATTGTATGTATATACCACATTTTATTGATCCACTCATCTGTTGATGGGCATTTGGGTTGATTCCAACTTTTGGCGATAGTGAACAATGCCGCTATGAACATTGGTGTACATATATTGGTTTGTGTCCTTGTTTTCAGTTCTGCTGGGTATATAACCAGCAGAGGTATTGCTGGGTCATATGGCAAATCTATGGTTAGTTTTTTGAGAAACCGCCAAACTGTCCTCCAGAATGGTTGGATCCTTCTGCATTCCCACCAGCAGTGGATGAGTGTTCCCCTTTCTTCACATCCTCTCCAGCATTTGTATTCTTCTGTTTTTTTCATAGCTGCCAATCTTATGGGAGTAAGATGGTATCTCATTGTAGTTTTGATTTGCATTTCCTGATAGCTAAAGATTTGGAGCATTTTTTCATGTGCTTTTTAGCCATTTGTATTTCCTCTTTGGAGAAGTGTCTGTTTAAGTATTTTCCCATTTTTTGAATGGATTGTTTATCTTTTTATTTTCAAGATATATGAGTTCTTTATATATGCAAGTTATAAGTCTCTTATCAGATATATGGTTGCCAAATATTTTCTCCCATTGTGTAGTCTCCCTTTTCACTTTCTTGACAAATTCCTTTGAGGTGCAGAAGGCTTTAATTTTGAGGAAGTCCCATTTATCTATTTGTTCTTTTGCTGCTCGTGCTTTTGGTGTGATGTTCATGAAGCCATTTCCTATTACAAGGTCCTGTAGATGTTTCCCTACACTGCTTTCCAAGGTCTTTATGGTCTTGGCTCTTATATTTAGGTCTTTGATCCATCTTGAGTTGATCTTTGTATAAGGTGTTAGATGGCAATCCTCTTTCATTCTTCTACATATGGATATCCAGTTGTTCAGGCACCATTTGTTGAATAGGCCATTCTCTCCCAGTTGAGAGGGTTTGGTGGCTTTATTGAATATTATATGGCTATATATATGAGGTTCTATATCAGAACTTTCAATTTGATTCCATTGGTCTGTGTGTCTCTCCTTATGCCTATAGCATGCTGTTTTCACTACTGTAGCTTTGTCGTATGTTTTGAAGTCCGGTAGTGTGATTCCTCCAATTTCATTTTTCTTTTTCAATACGTCTTTGGCTATTCTAGGCCTCTTTCCTTTCCAAATAAATTTCATAGTTAGTTTTTATAGTTTCTTAAAGAAGGCTGTGTTGATTTTTATTGGGATTGCATTGAATGTATAGATTAGTTTTGGTAGGATAGACATCTTAATAATATTTAGTCTTCCTATCCATGAACAGGGAATATTCTTCCATTTATTTAGGTCTTCTTTGATTTCCTTGAACAGTCTTGCATCGTTCTCAGTGTGTAAGTTTTTTATATCCTTAGTTAAATTTATTCCTAAACATTTGATTTTTTTATTTACTATTGTAAATGGTATTTGTTTCTTGGGTTCCTCCTGATCTTGCTCATTATTGGCATACAGAAATGCTACTGATTTTTGTGCATTGACCTTATCACCTGCGACTTTACTAACCTCATTTATGAGTTCTAGAAGCTTTGTTGTAGACCTCTCAGGGTTTTCTATGTATAGGATCATGTCATCTGCAAATAATGAAAGTTTGACTTCTTCCTTTCCAATTTGAATGCCTTTTATATCTGGATCTTGCCTCAGTGCTCGGACAAGTACTTCTAGGACAATGTTAAATAGAATGGGAGACAGTGGGCATCCTTGTCTTGTTCCTGATTTTAGAAGGAATGATTTTAGGATTTCTCCATTGTAAACAATGTTGGCTGTAGGTTTTTCATATATACTCTTTATCATGTTAAAAAAATTTCCTTGTATTCCGATCTTTTGGATTGTTTTTAGTAAGGAAGTGTGCAGTATTTTGTCAAATGCTTTTTCTGCATCTATAGATATAATCACATGATTTTTTTCCTTCAATCTGTATATATGGTGTATTACATTGATTGATTTTCTTTTGTTGAACCATCCTTGCATACCTGGAATGAATCCCACTTGGTCGTGGTGTATAATTTGCTTAATGTGTTGTTGAATATGATTAGCAAGTATTTTGTTAAGTATTTTTGCATCTAGGTTCATTAGAGAAATTGGTCTGTAATTTTCCTTTCTTGTTGTGTCTTTGTTTGGCTTTGGTACTTGGGTAATGTTGGCATCATAGAAGAAGTTAGGCAATGTTCCTTCTGTTTTGATTTTTTGGAATAGTTTCTTTCTGGAATGTTTTGTAGAATTCACCTGTGAAGCCGTCTGGCCCTGGGTTCTTCTAAGTTGGGAGGTTTTCAATGACTGATTCTATCTCTTTACTTGTAATTTGTTGAGATCATCAATTTCTTATTTCATCCATATGGGCTACTTACGTGTTTCTAGGAATTTGTCCATTTCCTCTGAATAGTCATTTTTGTTGGAATATAGTTTTTCAAAGTATCCTCTTATGATAGTCTTTATTTCTGTGGGGTCAGTGGTGATATCTCCTTTCTCATTCTTATTTTGTGTATTTCCATCTTCTCTCTTTTTTTCTTTGTTAGTCTTGCTAAAGGTTTGTCAATTTTGTTGATCTTCTCAAAAAACCAGCTCTTGGTCTTGTTTATTTTTTCAAGTGCTTTCTTATTTTCTTTTTCATTTAGTTCTGCTCTTATCTTTGTTGTTTCCTTCCTTCTTCCTCCTGTTAGATTACTTTATTGTTTTTTTTCTAATTCCTCCAAATGTGCAGTTAGTTCTTCAATTTTTGCTCTTTCTTCTTTTTTGATGTATGAATTTATGGCTATAAATTTCCCTCTCAGTACTGCTTTTGCAGCATCCCATAAATTTTGGTATGTTGTGTTATCATTATCATTTGTTTGAAGGTAGTCATTGATTTCTTTTGAGATTTCCTCTTTGACCCACTGTTTTTCTAAGAGTGTGCTGCTTAATTTCCAAATCACGGTTTGAAATCGGGGCCTCCGGCCCTTGCAAATTTCCAGCTACACTCCACTGTGGTCAGAGATATTATTTTGTATGATTTTGATATTTCTGAATTCATTAAGTCTTTCTTTGTGGCCTAGCATATGGTCTATCTTGGAGAATGATCCATGTGCACTTGAGAAAAATGTATATCCTGCTGTGTTTGGGTGTAATGATCTATATATGTCTATCAGATCCAGCTCCTCTAATATACTGTTCAAATATTTTGTTTCTTTAGTGATTCTCTTTTGAGATGTTCTGTCCAGAGTTGATAGTGGTATATTAAATTCCCCCACTATAATTGCAGATGCATCTATTCTTTCACTTAGTTTTTCCAGCATTTGCCTCACGTATTTAGAGGCGCCCTTGTTAGGAGCATAAGTATTTATGATTGTTTGATCTTCTTGACAGATTGTCCCTTTCACTAATATGTAGTATCCTTCTTTGTCTCTCACAATTGTTTCTCATTTAAAGTCTATTTTGTCTGATATTAATATAGCTACTCCTGCCTTTTTTTGGTTATTGTTTGCTTGTATGATTATTTTCCAACCATTCACTTTCAGCCTACATGAGTCTCTGGGTCTAAGATGTGTCTCTTGTAGACAGCATATAGATGGGTCATATTTCTTTACCCAGTGTCCCAGTCTGAATCTTTTGATAGGTGAGTTTAATCCATTGACATTCAGTGTTATTACTTTCAAGGAATTATTTGTGTTAGCCATATTTTGATTGGACTTGTGTTTGTCATATTTGGTTTTTGTTTTTTTTTTCCCTTCTCTTTTTGTCTTTTTTATTGCTCTTACACTCTCCTCCAATTCTGCATGTCCTGTTTTTAACTTTCTTCCTGCAGAACTCCCTTTAGAATTTCTTGAAGGGGAGGTTTCTTGTTGGCATACTCTTTCAGTTTCTGTTTATCTGTGAATATTTTGTACTCTCCAGCATTTTTTTTTTAAGATTTATTTTTTATTTATTTAATTCCCCTCCCCTCCCCCGGTTGTCTGTTTTCTGTGTCTTTTTGCTGCGTCTTGTTTCTTTGTCCGCTTCTGTTGTCGTCAGCGGCACGGGAAGTGTGGGCGGCGCCATTCCTCGGCAGGCTGCTCCCTACTTCGTGCTGGGCAGCTCTCCTTATGGGTGCACTCCTTGCGCGTGGGGCTCCCCTACACGGGGGACACCCCTGTGTGGCACGGCACTCCTTGCGCGCATCAGCACTGCACATGGGCCAGCTCCACACTGGTCAAGGAGGCCCGGGGCTTGAACCGCGGGCCTCCCATGTGGTAGACGGACGCCCTAACCACTAGGCCAAAGTCCGTTTCCCTCTCCAGCATTTTTGAATGCTAGTTTAGGTGGATAGAGTATTCTTGGTTGGAAATTTTTTTCTTTTAGTACCTTGATTATATCATACCACTGCCTTCTTCCCTCCATGGTTTCTGATGAGAAATCAGCACTTCATCTTATGGAGCTTCCCTTGTATGTGATGGTTTTCTTTTCTCTTTCTGCTTTTAGAATTTTCTCTTTGTCTTGAGCGTTGCATAATTTGACAAGTGTATGTCTTGGGGTGGGCCTGTTGGAGTTTATGATGATTGGGGTGCGCTGTGCTTCTTGGATATGTTCATCTGTCTCTTTCAGTAGATTTGGGAAGTTTTCAGCCATTATTTCCTGCAACACTCCTTCTGACCACTTTCCCTTCTCTTCTCCTTCTGGGATGTCTATAATACATATGTTTGTGCATTTTGCATTGTCATTCATGTCCTGAAGTCTTAGGTGGATTTTTTCTATCTTTTTATCGACCAATTCTACTATCTGTTTGATTTCCGATGTACTGTCTTCCACATCACTAATTCTCTGCTCTACCTCTTCTAGTCTGCTGATATTTGCTGCAAGTGTATTTTTGTTTTCTTGAACTGTGGTGTTCATTCCCATCTTATCTGTTATCTTTTTGCGTGTGTCTGCAATTTCCCCTCCAAGTGTTGTCCTCATGTTGTTAACCTCTTCCTTTACTTCATTAAATTTGTCAGTGATAAATGTTCTGAGATCTTTCATTACTTGTGTGAAGTTCTGCTCCCTTTCCTAGTTTTTAGTTTGTTGATTGGATTCAGCCATGTTTTCCTGATTACTGGTTTGTTTTGCAGATTTTTGTTGCTGTCTGGTCATCATTTTATCTTGATGGGTTTAATCAGTTCTTTAGGTTCTTTGTCTAGTCTTGGGGATTAATTAGCTGTTGTTTTTGTGTAAGTGTTATATCTTCTCTTTGTCACTTTGTTCTTCTTATTCTAATTTCTTATTGCTGGTTGAATTCACTTTAAAGGAAAGTATTATGGCTAGGGAAAGGCAATTTTGTAAGCAAGGAAAAAGTGTAAAGTAGTATTGGTGATAAATGTTAACAGAACAACAATATGAGATCTGGGAGGATGGATATTAGATTCATGCAAGTTGTTTTGAGTTATAGCAGTAGGTAGAGTACCTATAATTAGGTAGTCGACTGAATATGGGAGGAATGTGGTATGAATTAAAAAGCTATTGTTTTCGTGTGAGAGGGAAAGAGAAAAGAAAGGCAATAGTTTCAAGAGTGGATAAAAGACAGAAAACCAAACAAAGGTATTAGAAATTAAGAGTTAGACCCTTTGGGGATCAAAGAAAGGGAGATGGGATATAGGAGAGATAGTAGATGATGCGGTATATCAAGATGTAAGGGAAAGGGGATAGTGTAGGCATCCAAAATCAATTCACACAGAAATGTGGCAGTGGAGGATGAGGAAACCCAGCAATTGTGAGGTGTTCCCTGCAGTGCCTATTTTATAATTAAGATAAAATAAAATAAGAAGAAAATGAGGGACAATAGAGAGAAGAAAAAAAAAGAGAGAAGAAAAAAAGGGGGGTTGGTAAAGGGAGGGGAACAAATAGGGAAAAGAAAAAAAAGATGTAGAAAGATATAGAACAACCACAACAGCAACAACAACAACAAAAAACCCTAAATAACTGAAAAAACAACAAACAAACCAACAAACAAACAAATAGAAGACTGGGGGATACGCTGGGAGAAAAGACTAGGAGGTAATGCAATGTTAGCAATCAGGACATTAAAAAAAATAAAAAATAAAATAAAGTAAAAATACAAACAAAATAAAACAAAAGAAAAAAGAAAAAGTGCAAACGTTGAGGGCTAGGATATTCAAGGACCTCAGATGGACCTCAGGGCATGATGGATTCAGGGATGGAAAGTCTGATATATTGAAGACTCAAGAGGTGTGAGTCTCTGGGGTGTGGGCCACCAGGGTTTAGGGGACTCAGACCTGGCAACCTCAAATCTGGTTAACAGGGAGCCTGAGCCTGGGAGCACCGCAGTGCAACACAGTGTTCAGGGATCCCAGCTGCTGGGTGCCAGCCCTATGTGTGAGGTCACATCCACAAACTCTATCTTATGTGTCTGAACCCCACAATTCACTCACTCACTGGGGTGTGTTCTGTGGATGTATCACCAATTTGGCTTCAGGACACCTCCCACTCTGTAAGCCCCCGGAATGGCCACCTTGGGGTGCCTCTACACTGTAGCCAATTTAATGATGCAGATCAGTAGCCAGGCCTGGGGGTGGGGCTCCAGCCGGAAATGCCGATAAACGAGTCCGAAACTGAAATTCCCATGCTTCCCAAAATATTCCCCTAATTGGCTTCCAGACATCTCCCACCCTGCCAGACCCTGTAACAGCCTCCTGATGGTGTCTCTTTATTGCTAGCAATTTAAGTCCACTGCAGATCGGCAGCTGGGCTTGGGTGGTCGGGGCTCTAGGCAGAAGCGCTATTGTGTCCGCAATCAAAAATTCCCCGCTTCGCAAGAAAACTCCTGTTTGTCTCCCCAAATCGGTCTGCAAAGGCCTCCTGTCCTGTTAACCCCCCAATAGCCTGCTCAGGGCCTATGAATTTCCCAGTACCGCAGAGCCTCCACAAATCACTGCCACAGCGCTGATGCTGTGGCTCCGCCCACCCCAGGAGGGAGCGTCCCTGGCGCAGCTCCCACCTCCATGTGATAGAGTCTCAATTATATCTTATAGATGTATTTTCTCTGCTACTTTCCCACCAAATCGATGTCCAGACACCTCCTGCCCTGCAAAAATCCTGAAACAGCTTGGTCCCAAAGAACCTCTAACCTCTGCTCCTCCAGGGTCCACGACAGTGACCCCCCGGCCAGGGGCCCAGTACCCCCCCAGCTGTTGTTTTTAATTGTTTCCACTATGAGTATATCTAGACATTACTATGTACCCTGGGCACATGCCCTGTAAAACTCCCTGTCAACCGTATATATCCTGTCAATAACATCCTATATCAGTATTCCTCCGCTGCCATTGTTGAACCACTCTGTGATCCAAAACTTCCTGTAAAGTGAATCCCAACATATTGTCACTTCACAAGAGTCTTAGATCACGAAAATTCATATATACAATATACAGTACTTCCCTAGATCCACCATAAAACCTTTTCCCTTCCACAGCGATAATCTTTTAACTTATTCATATCATATTTCCTGTAACTGATGTAGAGATTCCGAGACAATAGCTTTCAAACAAGGTGACATCTGTGCTTACTATGTGGTACATACTTTAGGTTGCACAGTTTTCTAAATTTTTTAGTTATCCTATGTTTTGCCTTATGGTTTACATTATTAGTCTGTCGTCCCCTATATGTTTTTGGTGTAATATTACATGTTTTATATTCATCCTCGTGTACTCTCACAAGACTCCTCTCTTGCCCCCATATTTACCTTGGTTCCATCCATTCCACATCCATTTCCCCCTCCCCTTGGGGCCCACATACCAGCCAATCTCCATTTCCCAAGAAGCCATGTCCAGAGATACTTGCAGCAGTATTCAGGGCCTGACTTTCTCAATTGCCCTTTTGCCCTGGGAGCCATCCATTCTCACGAGAGATACAGTTCTCTCTATTTGACGGCATTAGTCTTCTCCAGGATGTGGGTTCACCCCAACTCTCACTTCGTGGGTCTCTTCCCAATGGTACTACCCACCTTGGCATAATGAGCCTTCAGCTATTCCCCCGGAGTCCGTCCCACATCAGACCACACCCCCTGAGCATCCTAAACAGGTAACCCTCCTACTTATACTTTGATACGAGTTTCTCAACATTTTGTTCTCAACGAACACCTGACACTCTCCCATGTTCGTATGTTGCCCCTCCCTCCCCCCATTTTCTGGATAATATTACCCCTCTGCCCATCACCAGCCCCCCTCCAACCCACAAAGCCCCATCCAAAGGCAACCCCTTGCCCCCATTTTGTCCCTTCTTTGTGCTCATACTTACCGCCAGCTCATCACAGATTCCCCCCTTGCAGACGTTAACTCACATTCTTCCTCCACCCCCCAATTTCCTGTAAGCCTCTTTTCCAGACTCTAGCTCTCTGAGGCAGTTTGCTTATTTCATATCATTGAGGTCATGTAGTATTTGTCCTTCAATGCCTGGGTTGCTTCACTCAACATAAGATTCTCAAGGTTCATCCATGTTATCAATTGTGATTGTAGTGTATTTGTTCTTAGAGCCAAGTAGTATTCCGTTGTGTGTATATACCACATTTTATTGATCCACTCGTCTGTCGATGGACATTTGGATTGATTCCAACTTTTGGTGATAGTGAACAATGCTGCTATGAACATTGGTGTACATATATCAGTTTGTGTCCTTATTTTCAGTTCTGATGGGTATATACCCAGCAGTGGTATTGCTGGGTCATATGGCAAATCTATGGTTAGTTTTTTGAGAAACCGCCAAACTGTCCTCCAGAATGGTTGGATCCTTCTGCATTCCCACCAGCAGTGGATGAGTGTTCCCCTTTCTTCACATCCTCTCCAGCATTTGTATTCTTCTGTTTTTTTCATAGCTGCCAATCTTATGGGAGTAAGATGGTATCTCATTGTAGTTTTGATTTGCATTTCCTGATAGCTAAAGATTTGGAGCATTTTTTCATGTGCTTTTTAGCCATTTGTATTTCCTCTTTGGAGAAGTGTCTGTTTAAGTATTTTCCCATTTTTTGAATGGATTGTTTATCTTTTTATTTTCAAGATATATGAGTTCTTTATATATGCAAGTTATAAGTCTCTTATCAGATATATGGTTGCCAAATATTTTCTCCCATTGTGTAGTCTCCCTTTTCACTTTCTTGACAAATTCCTTTGAGGTGCAGAAGGCTTTAATTTTGAGGAAGTCCCATTTATCTATTTGTTCTTTTGCTGCTCGTGCTTTTGGTGTGATGTTCATGAAGCCATTTCCTATTACAAGGTCCTGTAGATGTTTCCCTACACTGCTTTCCAAGGTCTTTATGGTCTTGGCTCTTATATTTAGGTCTTTGATCCATCTTGAGTTGATCTTTGTATAAGGTGTTAGATGGCAATCCTCTTTCATTCTTCTACATATGGATATCCAGTTGTTCAGGCACCATTTGTTGAATAGGCCATTCTCTCCCAGTTGAGAGGGTTTGGTGGCTTTATTGAATATTATATGGCTATATATATGAGGTTCTATATCAGAACTTTCAATTTGATTCCATTGGTCTGTGTGTCTCTCCTTATGCCTATAGCATGCTGTTTTCACTACTGTAGCTTTGTCGTATGTTTTGAAGTCCGGTAGTGTGATTCCTCCAATTTCATTTTTCTTTTTCAATACGTCTTTGGCTATTCTAGGCCTCTTTCCTTTCCAAATAAATTTCATAGTTAGTTTTTATAGTTTCTTAAAGAAGGCTGTGTTGATTTTTATTGGGATTGCATTGAATGTATAGATTAGTTTTGGTAGGATAGACATCTTAATAATATTTAGTCTTCCTATCCATGAACAGGGAATATTCTTCCATTTATTTAGGTCTTCTTTGATTTCCTTGAACAGTCTTGCATCGTTCTCAGTGTGTAAGTTTTTTATATCCTTAGTTAAATTTATTCCTAAACATTTGATTTTTTTATTTACTATTGTAAATGGTATTTGTTTCTTGGGTTCCTCCTGATCTTGCTCATTATTGGCATACAGAAATGCTACTGATTTTTGTGCATTGACCTTATCACCTGCGACTTTACTAACCTCATTTATGAGTTCTAGAAGCTTTGTTGTAGACCTCTCAGGGTTTTCTATGTATAGGATCATGTCATCTGCAAATAATGAAAGTTTGACTTCTTCCTTTCCAATTTGAATGCCTTTTATATCTGGATCTTGCCTCAGTGCTCGGACAAGTACTTCTAGGACAATGTTAAATAGAATGGGAGACAGTGGGCATCCTTGTCTTGTTCCTGATTTTAGAAGGAATGATTTTAGGATTTCTCCATTGTAAACAATGTTGGCTGTAGGTTTTTCATATATACTCTTTATCATGTTAAAAAAATTTCCTTGTATTCCGATCTTTTGGATTGTTTTTAGTAAGGAAGTGTGCAGTATTTTGTCAAATGCTTTTTCTGCATCTATAGATATAATCACATGATTTTTTTCCTTCAATCTGTATATATGGTGTATTACATTGATTGATTTTCTTTTGTTGAACCATCCTTGCATACCTGGAATGAATCCCACTTGGTCGTGGTGTATAATTTGCTTAATGTGTTGTTGAATATGATTAGCAAGTATTTTGTTAAGTATTTTTGCATCTAGGTTCATTAGAGAAATTGGTCTGTAATTTTCCTTTCTTGTTGTGTCTTTGTTTGGCTTTGGTACTTGGGTAATGTTGGCATCATAGAAGAAGTTAGGCAATGTTCCTTCTGTTTTGATTTTTTGGAATAGTTTCTTTCTGGAATGTTTTGTAGAATTCACCTGTGAAGCCGTCTGGCCCTGGGTTCTTCTAAGTTGGGAGGTTTTCAATGACTGATTCTATCTCTTTACTTGTAATTTGTTGAGATCATCAATTTCTTATTTCATCCATATGGGCTACTTACGTGTTTCTAGGAATTTGTCCATTTCCTCTGAATAGTCATTTTTGTTGGAATATAGTTTTTCAAAGTATCCTCTTATGATAGTCTTTATTTCTGTGGGGTCAGTGGTGATATCTCCTTTCTCATTCTTATTTTGTGTATTTCCATCTTCTCTCTTTTTTTCTTTGTTAGTCTTGCTAAAGGTTTGTCAATTTTGTTGATCTTCTCAAAAAACCAGCTCTTGGTCTTGTTTATTTTTTCAAGTGCTTTCTTATTTTCTTTTTCATTTAGTTCTGCTCTTATCTTTGTTGTTTCCTTCCTTCTTCCTCCTGTTAGATTACTTTATTGTTTTTTTTCTAATTCCTCCAAATGTGCAGTTAGTTCTTCAATTTTTGCTCTTTCTTCTTTTTTGATGTATGAATTTATGGCTATAAATTTCCCTCTCAGTACTGCTTTTGCAGCATCCCATAAATTTTGGTATGTTGTGTTATCATTATCATTTGTTTGAAGGTAGTCATTGATTTCTTTTGAGATTTCCTCTTTGACCCACTGTTTTTCTAAGAGTGTGCTGCTTAATTTCCAAATCACGGTTTGAAATCGGGGCCTCCGGCCCTTGCAAATTTCCAGCTACACTCCACTGTGGTCAGAGATATTATTTTGTATGATTTTGATATTTCTGAATTCATTAAGTCTTTCTTTGTGGCCTAGCATATGGTCTATCTTGGAGAATGATCCATGTGCACTTGAGAAAAATGTATATCCTGCTGTGTTTGGGTGTAATGATCTATATATGTCTATCAGATCCAGCTCCTCTAATATACTGTTCAAATATTTTGTTTCTTTAGTGATTCTCTTTTGAGATGTTCTGTCCAGAGTTGATAGTGGTATATTAAATTCCCCCACTATAATTGCAGATGCATCTATTCTTTCACTTAGTTTTTCCAGCATTTGCCTCACGTATTTAGAGGCGCCCTTGTTAGGAGCATAAGTATTTATGATTGTTTGATCTTCTTGACAGATTGTCCCTTTCACTAATATGTAGTATCCTTCTTTGTCTCTCACAATTGTTTCTCATTTAAAGTCTATTTTGTCTGATATTAATATAGCTACTCCTGCCTTTTTTTGGTTATTGTTTGCTTGTATGATTATTTTCCAACCATTCACTTTCAGCCTACATGAGTCTCTGGGTCTAAGATGTGTCTCTTGTAGACAGCATATAGATGGGTCATATTTCTTTACCCAGTGTCCCAGTCTGAATCTTTTGATAGGTGAGTTTAATCCATTGACATTCAGTGTTATTACTTTCAAGGAATTATTTGTGTTAGCCATATTTTGATTGGACTTGTGTTTGTCATATTTGGTTTTTGTTTTTTTTTTCCCTTCTCTTTTTGTCTTTTTTATTGCTCTTACACTCTCCTCCAATTCTGCATGTCCTGTTTTTAACTTTCTTCCTGCAGAACTCCCTTTAGAATTTCTTGAAGGGGAGGTTTCTTGTTGGCATACTCTTTCAGTTTCTGTTTATCTGTGAATATTTTGTACTCTCCAGCATTTTTTTTTTAAGATTTATTTTTTATTTATTTAATTCCCCTCCCCTCCCCCGGTTGTCTGTTTTCTGTGTCTTTTTGCTGCGTCTTGTTTCTTTGTCCGCTTCTGTTGTCGTCAGCGGCACGGGAAGTGTGGGCGGCGCCATTCCTCGGCAGGCTGCTCCCTACTTCGTGCTGGGCAGCTCTCCTTATGGGTGCACTCCTTGCGCGTGGGGCTCCCCTACACGGGGGACACCCCTGTGTGGCACGGCACTCCTTGCGCGCATCAGCACTGCACATGGGCCAGCTCCACACTGGTCAAGGAGGCCCGGGGCTTGAACCGCGGGCCTCCCATGTGGTAGACGGACGCCCTAACCACTAGGCCAAAGTCCGTTTCCCTCTCCAGCATTTTTGAATGCTAGTTTAGGTGGATAGAGTATTCTTGGTTGGAAATTTTTTTCTTTTAGTACCTTGATTATATCATACCACTGCCTTCTTCCCTCCATGGTTTCTGATGAGAAATCAGCACTTCATCTTATGGAGCTTCCCTTGTATGTGATGGTTTTCTTTTCTCTTTCTGCTTTTAGAATTTTCTCTTTGTCTTGAGCGTTGCATAATTTGACAAGTGTATGTCTTGGGGTGGGCCTGTTGGAGTTTATGATGATTGGGGTGCGCTGTGCTTCTTGGATATGTTCATCTGTCTCTTTCAGTAGATTTGGGAAGTTTTCAGCCATTATTTCCTGCAACACTCCTTCTGACCACTTTCCCTTCTCTTCTCCTTCTGGGATGTCTATAATACATATGTTTGTGCATTTTGCATTGTCATTCATGTCCTGAAGTCTTAGGTGGATTTTTTCTATCTTTTTATCGACCAATTCTACTATCTGTTTGATTTCCGATGTACTGTCTTCCACATCACTAATTCTCTGCTCTACCTCTTCTAGTCTGCTGATATTTGCTGCAAGTGTATTTTTGTTTTCTTGAACTGTGGTGTTCATTCCCATCTTATCTGTTATCTTTTTGCGTGTGTCTGCAATTTCCCCTCCAAGTGTTGTCCTCATGTTGTTAACCTCTTCCTTTACTTCATTAAATTTGTCAGTGATAAATGTTCTGAGATCTTTCATTACTTGTGTGAAGTTCTGCTCCCTTTCCTAGTTTTTAGTTTGTTGATTGGATTCAGCCATGTTTTCCTGATTACTGGTTTGTTTTGCAGATTTTTGTTGCTGTCTGGTCATCATTTTATCTTGATGGGTTTAATCAGTTCTTTAGGTTCTTTGTCTAGTCTTGGGGATTAATTAGCTGTTGTTTTTGTGTAAGTGTTATATCTTCTCTTTGTCACTTTGTTCTTCTTATTCTAATTTCTTATTGCTGGTTGAATTCACTTTAAAGGAAAGTATTATGGCTAGGGAAAGGCAATTTTGTAAGCAAGGAAAAAGTGTAAAGTAGTATTGGTGATAAATGTTAACAGAACAACAATATGAGATCTGGGAGGATGGATATTAGATTCATGCAAGTTGTTTTGAGTTATAGCAGTAGGTAGAGTACCTATAATTAGGTAGTCGACTGAATATGGGAGGAATGTGGTATGAATTAAAAAGCTATTGTTTTCGTGTGAGAGGGAAAGAGAAAAGAAAGGCAATAGTTTCAAGAGTGGATAAAAGACAGAAAACCAAACAAAGGTATTAGAAATTAAGAGTTAGACCCTTTGGGGATCAAAGAAAGGGAGATGGGATATAGGAGAGATAGTAGATGATGCGGTATATCAAGATGTAAGGGAAAGGGGATAGTGTAGGCATCCAAAATCAATTCACACAGAAATGTGGCAGTGGAGGATGAGGAAACCCAGCAATTGTGAGGTGTTCCCTGCAGTGCCTATTTTATAATTAAGATAAAATAAAATAAGAAGAAAATGAGGGACAATAGAGAGAAGAAAAAAAAAGAGAGAAGAAAAAAAGGGGGGTTGGTAAAGGGAGGGGAACAAATAGGGAAAAGAAAAAAAAGATGTAGAAAGATATAGAACAACCACAACAGCAACAACAACAACAAAAAACCCTAAATAACTGAAAAAACAACAAACAAACCAACAAACAAACAAATAGAAGACTGGGGGATACGCTGGGAGAAAAGACTAGGAGGTAATGCAATGTTAGCAATCAGGACATTAAAAAAAATAAAAAATAAAATAAAGTAAAAATACAAACAAAATAAAACAAAAGAAAAAAGAAAAAGTGCAAACGTTGAGGGCTAGGATATTCAAGGACCTCAGATGGACCTCAGGGCATGATGGATTCAGGGATGGAAAGTCTGATATATTGAAGACTCAAGAGGTGTGAGTCTCTGGGGTGTGGGCCACCAGGGTTTAGGGGACTCAGACCTGGCAACCTCAAATCTGGTTAACAGGGAGCCTGAGCCTGGGAGCACCGCAGTGCAACACAGTGTTCAGGGATCCCAGCTGCTGGGTGCCAGCCCTATGTGTGAGGTCACATCCACAAACTCTATCTTATGTGTCTGAACCCCACAATTCACTCACTCACTGGGGTGTGTTCTGTGGATGTATCACCAATTTGGCTTCAGGACACCTCCCACTCTGTAAGCCCCCGGAATGGCCACCTTGGGGTGCCTCTACACTGTAGCCAATTTAATGATGCAGATCAGTAGCCAGGCCTGGGGGTGGGGCTCCAGCCGGAAATGCCGATAAACGAGTCCGAAACTGAAATTCCCATGCTTCCCAAAATATTCCCCTAATTGGCTTCCAGA
The DNA here is from genome assembly GCF_030445035.2 of Dasypus novemcinctus. Taxonomy (NCBI): domain Eukaryota; kingdom Metazoa; phylum Chordata; class Mammalia; order Cingulata; family Dasypodidae; genus Dasypus; species Dasypus novemcinctus. The sequence goes on along the minus strand of NC_080696.1, from coordinate 34,981,778 downwards.
CATCTCCCACCCTGCCAGACCCTGTAACAGCCTCCTGATGGTGTCTCTTTATTGCTAGCAATTTAAGTCCACTGCAGATCGGCAGCTGGGCTTGGGTGGTCGGGGCTCTAGGCAGAAGCGCTATTGTGTCCGCAATCAAAAATTCCCCGCTTCGCAAGAAAACTCCTGTTTGTCTCCCCAAATCGGTCTGCAAAGGCCTCCTGTCCTGTTAACCCCCCAATAGCCTGCTCAGGGCCTATGAATTTCCCAGTACCGCAGAGCCTCCACAAATCACTGCCACAGCGCTGATGCTGTGGCTCCGCCCACCCCAGGAGGGAGCGTCCCTGGCGCAGCTCCCACCTCCATGTGATAGAGTCTCAATTATATCTTATAGATGTATTTTCTCTGCTACTTTCCCACCAAATCGATGTCCAGACACCTCCTGCCCTGCAAAAATCCTGAAACAGCTTGGTCCCAAAGAACCTCTAACCTCTGCTCCTCCAGGGTCCACGACAGTGACCCCCCGGCCAGGGGCCCAGTACCCCCCCAGCTGTTGTTTTTAATTGTTTCCACTATGAGTATATCTAGACATTACTATGTACCCTGGGCACATGCCCTGTAAAACTCCCTGTCAACCGTATATATCCTGTCAATAACATCCTATATCAGTATTCCTCCGCTGCCATTGTTGAACCACTCTGTGATCCAAAACTTCCTGTAAAGTGAATCCCAACATATTGTCACTTCACAAGAGTCTTAGATCACGAAAATTCATATATACAATATACAGTACTTCCCTAGATCCACCATAAAACCTTTTCCCTTCCACAGCGATAATCTTTTAACTTATTCATATCATATTTCCTGTAACTGATGTAGAGATTCCGAGACAATAGCTTTCAAACAAGGTGACATCTGTGCTTACTATGTGGTACATACTTTAGGTTGCACAGTTTTCTAAATTTTTTAGTTATCCTATGTTTTGCCTTATGGTTTACATTATTAGTCTGTCGTCCCCTATATGTTTTTGGTGTAATATTACATGTTTTATATTCATCCTCGTGTACTCTCACAAGACTCCTCTCTTGCCCCCATATTTACCTTGGTTCCATCCATTCCACATCCATTTCCCCCTCCCCTTGGGGCCCACATACCAGCCAATCTCCATTTCCCAAGAAGCCATGTCCAGAGATACTTGCAGCAGTATTCAGGGCCTGACTTTCTCAATTGCCCTTTTGCCCTGGGAGCCATCCATTCTCACGAGAGATACAGTTCTCTCTATTTGACGGCATTAGTCTTCTCCAGGATGTGGGTTCACCCCAACTCTCACTTCGTGGGTCTCTTCCCAATGGTACTACCCACCTTGGCATAATGAGCCTTCAGCTATTCCCCCGGAGTCCGTCCCACATCAGACCACACCCCCTGAGCATCCTAAACAGGTAACCCTCCTACTTATACTTTGATACGAGTTTCTCAACATTTTGTTCTCAACGAACACCTGACACTCTCCCATGTTCGTATGTTGCCCCTCCCTCCCCCCATTTTCTGGATAATATTACCCCTCTGCCCATCACCAGCCCCCCTCCAACCCACAAAGCCCCATCCAAAGGCAACCCCTTGCCCCCATTTTGTCCCTTCTTTGTGCTCATACTTACCGCCAGCTCATCACAGATTCCCCCCTTGCAGACGTTAACTCACATTCTTCCTCCACCCCCCAATTTCCTGTAAGCCTCTTTTCCAGACTCTAGCTCTCTGAGGCAGTTTGCTTATTTCATATCATTGAGGTCATGTAGTATTTGTCCTTCAATGCCTGGGTTGCTTCACTCAACATAAGATTCTCAAGGTTCATCCATGTTATCAATTGTGATTGTAGTGTATTTGTTCTTAGAGCCAAGTAGTATTCCGTTGTGTGTATATACCACATTTTATTGATCCACTCGTCTGTCGATGGACATTTGGATTGATTCCAACTTTTGGTGATAGTGAACAATGCTGCTATGAACATTGGTGTACATATATCAGTTTGTGTCCTTATTTTCAGTTCTGATGGGTATATACCCAGCAGTGGTATTGCTGGGTCATATGGCAAATCTATGGTTAGTTTTTTGAGAAACCGCCAAACTGTCCTCCAGAATGGTTGGATCCTTCTGCATTCCCACCAGCAGTGGATGAGTGTTCCCCTTTCTTCACATCCTCTCCAGCATTTGTATTCTTCTGTTTTTTTCATAGCTGCCAATCTTATGGGAGTAAGATGGTATCTCATTGTAGTTTTGATTTGCATTTCCCTGATAGCTAGAGATTTGGAGAATTTTTTCATGTGCTTTTTAGCCATTTGTATTTCTTCTTTGGAGAAGTGGTCAATCTTGGAGAATGTTCCATGTGTGCTTGAGAAAAATGTATATCCTGCTGTGTTTGGGTGTAATGATCTATATATGTCTATTAGATCCAGCTCTTCTAATATACTGTTCAAATGTTTTGTTTCTTTAGTGATTCTCTTTTGAGATGTTCTGTCCAGAGTTGATAGTGGTGTATTAAAATCCCCCACAATAATTGTAGATGCATCTATTTTTTCACTTAGTTTATCCAGCGTTTGTCTCACATATTTAGAGGCACCCTTGTTAGGAGCATAAATATTTATGATTGTTCGATCTTCTTGACAGATTGTCCCTTTCACTAATATGTAGTATCCTTCTTTGTCTCTCACAATTGTTTTGCATTTAAAGTCTATTTTGTCTGATATTAATATAGCTACTCCTGCCTTTTTTGGTTGTTGTTTGCTTGTATGATTGTTTTCCAGCCATTCACTTTCAACCTCCATGAGTCTCTGGGTCTAAGATGTGTCTCTTGTAGGCAGCATATAGATGGGTCATATTTCCTTATCCAGTGTCCCAGTCTGAATCTTTTGATAGGTGAGTTTAATCCATTGACATTCAGTGTTATTACGTTCAGAGAATTATTTATGGTAGCCATATTTTGTTTGGATTTGTGTTTGTTATGTTTTGTTTGTATTATTTTATTTTCTCCTTCTATTTTTGTCTTTCTTGTTGCTCTTACACTCTCCTCCATCTCTGACTGTCCTGTTTTTTCCTTTCTTCCTGCAGAACTCCCTTAAGAATTTCTTGAAGGGGAGGTTTCTTGTTGATATACTCTTTCAGTTTCTGTTTATCTGTGAATATTTTGTACTCTCCATCATTTTTGAATGCTAGTTTAGCTGGATAGAGTATTCTTGGTTGGAAATTTTTTCCCTTTAGTACCTTGACTATATCATACCACTGCCTTCTTGCCTCCATCGTTTCAGATGAGAAATCAGCACTTAATCTTATGGAGTTTCCCTTGTATGTGATGGTTTTCTTTTCTCTTGCTGCTTTTAGAATTTTTTCTTTGTCTTGAGCATTGGATAATTTGACAAGTATATGTCTTGGGGTGGGCCTGTTGGGGTTTATGACCAGTGGAGTGTGCTGTGCTTCTTGGATATGTACATCTGTCTCTTTCAGTAGATTTGGGAAATTTTCATTCATTATTTCCTGCAACACTCCTTCTGACCCCTTTCCCTTCTCTTCTCCTTCTGGAATGCGTATAATACGTATGTTTGAGCGTTTTGCGTTATCATTCAGGTCCCTAAGTCCTATCTGGATTTTTTCTACCTTTTTATTGACCACTTCTACTATCTGTTAGATTTCCAATGCACTGTCTTCCACATCACTAATTCTCTGCTCTGCCTCTTCTAGTCTGCTGATATTTGCTGCAAGTGTATTTTTGATTTCTTGAATTGTGGTGTTCATTTCCATCATATCTGTTATTTTTTTGCGCATGTCTGCAATTTCCCCTCCAAGTGTTGTCTTCATGTTGTTAACCTCTTTCATTACTTCATCAAATTTGTCTGTGATAAATGTTCTGAGATCTTTCATTGCTTGTGTGAAGTCCTGCTTCTCTACCTGATTTTTAGTTTGTTGATTGGATTCAGCCATGTTTTCCTGATTACTTGTTTGGTTTGTAGATTTTTGTTGCTGTCTTGTCAACACTTTTCTTGACGGCTTTAATCAGTTCCTTAGCTTCTTTGTCTAGTCTTGGAGATTAATTAGCTGTTGTTTTTGCATAAGTGTTATATCTTCTCTTTGTCACTTTGTTCTTCTTATTCCAATTTCTTATTGCTGGTTAAGCTCACTTTAAAGGAAAGTATTACTGCTGGGGAAAGGCAATTGTGTGAGGAAGGAAAAAGTGTGAAGTAGTATTGGTGATATATGTTAACAAAGCAACAATATGAGTTCTGGGAGGATGGAGGTTAGATCATGTAAATTGTGTAGAGTTATAGTAGTAGGAAAGTACCTATAATGAGGTAGATGACTGAATATGGGAGGAATATGGTACGTACTAAGAAGCTATTGTTTTCGTGAGAGAGGGAAAGAGAAAAGAAAGGTAATAGTTTCAGGGACGAATACCAGATGGAAAACTAAACAAAGGTATTAGAAATTAAGAGTTAGACACTTTGTGGATCAAAGAAAGGGAGGTGGAATATAGGAGAGATAGCAGATGGTGGAGGATATCAAGTTGTAGGGAAAAGGGGATAGTGTATATAGGCTAAATCTATTCACAGAGAAATGAGGCAGTGGAGGATGAGGAAACCCAGCAAATGTGAGGTGTTTCCTGCAGGACCTATTGTATTGTTAAGATAAAATAGAATAAGAAGAATATTGGGGATAAGAAAGAGAGGATTGAAAAAAAACAAAGAACAGAAACCCCTCTGCCAGGCTCGGCTCTGCTCCCCTGCCCACCGCCTGCCGTGACTAGGCTGGGCTCGGCTCCCCCTCCCGCCGCCCGCTGCGGCTCGGCTGGGCTAGGCTCCCCCGCCCGCCGCCCGCCGCCGCTCGGCTGGGCTCGGCTCCCCCGCCCGCTGCCCGCCGCCGCTCGGCTGGGCTCGGCTCCCCCACCCGCCGCCCGCCGGGGCTCGGCTGGGCTTGGCTGGGCTCGGCTCCACCGGCCGCCGCCCGCCGGGGCTCGGCTGGGCTTGGCTGGGCTCGGCTCCACCGGCCGCCGCCCGCTGGGGCTCGGCGCGGTGCTAGCTGCCTCGGCTCTGCCTACCCTAGGAGGGAATCCTCCACACATAGCTGGGATTTCCGTGTATATTTCACAGACGGATCCTCTCTGTTACTTTCCCTCTAAATCGATGTCCAGACACCTCTGGACCAGCAAAAATCCTGAAACAGCCCGGTCCCAAAGAGTCTCCGACGCCACCCAGCCGATTCCCCGCAGGAGCTAGTAACCGGGAAGTTCACTCAGCCGCCATCTTGCCCCGAACCCCAACTTAGTTTCTGATGCTCTTCAAAGTAAAGTGCAGGGAAGCAGATGTGGGACAAGCAATTGGGCTCCTGTCTACCATATAGGAGGTCCAGCGTTTGATAACCAGGGCCTCCTGGTGAAGGCAAGTTGGCCTGTGTGGGTAGCTGGCTCACACGGAGTGCGGGCCCATGTAGAGTGCTGCCCTGCTCAGGAGTGCTGGCCCACGTGGAGAGCTGATGTAGCAAGGTGACACAACTAAAAGAAGACACAGAGGAGAGACAAGAAGAGACACAGCAGTCTAGGAAGCTGAGGTGGTGCAAGAAAATGATCGCTTCTCGGCCACTCCGGAAGGTCCCAGGATTAGTTGCTGGAGTCGCCTAGTGAGAATACAAGCAGACACAGAAGAACACACAGAGAATGGGCACAGTGGGCAGACAGCGGAGGGAGCGGGAAAAATAAATAAATAAACCTTTAAAAAAAACCAGCAACAAAAAGAAAGTAAAGTGCAGATATGAGTACACTTTTCCTTAAGCACTGTAGCATGCATTCATTACCTAGAGAGCACTATTAGTTTTTCCTTCATTTTTATTTAGTGGTATGATTATATTCAATGAAAAGCATTGATCTTAATGTCCATTTGTTGAGTTTGGAAAAATGCATGAAACAGTGTAACTCAAACCCCTATCAAGATATAGAAAGTTTCTTTATGTCCCTTCCCAGTCAATCCTCTGGTCCCCCAAGGGCAGACAGTCTGATTTTTATCCAGCATACATTTGTTTTGTCAGGTCAAGGACAATCTGACCTTTTTTGCATCTGGCCCTTTCATTAAGAGTGCTGGTTTGATATTCATCCATGCTGCAGATATTGGCAGTTCATTCCTTTTTCTAGGTGCACAGTTTTCCATCACATGCACATACCAGTGTGTTTATTCATTTCGTTCCTGTCGATAGCTGCATGGGCTCTTTCCAGTTTTTGGCTATTTTGGATGCAGGTAGTGTGAAGGTTGTTCTCCTTCCTCCCCCCCTCTTGTACCCCCTCCCCTCCATGGCCCCTCCCCTTCCTGCTGTTTCTGCTGCCTCTGTCCATTCGCTGTGTGATCTTCTGTATCTATTTCTCTTTTTGTCTTCTCTTCTTGTCTTTCTCCTCTAGGATACAGAGGGATTCAATCCTGTGGACCTCTGATTTGGAGAGAGGTTCCCTGTCATTTGCACCCCCTCATTTCCTGGTCTCTGCTGTGCTTCACTTTGACTCTCCCCTTAGTCTCTTTTGCTGAGTCATCATTTTGCTGTGTGACTCACTTGCACTGGCCCTTGCTCACAATACGGTCATTTAGCTCCCCACGCGAGCCCTGGTTCACTATCTGGACATTGGCTCACCATGTAGGCACTCACATGGGCATACGGCTTGCCACACAGGCATTGGCGCAGGAACTCAGCTCACTTCACAGGCACTCGGCTCGACAAGTGACACTTGGCTCTCCATGTAGGCACCTACATGGGCACTTGGCTTGCTGAGTGAGCACTTGGCTCACTGTGTGGGCACTCAGCTCACCACGTGGGCACTGACTTGACACAGAGACAGGTTTTCTCTTCTTCTTTTTCACCAGAAGACCCCAGGGCTTGAACCCAGGCCTTGAACCATATGGTAGGCAGAGGCTTTATCACTTGACCCACATTCACATCCCCTGTGAACATTTTTGTACATATGTTTCATTTCTCCTATCCTGGGTCCTAGGGTAAATGTATGTTTAATTTTATAAGAAACTGTCAGAACTTCTTCCAAATTGGTTGAACCATTTAACACTTCTGCCCACAGGGTATGAAAGTTCTGGTTGCTCGGCAGCCTCCGCAACATTTGGTGTTGGCAGTCTCTCTGATGTTAGGCTTTCTAGCAGGTATGCCAGTGTCATCTTTTTAAATATGTCCCTGGCTCCATATGGCTCTCAGGAGAAAGCTCCTAACCTGGCATTCAAGCCCTCCAAGGGCCAGGCCTTCTTCAACCAACCTCTCCATCTCCACCTCCCATTTAATTTTCCTACTATATTGGCCCAAGCTGTGTTTTCCTGGATACAACATGCCAGGTCATTTTTCCTTTGCTGTTACACACTGTTCTTTCAGTCTGAAATGTGCTCCTGGTCTTGCCCATCTGGTGACATCCCAACTTTATTTTGACTCAGTTTAGGAGACCTCCTGCACAAAGGCCTTCCGGATGTCTCATGCAGAGGAAGTCACACCCTCCTAAATGCCACGATGGCAACTTAAAGATATTCTACTCTAGCGCAGATCTCCCTATTCTTTAATTGCCTCATACTTGACTATGAACTCCACAATAGTACATACCCATCTGATTTACCCTTGTTTTCTTTGCACCTAGTGCAGGGCCTAGCAGATGATTGGAGCTCAGGATGCATTTAGTGGCATTGACAGTGTCAGAAACGGTTAAGTGTAAAGAGATATTCTCATCCTTGCTCACAGCTGAGGAATCCGAGGCTCAGAGAGGTGAAGAGGCTTCTTAAGGAAATAGGCAGGGTGTGTCAAAGCTGGGATGTGTCTGGGATCTTCAGGCCTTTGCTCAAATTTCCCACTTTAGAAGGACTGTCTTACATTTTCTTCCCAATTCCCTGCACCCCCGCCAACTCTCCCAATGACAACTCCCCACTTTATGGATTTTGTAGCCCTTATTGCAGCCTGTAATGTTTGTAACGCTTATGAGCTGACATATTTTCATGTTAGATGCTGACAAAATGCCATCTTTAGTAACTATTGTCTTTTTTTAAAATTTATTTATTTTTTATTTTATTTATTGCGCTCACGCCTCATTGTTTAGGCTTGCTGTCTGTTCTCAGTGTCCATTTGTTGTGTGCTCCCTGTGTCTGCTCCTGTTCTCTTTAGGAGACACTGGGAACTGAATCCGGGATTTCCCATGTGGGAGAGAGACACTCAATTGCTTGAGCCACCTCAGCTTCCTGCTTTGTTGTATTTCTTTTCTGTGTTCTCCTTGTTGCACAACTTGTTGCATTGTCTCGCACACCAGCCCATTGCGCCAGCTTGCTGTCTTGCTTATCTTCACTAGCAGGCACTGGAATTCGAACCTGGGACCTCCCATGTGGTTGGTGGGAGCTCAGTCGCTTAAGCCACATCTGCTTCTCTGGTGACTATTGCTACTGACAAACCACAAGCGTGCCTGCACCCCTGGCCAATGGGTGACAATTATGATCATATTCATTGACCCACTTTGTATTTCTAGGATTACATATATATCTGGACACTTTTTCCCATGTTGTATGGGCGTATGGGTTTTCCTGTCAATTGCCAGCTCATATCTGCCTTAAATCAGGTTCCCTAGAAGTGGAGCCTGAAGTGGGGATTCTTAGGCATGTGATTCATTGAAGGGGTGCTCTTTGGAAAAAAGCTGCAAAGGAGAGAGAAAAGCAGAATACGGCAGAAGGAGAAAACAGCAACATGTAGTTGTGCTAAAGTCTACTCTTGGGGGCTCTGGAGTATAAAGCACAAGAGAGTGGTCCTGCCTTGAGGCCAGGGTCCTAGCATTTTTACCCTCATATCATATTATGTCCCATAATATCTCAGGTGAAATCTCACCTGTAAATTGAGGACAATTCCACAGAGAAGGGGGAGACTGTGAGCTGTCCGCAGCCTACACTCGCAGCCACTGGGGGATGGTGCCAGGAGGAGGGATCTGGGCAAAGCAACCCAAGTGTCTACAGTCCACCCCTTGAACTGCTCACATTAATTTGCTTTTCACATTAATTTCTGGGCACAGTTCCTCCAGGATTCTGAATGTTCATAACACTTGGGATAGTTGCAAGATTGACTATAGTCCCTGATGCTGCAGTTGACCAAGAAGCCACAATCTATTTATTCTACTACCTCTACTACCTTTTTTTGAATTGTCCTAATCCTCAGCACAAATGCTAGTGCAGGTGACTCGTCTTGGTCAGGTACCCAAGACTTCAAGCCTGAGGAATATTACCCTCTGGTTACCATGGCCTCAGCAAGCCATGGTAATTGTACTTGTTCCTTTTGAGTTAAAACTCGGCATGGGGAGTGGGTGTAGCTGAGTGGTTGAGTGCCTGCTTCCCATGCATGAGGTTGGGTTCAATCTTTGTCTGCTACAGATAACTCTGCACTAGGGGTTTGCCTGATTATGTGGCTCAAGCAACAGCCCTGCTTGAATTGCAGACTGGAGGTGCTGCAGAGCCTTTAATTGCTCTGAATTCCATCCCAATTAGCTGCTGTATCACTTAATGAATGGGTTGTAGCACTATTTCCCAGCATGGAATATAATGCCTCCCAAACCTGAAAGTGTTGTGTTTATTTCTGAATGGTGGGAGGTGCGAGGTACAAAACCTTGTTTCTTATGTTGGAGGGGATATCCCGGAATGCCCTACATCATTGGACCTCCAAAAGCTTCACAAATGTCTCTGGCTTACGAATCCTTTTAAGGTTTATCTCTCGATATCTGGAGCACTAGCAAGGCATGCAAAGCACTTGCTACTTTCTGCTCATCAAGCTAGATTAATAATGCCATGTTTTGTGTAATGTCCAAATAGTCCAGGTCCCTTTGATACTATAGATACTCTACAGAGAACAGGAGGATAATCTAGGTTGGGGGTAAGAATGTGACTGTATACTGTTCTCTGTCATGTGGACATAGATCCTCCTTCCTACTGGGTATGAAAAAGAATTTACAAGATCAAAGGCTGCATATCATTATTCAAGAGAGTTATACTGCTTTAGTAAAGTTACCACATCTGGCAATGCAGCTTATAAAGGGGCCACTACTTACTGTTCAGTTTGTGGTAGACCATTGTTATCTATCATGACTCACTCAGTTTTCCCAGGAGCAAGGCAGGGGACTAATTTGGGGTTTCATGGGGACCATCATCCCTATACTTTTAGGCCTTTCAGATTAGCACTAAGGTAAGTGGATGTGACTCAAACAATTGGGCACCTGTCTACAATACAGGAGTTCCAGGGTTCGATACCCAGGGCCTCCTGGTGAAGGCAAATTGGTCTGCACAGTGAGCTTGCCCTTGTGGAGTGCTGGTCCACGCAGATTGCCAGCCCACACAGGGTGACACCTGTGCAGGAGTGCTGCCCCTCTCAGGAGTGCCAGCCAATGTGGAGAGCTGACATAGCAAGATGATGCAACAACTACAACAACAACAAAAGATCAGCACTAATACCTACTTTCCACCTCACCCCCTAGGATATCACATTATTTTTGAGATTTTACCTTGGTTGAGGAGTTCGTTGTTTCAGGGACGTACACTTGGTCCTTCCTGCACAAGTGTTTTTATTTCGTAGGTCAAGGAACCAATTGCTAAGTATGTCCATTCGGATCAGGTATTCAGGAGTCAGGGAATAAGCACCAGAAGATCCAGGGTGTTGTGGTTCTGCTATGAGACAAGTCTATACCAGGACTGCATTCATTATTCTGTAAGTTTGAGTTTTGTAACAATCTCAAAACTACAGAAAAGTTGTGGTACAGTACTGTGGGCGACATATGCCTGAATCACTCCTGAATACTTCAGTGTGTGACTTCTACAAATGAGGACATTCTCCTACATGACCCAAACACAGTAATCAAAATCAGGATTTAATCGCTGATGCATTGCTATCATTTTATCTTCAAAGCTTATTCAAGTTATACTAATTGTCCCAATAATGTGCTTTATGTAAAAAAGGCTGAAGTTTCTTTCATCTGGAACAGTTTCTCAGTTTTTCTTTGACTTTTATGAGCTTGACCCTCTTGAAGAATACAAGTCAATTGTTCTGTATAATGTCCCTCATTTCGACTTTGTCTTTGGTTTCCTCATAATTAGGTTCAGGTGATGGATCTTCTGCAAGACTATCAGAGATGTAATGCTTTGACAGGGCATCCTACCAGGTGGCACTTGATTGTTATTTATCCCGTTATTTGTTATATTAACCATGATAGCTCAATTAAGGTGCTGCCTGCCAGGATTCTCCATTATAAATTTACTCTTTTCCTAACTGTAATGAATAAATATTTTCTAGTGAAGTACTTTGAGGCAACATAAATATCCCATCCTCACCACGCTTTCAATTTATTTATTTAGTTTTATTCATTAATTCATGTTTTCCTATGTGAGGGGTTATAAACCACTACTACCAGTATTTATTTGTTTATTTATTTTTATTTTTTTTACCGGTGTTTATTTTGCTGCTCAAATTGATGACAGCTCTTTCAAGCTGACTTTTTTTGTCCCTACACGTCCCCATCTTTACTTGAGCACTTCTGTACTTTCTGGCATAAAATTTTCCAGGCTCATCTTTCTTCTTTTTCCTTTCTTTTTTTTTTTTTTTTTTTTTTTTTTTTTTTTAATTTTTTTATTTTTTATTGACTTTGTAATAATATTACATTAAAAATATATATGTGAGGTCCCATTCAACCCCACCCCCCCACCCCCCCTCTCTCCCCACCCCCAACAACACTCGTTCCCATCATCATGTCCTTTCTTTTGTTTAACACATATATAATACAAATTTTTCTATTTTAGTGATTTTTCAGTGCACAAGTCAGTGGCATTAATTACCTTCATAGTATTGTGCACCACCACCACCATCCATTACCAACACTTTTTCATCATCCCAATCAGATCCAGGCTCATCTTGTAGCTTCTGACCTATGCACTGGAACTAGGCATTTATCCAAGGACCTCTGGTTCCTTTTGGTGGAGAATATTTGGTAAATATTTAGAAGCTAAGATCTGGCTGCAAGGTATGTTCAAAGTTATTGGCATAACTTTACTCTGAATCCTCTCAGTGGAAAGAACTGGGGATATATGTCTGTACATCCATATCCATATCCATATCATCATCTATACCATCTCTCTGTATTTAACCATGCATCATACTTGGAACTAATCCCAACTCACCTTGACGGAGTTTATTTTAGTTTTTCTCTTTTCATATTTGTCCTTGTTAACCTGGTAGTGAAAAACCTGACTCCCATTTTCCTTACTACATCTATTTATTTGATCAAATGTCCGGGAGATAATCATATATCCTTTTGCCCCTGCTTCCCCATCACTGAGTGAATGTCCTCTTCACCTACTCTAGTTCCGATAACTTGCATTGGTTGCTGCTATCTTTGCTCGCATCTAGAACCATCTCACCCTCCGTGGACTTTAATACCAAGTTGGGCCCCTGAGTGGGAACCCTCTTTACCCTGCTCAGGCTTGGCTCTGATACCATATGTCACTGACACCCTCAGTGTGGCCATGGGGATGCCTTGCTCACTTTGCCAATTGTCCCAATACTATTTCTTGAATAGCCTGTCCTTTCTCTGTGATTTGATATGTCATCTTTTTGATATATTATGTTTCCACAAATGCATGGGTCTGTTTCTGTAAATGCTAGTTAGCGCCATGGACCAATTTAAATGCTATAGCTCTATAATATGTCTTATATACTGGCAGGGCAATTCCCCTTTTTTGTTCTCCTATTTCAAATGTGCTTTGGCTACTTCCTCCAAACTTTACTTTTCTATATGATTTTTAGGGCTAGCTTGTCATGAAATTTCTTATTAAGATTTTATAGAGTTTATACATTAATCAAGGAAGATTTGCCTTCTTGGTGTCTTCAACTTTGGGCCCAGACTTGGTGCTAATCAGAGTTTGTTGAGTGATGATAATAGAAGTTACTTGTTGCAGCCCATGGCAGAGCAGGAGAAGAGGAAGCCAGTGATGCCTGCTCTGTCTTCTTTGGACCCCAGGCTCAGGTATGCCCAAGGCCCAGGCCCCCATCACCAGCCTCTCCTCCCAGAATGAGCTCCAAGCAATTGAGCCCAGATGCCTCACCCTGAACCTCGTACCAGTTGCCACCATGCTTCCAGGCCATGCTGCCAAGATGTACAGATGGGACAATTTAGAGCCAGCCTAGAAATGGATCCCACATAGGGGAGTTAGCAGCACTTCCATGTTTGGGGTGTGTGTGTAATTTGGAAATCTGAGTTCAAACCTGACATAGTGAGAGGGAATGAGAAGGAAAGAAAGAGAAATAAGCTCTTCATGGTACCTAGAAGTAGATGCTCAATAAATATTTCCCTTTGTAGTATGCCTTTTTCTCGGGGCAGGAGAACACACAGCGGAAGCTGCAAATACTTTTCAGTAGGGCTACCGGATAAAACAAAAACACAGGATATGCAGTTAAATGTGCATTTCAGAAAAACAACGAATAAACATGCAACATTTAGGACATATATTAGAAAATTACTCATAGTTGATCTTAAGTAGAAAAGTAACTGGCATCTTGTATTTGTATTGGTAAATCTGGCAACCCTAATTTACGGGCCAAGCATTTAAAAGTGTGAGACAATATGATGTGATGAGGATTACAGAGAATTGAAGAGGGCAGCAGCGTCTGACTGGGGAATAATCAGCACTCGGAGTAAAACTAAAGAAGTGTATCCAATTTGGTTTCAAGTTCATGAATTTGCAAACCCTGCAAAGAGCAGACTGCTAGGATTTGGACACTGGGCCCATTGCTCCCAAACTCTGTGCCCTTGGACCATAGAGGCCTCATCTCTGGGAGGATTAAATGAGCTCCTCCCTTTGAAGTGTTTAGCAAGGTGCTGGGCCAGGTTAAGGCTAAATGAAGATTAGCTTTTATCAGGGCCCTCTCGGCTGAGAAGCATGCACACACCAGCTCCCTCTACAGGTCCCAGGATGTAATGCGTGAGAGCTGTCTTGGCTTGAGGGAATCCTTGTAGCCAGGCTGGTCAGCCTTTGGAGAGGATCTCTGAGTTTCCAGATTCCAGTTATTCACATATCATTTGCCACATCTCAGCCACCGTTACTTTCATTTACTTACTATTCTTCTTCATATTGTCTCCCTATTTTTCAAGAACTCCGTTGTTACAGGAACCTTTCCCTCACTATTTTAAATTAAAAACAGCATCATCAACTCCCCAAAATAGAAGATAACCATAAAGTGGATACAAGTGAAACAGTCACGTTATTAGGTTATCCTGGATAAAGCAGTAAGAAGTTGCCCAGCCCAACTCAGCTTTCTTCTTTTAAAAGAGGGACATCACCAGAGTATTAAAGACTGTTTAGTTCCCACCTGAGACTTTCTTCTTGCTGTGATCAGAAGAGGGAAAAAGAGTTAAGACAGGACTAACCACACTCCTTCTTGGTGTTTCAAAGTGATTTCGTGCTAATAGCAGCTATGTAGAGCAGGGGAAGCACAGAGACACGGAGGGGTGAAGAATTTTCTTGTTAGTTTATTATTATTTTTGAAATAATGAAAATGCTCTAATGATGATTGAGGTGATGAACGTACAACTCTGTGATTTGTATATATGTATGTGTGTGATTATTAAACCAAATGCCATTGATTGTACGCTTTGGTTGCATTGTATGCTTTATCAGTATGTATCAATAAAATTTTTGTTGTTTTTAAAAAGTTTTTAAAAAGCGATTTCATGCTATGTCTGGTGTCCACCTAGAGACCTGATGAGGTCAGAGATATTGAGACTGATCCTAGAGACCTCCCAGGTCTTCTGGGCCCTCCTCTCCGCTTTGACTAGAGTACATCTGCTTTTATCTGGTTTGAATGCAATGTGAAGAAAAGTTGCTATTAAACAAATGAACAGTCAAAACACCAATACAGGGAAGTGGATGTGGCTCAAGCAGTTGGATGCCCGCCTAGCACATGGGAGGCCCTGGGTTTGGTTCCTGGTGTGTCCTAAAGAAGACGAGCAAGACAGTGAGCTGATGCAATGAGATGGCTCAATAAGGAGACACAATGATGAAACACAATGAGAGACACAACAAGCAGAGAGCTGAGGTGTCTCAAGTGATTAGGTGCTGTGTTAGTCAGGGTTCTCTAGGGAAAGAGAATCAACAAGAGGTATCTGTCAATAGTATGCGGTTCTATAACAGTATTTCACGCAGCCTGCATGAGTCCAGGTTCCGCAGACAGGCTGCAACCAGGGCCTGCAATGAAAGTCCAATGAAGGTCTTTGACGATTTCTGGGAGATGCTGGCTGTCCGAAGATGAGCTGGGAAATTTGCTCAATGCTGGAATCACTTCTCCTTTTAAGACATTGAACTGATTAAGTTGAACGTCACTCACTGCTGATGGCAATCTCCCTGATTAATGTAATTATAAACAGCTCTCCATGATTTACCACTGCAGTAAAGTCAATGGTGACTAAAGCCCATAAATGCCCCTGAATTACAGTTAGCCCAGTGCTTGCCTGACCAAATAACCGGGCACAATTACCTGGCCAAGTTGACACAATAGCCAGCAACATGATTCACAGTTGCCGAAAGATGGAAACAACCCTGGTATCTATCAACTGACAAATGGATAAACAAACTGTGCTATATACACACGATGGAATATTATGCAGCTGTAAGAAGTATGAAGTCGTGAAGCATATGAAAACACGCATGAACTTGGAGGGCATGATGTTGAGTGAGGCAAGCCAAGCACAAAAGGACAAATATTGTACAATTTCATTACTATGAACTAAATAGCAAAATCACGGAGTAAATAGCTAGAATACAAGTCACTAGAGAATAGAATATGACTAGAGAATGGAAAGCTGAGGTTTAATCTGTACAGAACTGTTAAGAAGTGGCGTGGAAATGACTAAAAATGGTGAAAGCTTACTACAGGATTTTAAAAATTATTTATTTCTCTCTGCCCACTCCCACACCACCCGTCTACTCTCTGTGTCCATTCACTGTGTGTTTTGTGTCCTCTTGCATTATCTGCGGCACCAGGAATCTGTGTCTCCTTTTGTTGTGTCATCTTGTGGGATCAGCTCTCCGTGTGTGCGGCACCACTCCTGGGTGGGCTGTGCTTTTTTTCATGATGGACAGCTCAATGCGGGGGTGCCCTCCTTGCACATGGGGTACCCTGCACAGCATGGTACACCTTGTGTGCTGCAGTGCCGCACATGGGCCAGCTCACCACAAAGGCCAGGAGGTCCTGGGCGTGAACCCTGGACCTCCCATATAGTAAGCAGACGTTCTATCAGTTCAGCCACATCTGCTTCCCATATTATAGGATTTGTAATTAATAGTATCAACATATAGGTATGATAGTGATTTTTGTTGTTTTATAATCATGAAAATGCTCTAAAATTGAAGAAAAAGACAAAGTTGACAAAATGGATTTTAAAAGAGCACAATCCAACTATATATTGTTTACAAGAGACTCACCTTTGGCCCTGTGATGGTTAGACTAATATGTCAACTCAGCCAGGTGATGGTGACCAGTTGTTTGGTCAAGCAAGCACTGGGTCAATGGTAATAGAAGGATCTTTATGGACTTTACTCACCAGTGAGTTTATTGCATAGATGGCTGATTATGTCTACAATCAACTAAGGAGCTTGCCCATCAGCAAAGAGTGACATTTTATCCAAACAATTGAATACCTTAAAAGGGGGTGTGATTTCAGCATTAAGAGAATTTTCCAGCTTGAATTTGGACAGCCAACATCTCCTGGGAACTCATCAAGGACCTTCATCAAAAGCCTTGTTTGCAGCCTGCCTGCAGAATTTGGACTTCTGCATCCCCAGAGTCAAACGAGAGAATTGTATAAAATCTAACATTCTTTACAGGTATCTCCTGGTGATTCTGTTTCCCTCGAGAACCCTGATGAATAAAGACCCAAAGATACAAAAGATTGAAAGAAGATGATGGGCAAAGATAATCCATGTTAATAGTACCTAAAAGAGAGCTAGGGTAGCTCTACTACTATGAGATAAAATAGACTTTAAGTCAAAAAGTGTTACAAGAGACAAAGAAGAACACTACATACTTATAAAAGGGCTGCTCCACCAAGAAGAAATAACAATCATAAATATGTACCTAAGTATAGTGTCTCAAAATACATGAGGCAAATAGTGGCAAAATGAAGGGAGAAGTAGCAGACACCTGTACAATAATAGTTACAGACTTCAAAACTCCACTCTCATCATTAGATGGAACATCTAGACAAATATCAATAAGTAAACAGAGAACATGAATAATACGATTAATGAACTAGACCCAACAGATATATACAGAGCACTGCATCCCAAACAGCAGCATAAACGTTCTTCTCAAGTGCACACAGAGCGTGTTCAGGATAGACCACATGTTGCATCTTAAAACAACTCTCAATAAATTCAGAGAGATTGAAATTATACAAAGCACCTTCTCTGACCACAATGGAATGAAGTTGGAAATCAATAACAGGTGCAAAACTGAAAAATCAACAAATACATAGAAGGTAAATAATATGCTCTTAATCAGTGAGTCAAAGAGGAAATCACAAGAAAAATCAATAAATATCTTGAGATGAATGGAAATGAGAACACAGCATGACAAAATTATTGGGATACAGGGAAGACAATGCTCAGAGGGAAATTTATTACCCTAAAGGTTATATTAAAAAAGAAGAAAGAACTCAAATAAAAAACCTAGGCATACACTTTGAGGAATTAGAAAAAGAACAGTAAACTGAACCCAAAGCATACAGAAGGAAAGAAATAATAAAGTTTAGAGCAGAAATAAATGAAATAGAGACTAAAAAAGTAGGGAGAGGGGAGCACACTTAATAGCTCAGTGGTTGCACACTTATTTCCCAGTATGAGGTCCTGGGTTCAAACTCCAGTTCCTCCAAAAAAAAGAAGACTTTTTAAAAAAGATTGATTGATTGATTTCCTCTCCTTCCCCTCCTCTCCCCACACCCTGATGTTTTTGCTTCTATGTGCATTTGCTGTGTGATCTTCTGTATCAATTTCTCTTTTTGTCTTCTCATTTATTCTCCTCTAGGATTCACTGGGATTTGATTTGAGGACCACTGATGTAGACAGAGATTCCCTGTTAGCTGCGCCACCGCAGTTCTTGTTTTCTGCAGAGCTTCACTTTGACTTTTCCCTTCGTGTCTCTTTTGTTGCGTCATCGTCTTGCTGTGTGACTCACTTGCATGTACATTCGCACGGGCAATTGGCTTGCCGCACAGGCCCTGGCTCAAAACGCAGGCACTCTTTCTCTTCTTCTTTTTCACTAGTAGTCCCGAGGAATCAAACCCAGGTCCTCAAAAATGGAGAATTAAGAAAGCCTAAAATTGGTCCTTAGAAAAGATCGATAAAATTGGCAAACTTTTAGCTAGACTGACAAAGAAATAAAGAGGATGCAAATAATTAAAATCAGACATGAAAGGGAGAGCTTTACTACTGACCCCACATGAATAAAAAGATTTCCTAAGTGGATACTATGACAACTGTAAGCCAACAAATGAGACAACCTAGATGAAGTGAACAAGTTCCCAGGAACAGTCAAACTACCTACAATGACTCTAGAAAATAAGAGAAGACCTCCAACGAACAACTACAGGTAAAGAGATCAGTACTGAAAACCTCCCCAAAAAGAAAAGGCCAGCACCAGATGGCATCATGGGTGAATTCCACCAAACATTCCAAGAAAAATTAATACCAATCTTGCTCAAATTCTACAAATACTGCATAAGAGGGAATACTCCCTAACTCATTCTATAAGACCAATATACAAAAGGCAGATAAATTCACTATAAGAAACAATTAGGGGCATGGATGTGGCTCAAGTGATAAGGCCTCCATCTACCATATGTGAGGAACTGGGTTCAGTCCCTGGGACCTCCTGGTGAAAAAGAAGAGAAAGCATTCCTGTGCAGTGAGCCAGTGCTCACATGGCAAGCTGAGTGCCCATGTGGGTGCCCATGTGGCAAACCAAGGGCCATGGGAAGAACCAAGTGCCCATGCAGTGAGACAAGTGCCCACGCCAAGTGCCCACATGTAGGCCAACAAATAAGACAACCTAAATGAAATGAAGTGGACAAGTTCCCAGAAACACACAAACTACCTAAAACCAGAGGGAATTATGTTTGCGAGAGAATCGCGGGCTCCCAACCAGTTAGGGCAGTCTAGTATGTCAAGTCCTGAGCATTGTTGCCAGTATCTGTAAATGTGATCCCTCAAGTAGTGAAGATTGATTTCACTGTGGGCCCTGAGGGGAGGGGAAATAGGTATAGAATAGATGGAAGCAGGGCAACTGGGGGGCAATGGAAGTGCTCCACAAGATCATGTAATAATGGATACAGGACATGTTAACTTACACCAAAAGTGTATAAAAGTCTGTAAGTTAAAATGCAAACTATAATGTGAATCGTAAGGAAACTCAAAATTTTAACATGTGTACAATCTAAAATATGAGCCATAATGTAAACCTAGTGGAACCATGTTTGATAGCACTGTTTCAAAATCTGTACATCAGCTGCAGCAAATACAACATGAACATGTTAAAAGACCATGGCTGGGAAAAGGGGAGAAGGGTTTGATGTTGGATATATGAGAGTCCCCTATATTGTGTATGTGAATTACTGTGATCTAAAACATTTTGAAGACAAAAATAAAAATTAGGAAAAAAAAAGAAAAGATGTGGACACTGAGGAAGAAATGAAAGAAAGTGCCTTGCCACTGTACACACACCGCAACACCTATTACAGTGATGAAAGGCAAAGGGTTAAAAACAAAGCTTTATAATATTTTCCATTTTTCAATACACCAAATTATTTTTATTTTATTTTAGTATTTCTAAATTAGTACGTATTCTATTTCTAAACTTTAAACTCATCACTACATGTCAATTTCCTATTAATTCAATTTGGCAATATATTAGACTTCATTGTTGAAGAAGATTTGGACCCCAGAGAGGTTCAACTATGGAAGGAGAGTAATACTGATGTGGGGTGTTATTGATGGGGGCACATGAATGGGAGGGAGTACTCCAGGGCATGTATATAGGGGACATAAAAATGTTCTGACATATGGAGTGTATTTTCATAATAGTTACAGTCACAGTCTTCAACTGAGGGAGTGCTCAATTTCTGCCCAGGGTAGCTCTGTCACATTGCCCAATTGAACAGCAATAATCCCCCAAGTGCAATGCCAAAGACCAACAGGAAGGATGGTGCAACAATGAGCCCTTGATACTGATGACTATGCTTATGAGCCAGTGTGCCTGAAATATGAACTAGGCCTAGAGCAGCAGGGTGCCTAAGAGTTACCTCCTGAGAACCTCCATGTTGCTAATATGTGGCCACTCTTTAAGTAAAATTCAGCATGTAAGTGCATTACATTCACTCCAGCATAGGACATGACTCCCAGGGATGAGCCTCCCTGTTGTTGAGAGAGTACTACCTATCACTAACGAGTGATGCAACTAGAAAGACCTTGAATAAAAGGGTCAACTCAGACCAGCAGAATATCTCAGCCTATGTGTACGATCATGTGTTAAAAACTGCTTTTTGACCTTGAATAAAAGGGGGAAATGGCAAAGGCAAATGAGTTTATATGGTTAAGAGTCTTCAAAAAAGGTCAGGAAGTCATCAGAGGGGTCACGCTTATGCACACCTCAGCAAGAACCCAGAAAAAGCCAAAGTAGATACAACGCTAGGTACTGGTTCTCCTGAAGACTACGGAAACCCACAGGGTATATGGTCATGGCAGATGTATTTGGAGTTCTGTGCCATGTCAGAAGGCCCTTCTTTTGAATTTGGGCTCCTGAGTGTGGTGGAGCTGGACTCAGATGTGACCTTTCTACACATGCTCCTTCTGTCACTTTCACTGAAACTGTGGTTGGTGCTAGGGTTGGTGTGTACTCAGGACACTTGAATCTTTGGACTGCCCATGTGCCAGCTGGCACCTGAGTCTCAGCAGAGTTGCAACTCCTACTCCCTGTTCATTGAACTTACCCAGGTCAGCTAACAGGGAGGTGAAGAGGACTACCACACCAGGGAATCAAGAGTGCCTACAGCTGCAAGCAGATGAATTGCATCCATCATCCATGTGGAATCTAAGCCACCTCTTGATACAGAGGTGGAGTGGATATCACCATCTCAGGGTCCACAGAATGGAGGAATAAAACATAAATTAGAGTGGACTTACTGATATTCTACTATAAAAGTTTTATGACTAGAAATAGAAGAAATGGTAGCATTGAGGTAGAGAAAGTGGCCACAGTAGTTGCTGAGAGCAGGGAGAGGGAAGAAGAGATGTGATGTGGGGGCATTTTGGGGAGTTTGAGTTGTCCTAAATGACATTGCAGGGTCAGATGCTGGACTTTATATATCCTTCCATAACCCACTGAATGTTCTGGGGGAGAGTATGAATTACAGGTTAAGCTATTATCCAATGTAGTTCAGCAGTGCTCCAAAAACTCGAGTGCGGCGAGTTTGCCACAGTGATGGGGGTAGTTGTAGGTATGGGAGGAGTTTGGTGAGATGTTAGGGGGTATATGGAAACCTCTTATGTTTTTTAATGTAACATTTTTTGTGATGTATATATCTTAAAAAATACAATTTATGAAAAAGATGGGGGTGAGGAGGTGGGGAATGGATTATATGGGAACCTATTCTGTTTTTTAATGTAATGTTTTTTGTGACCCATTAACTTTAATTTAAAAAGTGTTTAAAAAAAAAGTAAATGGAATGAAAATGGTGTCCTTATAAAGTGGGAAGTGGAGAGGAACTCTGCAGGGTTAGCAGATGTGGTTCAAGCGATTGAGCTCCTGCCTAACACTTGGGAGCTCCCTGTTTCAGTGTCTGGTACCTCCTAAAGTAGATGAGCAAGACAGTGAGAAGAGACACAACAAGATGATGCAACAAGAGACACGAGGAAAACACAATGAGAGACACAACAAAACAGGGAGCAGGGGTGGCTCAGGCGATTAGGTCCCTCCCTCCCATATTGAAGGTCCCAGGTTCGGTTCCCCACGCCTCCTGAAAACAGGATCACCACACAACAAGCAGACACAGCAAAGGCAAAAAACAACAAAAGGGTGGGGAGAAATACATAAAATAAATATATTTTAAAAAGAGGTACTGTGTGTTGTTGAAAGAAAACAAGAAGTGTTTATTATTTAAAAGGTACCCACAAAGTCTAAAGAAGTATATAACTATATTAAAGAAGGAGAGTAGAGGAGAATAGCATGAAAGTCAACAGAAAGTCAACAGGAAGTGCCTGAAGATAGAGTGTTCCGGTGTGATGTCTCAAAAAGAAAAATTAAGAGTACTTGATATATTTGAAGGTACAAATAAGAGATGTTTAGTTTCCTAAGATTTTGGAGTTAATGAGGTATAGATTTTTTAAATGAAGAAAACATAACTGAGGTGATTGTGAACCCCAGGAAAAGTTAAAAGTTGTCAAGGAACTACACTTCAGACCTCAACTGTGAATACTTGTCATTTAAAGTCAGTCATTATTTTGTAAACACGGAATACTGATTAATCAAGAAATGATTATATAACCCTGGGCAATGGGGGAGCAGAGAGGTGTGTTAGTAATTGAGGGTAGTGAAACGAAATCTAATTATTTATAAAGGACTATAAACATGATATTGAGAAAAATGGAGGTAACTACAGTATGAAATCGTTAAGATAAACGTGGAGAAAGGAAATCTGCAGCAGGTGGAGAACAAACAGAGGAATGCTTTTATTCCACTATCAGTCTAACGGTATTTGATTTTTTGAACTATTTATAAGTATTTCTTTGAGTAACATTAATTTAAATAAACTTCATTTTTAAAGGCTCCCCAGGTAATTAAAAGTGTACACCTTGGGTTAAGATCTCATAGAATAGAATAGGATTGAACACATGCTTAATTCAAGCAGGTTTCTGTTAAAATACAAACTGTTTTGTGGACTTAGTTGTGTCTATTTATCTATCTCAACTTTGGTCCCTTAAACCATTAAATGAGGGTAAAAATACACAGTTTGAACAGCTCAGTCTGAGGCTTATAAATAGGTCTGCCTTAGTGCTGTATATATACACTATTAGCATAAGTTACAACAGGATGTCGCATGAAGATGTGAATAAAACTTAAAACTCAAAAAAGAGAAGAACTAAAGGAAACCAGGAAAATGGCAGATGAACACAAAGAGAATATCAAGAGAGAGATGGAAATTATGAAAAGGAACCAAAGAGAACTGATTTACACGGCGACAGAAATGAAAAATTCCCTACCATGGTCCAATAGCAGGTTAGAGATGGCAGAAGAATAACTGAAATGAAGATAAGACCATTGAAATCAACCAGGTTGAAGAGCAGAAAGAAGAAAGAATGAAGAAAAGTGAACAGAGCCTGAGGACCCTGTGGAACATCATCAAGCATTCCAATATATTCATTATGGGAGTACCAGAAGGAAAAGAAAGAGAGAATGAACAGACAGATACTCAAATAATGACTGAAAGTTTCCCAAATTTAAGGACAGACATGAATATACACTTCCAAGATTCTAAACAAACTCCAAATAGGACAAATAGACCCATACCACAGCATATTATAATCAGACTCAAATGCCAAAGGTAAAGAGGACTCTAAAAGCTGCAAGAGAAGAGTAACATGTCCCATACAAAGGGGCCTCAATAAGATTAAAGGCTGATTTCTCATCAGAAATCATGAAGGCAAGAAGGCAGTGAGGTGACATATTTAAATTGGTTGAGCAAAAATTCACAAGAATGCTGTATCTGGAAAAACTGTCTTTCAAAAACGAGGGAGGGTTTAAGGCAGAAAGACAAATACTGAGGGAGTTTGTCACCACTAGACCAGCCCTA
This sequence comes from Dasypus novemcinctus, assembly GCF_030445035.2. Taxonomy (NCBI): domain Eukaryota; kingdom Metazoa; phylum Chordata; class Mammalia; order Cingulata; family Dasypodidae; genus Dasypus; species Dasypus novemcinctus. Next base: position 34,957,883 of record NC_080696.1, on the reverse strand, counting down.
TAAGAAATGCTAAAGTGTTTTGCAGTTTGAACGGAAAGGACACTAAATAATAAATTGAAGCCACATGAAGAAATAAACATCTCCAGTAAGATTAATGACATGGGTAGATATAAACTGACAGTAATACTGTATTTTTGCTTTGTAAATCCACTTATACCTTTTACAGGAACTAAAAGGAAAATACATAAATGTAAAGATAAACAAGTTGGTTTTGCCTGTATGAACTTGTAATTTTGTGACAAGAACTGCATAACGTGGTGAGACAGAGGGGTATAGGAACTTAGTTTGTGTATACCATTGATGTTAAGTTGGTATCTAAGCAAACAATGCTGTTATAGAATGTTTGCAATGATAAATTTAAGCTCCATGGTAATTTACAAAGAAAATATCAGAAAATATGCAAGCTCACAGAGACAGAAATTAGAATACAGGCTGCCAGGGTTAAAGGACAAGGCAAACAGAGGGAAAGCAGGTTTGGATCAACTGATAGAGCATCTTCCTACCACATGGGAGGTCCAGGGTTCAAACCCAGGGTCTTCTGACCTGTATGATGAGCTGGCCCACGCATAGTGCTAATGCACACAGGGAATGCCATGCCTGCTGGGGTGTCCCCCTTTTGGGGAGCCCTACATGTAAAGAGTGCACCCAGTAAGGAAAGCCATCCCATGCTATAAAAATGCAGCCTGCCCAGGAGTGGCACCACACACACGGAGAGCTGACACAGCAAGCTGACACAACAAAAAGAGACAAGATTCCTGGTGCCGCTGACAAGAGTACAGGCAGACACAGAAGAACATACATTGAATGGACACAGAGAACAGGCAACTGGGGTGGGGGGGGGTGGAGGAAGGGGAGAGAAATAAAAAATTTTTTTAAAAAGAATGTTTTTTAAAAATGCATAATGTGTATAGGGTTTCTATTTGCGGAGATGGGAAAGTTTCAGTAATGGAAGGTGGTGAGGGTTCCTTAACAGTGTAAACATGAGTAATCCCACTGAATGGTATGCTTAGGAGTGGCTGAGATGGGAACATATATGTTGTATATATTTTCCAACAATTAAAAAAAAAAACAAGAGCAACTAAAGAAACAATGGGTTTGGTATTATTTTTGTTTCTGTTCAAGTTCGAGGGGTATTTGAAAATGGAAAGTTTAAACTTAAATTCTAGAAACACTGATAAGTCACATTGATACAATGTACTTCTCATATCATCGAATGAGAATGGCATTTTAGCCTCTGTGGTCTTCCTCCCCAAAACACATAACCCAGTCTAATCATGACAAATCAGACAAATCCCACATCACGACATTCATTCAAATACCTGATCAGTACCCTTCAAAATGATCAAGATCAACAAAAATAAGGAAAGATTGAGAAAAGTCACAACCAAAAGGAGTCTAGGGCATGTGACTACTCAGTGTACTCTGGTGTCCTCATGGGATTCTGTAACAGAAAAGGTAATAGAGGGAGCTCCAGTGGTACAGGTGGCTCGTGTGTGGAACTTATACAGAAAGGCAATAAGGGAAAACTGAGGATCTGGATCAAGTATGGGTTTCAGTCTAATAATGTATCAATTTTGATTTATTAAATATAATGAAATGTATCATGCTAATGTAAGATGCTAACAAAAAGAACCTGGATGTGGGGTATTCAGAAACTCTCTCTACTATGCAATAATTCTGAAGAACCAGCAATTGTATATCCAGCAAAAAAAAGTCCTCTTCAAAAAATGAGGGAAAACAACAAAAGGGCAATAAGCTATTAAAAAACTGGAAAAGACAGTCTCCAAAGAAGATATACAAATGGTCAATATACACATGAAAAGATGTTCACCATCATTAGTTACTAGGGGAATGCAAATCAAAAACACAATGAGATACCACTTCACACCTACTAGAATGGTTATTAATTAAAAAAAAAAGGAAAACACTTTTGATGAGGTTGTAGAGAAATAAGAAACCTTTGCACATTGTTGGTGGGGAAAAAATGGTGTAGCTGCTATAGAAAACACAGTCTGGAAGGTCTTCAGAAAGTTAAATATAGAATTACCATATGACCTAACAATCCCATTTCTAGGTATATACTCAAAGAACTGGAAGTAGGAACTCGAACATATTTACATACCAATATTCATAGCAGCACTATTCACAACAGCCAAAAGGTAGAAGCAACCTAAGTGTACATCAACAGATAAATGAATAAACAAAATGTGCTATATACTATCAGTGGAATATTATTCAGCTAAAAAAAGGAATGAAGTTCTGAATACATGCCACATCATGGATGAACTTGGAAAACATCATGTTGTATGAATAAGCCAGACACTACAGGGCAAATATTGTATGATTCCTCTTATATGAAATGGTACAACACATAAGAAAACAGTTTGGCACTTTCTTTAAAGAGTTAAACATATATCTAACATATATAATCCAGTCATTCCACACCTAGGTATTAACCCAAGACAGGTGAAAACATCTTCTTATGAAGTCTGTACACAAATGTTCATAGTAGCTTCATTTGAAATAGCCAAACACTAGAAATTAACCCAAATGTCTATCAACACGTGAATGGATAAATTGTGATCTGTCCAAGTAATAAAATAATACACACCAGTTAAAAGAAATACACAAAACAACATAAATGAATCTCAAAATAATCATACAGAGTGAAAGATGCCAAACAAAAGAATAAAACTCCATTAAAATAACATTTTAGAGATGACCTAAATTAAGGGGAAAATGGAAAGGACAAATGAGTTTATATGGCTATGAGTCTCTAAAAAAGAGTCTGGAGGTTGTCAGAAGGATTGCCCTTATGCACACCTGAGTAGAGTCTCAGACACAGATAAAGTAGATACAACCCCAGGTATTGGTCCTTTTGAGGGCTAAAGAGATCCACAGGTTCTATGGTCATGGCAGATGGGGTTCATTGCCAAGTCAGTTGGCCTGTCTTTGGAGCTGGTGTTTCTGCGTGATGGAGCTGGACTCAGATGGGATCTCTTTTCACAAGCCTTTCATGCTACTTTACTGGAATTGTAGTTGGTGCTGGGGTTTAAGATGTATCTAGGGGATTTGAATCTCTGGACTGACAATATGATAGCCAGGCCCTGAGCTTCAACAGACTGCAGCTCCTACACTCTGATTTATTGGACTTACTCCACTCAGCTAACATGGAGTTGAAGAATGTCAGCCACCACACCATGGAGCCTAGAGTGCCTACAACTGCAAGTAGGAGGATTGCATCCAATATCCTTGTGGAATCTAAACTCCCTCTTGACATAGATGTAGAATGGACACAACCAAGCCAAGGTCCACAGGAAGGAAGAATACAGTAAGGATCAGAGTGGACTTAATGATATTCTATTCATAAACTATTGTGGTTAATAATCGAGAAAATGTGGGATTGATGTGGAAAAAGTGGCCATGGTGGTTGCTGGGTGCAGGGAAGAGGAGGAAGAGAAGAGATGAGGAGGTATTCTCAGGACTTGGAGTTGTCCTGGATGGTGGCCCAGGGACAATTGCCGGATGTTGTATGTCCTCCCATGGCCCACTGGATGGAACGTGGGAAAGTGTGGGCTACGGTGTGGAACACGGGACATGGGGTGCAGCAATGCCCGGAGATGTACTCACCAGACGCAATGGATGTGACATGATGATGGGGGAGAGTGTTGCTGGGGGGGGCGGGGAGTGGTGGGGTGGGAGCAGTGGGGACGAATGGGGACCTCATATTTTTTTAATGTAATATCTTTTAAAAAAATGAATAAATTGAGTAGAATTTGGAAAAAATAAATAAATAACATTTTAGAGAATGCAAACAAAGCTATGGCGACAGAAAGGAGAACAATGGTTGCCTGGGCACAGGGGAGGAAGGAAGATGGGATACACAGAGGTAGAAAGAAATTTTTGAAGATAATTATTTATCTTGATTGTGTTGATAATTTTACAAGCATATACGTATATCAAATTCATCAAATTGCATATTATGTGCACTTTAATGTATGTTAAATAAACCTCATTGAAGCTGCTTTAATAAAAGGAAAAGATGTCCACACTATGTTTCGAACACCAATCCCGGGATGTGCGCAAATTTTCAGGTTGCACGAAAGACTTATATATAATCCAAAAAGTGAGAAGTTTCTATCAGGACCAGGTGAAAAAGCCTTGAAATGAAGCAAAAATTTTCTTTCCCCTTCCTGAGATAGCCCTCTTTAGATTTTATCATGAAAACCCTATCTCTTTTAGTGCACACTCAAAACAGTAGGACAAGTCTTCAAGTTTGATTAGAGATCTTACCTGACGAATTGGTCTGCTAGAAGTGCAAAAGAGAACCTGACTACTGGAAGGCCCCTAGACGGCCAACAGGAATTGACACCACCCACACCAGTAACATGAAGGCTAAGGAAATCCTCAGTATATCCAGAGGCTCCTACTCTTCCCTCAGCTTAGTTCTGACTGCATCGATTTTTAAAAGATGTATTTTCTTATTTCTTTCTTTTTTAAATCATTTTTTAAAATATTGCATTCAAATAATATGTGATCCCCATGTACCCCCCACCCCACTCACTCCACTACTCCCCCCATAGCAACATTCTCCTCCATCATCATGACACAATGATTGCATCTGGTAAATACATCTCTAAGCATTGCTGCACCTCATGGTCAATGGTCCACATCATAGCCCACATTCTCCCACATTCCATCCAGTGGGCCATGGGAGGATCTATAATGTCCAGTAATTGTCCCTGCAGCACCACCCAGGACAACTCCAAGTCCCGAAAATGCCTCCACATCTCATCTCTTCCTCCCATTCCTTGCATCCAGCAGCCACCATGGCCACTTTTCCTACACCAATGCCACATTTTCTTCGATTACTAACCACAATAGTTCATGAATAGAATATCAGTAAGTCCACTCTAATCCATATTCTATTCCTCCATCCTGTGGACCTTAGGTTGGTTGTGTCCATTCCATGTCTATGTCAAGAGGGCCTTAGATTCCACATGGATGCTGGACGCAATCCTCCTGCTTTCAGGTGTAGGCACTCTTGGCTCCATGGTGTGGTGGTTGACATTCTTCAACTCCATGTTAGCTGAGTGGGGTAAGTCCAATAAACTAGAGTGTAGGAGCTGAAGTCTGTTGAGGCTCAGGGCCCTGGCTATCATAAGGTCAGTCCAGAGATACGATCTCCTGGGTATATCTTAAACCCCAGCACCAACTACAGTTCTGGAAAAGTAACAGGAAAGACTTGTGAAAAGAGATCACATTTGAGTCCAGCTCCATCACACAGAAACACCAACTCCAAAGAAGGGTCAACTGACATGGCAGTGAACTCCATCTGCCATGACCATAAAACCTGTGGTCTCTGTAGCCCTCGGAAGAACCAATAGCTGGGGTTGTATCTACTTTATCTGTCTCTGAGACTCTGCTCAGTTGTGCCTAAGGGCAACCCCTCTGATAACTTCCCAGCTCTTTTTTAGAGACTCTTAACCATATAAACTCATTTGTCCTTTCTACTTCCCCCTTGATTTAGGTCAAAAAGCATTTTTAACTCCTGTTATTGTATGTAGACAGGGATATTCTGCTGGTCCGAGTTGAACCTTTTATTCAAGGTCAGTTTCTAGTTACGTCATCAGCTGGTACTTGGTAGTGATCCCTCGGCACCAGGGAGGCTCATCCCCAGGAGTCATGTCCCACGCTGGGGGGAAGGCAATGCATTTACATGTTGAGTTTGGCTTCAAGACTGGTCACATTTGAGCAACATGGAGGCTCTCAGGAGGGAACTCTTAGGCACAGTGCTGCTCTAGGCCTTGTTCTTATTTCAGGTGCATAGGCTCACAAGCATAATCATTAGTATCAGGGGCTCATTGTTGGACCTTCATTCCTTTTTGGTCTTTGCTGTTGCACTTAGGGGATTGTTGCTTTTCCTTTAGGGACTGTGATAGAGCTCCCCTGGCTAGGAACTCAGCACTCCCTCAGTTGTTGTTTTTAATTGTTTCCACTATGAAAATATCCAAACATTTTTATGTACCCTAGATATATGCCCTGTAGAACTCCCTGTCAACCATATGCCCCCTGTCAATAACATCCCACACCAGTATTCCTCCCCTGCCATTGTTGAACCTCTCTGTGATCCAAAACTTCCTGAAAAGTGAAGCCCAATATATTGCCAGGTTCCCTTAATACTAAAATGGAATATAGTGATGAGTTTAAAGGTTAGATATAGAATACATATTATTTTTTTTATTGATTTTGTAAAAATATTACATTAAAAAAATAATGAGGTCCCATTCAACCCCACCACCCCCACCTCACCACTCCCCACACCCCCCCCCCCAGCAACATTCACTCCCATCATCATGACACATCCATTGCATTTGGTAAGTACATCTCTGGGCATCTCTGCACCTCATGGTCAATGGTCCACATCATGGCCCATACTCTCCCCCATTCCATCCAGTGGACTCTGGGAGGATTTACAATCTCTGGTGATTGCCCCTGAAGCACCGTCCAGGTAAACTCCAAGTCCCAAAGGCACCTCCAAATCTCATCTCTTCCTGCCATTCCCCATATCCATCAGCCACCATGTCCACTTTTCCCACTCAAATGCCACCTTTTCTCTGTGGACCTTGGATTGGTTGTGTCCATTGCACCTCTATGTCAAGAGGAGGCTCAAATTCCACATGGATACTGGATGCAATCCTCCTGCTTTCAGTTGTAGGCACTCTAGGCTCCATGGTGTGGTGGTTGTCCTTCAACTCCATCTTAGCTGAGTGAGGTGAGTCCAATAAATCAGATTGTAGGAGCTGGAGTCTGTTGAGGCTCAGGGCCTGGCTATCATATTGTCAGTCCAGAGATTCAAATCCCCTAATTATATCTTAAACCCCCAACACCAACTACAATTCCAGTAAAGTAGTATGAAAGTCTTATGAAAAGAGATCCCATCTGAGTCCAGTTTCATCACGCAGAAACACCAGCTCCAAAGAAGGGCCATCTGACATGGCAGTGAACCCCTTCTGCCATGACCATAGAACCCGTGGGTCTCTTTAGCCCTCCAAGGAACCAACCCTGGGGATTGTATCTACTTTATCTGTCTCTTAGACTCTGCTCAGTTGTGCATAAGGGCAATCCTTCTGACAGCCTCCAGACTCTTTTTTAGAGACTCGTAGCCATATAAACTCATTTCTCCTTTCCTTTTCCCCCTTACATTAGGTCAAACAGCATTTTAAAGTCATGTTATTATATGTAGACAGGGATATTCTGCTGATCCACATCGAACCTTCAATTCAAGGTCATTTTCCAGTTGCATCATCAGTTGGTAGTTGATAGTGATCCCTTGGTGCCAGGGAGGGTCATCCCCGGGTGTCATGTCCCATGCTGGGGGGAAGACATTGCATTTACATGCTGAGTTTGGCTTCGAGACTGGCCACATTTGAGTAACATGAAGGCTGTCAGGAGGAAATTCCCAGGCACAGTGCTGCTCTAGGCCTTGTTCTTATTTCAGGCTTATAGGCTCACAAGTATAGTCATTAGTGTCAGGGACTCACTGTTGGACCCTCATTCCTTCCCGGTCCTTGCCGCTGCACCTGGGGGGCTGCCACAGCTCCCCTAGGAATCATGACAGAGCACCCCCGGCCAGGAACCCAGTACCCCCCCAGCTGTAGTTTTTAATTGTTGCCACTATGAGTATATCCAAACATTACCATGCACCCTGGACATATGTCCTGTATAGCTCCCTGTCAGCCATATATCACCTGTCAATAGTATCCTATACCAGTATTCCTCCGCTGCCATTGTTGAAACACTCTGTGATCCAGAACTTCCTGAAAATTGAAGCCCAATATAATGTCAGGATCCCTTACTAGCAAAATGGCATATAGTGATGGGTTTAAAGGTTAGATATAGAATACGTGTTGACTTGGAAAAATTCTACATCTTATCTTTTTCTTTCTTTTTCTTTTTTTCCCTAATTATTGAACTTCTCTTCACAAGAGCCCTAGACCACAGCAATTCATATATACAATATACAGTACTCCCACACATCCACCACAAAACCTTTTCCCTTCCACAGTGATACTCTTACAACCTATTCACATCATATTTACTTAAAGTGATGTACAGAGTCTGAGACAATAGCTTTCAAACAAGGTGACATCTGTGCTTACATTGTGATATACAGTTTTCTAAATTGTTAGTTAACCTATGTTTTACATTATGGTTTACATTATCAGTCTGTCGTCCCCTATATGTTTATGGTGTAATATTACATGTTTTATATCCATCCTTGTGTACTCTCGCGAAACTCCTCTCTTACCCCACATTTACCTTGGTTCCACACATTTAACATCCATTTTCCCATTCCCTTGGTGCCCACAGTGACAGCCAACCTCCATTTCCCGAGGAGCCACGTCCAGAGTTACTTGCAACAGTGTTCAGGGCCTAACTTGCTCAACTGCCCCAATGCCCTGGGAGCCACCCTTTCTCTCTCGAGATACAGTTCCCTCTATTTGATGGCATTAGTCCTCCCCAGGATGTGGGTCCACCCCCACTCTCACTACTTGGGTCTCTACCCAATGGTACCACCCACTCTGGCAAAATGAGCATTCAGACATTCCCCAGGAGCCCGTCCTGCATCAGACCATCCCCTCCGAGCATCCTAAACAGGTAACCCTCTTAATTACATTTTGATACGATTTTCTCAGCATTTTACTCTCAACCAACACCTGACGCTCTCCTATATTCGTATGCTACCCCTCCCTCCCCCCACTTTTCGGGCAATATTACCCATCCGCCAGTCCCCAGCCACCCTCAAACCCGCAAAGCCCCACCCAAAGGCAACCCTTTGCCCCCATTTTATCTCTTCTTTGTGTTTATACTTACCGCCAACTCATCATAAATTCCACCCCTGCAGACGTCGGCTCACATCCTTCCTCCACCCCCCGATTTCCTGTAAGCCTATCATTCAGTCTCTAGCTTTCTGAGGCAGCTTGCTTATTTCATATCACTGAGGTCATGTAGTATTTGTCCTTCAATGCCTGGGTTGCTTCACTCAACATAAGGTTCTCAAGATTCATCCATGTTATCATGTGTGTTTGTAGTGTATTTGTTCTTACCGCCAAGTAGTATTCCATTGTGTGTATATACCACATTTTATTGATCCACTCGTGTGTTGTGGACATTTGGGTTGATTTCAACTTTTGGCAATAGTGAACAATGCTGCTATGAACATTGGTGTACATATATCGGTTTGTGTCCTTGTTTTCAGTTCTGCTGGGTATATAACCAGCAGAGGTATTGCTGGGTCATATGGCAAATCTATGGTTAGTTTTTTGAGAAACCGCCAAACTGTCCTCCAGAATGGTTGGATCCTTCTGCATTCCCACCAGCATTGGATGAGTGTTCCCATTTCTTCACATCGTCTCCAGCATTTGTATTCTTCTGTTTTTTTCATAGTTGCCAATCTTATGGGAGTAAGATGGTATCTCATTGTAGTTTTGATTTGCATTTCCCTGATAGCTAGAGATTTGGAGCATTTTTTCATGTGCTTTTTAGCCATTTGTATTTCTTCTTTGGAGAAGTGTCTGTTTAAATCTTTTTCCCATTTTTTATTTTTTTATTTTTTTATTTTTTTATTTTTTTATTTTTATTTTTTATTAATTTTTTTTTATTGACTTTGTAATAATATTACATTAAAAATATATACGTGAGGTCCCATTCAACCCCACCCCCCCACCCCCCCTCTCCCCCCCCCAACAACACTCGTTCCCATCATCATGACACATCCATTGGATTTGGTAAGTACATCTTTGGGCACCTCTGCACCTCATATACATTGGTTCACATCATGGCCCATACTCTCCTCTATTCCATCATGTAGGCCCTGTGAGGATTTACAATGTCCGGTGATTACCTCTGAAGCACCATCCAGGGCAGCTCCATGTCCCAAAGACGCCTCCACCTCTCATCTCTTCCTGCCTTTCCCCATACCCTTTGTCCATTATGTCCACTTTTCCCAATCCAATGCCACCTCTTCTATGTGGACACTGGATTGGTTGTGTCCATTGCACCTTTATGTCAAGAGGAGGCTCAGATTCCACCTGGATGCTGGATGCAATCCTCCCATTTTCAGTTGTAATCACTCTAGGCTCCATGGTGTGGTGGTTGTCCTTCTTCACCTCCATCTTAGCTGAGTGTGGTAAGTCCAATAAATCAGATTGTAGGTGCTGGAGTCTGTTGAGGCTCAGGATCTGGCTATCACATTGTCAGTCCAGAGATTCAAATCCCCTAAATATATCTTAAACCCCAACATTAACTGCACCTCCAGCACATTAGCATGAAAGTCTTATGAAGGGAGATCCCATCTGAGTCCAGATTCATCACACATAAACACCATTTCCAAAGAGGGGCCATCTGCCCTGGTAGTTAACCCCATCGGCCATGACCATAACTCCCATGGGTCTCTTTAGCCCTCAAAGGAACCAATATCTGGGGGTTGTATCTGCTTTATCTGTCTCTCTGACTCTGCTCAGTTGTGCATGAGGGCAAACCTTCTGCCAGCCTCCAGACTCTTTTTTAGAAACTCGTAGCCATATAAACTCATTTCTCCTTTCCATTTCCCCCTTACTTTAGGTCAAACAGCATTTTAAAGTCATGGTATTTTATGTAGACATGGATATTCTGCTGATCCGCATTGAACCTTCCGTATAAGGTCATTTTCCAGTTGCATCATCAGTTGGTAGTTGATAGTGGTCCCTCGTTGCCAGGGAGGCTCATCCCCGGGTGTCATGTCCCACGCTGGGGGGAAGGCATTGCATTTACATGCTGAGTTTGGCTTCGAGACTGGCCACATTTGAGTAACATGAAGGCTGACAGAAGGAAATTCCCAGGCACAAAGTTGCTCTAGGCCTTGTTATTATTTTGGGTTTATCAGCTCACAAGCATAGTCATTAGTATCAGGGGCTCACTGTTGAATCCTCACTCCCTCCCGGTCCCCACCACTGTACCTGGGAGACTGTCGCTGCTCCCCTAGGGACCACGACAGAGCACCACTGGCCAGGAACCCAGTACCCCCCCCTACTGTGGTTTTTAATTGTTGCCACTATGAGTATATCCAAACATTACCATGCACCCTGGACATATGTTCTGTACAGCTCCCTGTCAGTCATATATCATCTGTCATTGGTATCCCATACCAGTATCCCTCCATTGCCATTGTTGAAACACTCTGTGATCCAGAACTCCCCGAAATTTGAAGCCCAATATAATGTCATGGTTCCTTACTAGGGAATGGCATATAGCGATGAGTTTAAAGGATAGATAAAGAACTTGGATAAAGTTAGATAAAGAACTTAGATAAAGAATGTTGACTTGAAAAAATTCCACATCCTATTTTTTTCCTTTTTTTTTTTTTTCCCCCCCCCCCCCCTAATTATTCAGCTTTTCTTCACAGGAGTCCTAGACCACAGCAATGTATATATATAATATACAGCACTCCCACACATCCACCAGAAAACCTTTTCCCTTCCACAGTGATACTCTTACGCCCTATTCATATCATATTTACTTAAAGTGATGTACAGAGTCTGAGACATTAGCTTTCTAACAAGGTGACATCTGTGTTTACATTATGGTGCATACTTTAGGATACACAGTTCTTTACATTTTTAGTTATCCTATGTTTTACATTATGGTTTACATTATCAGTCTGTCATCTCCTATATGTTATGGTGTAATATTACATGTTTTATATCCATCCTTGTGTACTCTCAAGAAACTCCTCTCTTACCCCCCATTTACTTTGGTTCCACACATTTAACGTCCATTTTCCCTTCCACCTTGGTGCCCTCAGTGATAGCCAACCTCCGTTTCCTGAGGAGCCACTTCCAGAGATAGATGGAATAGTGTTCAGGGCCTAACTTGCTCAACTGCCCCAATGCCCTGGGAGCCACCCTTTCTCTCGAGGGATACAGTTCCCTCTATTGGATGGCATTAGTCCTCCGCAGGATGTGGGTCCACCCCCACTCTCACTACTTGGGTTTCTACCCCATGGTGTCACCCACTCTGGCAGAATGAGCATTTAGACATTCCCCAGGAGCCCGTCCTGCATCAGACCCTCCCCTCCGAGCATTCTAAACAGGTAACCCTCTTTATTATATTTTGATATGATTTTCTCGGCATTTTACTCTCCACCAACACCTGACCCTCTCCTGGTTCGTATGCTACCCCTCCCTCCCCCCACTTTTGGGCAACGTTACCCACCCGTCCCTCCCCATCCACCCTCAAACCCGCAAAGCCCCAAGCAAAGGCAACCCCTTGCCCCCCTTTTATCTCTTCTTTGTGTTCATACTTACCACCATCTCGTCTTAAATTCCACCCCTGCAGACATCGGCTCATATCCTTCCTCCACCCTCCGATTTCCTGCAAGCCTATCGTTCAGTCTCTTGCTATCTAGGGCAGCTTGTTTATTTCATATCATTGAGGTCATGTAGTATTTGTCCTTCAATGTCTGGGTTGCTTCACTCAACATAAGGTTCTCAAGATTCATCCATGTTATCACATGTGTTTGTAGTGTGTTTGTTCTTACAGCTGAGTAGTATTCCATTGTGTGTATATACCACATTTTATTGATCCACTCGTCTGTTGATGGGCATTTGGGTTGATTCCAACTTTTGGCAATAGTGAACAATGCTGCTATGAACATTGGTGTACATATATTGGTTTGTGTTCTTGTTTTCAGTTCTGCTGGGTATATTCCCAGCAGTGGTATTGCTGGGTCATATGGCAAATCTATGGCTAGTTTTTTGAGAAACCGCCATACTGTTCTCCAGAATGGTTGGATCCTTCTGCATTCCCACCAGCAGTGTATGAGTGTTCCCCTTCCTTCACATCCTCTCCAGCACTTGTATTCTTCTGTTTTTTTCATAGCTGCCAATCTTATGGGTGTAAGATGGTATCTCATTGTGGTTTTGATTTGCATTTCCCTGATAGCTAGAGATTTGGAACATTTTTTCATGTGCTTTCTTGCCATTTGTATTTCTTCTTCGGAGAAGTGTCTGTTTAAGTCTTTTTCCCATTTTTTAAATGGATTGTTTATCTTTTTATTTTCAAGATGTAGGAGTTCTTTATATATGCAAGTTATAAGTTTCTTATCAGATATATGATTGCCAAATATTTTCTCCCACTGTGTGGGCTCCCTTTTTACTTTCTTGACAAACTCCTTTGAGGTGCAGAAGGCTTTAATTTTGAGGAAGTCCCATTTATCTATTAGTTCTTTTGCTGCTCGTGCTTTTGGTGAGATATTCATAAATCCATTACCTATTACAAGGTCCTGTAGATGTTTCCCTACACTGCTTTCTAAGGTTTTTATGGTCTTGGCTTTTATATTTAGGTCTTTGATCCATCTTGAGTTGATCTTTGTATAAGGTGTGAGATGGTAATCCTCTTTCATTCTTCTACATATGGCTATCCAGTTCTCCAGACACCATTTGTTGAATAGGCCACTCTCTCCCAGTTGAGAGGGTTTGGTGGCTTTATCGAATATTATGTGGTTGTATATGTGAGGTTCTATATCAGAGCTTTCATTTCGATTCCATTGGTCTATATGTCTCTCCTTATGCCAATACCATGCTGTTTTCACCACCGTAGCTTTATAGTATGTTTTGAAGTCAGGTAGTGTGATTCCTCCAATTTCGTTTTTCTTTTTCAGTATGTCTTTGGCTATTCGGGGTCTCTTTCCTTTCCAAATAAATTTCATAGTTAGTTTTTCTAGTTCCTTAAAGAAGGCTGCATTGATTTTTATTGGGATTGCATTGAATGTGTAGATCAATTTTGGTAGGATAGACATCTTAATAATGTTCAGTCTTCCTATCCATGAACAAGGAATAGTCTTCCATTTATTTAGGTCTTCTTTGATTTCCTTGAACAATCTTGTATAGTTCTCAGTGTATAAGTTCTTTACCTCTTTAGTTAAATTTATTCCTAAGTATTTGATTTTTTTATTTACTATTGTGAATGGTATTTGTTTCTTGATTTCCTCCTGATCTTGCTCATTATTGGTGTACAGAAATGCTACTGATTTTTGCGCATTGATCTTATAACCTGTGACTTTACTAAACTCATTTATGAGTTCTAGAATCTTCGTTGTAGATCTCTCAGGGTTTTCTATGTATAGGATCATGTCATCTGCAAATAATGAAATTTTGACTTCTTCCTTTCCAATTTGAATGCCTTTTATTTCTGGTTCTTGCCTCAGTGCTCGAGCAAGTACTTCTAAGACAATGTTAAATAGGAGCGGCGACAGTGGGCATCCTTGTCTTGTTCCTGAGTTTAGAGGGAAGGAGTCTAGGATTTCTCCATTGTAAACAATTTTGGCTTTAGGTTTTTCATATATACTCTTTATCATGTTCAAAAAATTTCCTTGTATTCCAATCATTTGGAGTGTTTTTATCAAGAAAGGGTGCTGTATTTTGTCAAATGCTTTTTCTGCATCAATAGATATAATCATGTGATTTTTTTCCTTCAATCTGTTTATATGGTGTATTTCATTGATTGATTTTCTTATGTTGAACCATCCTTGCATACCTGGGATGAATCCCACTTGGTCGTGGTGTATAATTCGTTTAATGTGTTGTTGAATACGATTAGCAAGTATTTTGTTAAGTATTTTTGCGTCTAGGTTCATTAGAGAAATTGGTCTGTAATTTTCCTTTCTTGTGATGTCTTTGTTTGGCTTTGGTACTAGGGTAATGTTGGCATCATAGAAGGAGTTGGGTAATGTTCTTTCTGTTTCGATGGTTTGGAATAGTTTCAGCAGGATTGGTGTCAGTTCTTTACGGAATGTTTTATAGAATTCACCTGTGAAGCCATCTGGCCCTGGGCTCTTCTTAGTTGGGAGATTTTTAATAACTGATTCTATCTCTCTGCTTGTGATTGGTTTGTTAAGATCATCAATTTCTTCTTTTGTCAATATGGGCTGTTTATGTGTTTCTAGGAATTTGTCCATTTCCTCTAGATTGTCATTTTTGTTGGAATATAGTTTTTCAAAATATCCTCTTATGATAGTCTTTATTTCTGTGGGGTCAGTGGTGATATCGCCTTTCTCATTTCTTATTTTGTGTATTTGCATCTTCTCTCTTTTTTTCTTTGTTAGTGTTGCTAAAGGTTTGTCAATTTTGTTAATCTTCTCAAAAAACCAGCTCTTGGTCTTGTTTATCTGTTCAAGTGCTTTCTTATTTTCTATTTCATTTAGTTCTGCTCTTATCTTTGTTATTTCCTTCCTTCTTCTTCCTGTTGGGTTACTTTGTTGTTGTTTTTCTAATTCTGTCAAATGTGCAGTTAGTTCTTCAATTTTTGCTCTTTCTTCTTTTTTGATATATGAATTTATGGCTATAAACTTCCCTCTCAGTACTGCTTTTGCTGCATCCCATAAATTTTGGTATGTTGTGTTATCATTATCATTTGTTTCAAGGTAGTCATTGATTTCTTTTGAGATTTCCTCTTTGACCCACTGTTTTTCTAAGAGTGTGTTGTTTAATTTCCAAATCGTGGTGTGAAATCTGGGCTTCTTTCCCTTGCAAATCTCCAGCTTGACTCCACTGTGGTCAGAGATAATGTTTTGTATGATTTCAATCTTTCTGAATTCATTCAGCCTTTCTTTGTGGCCTAGCATATGATCTATCTTGGAGAATGATCCATGTGCGCTTGAGAAAAATGTATATCCTGCTGTGTTTGGGTGTAGCGATCTATATATGTCTATTAGATCGAGCTCCTCTAATATACTATTCAGATGTTTTGTTTCTTTGGTGATTCTCTTTTGAGATGTTCTGTCCAGAATTGATAGTGGTGTATTAAAATCCCCCACTATAATTGTAGATGTATCTATTCTTTCACTTAGTTTTTCCCGCGTTTGCCTGACGTATTTAGAGGCACCCTTGTTAGGGGCATAGATATTTATGATTGTTCGATCTTCTTGACAGATTTTCCCTTGGACTAAAATGTAGTATCCTTCTTTGTCTCTCACAATTGTTTCACATTTAAAGTCTATTTTGTCTGATATTAATATAGCTACTCCTGCCTTTTTTTGGTTATTGTTAGCTTGTATGATTGTTTTCCAGCCTTTCACTTTCAATCTCCATGCGTCTCTGGGTCTAAGATGTGTCTCTTGTAGACAGCATATGGATGGGTCATATTTCCTTATCCAGTGTCCCAGTCTGAATCTTTTGATAGGTGAGTTTAATCCGTTGACATTCAGTGTTATTACTATCAAGGAATTATTTGTGTTAGCCATATTTTGATTGGATTTGTGTTTGTCATATTTTGTTTGTATATATTTTTTTGTCTTTTTTGTTGTTGTTGTTGGTCTTATACTCTCCTCCAACTTTGCCTTTCCTGTTTTTTCCTTTCTTCCTGCAGAACTCCCTTTAGAATTTCTTGAAGGGGAGGTTTCTTGTTGGTATACTCTTTCAGTTTCTGTTTGTCTGCGAATATTTTGAACTCTCCATCATGTTTGAATGCTAGTTTAGCTGGATAGAGTATTCTTGGTTGGAAATTTTTTTCCTTTAGTACCTTGACTATATCATACCACTGTCTTCTTGCCTCCATGGTTTCAGAAGAGAAATCAGCACTTAATCTAATTGAGCTTCCCTTGTATGTGATGGTTTTCTTTTCTCTTGCTGCTTTTAGGATTTTCTCTTTGTCTTGAGCATTGGATAATTTGACAAGTATATGTCTTGGGGTGGGCCTGTTGGGGTTTATGACTTGTGGAGTGCGCTGTGCTTCTTGGATATGTACATCTGTCTCTTTCAGTAGATTTGGGAAGTTTTCAGCCATTATTTCCTGCAACACTCTTTCTGACCCCTTTCCCTTCTCTTCACCTTCTGGAATGCCTATAATACGTATGTTTGAGCGTTTTGCATTGTCATTCAGGTCCCTAAATCCTAATTGGATTTTTTCTATCTTCTTATTGACCCCTTCTACTATCTGTTTGATTTCTGATGTACTGTCTTCCACATCACTAATTCTCTGCTCTGTCTCTTCTAGTCTGCTGATATTTGCTGCAAGTGTATTTTTGATTTCTTGAACTGTGGTGTTCATTCCCATCATATCTGTTATGTTTTTGCGTATGTCTGCAATTTCCCCTCCAAGTGATGTCTTCATGTTGTTAACCTCTTTCATTACTGCATCAAATTTGTCGGTGATAAATGTTCTGAGATCTTTCATTGCTTGTGCCAAGTTTTGCTCCCCTTCGTGATTATTGGTTTGTTGATTGGATTCAGCCATGTTTTCCTGATTATTGGTTTGGTTCGTAGATTTTTGTTGCTTTCTGGTCATCTCTTTATTTTGACGAATTTAATCAGTTCCTTAGCTTCTTTGTCTGCTCTTGGAGGTTAATTAGTTGTTATTTTTGCACAGGTGTTATATCTTCTCTTTGTCACTTTTTTCTTCTTATTCTAGTTACTTGTTGTTGGTTAAGTTCACTTTAGAGGAAAGTATTAGTGTTGGGGAAAGGCAATTGTGTAAGCAAGGGAAAAGTGTAAAGTTGTATTGGTGATGTATGTTAATAAAGCAGGAATATGAGATCTGGAAGGATGGAGGTTAGATTCATGTAGATTGTATAGGGTTATAGCTGTAGGTAGAGTACCTTTTATGAAGTTGATGACTGAATTTGGGAGGAATATGGTATGAACTACACAGCTATTGTTTTCATGAGAGAGGGAAAAAGAAAAGAAAGGTAATAGTTTCAAGAGTGGATAATAGACAGAAAACAGAACAAAGGTATTAGAAATTAAGAGTTAGACACTTTGTGGATCAAAGAACGGGAGGTGGGGGGTGGAATATAGGAGAGACAGTAGATGATAGTGGATATCAAGATGCAGGGGAAGGGGGATAGTGTAGGTAGCCTAAATCAGTTCACACAGAAATGAGGCAGTGGAGGATGGGAAAACCCAGCAAATGTGAGGTGTTCCCTGTAGCACCTATTGTATACTTGAATTAAAGTAAAAATAAGTGGAAGATGAGGGACAAGAGGGAAAGAGAAAACCGAAAAAAAAAAAAAAAAACAAACTAATTATAATGAAGAAAAAAGAAAGGCAAGAAGAAAGGAAGAAAGAAAAAGAGGATGGGCAAACGGTGGGGAACGGATAGGGAGAAGAGAGATACAGGTACACACGTGTCACAATTGCAACACTATCTAAAACAACAACTTCCCCCCGCTTTGCCCTAAAACCCCCCCGTCTGTCTGCCCAAATGGGTCTGCAAGCACCTCCCTTCCCACAAACCCCCAATAGGCCGCCCAGGGCCCACGAACTCCCCAGTACTGCAGATGCTCAAAAAAAAAAAAAAAAAAAATTAAGTAAAATTAAAAAAACAAAACAAAACAAAAAAAAAAAAACAGAAACCCCTCCGCAGGCCCGGCTCCGCCCGCCGCGGAGGCTTGGACCGGCTCTGCCCGGCTCCTCACGCCGCCTTGGCCTGGCCTGGCTCCGCCCAGCTCCGCTCGCTACAGCGGCCCAGCCGGCTCCGGCATCCACCTCCCGCCACCGCGGCCTGGACCGACCCTGCCCGGCTCCGTACCCGCCGCGGCCTGACCCGGGCCCGCCCAGCTCCAAACGCTACCGCGGCCCGCAGCCGGGGCCTACACCGGCCCCGCCCGGCTCCAAGCGCTACCGCGGCCCGCAGCCGGGGCCTGCACCGGCCCCGCCCGGCTCCAAGCGCTACCGCGGCCCGCAGCCGGGGCCTGCACCGGCCCCGCCCGGCTCCAAGCGCTACCGCGGCCCGCAGCCGGGGCCTGCACCGGCCCCGCCCGGCTCCAAACGCTACCGCGGCCCGGCCCGGCCTGGCTCAGCCCCACTGAGCGGGGCTAGATGCCTCATCTCCGCCTACCCAAGAAGGGAATCCTCTACAGGTAGCTGGGATCTCCGTGTATATTTCACAGACGAATCCTCTCTGTTACCTTCCCTCCAAATCGATGTCCAGACACCTCCGGACCAGCAAAAATCCCGAAACAATCCGGTCCCAAAGAGTCTCCAACACCGCCCAGCCGATTCCCTGCAGAAGACTCTAACAGGGATGTTCACTCAGCCGCCATCTTGCCCCCTCTTTTTCCCATTTTTTAAATAGGTTGTTTATCTTTTTATTTTCAAGATATATGGGTTCTTTATATATGCAAGTTATAAGTTTCTTATCAGATATATGGTTGCCAAATATTTTCTCCCACTGTGTGGGCTCCCTTTTTACTTTCTTGACAAACTCCTTTGAGGTGCAGAAGGCTTTAATTTTGAGGAAGTCCCATTTATCTATTAGTTCTTTTGCTGCTCGTGCTTTTGGTGTGATATTCATGAAGCCATTTCCTATTACAAGGTCCTGTAGATGTTTCCCTACACTGCTTTCCAAGGTTTTTATGGTCTTGGCTCTTATATTTAGGTCTTTGATCCATCTTGAGTTGATCTTTGTATAAGGTGTGAGATGGTAATCCTCTTTCATTCTTCTACCTATGGATATCCAGTTCTCCAGGCACCATTTGTTGAATAGGCCACTCTCTCCCAGTTGAGAGGGTTTGGTGGCTTTATTGAATATTATATGGCTATATATGTGAGGTTCTATATCAGAGCTTTCAATTTGATTCCATTGGTCCGTGTGTCTCTCCTTATGCCAATATCATGCTGTTTTCACTACTGTAGCTTTGTAGTATGTTTTGAAGTCAGGTAGTGTGATTCCTCCAATTTCGTTTTTCTTTTTCAGTATGTCTTTGGCTATTCGGGGTCTCTTTCCTTTCCAAATAAATTTCATAGTTAGTTTTTCTAGTTCCTTAAAGAAGGCTGTGTTGATTTTTATTGGGATTGCATTGAATGTGTAGATCAGTTTTGATAGGATAGACATCTTAATAATATTCAGTTCCTATCCATGAACAAGGAATATTCTTCCATTTATTTAGGTCTTCTTTGATTTCCTTGAACAGTCTTGTATAGTTCTCGGTGTATAAGTTTTTTATGTCTTTAGTTAAATTTATTCCTAAGTATTTGATTTTTTTATTTACTATTGTGAATGGTATTTGTTTCTTGATTTCCTCCTGATCTTGCTCATTATTGGTGTACAGAAATGCTACTGATTTTTGCACATTGATCCTATAACCTGCGACTTTACTAAACTCATTTATGAGTTCTACAAACTTTGTTGTAGATCTCTCAGGGTTTTCTATGTATAGGATCATGTCATCTGCAAATAATGAAAGTTTGACTTCTTCCTTTCCAATTTGAATGCCTTTTATATCTGGTTCTTGCCTCAGTGCTTGAGCAAGTACTTCTAAGACAATGTTAAATAGGAGTGGATACAATGGGCATCCTTGTCTTGTTCCTGAGTTTAGAGGGAAGGATTTTAGGATTTCTCCATTGTAAACAATGTTGGCTTTAGGTTTTTCGCATATACTCTTTATCATGTTCAAAAAGTTTCCTTGTATTCCGATCTTTTGGAGTGTTTTTTTATCAAGAAAGGGTGCTGTATTTTGTCAAATGCTTTTTCTGCATCTATAGATATAATCATGTAATTTTTTTCCTTCAATCTGTTTATATGGTGTATTACATTGATTGATTTTCTTAAGTTGAAACATCCTTGCATACCTGGAATAAATCCCACTTGGTCGTGGTGTATAATTCATTTAATGTGTTGCTGAATACGATTAGCAAGTATTTTGTTAAGTATTTTTGCATCTACGTTCATTAGAGAAATTGGTCTGTAATTTTCCTTTCTTGTGGTGTCTTTGTTTGGCTTTGGTACTAGGGTAATGGTGGCATCATAGAAGGAGTTCGGCAATGTTCCTTCTGTTTCAATTTTTTGGAATAGTTTCAGCAAGATTGGTGTTAGTTCCTTCCGGAATGTTTTGTAGAATTCACCTGTGAAGCCGTCTGACCCTGGGCTCTTCTTAGTTGGGAGATTTTTAATGACTGATTCTATCTCTCTGCTTGTGATTGGTTTGTTAGGATCAACAATTTCTTCTTTCATCAATATGTGTTGCTTATATGTTTCTAGGAATTTGTCCATTTCCTCTAAATTGTCATTTTTGTTTGAATGTAGTTTTTCAAAGTATCCTCTTATGATAGTCTTTATTTCTGTGGGGTCAGTGGTGATATCACCTTTCTCATTTCTTATTTTGTGTATTTGCATCTTTTCTGTTTTTTTCTTTGTTAGTCTCGCTAAAGGTTTGTCAATTTTGTTGATCTTCTCAAAAAACCAGCTCTTGGTCTTGTTTATCTTTTCAAGTGCTTTCTTATTTTCTATTTCATTTACTTCTGCTCTTATCTTTATTTCCTTCCTTCTTCTTCCTGTTGGTTTACTTTGTTGTTGTTTTTCTAATTCCTTCAAATGTGCAGTTAGTTCTTCAATTTTTGCTCTTTCTCCTTTTTTGATATATGAATTTATGGCTATAAATTTCCCTCTCAGTACTGCTTTTGCTGCATCCCATAAATTTTGGTATGTTGTGTTATCATTATCATTTGTTTCAAGGTAGTCATTGATTTCTTTTGAGATTTCCTCTTTGACCCACTGTTTTTCTAAGAGTGTGCTGTTTAATTTCCAAATCATGGTGTGAAACCTCGGCCTCTGTCCCTTGCAAATTTTCAGCTTGACTCCACTGTGGTCAGAGATATTGTTTTGTATGATTTCAATCTTTCTGAATTCATTCAGCCTTTCTTTGTGGCCTAGCATATGGTCTATCTTGGAGAATGATCCATGTACGCTTGAGAAAAATGTATATCCTGCTGTGTTTTGGTGTAATGAACTATATATGTCTATTAGATCCAGCTCCTCTAATATACTGTTCAAATGTTTTGTTTCTTTAGTGATTCTCTTTTGAGATGTTCTGTCCAAGGTAGATAGTGGTGTATTAAAATCCCCCACTATAATTGTAGATGCATCTATTGTTTCATTTAGTTTTTCCAGCATTTGCCTCACGTATTTAGGCACCCTTTTTAGGAGCATAAATATTTATGATTGTTCGATCTTCTTGACAGATTTTCCCTTTCACTAAAATGTAGTATCCTTCTTTGTCTCTCACAATTGTTTCACATTTAAAATCTATTTTGTCTGATATTAATATAGCTACTCCTGCCTTTTTTGGTTGTTGTTTGCTTGTATGATTGTTTTCCAGCCATTCACTTTCAATCTCCATGTATCTCTGGGTCTAAGATGTGTCTCTTGTAGACAGCATATGGATGGGTCATATTTCCTTATCCAATGTCCCAGTCTGAATCTTTTGATAGGTGAGTTTAATCCATTGGCATTCAGTGTTATTACTTTCAAGGAATTATTTGTGTTAGCCATATTTTGATTGGATTTGTGTTTGTCATATTTTGTTTGTATTTTTTCCTTCTATTTTTGTCTTTTTTTGTTGCTCTTATACTCTCCTCCAACTCTGCCAGTCCTGTTTTTTCCTTTCTTCCTGCAGAACTCCCTTTAGAATTTCTTGAAGGGGAGGTTTCTTGTTGGTATACTCTTTCAGTTTCTGTTTATATGTGAATATTTTGAACTCTCCATCATGTTTGAATGCTAGTTTAGCTGGATAGAGTATTCTTGGTTGGAATTTTTTTCCTTTAGTACCTTGACTATATCATACCACTGCCTACTTGCCTCCATGGTTTCAGATGAGAAATCAGCACTTCATCTTATGGAGCTTCCCTTGTATGTGATGGTTTTCTTTTCTCTTGCTGCTTTTAGAATTTTCTCTTTGTCTTGAGCATTGGATAATTTGACAAGTATATGTCTTGGGGTGGGCCTGTTGGGGTTTATGACTTGTGGAGTGCGCTGTGCTTCTTGGATATGTACATCTGTCTCTTTCAGTAGATTTGGGAAGTTTTCAGCCATTATTTCCTGCAACACTCCTTCTGACCCCTTTCCCTTCTCATCTCCTTCTGGGATGCCTATAATATGTATGTTTGAGCGTTTTGCATTGTCATTCAGGTCCCTAAGTCCTAGCTGGACTTTTTCTATCTTTTTATTGATCAATTCTACTATCTGTTTGATTTCCGATGTACTGTCTTCCACTTCGCTAATTCTATGCTCTGCCTCTTCTAATCTGCTGTTATTTGCTGCGAGTGTATTTTTGATTTCTTGAACTGTGGTGTTCATTCCCATCATATCTGTTATCTTTTTGTGTATGTCTGCAATTTCCCTCCAAGTGTTGTCTTCATATTATTAATCTTTTCCTTTACTTCATTAAATTTGTCTGTGATATATGTTCTGAGATGTTTAATTATTTGTGTGAAGTTCTGCTCCTGTTCCTTGTTTTTAGTTTGTTCATTGGATTCAGCCATGTTTTCCTGATTACTGGTTTGGTTTGTAGATTTTTTTTGCTGTCTGGTCATCATTTTATCTTTATGGGTTTAATCAGTTCCTTAGCTTCTTTGTCTGGTCTTGGGGATTAATTAGCTGTTGTTTTTGTGTAAGTGTTATATCTTCTCTTTGTCACTTTGTTCTTCTTATTCTAATTTCTTATTGCTGACTGAGTTCACTTTGAAGGAATGTATTAGGGCCAGGGAAAGGAAATTTTGTAAGAAAGGAAAATGTGCAAAGTAGTATTGGTAATTAATGGTAACAGAGCAACAATATGAGATCTGCGGGGATAGATATTAGATTCATGTAAGTTGTGTAGAGGTATAGCAGTAGGTAGAGTACCTATATTGAGGTAGTTGACTGAATATGGGAGGAATATGGTATGAATTAAAAAGCTAGTGTTTTCATGAGAAAGGGAAAGAGAAAAGAAAGGCAATAGTTTCCTGAGTGGATAAAAGACAGAAAACAAAACAAAGGTATAGAAATTAAGAGTTAGACAATTTGGGGATCAAAGAAAGGGAGGTGGAATATAGGAGAGACAGTAGATGATGGAGGATATCAAGATGTGGGGGAAAGGGGATAGTGTAGGTAGCCAAAATCAATTCACACAGAAATGAGGCAGTGGAGGATGAGGAAACCCAGCAAATGTGAGGTGTTCCCAGCAGCACCTATTGTGTAATTAAGATAAAATATAATACGAAGAAAATGAGGGACAAGAAAGAAAAAAAAAAAAAGAGAAGAAAGAAAGAAAAAGGAGGGTGGGTGAAGGGAGGGGAACAAGTAAGGAAAAGAGAAAAAGCTATAGAACAACCAGAACAGCAACAACAAAAAACCCCCCTAAATAACTGGAAAAAAAAGTCCTAGGGGGATACAATTGGTGAAAAGACTAGGCGATACTGTAATGTTAGCAATCAGGACAATAAAAAATAAAAAATAAAATAAAAATTAAAAAAACAAAACAAAACAATGCATAAAAAAAAGAAAAAACACAAACGTTGAGGTCTAGGACATTCAAGGACCTCAGATGGACCTCAGGGAGTAGTCGGTTCAGGGATGGAAAGTCTGTGATATTGCAGGCTCAAGAGGTGTGAGTCTCTGGGGTGTGGTCTACCAGGGTTTAGGGGACACAGACCTGGCAACCTCAAATCTGGTTAACAGGGAGCCTGCGAGCACTGCAGTGGAACACAGCCTTCAGTGATCCCCGCAGCTGGGTGCCAGCCATATGGGGGAGGTCACATCCGCAAACTGACCTATGTATCAGAAACCCGCAATTCACCCTCTCACTAGGGTCTCTTCTGTGGCTGTATCACCAATTCGACTTCAGGACATTGCCCGCCTTGTAAGCCCCCGAAACAGCCACCTGGGGGCGCCTCTACACTGCAGCCAATTTAATGACGCTGCAGATCAGTAGCCTGGCCCAGGGGGCAGGGCTCCAGCTAGAAGCACCGATATCAGTGTCCAAAACCGAAATTCCCATGCCTCGCAAAATATTCCCCTAATCGGCTTCCAGACGTCTCCCACCCTGCCAGCCCCTGAAACAGCCTCCTGGTGATGTCTCTTTATTTAAAGCGATTTAAGGCCGCTGCAGATTGGCAGCCAGCCTTGGGGCAGGGCTCTAGCTGGAAGCACTAGTATTTGTGTCCACAATCAAAAATTCCCCGCCTCTCAAAAAACTCCTGTCTGTCTCCCCAAATCGGTCTGTGAAGGCCTCCTGCACTGTTAGCCCCCCAATAGCATGCTCAGGGCTTATGAATTCCTAGTACCGCAGAGCCTCCAGGAATCACCGCCCCAGTGCTGGTGCTGCGGCTCCGCCCGCCCCAATAAACTTCATTTTTAAAGCTCCCGAGTTAATTAAAAGTGTACACCTTGGGTTAAGATCTCCTAGAATAGAATAGGATTGAACACATGTTTAATTCAAGCAGGTTTCTGTTAAAATACAAACTGTTTTGTGGACTTAATTGTGTCTATTTATCTATCTAAACTTTGGTCCCTTAAACCGTTAAGTGAGGGTAAAAATACAGTTTGAACAGCTCAGTCTAAGGCTTATAAATAGGTCTGCTTTAGTGCTGGATATATACACTATTAGCATAAGTTACAACAGGATGTCGCATGAAGATGTGAATAAAACATAAAACTCAAAAAAGAGAAGAACTAAAAGAAACCAGGAAAATGGCAGATGAACACAAAGAGAATATCAAGAGAGAGATGGAAATTATGAAAAGGAACCAAAGAGAACTGATTCCACAGTGACAGAAATGAAAAATTCCCTACTATGGTCCAACAGCAGATTAGAAATGGCAGAGAAATGACTGAAATGAAAATAAGACCATTGAAATCAACCAGGCTAAAGAGCAGAAAGAAGAAAGAATGAAGAAAAGTGAACAGAGCTGGGGACCCTGTGGAATACCATCAAGCATTCCAATATATTCATTATGGGAGAACCAGAAGGAAAAGAAAGAGAGAAAGGAACAGATGGATACTCAAAGAAATAATGACTGAAAGTTTCCCAAACATGACAAACATGTTTAAGGACAAACATGAATATACACTTCCAAGATTCTAAACAAACTCCAAACAGGACAAACCCAAATAGACCCACACCACAGCATATTATAATCAGACTCAAATGCCAAAGGTAAAGAGAGGACTCTAAAAGCTGCAAGAGAAGAGTAACATGTCCCATACAAAGGGGCCTCAATAAGATTAAAGGCTGATTTCTCATCAGAAATCATGAAGGCAAGAAGGCAGCGAGGTGACATAATTAAATTGGTGGAGCAAAAATTCACAAGAATGCTGTATCTGGAAAAACTGTCTTTCAAAAATGAGGGAGAGTTTAAGACAGAAAGACAAACACTGAGGGAGTTTGTCACCACTAGACCAGCCCTATAAGAAATGCTAAAGTGTTTAACAGGTTGAACGGAAAGGACACTAGATAATAAATTGAAGCCACATGAAGACATAAAGATCTCCAGTAGGATTAATGACATGGGTAGATATAAACTGACAGTAATACTGTATTTTTGCTTTGTAAATCCACTTATACCTTTTACAGGAACTAAAAGGAAAATACCTAAATGTAATGATAAACAAGTTGGTTTTGCCTTGTAATTTTGTGACAAGAACTACATAATGTGGTGAGACGGGGGTTATAGGAACTTAGTTTGTGTATACCATCGATGTTAAGTTGGTATCTAAGCAAACAGTGGTGTTATAGAATGTTTGCAATGATAAATTTAAGCTCCATGGTGACTTACAAAGAAAATATCAGAAAATATGCAAGCTCACAGAGACAGAAATTAGAATACAGGCTGCCAGGGGTAAAGGACAAGGCAAACAGGGAAAGCAGGTTTGGATCAACTGATAGAGCATCTTCCTACCACA
This sequence comes from Dasypus novemcinctus, assembly GCF_030445035.2. Lineage (NCBI taxonomy): Eukaryota > Metazoa > Chordata > Mammalia > Cingulata > Dasypodidae > Dasypus > Dasypus novemcinctus. The sequence continues at coordinate 34,931,186 of NC_080696.1, read as the reverse complement.
TGGGAGGTCCTGGGTTCAAACCCAGGGTCTCCTGACCTGTATGATGAGCTGGCCCATGCATAGTGCTAATGCACACAGGGAATACCATGCCACGCAGGGGTGTACCCCTCATAGGGGAGCCCTACACGCAAAGAGTGCACCCGGTAAGGAAAGCCATCCCATGCTCTAAAAAAATGCAGCCTGCCTAGGATTGGCACCACACACACAGAGAGCTGACGCAGCAAGATGACAACAAAAAGAGACAAGATTCCCGGTGCCACTGACAAGAATACAAGCAGACACAAAAGAACATACAGTGAATGGACACAGAGAACAGACAACTGGGGTGGGGGTGGGGGGAGGAAGGGGAGAGAAATAAAAAATTGAAAAAAAAAAGACTTTTAACAAAATGCATAATGGGTGTAGGGTTTCTGTTTGCGGAGATGGGAAAGTTTCAGTAATGGAAGGTGGTGAGGGTTCCTTAACAGTGTAAACATGAGTAATCCCACTGAATGGTATGCTTAGGAGTGGCTGAGATGGGAACATATATGTTGTATACATTTTCCCACAATTAAAAAAAAAACAAGAGTAACTAAAGAAACAATGGGTTTGGTATTATTTTTGTTTCTGTTCAAGTTCGAGGGGTATTTTAAAATGGAAAGTTTAAACTTAAAAAAAATTCCAGAAACCCTGATAAGTCACATTGATACTATGTACTCCTCATATCATTGAATGAGAATGGCATTTAGCCTCTGTGGTCTTCCTCCCAAAAACATATAACCCCAGTCTTATCATGACAAATCAGACAAACTCCACGTCAGAACATTCATTCAAATACCTGAGCAGTAGCCTTCAAAATGATCAAACCCAGCCTCTGTCCACCCAGGAGCGATTGCAGAATCAGCAGAGGGTTCCAAAAAAGCTCAGAGCTGGAGGCAGCACATCCTCTGGGGTGGGCCCTGGGCCACTTCTGTGATCCTTTGCCAAAAGATGGAGCTAAAAATTCCAGACCAAATTGAAGGTCCTGACCCTGGGAATAATTTTGCCAATAACAACCAAAGGTGCTTTGAAGTGGAGGGGCGGCATGCGATGTGGGGGCTGTGGGCCATGGCTCTGGGGGCAGGCTCAATTGTGGGCTTAGGCACACAGAGGTGAAGAGGGAGTCCAGGCCTGGGTCATTTGTAAAATCTTAGTGAAAATTGGTCCCAGCTCAGGCCAAGTGGCTGCCGAGCTCAAAGGCCTTTGGGAGTTTAGTTGCTTGGCTGAACCCCCTGTCCTTTCTTTCATTGCTCTGGATGACGAGTGAATACTTTCCTTGGGAACCTCTTCATCTATTTGGTGTATAACATTCTACTTTCCTCTGCAGATATACATTGGAGAGTTAGACACAGACCTTCATTCTTTAATCAATCTTTAAAAAAAAATGAGGGAGTGGATGTAGTTCAGTGGTTGAGTGCCTGCTTCCTATGTATGATGTCCTGGATTCAGTCCCTGGTATCTCCTGTTAAACAAACAAACAAACAAACAAAAACCCCAGGTCTCCCCCTAATTCTTAGTGAACAGTGACCCAAAACACAGGCCGTGTAGGAGAGCAGTGGGCAGGATCAGGGACCATGGACCTGCCAGGGGTTTGGGCAAGCACTTTAGCCTTATGAGGCCTCTGTCTTCTGATCTCTAAAGTGGGGATGCTGGCATCCTTCTCAGAGGATGGACATGAAGACAGAACATTGTAGACTGTGTAATCATTAACAGGATTATTTTTACATTTCTCTTTAGTTTAGAAGGTATATAACTGTCCTGCAAATTTCACTGACTTAAGGGTGGAATTGTATTTCCCACAAGATCTGTTTGAGTTCTAAGACCTAGTTCTGTGGATGTGAACTCATTTGTAAATAAGATCTTTGAGGATGTGATTAGTCAAGCTGAGGCCAAGTGGAATAAGGTTGGACCTTCAGTTGATATGACTGGAGTCCTTAGAAGCTGAGAAAATGGGGACAAGAGGAGACAGATGAGTAGAGGGACTTAATGGAGACAAAGCTGGAGTCATGGGTTGCCAGCCAGCCACTCCAAGGACACACAGACTTCAGAGAAGGAGCATAATGCTGCTGCCACCTTGATTTTGAACTTCAAGCCCCAAAACTGTGGGCCAATAAACTATTGTTTACACCAGTCCGTGATATTAACGGTAGCAGCCCCGACAAAGGAAAACACCGGCCTTCATTTCATTCATTACGAAGTTATTATGATTAGAGAAGACAAGGCAGTTTGTGGCTGGTTAGTTGAGCATTTCAGTCTGTTTACTTTATGTATGGAAAGGGCAGAGGTTAAGGACAGAGAAGGATGAAGAGATGAAGAGATGCTCAAAAGAGGAGAGGATGGAAGAGGACATTCCTGGAGAAGAGTGACTTTAGGTATGCTCCCAGAAACTAAGGCTGGCATTGAGGACCAGAGAGACAACCAGTGGGCAAGAAGGGTGCTTCCACCAACCCAAGCCAGCAGTGACCAAAGACTGATGTCTGACAATGACTTGCTATCTCCTCTGGCTCTCTGTGCCAGGCACTGAGCTAGACCTTAGAAGTCCAGGCTGAATGAGGCTGACTCACAGTCTGTCCTCTGAGTGAGTCTCAGGTTGGATTCGAGCAAAGTGGTGGTGATGGGTGGGGATGCCAGGAGCCCAGGTGGGAGAATGGGGAAGATGGCAGGGGGTGCACCACCCAACAGGTATTTCTGTAGGTAACTGGAGCTCAGCCTTGTGAGAATCCCCAAAAGCCAGTGTGCACACACACATCAGCCTTGTCCCTTCCAAGGGTGAATTGCCCAGGAGCTGTTTGCCTTCTCCCAAAAGCCACAACCGAGGGATGCGTCTTGTGGGAGTTTGTTTCCCAGTGCTTCCAGCCTACTGCATGTGTATGCATATGTGTGTGTGTTTGTGTGTGGGTGCAAATGGCAGGACAGCCTGTGGCCATTCTGGAAGAAAGCTGTTAGGCACAGAAATGCCAACCTTGGTCATGGGAAGTTGGTAGGAGCAAACTAAAGGGACCAGCGAAATGAGGGTGGGACATGAGCAGTTTCTGCCTCGCCCAGACTACTTTTTAAAGGTGACAGGAATAGATGAGTCATTTCACACAGAAATGTTGATTTACAGTTGTCAATGCCATGGAAAAAACCTACTGAAGGTTATGAAGAAAATGATGGTCAGAGGAGACCAAGGAAAGCTTTCCTGGAGAAGTGATGGCTGAGTGGAGACCTGGAGGATGACGAGGACTTGGCCCAGGGGAAGGAAATGTTCTGGATGGAGGTAACAGCTTGTGCAAAATCTGGGGAAAGGATGGAGATGTTTTCACTCCTTCTGAGTTTTACAGTGGGATGTGTCACAGTCCCATTGTGTTTGAAGTTGGCTCCTGTCTCTAAGTGGAGCCTGGAGACAAGAGTGGAGGTGAGGAGCTCTGGTAAGTGCTATTTATTGCTGTGGTCTGGGATGGTGGCAGAGGGAGAGGGATATGGACAGGTTCAGGTGTATTAGAAGTGAGAACTGCCAAATATTTGCTGCTAATTTGATGTGGGACATGACAATGAAGGAGGAGTCAGCCACCCTGAGTGGCTGGTAGAAGGTGTCATTTCAATGAGATTCTCTTCAACTCAACTCAGAATTGCTATCCTTTCCTCCCTGGCCTTGAACTCCTCTGCAGACCTCCTCAAAGCCCATCTCAGCTTCTCCATGGTATGTTTCCATCGTGTGGGGCTGGCTAAAGCCTCCTCAAGGCACTGCCTCAGCTGTATCAAACCTGGGAACCTCTGGCCTCTCATCTTGGCTGGACTGCTCATTTGTTGTATATCCTGATCAATTCCTTGAAACTTGAAAGCAGTCAACAATGACACATTATCTAGTTGTTGCCAAGTTCAGCAAAATAAAGACTGGACAAGATCAGAGTCTCAACATCAGTGGAATCGCATTCTAAGAGGACAGTCACTGTGGTTCTTTTTGATCCTTGAGCAAGAGCTTTGTGCTCTGGGGTTGTTTTTCATGGTTGACACAGATCTACCTTGTTTTGTACAAATTTAGTGTCAAGTGCCTTGACAGTATGGTTCCATCCTCCACCTGTTCCTCTGCTGCTCAGAACAGGGGGCTGCATCTATGCAAAGGTATTGCAATGCCTTGGAGGAGAAACAGAGGTTCCTAGAAGCTCCTAGGAGGGGCCCTTGGTCCTTTTGGGGAAGTAACCCTGTCTTCCTCCATATGGGTTCATTAGGCCCAGAGCAGAAGCAACATATGAGAAGATACTTGAAGTGTGAGAGGGAGGGATCCTCATAGACTTCTGAGAAAGAGTAACTCACACAGAGGGATGACATGTGCAAAGGCCCTGGGGCAAGCAGAATGCCTGACTTTTTCAATGGAGCAGATATCAGTGCTTCTGGGAGGCTGGAGTGGTGGTGAGACACAGATGGTTTGGGCTTTGCAGATACCTACAAGGATTTTTACTTTTTCTCTGGGTGGGCTGGGGGATCTTTGGAAAGTTTTGAGCAAAGAAGTGACACAATCTGTCCTGTCTTGACAGTTCTGTTGAAACAGACAGCAGGCAAATCAAAACAGTGAAATACCATTTTTCACTCCTGGCAAATGGGCAGAAAGTAAAATTCTAACAATTCAAGTGTTGGGGACATGATGGAGAATTGCAAATCCTCAGAAACTGCTGACAGAAGTGGAAGTTTGTAAGACTTTGCATGACAGATACAGAAGGAACAGACAAGAGGCAACTGAAGCTGTCCAGGCAAGAACAAGGGGGGTGGGTTGGGTAGCACTGGTGGCAGTTCAAAGTGCCAACTCAATTTCAATAGCCAGCATTCTAGGACTCCCAATATCGGTTCTGCCCTGTCTGGGCATTTCTTTTGCCCTGTGTTCCGGGTGACTCCCTCTGTCCAGCCGGGTCAGATGCTTCCCTGTATCCCTAATACACTCTTGCTACTGTCCCTCCCTGGACTGTTCCACATGAACCTCTGCAGAGGCAAATGCTTCCCCACTTCCAGTCTGCTCACCTTAATCCTAGCCATCTTGCACTGTGGTGTTCAAATTGCTCCTCCATGGGTGGGGGTGTAAAACAGAATCAACCAGCTGGAGGCTGGAATGCAAGAGGGGGTTGCCAGATTCATTGCAATTTAACCGAATTTCATGCAATGTGTCCACGGCTAGGCTATAGATACTTCTGGAGGAACAGGGGCACAAACATGCAAGGGACACAAATGCATCTTTGCCCTTGTGGAGCGGAGGGCCAGGTGGTTAAATCAGGTGGAGAGGGTCCTGAAGGGACTGAGAACTAGTTGCAAAGGGAGGTCACAGGAAGTGCACACACCCCAGAGAGAGGAGAGTAAGTCGGGAGGTTGAGTGCTGGAAGATGGAGGAAGGAATCCCTTGGCCTGGAGGTGACAGGACTGAGAACAATCCAGAACATGAGCAAAGGTGTGTGTGACATTCATTTTGAGTGGATCCTGCCAGGGCAGTATGGTGTATATTTAGCTCATTTTCATTTTTATTTGTTGCAAACAGAGTGACTTAGTTTTCCAACTGCTAAAACAAATACCACACAATGGGTTGGCTTAAACAACAAAATCGATGTGCTAGCAAAGTGATAACTTCTCCCCTAAGACTGGTGTTCTGGGCTGGCAATCCTTGGGTCCTTGGCTTTTCATTTACGCAGTGATGCACATGGCGACATCCTCTCCTATTACCTCCAAGTTCTGCTCCCTTCCAGCTTCTGGCTCTTCCTGTGGCCTTTTTTTTTTTTTTAATGACAATCAATTAAGATCTTTATTTATTTATTAATTTACTTATTAAATATTTATTTCTCTCACCGTCTCCCCCACCCCCCCACCCTGGTTGTCTGTTCTCTGTGTCTATTTGCTGCATCTTCTTCTTTGTCCGCTTCTGTTGTTGTCAGCAGCATAAGACTCTGTGTTTATTTTTTGTTGCATCAACTTGTTGTGTCAGCTTTCCCTGTGGGCGGCACCATTCTTAGGCAGGCTGCACTTTTTTTGCACTGGGTGGCTCTCCTTATGGGGCACACTTCTTGCACTTGGGGCTCCCCTACGCGGGGGATACCACTGCGTGGCACGGCACTCCTTGCACACATCAGCACTGCACATGGGCCAGCTCCACAAGGGTCAAGGAGGCCCGGGGTTTGAACCACAGACCTCCCATGTGGTAGATGGATGCCCTAACCACTGGGCCAATTCTGCTTCCTTCCTGTGGCTTTTTGTTTCTATGTTTGAATTTCATTCTGCTTATAAATGAGAAGACAGTCTGGTAATCTTCATTAAAGCACAAACTGATTCAGTTGGGCCACACCTTAGCTAAAAATATCACCTTCTACAAGTCCTTCCAAAGGTTGACAGTGAGTTCACACCCAAAGAAATGGATTCATATTAAGAACATGTTTTTGTTTTTTTCCCCCTGGGGTACATAATTTAACCGAACACACAACCTTTAATAATCATGTCCTGTGCATGCCTTTCAGAGGTCTCTACTTAGATTATCTAGCAATTATCTAGCAATTCTGCTGAGTCATAGGTTAAGCCCAATTTTAAACTTTACCAGATACTGTCAGTTTACTCTTTAAAGTCATCATTCAAATTGCCACTTTCATCAGTAGTGTGTGAGATATATGACATTTCATAATTCCCCACCATATCTCTAACACTTGGTATTTGTTAGGTAAAAATTTACGCAATGACTAAGTAAAATTGTAATTTGCTGTTTAACTTGCATTTTTCTGATTTCTAGAAAGCAGATGAAGTACCTCATCTTTTCTTTTGTTGATTGGTCATTCAGATTTTCCCTTTTGTCAGCCTGTTTATTTCTTTTGTCCATATTTCAGTTAGTATTTTCAGTACCAACCCTTTGTCATTTTATGTGCATTAGAAATATTTTTTTACTCTTCTGTATTTGTTTTTAAATTTTGTTAATAAAATCTTACGTTGTGCACACATTTTTAAATTTTAATGTAGTTGAGCTTATCAGTATTATATTTTATGGTCTGTACTGTTTGTACATGTACGTATTTTTAAAGCAAACTTTGCATCTTACTGTCCTAATGATATTTTCCTTCAGTTTATTTAAGTAGCTTGAAATATTATTTTTCACAGTTAAATCTCTAATTTAGTTGAAATTTGCCTTTACATATGGTGTGAGGAAGGCATCTAATTTTATTTTATACAGTGAGTCAATTGCCCCAACACCTGTGTGATGGTTAGATGATTGTATCAACTTGTCCAGGTTATTGTGTCCAGTTGTTTGGGCAAGCAAACCCTGGCCTAACTGTAATATAATGGCATTTATGGACTTTAGTCACCATTGACTTTACTACAGTGGTAAATCATAGAGAGCTGGTTATAATTACATCAATCAAGGAGATTGTGATCAGCAAGGAGTGATGCTTAACCCAATCAGTTGAATGCCTTAAAAGGGAAAGTGATTTCAGCATTGAGAGAGAATTTCCTAGCTCATCTTTGGACAGCCAGCATCTCCCAGAACTCATCAAGAACCTTCTTTGGACTTTCATTGCAGCCCCTGGTTGCAGCCTGCCTGTGGAACCTGGACTTGTGCATCCCCATGGCCGTGTGAGAGACTCTCATAGAATTGCATACTATTGACAGATATCTCTTGCTGATTCTGTTTCTCTAGAGAAACCTGACTAATACAGCTTGGTACTGGGAGAGGTTCTTGAGGAACAGAATCTTAAACCTGGGGTGTCTGAGAAGGTTTTGGGAATTTGCAATTGTCTCTCTACTCTAATTGGACTTAAGGGTACTGTCAACTCCTTTTCCAGTAACGAAGAGGCTGCTAACAGTCCATGGCCTGAGTTGGAAATTGAAATACACAAAATAGCATCACTGGATTCCCCTACTTCCATGCTTATAAGGCAAGGATCTGGGTGAGAGTGTTTCAACACCTTAACAGAGTTTTGTGGAATCCAATGGTATAATGATTTTGGCTGGCTCTTCCTAGATACTCTGGATATTGTTACAAAAGAAAGAGATGTGTTAAAATCTTCAAATTTGAAACTTAAACACCGAATAGATGATGCAAATTTTCTATGTGTGCTCTACAAGGAAATCTTGTCTCCTGTAGCCACAGGCTCGAAATATCTGAGAACCAAACTCAGACTCTCATTGTACGAGTAGTGGAGTTACAAAGGAAACTAAAATCTTGACCCTGCAGGGTTTCTGCAGTTAAAGTGAAGGCATTGATTGGAAAAAAAGTGGAATCCAGAGAATTGGGATGGAGATATATGGGATGATGATGATATTGATGGAGACATAGGAACTCTGAATTTTGCTGAGACTTTACCAGGTAAGCCTGCCAATGCCTGCCCTGTCCAGACCACACCTGGCCAGTCTTGTATCATCCAGCCTCCAGCCTGCCCCAGGGAGTCTGAAACAACTTCCAGCTCTGAGGTAGGTATCAGCCAAACCGAAGCCTACCCTGCCCAGCCTCTGGCCTGCCCCAGGGAACCTGGAACTCCTCCCATCCCTGAGACATGTAACAACCAAACTCCAGCAGGCACTGCTGAGCCTCCAGTCTGCCCTGAGGATACTGCCTTCCAACCCCTGCCTGAAGAGATTAATCCTGTCTCACCAGAAGAAATAGCAAGGGAGTGCCCTGAGGTCAGTAGCTTGAAAGGCATTTCTAATTCTTCTCCTTACCCACCCCCACAGCCTCTCTTATCATTGAGACCTATTACTAGACTAAACTCACAAGAAGCCCTCAAAGGTGAAATACAAAGTGTGACCCATGAGGAAGTAAGGCATACTCAAAAAGAACTGGATGAGTTTTCCAACTTATATAGGCAGAAATCAGGGGAATATGTGTGGGAATGGATACTAAGTGTATGGGATAATGGTGGAAGGAATATAAAAGTTAGATATGGATGAATTTATTGATATGGGCCCATTAAGCAGAAATTCTGGATTCAACACTGTAACTCGAGGGGTTAGAAAGGGTTCTAAGAGTTTGTTTGGGTGGCTAATTGAAACATGGGCCAAAAGATGGCCTAGCATGTCTGAGGCTGAGCTGCCCAATTTGCCCTGGTACACAGTGGAAGAGGGAATTCAAAGGCTTAGGAGATTGGAATGCTAGAATGGATTTACCATTTGAGAGCTGCCCAACCACCCCAGGAATTTCCAGATGACACGCCTTTAACCAGGAGTGTGAGGAATAAATTTGTAAGACTAACTGCATCTTCCCTGAAGAGTTCTGTGGTTGCTCTTCTCTGTAGTCCAGATATTACTGTAGGGAGGACTGTGATGGAATTAGAATTCTTAAATATTGTAGGGAGAATTGGATGTCGGTCTGGTAAAAGTCAAGTATCGGCAGTTAATTGCCAAAGTCAAGGTGGGCGTGGCTACCACAATGAAAGGCAAATTCAAAAAAGCACTCAGAATAGTCTGAGTAGTGTAGTTGTGGCATTGGCTAATACATCATGGGGTACCTAGCAGTAAAACAGGCCAGCAGTCTACTAAATTTCTTCTGGATCTGTATAAACAGAAGAGTTCTAGATCAAGTGGAGGAAACCCTAACTCAAATTACAAATGCAGAGAATCACAGCCCCTTAATCAAGTCCCAGGCTTGAGACAGTTTACAGACCCAGAGCTCCTTGAATGAGAAGGAGGCCAGGTCTCCTTGGGGAAGGATCCTGTTAAACTGCCCAAAATTTATACTGTTAATCTTCCTCCCATGTTTCCCCAAGGAGACCTATGGCCTTTTACCAGAGTAACTGTGCATTGGGGAAAAGGAAATTATCATATATTTCAGAGATTATTGGACACTGGCTCAGAAGTGACATTAATTCAGGAGACTCAAAACTGTGGTCCCGCAGTCAGAGTAGGAGCTTATGGAGGTTAGGTGATTAATGGAGTTTTACCTCAGGTCCATCTGTCAGTAGGTCCAGTGGGTGGACCCATTCTGTGGTTATTTCCCTGGTTCCAGAATGCATAATGGGAATAGACATATTCAATAACTGGCAGAATCCCCACATTGGATCTCTGTCGTCTGGAGTGAGGGCTATTATGGTTGGAAAGGCCAAGTGGAAGCCACTAGAACTGCTCCTACCTAGCAAAGTAGTAAACCAAAAACAATACTGGATTCCTGGAGGGATTGCAGAAATTAGTGCCACCACCAAGGATTTGAAGGATGCAAGGGTGGTGATTCCCACCACATCCCCATACAACTCTCCTATTTAGCCTATACAGTAAACAGATGGATCTTGGAGGATGACAGTAGATTATTGTAAACTTAACCAGGTGGTGACTCCAATTGCAGCTGCTGTCCCAGATGTGGTATCATTGCTTGAGCAAATTAACACATCCTCTGGTACCTGTTATGCAGCTGTTGATTTGATTTTTCTCAATTGCTATTAGTAAGCACCACCAGAAACAGTTTGCTTTCAGCTGGCAAGGCCAGCAGTATACCTTCACTGTCCTACTTCAGGGGTCTATCAACTCTCCAGCTCTATGTCATAATATTGTCCTCAGGGATTTTGATAAGTCTCTCCCTCCCACAAGACAACACAAGACAACACACTGGTCCATTATATAGATGATATCATGTTCATAGGACTTAGTGAGTAAGAAGTAGCAAAGACTTTAGACTTATTAGTAAGACATTTGTGTGAGAGAGGCTGAGAGAGAAATCCAACTAAAATACAAGATCCTTTCACTTCAGTGAAATTTCTAGGCATCCACTGGTGTGGGGCATGTTGAGATACCCCTTCTAAAGTGAAGGATACACTGTTGCATCTGGCTCCTTCTATGACCAAAAAAGAGGCACAATGGTTGGTCGGTCTCTTTGGATTTTGGAGACAACACATTCCTCATTTGGGTGTGCTATCTGGCCCATTTACCTGTTGACCAGAAATGCTGCTAGTTTTGATTGAACACTGGAACAAGAAGAGGCTGTGTGTCAGGTCCAGGTTGCTGTGCAAGCTGCACTACCACTTGGGCCATATGATCCAGCAGATCCAATGGTGCTGGAAGTCTGTGGCAAATAGAGATGCTGTCTGGAGCCTTTGGCAGGCCTCTAAAGGAGAATCACAACACAGATCCTTAGGATTTTGGGGCAAAAGCCTCCCATCCTCTGCAGATAACTACTCTCCTTTGAGAAACAGCTTTTGGCCTGCTGCTAGGCCTTAGTACAGACTGAATGCTTAACCATGGGCCATCAAGTTACCATGAGACCTGAGTTGCCTATCATGAGCTGGGTATTGTCTGACCCACCAAACCATAAAGTTGGGCATGCACAGCAACACTCCATAATAAAGTGGAGTAGTATATATGAGATATGACTTGAGTAGGTCCTGAAGGCACAAGTAAGTTACATGAGAAAGTAGCCCAAATGCCCATGGTCACCACCCTGTCATGTTACCTTCTCTTTAGCAGCCCACAGCTTTGGCCTCTTGGGGAGCCCCTTACAATCTGTTGACTGAGGAAGAGAAAACTCTGGCCTAGTTTACAGATGGTTCTGCATGATATGCAGGTACCACCCAAAAGTGGATAGATGCAGCTCTCCAACCCCTTTCTGGGACATCCCTGAAGGACAGTGGTGAGGGCAAATCCTCTCAGTGGGCAGAACTTTGAGCTGTACACCTGGTTGTTCATTTTGCTTGGAAGAAGAAATGGCCAGAGGTGCATTTTTATACTGATTCATGGGCTGTTGCCAATGGTTTGGCTGGATGGTCAAGGACTTGGAAGGAACATGATTGGAAAATTGGTGACAAAGAGGACAGGGGAAGAGGTATGTGGACTGACCTATTTGAATGGGGAAAAAACATTAAAATTTTTATGTTCCATGTGAATGCTCACCAGAGGGTAACTTTAGCAGAGGAAGATTTTAATAATCAAGTGGATAAGATGACCCACTCTGTGCCTAATGCTCAGCCTCTCTCCCCAGCCACTCCTGTCATTGCCCAGTGGGTTCATGAACAAAGTGGCCATGGAGGTAGGTATCCCCTTACCAAGGCTGACTTGGCTACAGCCACTGCTGAGTGCCCAATCTGCCAGCAGCAGAGACCCACACTCTGCCCTCAATATGGCACTATTCCTCAAGGTGACCAGCCTGCTACCTGGTGGCAGGTTGACTACATTGGACCACTTCCACCATGGAAAGGGCAATGATTTGTTTTAACTGGAATAGACACTTACTCTGGATATGGGTTTGCATTTCCTGCATGCAACGTTTCTTCCAAAACTACCATCCGTGGACTTACCGAATGTTTTATCTACTGCCATGGCATTCCACACAGCATTGCTTCTGACCAAGGAACCCATTTTACAGCAAATGATGTACGGGAATAGGCACATGCCCATGGAATTCACTGGTCTTACCATATTTCCCATCACCCTGAAGTGCCTGGATTGATAGAACGGTGGAATGACCTTTCAAAGACTTGATTATGGTGCCATCTAGGTGGCAATACCTTGCAGAACTGGGGTAATGTTTTTAGGAGGCTGTGTGTGCTTTAAAGCAGCATCCACTCTGTGGTGCTTTTTCTCCCATAGCCAGAATCCATGGGTTCAGGAATCAAGGGGTGGAAATGGGAGGGGCACCAATCACTATTACCCCTAGGGAGCCATCAGGAATATTTTTGTTTCCTGTTCCTGCAACCTCAAACTCTGCTGGTCTACAGGTTTTAGTCCCAAAAGGAGGAGTGCTGTCACCAGGGAACACAGCAATGATTCCATTGAATTGGAAGTTAAACTGCCACCTGGCCACTTTGGGCTCCTCTTACCTCTGAATCAACAATCAAAGAAGGGAATTACTGTACTGCCTGGGGTGATTGATCCTAACTATCAAGGGGAAATAGGACCGCATCTAAATAATGGGGGTAAAGAAGAGTTTGCCTGGAATGCAGAAGATCCTCTAGAGCATTCTCCTAGTACTGCCATATCCTGTGATTAAAGTCAATGGAAAATTGCAACAGCCCAATCCAAGCAGGACTAACAATGGCTCGGCAAAGAACAACTGCCAGTGGAAGTGCTTGCTGAGGGTAATGGAAACATGGAATGGGTAGTGGAAGACAGTAGTGATAAATGTGAACTTCGACCACATGACCAGTTACAGAAATGAGGACTATAATGATCATGAATCTTTCTTCCTTATTTCATTGGAAGAAATCATATACACCAATCAATGATGATGATTGTATATATACATAAAACTAATTTCTTTATCTTCTTCCCCAAACTTTTCCCTTATTGTATAGCAAGTTGTATCTGTTTCATGTCATAATATTCAAGGATGTGAAGTTTGAGAATGAATATAACTTGTATGCAGGAGAGTTGAACATTGTTAGGCGGAAATACATATATATATATGCATGTCTGTTATTGTTTTTACTTACACACTAAATATGGTTTAAGGTAATGTGTATGGTTGCTGAGTTGACAAGAGGTGGCTGTGTAGGTTAGGCTTTTGTGTCAAATCGTCCAGGTTATTGTGTCCAGTTGTTTGGGCAAGCAAGCACTGGGCTAACTGTAATATAAGGGCATTTATGGACTTTAGTCACCATTGACTTTACTGCAGTGGTAAATCATAGAGAGCTGGTTATAATTAGTCTCTCAGTCAGGGAGATTGCGATCAGCAAGGAGTGATGCTTAACCCAATCAGGTGAATGCCTTAAAAAGGAAAGTGATTCCAGCATTGAGAGAGAATTTCCTAGCTCATCTTTGGACAGCCAGAATCTCCCAGAACTCATCAAGAACCTTCTTTGGACTTTCATTGCAGCCCCTGGTTGCAGCCTGGCTGCAGAACCTGGACTCCTGCACCCCCACGGCTGCATGAGAGACTCTTATAGAACTGCATACTATTGACAGATTTCTCTTGCTGATTCTGTTTCCCTGGAGAACCCTGACTAATATAACCTGTTACTGGATATTCTTCATTTCCACCAGATACATAGTGCCATATCTATCATATACCAAGTTCTCATATGTTCTGTATTCATTAAATCTAAGATGCCATTGATCATCAGTCATGTCAAATAAAGTGGTTTTGATGCACCAGCTACAGCTCTCAGAGTAAGCTGTGAGGCTGATGAATCTTGCTAATTTGTAAATCAGGCACCATGAAACCAGCTTCTTAGAGTTATTATTATTATTTTAAGATTTATTTTTTATTTATTTCTCTCCCTTTCCCCCCCAACCCCCACTTCTCCCCACTGTGGTCTGCTCTCTGTGTCCATTCGCTGTACGTTCTTCTGTGACCACTTCTATCCTTATCAGTGGCACCGGGAATCTGTGTTTCTTTTTGTTGTGTCATCTTGCTGTGTCAGCTCTCCGTGTGTGCAGTGCCATTCCTGGGCAGGCTGCACTTTCTTTCATGCTGGGCGGCTCTCCTTATGGGGTGCACTCCTTGCACTTGGGGCTCCCCTACACCAGGGACACCCCTGTGTGGAATGACACTCCTTGCATGCATCAGCACTGCACATGGCCCAGCTCCACATGGGTCAAGGAGGCCCGGGGTTTGAACTGTGGACCTCCTATATGGTAGGCAGATGTCCTATCCATTGGGCCAAGTCCACTTCTCTAGAATTATTTTAAGTATCTGAAATAATGCATACTCAATAAATGCTGGTAATTATTAGGAAAAAAATTGTGAGTGGTAATATACATCAGGGAATTAGTATTTATATTTCTCAGGGATATTTTCTTGTTACTAATTAACACAAGATTGATATTAAAATATCATATGAACTCATTTATAGTGCAATTAAGAGTTTTCATTGGCCTGCCCAATTGTGTTCTCAATTTTCATTGATTTGATTGTTCCTTTCTCTCTCTCTCTCTCTTCTTTATTTTATTCATTTTTTTGTTAGAGGAGTGGGGCCTGGGTTTATTTGTAAATATTTCACTGTTTTGATATATGCACTTTTTTCCCCCAAATTCTACTCAATTTATTCATTTTTTAAAAAATATTACATTCAAAAAATATGAGGTCCCCATTCACTTTATATGCACTTTTTAATAAAAACTATCACAAATCCATTGAGAGATGAGGTGGGCTATACAGATTGGGTGAGTTAAAGTATTCTAATACAAGGGAAGCTCAATTAGATTAAGTGCTGATTTCTCTTCTGAAACCATGGAGGCAAGAAGACAGTGGTATGATATAGTCAAGGTACTAAAGGAAAAAAATTTCCAACCAAGAATACTCTATCCAGCTAAACTAGCATTCAAATATGATGGAGAGTTCAAAATATTCGTAGACAAACAGAAACTGAAAGAGTATACCAACAAGAAACCTCCCCTTCAAGAAATTCTAAAGGGAGTTCTGCAGGAAGAAAGGAAAAAACAGGAAAGGCAAAGTTGGAGGAGAGTATAAGACCAACAACAACAACAAAAAAGACAAAAAAAAATATACAAACAAAATATGACAAACACAAATCCAATCAAAATATGGCTAACACAAATAATTCCTTGATAGTAATAACACTGAATGTCAACGGATTAAACTCACCTATCAAAAGATTCAGACTGGGACACTGGATAAGGAAATATGACCCATCCATATGCTGTCTACAAGAGACACATCTTAGACCCAGAGACGCATGGAGATTGAAAGTGAAAGGCTGGAAAACAATCATACAAGCTAACAATAACCAAAAAAAGGCAGGAGTAGCTATATTAATATCAGACAAAATAGACTTTAAATGTGAAACAATTGTGAGAGACAAAGAAGGATACTACATTTTAGTCCAAGGGAAAATCTGTCAAGAAGATCGAACAATCATAAATATCTATGCCCCTAACAAGGGTGCCTCTAAATACGTCAGGCAAACGCGGGAAAAACTAAGTGAAAGAATAGATACATCTACAATTATAGTGGGGGATTTTAATACACCACTATCAACTCTGGACAGAACATCTCAAAAGAGAATCACCAAAGAAACAAAACATCTGAATAGTATATGAGAGGAGCTCGATCTAATAGACATATATAGATCGCTACACCCAAACACAGCAGGATATACATTTTTCTCAAGCGCACATGGATCATTCTCCAAGATAGATCATATGCTAGGCCACAAAGAAAGGCTGAACGAATTCAGAAAGATTGAAATCATACAAAACATTATCTCTGACCACAGTGGAGTCAAGCTGGAGATTTGCAAGGGACAGAAGCCCAGATTTCACACCACGATTTGGAAATTAAACAACACACTCTTAGAAAAACAGTGGGTCAAAGAGGAAATCTCAAAAGAAATCAATGACTACCTTGAAACAAATGATAATGATAACACAACATACCAAAATTTATGGGATGCAGCAAAAGCAGTACTGAGAGGGAAGTTTATAGCCATAAATTCATATATCAAAAAAGAAGAAAGAGCAAAAATTGAAGAACTAACTGCACATTTGAAGGAATTAGAAAAACAACAACAAAGTAACCCAACAGGAAGAAGAAGGAAGGAAATAACAAAGATAAGAGCAGAAGTAAATGAAATAGAAAATAAGAAAGCACTTGAACAGATAAACAAGACCAAGAGCTGGTTTTTTGAGAAGATTAACAAAATTGACAAACCTTTAGCAACACTAACAAAGAAAAAAAGAGAGAAGATGCAAATACACAAAATAAGAAATGAGAAAGGCGATATCACCACTGACCCCACAGAAATAAAGACTATCATAAGAGGATATTTTGAAAAACTATATTCCAACAAAAATGACAATCTAGAGGAAATGGACAAATTCCTAGAAACACATAAGCAGCCCATATTGACAAAAGAAGAAATTGATGATCTTAACAAACCAATCACAAGCAGAGAGATAGAATCAGTTATTAAAAATCTCCCAACTAAGAAGAGCCCAGGGCCAGATGGCTTCACAGGTGAATTCTACAAAACATTCCAGAAAGAACTGACACCAATCCTGCTGAAACCATTCCAAAACATCGAAACAGAAAGAACATTACCCAACTCCTTCTATGATGCCAACATTACCCTAGTACCAAAGCCAAACAAAGACATCACAAGAAAGGAAAATTACAGATCAATTTCTCTAATGAACCTAGACGCAAAAATACTTAACAAAATACTTGCTAATCGTATTCAACAACACATTAAATGTATTATACACCACGATCAAGTGGGATTCATCCCAGGTATGCAAGGATGGTTCAACATAAGAAAATCAATCAACGTAATACACCATATAAACAGATTGAAGGAAAAAAATCACATGATTATATCTATTGATGCAGAAAAAGCATTTGACAAAATACAGCATCCTTTCTTGATAAAAACACTCCAAAAGATTGGAATACAAGGGAATTTTTTGAACATGATAAAGAGTATATATGAAAAACCTAAAGCCAATATTGTTTACAATGGAGAAATCCTAGACTCCTTCCCTCTAAACTCAGGAACAAGACAAGGATGCCCACTGTCTCCGCTCCTATTTAACATTGTCTTAGAAGTACTTGCTCAAGCACTGAGGCAAGAACCAGAAATAAAAGGCATTCAAATTGGAAGGGAAGAAGTCAAAATTTCATTATTTGCAGATGACATGATCCTATCCATAGAAAACCCTGAGAGATCTACAACGAAGATTCTAGAACTCATAAATGAGTTTAGTAAAGTCGCAGGTTATAAGATCAATGCACAAAAATCAGTAGCATTTCTGTACACCAATAATGAACAAGATCAGGAGGAAATCAAGAAACAAATACCATTCACAATAGTAAATTAAAAAATCAAATACTTAGGAATAAATTTAACTAAAGAGGTAAAGAACTTATACACCGAGAACTATACAAGATTGTTCAAGGAAATCAAAGAAGACCTAAATAAATGGAAGACTATTCCTTGTTCATGGATAGGAAGACTGAACATTATTAAGATGTCTATCCTACCAAAACTGATCTACACATTCAATGCAATCCCAATAAAAATCAACGCAGCCTTCTTTAAGGAACTAGAAAAACTAACTATGAAATTTATTTGGAAAGGAAAGAGACCCCGAATAGCCAAAGACATACTGAAAAAGAAAAACGAAATTGGAGGAATCACACTACCTGACTTCAAAACATACTATAAAGCTACGGTGGTGAAAACAGCATGGTATTGGCATAAGGAGAGACACATAGACCAATGGAATCGAATTGAAAGCTCTGATATAGAACCTCACATATACAACCACATAATATTCGATAAAGCCACCCTACCCTCTCAACTGGGAGAGAGTGGCCTATTCAACAAATGGTGTCTGGAGAACTGGATAGCAATATGTAGAAGAATGAAAGAGGATTACCATCTCACACTTTATATAAAGATCAACTCAAGATGGATCAAAGACCTAAATATAAGAGCCAAGACCATAAAAACCTTAGAAAGCAGTGTAGGGAAACATCTACAGGACCTTGTAATAGGAAATGGATTTATGAATATCTCACCAAAAGCACGAGCAGCAAAAGAACTAATAGATAAATGGGACTTCCTCAAAATTAAAGCCTTCTGCACCTCAAAGGAGTTTGTCAAGAAAGTAAAAGGGAGCCCACACAGTGGGAGAAAATATTTGGCAATCATATATCTGATAAGAAACTTATAACTTGCATATATAAAGAACTCTTATATCTTGAAAATAAAAAGATAAACAACCCATTTAAAAAATGGGAAAAAGACTTAAACAGACACTTCTCCGAAGAAGAAATACAAATGGCAAGAAAGCACATGAAAAAATGTTCCAAATCTCTAGCCATCAGGGAAATGCAAATCAAAACTACAATGAGATACCATCTTACACCCATAAGATTGGCAGCTATGAAAAAAACAGAAGAATACAAGTGCTGGAGAGGATGCGAAGGAAGGGGACACTCATCCACTGCTGGTGGGAATGCAGAAGGAGCCAACCATTCTGGAGGACAGTATGGCGGTTTCTCAAAAAACTAGCCATAGATTTGCCATATGACCCAGCAATACCACTGCTGGGTATATACCCAGCAGAACTGAAAACAAGGACACAAACCGATATATGTACACCAATGTTCATAGCAGCATTGTTCACTATTGCCAAAAGTTGGAATCAACCCAAATGCCCATCACCAGATGAGTGGATCAATAAAATGTGGTATATACACACAATGGAATACTACTCGGCTGTAAGAACAAACACACTACAAATACACTTGATAACATGGATGAATCTTGAGAACCTTATGTTGAGTGAAGCAACTCAGACATTGAAGGACAAATACTACATGACCTCAATGATATGAAATAAACAAGCTGCCCTAGATAGCAAGAGACTGAACGATAGGCTTACAGGAAATCGGAGGGTGGAGGAAGGATATGAGCCGATGTCTGCAGGGGTGGAATTTAAGACGAGATGGTGGTAAGTATGAACACAAAGAAGAGATAAAAGGGGGGCAAGGGGTTGCCTTTGGTTGGGGCTTTGCGGGTTTGAGGGTGGCTGGGGAGGGACGGATGGGTAACGTTGCCCAAAAGTGGGGGAGGGATGGGTAGCATACGAACACAGGAGAGGGTCAGGTGTTGGTGGGGAGTAAAATGCCGAGAAAATCATATCAAAATATAATAAAGAGGGTTACCTGTTTAGAATGCTCGGAGGGGAGGGTCTGATGCAGGACGGGCTCCTGGGGAATGTCTAAATGCTCATTCTGCCAGAGTGGGAGACACCATGGGGTAGAAACCCAAGTAGTGAGAGTGGGGGAGGACTAATGCCATCAAATAGAGGGAACTGTATCTCGAGAGAGAAAGGGTGGCTCCCAGGGCATTGGGGCAGTTGAGCAAGTTAGGCCCTGAACACTATTCCATCTATCTCTGCAAGTGGCTCCTCAGGAAACGGAGGTTGGCTGTCACTGTGGGCACCAAGGTGGAAGGGAAAATGGACGTTAAATGTGTGGAACCAAAGTAAATGGGGGGTAAGAGAGGAGTTTCTTGAGAGTACACAAGGATGGATATAAAACATGTAATATTACACCATAACATATAGGAGATGACAGACTGATAATGTAAACCATAATGTAAAACATAGGATAACTAAAAATGTAAAGAACTGTGTATCCTAAAGTATGCACCATAATGTAAGCACAGATGTCACCTTGTTAGAAAGCTAATGTCTCAGACTCTGTACATCACTTTAAGTAAATATGATATGAATAGGGCGTAAGAGTATCACTGTGGAAGGGAAAAGGTTTTCTGGTGGATGTGTGGGAGTGCTGTATATTATATATATACATTGCTGTGGTCTAGGACTCCTGTGAAGAAAAGCTGAATAATTAGGGGGGGGGGGGGAAGAAAAAGATAGGATGTGGAATTTTTTCAAGTCAACATTCTTTATCTAAGTTCTTTATCTAACTTTATCCAAGTTCTTTATCTATCCTTTAAACCCACCGCTATATGCCATTCCCTGGTAAGGGACCATGACATTATATTGGGCTTCAAATTTCGGGGAGTTCTGGATCACAGAGTGTTTCAACAATGGCAATGGAGGGATACTGGTATGGGATACCAATGACAGGTGATATATGGCTGACAGGGAGCTGTACAGAACATATGTCCAGGGTGCATGGTAATGTTTGAATATACTCATAGTGGCAACATTTTAAAAACCACAGTAGGGGGGGTACTGGGTTCCTGGCCAGTGGTGCTCTGTCGTGGTCCCTAGGGGAGCAGCGACAGTCTCCCAGGTACAGTGGCGGGGACCGGGAGGGAGTGAGGGTTCAACAGTGAGCCCCTGATGCTAATGACTATGCTTGTGAGCTGATAAACCTAAAATAAGAACAAGGCCTAGAGCAACATTGTGCCTGGGAATTTCCTCCTGTCAGCCTTCATGTTACTCAAATGTGGTCAGTCTCGAAGCCAAACTCAGCATGTAAATGCAATGCCTTTCCCCCAGCGTGGGACATGACACCCGGGGATGAGCCTCCCTGGCAACGAGGGACCACTATCAACTACCAACTGATGATGCAACTGGAAAATGACCTTATACGGAAGGTTCAATGCGGATCAGCAGAATATCCATGTCTACATAAAATACCATGACTTTAAAATGCTGTTTGACCTAAAGTAAGGGGGAAATGGAAAGGAGAAATGAGTTTATATGGCTACGAGTTTCTAAAAAAGAGTCTGGAGGCTGGCAGAAGGATTGCCCTCATGCACAACTGAGCAGAGTCAGAGAGACAGATAAAGCAGATACAACCCCCAGATATTGGTTCCTTTGAGGGCTAAAGAGACCCATGGGAGTTATGGTCATGGCCAATGGGGTTAACTACCAGGGCAGATGGCCCCTCTTTGGAAATGGTGTTTATGTGTGATGAATTTGGACTCAGATGGGATCTCCCTTCATAAGACTTTCATGCTAATGTGCTGGAGGTGCAGTTAATGTTGGGGTTTAAGATATATTTAGGGGATTTGAATCTCTGGACTGACAATGTGATAGCCAGGTCCTGAGCCTCAACAGACTCCAGCACCTACAATCTGATCTATTGGACTTACCACACTCAGCTAAGATGGAGTTGAAGAAGGACAACCACCACACCATGGAGCCTAGAGTGATTACAACTGAAAGTGGGAGGATTGCATCCAGCATCCATGTGAAATCTGAGCCTCCTCTTGACATAGAGGTGTAATGGACACAACCAATCCAATGTCCACATAGAAAAGGTGGCATTGGATTGGGAAAAGTGGACATGGTAGACGATGGGTATGGGGAAAGGCAGGAAGAGATGAGAGGTGGAGGCGTCTTTGGGACATGGAGCTGCCCTGGATGGTGCTTCAGAGGTAATCACCGGGCATTGTAAATCCTCACAGGGCCCACTGTATGGAATGGAGGAGAGTATGGGCCATGATGTGAACCATTGTCTATGAGGTGCAGAGGTGCCCAAAGATGTACTTATCAAATCCAATGGATGTGTCATGATGATGGGAACGAGTGTTGTTGGGGGGGGAGAGGGGGGTGGGGGTGTGGGGTTGAATGGGACCTCACATATATATTTTTAATGTAATATTATTACAAAGTCAATAAAAAATAAAAAAATTAAAAAAAACAAAAAAAAAAACAAAAAAAAAAAAACAAAGACAAGCTGGGAAATTCTCAATGCTGGAATCACTTTCCCTTTTAAGGCATTCAACTGATTGGGTTAAGCGG
Source organism: Dasypus novemcinctus (assembly GCF_030445035.2). NCBI lineage: Eukaryota > Metazoa > Chordata > Mammalia > Cingulata > Dasypodidae > Dasypus > Dasypus novemcinctus. The sequence goes on along the minus strand of NC_080696.1, from coordinate 34,909,058 downwards.
CACATTTGCTGATGGCAATCTCCCTGACTGATGTAATTATAACCAGCTCTCTGTGATTTACTACTGCAGTAAAGTCAATGGTGACTAAAGTCCATAAATGCCCTTGTATAACAGTTAGCCCAATGCTGAGTTGACACAATAGCCTAACCATCACAGTAGGTTTTGAATTTCTCTTCTAGACTCCCACCTCCCAATGCAGAGACCACTTTACAGGTTCCTGGGGGCAGGATGCCACCTCACTGTCTGCAGGAATCAGTGTTCCAGGTAGTGTAGCCCATCTGCAGGGTCAGCGTGAAGCAATCTGGCATGTTCACCACATGCTCCTTACCAAACTCTAGTGACTTAATGAGTCTCTGATTTCCTTTATTCACTTCTGCATCAGTCAAGGCTCTCCAGAGAAACAGAACCTACAGAATACATACATACATATATACCACACAAACATATATACCTTATATACATATATACCATACATACCTATATACCATAAGTACATGTGTACAAAAATATGCATGTAAAGAATTTATCATAAGGAAATGGCTTATGCAACTGTAGGAGCTGACAAGTCTGAATTTCATTGGGCACGCTGCAGGATGGAAATTCTTGATGTTGAAGTGTCCAGGCAGAAATGCTTCTGACTCTGGAATCCTCCCTTCTTGCTATTAAGGCCTCCAACTTGTTGGGTGAGACCCATCCAAGGTTATCTCCTTTACTGATTGTAGACGTTGATCCCATCTACAAAATACCTCCACAGCAACCACCAGCCCAGTGTTTGACAGTACAATGGGGACACCATAGCCAAGTTGATACGTAGAATCAACTATCACAACTTCTAGGGCACATGTCTTCTCCCTCTCTTTTTCCTTCCTTCCTCCCTTCCTCCCTTCCTCCCTTCCTCCCTTCCTCTCTTTCCTTTGAAAAATATGCATTTATTTCAAATGACAACAGCTAATCCCACAACAGGTAACAATTGACTATATACCTGGAACTGTGCTAAGGGCCTTCCTTGAGTTATCTTATTAATTTTACACAAAGCCGCTTGAGGTACCTACCCTCGTTATCACTCTTCTACCACAAGGAAACTGAACATCAAGTATTCAATAAGGAGTGAGGGTTTGAACCCCACTCCCAGCCTCCTCGGCACTTGCCCACTCTCTGTGACCATCCTGAGGCCAGGATCAGAGCAGCAGAGCAGAGCCCCTCCCATACCCCCTGTACCCACACAGAGTTCTGGGCATAGGGAGGGGGAGAGGCTGCTATCCTTGTTGAATTACTGAATGACCAGGCCTGCTCCCTGGAAGTACCTGGCCTGGAGGGGAGGGAAAGCAGGGTTTGGTGAGCACAGAGCTGATTAAAAGCCAAACTGTTTTTTTTGCCATATCTCAAGCAAGCCCTGAGCCCTACACAGCTGCTGCCAGCCTTTTCTTTGGCACAAGTTCAACCTGTTTACTGAGGCAGGGCCTTTGCCATGTCAGGGCCTTTTGTCTGTAGGCCCAGGACAGGGCACCCATGGGCACGAGGAAACTGTGGTTCTGCTGCCAGTCCCTGCAGTGATGTGCCATCAGGAAACCATTCTTAACTGTGCCCTCCACAGGCAGGGTGCATCTGATGATTTATCATCAGCCACTGGGTAGGGATGGGCAAGTGGGACATTTCCCCATCTTGCAAAAAGCAGGGATGAGAACAAGCTGAGTAGCAGCCTACAGGTTGGTGTGGGATTTGTGCAAATTTATGTGTGTATGTGTGCATGCATGCAAATCTTGACTATGAGTCAGAATGAGTTCAAAGAACAGTCTTGGGCTCAAAATATATTTGAGGTTTATTCTGAGAGGGGAGGGGACATTGAAGGGCCACCCTACTACCTCATGGGGCATTTGGTTCTCCTGCAAGTTTCCCTTTTTCCATTCACAATGGATTGTCTTCCTGTATTTGGGCTTGGTGGGGCTCAGGGAAGTTGTAGAGGGAGAAGAGGGCTACTGTCTTCCTTCCTTCCATTTTTTATTCCTTCCTTTCCCATTCCCTTCCTCCTTGACCCTCCTTGTTCCTTCTGCTCTCCTGGTCTCCCTCATTCTGAAAAGGATTCTGAGGTGGCTTGAGTATCTATGGCATATATAATTTTGGTTGCAAGTCATCTCGAGTTTCCACATGCTGCTGCTGCTTCATTTTGCATGATGAATGTCTCTTTCCAGAGTCATCCCCTGCAGGATGTGGGGCAAATGTGTCAGCATCATCCAATCCTGGGAACCTGGCCCCAGGCTATACCTTGGCCTTCCCCTTAGAACTCCATGGCTGCTCAGATGCCTTGTCTTCCAGGGTCCTCCCCAGAAAGGGGAGGGGGTGTATGGGGCTCATTGGACCTTGTGGATTGGCCTCAGGATGACCTTGGGCATTGGCCCACTGATGTCCTTTGAGTTCTGCTTGGTCCAGCACTGCTCCTGGGCATTCGTAGGCTGGCATTAGTGGCTATATCCTGAGCTGGGGTGAGCTGTGCTCTGCCCTGCCTGGGTCCCAAGTGGGTGGAACAGCTGTCCTCCTTTTAAAACCGGTTTTATTTAGCTATATTCACATACTATGCAGTCTGTCCAAACTGTACAATCAGCAGGTTTCAGTATAATCACAGAGCTATGCATTCATCACCACAATCAATTTTAGAACATTTTCATTACTCTAAAAAGAAAAGCCCCACATCCCTTAATGGTCACCTCTCAGTCTTTATCCATCCCCAGCCCTGCATAGCCCCCAATCCATTTCTGTCTCTATAGATTTATTTTTATCTACATTTTATATAAATGGACTCATATAATATGTAGTTCTTTGTGTCTAGTTTCTATCACATAGCATAATGTTTTAAAATTATTATTAAATTAGAAAAGTTGTGAACTTATAAAACAATCATGTGTAACATCCTGGACTCTTCTACATCACACTCCACCACCAACACCTTGCATTGTTGTGGAACATTTATTAAAAATGATGCAAGAAACATTATTGGAATAGTACTGCTACCTATAGTCTATAGCTTTCCTTTGGTGTATTTCTTCCATAAACCACTCCCTTATTAACCTCAGGTGTTAGTATTGTACATGTGTTATTGTTCATGAGAGAACACTCTCATATTTGTACTTGCAGCTTCCCTTTTGCTCCGGCATTCCCCTCAGCCCACACTTCAGCCTGGGGAAGGCAGGGCTTGGGCAACATCCCTCTGCTACTGGCCTGCTTTGGGTTCTCTCTTCTTCCCACAGTGCCATGGGGCAGAGTGGGAGGGACATCCCCACCCTCTTGCCAACCAGAGTGGGGTCCTTCAAGCCATAGACTCTTCTTCTCCAAGTGGCATCTGTTTTTCCCTTTCCCTGAATGTAGCTGAGAGAACTTGCTTACCTCGAATTACCTAAGTCAGGAGTGAGTTAAAAAATATTACACTATAACCATGGGAAGATGGCGTCCACTTTCTAACTGGAAAAGAGAGTTACTGTAAGGACACCCATAGAGTGTGGATGGGCCCGGGAAGACTAGTGGGTGGTAGGGTTCTCCCCTACTCTTACAGGGTGGGAATGCCCTTCTCGGGGATCTGCTCCCCTCTTCTTGCCAGTTCAGGATGGTTTAGCCCACCCCCACCCCCTTGCTCAGTTATCAAAGGGAAAGGCAGGTCATGTGGACTAAACTGAGGTCCTGGGGGAGGCTGATTCCAGACAAGAGGCAATAGTGCCATTTCTAGTACATTATATAGTAAAGCCCAACAAATGCAAAAGATTACTTATGTATGAGAATGAAACAAAGGCTCTACAGAGTGGGAGGTTAGAACTGGAGGCCTCTCTGGAGGTCTTTTAATAAAGCTCAACCTTGTTTCAAGCAAAAGAGACTGACCTGAGAAGGAGATATGCTTTGCCAAAGGGAGCCCCGCAGGCTGGGACGGGCTATTGGCATCCCCACCTTGTGAGGGCAGGTGCTAGGCTTGCCTCCGAGTCTGGATCCGGGTCCATTTCAGGGTCTGCCTGCATGGGGTGCTGCCCTGTCATGTGGGGGTGTGAAGCTGGGTGTGTGTTTTAAATCTGTTTCCTCCACTGTGCAGTGGGGATATCCACAGTGGCCCTCCCCCCCTTTTAAATGATTACATTTGAATTTATACTGAATGGAGCTGTTTGTGATGATGTTTTTATCATCCCTTCCATAAACTCTGTCTCAATCACCTCTATTTTTCTGTCATGCTCAGTTCATAGGTCAGTGAGATTTAGCTGTTGTTAAACATCTGAATAGATCATCTCAGAAAACATAAAGATGGGGTGGGGAGTGCCTCCTGGAGGCCATGGAGTGATTCTGTCAACACTGGGCACCTGCTTTCCAGACCCTTCTGCCACCCATGCTGCGTTTTATTCACTGTGTTTAGAGCAATATGCGTATCAATGAAACACGATGAAAACCTCCCAATTTGAATAATCCTTCTGGTCTTGATCTTTGAAAATCAAGAAATTCACTGGGCTTTGACCTTTAGCCAGAGCTGGAAGAGATCTTTGGGATGACTTGATTTTAGGAGACTGTAAGAACTTGCTCACTTTCACCCCACCACCACGAGTTCATCAGTCTGTGTATTCATCTATCCATCCATCCATCCATCCATCCATCCATCCATCCATCCATCCATTCAACATCCAGCCATCCATCTACCTATCTCTCCATCAATCTATCCATCCATCCATTCACCCACCCATCCATCTCTTCATCCATCCATCTGTCCATCCATCTATCCACTCATCTGCCCATCTATCTGTCCATCCATTCATCCATACATTTGTCCATCCACTCATCCACTCAATAAGAAATGTGTGTTGGGCATGTACCATTTTCAAGACTTGTGAGTAGGGCTACGAGTGATTCAAACATAGACAGGTTTAGACCCAGCCTATGAGGAATTTACAACTCAACCCTGAAGAGGTACCATGAAGGCTCCAAGAGGCTCAGGTGGTCTCTTCAGGGCTCACAGGAGGGTGGAGTGCAGTGCAGAAGTCTGGGCCAAGGAGGTGGATTTAGAGTGGCCCAGAGGCTGAGAAGTCTTCCGACACAGGACCAGGGAGAAAAGTTCTCCAGGTAGAGATCAGAATCACAGCTTTGATACATTCAGTCATTCGCTGACAAATATTTGTTGATGACCCACTAAGTGCCAGGACATAGTGGTCAAATCAGAGAAAATATGAGCCACATGCAGGTTATACACAAATCACCCTCACATCAGCTCACACAGCTTGACAGACACTAATTACGGAATCAGAAATTCCATAAGTGGGCAGTCTGGTTGATGTGTAGGTCGGAGACTCAGGCCATGCCTGCCCTGGGGGTAGCTGACCTCAGCATGTTCATCCTTCACCTTCAGGCTTACACTGTGGGCTGCAATGGGGCTACCACCTTGTAGGCATCATTGCAGAGACAAGCAGGGATCAAAAGAGTCTGTCCGGGAAGCCCTCCATCCCTGCACCACAGAGTTTCCCTCACATCTACTGGCTGATGCCAACTGCAAAGCAGGCTGGGAAGACATTTGGGCTCTTTTGGCTTCTGTAGCAGCAGCTGGTATTGGGAAGGGGTCTGCCTCATTGGGAAAGTGGGCAATCAATCCCTTGGTTCAGTTTGGGGAGTGGCGTATTGTTTTGGGGAGGCAGGAAGTAAAATTGGATGCTTGGGTCAGCATCTGCTTGTGCAGGCAGGCTTGGTCCTTGGGTAGTTGGCAGTGTCAGTAGTCAAGGGTGGACACTCCCTGTCCTCTAGCACGGGGCCAGGCATCTGCAGGGCTCTGCTCCTTTAATTGGAGCATTTCCTGACTGTCAGTTGAGCTCCAGCACAGACACCAGGGTTTCAAAACAAAGGTTGCTGCTAGCATTTAGGAAACTTCTGACGTCAAGTCTAGTTTACCTCTTGTGGTTTTTCCCTGACCCAAGACTGGTCTGAAGTGTGGCCCAAGAAAGGTTAGCGTGTTTGGTCTACCCAGAACTTAGTACTCGGGGCAGGCCCTTTGCGTGGCAGGCATCACCATTGCCAAATGTAGATGAGTTCAGATCCTGTTAGCTAGAAATTTTGAAGAAATGGTGCCTGGGGGTGACTTGGTTGAGGGAGGGGGACAGGGCAGTGAAAGCTGATTGTGATTGCAGGAAATTCTTAGGGTTTGGGAATATCTTGGATTTTGTGCTGCTGCTTTCTGATCTATAGTCACAAAGGTTTCGGGACCATGGCAGAGGTCAGAGGTCAGAGGCTCTGCAGGGTGTGATGGAGTTCTGTGACCCTGTGTGTGCCAGCACAGCCCCCTCCTCTATTCTGCACTCAGCATAGAGGGAACCTCAGAGAGGGGGTGCTTCCCTTCCCAACCCACACTCCAGTTCCCATGACACTACCCCCCCCAAACAGCCTAGAAGCTGGGGGATGTGGCAGACGTTGTGAGGTGTAGCCCAGACTCCCTTCAGCTGCAGATGTCCTGGGGGCAGCCCATAGTGGTCAGCTCTTAGGGGGGATGGCCCTGCTTTTCACACCTCCCAGTGTCCAATAGCTGGTGCCCCCCTCCTCTGTCAGGCTCTAGAGGTGGCCTTTCTAGAAACTCCATTGCAGTTCATTTTCTCCACATGCCCTCTCCTGCTCTTTCTTGCCCTTACTAAGGCACTAGTCCCAAGAACATTCCCTGCAACAATATTCTCTATCTCCCAACCCCAGGAAGGGGGTAGCATGGGGAAGACCATCTGGAGTGATTCAGATGGTGCCCTCACATTGAACCTGGGTGCAATGCCCAGGCTGCCTCCCTCCAGTGGTCCCACCTGCTGGGACCTAGCTGCCACTGTGTTGCTTGGCCCCCACTTGCTCTGTCCTCTCCCAGCCTATAATACCCAATTCTTATTATGTTCTTAAGGAGAGAAGTTTATCTATCCTTCTGCCTGCTTCTCCCCCAAACCATGCTCCTATTTATTTTTAAAGATTTATTTATTTATCCCCTTCCCCCCCCCCCCCCCCCCGCGTTGTCTGCTCTCTGTGTCCATTAACTGTGTTCTTCTGTGACTGCTTCTATCCTTATCAGCAGCACCGGAAATCTGTGTTTCTTTTTGTTGTGTCATCTTGTTGTGTCAGCTCTCCATGTGTGCTGCACCATTTTTGGGCCGGCTGCACTTTTTCATGCTGGGCGGCTCTCCTTATTGGGGCTCACTCCTTGTGCGTGGGGCTCCCCTACGTGGGGGACACCCCTGCATGGCAGGGCACTCCTTGTGTGCATCAGCATTTGCGCATGTGGGTCAGCTCCACACAGGTCAAGGAGGCCCGGGGTTTGAACCACGGACCTCCCATGTGGTAGGCGGATGCCCTATCCATTGGGCAAAGTCTGCTTCCTCCCATGCTCCTATTTAAGTTCATGAAGGCCATGTCTCATGCAAGGGCCTGCCTTCCTGAAGCTTCTCTCTTAGCCCTGAATGATTGCAAGCTGCTCTTAAATGAGGATTTTTCCAGGATGTCCAGGAACATGGTCCACCACCAATAACAGCCATGGGTAGGCATAGGAGGACGGTGGGGTGTTTCTTCCCATCACAGCCACCCACCAGCTCAGATGCACAGTAACTAATAATAACGGCATCTAATCTCTATGGAGCACTTGCTACCTACCCAGCCCTGCTGCAAGTGTGTTACTTTATTGTATCAAAAGAGTTTTATTGTAAAACCTACCATTGATTAGTGTGCAATTTGGTAGTATTCATTATACTTACCATATGTTGCCACCATCCATTATCCCAACTTTTTCATCATCCCAAACAAAAACTCTGCAGCAGTTAGGTAACAACTCCCTCTTTCCCTCATCCCTGGCCCCTGGTAACCTGTAATCTACTTTCTGTCTCTATGAAATTCCTGACTCTAGTTATTTCTTATAATATACAATGGGTGTCTTTTTGTATCTGGCTTATTTCACTCAACGTGATGTCTTCAAGATTCATCCATGTTGTCATGTGAATCAGAATTTCATTTCTTTTTTTGGTCTAATAATATTCTATTGTAGGGATATATCATATTTTGTTCATCCATTCATCTATTGATGGAATATCTGTTGATGGATGAGCAGAAATGCTTTGAAGGCTATCAAATGGCACCTCACTGAGAGAAAACCCCTATATTTTCTTCCCTTAGGGTCTTGGCAGTTGAGACAAATGGTTCTCTTGTTTTTCTGTAGTTTGTCAGAAAGCAACAGACAAAGTGAACCCGCACTAGAATGCACACCTAGAGCAGGCTTCCTGGTGCTGGGATGCAGCTGGGAAGTGTTGCTTCACATTTGGGTGAAACAATCAATCCAGCTTAAAAATACAGTAAGCCTTCATGCCTGTTCACTGCTCCAAAGGGGCTGGGGTTCTGACCTCACATCCCAGAGGCACCAGTGCTGTAGCACTGAAGATAAAAATCCACTGATACTGTCCTTTTCCACGGACCCTTAAATGAGGATGTAGGAGAAAGCTGTAAAATTCTAGAACAACCAGGAGGCATGTCCCTCCCCCACCCCCACCCCCTGCCCCCAGTGTGGCCTTTCCCCTCACAGGTCTTGGCATCTGGCTCTCCCATGATTCTCTTCTTGACCACTCTTTCTTTATTCTCTCTTGGTGCATACTGACCTCATGAGATACCTTCCAAGTTTTGTCCCCCCTAGTGTGCGTGTGTGTGTGTGTTCAAGCTCTCTGTGTCTTCACTGCACTTTGCAGTGACCTTCACACTTCTCCAAAAAGCCGTGGAGTACAATTTTGCACCTTGGTTTTTTTCCCCCTTTTTTAACCTTTTTTTTTAAAAAGATATATAGATCACAAAATGTTACATTAAAAAAAATAAGAGGTCCCTATATACCCCACTCCCCACACCCCTACTCCTCCCACATCAACAACTTCTTTCATTATGAACCTTGTTTTAACATCTTTTGGGGAGGATATGAGCCGAGTTGTGCTTATTACATACATGAACTCATGACTTTGCCAGCAGACAAAATCAGCAAGAAGGCAGAAATTTTTTAAAATAATGCAAACGAATCTTTATATAAAATAACTAGGCAGGGGGGAAGGAAGCACACCTTCCTGGCCAGTCTGCTTCCAGGGTCAAGGTTGGGAGGAGTGGGTGTCAAAGAAAGGCAAGGGCACTGGTCTATACACCATCTCCCAGTGTGGCTGTAGCAGCATCCACCGTCTTAGGATGCTGGCTGGCCTCAACCTTCATCTGCCACAGAGGCCTGGGGCTGCCAGATTCTTCCAAAGGAGGCAGAAGGAGCCCTCAGAACATCCACAACTTCCCTGATGGCTGGGTGTCTGATGGAGAGAGGTGGGGATAGGGGTATGGGGAGAGGTTCTGCCAAGTAACACTAAGGTCGAGATTGGGGAGGGGGTGACAGGTGATTCCTCGGGGGGTTGAGGTCCTTCGGGCTGGCAGCTGTGCTTGAGGAGTGGTAGTTGGGGGATGAGAGTCATGGGAAGGGCAGGCCTGGGAGATGCTGCCGCTGTGACTTGGGCTGGGCACACCAGGGGCTACCACCTCCTGATTTACAGGGCTTCAATGCAGGTTCCATCTGGCGGGCAGAAGTGGCCACAGTAGGTGCAGAAGCAGGAGGGTGAGGACTTGGGGCTCCATCATTTCTTACAAAATACTTTTCCTAGTGGGATGGGCAGGGTATGGGCAGTGGTCTGAAGCCTTGGCAGGCTTGTCAGCTAAAGGGGAAGGTGATGACATGGTGGTGACAGTATCTTGTGTCAGAGATAACAAGGGTCAGGAGGAAGAAAGCTGCTGTGGGTTAAAGTGTCTGGGGTTAGATGCAGGGCCCTGGCTCTTAAAAGCCATGGGCTCCAGGAGACTGGGTATGTCCAGGGGCAAATGGGCCTCACTGGCACTGCTGCTGTGCACTGGAGGAAGGCGGGGGATCCCAGGAGTGCTGCATCTTCACCCACCTCTCCAGAGGAGGGCTTGGGACCCTGGCTGGCGCTGTCCCTGCAACAGGCTGGGAGGCAGCCAGAGAAGGCTGGACGGCAGGCCTGCAGACAGCCTTCTCCTGGCAGACAGTCTCTCTCCTGGCACGGGGTCTTCTCTTCAGAGGCCCCGGCCTGGGCACAAAGGGAGGGGCCACTCCGCATCTCAGCACAGGCTTGAAGGCAGAGGGCCTGGCCTGGGGGCTGTGCCTCCTTCTCTTGTGTGGGGGCTCTCAAACCAGAGGGGCTCGTCAAACTTCTCTTGCCTTTGTTGCACTGGCTGAGCGCCCTCAGCACAGTCTCCCTGGCACAGGGGTCTGGGGGCTTCTCAGGGGGCGGACACATTGCAAAGCGGCTCCCTCTGCTCTCAGGAGGAGCGATTTTGATGGTGACCGGGCTCCAGACCTGCCCGGGGTTCCGGGCATTCTAAAGCAACCTCTTCATGTGAGTGTCCCATGTGCAGATCAGATCCGGCCCGAGATGGTCTGCGGGGGCAGCTTGTTGGGAAAGTGCCTCCAGGCCTCAGGGACCAGCACCCTCCAGAGATTGACGTGCTCCCATTCAGGCGGGATCTGGGGCAGAGGTCGGGTGCGCCCCAAGCGCTGACGGAGGATTTGGCGAACAGGACGCTCAGCCGGGGCTGCCAGGGGGCTGGCGGGCTTGAGCGGCGGGGGTCTTGCGCACCGGGGGTGGCGGTGGCGGGGGCTCGGGTGTGCCCAGGTAGCTGCCCATGACCGTGGTGTGGCGGGGGCTGTTCCTTTGAGCAGGGATTCCGCTTCCAGAAGGTCTGAGTCTGAGGACGCGGCCAGGGGTTAAGCCGCAGTTCTCCAGTGACCGTTGACCTTGGAGCGCCCGGAAAGCGCGAGGGGCATCGGGGCGCTCAGGGCACTCGGGACCCTCAGACCACTGGGTCCACGCACCAGGCAGGAGCCCCGCGGACACCAGACCTCTCGGGTCGCAGCGGCAGCTCCGGAGGCACCCCGGAATCCAGAGGATAAGGGAAGCTCAAGCCTCTCTCCTTCCCACAGCTGCCCCAGGTGTTTGGTTCTGGGGAGAGGGGCTGAGGGGCTGCCTCTGCTTTGGTGCTGCCACTTAATGTAAGATAATAGAATGGTTTCTACCAGGTCATGACAACTGTAGATAGTGGATTGCTGGGTCATATGGTAATTCTATGTTCAACTTTCTGAGGAACTGATTTCCACCGTGTCTGCACCATTTCACAATCCCGCTGTAAGTAGTCTAATTTCTCTGCATCCTCACACACACTAGTTATTTTCTTTCTTTCTTCTTAAATAATAGCCATCCCAGTGGGCTTGACGTGGTATTTCATTGTGGTTTTGATTTGCATTTCCCTGATGACCAGTGATGTTGAGCATCTTTTCATGTGTGTGCATGTGTTTGTGTGTGTACCCATTTGTATGCTTCTTTACTTACCATAACTTGCTCCATCCTTGTAACAACCCGATGTGATGATACTAGCTTTCTGCTCATTTTACAGATAAGGAAATAGAGGCTCAGAGAGGCTAAATGACTGGCTCATATCACACAGCCAGTAAGTGGGAGAACCAGGATTTAAAACCAGGCTGTCTGGCTCTTGTTAACAGCACTTGGCTCTCAAGTAGGAAAAGAGAAGGAAAAAAGGGGGTTAGAAGGTTGTAAGTCTTCAAGGGAAATAACATCATCTCTTGCTCAAACTGACGGAAAACACCACTCTCAGCCCTCCATCACCACAATAGCATATTTCCTGTATTTAAGGTTTAAACTGAGAGCAATCAAAAACCACTATAGACTCATAATGGCCCTCAGAATCAGGAAGTTCTTATTTCTCTCTTCCTTACTAATGAGGATTCAACCCACAAGAGAACAGCGTGCCTCAAAAGTGATGAGGCACACCTCTATAATCAGCTGAGCTCCAGGTTCTTCCATAATGGCATGAGGCCAATGGATTTGGGTAATTGAATACATCAGAAATTAGGGGCCATCTCCAGATTTCATGCTCAGATCTAGTTATGGGTTTCATTGTGTTCCCCAAAAAGACATGTTCACGCCCTAACCTGTGACAGTGATCTTATTTGGAAATAGGGTCTTTAAAGGTATGATAAATTAAGATAAGACCATGTTGGGATTAGGGTGGGCCCTAATCCAATATGATTGGTGTCCTTATAAGAAGAGAGGAGGTACAGGCAGATGAATAGAGGGGAGAAGGCCCTGTGATACCTAAGGCAGAGATGGAAGCCCAAGGATTGGCTTCCTACCAGAAGCTAGGAAGAGGCAAGGAAACAGTTTCCTTCCAGACTTTGAACCTCTTGCTTACAGGAAAGATTCTTTCATACAGATTTCATATTTCTGTTCTCCAGAACTATGAGATAATGCATTCTGTTGTTTTAAGTCATCCAGTGTGTGAAACTTTGCTAGAGCAGCCCTAGACAGCAAGACAGATAGGAATATGACACAAAACTCACCCCAAGACATTGTCTTTGCTATCTACATTTCTTTTGTCTCATTTCTGGGAATGTCCTGAGTTGGTTCAACCCAGGGGGCCATGGAAGAGGATTCTTTCTGAACCTGTTCATCTCTGAGGGGAAAGCACTCAGAGCAGTGTCATTCAAAGGGTGCTTCTCGGTCATGGGCACTGGAATCCCCCAAGATACCGGTGAATAAGCAAGCTTCTAGGCCACAGGGTCAAAAACCACAGAAATAAAACTTGAGAATATGTACTTTAAAGCCATGAAGGAGAAGTTGTGCTCAGTCTCAGGGGGCAGGAAGGGGTTTATTTGGGTTGAGGAATTTTGAAGAGAGGGATAGAGCAGTTCAGTAAAGGCTGAGGGACTGAGGAAGCACACCACAGAGATGAATCTTGGGTGAACCATGCTAGCAGCTGGGAAGGAGATTGGGGTGGAGAATTACTAAGGGACTGGTAGACTGTTGAGGCCAATGTGGTCAATTCAGAAGTCTCCCACAGAGACTATGTTTTAGTATTCCACCTGCTAAGACAAATACCACACAATGGGTTGGCTTAAACAATGGGAACTTATTGGTCAAGGTTTTGAGGTTAGGAGAAGTCCAAAATTGAGGCATCAGCAAGGCGAAGCTTTTTGCCCGAACACTGTGGCATTCTGGGCTGACTGCCAGAGATCCTTGACTCTTGACTTTTCTGTCATGTGACAATGCACATGGTGATATCATCTCCTTTCTCTTCCAGGTTTCCTTGACTTTTAGCTTCTGTCTGGTCCTTGTGGCTTCTCTTTCTGTGTTCAATTTCTTTTGCTTATAAGGACTTTGGCCATGTTGGATTAAGGCCTGCCTTCATTCAGTTTGGGCACATCTTAAGTAATAACATCTTGAAAGATCTTGTTTACAAATGGGTTCACACTCACAGGACCAGGAGTTGGGACCTGAACATGCCTTTTGTGGGAGGCCCCAGGGCCTCCTGACTCATGTAGTAAGCTGGCGCATGCGCAATGCTGCCGCACACAAGGAGTGCTGTGCCATGCAGGGGTGCCCCCGCATAGGGGTGTCCCATGTGCAAGGTGTGCACCCTGCAAGGAGAGCTGCTCTGTGTGTAAAAAGTGCAGCCCACACAGGAGTGGCGCTGCACACTTGGAGAGCTGATGCAGCAAGAAGATGCAACAAAAAAGAGATGCAGATTCCCAGTGCCACCTGATAATGCAAGTGGACGCAGAAGAACACACAGCGAATGGACACAGAGAGCAGACAATAGGAGGCAAAGGGATAATAAATTAAATCTTAAAAAAAAAAAGGAATTTTTCAGCTTCCTGCTAAATGAGAGGAAGGTCATGAGATGAAAGAGATCTTCAAAATAGATTTTAAAGTTTGGGCAGACATGCCCTTTTCTTCAAAGAACAACACACTGACTTGCAATATCTTCATATTGCTTCCAAGCTGCAGCATCCTTGCTCTCCCTAAGAGTGATCAATGGTAATATTCTTTTGGGAATATTTGGAATTTTCCTAATAAATGGAGACTGTTTTTCCCACCCAGCCTCATGGCACAGTGACCATTTGAGGTGACACTGATATAGCCTGTGCATTAAATCAAAATTATTTCCAAGAGTACCTAGTCTCCAAGATGGCCAGATAAGTAATATAGGCCCTACAGTCTTTGAATGTTCAGAAGGGATGTGAGACTGAGTGTGTATTCAGGGCTGCCTCCAGACGATGTGGAAGATATGCTAATCCAAACTGGCTTGGATGTGGAGAATATGTAACTCACCTGGAGGAAATAACCTATCTGATACTAAGATCAAACACTGAAGAACCTAACCAAAGGTCTGTTTACCATCACTGTTAGTCTTCCTAATCCTATATCCTCTGTATAAAAGGGTCTGGAAAAGGCTGTTCGGGGCTCGGTTTTTATTAGGACAAGAGTCCGCCGAGCCCGGCCGGTCAAAATAAACCAACTTCCTTCTCGGTATTCTCGTGTCCTGGCCTTCGAAACCACGCGTACCCAAATTTCTCCACTACATTTCTGGCGAGCCAGCCAAGAGGCGCTGAGAAGGTCAGAGGCGGCAACAGTTGTTTGCCCCTACCGGACGTCTCCGGGGAGGCAGGGAGGGCCCGGGCGAAACCCAGCCCTGGGCGCCCCTGGACACCCCATTTGAGTCCAGAAAGAGGTTGCGGTTTTCGCTGGAGCCCTTCCGGAGGAGCCGGGGACACCGGGAGGTTTGAGAGACCCTGAGAACGAAGCAAGGAGCTCCACACCTCGGATTGGTAAGACCCCCGGGGGCATAGTGCAGGGAAGGCCTAATTCTGAAATTAGGAGGGAGTCTGATCAACTCTCAAAGAGGAGGCCCTAGTACTCCTGAGAATACAGGAGGAAGCCGTCTCCTCTCCAGGTCCGAGGAAAGGAAAGGGGGGTGGTTGTGTGAGTGTGCTTGTGGCGACTGAGTGAGACGCGGAAAATTGCTTCTGCGGCGCGAGTGCGGAGTCCCGATCCGCAGTTCCGTGGGGACCTCATACGATCAAGGGCGGTCTGGGGGGTCCCTGCAAAGGGACCCTCTTCCATATTGGGGGCTTATACTGATCCGCTAAGGTTAAGAGGCGCCTGAAAGTTCCCGCGAGGGACGTGGCCGGAGACGGACGAAGCGAAAGGCTTGAGTGACTGTTGTACACCGCCGGCACAGGGTGGAAATGGGAAACACACACAGTAAAACCCCGTTAGGATGTATGCTAGAAAACTTCCCCCGTGCATTCCAGGGAGAGATGTACGGCATAAGGTTTCAGCCAGGAAAGCTTAGGATGCTTTGTGAGTTAGAATGGCCAACTTTCGGCATGGGCTGGCCCCAGGAGGGCACTTTGGATCCCCGGATCATCCGTAAAGTCCACGACGCAGTGACTGGAAATCCATGGCATCCAGACCAATTCCCCTACATTGATGCTTGGGAAAATGCTGTGAGCCAAAACCCGCCTTGGTTAAGGAAGTGCATGGCTAAGGAAGCTAGAATTTGCTTAATACAGAAACCGAGGAGTGCCGTCCTAGGGACCAGACCAAACAATCACCGTGCAAAGGGCACAGAGAAAGTGCGTCCCAAGTCCAGTGCTAATCTGCCCATTTTGGAAGGGCCAGATGAATTTGAATTTCCACCGCCTTATGCGATGACTCCCGCCCCCGCGGCCGGCGGTACTAAGAAATGAAAATGAGCTAGTCTCCCTAAACAGTGACCCACAGTCGTCATCCGCACAGGGAAGTGCGATATCCTCACCATCCCCGCCGCTGCTTTTGTCACCACCCCCGCCTCTGCTTTTGTCACCATCAGAGAGGGCACCTATACTATCCCCGCAGTTGCCTTTATCGCCATCTGCACCTGAGAGCCCTACGCCATCCCCACAGCAGTTTTTATCGTCTCGGCAGCGGTCTTTGGCACCTTCGGCAAGGAAAAATGCAGACCAGCTGCTTTTCCAGCCGGTTGCCTCTGGCAACGCCGCTGCAGGGCTACGGGTCAGTCAGGGAGGAGAAGCTAAGAGATTACAGCTCAAACCACAGGGAGCCCCGGGGGCAGAGGGAGCAGGGGAAAAGGATGCTTTCCAGTTCCTGCTCCGTGGAACCCGGGCCCCAATCTTTTACGATGCAGATGGCCAGATTCAGGGGGGAAGCCGGACCTTTATCTATCAGCCCTTTACGACAACAGATCTCTTTAACTGAAAAAGCCACACCCCACCATTTTCGGAGAAGCCTCAGGCCATGACAGACCTTTTCCAGTCCATCATACAGACCCACAGACCCACCTGGGCTGATTGTAAACAACTTATAATGACTTTATTGAACTTTGAGGAGAGAATGCGGGTCACACAGGGAGCGCTAGCCTGGCTTAGAGAGCACCCACCTGAGGGAACTTTGGACAGTGATCTATATGCCCGCTTGCAGTTCCCAGAAGAGGACCCCCTGTGGGATCCAAATAGTGCCGTAGGGCTCAACCGACTAGAGACTTGCCATAGGGCATTAGTTGAAGGATTCAAGGCGGGGAGCCGCGAGGCAGTGAATATGGCAAAGACCAGTCAAATTCTACAGGCTCTAGGTGAGAGTCCTGCTCAATTCTATGAAAGACTGTGTGAGGCGTTCCGTTCCGTGTATACACGCCCTTTAACCCAGATGCTCCTGAGAGCCAAACAATGGTAAATGCAGCATTTGTTGCTCAGTCACAGGCTGACATTCGGAGAAAGCTGCAGAAATTAGATGGGTTTGCTGGAATGAATATCTCTCAGCTCATGGAAGTAGCTACTAAGGTTTATGTCAACCGTGATGAAGAAACAAAAAGGGAGGAAATTAGGAAGATGAGGAAAAAGGCAGATTTTCTGGCCGCAGCCATAGTGGAAAAGTCCATTCCTGTAACAAGGAAGGTAACTTGGCAAGCCCCAGCCCCAAGGAGAGGGAAAGGCCCACGTCTAGGGCGAAATCAGTGTGCATACTGCAAGGAGGATGGACATTGGAAGCGAGAGTGTCCTAGCTGGCCACTTGACCCGGCCTCTGCAGCCAAAGCATTAGCCAGAAAGGCCAGTGGGGTATCACAACCCAAACGCTGGGACCGTAAAGGTTCAGAGAAGAAACCTGCAAATCAGATCATTGGGCTGGCAGGAATGGAGGACTCTGATAGAGATTATTAGGACAGACCGGGCTCCTATTCCCTTGGCCCTGAGGAGCCTATGGTCGGAGTTCAAATTGGGGGCCGCACCATACAGATGATGGTTGACACTGGGGCTCAACATTCTGTAATGACCAAGCCAGTTGGGCCTCTATCAAAAAGACAAGCCACTATCGTAGGGGCAACTGGCAAAAGTGCCCAACGGCCTTTCCTTCAAGCCAGGACCTGCAACATTGGGGGAAGGGAAGTCACTCACGAATTCCTCTATCTTCCGGAGTGCCCAGTCCCCCTCCTGGGTCGAGACCTGCTGTCAAAACTACAGGCTCAAATTACCTTTAGTGCCACAGGGCAATCCACACTGATCTTGGGGCCACAAGACCCTCTGAAGGTAGCGCTAACCCTTCCTCTGCAGGAGGAATGGAGACTATTTTGCCTCAGTGAGACTGGCCAATCCATGGCCACACAGCTCCCCTTTGAAGATGTGCCTGAAGTATGGGCAGAGGGGAACCCGATGGGGATGGCACATGACATTCCTCCAGTTATTATTGAAATAAAGCCTACAGCCAGTCCAGTAAGCATAAGGCAGTATCCAGTTCCATGCAAAGCGCAAGAAAGGGTCCAGCTACATATTCAGAGATTGCTGAGTGAGGGCATATTGAAGCCGTGCCAGTCTCCGTGGAACACCCCTCTCTTCCCAGTTAAAAAGCCAGATGTAGATTACCGCCCAGTCCAGGGCTTACGAGCAGTTAATTTGGCAGTAGTAGCCCTTCATTCTGCAGTTTCAAATCCTTATACTCTGCTCAGCTTAATACCAGCATCGGCAATCTATTTTTCATTCCTAGATCTTAAGGATGCTTTCTTCTGCATTAGGGTAGCACCAAGGAGTCAGCCGATTTTTGCTTTTACATGGGAAAATCCAAATTCAGGTGAAAGGCAGCAGCTGACATGGACGCGATTGCCTCAGGGATTTAAAAATGCACCCACTATTTTTGGACAAGCCCTGGCCAGTGATCTCAAATCCTTTAAGGCAGAAAGCCATAACTGTTTTCTTCTCCAGTATGTAGATGACCTCATTCTCGGAAGTTCCACCTATCAGGACTGTGCTGGTGGAACCCATGCTCTTTTAAAACATCTACAACAGAAGGGCTATCGGGTGTCTAAGAAAAAGGCCCAAATCTGCCTACCTCAGGTCAGATACCTAGGTTACAAAATAACACAGGGCGCTGTGAATTAGGACTTGAGAGAAAGGAAGCGATCTGTAGTCTGCCTGAGCCCAATTCTCGCTGGAAGCTGCGAGAGTTCCTTGGGGCAGCTGGATTCTGCCGCAATTGGATCCCCAATTTTGGGGTCCTCACGCGCCCTTTATATGAAGCCACAAAGCGGGGAGATAGGGATCCCCTGCTCTGGGAAAGCCCACAGAAAAATGCTTTCACTGCTCTCAAACAAGCTCTAATGGAAGCACCGAGTCGTGGACTTCCGGACCTCAGTAAGCCGTTCTACCTCTATGTTCACAACCGCCAAAGCATAGCAGTAGGAGTACTCACTCAATACCTCGGTTCCTGGCAAAGACCTGTAGCGTATTTATCTAAACAACTGGACACTGTAGCCCAGGGATGGCCTTCATGTTTGCAAGCTGTAGCGGCTGCAGCCGTGCTTACAGTAGAAGCTATAAAATTGACTCTTGGGCAGCCTATTATTGTCCGGGTTCCACATGCAGTAGTCACAATCTTAGAAGCCAAAGGAACACATTGGCTTACTAACAGCCGCCTGGTTAAATATCAGACTCTATTATGTGAAAACCCATCCATCCAGCTGGAACTTGTAAAAACCCTAAATCCAGCCACCCTGCTACCCGTAGAGCCAGGGGTTCCAGCCCATAACTGCCTGGAAACATTGCAAGAAGTATATTCCAGCAGGCCAGACCTTCAAGACCAGCCATTGGCAAATCCTAACATGGAGTTTTTTACAGATGGGAGTAGCTTTATGCAGGGCAGCAATCGACGAGCAGGATATGCTGTAGTAACATCTGAGACCACAGTAGAGGCACAGCGCCTCCCAAATAACACATCAGCACAAAAAGCTGAACTCATTGCCCTCACCCGAGCCTTGCAACTTGCAGCCGGAGCTAAGGTCAACATCTACACAGACTCCAAATATGCCTTTCTTACCCTGCATGCGCATGGAGCCTTATATAAACAAAAGGGACTCATTAACTCTGGAGGCAAGAGCATTAAATACGGCACACAGATTCTGGAGCTACTAGATGCAGTTTGGGAGCCTGCCAAAGTAGCTGTAATGCACTGTAAGGGACACCAGACAAGCCACAGCCCCATTGCCCAGGGAAATCGGAGGGCAGACGCTGAAGCAAAAAGAGTGGCACGGGAGGGATCCCTATCTGAAAACCTGGCCGCTGCTCTCATTCCTCAACCCCTTAATTATCAGAACATCCAGTATACACTGCCTGTTCTTGCCCCGCAGCCTCTGAGTCACCAAGAGCCACAATATACTCAAGCTGAGTGAGAGTGGATACTCTCTGAGGGTGGGACACAAGGGGAAAATGGATGGTGGACATTGCCTGATCACAGAATAGTTGTGCCACAAATATTAGCAGCAGCCGTAGTTCAAGACTACCATGAGAACACACACTTGGGAAAAACTCATCTTAAGGAAGTGTTAGAAAGATTCTTTTACATCCCAAGACTAGTCACTATCACCCATGCTGTATGCCAACGATGTGTGACATGTGCAAAGAATAACCCTTGCCAGGGGCCCACAACAGCCCCAGGGGTCCAGAGAATTGGTAGTATGCCCCTCGAAGATCTAGTAGTTGATTTCACTGAAATGCCACGATCTGGAGGCTATAAATATCTCCTAGTCCTTGTTTGCACGTTTTCTGGCTGGGTGGAAGCCTTCCCCACTCGAACAGAAAAAGCTGAAGAAGTAGCCAAGGTTCTCCTTAGGGAAATTATTCCTCGCTATGAGCTACCGCTCTCAATTGGCTCTGACAATGGACCAGCCTTTGTCTCTGAAATCACTCAAAAGATTGCAAAGGCACTGCGCATCCAATGGAAACTGCACACCGCTTACCATCCTCAGAGCTCAGGAAAGGTAGAGCGAATGAATCGTACAATAAAGACTTATATTGCCAAGATTTGCCAAGAAACTGGGCTAACATGGGTGCAAGTACTTCCAAGTGCTCTCCTCCAAATTCGAGCCAGCCCAAGCCGAAAACTAAGCCTAACTCCTTATGAAATCCTCTTTGGGAGGCCTCCTCCCTTAATCAGAAATATAGAGGGGGGTCTTAGAGAAAGAGGGAACTTATCAATAGCTCAGCAGATGATAAGCTTAGGAAAAACCCTACATAACCTGCATCGCTGGGTCCAAGAAAGGGCCCCCATTAGCTTAAGCAGCTCTGTACACCCGTACAAGCCAGGAGATGCAGTCTGGGTCAAGGACTGGAAGTCAGCTCCACTAACTCCTCGATGACGAGGGCCCTATCTTGTCATTTTATCCACCCCCACTGCAGTTAAGGTGGCTGAAATCATCCCGTGGATACACCATAGCCGAGTCAAGCGAGCTGCCTCAGAGTCCTGGACCTGTGTTCCAGATACCCACAGCCCAACCAAACTCATCTTGCGAAAAAGGGGAACGCCGAGGCCTGCTCCAGTCACACCCCGGAAGCTGACTGGTCTACACACGGCCGAAGATTGAGGAGGGAACACCGAGCTCTGCTCCAATCACACCCGGAAGCTGACTGGTCTACGCACAGCCGAAGATTAGGAATCTGGTTTAATCTGTTGCAATGCCCCTTTGCCTATTTTTCCTACTTCTAGCCCTAAACCTCCCCTGGTCCCAGGTTGACACCACAGAATGTGAGCCATGTATTCAAAAGGTGCGTACAGGGGCCCATGTCAACACTACATTAATATATCATAGTCATTACACCTGCAAGGGCCAGGTAACCACCTGTCAGTTTCAGGGAACCTCCTATAGTGTCTGTAATGCATCTGGCCAAATAACCTGCTATGATCCTAGACCCCCAACAGTCTCCCGTAAATGGGAAATAAGAATGCTTAATCGAAATGGGGAGTTGCTTTCCTCCACCCCAGTCATGAGCCAGAACAAACAAGTGTCCCTCCTATTTGACGCATGTCAGGTTATAGACTCTGGGACATCATGGAACACAGATTGTGGAGGGCTCGGCTGGGAGCGGACGATACTCATAGCAATAAGTACATGTGTGCTCCAGAGATGAGAAGTGCAGCCCAAGGGGGGAGCTTTTGGTGCAAATACATAGGTGCATACTACTGCCCTTACTGGTCTTGTGTCACCTGGGCCACCTGGAAAACAAACATAGCTAAACAGACAGCTATCCTCACCAAGGGTATGGCCCCGGCTAACTGTCCACGTGGTCAATGTAACCCTTTAAATCTCACCATCCTTAAACCTGAATCCTGGCAGACTCAGGGAGTCCGAATGGGCCTCCGCATTGAAGGTAAAGGAATAGACCCAGGAGCCTACATCTGGGTTGGGTATCAAGAATACCCACTCACAAGTAAAGCCCATTCTGTGTTCCACTCCTTTTATGAAGAAATGGAAAAGCCCTTTTCCATCCCACAAGCAGCAACAAACCTCTTTATAAGCCTAGCTGAAGTGGTGGGCGCAGCCTTAAATGTCTCCTCATGTTATGTATGTGGCGGTACTAATATGGGAGACCAATGGCCATGGGAGACCAGGGAATACAATTACAGCCAACCATATAATGCAACTGGCCTCCCGGCTGTCCCCCGAGATAGTATGTGGCCCTTAAAAACTTCTGTCATAGGAAAATATTGTGCTTCAAGGGCCTGCCTAAGCTCCTCTATAGCTGTTGGAAATCTAACATGTACAGGGGGAAAATTCCAAAATTATACCACAAATACAACAAAACCTTGGGGAACATGGAACGAATCAGACCTCGTTCTCATAAATCGTACTTTCCCCAATTTAATCACAGTGTGGAACTCCACTGCAAAGGGCCCCTTTACTGCCCCAAATGGTTTGTACTGGATTTGTGGGAAAGTTGCATTCTGAGAACTGCCACGAAACTGGTGTGAAACTTGTATGCTTGGTACAATAAAACCCTCCTTCTTCCTCATTCCCCTAACAGAAGGGAAAGAGCTAAGCCAGCCAGTGTATCAAAACATAAGAGAAAAAAGGGCTGTCATTACCTGGGGAGGTGAAGAATGGCCCCCTGAGCATATAATCCAATACTATGGGCCAGCAACTTGGGCAGAGGATGGCATGTGGGGTTACCGAACCCCTATCTATATGCTAAACTGAATCATCCGCCTACAAGCGGTGGTAGAAATAATAACTAATGAAACTGCCCATGCACTGAACTTACTAGCCCAAGAGCAAACTAAATTCAGGAATGCTATCTATCAAAACCGTCTTGCCCTAGACTATCTCTTGGCAGCTGAAGGGGGAGTTTGTGGAAAATTCAACCTTTCTAACTGCTGCCTTGAATTAGATAACACTGGAAAGGTTATTGATGAAATTACAAGCAATATAGTAAAAATTGCTCATGTCCCAGTGCAAACCTAGAATGGCTGGAATATAAATAACCCCTTTGGAAGCTGGCAGTCAATAGTAAACAATTTCAAGCTCCTATTGGGAATAGTTGCCCTCTTCATAGGAGCATGCACCATCCTTCCATGCCTCCTACCTTTCATCATAAGCAGAATGCGCACCCTAATAAATGGTGTAGTAAAAAGGCAAACAGCTGCCCATCTCATGGCTCTATATACATACCAGCCAGTCCAGAGGGACTCAGACTATAGTGATGCCGAAGCTTAATAACTTAAGCTCGGCCTCAAAGGGGGGAATATGATACAGCCTGTGCATTAAATCAAAATTATTTCCAAGAGTACCTAGTCTCCAAGATGGCCAGATAAGTAATATAGGCCCTACAGTGTTTGAATGTTCAGAAGGGATGTGAGACTGAGTGTGTATTCAGGGCTGCCTCCAGACGATGTGGAAGATATGCTAATCCAAACTGGCTTGGATGTGGAGAATATGTAACTCACCTGGAGGAAATAACCTATCTGATACTAAGATCAAACACTGAAGAACCTAACCAAAGGTCTGTTTACCATCACTGTTAGTCTTCCTAATTCTATATCCTCTGTATAAAAGGGTCTGGAAAAGGCTGTTCAGGGCTCGGTTTTTATTAGGACAAGAGTCCGCCGAGCCCGGCCGGTCGAAATAAACCAACTTCCTTCTCGGTATTCTCGTGTCCTGGCCTTCGAAACCGTGCATACCCGAATTTCTCCACTACAACACCATTTAAAACATAACAGCACTCTTCTCAAACCAAAAGTTAGAGGTAATTTGTTGCTGTGGAGAACACAGAGGTTGAAGTTCTGAAGATCTGAGTCCTATATCTGGACCCTTTTCTATGTGTTGAGAGTGGTCCTTCACTGAATCATACATGCTCCCTGAATCTTTGTTTTCTCACTGTAAAAGGGGAAAAATCACAGTCTTTACTTTTTCTTCCTTTCAGGATAAAGTGTAAGTTAGTGACAGAAGGAATGTGACAGTGCTGTTGCCAGATTTTCTCTAGGTTCTTGGCTATGTTACAAAAAAGAATTTAAATACATGCCAGTTTAGTTAGGCCAGCAGTGTTTTAAGAAAATGAGAGAAGAGAAATGGGAGAAAATAGCAGATGGTGGGTCCCAGGTATACTTGTGGATTGGTCCAGGCAGAGGGATGAAGAAGGGCAAAAGGAGGGAAAAGGACTGATTTACAGATTACAAATCCCCATTGCAGATTACAAATCCCCGGCTGTATTTGAGTACTGGTCCAGGCAGAGTGAGAAAATGCAAAAACAAAGGGAAAAAGGGACCATACAATTTCTATGCTTGCTTTTTAAACCATTAATTACCTCACCTCTTGTTAGTGTTAGGGGGAGGAGTCCCAGCTATTTGCTGTTTTAATTGGCTACCCCACTTGTCAATTCCCAGGGGGACCAATCGCAAGGCCTCTTGAGAAATTCCTGGGCTTTTCCTTGATCCTGGACAGAATCCTATTCTATATGGAGGATTCTCATGGGTTCTTCTGGAGGGGGAGGTCTTTCCTTCGGAGTATATTGGATGGGATTCCATTGCCACATTGTGTCCCAGCCATGGTTTTCTACCAGGTCCAGATTCATCTTTTCATCCCCTAAACTAGCCTGCTCCAGTGCCTTGTAAAAAGAAAATGCTATGTGTTATTACACACACTACCCCCGATTCCCAAAACCTCCCTCAACAAGTTTAGTGCCTCCAACTGAGCTTTCTTCCTTTGTTTTCTTTTTAAATTTGAATTCTTCCAAAGCTACTATAAACCCCAGCCTTTCTTTAAACTCATTAACAATTTCCAGCTTGATCAGTGAGATCCTTTAGCAAAACCTTCTCAGTTATTCTCTTTTCCATTAGAATTAGACAACACTCTCTCTTGCTAATACTATTATAATTTAAGCTAGAAAAAGAAATTCAAACAAAGGAAAGGAAGAAGAGGATATCAAGAGAACCCACTCACTGAGGAAGGAGCTGTTGGTCATTTCCTCATCTGTATTTAGCATAGGCTTATCAAATCCCAGACTGGAAGGAACACTTTAACTGACTCAATTTGAATAGAAAAGTGTCTTTTATCCAGGGATATAAACAGAGATCAGTGGGCTGTGACTATTACAAATTAAGCTAGTTCAGGAAGCACACTCATTCTGGGGGGTTCACATCAATAGAAATCATAGCCTAGACATGGTAATCTACTTTTCTTGGCTCTCAATTTTATCCAATTAGGTAGTCATCTTTATGAGAAGGTTGTAAAATATTTTCCAGGCTCTACATAAGCAAAATGACTTAAACCAGTGATTTTCAAAGTGTGGGGCCAGAATCAGCAGCAAAAGCGTCTTCTAAGAACTTGTAAGAAATGCATATTCTTAGGCCCCACCCCAGAACTACTGAATCAGTTTCTGGGGTGGGGCTCTGGCATCCAGGTTATATTCCCTCAGGGGATTCTGAAGCATGCTCTTATCTGAGAACCACTGGTAAAACAATAAGGGTATATATTATCTCACATTAAAGGAAGTCCAGAGGTAAGGTGGTCCCAGGTTTGTTCCCCTGTCTCTTTTTATCTGAGTCATCTCTTCCTCTTTTGTTGGCTCTGTCCACAGGCTAGTTCTTCCCCCACTCTCCCATACCCCTTCCTATCATAAGATGGATGCCAGCAGAAATTGAGACACAGAGCTCCCTTTTCCATGGCCAATGGGAGAGAGATTCTGTTTCCCAATCACGGAATAAAAGTCTCTCCTTCCATCTGGATTGGTCAATTTAGGACATGTGCCTACCTGGCCCAATAACATACCCCATGGATGCATTGACTGATTGAGGTCTACATTCATGAGCTAATCAGTGACTAGAGGAAGTGGGACCTCATGATTTGCCTTGATTCATCAGAAGCCAGGCTTGAACCTAGGGATGTGGTCAATATTCCATGGAAGATCTGGAAACAGAAGAATTATGGACCCAATGGGGATTCCAAGAGGAGGGAGGGAAGGCAGAGTTGATACTTGTCCTGGTTTGAGTTTTTTGTGGACCCCAGAAAATTATGTTCTTAAACTAACCCATGCTTGTACATGTACATGTAAGCTTATTTTATGTGGGACCTTTTGGCTAGATTCAGTTAAGGGAGCTTTTGATTTAATCACCTTTGATTAGTTCACTTCAGATAAAGTCTTTGATTATATTACTTTAGTTAAGGGTCTTTGATTAGATTGTGGGTCCCAGGGTGGGTCATAAACTTTATACTGGAGTTATATAAATGGAGGAGAACACAAAGAGCTGTTATTTCACCCTGAAAAGTGAGGGATCTATTATAGCTGCAGAAAGACAGAGAAACCCCTAGAAGCTGAGAGAGAGGCTAGAGGCTGGAATCAACAGAGCAGCCTAGGAGAGACGAGCCATTGTGCCAGATCGCCGTCAGCTGAGCTTGGGGAGAAAGTGAGCCTGGAGGAGAAAGCAGAGAGACGCTGGCAGACCGGCTATTTTTCCTTGTGGCAGAAGTCCAGGATCTCCCAGTAGCCGACTTTTCATGAGAAAACACTTCTGATGATGCCTTGATTTGGACACTTCTGTTAGCAGAGTGTTCTGGTCCTTGGTTTCTAGGTTCATGGCTCCATCACAAGAAAGAATTCACTGATGTGCCAGTTTTATGAGGACAGTAAAAGGGCTTATTGAGAAATGAGAAAAAGAACAAGTACACACCCGAGACGTGGGTATGGGCATGCTACAGGGTGAGATGTGCAATGCAGGACCCCAGGGTAAATCTTTTTAAGGCTTTTTCTCTCTCCCACCCCATATTAAGGAAGGATATCAGTTATTTATTTGCTCTCCTGGTTGGTTGCCTTTCTACCTTCACCTGTTAGCTTTTAGGGAAACAGTACAGAAGTCTTTCTGTTTTGAGCTATCTGAGATTTCTTTTGAGCCCAGCGAGAGATTGTGGTAAACCTGCTAGGTTTGGTATAAACTACCAACCTCAGTTCCCACAGTAGTGGTTATGGCCAGGACAACTAGGAGAGGTATGAGGAGAGGTACTTCCCTAGACATAAACTCACAAAGACAATACAGGCAAACACATGGCAAGCAAAAATAAAGGCAGTACTTAAGAGAGCCATTCTTATATCTTGTAGGCACATTCATTTCCTTAGAAGATGAATTAAGTGTGCTAAGACTTTTTAACATGTCCAATATCCCTCTGCATATGATCTAGAGTAGAAGAAGTATTATGTTCATCAAGTTTTTAGGTACAGTACTTAATACTAATCAATGCACAAGTTTCTATTTGAGCTGCAGTTAATAGATCTAAGCTCCAGGTTTGCCATATCATACATGTTGTTTCTCCATGGGAACAGACTGTAATGCCAATTATGTTTGTTTAAGTTCTACTCACATTACTCTGGTAATTATTGTTCTCCTTGGTATATCCTTCACATAGTCAGCATGCTGCAGCACCATTGGTCCTAGAGAGGACAGGAGGGTAAGTGCCAGTGTTTCGCTGGCCTGGTGCACAGCACCCTTTGACACTATGAAACAGAGCCAGTTTGGAGCAATATCCATTGTAAATCTAGCAATATTGAGCCATTGCAGGCTGGCAGGAGTCCTGCGTTGTACTTTCCATCTACTTCAGGAGCATGACCAGAGATGTGGTAGATACTTTTATTGTTTTAGGGGTCATAATGACTAATCTAGCCAATAACTCAAATGGAGAGCCACCATGTAGGGTATTGGGGGTCTGATTTGAATGTACAAGAGAGTTTGACAATACTGATATCTATCTCTTAATGTTTATGTACTTTCCAAATACTTTCAATGCAATTTATAACATATTAAATGAACTTAACTAATTTTAGTACTTTTTACTTCTATACCTTTACCATGATTG
This sequence comes from Dasypus novemcinctus, assembly GCF_030445035.2. Classification (NCBI taxonomy): domain Eukaryota; kingdom Metazoa; phylum Chordata; class Mammalia; order Cingulata; family Dasypodidae; genus Dasypus; species Dasypus novemcinctus. The sequence goes on along the minus strand of NC_080696.1, from coordinate 34,881,554 downwards.
AGTTAATTAACAGGTATTTTACTTTAGCAATACACAAAAACTACTTTCTCCATTATTTTATGAAAACCTAAGATTCCCAATGGAATCAAGATTATCTTACCCCTACCGAACTTTAATATGTAGATTGAGGTGGCCTCTGACCGGTTTCTCTGTTAGGAAGTTACTTTCTGCTATTAATATCACTTTAGGTTTTTATTTAATAATGCCTTTCTGGAATTAGCCATTTAAATACTTCAGTTTAGACAACGCTTTTGCAAAATTCCTACAACCAACCATAACTACATAGATTACTTTCTTTTACCTTTAAATAAGCTTATTAAATTACATTTAGTAAGCAATGAAATTTACCTCCCTTGTTTTTGCCTTATATCCCTTATTCTTTTCTGTGAAGACTAGTCATTTCTCTTTAGGACAGATCTATATTTTCTTTTTTAACTTAATTTCATTAAACACAAACTAACAATTTTCATCATCTTAAATATTTAATACATGTAATATTAATTTTTAGTACCCTACAAACCTAGGGATATTACACCCAAGTAAATTAATTGGAACAATTAGTTTATGCAAGAAATGTTCTTTTTCCTTCCTCCACAGGAGGCTAAAATCAGTTTTAGAAAATATTCTACAATAGTGAATAACCTTAAAAGCATACTAACTGCCAGGTTCTGGAATATATTATAATAGTTTAATTTGTTTTAGTTATAATTTAGTAAAATCTTTCCATAGCTTTCAAGAACTTTTTCTTTACATATTGAAATTTGGTATTTAGATTACTCATTACCCTTATTTTAAGGCTATTAAAAAGGTTTAAATTGGGGAATTATAGGACAAACTATAATTAGTAATTTCCCAGCCTTTTAGACAGAGTTTTAAGCTAAACTTATGTTTCACTTTCCTGTCATACCTAGTCCTTCCCCCATAGCTCTTGCAAAGGGAAAGAGTCTCTTGAGGGGGTGGGGGAAGGTCAAGCATCTTAGGAAAAACTTTCATCTCTCAATAGTTTCTATATTCAGATTTCTATATGACCTTTCCATCCTGCTTAGCTTCTTTAATTTGGGCTCCAAGAATATTTATTTACATATATATAAGCACTTATTTAATTTTTAACAATTTGAATAGAGTTATTTTAAGAATTCTCATTTACTAATTTGATATTACCATCCCAATACATGAAAATATATGCTGAAAAAAGAGACACACACAAATAGATACAAAAACACACAACTCACTAGTGTTATTTATAATTTTCTTTCTCTTACAAAATAAGTTTAACTGTAAAATAACATTTAAAAGGTCTCTTTGAAGGGTATTTCTGATTATTTTAACCTGCACTATGACTTATGCAGTTTTGCACAGAAATTTTTTTCTTATTAGTCATTGGTTAAAAATTGTTCCCAGTGCTTTAAAATACAATCTCCAACATTTTTCTTCACTTCAGAGCTCTGCTTATTTCCCGTTTCGACTTCGATAGTTGTCAGATGAGCAATACCAATTCCATTATATACTCACTGAGGTCTTTGAAGTCTCAGGGAAAACTGGTTTCTCTCATGACCTGCTGCTTTCAGGATCCTTGATGCTTGGGTTGGAAGGTCTACCACTCCCCAGTCCTCAGAGAAAACAGGACTCCAGTGGCTGCTGGACTGGAAAGTGGACATCCAACCCTGAGTGTCGAGGATTCCACCAGGGAGTGATCTCGTCAAAAGTTGTGGGGTTCCTCTGGGCTCTTGCTCAGAGTAGGTAAATTGGAGTCCACACCTGGATAGTCATGAGTCAAAGCAGGGTTATTAACACCAGTGGAAGGACCAGTGACAGGGGTCTCTAAAATTTGCCTTCCCCCAGTCTTGGTGAGCAGAAGTTTCCATGGATTCAATGAGGGAAGAATAGAGTATACCATAACAATGATGAGGCCAGTCCTGAAACAACTATAAGCAAAGGCAAGCTCAATTTAGAATTATCACAATAGCAAGCATACATAAGTGTGAGGGCTAGTTTTGAAATAACCATAAACAAAGGTAAGTTCAGTTCAGAATTACCATTACTATAGCAAGCACACTCAAGGGTGAGGCTAGACTTAAAGCAACCATAAACAAAATTTAATTTAGAATTACCATCATAATATTAGGTCTAGGCTAAATACAGTCAATTTCCACAATTTCAGATATTATCCTTTTGCTTTTTTATAATATAAAGGCATCTATATAATGATCTTAATTACTTAGTTATAGTTTCTGGTAAGTTTTTACCTCAGAACAAATTGGGCACTTCAGTTTATTAACTAAGCAACTAAAACTATGCTGTTACATTTTTCTGCTTTTCCAGCAGTTCAATTAATTCCATTTGTGATTTCTTTTATACATCAAAATTCAGTTGCAAGATATTATTTGAATTTAAAGACTCATTTTTATGTTACCGTCCAGTGCACCATTATCTAATTTGTGACAGGTGAACTCCGAATCTGATTTATGAGCTCCTAGGTGTGAGCACACTGATGAAATTAAAGAAAGCACAGATTACAAGAATTTTATACACTTACTTAGCTTAGGGGAAAACATGACTTTAGAATCACCTTAACACAAAGTACCTAGCATCTGCCCATGGCAGAAAACTCGAATGGAACCTCCAGCTTTGCTTCTCCGGGGGAAACTCTGGGCATCTGCTAGACACAGAGCTAAGGGATCCGGACAAAACTGTGACTGAGACATGAACCTAGGCTGCTCTGGGACCCATCCCCATTAGCTACCTCCGCCAAGGGGCAAAGTCTCTGGGCTTTTTCAATGGAAGGATTGGAGTGTTGCAAGGGGATTGGCAGGGAACTAGGATGCCATTCTTCAGGAACATTTTAATCATAGACTGGAGGTCTTTGACAGCTTCCTCCTTGAGAGAATACTGCTTAATTAATGGCTTATGAGGAGGTTTCCTATTCTAGGGAAAAGGTTTAGTAAATGGCCTAGATCTTGATTCCCCATTCGCTATCCTTATTAGGCACAACCAAAGCTAGAATAGTCTGGAGTGGCAGGTCAGGACCAAGTAAGTAGCTCCCATGTTAATTAAGAAATTAATGATTGGCGGCAGACTTGGCCCAGTGGTTAGGGCGTCCGTCTACCACATGGGAGGTCCACAGTTCAAACCCTGGGCCTCCTTGACCCTTGTGGAGCTGGTCCATGAGGAGAGCTGATGCGCGCAAGGAGTGCTGTGCCATGCAGGGGTGACCCCATGCTGAGGAGCCCCACACGCAAGGAGTGTGCCCCATAAGGAGAGCCGCCCAGCGCAAAAGAAAGTGCAGCCTGCCCAGGAATAGTGCCGCACACACGGAGAGCTGACGCAACAAAAAGAAAGACAGATCCCTGTGCCGCTGACAACAACAGAAGCGGACAAAGAAGACACAGCAAATAGACACAGAGAACAGACGACCAGTGTGGGGGTTGGGGGGAGGGGAGAGAAATAAATAAAATAAATAAATCTTTAAAAAAAAAGAAAAAAAGAAATTAATGATCTTACTGCCATGTCAAGGGTTACCAGAGGCTCCTTGTGGTTGATGGTTCGCAGTGTCATCCAGAGAGCCACACCTGTTGTCCATCCTGCCCTGGCACAAGGCCCTGTTTGGTCCCAGTGGTGAAGCAGCTTGGAGCTGGGGCTGGCCCCTCTGCACTTGAAGCAAGTTCCTGCTGACATGGAGCCTGGATTCAGGTGGCCCCAAGTGACATGGTGCCTTTAATGGTAGCAGCTAAAAGTTAAGCCTCTTCCCGGGTCCTTTGCCTGCCCTTCCTCACCTGTTTCTCCTTGGCAGGTCAGTCTCAATTGCTGAAAATTGCCAAGGCAGTTTCTAAAAGGAAGTTCATGGAAGTCTGGGGACCCAGGGAAACTTTTTGAAGCTTCCTATGACTATCCAAGGCAGACTGGCTAATAAAGTGAGTTCCTAGGAGGATCTGCCCTTCTCTAGAGTCAGGATTTACCAAAGGGTAAATTTTATTGCCTCTACCATCTTTCCTTGAAATAAGGCTGGGTTTTTGTCTTGCCTCCGAATAATTTCCTTGAGCTTATTATAATTGACTTGTTTGATGGCACACTTCCCTCATCTCTTTAAGCATACGTATGGCTTTATGATCTCTGGCCCTCAGTCCTGCTCAGATCTGCTCTTACACAGGAGATTTAAGGAATTCAGGGTCCCATAAGGAGACCACTCTTGACTGTCCTCTAGTTTGTATTGTGGCCATGTGATGTTGCAGAAAAAGATTAGCCTCTTCCTTTTTACACCATCAGTAGGCAGGCTGTCCCAGTTCCTGAGGGGACTCCCCAGTGGGGAGTCTTCTGAATGCTGGAGAAACTGCCCATTATCCTAGAGGAGGATAAATGTATTCCTCAATCTTAGTGGTGTCCTGCTCCTAGACCTGAAGCTACTAAGACCTGAAACTACAGTCTGAATCTATTAAGCTGAACTTCCTCCCTAGGAAAGGTGCTGGCTAGGGACCCTTCTTTTGGCCCACTTTTGCAGAGGTCTTAGGAAGTGGCCATGAGAAAGAACTCATTTTATGGCTACTGCCAGCCAGGGACAGAGGTTTAGAGTTAAACCAGAGGTTAAGAGATCAGAGACTGATTGTTCAGTGGTTTGCAGGCAAACAGCCTTGGAGACCTTAGAGTTAATGATAATGTATTAACAGGAATCACAGGGCCTCCAGGGGACTGAGAAAAGAGCAAACCACCAGGCATGGTCAAGGGTGGGAGTCTTAGGGACCTTGCTAATAAAACAAAAGAGGGCACAGATAGGTTCTGATTAAAAGCCTAGATTCATCAGTCTTCATCCAGTGTTGTAGAGCATTATTTGCCTCTTTGTCTCCTGGCTGGCTCACTAAATATGTTAGCGGGTAATTCTGGGTTCTGGGTTTCTAGGTTCTTGGCTTCATCACAGGAAAGAATTCAGAGATGTACCAGTTTTATGAGGTCAGTATAAGGGCTTATTGAGAAATGTGAAAAAGAAAAAGTACACACCCAAGACATGGGAGCAGGTGTGCTACAGGATAAGGCACAACGCAGGGCCGTGGGGTAGGTCTTTTTAAGACCTTTCCTCCTTTCCCCTCCCCATATTAAGGAAGGTTCTCAGGTATTTGATGTCCTGACAGTTGCCTTTCTACTTTCACATGATAGCTTTCAGGGAAACAATACAGAGGTCTTTCTGTTTGGAGTTATCCGGGGCTTCATTTGAGCCCTGGAATTTCAAATGGGACCTTGTGACCAGGGTCTTGGTAGCCTTTTCAGCTGTAATGGTTATGACTTTGTTCTCAAGTCGCTGCTTTCCCTCAGGGAGTTTTCATGCGGGGTCTCGTGGTTATGTTCTGAACTAGCGGGTCCAAGCTGTTACAGCTTTATTCTGACCAGCCCCCTTCTCTCGTTTCCTAAACTAACCTGCCTCACTTTCATAGCCTCAGAATTGTAAACTTTTAACCTAATAAATCCCTATCATTAAAACCAACCCATTTCTGATATTTTTTTCTCAGCAACTTTAGCAACTAAAACAATACCGTGTGGCAACCACCAGATCTTAATTTTATACATTGATTACATATATTTTGGATTCATTGGGTTAAATAAAATATACAATTAAAATTTAAAACATGTGTAGTCACTGAAAATAATTTTTTTCTGGCTGCACAATCTCTCGTTGTACTTAAAAACTCAGTTGAAGCCCCCAAAAAGAATAGAGATTGGAAAGAAGTAAAGGTGAGAAGTGGATAATATGGGAAGGACTTTGTACCAGAAAGCCAAGGAGAGACCTTAGTTCTACTCATATAAGCTCCTGGAGCCCTCTCTTGCTCCCTCCAAGGTGCTGAATAAGAGTGAAAAGCTGGCTATAACCGAAATCATTTTACTTCCTGAGGTTCTCCTTTGGATCTGAATGCAGTTCTTAGGAATACGATGGTGCCTGGTATCTCCATCTTAAGAGAAAGCCCATAATGTGAGCCCCATCTCAGGCTCTCAAAGTTGGCATTGGAGGAGGTCAGAGGACACTAAACAGAAGGAAAAAAGAAGAAATTGATACAATGCACAGAAAACATTTTTTTTTTTTGCCTTGAAATATTCATTAGAGCATTGTGTGCACACTGATTGGCTTCTGTGAGGGTTCTCTAGTATGAAAGGAGATAGGAATATTGGGGTAAGTAGGTGGGAGGTTTTATGACCCTGTTAAATCACTTAACCATCTCACACTGGGGAGAAGAATAAACATGGGGGTAGGAAAAGCAAATAAAAGGATGTTCTGCAGGTCCTAGAATAAACAAATAATTTCATTAGGTAGTTTATTTGTAGCCATTAATATCTTGCTGTATAATCAAATAGCAAAGCATTTTTTTTTTAGCAAAGCATTTTTTATTTATCCTGACAACATGGACTCCAAACTGATATTGTTCTTTCAGTATAAATGTTGTCATCCCTAGTCTTCATGAGATTTCCTAGACCAATAAATAAATAAATATATAAAAAGGAAAGACAAAATGAGAAGGCAGCTCCTAGGGTGGGAGTGGCTTTGATCTCCAGTACTTTCTGTCAGATGCCAACCATGATCATTATCATTTCCTAGAAGCTTAACAGTCTTTGTCACCAAGCTCATCATTTCCTCACTGTGAAATTACAAGCACCAGGAATCAGTACCCAACTCTCAAAGGCCACATCATGGATGCTAAGATTCCCCAGGTAGCTCTTTGTTGGGCAAGGAGAGGAGAGAGCATGGTGGAATATGGGCTGTGAGCTCAGGGCTGGCTCTCTGTTTCAGAAGATGCAATTGGTTGATTCAGCAAATTGGGTCTCTGATAGCATAAAGTGGGCTCATTTGTGGAACTGTGTCAAGAAGCACTGAAAGCCTACCATCTGGAAATCCCTACAGAGGATAATATTAAAGAGCTCAAAAAGTCCACCCTAGCCATATAAACTCATAGCCATATAAACTCATTTCTCCTTTCTATTTCCCTGTCTGGAGGCTGTCAGAAGGATTTCCCTTATGCACAACTGAGCAGAGTCTAAGAGACAGATAAAGTAGATACAATCCCCAGGTATTGGTTCCTTTGAGGGCTAAAGGGACCCATGGGTTCTACGGTCATGGCAGATAGGGTTCACTGCCATGTCAGATGGCCCTTCTATGGAGCTGGTGTTTCTGCGTGATGAAACTGGACCCAGAGGGGATCTCTTTTCATAAGACTATCATGCTACTTTACTGGAATTGTAGTTGGTATTGGGGTTTAAGATATATTTAGGGGATTGAATCTTTTTATTGACAATATAATAGCCAGGCCCTGAGCCTCAACAGACTCCAGCTCCTACAATCTGAATTATTGGACTCACCTCACTCAGCTAAGATGGAGTTGAAGAAGGACAACCACCACACCATGGAGCCTAGAGTGCCTACAACTGAAAGCAGGAGGATTGCATCCAGTAACCATGTGGAATCTGAGCCTCCTCTTGACATAGAGGTGCAACGGACACAACCAATCCAAGGACCTCAGAGAAAAGGTGGCAATGGAGTGGGAAAAGTGGACATGGTGGCTGATGGGTGTGGGGAATGGCAGGAAGAGATGAGATGTGGAGGCGCCTTTGGGACTTGGAGTTGCCCTGGATGGTGCTTCAGTGGCAATCACCGGACATTGTAAATCCTCCCAGGGCTCACTGGACGGAATGGGGGAGAGTGTGGGCCATGATGTGGACCAATGACCATGAGGTGCAGAGATACCCAGAGATGTACTTACCAAATGCAATGGATGTGTCATGATGATGGGAGTGAGTGTTGCTGGGGGGGGGGGAGGGGTGCGGTGGGGGTGGTGGGGTCGAATGGGACCTCATATTTTTTTAATGTAATATTTTTACAAAATCAATAATAAAAAAAAAAGAAAAAAAAATGTCCACCCTAGGAAATGCATTTAACCCAAGACCCTGAAGGCCCCTGGGAAATTCCAGTGTGTCCTGGAGGGACAACCCACCCTCAGTGATCACACATTTGACACCTTATTCAAATCAGTTTATAACTCTGTCAACTGAAAAATAATCAACTGGGCTGCTAGACAACAAAGTTGTTTATTTGGGATCTTTGAATTGTAATTTGGGGAGTGCAGACTCAGGGAGCAACCCAAATTGTTTCTGTTTTGGCATTTCCAGGCAAGGGTTTTTAAAGAAAAAGAAGAAAATTAATTAAGTTGTTTGTAGTTGGTGGATATTTTGGCTATTCCAATTGTCCTTCAAGTTAGATAGTTTACTGAGTTCCTTACCTTGTGGTTTGTTTACAGTATCAGATGTACTTAGGATTTTGAAAAACATTGTTCCTTGAGACTGCATACTTAGATAGCTTGTGATATGTGGCTGAGAAGTGCTGAGTAAGAATGACATCCCTAATGAATCCCCCTTCCTGACTCCATTTTAAATCTCTTAGTAACTCTATTTTGTTTTGTTCTTTGTACAACTCTCAGCACAGTAATGGGTCTGAGGACTGTATGAGTGCTTTGGATCAGGCTTAGGGCCAGGGAGCTCTGCAGGCCAGGTGTCGGGGTAGGGCAAGGAGACTCTGTGCCTGCCCCAGGCTCCTGCCTAGAGTCTGCTTGTCTCTTCCCTGCCCTACACTTCCTGTGATGAAGACCTTCTATGCAAGCACTGCCTCTAGTGGACCAAGTCTACCTGGTGTCTGGGGACAGGAGGGGGAATGACAGAGAGGAAAGAGAGGAGTAGACTGGCCAAGAGAAGAAACCAGGTGGTTGCTTAGGAAACACATTGCTAAAGAGGATGCTCCTGAGCAGGGAGTGGGAGGATGGGGGTTTACTCATCATGGGGATCACCGAGGGGCATCTTCAGGCCAAGGAGACAAGATGACCAGTGCTGAGCCCAAGGTTGAAGGACTTTGGTGGGTACAGCATGAGTGGGCAGGAGAGGAGGCTGGAGAGGGAAGCTGGACTCAGGTCATGTGGGACCTTGGAAGTCATGGAGAAGAGTTTGGATTTTATCATAAATCCAATTGGATAGATGCATGGGAGAGTTTTAAGCAGTAGAATGGCATGATTTAATTTATGTTTGTGAAAGATCATTGTGGCTACTGGGGAAGGGGCAGGGAACCATAAGAGGGAAGATCTGGAGAGGGAAGAAAGAAGGACTATTTGGGGGTGATTAGAAGAGTCTGGGGGATGGGGAAGAGGACAGTGGCAGTCTCAAATGGAGAGGTGGGCTGGCATCCCTTATCCTGAACTGGATCTGTCTTTCTGGTTGACCAAGGACCTTCCCTGACACCAAGAACTTGCTCCTTCAAAGCTCTGAGGCTGCAACTCCTGCTTCTCACTTCCCTCTCCCAGCTCGCCAGCCTCCCCAAGTTCAACACATGAAAAATGGCTCAGCACGTCATCAAGACTCATGAGAACTTCCATTTATCAAATACCAACAATGCACTAGATACACTGCTGGAGACTTCACATTCATTTTGTCATGTAAACCTCACTACGACTCTACAAGTGATGAGCCATCATTGTCCTTTCACAGAGGGAAAACGGGCTAGTGCTGCTTGTTTCCCTGTCCTTTGTTAAATAAGCTAGAATATGGCAGGGTGGAGGATGGATTGGTCTAGTCCCAAAATCTTTTTTCTTCCTACAGGTTGGTTTGAGTCTGATAGGGCTGGCTTCTGGTTGAGGCTGGGGTGGTGTAACTCCTCTCCCACTCTAACTCTATTGGAGCATGCATATTCAGTAAAAATAACTATCTGGCACCAATTTGGAAAGTACTTTTTTCCCTGACATTTAAAAAAATTGCTTATCCAGATCTTAAGTAAAGATCAACAATCTCCTATAGTTAAGGAGGCCCTTATCCTTGAGGGGGTATGTTTTGGTCAACTTCCTCTTCATTTTTGTTCTTGGATGGTGGAGCCTCACAGGACAGAGTCATAGACACCAATGCCATAAAAATTTATATAAGCTGAGAATTTAATGTCTAGCACAAGTATGCACTCTGGTAGAAACATATCACCAAGGATGTCATTGAGAATGAGCAGGGGACCCCATGACACCTTGGTGGTTTTCCTGAGACTTCCCATTGAATTGAAAAGTCATTTTTCATTGAAAATCCCACCAGCATGATATGCTTTCGATGCCCCAAATGGCTAGAGGTGGCTCTCAGGGGAGTATTGGTAGTGGGATCATTATCCCAGTCCAGCGGGTGCCATTTTGAACAGGTGTGGACAGACCTCACATCCTCCTGAGATGTTAAATGAATGGCAGTTCTCTTGGCACAGGGCAAATGAGCATGACCCCAGGTCCACTGTGGGGTTAATGCACTGGGCCACATGTCGGTCAAGGGCTCTGTTTTCTCTGCTACCTCTACTGCCACTGTTCCACTGACAGCTCTTCGTTTTCTTTTTAGGCATCTGAATGCATTTTTCTTCAAATGACACTTTCAAATTCATGTCAATGAGACATAAGCTTAGTTTATAATTTATCTCCTCTATACTTGTCTCAGTTTGTCAGAACTGCTATGACAGATACCACACACTTCAACAGCAGGGATTTATTGTCCTGTGGTTTTAGAGGCTAGAAGCCCAAAACCAAAATGTCACAGGCCATGCTTTCTCCCAGAGTCTATAGCATTCTGTTGCTGGCTTGCTGCAATCCTTGGAATTTCTTGGCTTGTGACTTTGCCTCCATCATATGGTGATCTGTCTCCACAATCTTCTGTGGCTTTCTCTATGCCTGAATTTTCTCTGCTTTCTAAGGACTCCAGTCTTATGGATTAAGGCCCACCCTGATTCAATTTGGCCTCATCTAAATAGGCTCTTGGAAGGTCCTATTCACAAATGAGCCCACCCTTTAACTAATAATAACATCTTCAAAGGCCCTCTTTACTAATGGATTCATACCCAAAGGACTGGGGGTTAGAATGTGAGTGTGTCTTTATGGGGAACATGATTCCATCCCCAACAACTTTACTCTGAGAAAAATGCCACCCATGAAAATGCAGACTGACTAATAAAAATCACCCAAAATTAATGAGCACTGATTGTATACCAGGCAGTAGCATGTTGAACAGTTTTCATGCCTTTTCTCATTTAGTCCTTTCAAATACCATATGTGGTAGATATTATTGTTAGCCCTAATGATCTATCTGATGAATTGAGCATCTATGATGTACTCTTCTGGGATCCCCTGTTAAGTAGGACAGGTAGGACACCTACCCATAAACTGCCAACATCACCTAAAGTAAGGAATTTAATGCAGGGCTGCTGAGGGGCCACAGACTACCCCAGTTTCCACCTTGGCTTCCCTGCAGAATTCCCTGTGGAGCTTCACAAACTACACAGGCCTGGGGCCCATTCCTAGAAATTCTGCTCCAGTGGGGCTAGTGTATGGTTTGGATATTGTTTTTTTTTCTGAAGTAGGAAATACTTGTCCAAACTCTTAAGCAGGGAAAGGAACTTTTGTTTGTTTGTTTATTTTTGTTCATAATAAAAGTAAACTGGTAAACAAAGTTGTGTAACAATTTCCAACCAATGTCCTATAACTTCAGCTTGAGGCAGCCAGGGAGGAAAGAAAGAAATCCATTCACAGCCATTGAGTCCCTTTTTCACCCCACTCCCCACCTGTTCCTTCTTCATATTGGAAGATTCAGAATTCTTGGGCTGCTGAAGGGGCTTTTCCAAAGCCAGTAGATCCCAGAGGTATTCTTTACTCTGGAAAAGGATTCTCCATTGAGCATCTGAGGTCAATTCAGATTATAAAATGAGGAACTAAACAAGTGTCAGGTTCACATAGTGTGAGGAAGAGGGACTGGTTACAGACTTTTTTGGGGGTTGAAACTAACATCGAGTAGTCCCAGCAGAGAATGTGGTTTGGTTTCAGTGATAGGAAAACTGATGGTTCTCTAAGCTGGAGGTTCTTCAACGTGAGGTGCATCATCTCAGGACTTGCAAGAACACAGATTTCTTTGCCCTAGCATGGGTTTCTGATTCAGAGAGTTTGGGGTGGTGCTGAAAGCTTGAACTTCTCACAAGTTCCCAGGCAATGCTGGCACTTCAGGGTACACACTCTGTGAGAACCACTGCTCTGAGGCAGGAAATGAGGCCTTGGTCACTGGGTTTTCAGAAAGGGAAGCCTCCACACGACAGGAGCGAGCCAGTGATAATGGTTTCTTGCCTCATTTCTACTGTCAGTGCTGGCATGTGGGAGCTTTTCTTGTGTTCCAGAATCATGATGTCCTAGGCTGCCAATGATAAAGGGGGTCTTGGGAACATATATCCTAGTGGCTCTCCTCCTCACTGTGCATTAGAATTGCCTGGCAGAAATTTTGAAAAATGCTGACACCTGAGCAACTGCCCTGTTCAATTAAATTGGAATCTTTGGTGATGGGGCCCACAGGTGAGTAGGTTTTAGAAGTCCCACAGAAGGTTCTCATGAGTTGATTGGGTTGAGAACCTTGATTTTGTTCAGTAGTTCTCAAAGTGAGATCCTGGGACAGCATTGCCTGGAACTTGTTGGAAATGCAAATTCTCAGACTCCAGCCTAGACCTCCTGAATCAGGAAATCTGAGGGTGAGCTCCAGCCCTGTGGGTTTAACTGGCCTTCCATGGGACACTGAACCACTGCTCTATACATGCCTATATGATAATGGACTTTGATCACATCCTACTTTTGCCATGGTGGGTTGTATCATTGGACGGAGACCCATGTAATGAGAGTGAGGGCATGCCCACATCTGGGGGAGGACTGGTGTTCTCAAATAGAGGGAATTGTATCTCTCGAGAGAAATGGTGGCTCCTGATGTATTGGGGCAGTTGAGCATGTCAAACTCTTGGCATTGTTGCAAGTATCTCTGAACATGGCCCTTCAAGCAATGAAGACTGACTGTCACTGTGGGCCCTAGGGGAGGGGGAAAGAGGTATTGAATAGATAGAATCAGTGTAACTGGGTGGGCATTAGAAGTGGTCCACAAGATTACGCAAGGATGGATATAAGACATGTTAAATTACACCAAAAATGTATAGGGGCAGATAGGCTAAAATGTAAACCATTATGTAAAACATAAGATAACTAAAAATTTAGAAAACTATATAGTCTAAAATATAAACCACAATGTAAACCTAAATGTTACCTTGGTTGAAAGCTATTGTCTCAATATCTGTACATCAGTTTCAGTAAATATAGTATGAATATATAAAGAGATTATTGCTATGGAAGGGAAAAGGTTTCATGTTGGATATGTGGGAGTACTGTATATTGTATATATGAATTACTGTGATCTAAAACTTTTGTGAAGATAAGCTTAATAAATAGAAAAAAAGAAAAAGAAAAAGAAAGGACGTAGACACTGAGGAAAAGACAGAAGAAGTTGCCTTGCCAATTTGCACACAGGGCAACACATATTGCAGTGATGGAAGGCAAAACATCAAAAACAAAGCTTTTGCATTTTTAATTTTTGATACCCCAATTTATTTTTTCCTTAATTTTTCTAAATATGTATTCTATAACTAACCTTTCAACTCATCACTATATTCCATTTTACTATTAATGGAACCTGGCAATATATTGGGCTTAATTTTTGAAGAAGTTTTGGATCACAGAGAGGTTCAACAATGGCAGGGGAGGAAAACTGGTGTGGGATATTATTGACAGGAGACTCATGGTTGGCAGGGAGTTCTCCAGGGCATATATGCAGGGTACATAAAAATGTTTGGATATTTTCATAGTTTGTACAATTAAAAACAACAACTGAGGGAGTGCCGAGTTCCTAGCCCAGGGAGCTCTATCACAGTCCCTAAAGGAACCACAACAATCCCCCAAGTGCAATGACAAAAACAAAAAAGAATGAAGGTCCAACAATGAGCCCTTGATACTAATGACAATGCATGTAAACCTATGCACCTAAAATAAGAACAAGGCCTAGAGCTACAGGGTGCCTAAGAGTTACCTCCTGAGAGTCTCTGTGTTGCTCAAATGTGGCCAGTCTCGAAGCCAAACTCAACATATCAATGTGGTGCCTTCCCTCCAGCGTGGGACATGACTCTTGGGTATGAGGCTCCCTGGCGCCAAGGGATTACTACCAAGTACAAGCTGATGATGTAACTAGAAAATGACCTTGAATAAAAGAGTCAAGTCGGACCAGCAGAATATCTCAGTCTACATATAATAACAGGAGTTAAAAATGCTTTGTGACCTGAATCAAAAGGGGAAATGGAAAGGACAAATGAGTTTATATGGCTATGAGTCTCCAAAAAGAGCTGGGATGTTATCAGAGGGGTTGATTATCCACACCTCAGCAGAGTCCTGGAGACAGATAAAGTAGATGCAACCCCGGGTATTGGTTCTTCTGAGGGTTACAGAGACCCACAGGTTCTATGGTCATGGCAGATGGAGTTCAGTGCCATGTTACTTCGCCCTATTTGGAGTTTGTGTTTCTGTGTGATGGAGCTGGACTCAGATGTGATCTTTGTCCACAAACCTCTCCTGTTACTTTTACAGGATCTATAGTTGGCGCTGGGGTTTAGTGTATACCCAGGGGATCTGAATCTCTGGACTCACCATGTGATAGCCAGGCCCTGAGCCTCAACAGACTTGCAACTCCTACACTCTGGTTTATTGAACTTACCCCACATATCTAACATGGAGGTGAAGAAGGTCAACCACCACACCAGGGAGCCAAGAGTGGCTACAACTGAAAGCAGGAGAATTGAATCCAGCATCCATGTGGAATGTAATCCCCCTCTTGATATAGATATGGAGTGGACACAACCATTCTAAGGTCCACAGGATGGAGGAATAGAGTATGGATTAGAGTGGATTTACTGATATTCTACTCATGAACTATTGTGATTAGTAATCGAAGAAAATGTGGCATTGGTGTGGAGAAAGTGGCCATGGTGGCTGCTGGGGGTAGGGAGTGTGAGGAAGAGATATGATGTGGGGGCATTTTTAAGGGTTGGAGCTGTCCTGAGTGGTGCTGCAGGGACAGTGATCAGACACTGTGTGTTCTCCCATGGCCCACTGTGTGGACTTGGGAGAGTGTGGGCTATGTGTAGACCATTGACCATGAGGTGCAGCAGTGCTCAGAGATGTATTCACCAAGTGCAATGAATGTCTCATGATGATGGAGGAGGTTGTGTTATGGGGGGAGGAGTGGGTTGAGAAGGGTGGGGATATAAGGGGAATTCATATTTTTTTAATGTAACATTATAAAAATAAACAAAGACAATAAATAAATAAATAAATAATATCTTTTTTAAAAATTAAAAAACAAAAACATGAGAAAACTTCAGAGGACATGAAGACTTTGTAAAAAGAAATTCAAACAAATCTGCTAAATCAATCCAAGGAAATGAAGGAAAATATGACTAGAAATAACTAAATATGGACGCAGAGCTAAAGGACATTAAGAAGACAATATGGGGAAACAGACTTTGGCCCAGTGGTTAGGGCGTCCGTCTACCATATGGGAGGTCCGCGGTTCAAACCCCGGGCCTCCTTGACCCGTGTGGAGCTGGCCCATGCGCAGTGCTGATGCGCGCAAGGAGAGCCGTGCCACGCAAGGGTGTCCCCCGCGTGGGGGAGCCCCACGCGCAAGGAGTGCGCCCCGTAAGGAGAGCCGCCCAGCGTGTAAAGAAAGTGCAGCCTGCCCAGGAATGGCGCCACCCACACTTCCCGTGCCGCTGACAACAACAGAAGCGGACAAAGAAACAAGACGCAACAAATAGACACCAAGAACAGACAACCAGGGGAGGGGGGGAAATTAAATAAATAAATTTAAAAAAATCTTTAAAAAAAAAAAAAAAAGAAGAGAATATGGGGAAGTGGATGTGGCTCAAGCAATTAGGCTCCTGTCTACCATATAAGAATTCCAGGTTTGATGCCCAGGGTATCCTGGTGAAGGCAAGCTGGCCTATGTGGCAAGGTGGCCCATGCAGAGTGCTGGCCAGTATGGAGTGCTTCCTTGCCCAGGGGTACTGCACAGGAGTGCTGGCACACACGGAGAGCTGAGACAAGATGATGCAACAAAAAGAGACACAGAGGAGAGATAATAAGAGATGCTAGAGACCAGGGAGCCAAGTTGATACAAGAAAATGATTGCTTCACACTCACTCTGCAAGATCTCACAATCATTTCCTGGAGCCACCTAATAAGAATATAAGCAGACACAGAAGAACACACAGAGAATGGGCACAGAGAGCAGACAACAGAATGAGGGGGTGAAATAAATAAATATTTTTTTAAAAAAGAAGACATATGTGAGCAAACAGAAGAATCAGAAAGCTAAAAAAGAAACAACAGTATTTAAGCTAATGAAAAGAACAATAATAGAGATTAAAAATACACACATAAAAATATGTTAGTGATACACAACAGCAGATTCGAACAGTTAGAAGAATCAGCAAACTAGAAGATAGGACAATCAAAATAGTATAGACAGAAGAACAGAGAGAAAACAAAATAGAAAATATTGAGTAAGGTCTGGACTCATGTGGCAGCATGAAGCATATGAAAATACACATCATGGATATCCCAGAAGGAGAAAAAAGGGGCAGAAAGAATATGTGAGGAAATAATGGCCGAAAATTTCCAACTTCCAAAAGACATAACTATACATGTCCAAGAAGCACAATGTAGTTCAAATAGAATAAAACCTAAGAGATCTACTCCAAGACACTTAGTAATCAGAATGTCAAATGCCAAAGATAGAGAATTCTCAAAGCAGCAAAAGAAAAGGGATTCATCAAATGCAAGGGATCCTAAGTAAGAGAAAGTAACAATTTCTCATCTGAAACCATAGCAGCAATAAAGCAGTGATATGACATATTTGAGGCGTTGAATGAGAAACCTAATAGACAATAATTCTTTGTACAACAAAACCCTCCTTCAAAAAAGAGGGAGAGTTTAAGATAAGAGATAAATGAACCTGAGAGAGTTCATCACCCAAAGATCTGTCCTACCCTATAATAATTGTTAAAGGGAGTTCTTCAGGTTGAAAGGAAAAGACAGGAAACAGTGGCTTAGGGTAGCACGAAGTGAAGATCTTCAGTAAAGGTAACTAAATGGGCAAGTGCAAAACCCAATAGTACTGCATTCTCAATATATAACCTCACTCTTTAACTCCTCTAAGAGGATAAAACTGAGGAAGAAGTAATCATATTTCCTGAGAACAGACAAAATATAAAGTGGTAATGTGGGACATAAGCAACACTAAAAAAGGAAATAGAAGAATATGAGAGCAGATATGCCATTGAAACTAAAATGGTATCTTTTCAAACTAGTAGCTTACAGATGTAGGTTGTGTAATACAAATCCCGGGGTTGGTACAAAGAAAGAATTTTTTAAATATTCAGAAATTGAAATGAGAAAGGGCTCAAATAGATATACCACAAAAGATGAACAATACACAAAAGGAGGCTGTAAGAAATGAAAAGACATACAAAAGATTTAAAAAATATAAAAAATAAAGGACAAAATGGTTGGAGTAAGCCCTGCCTTTAAATTAATAACACTTAATGTTAATGAATTAAACTCCCAATCAAAGGCACAGGTTGGTTAACATCACTGGCTATTCAGGGAATGCAAATCAAAGCCACAATGAGATATCCTTTCACACCTACTAGAATGGCAACTATTAACAAAAGAGAAAACTACAATTATTGGAGAGGGTATGGAATGCTTATTCATTGTTGCTGGAATGGAGAATGGTATAGCCACTGTGGAAGTTGTTGGTGGTTCCTAAGGAAGTTAGATATAGATTTACCATGTGATCCAGCAATATTGCTAGTAGGTATTTACCTTGAAGAACTGAGAGCGGTGACACAGACATCTGCACATTGATGTTCATAGCGGCTGTATTAGTCAGGATCTCTAGGGAAACAGAATCATCAAGAGATATCTGTCAATTGTATGCAGTTCTATAAGAGGATCTCATGCAGCCATGGGGATGAGCAAGTCCAGGTTCCACAGGCAGTCTGCAACCAGGGACTGCAATGAAAGTCCAAAGAAGGTTCTTGATGAGTTCTGGAGGATGAGTTCTGAGACGAGTTCTGGCTGTCCAAAGACAAGCTGGGAAATTCTCTTCCAATGCTGGAATCTCTTCCCCCTTTAAGGCATTCAACTGATTGGGTTAAGCATCCCTCAGTGCTGATGGCGATCTCCCTGATTGATATAATTGTAACCAGCTATCTATTATTTACCACGCAAGCAAGTCAATGGTGACTAAAGTCCATAAATGCCTTTGCATTACAGTTAGCCCAGTGCTTCATTGACCAAATAACCAGGCACAATTATCTGGCCAAGTTGACACAATAGCCTGACCATCACGGGTGCCTCCCTCCCACATGGGAGGTCCTGGGTTGGGTTTCTGGTGTCTCCTAAAAAGAAGATGAGCCAATAATGAACAGACACAGAGAGCAGACATGGAGCACAAACAACGAGGGGTGGGAAGCAGGAATAAATAAAAAAATATTAAAAAAAAAAAGACAAACTTTTGAGGGAGGCTGAAGAATTTATCAGGGGAGAAGAAACTCATTTGCTTAGGGAAACATGCTCCTGGGCCTTGTGCTTTTAAAGGCAAATGGAGAGGGCTGTGGTGGTTTAAAAATAGGGCCACAATTTCTTTGATGTTCTTTTTGAAATGTAGAGCCCAATTCTCCTCCTTTTGGGAGTGAGGAGACTAATGACTCAGTTTTAAAGCACAGAAAATGACAAAAATTGATGGTGTGTGTCTTCTGAGACTAGGACATAGAAGCTACTGAAGCTGCCCTCTTTCTCTCTCTTGGATCTCCTTCACTGGGGGAGGTGAGCTACCGTACCATGAGGATGAGTGGCAAGGAGCTGAGGCCTCCAGCCATTTGGAAATGGATGCTCAAGCCCTGGCCAAGACTTTGACCAACATCTTGGCTACAGCCTCCTGAGAAACCCTTAGCCAGAACCACTCCGTTAAGTGTTCCCTGTATTCCTGAGTCACAGAAACAAGATTAAGTCACTACATTTTGGGCCAATTTGATATGTGGGGATAGATAGCTAATACAAGGAGGAAATTAAGAGAGCTACATTTAGCTTCACCATAAATGAAATGGTGCCCTTCCTGGGGAGAGAGTTTTCACCTGAACCAAGCTCTCGTTTGCTAAACACCATCCATTTCACAGCATGTGAGGTTGAGTCCCAACGAGGAAGATGTCCTGCAGTGAGTCTGCTCTGGTTTTTGTTTTTTTAAAAATTTTCAGTGACAATGTATTCAAATAATGTTCAACAGCATCAATTTTTACAGTGAAAAATCATAATGCTTGTAAATTCCTTACTTCTGGAAGAACATATCCAAATGCAAATATCTTTTTTTAAAAAGATTTATTATTTCTTTTATTTATTTCTCATCCCTCCCCCCTCCCCCCATTGTCTGCTCTCTGTGTCCATTCTCTGTGTGTTCTTCTGTGTCCTCTTGCATTCTTGTCAGCGGCACCGGGAATCTGTGTCTCTTTTTTTGTGTCATTTTGCTGAGTCAGCTCTCCGAATGTGCAGCACCACTCCTGAGTAGGCTGTGCTTTTTTTGCACAGGGCAGCTCTCCATATAGGATGTGTTCCTTGCCAGTGGGGCTCCCCTACATGTGGGACACTGCCATGTGGCATGACACTCCTTGAGTGCATCAGCACTGCGCATGGGCCAGCTCACCACATGGGTAAGGAGGCCCTAGGTTTGAACCTTGGACCAGTCGTATAGTAGGTAGATGCTCTATCACTTGAGCAAAATCGCTTCCTGCAAATACCTTTTAATCCTCGCTACACAAAAGATGGTTCAATTTTTTAAATTTGGATTTTCCTTTTGACCAAATATTGTATTACCAAGTGCCAGCTCAAAAAGCAATCCTCAAATATATTTCAAAACTATATCCATCTGGAGTTCAATGCCAACATTCCTCTGTCATTTTCTGATACCAAAAAAGAGAGTAGAGAGTTTTGTGTAAGAAATTATTTCTAAAGTTTTACAAAGGTAGCTAATTCAGAAGAATAGGGGTAAATATATTCCATATGGTAGTCTTTTCAGCTAGGTCACAGTCTTATACTAAGTATATCAGACCTACACTATAATCATAGTCGATTTTTTAAAATCAAATGTGGAGGACAGGGCATAACACTAAAAACAATTTCTGGCTTAACTAAGGTAAATCCAGTAACCGAGGAAGATTAAAAAACAAAATTACCACTAGCATAAACACTTTAAAAATTTTAAGTTGAGTAAAAAAATGGAGATGTGTAATTAGTTGACTTCAATTTAAATACTGCCTCAGTATAAAATATATCCACTTTCTAAAGCAAGTAAAAATGTAAAAGTGTCAATGTTTTTGGTAATAATGATTTTCTGAATCTAGACATAAAAATGAGTCATTTGTTCCTTTCTGTATGAAATTTAGGTTTTTATATGTGATCCTATCATACTATCTTGGACTCTATTTCATAGACATTAGATATAATTAGAACATCCAAATTTATGCTAATTTCACTTGGAATTATTTTTCCATGACATAAAACAAACTATATCGTTGTTACTCATAATAAATATTATGAACATATGCAAAATTAGATGAGTCAGTTTATTCTACAATTTCTCTATAACAAGTATTCAATTTTGGAGAAAAATACAACCATCACCTTTATTGTTAATATTTATATTTGGTTCTGTAAGCAAAGTTGGCAAAAATTCTAAGAATTTTAATATAGTATAAAAATTTCAAGAATGTGATTCTTATCACTTCTGAAAAGTATACATTTTTGAAAGTCTAAAAGCCAGTAAATGTAGAAGTGGAAGGGAAAGAGAAAAACAGTGACAGCAGATTATTTCAATCTTCTCCTTCCCAGATATCTATAACATCACATGTGCCACTGTTTTTGGTATAGCTTATGAAACTCAAAAATTCTGATTTTTCTTCACTGGTTTGAAATAAGTCCAGTAGATTGTATGAGTGAACTGCAAATTTCTGTTTTCTTCTTGTGGAGTGAGAAACTCAGTTCTCTTCTTGTCTGATTCCACATTTGGTTCTAGATTTTCTGTTTCATTTCTTTCTAATAATATTTTCGCTTTCCAATGGATTTTACCAGAAGGTAAACTCTCCATAACCTTGATGTCACATTCATTTGGTTCCACAGGAGGACTATGGGATGGGGTGTTTGCCAGAACATGTTAGGTGCTCTTGTGAACTGTTTATTGCTTTCAGACCAGAATTATGGCCAAATGTTGAATTCAGGTCCTTGTCCCTCAGACCCATGGCTGGAAAAAGCATAGCACCTGAATTCTGTTTCAGTTGAGATGCACTATTAATCTTACTGAAATTGGAAAATTATACAGATGCCTATAGCCCACATGGATAGTGATCCACCCTTAGTTCTCCTATGTCACTGTCATTTATAGTGAAATTACGTTCAGAAACATAAAGACTGCATCCTTGTTTCTTTTTCTATAAAGGTAGATGAGTAAGATTCTGTTTTATGTTGTTTTCAGCTGGATTTAACACAGAATATTTGTTGATTTTTTCCTCATTAAGTCCTCTCTTGAAGGGTGGGAGATGGGTTCTGAAATATATGTAAGTTTTTGTCCAGGTTCCTGGGTCTATTTATACAGGAAATTCTGCTTGATCTTCTGCACAACTTTATTTTCCCTTAAGGCCTTCTGAGAGATATGTTGCAGTTCCAGGTGTTCTCTTGTAGTAACAGGAGAAAGGGATCCAACGCCGTATTTCATTCTTTTCTTTTTAGGCATATCCCTTTCACATTCCACAAAATCAAAAACTTAGATAGAATATCATCAACAACTCCATACTGGTGACTCTGCGCAAAGTTTTAGTGTTGCTCACTTAGAAGGTGAGTTTTAAATCTTCCTATTTCTACAAACAACATTCACAAGATCCTTTTCTTTCCTTTTCTTTCAAATGGAGCTGAACTGGGGTTCCATCATTTTTATCACCATCTGCTTAGACTCTTAGTTTAACCTGAGTTTGCTTTTGGGTAATAGATGGTTTATACACATAAACGAACTGAAGGGCTTTGGTTCGTATCTTCTACCTTTACTAAAAGCTTTTTCAATCCTCCCTGTTCTTGTTTTCTGTGTAATAGATCTTCTCCCCACATCTCTTACAGAAGTGCTTGATTTCCTGAAGACACCGCTCCTTTCTCTTTTGTTCAGTGTTGTATCTAATGTCATCAATATGAAGAAATTTTACTCCCCAGTTTAAGACATTTGATAATATACTATTTGAAAGTATAAAATCATGGTCCTTGATAGCTTTTTCAATTATGAATTTTCCTCTGCTTAAAGACAGTGAGTCTGGAGACTTAAATGAACATCCATCATGGCTGGGATGAAGTGAAGTGATTTCTGCAGCACACACACATTCTGGCTTTGGTATAGGAGAAATTCTACCCAAGGTTTGTGCAAATTTAGCTTCCTTTTTATTTAAAATAAGTTAATTCATATCTTTGCTTAGAAATTCTTCAACTTGCCCTCCAAGATCCTTCCTGTCCTTTTGCAGTTTTTCAGATAACTAAAGTAATTTTCCCCGAAGTGGCTTATATTTGGATTTTTCTGGTTTGTTGTCACCAGTTTTTAGAGATTTCAAAGACGATCTGTTTTTTTTGTTTGTTTGTCTGTTTTGTTTGTTTTTTTTTTTTTGACTTGGATTCAACCTGGAAATGTCCTTTGCTATGAATCCTCATAGCCCCAGAGTTCATGGTAGCCGCCCAGCACCTAAGTATTGAGTTTGGATAGAGCGTTGCCCTGGGCAGTGGCAAAAGTACAGCTCTCAGGGAACTGCTGACAGGCCAGCTGCCTCGCCCATTTCTCATGTCCCCGCAGCCTGCTGTGGTTTTATTTTGACAAAAGTCTCTGGGGAAAAGGCTGTTCATCCTTTTTGAATTGATCTAATCAGGTCAAATAAAGACAGCCTTGAGAGTGGGGTGTTCGGGAGAACTACCAGGAAGGTCAAATAATGATGCTTCTCTATGTTTGAGCCTTCGATGTCACTTCAGCCTTGTTCTGCCCCTCTGGTAGATTCCAGGCATCTGGTTTCCACTGTGATTGTGGGCTGCTCATTTTCAAGGGTACCATGGAGCTGGAGAGAGGGGAATGGGATTAGGGTAAATTAAGATGCCATGAGGCTGGCTGGCTCTTCGTACTGAGATTCAGTTATTTTTCTTGAATAAACACTCCTAGAATGGTGCGAGCCTTTGGTTAATTTCCAGGGTTCTGAAAAGGTAGCTTCTGACATTTTTTGTTTTTGTTTTTGTTTCGTTTTGTTTTGTTTTGGTGTGTGAGTTCCTGTTTCCTTGTTGCTTTTAGGGAAAAGAGAATTTGCAGAGGTCTTTACTCTGCTACTTTCACTGAGAGCTTCTCACAGTGGTTTTTGAAATGTGAAACAGCTGTCACTCTTAAAAGTCCTACATAAGTTTTGATTAATCTGGCCACCTGAAAGAATGTTTTGTATCCAGGGGAATCTTATATTAGTTAAGTAGGGGAGGGGGAAGACACGCCTATGAGAAGTACAGGCAAACGGTGGGAATATGGTGCCCAGAGCTGGGCTGTGGATGGGTGCCCTGCAGGAAGAGAGTCAGGCAGCGTGGACAGCAGGCAGCACGTCCTGTGATGCTGGTCCGGGTGTGTGCGTGCCTCTGCTTCTCCACCTGGATCCTGGGGGCCTTAGCTGAGGGGGGCTTTTAGTCCTGACCTAATTCCTGTCCAGAAAGGTCATGACCCGAGCAAAATCAGGTTCTGATTGCTGGTTTCTTGCCTGGAAGGTCCTTCTGCACTTGAGGCCACTGTTTAGGGAGATGTTCACATAATCATTGAGCTGCTTCCTGGAATTCAATGACTCATCTTAGGCTCAATGGTCTTTTCCTTCTGCCAGGGTGGAGGATGCTTCCTCCATTAAATTGTTCACAAGAAGATGCATGGTAGTTTCCCACAATAAACCTTATTGCTGTTCTGAACCGGGGGACTGTCCTCCTTCCACAATGCCTTGTTAGTTGGGACAATACTAGGTGGAGATAGTGGAAGTTCTGGAAGCGGTGACAGATGTTCAGCAGGGTAGGGAATGGGTGCACCATCCCTGTTTTGTTCCACTTTGGGATTAGACATCTTATCTACATTTATAATCTCAACTTCCTCCCTTCCTTTCTTTTTTCTCCTTAAAATTAGGCTTCTTCCTCCAAAAAAGTGACTCTTACCGAGTGCATTAACAATCTCTTTATTTAAAACTCCATTTCTCTAGGCCTATCTTTCTCAAGCCTTTCAGAACTGACCACTTGGAACCAGTCTGTCCTTCCTCTGATACTTTTTCCATGGCATAGTTATCATCCCCTTGCTTAGGGAACAAGTCAGCAAAGGCTGGATTCAAGGAAGCTAAAGAGCAGTGGTAGGTAACATGTATTCATTATCTTACTGGATGTCTCCCTTGGAGTCTCTCGGGCACTTCCACACAAAGTGGCCACAGCTAAAGCTATCATCTTCCTGTTAGAATCCATTCTTCCTTCCACATTCCCAATTACCCTGGGGCTCCCCAATCTAGGATGTGGATGGGAGCCACCCTCACCTACATGTCCTGGTTCTGCCTCCTGACCACCCCTCAAATCTGCTCTTTCTCTCCTTGTATGGTAACTGGCATCTTCATCTTTGCCTAGATCATGGCATCTACCCCCAATGCCCATGTCTACCCTTCTAAGGGCAAAACAGCAATCGTTCTGTAATCCACATACATAGGAAGAGTTTGTCCTGCTTAAGACCTTTAAGATCTTCAATGTAATCTTATGGCCACAACCTCCCAGGCCAAGGCTCTTCTCAGTCTATTAGGCCCAAAGTAATGATGACACATGGCAAGGCTCCCAGTACAGAGAAAAGCGAGTTTATTTGATGAGGAACATGGAATGGAGCACATGCTTGGTTGGCAAGGAGGGGGAGCAAGTCTCACGAAGAAAAGGCCTCATTGGTCTCAGGACACATGTCACCTTCTGTGGGCAGTGGGAAGTGGGGCAGGAAGTCGGAGGAGCAGCTGAAAATGGTCCTGTTAGGAGAGGACCTCAGTCAGAACGGACAATCAAGGTAACTGACACATTTTGATTTTGGCCTCCAGACAGAGGGAAGAAGACTGTGACCCTGGTGCTAGGGGTCTTGTCTCAGCCACAGGGTAGGCCATGTGTGTGTCTATGTATCCATGTGAAATGGAGTGTAGTGAGTCTGCATGTGTGTGAACACGTGTGAGTGTGCAGGTGTGACAGTGTGTGCATCCGCTTGTCTGTCTGAGTGACCAAGTGTTGGTCTGGGCATTTAAGTATGTGCCTCGGTTTGTATCCATGGCCACGTGTGTTTGCATTGTGGCTGTGTTGCTGTGCCACCTATCTCTCTCTACATGGCTGTCACTGTGCCATGTCCCCTACTGCCTTCTCCCCACAACTCCTGGGGACCTTGGGGCAGGGCAGAATCATCGGGTCCATTCAGCAGAACTCACCAGCTTGGTTGAGGTTGGGACCCTTGATGGAAGGCTTAGACCTTGATGACAATTTGCGTTCCACTGAGCAGCATGTCTGGGGGAAAAAACCAAACAGATCAGAGTGGTTGTTTTAGTGCAAAGCAAAGCTAGAGTACTCCACATTCCTGCTAGGCCAGGGGCCATGGAGTATACATTCTGTAGATCCAAGTGAGCACAGCCACCTCCTACCAAGCAGCTCAGCTGTTCTCAGTGCTGGGGCCATTTTGGGGGAGAGGTTCTATACCTCAAAATGATCTGGATAGTTCAGGGTGAAAAACTAAAATAGGGCAGAGTTGAGGCCAGAGGGATGTGGCTGTCCTTTGGTTTGCAGGGACAAAGTTCCCTGGCAGAAGTGATTGTTCCTGCAGAAGGGTAGGTAGGGAGGGTTTGGGAGCTGGTACTTACTGACAATATCATGCACAAGGGTGACATCCAGGTTGCTGAGAATGCCATTTACCAGAGGGCACACCTGACCCAGAGACAAAGTAGAGAGCCTTGTTAAGCACAGGCACCTGTCGGGAGACCTGAGGGCAACAGCATCCAAAAGAGGATTCTTTGGGGGAGATATTCTGACTTTTCTGTGACTAGAAGTGTTTCATTCTAAGTATTTCCACAGATCACATCTCCAGATTAGGCACAGAAGAAACTAAAGCTTCGAGGGAGTTGCAAAGTGCCCCAAATCACACAACATACCCAGTGGTCACTCTGTGTTACAACATGTGTTTCTAATTAGGGTGAACTTCTCTGGGAGGGGTGAATTATTTTTCACGGTTATAGGGGCCACCTAAGCATAAGCTTGATGACTGCTTGTCTGTGGCCATATAGGCTGGACAAGGAGCTTCTTGGGGCAGGTGTCAATTTCAGCTGCCGTGTGAACAAGTGCAGGACTTGGTCCAGAGCAGGAACCAATGAATGAATTTTGAAGGATGGAAAGAAGAAACATGGACCAATTGGTCAATGAACAGATTGATGGATGGAATTTACTGATCAAACTACAGGGCTCAGATTAGCTCTCCTCAGGGTCCCTTTCAACCTGAGAAGCCCTTAGATTCAAGGATTGGGAGACTTCTATTTGTTTCCACTTACCTTGCCCTGTATCAGTACAGGAAGGGCTTCAGTCAAGATCCCAGTGAGTGTGTCAATAAAATTTTGTACGACGGGAACAAGTCTGAAAGAGAAAAGCCATAGTATGATGTGGCACCTGCAGAGGCCCAAGGTTGAGATGGAGAAGTCCTCAGAGGGGCCAATCTGTCCACTTCAATCTCAGCCCTAAGTAACAGGAACTGGACCTTTTCCATCACACCCACATGCAGGTGAACACGAAGAGGACCCTTGAAGGGGCAGTTATGCCCTACGCAGCTATTCACTCAGTAGATACGTGTTGACCAAATGCATAGTTCCATAGCACAAGTAAGTGTTCAATATAAGGCTTTGTAGAATCCATACATGAATGAAAATTGCTTAGTACATGGTTATCATGAAGATTCAGCAAGATAACACATGTGAAGTATATGCTTTGTGTGATCAGTAAATGTTAGCCATGATGGGAATGACTCTTGCATATTCTGCATGATTCAGTCTCCCTGTGTGACAGGCACTATCATAACATGAAGCTGACAGGCAACTGTCATAACATGAAGCAAGCTAGTTAGTTTTCCATACTCATTTTAGCCCTTACTGAGACAAATCACATTTACATCTATGACCTTGGTAGATTCTATCGATAATTTACTACCATACTATAGAAAATTAAGTCGAGACCCAGAGTTGGGGTCAGCATTAAAGATCACTCAGGAAGTCCTCTATATTTCCCCACTCCCCTCTGAGAATCGAGGTTGGCATCCAGATCTCTTATTGACCAATGCAGTATAAATTTGGTTGGCTTGACCAAGAAGGAATAAATGACTATTACCCATCGATCTGCCCACCCATTCACACCTTTATCTATATGCCCACCCTGCCTTCCATCCATATAAACATCTAATCATTCAGCCAGCCAACCAGTCAGCCAGCCAGCCCTTCCTCCATCCCCCCACCCATCCATCTTAACCATTCTTCCACCATCTCATTCACCCATCCTCCCATTATTCATCTTTCCATCCATCCATCCATCATTCCACCCTGTTAACTCTGGTCAGGAGAAGCCATTCATTCCAGCCTCACCCATCAAGCAAGGAGATTTTCAGACTGCCAGGGAAGTGAGTGCAGCCACCAAGGACCAAGTGGCTCCCCTGCTCATCTTGCACAACTAAGAGTTCTGCAGTGGCATTCAGCTTTGCAGGCACCTCCAATAGACTTCCCAACAGGGACCTGCAAAGGAGATGGTTCTATTGGTATCTGGCCCCACCACACTCCAAGGAAGAAGGATATTTTCTCCTCAACAGAAATGCCAGCCTCAGCTCACTCCATTTTGCCCACAGCTGTCATTATCTTATTTCCCAGTAGGGGACACCAATGGGCAAAGAGGTCAAGTGAATCTCCCAAGTAATTCAACATAACAGAAAATTAGGAAGCTCAGGTCTGTAGGTTCCAACTCCCTCTTTTTGGCTACCCATGGCAGTAAGGTTCTCCCATGGTAAGTCATCCTCCCATTCCCCTTGGGGGACCACTCATGGGTACACAGTGAGGATAATGCTCAGAGGAATGTTGACATAGAGACGGTGACCATCAGGACTCTGAACAAGGCCAAGTTCAGGCAGCTGGGCATCAGTGACCTTCAAACTGTCCAGGGAGAAACATGAGGTTTTTTAGCCCTCAACCCCACTAGGGACAGAAACCACCTTTAACCCAGCATCTCCAAGGAGGAAAGTCTGAAGCAAAAGGTTCTGAATCACATGTCAGTCTTTCGCAACCTCAGTACTTGGGCAGATCTTGATTCAGACATGGCCCTCTCCTCCTTATAAATCCATGAAGTATTTCAGGGACCTTATCTGGCTTATATTTGTGTTTTGCACACCTAACTTATGAAGAAATCTTAAAAGGAAAGGGGCTCCTCCATGTTTGTTGAATTTGTAGATTGATGGGAGGGTGTGTAGTAAGTGGTGAGATGGAAGGAAATATGGGTAAGTGGATGAGTGGACATGTATGGGCAACAGGAGTAAAAACTTTAGTAGGTGTCACTCATCCTGCCATGACCTTCAGTGGTAGTTAACAATGTTTATTATGGGATTCAGGGGAGGGATGTTAGGGAGAATAAAGAAAAGATGGAATTGCATCTCTTCTCTGAGCCAGTCACTGTTTAGGTGATTTTCATTTCCCAGTCCTCCCAACAGTATGTATCAAGCATTCTCATTATGGATTCTTGCTTAGAGAGCTCTGGGCATCTGACATTAACCATCACATGCCCATTCCATGGACATCACGTTGTTCTTAGTCATATGCCAAGATAATCGTGAAGGGCAACTTACACGTCATTGCTGACATTAAGGTGACCTCTATTTGAAGAGATTCCACCGGTGGGGAGAACAACATTACTGTGGCAGAGTGGAAAGAACCTTAGCTTTGGACTTAGGTAGATTAGAACTCGGTTTCTGGTCTGTATCACTCTAGTTGTGTGAGCACTGGCACCTTTCTGGACCTCGGTTTTTCCATCCGTGAACTGGGGATTAAACTCTAAGGTTGTCATGAGGGTTAGTACATCCTGGGGACCCAGGATGTACTTCAGAACTGGGGACAATTACAAGAGGGTTGGTGGGCCCCACCAGATCGTGAGAAGCACTTCAAGACCAAGTCCAGGCCCTGTGTTCAGGCTGCTCCCTTTTCTCTCCAGGGTCCCCGTCTCCAACTGGTATTCCCTGTTGGGTTCCAAGGCCCTATTTCAGGGCAACTCACTCAATGAGGCCATTCGGAATGGAGGTCACGTCCCTAAGCAGGCCCCCAAGCAGGCCAGTCGAAGTGCCTCCTTGAGCTTTCAGGATGTCCAGGAGTGGAAGGCTTTTGAGAATGCCCAACAGATTCCCAGAGAGTAAGCCATTGCTGAGAGCTGGAAATGGAAATAAGGGTCCCCGGGGACAGAGCTGATGATTCCAGATCCTCCATCTCTAGCCCTCAGTCATCTCTGTCCTCCCACCACTTGACTGTTACCTGTGCCCTCCTGCCTGCCCCTGTGACACTGGAAAGAGATCAGACTCTGACTTACTGCTTGTCAAGCCTCCAGCAAGATCTGAGGGGACGTTGGGCAAAGCCAGGGTTGCATCCATGGATGGAGCCTGGCCCTGGGGCATATTTTCTTGGGACAGATCCCCCATGGTTGGATCCTGGACCGGGAACGGAAGCCCCGGGAGCAAAGCCAAGCCTGCCATGCCATCAAGCATGGCTGTGGTCTGGGCCAGCAGCCCACAGAAGACAACCAGGCCTCCAACTTTAAACATCTTCTCATTCAATATCTGTGGTGAGAACGATGGGTCTCATATGGTACAGTTATGAGAAAGGAATCTATAGACCCCCTGCCCCTGCCCACCTGGGATGGGGTGGTCTCTCATTTGTCTGCTCCCTAGAACACCAGGCAATGAATAGTAACAGCCGCTGAGATCAAGCATTTCTCTGCCAGGCTAAGTGCTTTCCTCTCGGTAATTGACTTAATCTTTGTCACAACTCTCACAGCTGTAACCACCATCTCATCCAGGCCTGCTTCAGGGAAAACCTGGGGCCATCGAAAGCCTTCATTGCATACGGGAACCAGGGGATCAGAGAGGGGTAGTGATTTTCCCAAGGTCATACAGCAAATCAGTGGCAGGTCTCCTAACACTCCCCTCTCCCTACATGCAAATGGCCACTCATACACATTGTCTCTTTAGGCCTTTCTCCTCTCTCTCCAGCTGACCTGGATGAACTTCTTGGGCAGCCTTTCAGATTGGGCTATCTTTGCTCCAGCCCTTTCCCAGATATGGTTAATCTTCTCACAGGCCGATTTGCTAGCCAGGAAAGATGTTAGAAACCAGAGCTGATACCTATACTTTGGAGATGACTGACTAATTTGGGCAAAATTCCACCAATTGGCCAATTCAGCCAGAGCTCCATCATTGTTGTGGTCATTTGGGATCAAGAGGTCTTTTTGGTCCAAAGAACCAGTTGGGACCCTCTGGGGAGGGTAGTTTTCTTCGGAGGCTTTGCATCTCTTTTGGGCAGCAGGCTTTAAGAATCCAATGGAAGCTAAGGGCCCTAATCCTGGAAAAATGCATCCTAATATACAAAGTTGGGTGGATAATTTAGAAGCTTCTTGAATGCTCTGAAACCTCATTGGCAACCTCAGTTTAAGACTCTTGCCTTTGAGATTTTGATTTAGGATATGAATAACACTCTGTGAGAGAGTTTTATCCTTGAAAATTTAGATGTTTACCCTTGCAGCCACGTGCTTCCTATTGCCATGAAATTGCCTGCTGTAGAACATTTCTACATCAATGTGACCAGTCTCCTGGGAAAGCAGAGTGAATGGCTACCCCCAACTGCAAATGGCCAAAAGGAAGTCCTGCTTCCTGGAAAGGCCCCCAGTGAGGGACCCTCTGTGCAGTCTACCAGGACCCGTCTGGCAGCCAGGAGCCCTGGCATCCCTGCCACCCAGGGTAGAGAGGGGAGAGGAGCAGGCAGGGCTCACCTGGACTTCAGAGAGGTCTCGCAGCTGTCTTGGTCGCCTCTTCCCTCTCCTGCTGTGTTGGCCCAAGAGGCAGCCTCTTTTATAGGGTGGGGATCAGGAAATGTTTGATCAGATGATGGGTTTCTAGATCATTCAAAAGTCTACAGTCTGGTGGTGCTTTTTAGGGCTCTCCAAAGTAAATAATTGCCAATTGCATTAGCAGGTTGCCCAGCTAAGCTACTTGACTGACAAATTAAACAGAAAAACTTGAGATGGGGATGTTACTCAAGACCTTGTGGCTTTATGAACAGGGACCCATGCTCTGAGGTGGCCTGGAAGACGGTGTTTGGAACAGTAGGGAGACAGGGTGCAGCCCAGGCAGGACCCTCTGTCTCTAATCTGGGCCCTTTCCCATTTCTGGCCCAGTTCTTTTCTTTGACCCGAGGGCTCTTGCTCACAAAGTGTCAAAAAGAGTAAAACTGAATCTGACTTCTTTACCTCTGGCATGTCTCTCAATTCCAGGGCAGGGGTCTTGTTTTTTCTAAGCCCCCGTTGTAGGACAGTCACATGCCAGGGGCCATATGTCCTCCCTACAACCCTGGGAGGCTTCCCTGCTCCTCATTTACAGGAGAGGAAGCTGAGACTTGTCTAAAGACGCAGAGATTTGGCCGAGCCAGAACTCAAGTCATTAGCTAGTAATGACAGCGAAATCAAGGCCGACAGCGAGAGTTTGCTGAGCTCTCTCAATGTTGTCCACACAGCATCTCACGGATGCTCAGGACCCCCTGGGAGGAGGGGATGAGCACTCCCTCTTGCAAGCGGGAAACTGAGGCTCAAAGGGTGAGAGGAGCTGGAGTGGAGCCTAAGCATTCCTGCTCCAGGCTTTCTCTTTGTCACTGTGCTGAGAGAAGAAGACGCTTCCTCACACACCCACCATTTGCTTTCCCTTGTTGGTGAATTTCGTGCTCTCAAGCTTCCCGTGTGCCTATCCTGGAGAATTCTTCTAAGGGTCCCAGGCCTGAGGGCCCTTCCTTCTTGGTCTCTATCTTTAAACTGTCTTCTCAGTGAAGGAGAAGGCATCTGTCCCACCAGTTGGGTGTTTGGAGTCTATTGCACAGATGAAAAAGCTCAAGCACAGAGGCCAAGGTCTTGGGCCAGTGAGAGCAGACCTCACTCTGTAAAACTTCATACTTTATAAGTAAAACAGAGGGGAGGAGAAAATGCACATTTATTGAGTACCTACTTTGTGCCAGGTGCTTTCCATATTTGAACCTCAACTTTGTCAGGAGTGGTTGGTATTTTTGCCCCTTTATGTGGAGACCAAGGTTCAGAGAAGGCTGACTACTTCCTAAGGACACACAGCAAGTAAGTGATGGAGTCAGAATTGACCCCGTGTCTGTCTGACTTTCCTGTATTCAGAGAGCCCTGCTGGAGCCATGCTGCCTTCCCCTCATGTGGGAACTTGGCTGTGCCTGTGAGAGCCCAGGAGATGCTTCCAAGGCCCTGGGCAGTGGCTCATTTGAACTCAATTACCCATTCAAGGTGTTCTGGACTCTTCCCACATCCTGTATGTGGTCAGTCATCTGAAAATTAGGGGCCCTGCTCTTTGTTAGCTTGGTAACAACTCTTGTGGGTTGGGTCAAGTTACCACTTCCCTTGTGGTGATCGAAGAGGTAAGTCAAGGCACTGACTCAAGTCTATGTAGCCAGCTAATACATAGCTTACATTCCCTGGCTTTAAGTCAGTAGGCTGTGTACGTGACATGGCAAAAAGAAAATGCATTTGGGAGCAGAGAGCCCTGACTCAAATCCTGTAGCCCTGGGCTAATCACTCTGATCCTTTATTGGGGGATAATGTTTGGGTGGCAAATAAGAATCTCAGTTCCTCAACATAGATGTTCTTAAAGTATTCTTTATTTGTCTACGGTTTATTTTAATTGCATTTCAGATGTGATTTTTTCCTTGCTGTTCCAGAGGTTTCATATGTGCCAGGGCATTCAAAGGGGGCTGCCTTTTGCCTGTTGTTGATTGGAAATATCAAAACATCTACTTGTCCCAGATCGCCAAGACCTGAACCATCCCTCCTGCATGAAAGACCCCTTCATATTTAGCATTTCCTTCTACTCCCTCATTAGAGAACATTGTTCTATCGAGGATTCCCTGGGCCTCCTGCAGGACCGTGGGAGGCTTCACCAGCCCACTCCCCTAGTCCTCCAGTTAACTGTCTCTCCCTGAAGTCTTGTCAACTCTCCTAGTTCTGGAAAGGAACATGGGCACAGACGGCCTCTCTTCTTGAATTGTGCATGTCTGCTTGGGTTTCTGGAGCCTTCCTTCCCTGCCAGGGTTTGCCTAGGAGGTGGCAGGGCCATGGGCACCCATTGCAGCTACGGCCTCTTCAATTGCTCTTGGAATCTCACAAACCACCAGTCTTGCATGGGAAATTTTTCTAGTCTTGGGGTCAGGAAGCCTTGCTTTGACTCACTCCAGAATTGTTAGTTCAAGGACTCCTATGCTCTGTGTTTTGAACAGAACAAAATCCAGGCTTTAAAAGATTACTTGAAAAATTAATATATTGCAAAATAGAATTTTGCCTTTTGGGGTACAGTTCTATGATTTTTAACACATTTAGTTTAGTAACCATAATATGCCAAAATCAGAATAGTTACCATTACCCCAAAAACTCCTCCATGCTATCCTTTTTAGTCATAGCCCTCCCCCCACCCATAACCCTTGGAAACCACTGACTTGTTCTCTGTCACTCTAGTTTTCCAAAACTTTCTCTCTGCCTCTCCTGGAATTGCTCTTACTTAAAACCACAGGTGCTGTGTGTTCTACCAGCTTGAGTAGGGGAAGGGTCAATGGGTATAAGGAAACATGGAAAAGACAAGCTGTCATGCCAAGACATTGTTTTTCCACATTGGTGACATCTGTAGCTTCCCCATGCCTTTCTCAGAAACTGTGGATGGTGCCCCTTTCTTTGTACGTAATAGATTGTGATTGCATTTGGGAGCCCATACAGGCGTTCTTTTGTGAATGAAGAGGTCCATTTTTAAAGGCAGATATTTTATCAAGGGCTCTGGCCTATCCTAGCTCTACTCTCCAGATCTTGGGGTGCTGGCCCTGTTCCCTGGGAGCAAATTTAAGGAGGAGCCTGAGTTTGGGACGTGTGGTCTTTTGATGGGCTTGGAAACTCCAATGGCTTTGTTAGGGGGAAAAGGACAAAAGGTTCTCAGAGAGTAGGGCCTCTCCACTTTTATGAGAAAATTTATTTTCTTAAACAGAGGTTGCTTAAGGCTAGTTTTATTTGCATTGGAGACAAATCTTCCCACCTGCACTAAGCGTCCCCAATAGTAGTAACAATAATTTTTAATTGAGCATTAGAGCTTTACCGGTAACAATCCTGTGGGGAAACTGAGGCACAGGGAGGACAGTGACATGCCTGCGGTTACCTCAGCTAGCAAGAAGTGAAGCCAGGCAGTCATTGGGGCCTGTCCGGCTTTAGTGTCTTAACTCCATGAGCAAATTTCAATCACAGAGTTTGAATCAGTGGGTACCATAGGAAGCAGATGTGGCTCAGTCAACTGGCTTCCCGCCTACCACATGGGAGGCTGCTGGTTCAGATCCCGGTGCCAATGCCAGGAGCGTTCACACTGAAACTCCTTCCAAACAAGATTTAATTATCAGCTTCTTGTTGCTTTTCCTTCACTAGACTGTGAGCCACGTGAGGGTATGGACTGATTCTGTTTATCTGCATCTGGAATAGTGTGATACCACGTTGGTCCCTGCTGAAGGTTTGGGTGGCTTGGTGGGCACATCCCACTTGGTGCTGGTCCCTCTGCTGCTGCAACTCTCCTAGGGGGCAATAATGGCATCATGACAGGGGCACCTCTAATGTGTTCTCAGAGGATGTGCGGCCACCCTTTGGCAAGCCTCAGGGGGCTCCAGTGGGGGTCTCACCTCTTCTGGCCATCACTGGCCACTCCTGAGGGTTCCCACCTTGCTAGATGCAGACACTCATCCATGAGGCTTTTCAACAGTTTCACATGCAGCTGCCTGAGGATGTTGTCGATCAGAGGACACACCTGGGCCATCAGCACAGAGAGAAGGGTTGGGTCAGGGCTAGAAAGAGGAATCTGGAGTGTCTGTGGCTGGAAGTTACAGTGCTGGGCTTCCAGCAGGGATCAGGCCAAGAGGGGCTCCTTTGTATTGAGCACTGATTGTGTGCAAGGCACTTCCAGAGGATTGTCTCCCTCAGACATTGTGAAAACCCCATGAGATAGGGACTATGATGGTTCCCAAGCTGCAGGTGGGGAAACTGAGGCTCAGAGAGGCTAAGTCACTTGCTCAAGCATACACAGCTGGTAGATGGCACAAGTGGAATTTGAATTGAGATTTTTTTCAGCTGAAGGTGTGACACCCTTTTGCTAAATTGCCAATATATATGCTCTGACTCCCAGACACAAGAATGTCAAGGGAAAATATGTCTACCAGGTGAGGGATAATTCCTTCTAGGATCTCTCTGATTTGCAGAAAAATATTTTGTGTTTGGCAGGATATCCCTAGAAGGACAGGTGGGTAGACAGAACAAACAAATACAGGACTTCCCAAAGCCAGGTGCTATGTGTCAGGTATAACTTACACAGTTATTTACCCCTCAGCCAGCTGCTTGCAAGAGGAACCATTGTCAGCAACAAAGGCTAACCCAGAGAAGGGGGGTGATTAGCCTGAGGTCATTCAGCCAGTAAGTGCTGGTTAGATTAGAAGAACCAGGGCCAGGAGAGCACCTACACCGGTGCCTGTGAGCATCTCATGTAGCCTGGGCACTCAGTGATTGTCTGATAAATATGCGAGTGGACATTCACTGAGCCTTAGTTGTATTCAGAATTCTGGGCTTTTGGAGGTGAATTGGACCAATCCTCCTCTTGAGGGACTCAGAGTCTGTTGTGGGTGACAGATGTGGCCAGTCAGCCTACAGATCTTCATTAAGCTCTAGTTTTTCTGTCTGGGTCACCACTGTATCCCTTGCCTCAAGCCCAGGGCCTGGAACATAGTAGATACTTAGCAAATATTTGTTAAATGGAGGAGAGATGAGTTTTAGAAAAGAGCAGGGCATTCTGGTGAGGGATCAGCATGTGTGAAGGCTTGGTGGTGTGAAAATGCAGGACGTGTGGACGGGTGGGTCCTTCCAAGAGACTGGAGGGCAAATGGTTGCAGAGTCAGGCCAGGAGTGACTTTGGGAGCGTGCATTTCATCGAGAGGGCATTGGAGAACCACTGGAGGGCATGGAGCAGGGGCTGGGAGGTGGCTAGTTCTCCTAGAAAATCAATTCTGCTGCCAAGTGGAGAATGGAGATAAGGTGAGCTGCGAGTCAGGGAATCCTGGGAGGAGGCTAGGAGCTGGGCAGTAACTAAGGGGATGGACAGGAAAGAGGAACCGAGGACCACCAAATCACTGAGGGGCTGTGGGGAGCAAGGAGGCAGAACCTGGTTCCTGGCAGGGTGAAAGAGCCATACTGGGATGGGGGCACAGAAGGGGGAGCAGACCCAGGGAAAGATGAGATCTGCTCTAGCCTCATCCAGGAGGTGATGGAGAGGCGAGGCTGCAGCCCGGGCAGTAGGGAAGGGGGCCCAGCCCTGGGGAGGGGTTACCAGTGCCCCACTCAGTTAGGACTGTCACGCGGATGCTGCTGGGTTCCGCGCAACAATTGCCCATCACCAGATCTCTCAGGTCGAATTCATCTTTTTCCAGCCAGGATTCAGCCATGAGATTCATGTGTGAGCGCATCAGTACAATCTTCTTGTTGTGGGGCCTGGGGATGAAAGCGAGGAAGAAGAGTCCAGAGGAGATAAGAGCAGAGGAAGCAGAAGCAGCAGCAGGACCCGGGCTCTTCCCTTCTGTGGGGCAAAGGCAGCCACCGCCCAGGGGCCCCGCTTCTCTTCCCCAGATGTTAAAACCTCAAGTCGGCCATTAAGGAGAAAACCACGAGTATCCAGAGTGGCTTTGGAAAATCCTTTCAATAGATCAGATTAGGGGCCTTTGGAAATTCAGAAGTTGCTAACTCATGTTTCTTGAAAATCTTCATCATTTAGCTGTGGCCTCTCTTTCTCTGGGTCAAGTGGACTTGACAGGAGAGTTTGGCTAGGAGGGAAGAGGGACAAGGTAACTAAAATTGTCCTCTTTCTTTTCTGTAACCGAGCCCCGTGGAGGGGCTTAAATGAGCAAACGGTGGCCTGCCCTGACCAGTGATCTCCAAGGCTCAGAGGCATGAAGTGACACACAGCAGGCGAGGACAGAGGCCAGGCATGTGGCCCAGGTTGGGGTTGGAAAGATCTGGGCTCCCCAGGTGGCCAAACCCCCTCCCCCTCCACTCCACACTAACACTCAGGCTCCCAGGGAGCAGGGAGGGCCTTACAGACCCCTTCAGTGGGACTCACAGTCTAAATTCCATGTCAAATTCAAGAGAAATTTCTGACGAAAACCACTCCTTGTGGAAAGACAGCCAGACCCTGACGTAGTCCAGCTGGATGTTGGTGACATTGATGCTGCGCCGGGAAGAGCGGAGGTCCTCATGGACCCTGGGCCTCGGATGGGCAAGGCCGTGTGCCGAAGAGCTTCAGGGGGTCCTGGTAGTGGCTTTGGAGTCAGAGCCTTTAACAGACGCCCTGGGCCAGAGCCTCCGACAGGCACCGGGTGGCGAGCTGGCCAGTGCGTGCCCTGGCTCCACGTGACTGAGCTGTGCAGCCCACGGGCAGCTGCTGCTGAGCTGCCGGCCCAGACGGAGCCTCCTCCTCTCAGGACACAGCTCCACCCTCCACCCCATGCCCCATCAAAGGCCCAGGAGCTGCACTGACTTCTTTCCATCCCTCACTGCCCTTCCCCACCTTCCCCGACTCAACCCATCAGCAGATCACACTGGCTCCACTGTAAAACCTGGTCTGACTTTGGCCACTTCCCTTATCGCTGACACTTTCACCTGGCCCAGGTCACCATCGCCTCTAGCCTGGAGGTGTTCCCACCTTCTGCCTGGGCTCCCTGCCACGATCTTGGCCTCCCTACAACCATTCTCCACGGGGCACCAGAGGGGTCCTAACACTTTCCTGCTCTGTGACATCCTCCACTCGTTTCCCATTGCCCTTGGAATAAAATCTGAATCCCCAT
Organism: Dasypus novemcinctus; assembly: GCF_030445035.2. Taxonomy (NCBI): domain Eukaryota; kingdom Metazoa; phylum Chordata; class Mammalia; order Cingulata; family Dasypodidae; genus Dasypus; species Dasypus novemcinctus. The sequence goes on along the minus strand of NC_080696.1, from coordinate 34,843,348 downwards.
CCCAGCTGCTGAGGCCCTACAGGGTCCGGCCCATATTTGCCTCAGCAGTACCATCTCCTACTGCTCTCTCTCTTGCTCACCAGCCATGAAGGGCTTTTTCTTCCTTCAATACACCACACTCTTACCTACCCCAGGGCCTTTGCACTGACTGCCCCCTCCACCCAACATGCTCTCCCCCTGTCCTTTGTGTGCCCACTCCCTTCTCTTCACTCAAGGTTCTACTCAAGGGTCTCCTCTTCACAATGGACCTCTTGATCAGCCCCCTCCCTGTAACCCCTTGCCTTCCTAAATTTGTATTTACATTTCCTTCCACCTGAAATCAATTGTTTCCTTTCTTGGCCTATCTCACTAACTAGAATGTAAGATCTCAAAAGGCAGGGACCATGTCTTGTTCGTTGCCCAGACCCTGGTACACACTAGGTGCTCAATGAATAATTTTAACAATTGTTAAGGGCATGAATGAAGGGAAGTGGTTGTGGCTGCACATCTCATCCAGCAGCCCTGCTGGAGAGAAGGAGGGATTCGAACTAGAGAGAAAGGAGCTCGAGGGCAGGGCGGGCTGTTACAGTGGTGTTGCCGTGGCCCATCTTTGGGACCCAGGAGGCTGAGGACCTTCTTGGGACTGAGCGGAGGAGCTGAAATGGAAGGGAGCAGGACAGGCCCAGTTCTGTGAGGTCAAGCAGAGCAACAAATTTTTTTTTTTTTTTTTTTAAAGATTTATTTATTTATTTAATTTCCCCCTCTCCCCTGGTTGTCTGTTCTTGGTGTCTATTTGCTGCGTCTTGTTTCTTTGTCTGCTTCTGTTGTCGTCAGCGGCACAGGAAGTGTGGGCGGCGCCATTCCTGGGCAGGCTGCTCTTTCTTTTCACGCTGGGCGGCTCTCCTCACGGGCGCACTCCTTGCGCGTGGGGCTCCCCCACGCGGGGGACACCCTTGCGTGGCAAGGCACTCCTTGCGTGCCTCAGCAGTGCACATGGCCACAGAGCAACAAATTTTGATCCATCCCCTCTGTTCACCAGAGAAGTGGCTGTCTGAGACTTAATCCTCACAACTACTTCTGGAGGGAGGACGTACAATTATTATGCCCATTGCCCTGATGAAAACTCAAGGCTGACACTCAGAGAGCTCAGATGCCTGACCACACCCACATGGTTATCATAGAGGAGGGATGTCATGCCTGATAGAAGCCTGAGCTTTATGGTAACTACATGTTTACCGAGCATGTGCTCTGGGTACCATTTTGTAGGTGAGGCTTTGTGGGGGTGAAGCAATTTAATCAAGGTTGGTGGCAGAGGTAGGATTTAAACTCAGACACTTTTATGCCTGAGCCTTCTCTTCACTTCGCCTTGCCTTAATTCTCCCCAAAGCCCCATGCAGTGGCCCACCCCAAACCCCCATCCTTGCATTGGGTCCTCCAGCCCCTCTTCTGACACTCTGCCTTCCTTTCCCTCTCACAGGCCTTGTACGTCCACAGACCTGCACCCCGTTTGAGCCTATCCTCTGACCCAGAGGCCTCTGGAGGCCCAAGGCTATGGGTGGGCCTTGGGTCTCACCTGCCTTTTTGGCCCTGCTGGATGTTCATGCTGCCGATCAGCCAGCCCACCACACCCAGGGCCCTTGCCCCGAGTCCTTCAAGCTGTCCAGGAGGTGGATATTCTGGATTCGGCCCTCTGCATTGTGGTTCATGAGGCCCTGGGCAATAATTGGAAATAGAGAGTGTCATGGTAAAGGGAGGATAGAGTCAAGGGGCCAGTGGCATTTGGTGCACCACCTCTTGGCTGAATGGTTGGGGTGTGACACCCCTTCTCTGTGAACAGCCTTCCTAAATTACGGGATTATGCTCTGCAGTACTGATGTGGAGAAGAACACACACTGTCCCAGCAGAGGGTCTGTGTGATGGTTAGTCTAATGTATCAATGTGGCCGGTAATGGTGCCCAGTTGTTTGGTCAAGCAAACACTGGGCTAATTGTAATACAAGGACATTTCATGGACTTTAGTCATCAGTAAATTGATTGCATAGATGATTGATTACATTTCCAATCAACCAAGGATTTGCCATCAGCAATGAGTCACATCTTATCCAAACAGTTGAAGGGCTTAAAGGAGAAAGTGATTTCAACATTCAGAGAAAGAATTCTCTGCAAAGCTCCACTTTGCACAGCCAACATCTCCTGGGGACTCATCAAGGGCTTTCATCAGAAGGCCTGGTTTGCAGTCTGCCCTGTGGAGTTTGGACTTGTGCATCCCCAGGGTCAAGTGAGAGAATTTTATAAAATTTTGTACTATTTACGAATATCTCTTGTCACTTCTATTTCCCTAGAAACCCTGACTAATACAATCTGGCAGGCAAGAGCTATGTAAAGGAGATGTTTCCAGTGAAAGTTCATCCAGCCTGGAGCTCAGAGCTGAACATGCAAATCACAATACGTGTAGTTGAGAGAGAAAAATAGGTGAGTTAATAGGGAGAGAAAAATTTAAATCCCCCCACATCATACCTAGAATCAATTACAAGACTGAGTGGAGCTTCCTGCGGAAAGAATGAATCACAAAAAGAAAGGAGATTTTAAAAGCTATGGACAGGCTTAAGTCCTGCCTCTCCCTGCTCTAGACCCCTTTACACAGGATGGGCTCCCAGATCTGACCGAGCACAGAGCTCAACACAGAACACATTTATTTCACTGACTTGACCCTCCCTGTAGTCAGACCCCACATTGAGACTATGGGTTAGTTAGTTAATTAGTTATTTGGGAGCAGCAGAAACCATTGTTACAATCCCCCTCCTCCAAGACCAGCCCCCACACCACCTTTGAGCACATCATGTCTTTGCCCCCTACAAGAGGCAAGTGTGTCTGGAGTCACAGATTTAGTTTTAAATCTTGGCTGTGTCATCACTCTGGTCTTGATTTCCGCATCTGTATAATGAGGGCAACAATCGTACCCCTCAAAGACATTTTGTGAATAGTGAAACCATTCACCCATTCATTCATCTAACAGATATCCTTTGATTATCTGATGCATGTCAGATCCTGTACTGGGCATTAAAACAAATAAGTTTTTTGTCTAGCAGGAGAGACATACATGAACCAAATAGTTCTAAGGAAAATGTGAAACTCCTTTGCTTAAAAAACTTTTTTCTTTTATACCAGTAAAAAGAATTTATTGGGAAATAGGGGAAAAGAACAGAGCTTGCTGAGAAATGGGAGAAGACAGAAATATGCATTGAGATTCAGTGTGGGTTCCTCTAGGCAGAGAGACTGAACTTTGGTTTGTGAGGTCACCTTTTCAGCTATGACTTATTCATCCCCTTGCCAATGCTAAGGGGAGGGGCCCCAGCTGTTATTGGTTACCCCACCAATGGTGGGGGCCAATGGTAAGACCTGTTTGGAATATCTGGGGCCTCCCCTTGCCCCTGGAAAGAGTCCCAACTGGTTCCTCAAGGTTGAGGTCAAGGTCTTGGCAGCATCTCACAGCTATGTTGTCTGTCAGTCATGTTGTCTGTCATAAATTGTTTTTAAAATTTCCATTTCTGTTTGCTTTTAACCACTTTTAGTGGTCTTGGTTAATGGGGATAGTAGCCTGGGAATTTTTAAGCAGCAGATGCCAGTAGCTGCCTATGTGATACCCATCCACCCTCCCATCCAGCCTTCCATCCTGCTCTTCCCAACTGAACCCTGATGTGATCCAGCCACTCTCCACTTCCTGGTCTACATGAGGCTCTGATGATAGGAGCCTTCATTGCATGACTCACCCTTGGGGACTCGCCCAGGTCCAAAGTGGGCGTGTGCACAGAGCCTAGAATGCCTACAACTGAAAGCGAGAGGGTTGCATCCAGTATCCATGTGGAATCTGAGCCTCCTCTTGACATAGAGGTGCAATGGACACAACCAATCCAATGTCCACAGAGAAAAGGTGGCATTGGAGTGGGAAAAGTGGACATGGAGGCTAATGGGTATGGGGAATGGCAGGAAGAGACGAGATGTGGAGGCGTCTTAGGGACTTGGAGCTGCCCTGGATGGTGCTTCAGGGGCAATCACCAGACATTATAAATCCTCACAGGGCCCACTGGATGGAATGGGGGAGAGTTTGGGCCATGATGTGAACCATTGACCATGAGGTGCAGAGGTGCCCAGAGACGTACTTACCAAATGCAATGGATGTGTCATGATGATGGGAATGAGTGTTGCTGGGGGGGGAGTGGTAGGGTGGGGGTGGTGGGGTTGAAGGGGTCCTCATATATATTTTTTTTAATGTAATATTTTTACAAAATCAATTTTAAAAAAAGAAAAAAAAACCCTATTTCCTAATTATAAAAAAAAATAAAAAACAACAACAAAGTGGGCGTGTGACTCAACTTGGCCCAATCAGACTGAATAGAAGATACTATGTTCTAAGTTTGCAGAGAAGGTTGCTTTCTCTTTCTCCTACTGGAAAGGAATGAGGGATCCTGGGCCTTCACTGGCCACCATTTTCCTGCCACACTGGGAAACCAGCTTGAGGATGAAACCATGACGACCACATGCCGAGGGAAGGACAAAACCTGGACCTGCATGGCAGCTTTGAGCTGCGATCACACCAAACCTGTAGCTCATCCTAGCTATGATTTTCAGTCATATGATGTAGTAATTTTTTGTCATTTAAGCCAGGTTGAGTTGGTTTTACCATATCTTGCAGCTAAGTACACTAAATCACACCTGAGGTGTGGGTGGTTGCACTGATTAATATATTCACAGTTGAGGAACACTTTATACCCCTCCCCCCCACCTTGTTGTTTTACTGTCTGTGTCCATTCATTGTGTGATCTTCTGTGTCTGTTTCTTTTTGTCTTCTCTACTTGTTTTCTCCTCTAGACTTCATTGGGATTTGATCCCAGGGACTGCTGATGTGGGAGAGAGGTTCCCTGTCACTTGCGCCACCTCAGCTCCTGGTTTCTGCTGCATTTCACTTGACTCTCCCCTTTGTCTCTTTTTTGTTGTGTCTTCTTGTTGCATCGCAGACCGCATTGACCTGGCTCGCTGTGTGAGCACTCCTTTACCAGGAAGCCCGAGGATGGAGGCCAGGTCCTCCCCTATGGTAGACAGAAGCCCAATCACTTGAGCCACATCCACTTCTCTGAACTTCTTTACCTTCATTTAATTCTCAAAAGCAACTCCATGAAATAGTATTTTAATTGCATTTATTGTACAAACAAGGAGCCCCTGAACTATAACTGCACAAAATACATTTGATAATCTAAGGAAATGGAAATATTTATGGCAAACTGTGAAGTGCCAAAGTTGTGATGAGGGAAAATGGAAAACATCAATAATCTAAAACCATTAGGAAAGTGAAATAGTAATTGAAGATCTCATTGAAAATCTTCTGACCTAGAAGGTTTTACCAAATTATTATGAAGAAGTAATTGTAAAAGGAAACAGGAAAAGATAAGGATGCTAAATATTTTTTGAAGATAGAATAACTTTAAAAAAAAAAAAACAGGTAAGAACAGTAAAGAAAAAGCCGTATATCCATTTTATGTATGAAATATTTGATGAAATCCCAAATCAATCATTAGTCAGCAAAATCCAAAGTGTATTATGTAATGTTTATCCCAGAAATGCTAGCATGTTCAACACCAGGAATCCTGCTACTACCATTTATCACATTAATGGATTAAAGGAAAACTTAATCCATTATTTAGATTTGCTTATACTTTATAGATGCAGAACAAACATTTGTTAAAGGCTGATGATAACAATTTACGATTAAGAAAAATCCAGAAACCTGGGAATAAAAGGCAACTTCCTTAATGTGATTAAAATGATATTCCAAAAATCTACAGAAAACATCACACTTAGTGGGTAAATTCTAGATACATCCCCATTCCTATCTAGTAAGGGGCACTATCAGTGCTACTTTTTAACATAGTAGTTGATGCTCTGACTACACTACCAGGGAAGAAAAAGACCCAAATAGTACAAGAGTTAGAAGAAAAGAAAAATTTCACCATTTGCAAATGATACAGTCCTCTACATAGAAACCCAATGGAATAAATAATATAAACTATTAAAACTAATAAGAGTTCAAGAGTTTTGCATATCAGATTAATTTTCAAAAATCAGTTGCTTTCCTCTAGTTCATACTAACAAAAACTGTCTAGAAAATATAACAGATAATTAGATAGCACTGGCAAAAACAGCAATGAATTCTCTAGAAGTCAGTTGAACAAAGCCTGTTCAAGATGTTTATAAGATTTAAAGCTCTATCAATGGACATAAAATAAAAATTTGAATACATTTTTGACCTAACATTGCAAAGATGTCAATTCTCCCAAAATTAATAGACAAATTCAATGTAATCACAGTTCAATTTACAGATAACATTTTTTATAGAACTCAACACTCTAAAATACGTTTGGAAGAATAAAGATCAACAATATAGCAATTTATAAATATGAAATATTTAAAATGTTATGTTATTGGGCAGAAATAGACACACAGACACAAAATAGAGACCATGTGTGTTTGGTGAGTTGATCATTTAGTAGATCGGTTGAGAAAACTGACTCAATATATGGAGAGAAGTGAGCTGGATCTCTACCTTATATATAAAACTGGCCTCCAACTGGGTTAAAATCCTAAATGGGAAAGGCAAGTATATAAAGTTATGGGCGGGAGGAGTAGATTTTGTCTAGCGTAGGGAACAAGAAATTAAAACTGTTCAAAGCCACACCTTAACATGAAATATTGAAGAGTTTGAATAATTTCCTGTTCAAAGAGATCTACAAACAAAATTAATAGGGGACAGCTTGGGAAATATATAGGTAAATGACAAAGGAGTGATGTCAAATGTTAAGAATAAATATTTCCTCAAATTCAAAGACAAATCTTTAAAAAAGGGGAAGTGATAGCAAAATGAACAAAAGATAAAGACAGAAATTTCGAAGAAGTCACCAAATGGCTAATGAAATTTTGACAAGGTGTTTGAATTCCCCAGTGATCAGATAAAGAGAAGCAAAAGCAATTAGATGTCACTTGACTGCTCATTAGACCAGCAAAAATTAGAAAGATGGATACTCTCCAGTGCTGGGGAACCTGGAGAGGCAGGGAGGCTGGGTTATTGATGGAGTGGAGACTGGCACAAACATTCTAGAGGAGAACCTGACAATCTTTAGTGAAATTAAATTTGCATCTGCCTCAGGGCCCTGCCATTTCCCTTCTGGATATTTTGCAAGAGAAATTCTCCCACAGGTCCTTATAAGAATACAGTAGTGGGTGGCTAAAGACAACCCAAGTGTCCTTCCCTAATGGAATGGCCATGTAAACTGAGGTGGATGAACCTTATGAACTTCTCTACAACAGCCCAGAGCACATGGATCCCCACGGCACAGCACTGAGTGAAAAATGGCAAAATAGTATCATCAATCATCTCTCTCTCTAAATTTATATAAACAAAGACATCACATGTTTTCAAGGTTGGGCCATATTTAAATATGCATATTAAACACATTATAGTGGCTGCCAATGCAATACGGTAATTAGAGTGGGATAAGGGATATAGGAACAAAATAACATGAAAGAAAAGAAAGCAAAAGAGGGGTCTTGCAGTGATTGATGATGCCTGATGTCTAAGAGAAAACAGAAAAGTAGAGGTTGAGTGACTGCCTCAAGGTCACTCAGCAAGTGCGTAGTGGGTCCCAGACGATGCCCTCCCCTAACCCCTGAGGGCAGCAGGTGGAGCAAGAGGCTTCGCTTACTCCTTGCCAGGGTGGATCCATGCCCCGTGTGGGCCTTGGCCAGGCCAGGCCAGGGCTGCCTGGGTAGCGCTAGGACATGGCCAGCAGGCGAGGAGGACGAGGAGCCTCCACAGTGGATGCATCTCGGTTTCTGGTACGTGGTGCCAGGAAGAGTCAGGTAGGAATCAGGCAGATGGCTGCAGGGTGGCCGCCCAGGTGGATGGGCTCATGGTTTTCTGCAGGAGGATGGCACCAAAGTTAGTCCCCAGCAAGTATCAGGGGATGTTATGATTGGCTCTGGCACCTGCCACTGGGGCCTGCTCACATGGTGGGAGCAGCAGCTGGCACCCTGGGAGGAGGCCAGGACCCCAGAGGGAGGCTTTGTTGCTTGGAGATGCCCAGCAGAGCCCTCTGTTGGGTCATCCAGCAGGGGTGCTCTCCCAGACCCTGGCACAGGCCGGCTACTGGTGACGTGAAAAAATGGGTGAATGAATGAGTGAGGATGGCAAACCCTAGCATCTCCAATTGGATTGGGGCTTTCTTAAGGGCAAGATCATCCTCAACGCTTACCACGCTGCTTACATGCCAGAAAGTGGTGCTAAAGAAAGTTTGTTGGGTAACTAAACAACGGAATAAATGCAAGAATGAGATGGCTGATCTCTGAATCCTCCCCCACCCCAAACTGTGAATTTCTTAGGGCAGATGTGAGTTTAATGAATCCTTACATCCTTGATGCCTCTTCTGATACTTGCTACATGGAAGTTACAATGAGTGTGTGTTAAAAAATACACATGAGTGAATGAATGAGTAGATGGATGGGTGAATTGGTGAATGGATTCTGGAGAGGTTAAAGGAGGGGGACAGAGAGCCATGTGGCCTAAGCATGGGATTTATCTTGGAGAAAATTCAGCTCAAATGCTCCTGTCCTCCCCATCTCAAGAAATGGCACCACAATCCATCCAAGGTCTCTGTCCCCAGCCCTGGGAATCATCATCAACTCCTCTTTCATCCCCCATAGCCCCTCTGTCAGGAAATCCTATTGCATCTGGAATCTGACCACTTCTAACAGTTTCTTTAGCCACCAGCTTTTGACCCTGAATTATTGCAGGTATGTGCTGATTCATTTCCTAACTCTACCCTTTGCCCACCTACAATCTCTTTTTCACACAGAAGCCTGAGAACTCGTTTGATCATGTAAAACCATGTCACTCCTCTGCCCCAAACCATTCCAAGGATCCCGTGGCATGGAGCAAAAGCCAAACTCAGGTACCTCCCAGGCCCTGCAGGGGCCCCTGCTTTCTTGACCTCACCTCCTATCACTATCTCCCTAACCTACTCCACTCCAGCCACACGGACCTCAGGCACAGGGGCCCCCAAAATTCCACTGCTGTGAGCTCTGAGACAAAGGCACTTTTCATTGTCCTTATCCCAGGCTGTGGGTGATGTGCAGGGTCCTGCTCAGATAAGGCATGGGAATGTCCTTTGAAAATTTCACAAAAAACCCTGGGGCCATTCTTGGTCACTTCACTTCTGGTTTTATAAGAGATTATATCCAAAACATTAGTTCAGGGTGATGACTTTCTCCCATTTGAGGTCCTCTCCCATCCTTTGGGAATGTTTGTAGAGTATCAGTTACTGTGAAATGTACATTTCCTTCCCAGTCTTTTGTAACCAGCTGGGTTTTGTTTCTTGTTGTCAAGAGAAACAGAAGAGTGGTCAGTGTTCCGAAGCACAAACCGCTTGCCCTTTGGCTCTTCGGGCGTCTTACCAACTGGTATGTGTGTGGGGTGTCAGACCCATCACAGGTTGTGTTTCTCAGGGCCATGGAGTTTAAAGAAATGGTGAAGAGGAGGGTATGGACTTTGAGGGCTTGATGCAGGACGAGGAAGACAGCTGCAGCACGGAGAGGGGCCTCCCAGGACCCATAGTCAGCTCGATGCAGAATCAGGTGGCACTAAGGCAATGGGTTCAAATGCTGGCTCTGCCTGTAGGTAGATTCAGTTACCAAATTGGTAGAAGGAAGGTGACAATTGTGCAGTCCTCAAGGCTGCAAAGAGGATTAAGGGGGATTATGCTTGGATCAGTGCTGAAAAATGGTGGTTTTATCATCACTGTCAACCTCCTCTTCATCTCTCTGAGCTTCAGTTCCCTCATCTGGTAGAAGTCGGTGGAGTAAATGACACAAAGCACCGAAAGTCCAGGGGCAGTGCCTGGGACCCAGTAAGTGCATGATGCACCACCTCTAGAGAACACTTCATAGGTGAGAGTGGGCCTCCTTCAGCAGCTCTAGTGGCAGGAACTATCCACTGAACTGAAACGGCACTGGAGGACCTGATGGTCCCAAGCCTGGAAGGAGTTTGTGTATGACATTAGGTGATGGAAGTTGCTATCTTTCACTGAACAGAGAAACCAGCTAAAATGGTTGTGCTCCCATGAGTGCTGGCACTGTGGGCTCTGGGGTCGAGTGGAGAATGGCCAGGTAGGGCCTCGCCCTCGCAGAGCACACGTGTCCTTGGGGAAGCTGAAAGCCTTGACCATCCCTGCCACTGGGCATCTGATGAGGAGGCATGACGGGGCTGTGAAGGGGGTGGGAGGTGCCATGTGAGGGTACGTGAGGGGAGACCTGGCCAAAGGTGGAGGTGGGGAGGACAGACCACCTTGAGGAGGCGGGGCTTGGGTGACCTTTCTGTGTTGGGCGACAGTGGCCGTGCTATGGCTGCTCCGTGCAGTGTCTGCCCCATCCTCACCCACACCGGTGAGCAGATTGGGACCCAGAGAGCCCCTGTGACCTGTCCGAGGTCCCAGCCAGGATGAGGCCATGCTGGCGTCCCACCTGCTCTCTCACCCTCCCCACATGTGCCCAAGAGGCTAATTCCAGGGGAGGTGGACCCAACTGACACCCTGAAAACTCACCTAGTAGCAAACTCCTTACTTTTTCAAACAGGCTTCTTCAGAACATGATTCTTTACTTTTGGGGGGTCATTTTGAAAGTTTGATAAAATCTTTCATTTCTCTCTCCAGAAAAAAAAAAAAAAATCTAGTGCTAAAATGATGCTCACAGAGCCAGGCTGTCCATGGTCCTCCAAAGCCTGCCCATTGACACAAAGTTAACACTGGCTTTCAAGAAGTTTGGCTTTGTAAACATTTATGTTTCCATCCATTCATTCAATCATTATTTTGTTGTGTGCCAGGCACTGTGCTTGGCTCCAAGCAGAAACAGACACCCTGCTCTCCAGGGCAAGATTTTCATCTTCTGGGACTCAGGACTCTCCTCTCCAGGAAAAGAGCTAGAAGACAGGCTGAAACAGCCTAGAAAAAAATCTTCTAAGGTTTAGGACACCAGGAGAAGTCTGGACACTGCCCAGAGGAGAGACGACAAAAGAGGGTTATCGTGACCTCAGTACTCAGAGGTGAAATCAGTGGTTGCTGCTACTGGCACCCACGTCCACACTAAAACATTTTAGAACACTCAGGCCTCTGGGCCTGCGGCTACCAACCAGGGGGCTCCAGGGATCCACCACCCCAGGAAAGAGGAGATAGAGGGACACAGCTAAAGTTGACTCAGCTTCTGACACAAATTTGGTCCACTGTGTCCCGTGAGCCCTTCCAGGCCAGGTGCGGCTGCCCCATTGTTTGTTTTGTGAGCCAGCAAGGGACTGGAGGGGAGTGGAAATATTTCCTAACCAGGTCTGCCAGAGAAGGCTGGAGAACTGTTTCTGAGAAAGTCTGAATGACAAGGCTCTTAGCCTCCAGGCAGGAACCTCTATCATATTGATTTGGTCTGTGTTGCCACAAACACACTCCAACCAGGCATTGAACTGAGAGCTGCTAAAAGGTGCCATCTTCTGGCAGGCCAAGGAAGTATACGTGAGAAAATTAAAATTAAATAAGAGAGGCTTTTCCTGGCCTTTATGGCCTCCTCCAATGCCCTGGGAAGTCAGACTGCAACCAATTACTAGGTCCAGAGCCCAGTTTTGAGCACTAACCAAGACAATCCTAATGATGGAGATTGAACCAAGAATCAAAGAGCAGCAGTAACACACAGGTTCCTGTCACTAAAACCCTATGACAAAGAAAGAAATGGGGCATCTGAATAAACTGCATCCTAATCAGATGCCTAGAGGTCAAGATGAAATAAACAAAATAATTGCCAACACTATTAAGGGGGAAAAGCAGGCTGTGAGGGCAGGAACAGGAAGGAGGCCACGGGAGGTTGGCGGCCAGGAAAGGTGTCTCAGAGGAGGAGGCATTTGAGCAGAATCAAGAAGGAGCACATGTTGGGGGAGGGCACACCCCACACTGGGAACCACAGGGGCCAAGGTCCTCAGTTGAGAAAGGGCTTGGCAGGTTGGAGGAACAAAGGACGATGGCTGTGGCTGTTTACTGGATGAGCAGGCCCATGGGGTGAGGTGAGAAGTGTCTATGTGCCCAGGGAGAGCCCTCGGCTGACATCCAGAGCTGCAGGGAGGGGCAGTGCAGAAAGACAAAGAGCGGAGCTTCCCAGGCAGAACCAAGGTCAGAGAGCAGGCCTGGGTGCACGCGCACCCTTCCATGGCCAACAGAGCTCTCAAGCCGAAGGTCCCTAGCCCAGGGTGGAGGTTGTGGAACTCTAGGGGACAACACAACAGGCAGAGCATAAATTGCAAATTCCTGCATCAGCTTCAGTAGGATCTTGGGTGGGCCCAGGAACCTGCACTTGGACCTGTCACCTCAGGATGATTCATGGGGTTCACCCATACGTTGATCATCAACTTCGTGACAAGTGGAATTTCTTTATTCATTTCATTATTCATTTATTCCATTCAGGACTTTTCTTTGTAGAAAAAAAAATGTACTTTTTAGCAATTTTAGAGTCAATAACTAGGGACTAGAGACTGGAACTTTAACCCAAAGACAAATTTCCTTAAAACAAGGCATGGGACTCCTTACTTGTTGGAATATCATGTTTGACAAAAGAGGATGATGAAACCTCTTCTGGATTCTGGTGTGGCCTAGAAAGGGAAAGGGGAAAAGTGGAGTTTTTGAGGATGCGGCAGTGCTTTTTTGGAGGGAGGTGCTTGTTAAAAATGCCCATTCCTTGGCCATCTCTGAAGTCATTGAGTCAGAGACTCTTGGAGGAGGGACCTGGGAAGAGGTTTGTGAGGAATTCTGATGCACATGATGCATGAATACTACTGAGCTAAAATAATATGAATGAAGCCAGTGAATATTTATCGAGTTACAGGAGCCTTAATTGTAATCACCTTATTTAATCCTCATCACCACCTTTTGAGGCAGGTAATGTTATAATCAGCTCCCCTTTGCAGAGGCACAGAAAGGTGAGTTAAATCCCCAAAGCCACCCAGCTGGAGAGGGCTTTGGCTGGGACAGGAGCCAGCAGCCTGCAGGAGGGAGCTCGGAGGCATGGTCACTCAGTCCCCACCAACCTCGCATCCCACACTCCACTCTGCTCCCCCACATCATCCCACATCGCACCAGGCAGGCATTTCAAGAAGAGGCATTGCAAGTCACAGCAGGAGGCCAACTCTGCCAGGCTCTGCTCTAAGCACTTTTTGTGGACTGAGCAAATTAATTCTAATAACCTTGTGAGGGTTGTGTGATTACTGCCCATTTCACAGATGCAAAAGCTGCAAGCAAAGGGAGATGGTGTCATTTGCCCAAGGACACACAGCTGGTGAGTGTGGGGCCAGGATTCCAAGCTCGACTGATTCTACTGCACCTTTCCCATCTCTGGATAAATTCACTCACAGCCCTTGCCCTGCATCCCGGGATCTGCAAGCCTGTCTTTCCAGAGGTGTTTCCCCTCACAGTCTACACAGGCCACTAGAGACTATGGGACATTCTCGGCAAATACTGGCGATTTTCAGTACCTGGAATTGCTCCATCGGGTGGCGCGAAGACTGCAAGTCTCCCCATAGCCGTGAACTCCGTGGACCACAGCGGGCAGGAACGGACTGGTCAAGGCCAGGGCCTTCCTTAGGGGGATGTTCTCAGAGGAAAGGAAGAAGAGTGGGCTATGAACAGTGACCAGCCATTCAGAGCCACACCTGCCTTAAATGTCAGCCAGCAGGGAGGAGGAAATACACTTGTGTCCTTGCCCTTATCATGCCCATCAGACCTCTGTTTATCAACAAATTAATTATTCAAACAACTTGGCTTTCTTTCTCCCCCCTGCGTAGCACTGCCATTTTCATCAGGCACCAGGCTTTCCTTTCCTTTTTCTTCTCTTTTCTACTCTCAATTCCCATTCCCCCTTGTATTATCAACAAACAGATGTCACTCAGAAGTTGCTCTTTTTGCTTTAACTGATCCTAAATTCTCATGATTGCTGAGAATAGCTGCAGAATTAAAGTCTTGCCTCAGGGAACTGGGGGCCTGTGGGACAGGGATAGGGGTCTCTGGTTGGGAGGAAACTTCCCCACCCTATCATGTGTGCATGGCAGCTCCCGAAAGGGTGACTTTACAGTGAGTCTGTAGGTTTTACTGAGCATCTCCCTGTACCAATAATCTAACAAAATAGATAAAACCTCCATCCTTATTGAACCTATGTTCCAGCAGGAGAAACAGGCAACAAAGAAGTTAACTAAGAATGAAATAAGATAACTTCATGGGGAGACAAGTGTTCTGAAGAAAATAGAATAATGGGATGGCACCTGGGAGGGGTGGAGTGTGGGGGCCCTCTAGATGGGCATGGGGTCCCTCTCAAAACAGTGACCCAGATATTTACAAAAGCTATGTGCAGATTAAGAGGGACAGCATTCCAGGCCAAGGGAACGGCAAACAGGAAAGCCCCGAGGTAGGAATGACCTTGGCATGTTGTGGGAAGAAAGCAAACAGGTAGAACTGGAATGCTTGAGAAAGGAGAAGAGTAGTGGGAGATGGGGCCACAGATGGCTATCGGGACAGATCAAGTGTGTCCTCACAGGTCATGGTGAGGACCCTACATTTTATTCTAAGATAGACAGAGAATTGAATTCTAATGGCTGATTCCTAGCAGTGTGACTGGGGCATATCACTGCACCTTCTGAGCCTGTTTCCTCAATCTAACAAAGGAGGTTTAGAATGTGCATTAAATAAGAATAGGCGGCGGACTTGGCCCAGTGGTTAGGGCATCCGTCTACCACATTGGAGGTCCGGGGTTCAAACCCCGGACCTCCTTGACCAGTGTGGAGCTGGCCCATGCGCAATGCTGATGTGTGCAAGGAGTGCCGTGCCACACAAGGGTGTCCCCCGCATAGGGGGGACCCACGCACAAGGAGTGTGCCCCGTAAGGAGAGCTGCCCAGCACGAAAGAAAGTGCAGCCTGCCCAGGAATGGCGCCGCACACATGGAGAGCTGACACAACAAGATGACGCAACAAAAGGAAACACAGATTCCTGTGCCGCTGACAACAACCAAAGCAGACAAAGAAGATGACGCAGCAAATAGACACAGAGAACAGACAACCAGGGTTGGGGAGGGGGGAGGGGGAGAGAAATAAATCAATAAATAAATCTTTAAAAAAAGAAAGAAAGAAAAATAGCCCTTAAGTGCTGAAAAGGATTAAACAAAACAACCAGTTAGTTCCTGGAAATTGTCCTAAGGGCATACAGTAAATGGAGAAACATTTACTCAAGAAAATAGAATAAATCTCCATAACAACAGTAAGAATCTGTACACTTGAGTCACAACCTGCTCCCAACACTGCACCCCAGATCAGTGTCATGGAAGCTGCATCCCAGGTTTGTATAGTCAAGACAATGGGCTCCCTCTCTCCCCTGCTCCCAGTCTAGGGCTGCAGTTTTAATCCAGAAAGAGCATGGCACTGGCATCTCTCATGACCCTGAGATCACTGTTGCATTAGCTCTATTCCAGTCAGGTGTAGCTGAGAGGAATAATGCTCCCTTTCCCCACACGTACCCGACTTGTAAAACTCAGATGTGAATCTTTCTATACATGCCTCTACAGTCACTTTTACTGAACCTGTGGTGTATGCTCAGGAGACTTGAATCTCTGAGCTGGTCATGTGCCAGCTGGGCTCTGAGCCTCAGCAGAGTTGCAACTCCTACTCTCTGGTTCACTGGACTTACCCAGGTCAACTAACAGGAAGGTGAAGATTGCCAACCACCACACCAGGGAACCGAGAGTGCCTACAACTCCAAGCAGGAGAATCGCATCCATCAGCCATGTGGGATCTAGGCCCCCGCTCAATATAGAGGTGGAGCGGATATCACCATCCCAGGGTCCACAGGATGGAGGAATAAAAAATGGATTAGAGTTGACTTACTGATATTCCAGTATAGAACTATTGTGACTAGTCATGGAAGAAACTGTAGCATTGATGCAGAGAAAGTGGCCATGGTAGTTGCTGAGGGCAGGGAGAGGGAAGAGATGTGATGTGGGGGCATTTTCAGGACTTAGAGTTGTCCTGAACGATATTGCAAGGACAAATGCTGAACATTATATATCCTGCCATAACCCACTGAAAGTACTGGGGAAGAGTGTAAACTACAATATAAACTGTAATCCAGGAAGTGCAGCAGTGATCCAAAATGTATTCCCCAAATGCAATGAATGTACCACAATGATGAAAGAAGTTGTTGATGTGGGAGGAGTGTGGGGGATGGGGGGTGGGTATATGGGAACCTCTTATATTTTTACTGTAACATTCTTTGTGATCTATGTGATCTATGTGACTCCAGGAGAGGAGGATGAGTTTACAGTTAGGAGCCCAGGCCTTGGAATGGGTGATCGGGGAGACCTACCTGACTGGGGTACATTGTGGGAGTGTGTTGAATGTCAGGGACATTCAGGAAGCACCCCCCTCCTTTGAGCTGAACTCTGCACTTTCAGCATCCGCTACTCCTGGGCATGCTCTGAGAGAGCCCATTCCAGGGTTTCCTCACAGAGTGGGGCTGCCTTCTGACCTGCTTCCACTTGTTCCCCGCTTTGTGAGTCTCCCCATAAATGGTATCTCTGGCCATTCATCCTTTCCACACCCACTGCCCATTCCTCACCTCTGGCCTCATCACCTCTTCTGGGACAACTGCAGTAGCCTCCTCACTGGCCTCCTTGCCTCCGGCTTGACCCCTCAAACTTATCCTCTGCAATGTAAGAGCCATCTTTCCTCTCCCCAATATTTCATTGTGGAAAATTTTTTTTTTAAATATTTATTTATTATTATTTTTAAATTACATTAAAAAAATATATGAGGTCCCATTCAACCCCACCGCCCCCGCCCCCCACTCCCTCCACAGCAACACTCTCTCCCATCATCATGATACATCCATTGCACCTGGTAAGTTCATCTCTGAGCATCACTGCACCCCATAGTCAATGGTCCACATCATAGCCCAGACTCTCTCACGTTCCATCCAGTGGGCCCTGGGGGGATCTACAGTGTCCCGTAATTGTCCGTGAAGCACTATCCAGGACAACTCCACGTCCCGAAAACGCCTCCACCTCTCATCTCTTCCTCCCGTTCCCCACACCCAGCAGCCCCCATGGCTACCGTTCCCACACCCATTTCACATTTTCTCTGTGGACGTTGGATTGGTTGTGTCCATTGCACACCTATGTCAAGTGAGGGCTTAGATTCTACATGGGTACTGGATGCACTCTTCCCGCTTCTAGTTGTAGACACTCTAGGCTCCATGTTGTGGTGGTTGACCTTCTTCAACTCCATGTTAGCTGAGTGGAGTAAGTCCAATAAGTCAAAGTGTAGGAGCTGAAGTCTGTTGAGGCTCTGGGCCTGGGTGTCATATTATCAGTCCAGAGATTCAAATCCCCTACATATATCTTAAACTCAGCACCAACTACAATTCCAATAAAGTAGCATGCAAGTCTTGTGAAAAGAGATCCCCTCTGAGTCCATTTCCATCACGCAGAAACACCAGCTCCAAAGAAGGGCCATCTGTCATGGCAGTGAACCCCTTCTGCCATGACCATAGAACCCGTGGGTCTCTTTATCCCTCAAAAGAACCAATACCTGGGGTTGTATCTACCTTATCTGTCTCTTAGACTCTGTTCAGTTGTACATAGGGGTATTCCTTCTGACAACCTCCAGACTCTTTTTTAGAGACTCACAGCCTTATAATCTCATTTCTCCTTTCCATTTCCCCCTTACATTAGGTCAAACCGCTTCCCGAAGTCATGTTATTATATGTAGATGGGTATATTCTGCTGTTCCGCATTGAATCTTTAATTCAAGGTCATTTTCTAGTTGCTTCTTCAGCTGGTATGTGGTAGTGATCCCTCGGTGCCAGGGAGGCTCATCCCTGGGTGTCGTGTCCCACACTGGGGGGAATGCATCACATCTACACGCTGAATTTGGCTGTGAGAGTGGCCACATTTGAGTAACATGAAGGCTGTCAGGAGGAAACCCCCAGGCACAATGCTACTCTAGGCCTTGTTCTTATTGCAGGTGCATAGGCTTAAAAGTGTAGCCATTAGTATCAAGAGCCCACTGTTGGGCCCTCCTTCCTTCCTGGTTCTTGCCGTTGCACCTGAAGGATTGCCGCTTCTCTCCCAGGGCCCTCATTGTGGAAAATTTGAAACATGGAATGAAGCTAAAGGAATTTTACAGTGAACACCATATATCTATCCCCTAAATCCACCATTAACTTTTCACTGAACTTGTTTTATTATATATCCATCCATCCATCCACCCATTCATCTTATTATTATTTTTTTGGTTAAGTTTTTTTCATAATCATAAACTTTGGAGTCCAGCTATACCCAGGAGAGGAAGTAAAGGTGGAACCCAAAGAACTGTAGTGAGAGCGCAGCGATTATGAATACTGAGGGCAGACAAGGGGTTGTGGGAACTCTCCTGATCTACTGGAGGAATGGTTTGATGGTTAAGAAAAAGCACAAAGGAAATTTCTTGGACTTGTCCACAGGTGGCAAAGGTGTCCGTAGTCTTGCTGGTCATGCTGTTCCTGGACCCAAAGTGCCCCTTGGCTTCTACAGTACTCATGCCCTCTGTCACCTTGCCAAAGACCACGTGCTTGCCATCCAACCACTCAGATCAAAAACTGTAAAACTTTGTGTTGGGTCCAACACTGGCTATGGACAGGATGTCAGGACCAGTGTGCTTCCAGATAAAGTTCTCACCATCACACTTCTCACCGTAGATGGACTTTTCCCCAGGGACATTATGGCATGAATTTACCACCCTGGCTCACCAACCCAGGAATAATTATGTGAAAGCAAGGGCCCTTATAACAAAATCCTTTCTCCCAAGAGGTCAGAGCATGAAAATTTTCTGCTGTCTTTAGAACTCTGTCAGCACACAGCTTGAAGGAGACACAGCCCAAGAGGTCTTGCTGTCGACAGCAGTGTGCCAACGTGGCGGGGTTTACATGGACTGCAGTGGCAGGTGGTGGCATCTGCATGGCCTCAACTTATTTATTTTTTAACTTTTATGTTTTAGGAGGTGCTGGGGATTGAACCCAGGACCTTGTACATGGGAAGCAGGTGCTCAACCACTGAGCTACACCCACTTCCCCGAACTTATTTTTTTATGCGACTCACAAAGTAAAGTGCAGGAAAGCGGATCTGGCTCAAGCAGTTGGGCTCCCGTCTACTATAGAGGAGGTCCAGGTCCAGGGTTCAATACCCAGGGCCTCCTGGTGAAGGCAAGTTGGCCTGTGTGGCAAGCTGGCCCACACAAGAGTGTCGGCCCACGTGGAGTACTGCCCTGAGCAGGAGTGTTAGCCCACATGGAGAGCTGATGTAGCAAGGTGACACAACTAAAAGAGACACAGAGGAGAGACAACAAGATATGTAGCAGACCAGGGAGCTGAGGTGGAGCAAGAAAATGATCACCTCCCTCCTACTCTGGAAGGTGCCAGGGTCAGTTCCTGGAGCCGTCTAATGAGAATAAAAGGAGACACAGAAGAACACACAGCGAATGGAAACAGCGAGCAGACCGTGGAGAGAGGGGGGAGATAAATAAATAAATCTTTAAAACAACAACAACAACAAAAAGAAACAAAGTGCAGACATGAGTACACTTTTCCCTAAGGACGGTAGCATGCATTTGTTACCTAGAGAGCAATATTTGTTTTTCCTTCATTTTTATTTTGTGGTATGATTTATATTCAATGAAAAGCATCGATCTTAATGTCCATTTGTTGAGTTTTTAAAAATGCATAGATCAGTGTACCTCAAACCCCTATCAAGATACAGAAAGTTCCTTTATGCCCCTTCACAGTCAATCCTATGGTCCCACAAAGGCAGAGAGTCTGATTTTTCTTCCACCATAGATTTTGTTTTGTTAGTTCGAGGACAATCTAAACTGTTTTGCGTCTGGCCCTTTCATTCAGGGTACACACATGGGATATTTATAGGTTTTGGCTATTTTAGATGCAGGTAGTATGAACATTTTTAACTTCCCCTCTCCCCTCTCACTCTACATCCCCTCCCTGTTCCCTCCCCCTCCCCCCTGTGCTGTTTTTACTGTCTCTGTCCTTTCGCTGTGTGATCCTCTCTATCTATTTCTCTTTTTTGTCTTCTCATCTTTCTCCACCAGGACTCACAGGGATTCTATCCTGGGGATTTCTGATATGGAGAGAGGTTTCCTGTCAATTGCACCCCCTCAGTTCCTGGTCTCTACTGCACTTCATTTTGACTCTCCCCTTAGTCTCTTTCATTGCATCATCATCTTCCATGGATCACTTGCACAGGCACTGGCTCACCGCACATGCACTGGTTCACCACGTAGGCAGCCACATGGGCACTCGGCTTGCCATGCAGGCACTGGAGCGGGCACTCAGCTCACCTCCCTGGCACTCGGCTCGCTGTGTGGGCACTTGGCTTGACACATACTTGGCTCAATAAGCAGGCACCCACATGGGCACTTGGCTTGCTGTGTGTGCAGTTGGCTCACTGTATGGGCACTCAGCTCACCTCGTGGGCACTGGCAGAGGCACACTTTCTCTTCTTCTTTTTCACCAGGAGGACCCAGGGATTGAACCCAGGTCTTCCCATATGGTAGACGGGGACTTTATTACCTGACCCACATCCCTGTCCCCTATGAACATTTTTGTACATATGTTTCATTTCTCTAATCCTGGACCCTCTGGTATATGTATGTTTAATTTTATAAGAAACTGCCAGAACTTCTTCCAAAGTGATTGTACCATTTTCCACTTCTACCCAGTATATGAAAGTTCTGGTTGCTCAGCAGCCTCAGGAACATTTGGTTTTGTAAGTCTCTCTGATGTTAGGCTTTCTACAAGGTATGCCAGTGTCATCTTTTTATATATGTCCCTGGCTCTCTATGGTTCTCAGGAGAAAGCTCCTAAGCTGGCATTCAAGCCCTCCAAGGTCCAGCCCTTCTTTGACCAACCTCACCATCTCCATCTCCCATTTAATTTTCCTACTATGCTAGCCCAATCAGATTTTTTCAGCATGTGCCATGCCAGTTCAATTTTCCTTTGCTGCTACACAGACTATTCTTTCAGTCTGAAATGTGTTCCTGCTCTTGCTCATCTGGTAACATCCCAAGTTTCTTTTTAGACTCAGTTTAGGTGACCTCCTCCAGGAAGGCCTTCTGCACATCTCATGCAGAGGAAGTCACACCTTCCTAAATGTCATGATGGCAACTTCAAGATGTTCTACTACAGCTCTGATCTCCCTGTTCTTTAATTGCCTCATCTTTGACTATGAACTCCACAATGGTACATACCCATCTGATTTACCCTTCTTTCCTTTGCACTTAGTGCAGGGCCTGGCAGATGGTTGGAACTCAGGATGCATTAAGTGGTCTTGACAATGTCAGAAATGGTAAGTGTAAAGAGATATTCTCATCCTTGCTCACAGGTAAGGAATCTGAGGCTCAGAGAGGTGAAGAGGCTTCTTAAGGAAATAGCCAGGATGTGTCAAAGCTGGGATGTGTCTGTGCTCTTCAGGCCTTTGCTCAAATTTCCCTCTTTAGAGGGATTGTCTTACATTTTCTTCCAGCATCCCTGTCCCCCAACCCCCCAGCTCTCCCAATGACAACTCCCCACTTTATGGCTTTTGTAGCCCTTATTGCTGCCTACAATATTTGTTTGGGTGTTTATGAGCTGACACATTTTAGTGTTAGATGCTGACAAAATGCCATCTTTGGTAACTATTGTTTTGTTTTTCAAGATTTATTTCATTTTATTTTATTTGTTATGCTCACCCCTCATTGTTTTCCTTGTTGTCTGCCCTCAGTGTCCATTCATTGTGTGCTCTCTATGTCTGCTTCTTTTCTCTTAGGGAGGTACAGGGAACCAAACCTGAGACTTTCCATGTGGCAGAGAGGCACTCAATCACTTGAGTCACATCAGCTTCCTGCTTTGTTGTGTTTGTCTCCTTGTTGCATCATCTTAATTGGGTTGACTCAAAACACTGCCCATTGAGCCAGCTTGCTGTCTTGCTTGTTTTCTCCAGGAGGCACTGGAAGTTGATCCTGGGATCTCCCATGTGGTAGGTGGGAGCTCAATCACTTAAGCCACATTCACTTTCCTGGTTTCTATTGTTGCTGACAAACCACAAGTGTGCCTGTACCCCTTGCCAAAGGGTGACATTGATAGTCATATTCATTGACCTGACTCACTTTGTAATTCTTGGATTACACATATATCTGGGCATTTTTTCCCATGTTGGATGGCCGTTTGGGTTTTCCTGTCAATTGCCTGCTCATATCTGCCTTAAATCAGTTTCCATAGAAGCGGTGCCTGAATTGGAGACTCTTGGGCATGTGATTTATTGAACGGATGATCTTTGGAAAAAAAGTTGCAAGAGAGAGAAAAGCAGAATAGAGCAGCAGAAAAAAACAGCACCATGTAGTCGCAGATAAAGTCTACTCTTGGAGGCTCTGGAGCACAAAGTGAAACAGAGTTGTTCAGCCTTGAGGCCATGTACCCATTTTTTAACCCTCATATCATATTATGCCCCAAACCTCAAGGGGTTTGGGGCATAATATCTCAGGTGAAATCACTCCTGTAAGTTGAGGACAATTCCTCAGAGAAGGGGGAGGCTGTGAGCTGTCAGCAGCCTACACTCGCAGCCACTGAGGGATGGTGCCAGGAGGAGGATTCTGGGCAAATCAACCCAAGTGTCTACAGTCCACCCTTTGAACTGCTCAGATCAACTTGTTTTTCACATTAAGCTCTGGGCACAGCTTCTCCAGGATTCTGATTTTTCATAATACTTGGGAAATTTACATGATTGATTATAGTACCTGATGCTGCAGTTGATCAAGGAGCCACAATCTCCTTATTCTACTACCTCTACTACCTTATTCTAAATGGCCCTAATCCTCAGCATGAATGCTAGTGCAGATATCTCTTCTTGGTCAGGTGACCAAGACTTCAAGCCTGAGGAATATGACCCTCTGGTTACCATGGCCATATCAAGCCATGGTAATTGTACTTGCCCCTTTAGAGTTAAAACTCGGCATGGGGGAGTGGGTGTAGCTCAGTGGTTGAGTGCCTGCTTCCCATTTATGAAGTTGGGTTCAATCCCTGGTACATTCTAAAAAACAAAAACAAACAAACAAGCAGAAAACACAAAAAACTGGGCATGGGATTACAAGAGTTGCCCAGTAGATCACCTGAGTTTTGAACAAGTTCTTCCCTTTTCCCGGCTGCCTACCTCTCATGATGATCAGGTTAATTATCCCGCCATCACAAGGACTCCTTTCTCTGTCTGCTGGTCCATTGACACAGACATCCCAAAGCAACTCAGTGACAATTGCAGCTTTAAGTTTAGTGAGATCCAGACTATGTTCCCTAGAGAAAGCATTTCCGCTATGGAAACCAAAACCCCTAGAACGACAGAGCCTACAGGGGATGGAAAGTACAAATTCCCCACGTATGTCACTGGGAGTGATGGAGAATGGGGCCACTCCTACTTTAGAATAAGGTAGTAGGGGGAGTCGAATAAGGAGATTCTGGCCTATTGGCCAGAAATCCCTTGATTTCTGAGTCAACGCATTTTACCTCTTAGGTATCTTAGGTGTCTAGCACCTAGTTTAAGATATATGCCACATTCTGAAGGATAAAGCCAATACTAGCCAATTGTGAAGTTAGCCCCAGTGATCCCTACCTCCTGCTAGTCATACCCTTGTCTAGCTTCCTTCCCCATTGTATCTGACTTGATCTATGTGACCAGTAAAATGCAGAGGAGGTGATGGTGTGCTGTTTTTGATGTTATTTTGTAGAAGCCTGTGACTTCCGTCGTGGGCTCTCTTTCTCATGGATAACCGTCTCTGCGATAAGCCAGCTGTCATAACGTGAGGACAACTCAGCATTCTGCGGAGATGCCACGTGGTGAGGAACTGAGGCTTCTGGCCAACAGGCAGCGAGGAAATGAAACTACTGACAACCAAGTGCATGAGCTTGGGAGCGGATCCTCCAGGTTGAGGCTTCAAATGCCTGCAGCTTCAGACAACGCCTTCATGCCAACCTCAGGAGGGACTCTGAGCCAGAACCATCCAGCCCAGCCACTCCTGAATTCCTGACCCAAGGCAAGCATAAGGTAAGAAATAGTTGTAATTGTAAAGTGCTAAGTCAAGGGGTTTGTGTTATGTAGATAGTGCCCCATTCTTGCAGGGCATCTAACATCTCCAAGTGGGGGCCTCTGCCACTTTATCACGCTGGCAGCTTCTGAATGATGTGGTTGCTGAAAAGCAGATTCATTGGTGGGGGTGATGATATATGGGTGGGCATGGCAGTGGATTAGGCCCTTTCTGGGCTCCCTTACTGTGGTGTTTGCTGAGGTTTCGTAGACAGAAAGGCAAACTCATCCCCATGGTATATGTCAATCCTGGTTGGATGGATTTCTGCCCTTTCTAGTACAGAAGAGGTCTCATGTAGTCAACTTGCTGTCACGTGGCTTGTTGGTCTCCTGAAGCGTGGCACCATCTCAAGGGCTTTGTGCTGGTTCTGTTCTTGACAGGTTGACATTCAATCAGCCTTGATCATAAATCTTGTTTCTTCTGAGTACCTTATAGACAACTAAGCTATTTGCTTCTGCTCAGGAGTCTATAAATAATTTTACTTCTGACCTTTTCACTTTCTCAAACTGGAATGACCAAGTGCACAGCCTGAAGCTTTTCCCACTGGGGTTTCTGCTCCTTGCTGCCTTTTGTGGTCCCTCCTGAGTGGAGTTACAATAAAATAACATACATTTTTTGGTTTCTACCTACATTTTGAACTGACTTAGTCCACGAACCAAGCTCAAGTTTTTCCACTCCTCCATCATGCCTCATGTGGCCATCGGTATAAGCTGAGAGTGAGTTCTCACCACAATACTAGTAGGTGACATGGGGATGAGGGCCACCATCTGTGTAGCTCATCAATATTCCCTGGACCTTCTTGGAACCAAATCAGAAGTACCACTTCTTTCAGGTGATGATGGATTGCTGCTGGTCCTGCCCAACCTTATGGCTTGGTGGGTGTGACAGTTCTTAGTTCATGATGGGCCGTTCTGGCTGCTGGTCACTTGCTGCCCATTGGCCAGGTGTTCCTTCTCTTTGAGGGCCTGGTAGCATGCCAGGAGCTGTTTCTTTTTTTTTTTTTTTTCTAAAGGTACATAATTCTCTGCTGCAGAGAGCATAGCCTTGCTCCAGAACTCTAGCAGTCTTCTCTGTGACTCTCTTACTGGCTTACCAGACACTCCACATAGCATCTTTGCTACAGATAACACTATACTGGGGGATTGCCTGACTATGTGGCTCAAGGAACAACACTGCTTAAACTGCAGCCTGGAGCTGCTGCAGAGCCTTTTATTGCTCTGAATTCCACCCAAACTAGCTGTCTTTTCTATTACTTAAGGAATGGGTCGTAGCACTATTTCTCAGAATGGAATATAATGCCCCAAACCTGAAAGTGTTGTGCTTATTTCTGAATGTTGGGAAGTGTGAGGTACAAGAACTTGTTTCTTATGTTGGAGGAGATATCCCAGAATGACCTACATCATTGGACCTCTAAAACTTTCACAAATGTGTCAGGCTTATGAATCCTTTTAACGTTTATCTCTTGATAGCTGGAGTACTAGCAAGGCATGCAAAGCACTTGCTACTTTCTGCTTATCAAGTTAGATTAATAATGCCATTTTTTTGTGTAATGTCCAGATAGTCCAGGTTCCTTGGTAGTACAGGTACTATACAGAGAGCAGGAGGATAATCTCCCTTGGGGGTAAGAATATGATTGTATACTGTTCTCTCTCATGTGGACTTAGATCCTCCTTCCTACTGGGTATGAAAAAAAAATTGCAAGATCAGTGGCTGCATATCATTATTCAAGAATGTTAAACTGCTTTAGTAAAGTTACCACATCTGGCACTGCAGCTTGTATAGGGGCTACTATTTGGTTGAGTTTGTGGTAAACCATTGTTATCTACCATGACTCATTCAGTTTTTTCCCAGGGGTAAGGCAGGTGACTAACTGGGGATTTAGTGGGGAACACCATCCCTGCACTTTTAGGCCTTTAAGATTAGCACTAAGGGAAGCAGATGAAGCTCAAGCAGTTGGCCTTCCATCTACCATATTGGAGTTCCAGAGTTCAATACCCAGGGCCTCCTGGTGAAGGCAAGCTCGCCTGCACAGTGAGCTGGCCCATGCAGAGTGCCACCTGTGCAGTTGTGCCAACCAGCACAGGAGTGCCAGCCAATGCAGAAAGCTGACATAGCAAGATGATGCCACCACCACAACAAAAGATTAGCACTAATACCTACTTTCCACCTCACCCCCTGGGATGTCATATTATTTTTAAAATTTTACCTTTTCTGGGGAGTTTGTCATTTCAGGGACAGTCATTTGGTCCTTTCTACTACAAGATCTTTTATTTCATAGGTCAAGGGACCAACTGCTAAGTATGTCCATTCTGACTAGGTATTCAGGAGTCAGGGAATAAGCACCAGAATATCCAGGGTGACGTGGTTCAGCTTTGAGACAAATCTATGCCAGGACTGCATTTATTATTCTTTAATTTTGAGATTTGAAGCAATCTCAAAATTACAGAAAAGTTCAGGTATATGTCAGGCTGACATATGCCTGAATCGCTCCTGAATACTTCAGTGTGTGACTTCTATAAACAAGGACTTCTCGTACATAACCCAAACACAGTCATCAAAATTAGGATTTTATCATTGATGCATTGCTACCATTTTATCTTCAAAACCTATTTAAGTTATACTAATTGTTCCAATAATGTGCTTTATGTAAAAAGGGGTGAAGTTTCTTTCATCTGGAACAGTTCTTCAGTTTTTATTTGACTTTTATGAGCTTGATCTTCTTGAAGATTACAGGTCAATTATTTTGTATAATGTCCCTCAATTTGACTTTGTCTTTTGTTTCCTCATAATTAGGTTCAGGTTATGCATCTTCCTCAGGAATATCACACATGTAATACTTTGACAGGGCATCATACCATGTGGCACTTGATTTTTGTTTATCGTGTTATTGGTGGTATTAAGTATGATTACTCAATTAAGGTGAGTTCCCCATATAGCCCCCACCCACCTCAACCCAATTCTCCCACATCAACAACCTTTTTCATCATCATGGCACATTCATTGCATTTGGTGAATACATTTTGGAGCACTGCTGCAACACATGGATAGTGGTTTACATTGTAGTTTACACTTTCCCCAGTCCACACTCTCCTCTAGTCCACCCAGTGGGCCATGGCAGGACATTCAATGTCCAGCCATGTCCCTGCAGTACCACCCAGGACAACTCCAGGTCCTGAAAATGCCCCCACATCATATCTCTTCTTCCCTCTCCCTACCCTCAGCAGTTACCATGGCAACTTTCTCCACATCAATGCTACAATATCTTCCATTACTAATCACAATAGTCCCCCAGCAGAACACCAGTAAGTCCACTCTAATTCATATTTTATTCCTCCATCCTGTGGACCCTGGGATGGTTACATCCACTCCACCTCTATATCAAGAGGACACTTAGATTCCACATGGATGATGGATGCAACTCTCCCGCTTGCAGTTGTAGGCACTCTTGGCTCCCTGGTGTGGTGGTTGACCTTCTTTACCTCCCTGTACTATACAGAGAGCAGGAGGATAATCTCCCTTGGGGGTAAGAATATGATTGTATACTGTTCTCTCTCATGTGGACTTAGATCCTCCTTCCTACTGGGTATGAAAAAAAAATGGCTGGAGTAAGTCCAATAAACCAAAGGGTAGGAGTTGCAGGTCTCTTGAGGCTCAGGGCTTGGCTATCACATGGACAGTCCAGAGATTTCAGGTCCCCTGAGCATACATTAAACCCCAGCACCAACCAAAGGTCCGGTAAATGTAACAGGAGAGGCTTGTGAAGAAAGATCACATGTGAGTTCAACTCCAGCACACTCAGGAACACAAACTCCAGAGTAGGGCCAACTGACATGGCACTGAACTCCGTCTGCCATGACAATAGAACCTGTGGGTCTGTAGCCCTGAGAAGAACCAATACCTGGGCTTGTATCTACTTTGGTTGTCTCTGGGACCCTCCAGAGGCACGCATAAAAGAGACCCCTCTGATGACCTCCTGACTCTTTTTTGGAGACTCATAGCCATATAAACTCATTTGTCCTTTCCATTTCACCCTTTTATTCAAGGTCAGAAAGCATTTTAGATACCTGATATTACATGGAGGCTGAGCTATTCTACTGCTCTGAGTTGACCCATTTATTCAAGGTCATTTTCTAGTTACATCATCAGCTGGTACGTGGTAGTAATTCCTCAGTGCCAGGGAGGCACATCCCCAGGAGTCATGTCCCATGCTGGGGGAAAGGTAATGCATTTACATGCTGAGTTTGGCTTCAAGACTGGTCACATTTGAGCAACATGGAGGCTCTCAGGAGGTAATTCTTAGGCACCCTGCAGTTCTAGGCCTAGTTCTTATTTCAGGTGCACAGGCTCACAGGTATAGTCATTAGTATCAAGGGCTCATTGTCAGATCATCCTTCGTTATTGGTCTTAGCCATTGCACTTGGGTGATTGTTGCTGTTCCATTGGGGAATGTGATAGAGCTCGCCTGGCTAGGAACTCAGCACTTCCTCAGTTGTCGTTTTTAACTGTAACCACTATGAAAATATCCAAATATTTTTATGTACCCTGTATACATGCCCTGGGGAACTCTCTTCCAATCATATGCCCCCTATCAATAACATCCCACTGCCATATTCCTCCCCTGCCATAGTTGCACCTCTCTGTGATCCAAAACTTCTTTGAAAATGAAACCTAGTGTATTGTCAGTTTCCATTAACAGTAAAATAGACTATAGTGATGGGCTTAAAGGCTAGATATAGAATACATACTAATTTAGAAAAATTAAAGTAAAAATAAATTGGGGTATCAAAACATTAAAAAGTGAAAAAGGTTTGTTTTTGATGTTTTGCCTTTTATCACTACTCTACGTGTTGCCCTGTATGTACAGTGGCAAGACAATTTCTTCCATTTCTTCTTCAGTGTCTACATCCTTTCTTTTTCTTTCTTTCTTTTTTCTTCTAATTATTAAGTTTGTCTTCACAAAAGTTTTAGATCACAGTGATTCATATATACAATATACAGTACTTCCACTTATCCAGCTTCAAACACTTTGTCCCTTTCCCAGCAATGATCTTTTTACACGTTCATATTATATTTGCTGCAACTGATGTACAGGTATTGAGACAATATATTTCAAACATGGTTACACTTGGGTTTACATTATAGTTTTCATTTTAGCCTATAGCTTTTATACATTTTTGGTGTAATTTAACATGTCCTATATCCATCTTTGCATAATCCTGTGGAGCACTTCCATTGCTCCACAGTTACACTGATTCCATCTATTCAATACCTCTTTCCCCCTCCCCTCAGGGCCCAGAGTGACAATCAATCTTCATTACTTGAAAGACCATATCAGAGATACTTGCAACAATGTTGAGGGCTTGACATACTTAACTGCCCTAACCCATTGGGAGCCACCAATTCTCTTGAGAGATACAATTCCCTCTATTTCAGAACATCAGTCCTCCCCAGAATGTCGGTGTACCTTCACTTTCATTGTATGGGTCGCCATTCAATGATATAACCCTCTATGACAAAATGAGCACTCACATGCTCCCTAGAAGCCTGCCCTGTGTCAAATTCTCCCCTTTAAGTATCGTAAACAGGTAACCTTCCTTATTATATTTTCAAAAAAGTTTTCTGAACATTATACTATCAACCACATACCTGACATCGTCTATGTTCAATTATTGCCCCACCTTCCCACCAATCTCTTGGGCCATCTTACCCATCCTCCCATCCCTAACTCCTTCAAGCCCACAAAGCCCCACCCAAAGGTATCCCTATGCCCCCATTTTATCCCTTCCCTGTACAATACTTTAGTCCTGCTTATCATAGTTTTCACCCAGGTAGGTGTCAGCTTGCTACCTTCCTCTACCCCCCAAATTCCTTTAAACCTATCATCTGGTCTTTAGCTGTCTAACACTGCTTGGTTTCCCTATTTCATATCAATGAGGTCATGTAGTATTTGTCCTTCAATGCCTGGGTTGCTTCACTCAAATAAGGTTCTCATGATTCATCCATGTTATCACATGTGTTTGTGCTCTATTCCTTCTTATAACTGAGTAGTGTTCCATTGTATGTATATACCACATTTTATTTATCCATTCATCTGTTGATGGGCACTTGGTTGATTCCAACTTTTGGAAATAGTGAATAGTGCTGTTATAAACATTGGTGTGCATATATCAGTTTGTGTCCTTGCTTTCAGTTCTACTGGGTGTATGCCCAGCAGTGGAATTGCTGGGTCATATGGCAAATCTATAGCTAGGTATTTGAGAAACTGCCAAACTGTCCTCAAGAATGGCTGGATCCTTCTGCATTCTCACCAGCAGTGGATGAGTGTCCCCATTTCTCCACATCCTCTCCAGCATTTGTAGTCTTCTGTTTTTTACATAGCTGCCAATCTTATGGGAGTAAGATGGTATCTCCTTGTAGTTTTGATTTGCATTTCCCTGATAGCTAGAGATTCGGAGCATTTTTTCATATGCTTTTTAGCCATTTGTATTTTTTCTTTGGAGACGTGTCTGTTTAAATCTTTTTCCCATTTTTTAAATGGGTTGTTTGTCTTTTTATTTTCGAGATATAGGAGTTCTTTATATATGTAGGTTATAAGTCTTCTATCCGATATATGGTTGCCAAATATTTTCTCCCATTGTGTAGGCTCTCTTTTCACTTTCTTGACAAACTCCTTTGAGGTGCAGATGGCTTTAATTTTGAGGAAGTCCCATTTATCTATTTGTTCTTTTGCTGCTTCTGCTTTTGGTGTGAAGTTCATGAAGCCATTTCCTATTACAAGGTCTTGTATATGCTTCCCTACACTGCTTTCCAAAGTCTTTATGGTCTTGGCTCTTATATTTAGGTCTTTTATCCATCCTGAGTTGATTTTTGTATAAGCTGTGAGATGGTAATCCTCTTTCATTCTTTTGAATATGGATATCCAGTTCTTCAGGCACCATTTGTTGAAGAGGCCATTCTCTCCCAGTTGAGTGGGTTTGGTGACCTTGTAAAATATTATATGACTTTATATATGAGGATCTATATCAGATCTCTCAATTCAGTTCCATTAGACTGTGTGTCTATCCTTGTGCCAATACCATGCTGTTTTCACTACTGTGACTTTGTAGTATGTTTTGAAGTCAGGTAGTGTGATTCCTCCAATTTCATTTTTCTTTTTCTATATATCTTTGTTTATTTGGGGTCTCTTTCCTTTCCAAATATATTTCATAGCTAGTTTTTCTAGTGCATTAAAGAATAGTGTGTTGATTTTTATAGGGATTGCATTGAATGCGTAGAGCAGTATGGGTAGGATAGACATCTTAATAATATTTAATCTTCTTATCCATTAACAGGGAATATTCTTCCATTTATTTAAGTCTTCTTTGATCCTTTAACAGTGTTGTCTATTTTTCTGTGTATAAGTTTTTTACATCTTTAGTAAAATTTATTCCTAGGTATTTGAGTTTTTTAATTTACTATTGTAAATGGTATTTGGTTCTTGATTTCCTCCTGAGATTGCTCATTATTGGTGTACAGAAATGCTACTGATTTTTGTGCATTGAAATTATAACCTGTGACTATACTGAACTCATTCATGAGACCTGTAGACTTCTCTGGGTTTTCTATATATAGGATCGTGTCATCTGAAAATAATGAAAATTTGACTTCTTCCTTTCCAATATGGATGCCTTTTATATCTGGTTCTTGCCTCAGTGCTCGAGCAAGTACTTCTAAGCAATGTTAAATAGAAAGGGTGATAGTGGGCATCCTTGTCTTGTTCCTGATCTAAGAGGGAAAGATTTTAGGATTTCACCATTGTAAATGCTGTTAGCTGTGGATTTTTCATATACACCCTTTATCATGTTCAGAAAATTTCCTTCCATTCTATTCTTTTGCAGTGCTGTTATCAAGAAAGGGTGCTGTATTTTGTCAAGTGCTTTTTCTGCAGCTATGGATATGATCATGTGATTTTTTCCCTCAATCTATTTATATGGTGTATTACATTAATTGATTTTCTTATGTTGAATCATCCTTGCATACCAGGAATGAATCCCACTTGGTCATGGTATATAATTCGTTTAATGTGTTGTTGAATATGATTAGCAAGTATTTTGTTGAAGATTTGCGTGACTAGAGAAATTGGTCTGTAATTTTCCTTTCTTGTGGTGTCTTTATTTGGCTTTGGTACTAGGGTAATGTTGGCATCATAGAATAAGTTAGGCAATATTCCTTCTGTTTCGATGTTTTGGAAGAGTTTCAACAAGTTTGGTGTTAGTTCTTTCCAGATTATTTTGTAGAATTCGCCTGTGAAGCTATCTGACCCAGGGCTCTTCTTAGTTGGGAGGTTTTTAATGATTGAATCTATCTCTTTAGTTGTGATTAGTTTGTAGAGATCATCAATTTCTTCTTTCATCAATATAGGCTGCTTATGTGTTTCTAGGAATTTGTCCATTTCCTCTAAATTGTCCTTCTTCTTGGAATATAGTTTTTCAAAATATCCTCTTATGATAGTCTTTATTTCTGTGGGGTCAGTGGTGATATCTCCTTTCTCATTTCTTATTTTGTGTGTTTGCATCTTCTTTCTTTTTTTCTTTTTAGTCTAGCTAAGGGTTTTTCAATTTTATTGATCTTCTCAAAGAACCAGCTCTTGCTTTTGTTTACCTTTCAAGCACTTTTTTATTTTCTATTTCATTTAGTTCTGCTCTTATCTTCGTTATTTCTTTCTTTCTTCTTCCTTTGGGGTTAATTTATTGCTTTTTTACTAAATCCCCCAAGTGTGCAGTTAGTTCTTCAGTTTTAGCTCTTTCTTCTTTTTTGATGTATGAATTTATGGTTGCTAATTTCTCTCTCAGTACTACTTTTGCTGCATCCCATTACTTTTGATATTTTTTGTTATCATTTTCATTAGTTTCAAGGTAGTTATTGATTTCTTTTGAGATTTCCTCCTTGTTCCACTGTTTTTCTAAGAGTGTGTTGTTTAATTTCCATATCTTGGTGTCAAATCTGGGCCTCTGGGTCTTGCAGAATTACAGCTTCACTCCACTGAGGTCAGAGATATTATTTTGTATGATTTTGATCTTTCTGAATTCTTTGAGCCTTTCTTTGTGGCCTAGCATATGGTCTATCTTGGAGAATGATCCATGTGCACTCGAGAAAAATGTATATCCTGCTGTATTGGTGTGCAATGATCTGTATATATCTATTAGGTCCAGCTCCTCCAATATACCATTCAAAGTTTTTGTTTCATTATTGATTCTCTTTTGAGATGTTCCATCCAAAGTTGATAGTGGTGCATTAAAATCCCCCACTATAATTGTCAAGGCATCTATTCTTTCACTTAGATTTTCCAGTGTTTGCCTCACATATTTGGAGGCACGCTTGGTAGAAACATAAACGTTTATGATTGTTTGTTCTTCCAGAATGATTATCCCTTTCACTAATATGTAGTGTCCATCTTT
This sequence comes from Dasypus novemcinctus, assembly GCF_030445035.2. Lineage (NCBI taxonomy): Eukaryota > Metazoa > Chordata > Mammalia > Cingulata > Dasypodidae > Dasypus > Dasypus novemcinctus. The sequence continues at coordinate 34,809,666 of NC_080696.1, read as the reverse complement.
GTCTCTCACAATTGCTTCTCATTTAAAGTCTATTTTGTCTGATATTAATATAGCTACTCCTGCCCTTTTTTGGTTATTGTTTGCTTGTAAGATTGTTTTCCAGCCATTCACTTTCAACCTCCTTGAATCCCTGGGTCTAAGATGTGTTACTTGTAGACAGCATATAGATGGGTCATATTTCCTTATCCAATCTTCCATTCTTAGTCTTTGACAGGTGAGTTTAAGCCATTAATAACATTGACATTCAGTGTTATTACTTTCAAGGAATTATTTATATTAGCCATATTTTCTTTGGATTTGTGTTGTCATCATTTGTTTGATATTTTTCTTCTTTTTTTCTTTTTAGTTGTTCTTACACTCTCCTCCAACTCTGCCTCTCCTGTTTTTTTCTTTCCTCCTGCAGAACTCCCTTTAGTATTTCTTGAAGGGCGGGATTCTTGTTGGCATACTCTCCTAGTTTCTGTTTATCTGTGAATGTATCGAACTCTCCATCATTTTTGAATGTTAGCTTAGCTGGATAGAGTATTCTTGGTTGGAAATATTTTTCTTTCAGTACTTTGACTATGTCCTACCACTTCCCTCTTGCCTCCATGGTTTCAGATGTGAAATCATCACTTAATCTTTTGGAGCCTCCTTTGTATGTGATGGTTCTCTTTTCTCTTGCTGCTTTTAGACTTTTCTCTTTGTCTTAAGCATTGGATATTTTGAAAAGTATATGTCTTAGGGTAGGCCTGTTGGGATTTATGCTGTTTGGGGTGGATTGTGCTTCCTGGACATGTACATCCATTTCCCTCAGTAGATTTGGGAAGTTTTCAGCCATTATTTCTTCCAATACCCTTTCTGTCCCCTTTCCTTTCTCTTCTCCTTCTGGGATGCCTGTAAGGCATATGTTTGTGCATTTTGTATTGTCATTCAGGTCCCTAAGTCCTAGCTGGATTTTTTCTATCTTTTTATCAATCAGTTCTACTATCTGTTAGATTTCAGATGTACCATCTTCCACATCCCTAATTCTCTCCTCTGCCTCTTCTAATCTGCTGTTATTTGCTGTGAGTGTATTTTTTATTTCTTGAACTGTGCTGTTCATCACCATCATATCTGTTATCTTTTGGTGTATGTCTGCAATTTCCTCTCCAATTGTTTTTTTTTTCATATTGTTAATCTCTTCCTTTACTTCTTAAGTTGGTCTCTAATGTATGTTTTTAGGTCTTTAATTACTTGTCTGAAGTTCTGCTTCTCTTCTTGGTTTTTAGTTTGTTCATTGGATTGGGCCATGTTTTCCTGATTATTGGTTTGGTTTGTAGTTTTTTTGTTGTTGTCTGGTCATCATTTTATCTTGATGGGTTTAATCAGTTCCTTAGCTTCTTTGTCTAGTCTTGAGGATTAATTAGTTGTTGTTCATGCGTAAGTGTTATGTCTTCTCTTTGTCACTTTGTTCTTCTTACTCTATTTTCTTGTTGCTGGCTAAGTTCACTTTGAAGGAAAATATTAGGGCCAAGGAGAGCAAATATTAGGGCCAGAAAAAGCAAACACACCTGTCTTAAATGTCAGCCAGCAAGTAGGTGGAAATGTGCTTGAGTCATTGTCCTTATCATACCCATCAGACCTCTGTTTGATCAATAATTTAATTAAGCAATTTGGCTTGCTTCCTCTCCCCTGCTTAGCACTGCCTTTTTCAAAAGACACCCAGCTTTCCTTTTCTCTTTCTTCTCTTTTCTGCTCTCAGTTCCCATTCCCCCTTGTATTATCAATGAACATATGTTGTGCAAAATTGGCTCTTTTTCCTTTAATTGATCCTAAATTCTCATGATTGCTGAGAGTGGCTGCAGAATTAAATTCTTACTTCGGGAACTGGGGGGGACTTTCCCTATCCTGTCATTCGTGCATGGCAGCTCCCGAGAGAGAGAGACTATTTATAGTGAGTCAGTAGGTTTACAGATAATCTCCATGTACCACTAAAAGAACAAAATAGATAAAACCTCCATCCTTATTGAACCTACATTCCAGCAGGAGAAAGGGACAACAAAGAAGTTAACTAGGAATAGGAAAAGATAACTTCACCGAGAGATGAGTGCTCTGAAGAAAATAGAATAATGGAATGGTGCTTGGGAAGGGCGGAGTTAGGGGCCCCTCTAGATGAGCATGGGGTCTCTGTCAAAACAGGGACCCAGATATTTACAAGAGCCATGTGCAGATTAAGAGGGACAGCATTCCAGGCCAAGGGAAATGCAAACAGGAAAGCTCCTAGGTAGGAATGAGCTTGGCATATTGTGGGAAGAAAGCAAACAGGTGGAATCAGAATATGTGAGAAAGGGGAAGAATGGTGGGAGATAGGGCCACAGATGGGTATGGGGACCGATCAAATATGTCCTCCCAGGTCATGGTGAGGACCCTAAGGTTTATTCTAAGGTAGAGATTTGAATTCTGATGGCTGATTCCTAGCAGTGTGACTGTGGCATATCCCTGCTTCTTCTGAGGCTGTTTCCTCAATCTAACAAAGGAGGTTTATCATGCGGATTTAATAAGAATAGGCACAGATAAGGCCTGGAAAGCAGTAGGTTCCCACTGAGAATAAATACATCCTCCCCCTCCTTATCTGAGTCCTTGTTTTATAAAGTGACAGAACTGGGAACAGAGAACTGCACATCTCATGAGTAGCAAGACCTTGGCTGAGGCAGCCCATGCTCTCTGCTTCTTCACCATCTGCTTCTTCACCATCTGCAAATATCTCCCCAGGCCTTGAGGGATTAGGGGCGTTCAGCCTGTGGGCAAAGTTCAGAAGTCATGGTAAGCTGAGGGAAACAGAAGTGGGGAAGCGGGGTCTGACGGGGAGATCCTGGAATATTCCGAGGCGGGAGGCAGGTTCTGGGACAGGAAGTGACTGGTCTGTTGGTTGACCAATGCAGGAATGGCAAGGGACCAGCTAGAAAGGATGAGAGAAGTAGATAAACCTCATGTCCATGGAGCTCTCTTTAGCATCAGGTCGGGGATATCTCCTTCCACACCTCTCATTCCGACCAGCCCAGGAGGCTGTGGGTCTGGTTCTTCTGTGGGTCTGGGTGGCTTCACCAGCTACAACCCTATGCTATGTTGGCCTCACCCATTCCAATGATGACAGTGAAGAAGAAATGAATCCACACAGTAGAAGAGTCAGTGGCAGTCTGGTTTGTTGGACTTACCTTGATCAGCTAGCTGGTGGTGCAGAGGGTCAACCACCACACCACGGAGCCATGAGTGCCTACAGCTGCAAGAAAGAAAATTGCATCCATCATCCATGTGGCATCTAAGCTCCCTCTTGATGTAGAGGGGGACTGGATATAACCATCCCAGGGTCCACAGGACGGAGGAATAGAGTATGGATTAGAGTGGACGTACTGGTGTTCTGCTGGGGAACTATTGTGATTAGTAAGGGAAAAAATTGTAGTAGTGATGTGGAGAGGGTGGCCACGGTAGCTGCTGATGGTAGGGAGAGAGAAGAAAAGATATGGTGTGGGGGCATTTTCAGTATTTGGAGTTGTCCTGGGTGGTGCTGCAGGGATGGATGCTGGATGTTGTATGTCCTGCCCTGGCCTACTGGGTGGACTAGGGGAGAATGTGGACTACAATATAGACCACCGTCCATGTGGTGCAGTGATGCTCCAGGATGTATTCACCAGGTGCAGTGAATCTGCTGTGATGATGGAAGAGGTCGTTGATGTTGGAGGGGTACGGTGGGTGAAGTAGAGGGTATATGGGGACCTCATACTTTTTGAATGTAACATTTAAAAGAAAATAAAGAAGAAATAAAACAATAAGTGTATAATACATATTATGAACTCACACACACACACACAAACAGTCAGAGGCAAGCAGAAGTGGAACCAGCTCCAATTGCATCAATTTCTCATGGTGTGATTTTGGGCAAGTCAAACAGAATTTTTCTTATTATTTAAATATTTTTAAAGAATAATTGAGCATTTTAACAAAAATAACAATGTAGTAGGGGGTTATAATATATATCCATGCAAAATAAACATACATGTGATACATAAAAGTAAAATGTAAAAACAATATATCCAAGACCGGGTATTATGATACTATTTGTGAAATGGTATAACATCATTTGAAGGTATACTATCATATATTAATCCTAATTGTTAGGGTTAAAGCCTAAAGTAGCCATTAAAATAACAAAGCAAACTCTTTAAGCTTATAAGACAACAAAGTTGATAAAATCAAATAAACTCTCAGTTGATGGGACTTCTGGGATGGCCGTGTGAATAGCATGATAACTCCCTCCCCAGAAAAACAGCCACTTAACTGCTGAAAAAGATTAAGCAAAACAAAACAACCACTTAGTTTCTGGAAATTGTCTGAAGGGCATATTGCAAATGGATAAACATTTATTCAAGGAAATCGAGTCTGCGCATTTGAGCAACAATTTGCTCCCATCTCTGCACCCCAGATCAGTGTCATGGAAGCTGAGTTCCAGGTTTGTATAGTCAAGACAATGAACTTCCTCTCTCCCCAGCTCCCAGTCTAAGGCTTCCGTTTCATCCAGAAGGAGCATGTCACTGGCATCTTCCATGACCCAGAGCTCAGTGTTGCATTAGCTCTGTTCCAGTCAGGTGTAGCTAAGAAGAATGTGGCTCCCTTTCCCTACCCAGACGTGACTTGTAAAACAGAAGCTCTAGGCCAGGCATGGCAGGCTGAGAACATTGGGTTCCAATTACCCTCCTATCAGCTCGATTGTAGGGTAAAGATTCCACACTGGAAGTGGAAAGGTGCGAAGACCAGTGGCTACCATGTCTACCCAGGGCCCCACTTGTAGAGCAGGTATGCCCCTATGGGACAGGTGGGCTGCTGTCCCTGAACCCAGCTCCAGTGTTAGAGGCTTGCTGAAAAACAGAAAGATGTCCCTAAGGGAACTGACTCTATTTGGAACAGAGTTTGAGGAAGAGCCTGCCTATGGGCACTGGCAAAAAACAATGGAAATTTTGGTGTTAAGCTAATGATAGAGAAAATCAACAAAATCAAATGCTGGTTCTTATAGATGATCAATAAAATTGATAAAACTCTAGTCAGACTGACCAGGAAAAACAGAGAAGGCATAAATTATCAGGAATGAGAGGGCTGACATCCTTACAGAACCTACAGATATTGAAAGGGTAATGGGATGTATATGAAGAACTTTATGCCAATAATCCAACAAGTTGCTTAAATGAGACATACCACCAAAGCTCACTCCAGAGGAAATAGATAACCTGATCAGTCCTAACTCTATTAAAGAATTTCCATTTGAAGAGAAAACCTTTCCACACGGAAACCTTAGGCCCAGACAGCTTTACTAGTGTAGTCTACCAAATATTACATTCTAATTGAACTATTCCAAAAACCTGAAGGGGAGGGAATACTTCTTAGATAATTATACGAGGCTACCCTTATTCTGATATCGAAACCAGACAACCATTACAAGCAAAGAAAATTCCAGACCAACATCTTTCATGAATTAAAATCAAGGCCGAGTAGGAGAGAAAGTGGGAGCAGGAGAAATTCTGCCTGTAGATAGTAGCTTCATTAAGTCATCTTACCTTCCCAGTGACCTGTCCTATGGATTTTGGTCTTGCATAACAAATCCCCATAATCATGTAAGTTAATTACTTGCAATAAAGCTCCCTCAGGCACAACCTGGCCTTAGTTCTTTGTGTTTTTCTGGGTGAAACCTGGCTGATACTAGCATTATCATCCTTTAATCCTCAAGTTTAAATTATGGTATTTCTCTGTGAAATTCCCCCAGTGAGGTTGTATTGTTTTAGGTTTATTATCCTGTAGGAGGAGAAAGTACCAGGAGTTTTCTACTTAGGCTTTCCTACAAAAAAACTTTAACTCTATGGATCAGAGAGTCCAAATGGGCATTCTGCCAGTTCCTTACCATGTATATTCCAATTATGCATTTAGGAACTGTTGGACTAATCACAGAATGGGTCCACAAAACTATGAGGCAACTTTGAATCAAATTTGTGCCAGAACTCCATTTAACACTTGACAACAAGCCATGTTGACTATAAAGGTATGTAAAGGACTATAAAGTCATTTTGGGTTCCTGGGAAATTGCATAAATTTAGAGTCAGTATCACATATCCCTGAAAGTCCTGGGCATTTCCTTTTCCCAGTGCACCACAACTCTAATAAATGACAACAGGTTCATTTGGGAAAGACTTGAAGATTTATAGCATATGCTTGTGGCAGTATTACAGGATCACTTGCCTCTCCTTCAATCAAGAGTTTTATTTTTCATTTTTTGAACTGCCTTAGAAGTGGAAATTGGGTGAGAAGCTCTGACTCTCCATTGTGGTAACCCAAGGCAGGTTTCTCCAAAACCAGAGATTTTTCTGATCAAGTAACATTGTATTAAGATGTTCCTTTATTTCCTTTCTAGGAAAACTGTGACCAACCCGTCTGGTGGATCAAATATTCTGATTGCCAATTCAGCCTTCTTGTTCATTACAATGAATATGCTATCTTGCTTCTGCGAGTTGAGCTTTGCCATTTGCCCTCTGCTACTGTTATATCTCAGTCCTAAATCTGTTCCTCCAGGGGAAGCTCTGTCACATTCCCCAATGGAACAGCAAAAATCCCCCAAGTGCAAGGGCAAAGACGAGTGAAGAATGATGGTCCAATGATGAACCCTTGATACACATGGCTATGCTTATGAACCTGTGTGCCTGAAATTTCAACTAGGCCTAGAACTACAGGATGCCTAAGAGTTACCTCCTGAGAGCCTACATGATGCTCAAATGTGGCACTCACTAAGCCAAACTCAGCATGTAAACACATTCAATATCTTCCCCCAAGCATGGGACATGACTCCCAGGGATAAGCCTCCCTGGCACAGAAGGATTACTACCAATCACTAACTGGTCTTTCAACTAGAAAAAGACCTTGAATAGAAGGGGGAAATGATATGGGAAGCAGACTTGGCCAAATGGAGAGGGCATCTGCCTACGACATGGGAGGTCCATGGTTCAAACCCCAGGCCCTCTTGACCCGTGTGGAACTGGCTCATGCGCAGTGCTGATGCACGAAGGAGTGCCGTGCCACAAAGGGGTGTCCCGTACATAAGGGAGCCTCATGCGCAGGGATTGCACCCCGTAAGGAGAGCCGCCCAGCATGAAAGAAAGTGCAGCTTGCCCAAGAATGGCACCACACACATGGAGAGCTGACACAACAACATGATGCAACAAAAAGGAACACAGATTCCCAGTGCTGATGATAAGGAAAGAAGTGGTTACAGAAGAACACATGGCAAATGGACACAGAGAGTACATAACTTGGGTTGAGGGGGGAACAGGAGAGAAATAAATTTAAAAATAAATAAATCTTTTTTTTAAAAAGGGGGGGTAAATGATAAAGACAAATGAGTTTATATGGCTAAGAGTCTTCAAAAAAGAGTTGGGAGATCATCAGAAGGGTTGCTCTTATTCACGCCTCAGCAGGATCCCAGAGACAGCCAAAGTAGATGCAAACCTAGGTACTTGTGGTCTTGAGGGCTATGAAGACACAGAGGCTCTATGGTCATGGTGGCTGGCTCTGGATTTCTGGATTACTTTGGAATTTGTGTTCCTGAGTGTGATAGAGTAGGACTCAGATGTGACCTTTCTACACATGCCTCTTCAGTCACTTTTACTGAACTTATGGTTGTTGGGGTTGGTGTATACTCAGGAGGCTTGAATCTCTGGACTGGCCATTTGCCAGCTGGGCCCTGAGCCTCAGCAGAGTTATATCTCCTATTCTCCATTTCATTGGACTCACCCAGGTCAGCTAATAGGGAGGTGAAGATTGTCAACCACCACACCAGGGAACTGAGAGTGCCTACAACTCCAAGCAGGAGAATCGCATCCATCAACCATGTGGGATCTAAGCCCACTCTCAATATAGAGGTGGATTGGACGTCACCATCCTGGAGGAATAAAATATGGATTAAGGTTGACTTACTGATATTCTACTATAGAACTATTGTGACTAGTCATGGAAGAAACTGTAGCATTGATGTGGAAAAACTGGCCATGGTAGTTGCAGAGGGCAGGGAGAGGGAAGAAGAGATGTGATGTGGGGGCATTTTCGGTACTTTGAGTTGTACTAAATGATATTGCAGGGATATATGCAGGACATTTTATATCCTGCCACAATCCACTGAAATTATTGGGGGACTGTGTGAACTACATTGTAAACTGTAATCCATGCAGTGCAGCAGTGCCCCAAAATGAATTCACCAAATGCAATGAATGTGCCACAATGATTAAAGTAGTAGTTGATGTGGGAGGATTGGGGGTTGGGGTGTGGGATATATGGGAACCTCTTATATTTTTTAATGTAACATTCTTTATGATCTACATATCTTTAAAAACAAACTAGGAAACAAACAAACAAATGCTTTTGAGCTCTCTTTGAGGGTGTGTGTGAACCAAGTCATAGCTTTCCTACTATGTGGCAGCTGTGTCCACTGGCACCAGCAGAGGCTCCAAATGAAGTCAGTTTGCTAATCTCTTTGTACCTTTCCTAGACTCTGTAACCCTCTTGGACTTAAATGTCTTACTCTTTGCTTGTCTTGAATTCCTGAAGGTCAGCAGGGGGACTGGGGGAGCCCATGAGATGCCTCCCTTGAAGTCACCCACAAGAGTGTGTGTTCCTGTGTGAACACTTACTACTTAGTCACTTAAGTGACTTCAGGAGAGGAGGAGGAGGTTACAGTTAGGAGCCCAGGCCTTGGAGTGAGTGAACGGGGAGACCCACCCAATCCGGGTGCATTGTGGGAGTGTGTTGAACATCAGTGACAATCAGGAAGCAGCCCCATCCTTTGAGGTAAACTCTATTTTCAGTGTCCACTGCTCCTGGACATGCTCTGAGAGAGCCCATTCCAGGGTTTCCTCACAGAGTGAGGCTGCTTCTGACCTGTTCCACTTGTTCCCCACCTTCTGAGTCTCCCCACAAATGGTACCTCTGGCCATTCCTGCTCTCCACACCCACTGCCCATTCCTCACCTTGGCCCATCACCTTTTCTGACACAATTGCAGTAGTCTCCTCACTGGCCTCCTTGCCTCCGACGTGACCCCCTCAAGCTTATCCTCTGCATTGCAAGAACCACCTTTCCTCTCCCCAATATTTCATTGTGGAAAATTTGAAACACAGAGTGACGTTAAAGGAATTTTGCAGTGAAGACCATGTATCTACCACCTAAATTCCACCATTATCTTTTTATTGAACTTGTTTTATTACATATCCATCCATCCATTCATCCATCCATCTTATTGTTGTTTTTTGATTAAGTTTTTTTCATAATCACAGACTTTGGAATCCAGCTATACTTGGAAGGGGAGAAAATGTGTAATCCAAAGAACTGTAGTGAGAGCGCAGTGATTATGGATACTGAGGGCAGACAGGGGGTGGTGGGGTGCTCTTCTGAGCTACTGGAGGAATGGTCTGATGATTAAGAATAAGCACAAAGGAAATTTCTTGGCCTTGTCCACAGGTGGCGGTGGTGCCTGCAGTCTTGCCAAAGTGCTCCTTGGCTTCCACAGTACTCACGCCCTCTGTCACCTTGCCAAAGACCACGTGCTTGCCATCCAACCGCTCAGATCAAAAACCGGAGACGCTTTGTGTTGGGTCCGGCACTGGCCATGGACAGGACGCCAGGACCAGTGTGCTTCTGGATGAAGTTCTGACCATCACACTTCTCTCTGTAGATGGACTTTTCACCACTGCCATTATGGCGTGTGAAGTCACCATCTTGGCACACCACCCTAAGAATAACTCTGTGAAAGCAAGCGCCTTTATAACCAAACCTTTCTCCCCAGAGGTCAGAGCATGAAAATTTTCTGCTGTCTTTAGAACTTGGTCTGCACACAGCTTGAAGGAGACTCAGCCCAAGAGGGCTTGCTGTCGACAGCAGTGTTGTGAAAGTGGCTGGTTGACATGGACTGTGGCAGCAGGTGGTGGCATCTGCATGGCCTCAACTTATTTATTTATTTATTTTTATTTTTAGGAGGTGCAGGGCATAGAACCCAGGACCTTCTTCATGGGAAGCAGGTGCTCGGCCACCGAGATATACCCACTTCCCCCAACTTAGTTTTTGACGCACTTTAAAGTAAAGTGCAGGGAAGCAGATGTGGCTCAAGAAATTGGGTTCCCATCTACCATATAGGAAGTCCAGGGTTTGATGCCCAGGGCCTCCTGATGAAGGCAAGTTGGGCTGTGTGGCAAGCTGGCCCACACAGAGTGCAGGCCCACGTAGAGTGCTGCCCTGCCCAGGAGTGTTTGCCCACGTGGCATGCTGATATAGCAAGGTGTCACAACTAAAAGAGACACAGAAGAGAGACAAGAAGAGATGCAGCAGTCTAGGGAGCTGAGGTGGTGCAAGAAAATGATCGCTTCTCAGCCACTCCGGAAGGTCCCAGGATTGGTTCCTGGAGTCGCCTAACAAGAATACAAGCAGACACAAGGAACACACAGAGTATGGGCACAGCAGGCAGACAGTGGAGGGAGAGGGGCGATAAATAAATAAATCTTTAAAAACCAACAACGACAACAAAAAGAAACAAAGTGCAGACATGAGTACACTTTTCCCTAAGGACAGTAGTATGCATTCATTACCTAGAGAGCAATATTTGTTTTTCCTCCATTCTTATTTTGTGGTTTGATTTATATTCAATGAAAAGCATTGATCTTAATGTTCATTTGTTGTGTTTTGAAAAATGCATGTATCAGTGTAACTCAAACTCCTATCAAGATATAGAAAGTTTCTTTATGGCCCTTCCCAGTCAATCCTCTGGTCCCCCAAGGGCAGAGAGTTTGATTTTTTATCCACCATACATTCCTTTTGTCAGGACAATCTGAACTGTTTTGCATCTGGCCCTTTCATTCAGGGTGCTGGTTTTGATATTCATCCATGCTGCAGATATTGGCAGTTCATTCCTTTTTCTAGGTACACAGTATACCACAACATGCACATACCAGTGTGTTTATTCATTTTGTTTCTGTTGATAGATGCACAGGCTGTTTCCAGTTTTTGTCTATTTTGGATGCAGGTAGTATGAAGGTTTTTTCCCTTCCTCCTTCCCTCCTGTACCCCCTCCCCTCCGTGTCCCCTTTCCTCCCTGCTGTTTTTGCTGTCTCTGTCCACTCGCTGTGTGATCTTCTTTATCAATTTCTCTTTTTGTCTTCTCTTCTTACCTTTCTCCTCTAGGATACAGAGGGATTCGATTCTGAGGACCTCTGATGAGGAGAGAGGTTCCCTGTCAATTGCACCCCCTCAGTTCCTGGTCTCTGCTGCATTTCACTTTGACTCTCCCCTTAGTCTCTTTTGTTGTGTCATAATCTTGCTGCATGACTCACTTGCACAGGCACTGGCTCACCATGCAGGCACTTGGCTCCCCACATGGGCACTAGTTCGTTGCATGGGCATTGGCTCACCACGTAGGCACTCACATGGGCATACGGCTTGCCACACAGGCACTGGCGCGGGATCTCAGCTCACTGCGCAGGCACTCGGCTCAACGCGTGACACTTGGCTCTCCATGCAGGCACCTCCTTGGGCACTTGGCTTGCTGAGTGAGCACTTGGCTAACTGTGGTGGCAGTGAGCTCACCACATAGGGACTGGCTCAACACAGAGACAGGTTTTCTCTTCTTCTTTTTCTCCAGAAGGCCCCAGGGCTTGAACCTAGGTCCTCCCATATGGTAGGCAGAGGCTTTATCACCTGACTCACATCCACATCCCCTGTGAACATTTTTGTACATATGTTTCATTTCTCTTATCCTGGGCCCTAGGGTAAATATATGTTTAATTTTTTAACAAACTGCCAGAATTTCTTCCAAAGTGGTTGAACCATTTAACACTTCCGCCCACAGTGTATGAAAGTTCGGGTTACTCGGCAGCCTCAGCAACATTTGGTGTTGGCAGTCTCTCTGATGTTAGGCTTTCTAGCAGGTATGCCAGTGTCATCTTTTAAATATGTCCCTGGCTCCCTATGGCTCTCAGGAGAAAGCTCCTAAGCTGGCATTCAAGCCCTCCAAGGTCCAGACCTTCTTCGACCAACCTCTCCATCTCCACCTCCCATTTAATTCTCCAACTATGTTAGCCCAAGCAGCGTTTTCCTGCATGCACCATGCCAGGTCATTTTTCCTTTGCTGATACACAGGTTGTTCTTTCCCTTTGAAATGTGCTTCTGCTCTTGCCCATCTGGTGACATCTCAAGTTTCTTTTTTGACTCAGTTTAGGAGACCTCCTGCATGAAGGTCTTCCGGACATCTCATGCAGAGGAAGTCACACCCTCCTAAATGCCACGATGGCAACTTCAAGATATTCTACTATAGCGCAGATCTCCCTGTTCTTTAATCACCTCATCCTTGACGATGAACTCCACAGTGCTACATACCCATCTGATTTACCCTTCTTTCCTTTGCACCTAGTGCAGGGCCTGGCAGATGGTTGGAGCTCAGGATGCATTTAGTGGCATTGACAGTGTCAGAAATGGTAAGTGTAAAGAGATATTCTAATCCTTGCTTACAGGTGAGGAATATGAGGCTCAGAGAGGTGAAGAGGCTTCTTAAGGAAATTGGCAGGATGTGTCAAAGCTGGGATGTATCTGGGATCTTCAGGCCTTTGCTCAAATTTCCCTCTTTAAGGGGACTGTCTTACATTTTCTCCCTGCTTCCCCACACCAAACCCCCCCCCCCAGCTCTCCCAATGACAACTCCTCACTTTACGGATTTTGTAGCCCTTATGTAGCATGTAATGTTTATAATGCTTATGAGCTGACATATTTTAGTGTTAGACACTGACAAAACGCCATCTATAGTAACTATTGTTTTTTTTTTAAGATTTATTTTATTTTATTTTATTTTATTTATTGCACTCACCCCTCATTGTTTAGGCTTGCTGTCTGCTTTCAGTGTCCATTTGTTGTGTGCTCTCTGTGTCTGTTCCTGTTCTCTTTAGGAGGCACTGGGAACTGAACCTGGGACTTCCCATGTGGGAGAGAGGTGCTCAATTGCTTGAGCCACCTCAGCTTCCTGCTTTTTTGTGTTTCTATTCTGTGTTCTCCTTGTTGCACAACTTGTTGCATTGGCTCACACACCAGCCCATTGCGCCAGCTTGCTGTCTTGCTTGTCTTCTCTAGGAGGCAATGGAATTCGAATCTGGAACATCCCATATGGTAGATGGGAGCTCAATTACTAAGCCACATCTGCTTCATTGGTCACTATTACTAGTGTTAAGCCATAAGCATGCCTGTACCCCTGGCCAATGGGTGACATTTATAGTCATATTCATTGACTCACTTTGTATTTCTTGGATTACATATATGTCTGGACATTTTTTCCCATGTTGGATGGGCGTATGGGTTTTCCTGTCAATTGCCAACTCATATCTGCCTTAAATCAGGTTCCCTAGAAGTGGAGCCGGAAGTGGGGATTCTTGAGCATGTCATTTATTGAAGGGGTGCTCTTTGGAAAAAAAGTTGCAAGGGAGAGAGAAAAATAGAATAGGGCAAGAGGAAAAACAGCAACATGTAGTTGTAGTAAATTCTACTCTTGGGGGCTCTGGAGTATAAAGCACAACAGAGCTGGCCTGCCTTGAGGCCAGGGGCCCAGCTTTTTTACCCTCATATCATATTATGCCTTAAACCTCGAGGCATTTGGGGCATAATATCTCCAGTGAAATCTTTCCTGTAAATTGAGGACAATTCCCCAGAGAAGAAGGAGGCTGTGAACTGTCAGTAGCCTATACTCGCAGCCGCTGGGAGATGGTGCCTGGAGGAGGAATCTGGGCAAAGCAACCCAAGTGTCTACAGTTTACCCTTGAACTGCTCACATCAACTTGTTTTTCACATTACGTTCTGGGCATAACTTCTCCAGGATTCTGATTGTTATAACACCTGGGAAAGTTGCAAGATTGACTATAGTCCTGGATGATGCAGTTGACCAAGAAGCCACAATCTCTTTATTCTACAACCTCTACTACCTTATTCTGAATTGTCCTAATCCTCAGCACGAATGCTAGTGCAGGAGACTTATCTTGGTCAGGTCACCAAGACTTCAAGCCTGAGGAATATGACCCTCTGGTTATCATGGCCTCAGCAAGCCATGGTAATTTTACTTGTCCCTTTAGAGTTAAAACTCGGCATGGGGAGTGGGAGTAGCTCAGTGGTTGAGTGCCTGCTTCCCATGATGAGGTTGGGTTCAATCTTTGTCTGCTACAGATAACTCTGTACTAGGGGTTTGCCTGATTATGTGGCTCAAGCAACAGCACTGCTTGAACTGCAGACTGAAGCTTCAGCAGAGCCTTTTATTGCTCTGAATTCCATCCCAACTAGCTGTCTGCTGTATCACTTAATGAATGGGTTGTAGCACTATTTCCCAGCATGAAATATAATGCCTCCCAAACCTGAAAATGTTGTGTTTATTTCTGAATGGTGGGAGGAACGAGGTACTAAAACTTGTTTCTTATGTTGGAGGGGATATCCCGGAATGCTCGACATCATTGGACCTCGAAAAGCTTCACAGACATCTCAGGCTTATGAATCCTTTTAAGGTTTATCTCTTGATATCTGGAGTACTAGCAAGGCATGCAGAACACTTGCTACTTTCTGCTCAACAAGTTAGATTAATAATGCCATGTTTTGTGTAATGTCCAGGTCCCTTGATACTATAGGTACTCTACAGAGAGCAGGAGGATAACCTAGCTTGGGAGTAAGAATGTGACTGTATACTGTTCTCTCTCATGTGGACATAGATCCTCCTTCCTATGGGGTATGAAAAAGAATTTGCAAGGTCAGTGGCTGCATATCATTATTCAAAGGCGTTAAAGTGCTTTAGTAAAGTTACCACATCTGGCACTACAGTTTATATAAGGGCTACTACTTGGTTCAATTTGTGGTAGACCATTATTATCTACCATGACTCACTCAGTTTTTCCCAGGGGCAAGGCAGGTGACTAATTTGGAATTTCATGGGGACCATCGTCCCTGCACTTTTAGGGCTTTCAGATTAGCACTAAGGGAAGTGGATGTGACTCAAGCAATTGGGTTCCTGTGTATAGTATAGGAGTTCCAGGGTTCGATACCCGGGCCTCCTGGTGAAGGCAAGCTGGCTTGCACAGTGAGCTTGCCCTTGTGGAGTACTGGCCCATGTGAATTGCCAGCCCATGCAGAGTGCCACCCGTGCAGGAGTGCTGCCCCTCGCAGGAGTGCCAGCCAATACGGAGAGCTGATGTAGCAAGATGATGCAACAACTACAACAACAACAAAAGATCAGCACTAATGCCTACTTTCTACCTCACCCCCTGGGATATCACATTATTTTTGAGATTTTACCTTGGTTGAGGAGTTTCTTGTTTCAGGGACATCCACTTGGTCCTTCCTACTACAAGAGTTTTATTTCATAGGTCAAGGAACCAATTCCTAAGTATGTCCATTCTGACCAGGTATTCAGGAGTCAGGGAATAAGAACCAAAAGATCCAGGGTGACGTGGTTCTGCTATGAGACAAATATATGCCAGACCTGCATTCATTATTCTGTAATTTTGAGTTTTGTAACAATCTCAAAACTACCGAAAAGTTGTGGTACAGTACTGTGGCTGACAAATGTCTGAATCGCTCCTGAACACTTTAGTGTGTGGCTTCTACAAATGAGGACATTCTCCTACATGACCCAAACACAGTAATCATAATCAGGATTAATCGTTGATGCATTGCTACCATTGTATCTTCAAAACCTATTCAACTTATACTAATTGTCCCAATAATGTGCTTTATGTAAAAAGGGCTGAAGTGTCTTTCATCTGGAACAGTTTCTCAGTTTTTCTTTGACTTTTTGAGCTTGGCCATCTTGAAGATTACAGGTCAATTGTTCTGTATAATGTCCTCTATTCGACTTTGTCTTTTGTTTCCTCATAATTAGGTTCAGGTGATGCATCTTCTACAGGAATATCACAGATGTAATGCTTTGACAGGACATCCTACCAGGTGGCACTTGATTTTTATTTATCCCATTATTGATTACATTAACTATGATAACTCAATTAAGGTGCTGCCTGCCGGGATTCTCCATTATAAATTTACACTTTTCCTAATTGTAATGAATAAATATTTTCTAGTGAAGCACTTTGAGACAACATAAATATCCCATCCTCACCACACTTTCAATTTATTTATTTAGTTTTAATCATTAATTCATGTTTTCCTATGTGAAGGGTTATAAAGCACTACTACCAGTATTTATTTGTTTATTTATTTTTCTTTTTTTACCAGTATTTATTTTGCTGCTCAAATTGATGACAGCTCTTTCAAGCTGATTTTTTTGTCCCTACATGTCCCCATCTTCACTTGAGCACTTCCTTACTTTCTGGCATAAAATTTTTCAGGCTCATCTTCCTTCTTTTTCTTTTATTTTGTTTCACACATATATAATACAAATCTTTCCATTTTAGTGATTTTTAAGTGCACAATTCAGTGGCATTAATTACCTTCATAGTATTGTGCACCACCACCACCATCAATTACCAACACTTTTTCATCATCCCAAACAGATCCAGGCTCATCTTGTAGCTTCTCGCCTATGCACTGGAACTAGGCATTTATCCAAGGACCTCTGGTTCCTTTGGTAGAGAATATTTGGTAAATATTTAGAAGCTAAGATCTGGCTGCTAGGTATGTTCAAAGTTATTGGGATACCTTTACTCCGAAACCCTCTCAGTGGACAGAACTGGGGATATGTGTCTGTACATCCATATCCATATCCATATCATCATCTATACCATCTATCTGTATGTAACCATGCATCACACTTGGAACTAATCCCAACTCACCTTGACGGCGTTCATTCTAATTTTTCTCTTTTTATACTTATCAGTGTTTCCCTGATAGTGAAAAACCTGATTCCCATTATCCTTACTACATCTAATTATTTGATCAACCCACCCAGATATAATCATATATCCCTTTGCCCCTGCTTCCCCACCACTGAGTGAGTGTCCTCTTCACCTACTCTAGTTCCAACACCTTGCATTGGTTGCTGCTGCCATTGCTCACATCTAGAACCATCTCACCCTCTGTGGACTTTAATACCAAGTTGGGCCCCTGAGTGGGAACCTTCTTTACCCTGCTCAGGCTTGGCTCTGATACCGTATGTCACTGCCTCCTGCCAGTGTGGCCATGGGGATGCCTTCCCCACTTTGCCAAGTGTCCCAATACCATTTCTTGAATGGCATGTCCTTACTCTGTTGATTTGAGATGTCATCTTTATGGTATATTATGTTCCCATAAATGCATGGGTCTGTTTCTGTAAATGCTAGTCAGCTCCATGGACCATTTTAAGTACTATACCTTTATAATATGTCTTATTTACTGGCAGGGCAATTCCCCCTTTTTTGTTCTCCTATTTCAAAATTGCTTTGGCTATTTCCTCCAAACTTCACCTTTCAGTATGAATTTTAGGGCTGGCTTGTCATGAAATTTCTTATTAAGATTTTATAGAGTTTACACATTAATCTAGAAAGATTTTGCTTCTTGGTGTCTTCAACATTGGTCCCAGACTTGGTGCTAATCAGAGTTTGTTGAGTGATGATAATAGAAGCTACCTGTTGCAGCCCATGGCAGAGCGGGAGAAGAGAAAGCCAGTGAGGCCTGCTCTGTCTCCCTTGGACTCCAGGCTCAGGCAGGCCCGAGGCCCAGGCCCCCATCTCCAGCCTCTTCTCCCAGACTGAGCCCAAGCAATGGAACCCAGATGCCTCACCCTGAACCTTGTACTAGATGCCACCATGCTTCCAGGCCATGCTGCCACAATGTACAGATGGGGCAACTTAGAGCCAGCCTAGAAATGGATCCCACATAGGGGAGTTAGCAGCACTTCCATGTTTGGGGTGTATGTGTAATTTGGAAATCTGAGTTAAAACCTGACAGAGTGAGAGGGAATGAGAAGGAAAGAAAGAGAAATAAGCTCTTCATGGTACCTAGAAGTAGATGCTTAATAAATATTTCCCTTTGTAGTGTGTCTCTTTCTCGGGGCAGGAGAACACACAGCAGAAGCCGCAAATACTTTTCAGTAGGGCTACCAGATAAAACACAGGATGTGCAGTTAAATGTGCATTTCAGAAAAACAACGAATAAACATGCAACATTTAGGACATACATTAGAAAATTACTCATAGTTTATCTTAAGTACAAATGTAACTGGCATCTTGTATTTGTATTGGTAAATCTGGCAACCCTACTTTAGGGGACAAGCATTTAAAAGTGTGAGACAACATGGTATGATGAGGATTACAGAGAATTGAAGATGGCAGCAGCGTCTGACTGGGGAATAACCAGCACTCAGAGTAAAACTAAAAAAGTGTATCCAATTTGTTTTCAAGTTCATGAGTTTACAAACCCTGCAAAGAGCAGACTGCTAGGATTTGGACACGGGGTCCGTTGCTCATGAACTCTGTGACCTTGGACTATAGAGGCCTCATCTCTGGGAGGATTAAATGAGTTCCTCCCTTTGAAGAATTTAGCGAGGTGCTGGGCCAGGTTAAGGCTAAATGAAGATTAGCTTTTATCAGGGCCCTCACAGCTGAGAAGCATGCACACAACAGCTCCCTCCACAGGTCCCAGGATGTAATGCGTGAGAGCTGTCTTGGCTTGAGGGAATCCCTGTAGCCAGGCTGGACAGCCTCTGGAGAGGGTTTCCGAGCTCCCCAGATTCCAGTCATTCACATATCATTTGCCACATCTCAGCCACCGTTACTTTCATTTACTTACTATTCTTCTTCATGTTGTCTCCCTATTTTTGAAGAAATCCTTTGTTACAGGAACCTTTCCCTCACGATTTTAAATTTAAAACCCCAGCATCAACTCCCCGAAATAGAAGATAACCATAAAGTGGATACAAGTAAAGCAGTCATGTTTTAGGTTATCCTGGATAACGCAGTAAGAAGTCGTTCCGCCCAGCCCACCTTTCTTCTTTTAAAAGAGGGACATCCCCAGAGTATTAAAGACCATTTAGCTCCCGCCTGAGACGTCCTTCTTCCTGTAATTGGAAGAGGGAAAAAGAGTTAAGACGGGACTAACCACACTCCTCCTTGTTGTTTCAAAGTGATTTCATGCTAATAGCAGCTATGTACAGCAGGGGAAGCACAGAGACATGGAGGGGTGAAGAATTTTCTTGTTAGTTTCTTGTTATTATTTTTGAAATAATGAAAATGCTCTAATGATGATTGAGGTAATGAACTTACAGCTCTGTTTTGTATATATATGTGTGTGTGTGTGTGTGAATATTAAAACAAATGCCATTGATTGTACACTTTGGAGGCATTGTATGCTTCATCAGTATGAATCAATAAAATTTTTATTTTTTTAAAAAAGTCTATAAAAAGTGATTCCATGCTATGTCTGGTGTCCACCTAGAGACCTGATGAGGTCACAGATATTGAGACTGATCCTAGAGACCTCTCAGGTCTTCTGGGCCCTCCTCTCTGCTTTGACTAGAGTACATCTGCTTTTATCTGGTGTGAATGCAATGTGAAGAAAAGTTGCTATTAAACAAATGACCAGGCAAAATACCAATACAGGGAAGCGGATGTGGCTCAAGCAGTTGGATACCCGCCTAGCACACGGGAGGCCCTGGGTTTGGTTCCTGGTGTGTCCTAAAGAAGACAAGCAAGACAGTGTGCTGATGCAATGAGATGGCTCAATAAGGAGACACAATGATGAAACACAAAGAGAGACTCAACAAGCAGGGAGCAAGGTGTCTCAAGTGATTAGGCACTGTGTTAGGGTTCTCTAGGGAAACAGAATCAACAAGAGGTATCTGTCAATAGTATGCGGTTCTATAACAGTATGTCACACAGCCATGGGGATGCACATGTCCAGGTTCCGCAGGCAGGCTGCAACCAGGGGCTGCAATGAAAGTCCAGTAGAGGTCCTTGATGACATCTGGGAGATGCTGGCTGTCCAAAGATGAGCTGGGAAATTCTCTCTCAATGCTGGAATCACTTCTACTTTTAAGGCATTCAACTGATTAGGTTAAACGTCACTCACTGCTGATGGCAATCTCCCTGATTAATGTAATTATAACAGCTCTCCATGATTTACCACTGCAGTAAAGTCAATGGTGACTAAAGCCCATAAATGACCCTGAATTACAGTTAGCCCAGTGCTTGCTTGACCAAACAACCAGGTACAATTACCTGGCCGAGTTGACACAATAGCCAGCAACATGATTCACAGTTGCCAAAAGATGGAAACAACACTGGTATCCATCAACTGACAAATGGATAAACAAACTGTGGTATATACACAGGATGGCATATTATGCAGCTGTAAGACGAATGAAGTCGTAAAACATATGAAAACATTCATGAACTTGGAGGGCATGATATTGAGTGAGGCAAGCCAAGCACAAAAGGACAAATATTGTATGATTTCATTACTATGAACTACATAGAATGAGCAAAATCACGAAGTAAATAGCTAGAATACAAGTAACTAGAGAATAGAATATGGCTAGAGAATGGAAAGCTGAGGTTTAATCTGTACAGAATTGTTAAGAAGTTGTGTGGAAATAACTAGAAATGGTGAAAGCTTATTACAGGATTTTTAAAAAATGATTTATTTCTCTCTGCCGACCCACACACCACCCATCTGCTCTCTGTGTCCATTCACTGTGTGTTCTGTGTCCTCTTGCATTCTCTGTGGCACCAGGAATATGTGTCTCTTTTTGTTGTGTCATCTTGCTACATCAGCTCTCCATGTGTGTGGCACCACTCCTGGGTGGGCTGTGCTTTTTTTCATGCAGGACGGCTCAATGCGTGGAGCACTCCTTGCACATGGGGCACTCTACACTGGGGACACCCCTGCACGGCATGTGTGCCGCAGTGCCACATTCTGTCAGTTCAGCCACATCCGCTTCCCATATTATAGGATTTGTAATTAATAGTACCAATACATAGGTATGATAGTGATTTTTGTTGTTGTTTATTTAATCATGAAAATGCGCTAAAATTGAAAAAAAAAGACAAGGTGACAAAATGGATTTTAAAAAGAGCACATCCAACTATATGTTGTTTACAAGAGACTCACCTTAGACCCTGTGATGGTTAGACTAATGTGTCAACTCAGCCAGGTGATGGTGCCCAGTTGTTTTGTCAAGCAAGCACTGGGTCAATTGTAATAAAAGGACATTTACGGACTTCAGTACCAGTGAGTTTATTGCATAGATGGCTGATGATGTCTACAATCAACTAAGGAGCTTGCCCATCAGCAAAGAGTGACATTTTATCCAATCAATTGAATACTTTAAAAGGGGATGTAACTTCAGCATTCAGAGAGAATTTTCCAGCTTGAATTTGGACAGGCAGCATCTCCTGGGAACTCATCAAGGACCTTCATCAGAGGGCCTTGTCTGCAGCCTGCCTGCAGAATTTGGACTTGTTTATCCCCGGAGTCAAATGAGAGAATTGCATAAAATCTTACATTATTTACAGGTATCTCCTGTTGATTCTGGTTCCCTCAAGAACCCTGACGAATAAAGAGCCAAAGACACAAAAGGTTGAAAGAAGATGATGGGCAAAGATAATCCATATAAATAGTATCTAAGAGAGCTGGGGTAGCTATACTACTATGAGATAAAATAGACTTTAAGTCAAAAACTGTTACAAGAGACAAAGAAGGACACTACATACTAATAAAAGGTCCCCTCCATCAAGAAGAAATAACAATCATAAATATGTACCTAACTACAGTGTCTCAAAATACATGAGGCAAATAGTGGCAAAACTGAAGGGAGAAGTAACAGATACCTGCACAATAATAGTTACAGACTTCAAAACTCCACTCCCATCATTAGATGGAACATCTAGATAAATATCAATAAGTAAACAGAGAACATGAATATGATAAATGAACAGACTCAATAGATATATACAGAACACTGCATCCCAAACAGCAGCATAAACATTCTTCTCAAGTGCACACAGAGTGTGCTCCAGGTTAGACCACATGTTGCATCATAAAACAACTCTCAATAAATTCAGAAAGGTTGAAATTATACAAAGCACCTTCTCTGACCACAATGGAATGAAGTTAGAAATCAATAACAGATGCAAAACTGAAAAAGCCACAAATACATGGAAGGTAAATAATTAGTGGGTCAAAGAGGAAATCACAAAAAAATCAATAAAATCTTGAGATGAATGGAAATGAGAACACAGCATGACAAAATTTATGGGATACAGGGAAGACAATGCTCAAATTTATTATTACCCTACAGGTTATATTAAAAAAAGAAGAAAGAACTCAAATAAAATACCTAAGCATACACCTTGAGGAATTAGAAAAAGAACAGGAAACTGAAACCAAAGCATGCAGAAGGAAAGAAATAATAAAGATTAGAGCAGAAATAAATGAAATAGAGACTAAAAAAATAGGGAGAGGGGAGCAACTTAATAGCTCAGTGGTTGCACACTTATTTCCCACATATGAGGTCCTGGGTTCAAACTTTGGTTCTTCTGAAAAGAAAAAGATTTTTTAAAAAAAAGATTGATTTTTCAGGAGGCAAGATGGCGGCTGAGTGAACTTCCCGGTTACTAGCTCCTGGAGGGAATTGGCTGGGAGGCGTTGGAGACTCCTTGGGACCGGGCTGTTTCGGGATTTTTCCTGGTCCCGAGGTGTTTGGACATTGATTTGGAGGGAAGGTAACAGAAAGGATCCGTCTGTGAAATATACACGGAGATCCCAGCTACGTGGGGAGGATTCCCTCCTTGGGTAGGCAGAGCCAAGGCAGCTAGCACTGCGCGGAGCCCCGGCGGGCGGCGGCCAGGGTAGCCTGCTGGGCCGCGGTGGGCAGCGGGCGGGGGATCCGAGCCATGCAGCGGTGGGCGGCGGGCGGGAGAGCCGAGCCGCGCAGTGCCGCGGTGGGCGGCGGGCAAGGGAGCCAAGCCCAGCCGAGCCTAGCGGTGCCGCGCCGGGCGGTGGGCGGGAAAGCCGAGCCGGGCGAGCCCAGCTGAGCCGCGGAGGGCGAGGGGGCCGAGCCCAGCCGAGCTCCGTCGAGCCCAGCCGCGCCGCGGAGGGTGGCGAGCGGGAGAGCCGAGTCGCGCTGTGCCACGGAGGGTGGCAGGCAGGGAAGCCGAGCCCAGCCAGGCCCAGCTGAGCCCAGCCGAGCCGCGGCGGGCGAGGGAGCCGAGCCCAGACGAGCTCGGCCGAGCCCAGCCGCGCCGTGCCGGGCGGGAGAGCCGAGCCACACTGCGCCGCGGCGGGCGGCGGGCGGGAAAGCCGAGCCCAGCCGAGCCCAGCCGAGCCGCGACGGGCGGGGGACCCGAGCCCAGCCGAGACTAGCCAAGCCCAGCCGAGCCCAGCCGAGCCTGGCGGCGGGGTTTCTGTTCTTTGTTTTTTGGTTTTTTTTTTGTTTTTTTTTGTTTTTCTTTTTATTTTTTATTTTATTTTATTTTTGTTGTTGTTGTTGTTTTTTTTAATCCTCTCTTTCCTGTCCCCGATATTCTTCTTATACTATTTTATCTTAACAATACAATAGGTCCTACAGGAAATACCTCACATTTGCTGGGTTTCCTCACCCTCCACTGCCTCATTTCTCTGTGAATAGATTTAGCCTATCTACACTGTTCCCTTTCCCCTACAACTTGATATCCTCCACCATCTGCTATCTCTCCTATATTCCATCTCCCTTTCTTTAATCCACAAAGTGTCTAACTCTTAATTTCTAATACCTTTGTTTAGTTTTCCATCTGGTATTCGTCCCTGAAACTATTACCTTTCTTTTCTCTTTCCCTCTCTCACGGAAACAATAGCCTCTTAGTACGTACCACATTCCCCCCATATTCAGTCGTCTACCTCATTATAGGTACTTTCCTACTACTATAACTCTACACAATTTACATGATCTAACCTCCATCCTCCCAGAACTCATAATGTTGCTTTGTAAACATATATCACCAATACTACTTCACACTTTTCCCTCCCTTACACAATTGCCTTTCCCCAGCACTAATACTTTCCTTTAAAGTGAGCTTAACTAGCAATAAGAAATTGGAATAAGAAGAACAAAGTGACAAAGAGAAGATATAACACTTACGCAAAAACAACAGCTAATTAATCTCCAAGACTAGACAAAGAAGCTAAGGAACTGATTAAACCCGTCAAGAAAAAATGTTGACAAGACAGCAACAAAAATCTACAAACCAAACCAGTAATCAGGAAAACATGGCTGAATCCAATCAGGAAGGGGGGCAGGACTTCGCACAAGCAATGAAAGATCTCAGAACATTTATCACCGACAAATTTGATGAAGTAATGAAAGAGGTTAACAGCATGAAGACAACACTTGGAGGGGAAATTGCAGACATGTGCAAAAAAATAACAGATATGATGGAAATGAACACCACAATTCAAGAAATCAAAAATACACTTACATCAAATATCAGCAGACTAGAAGAGGCAGAGCAGAGAATTAGTGATGTGGAAGACAGTGCATTGGAAATCAAACAGATAGTAGAAGTGGTCAATAAAAAGGTAGAAAAAATCCAGATAGGACTTAGGGACCTGAATGATAACGCAAAACGCTCAAACATACGTATTATAGGCATTCCAGAAGGAGAAGAGAAGGGAAAGGGGTCAGAAGGACTGTTGCAGGAAATAATGAATGAAAACTTCCCAAATCTACTGAAAGAGACAGATGTACATATCCAAGAAGCACAATGCACTCCACTGGTCATAAACCCCAACAGGCCCACCCCAAGACATATACTTGTCAAATTATCCAATGCTCAAGACAAAGAAAAAATTCTAAAAGCAGCAAGAGAAAAGAAAACCATCACATACAAGGGAAACTCCATAAGATTAAGTGCTGATTTCTCATCTGAAACGATGGAGGCAAGAAGGCAGTGGTATGATATAGTCAAGGTACTAAAGGAAAAAAATTTCCAAACAAGAATACTCTATCCAGCTACACTAGCATTCAAAAATGATGGAGAGTTCAAAATATTCACAGATAAACAGAAACTGAAAGAGTATATCAACAAGAACCCTCCCCTTCATGAAATTCTTAAGGGAGTTCTGCAGGAAGAAAGGAAAAAACAGGACAGTCAGAGATGGAGGAGAGTGTAAAAGCAACAAGAAAGACAAAAATAGAAGGGGAAAATAAAATAATACAAACAAAATATAACAAACACAAATCCAACCAAAATATGGCTACCATAAATAACTCTCTAAGCGTAATAACACTGAATGTCAACGGACTAAACTCACCTATCAAAAGATTCAGACTGGGACACTGGATAAGGAAATACAACCCATCTATATGCTGCCTACAAGAGACACATCTTAGACCCAGAGACTCATGGAGGTTGAAAGTGAATGGCTGGAAAACAATCATACAAGCAAACAACAACCAAAAAAGGCAGGAGTAGCTATATTAATATCAGACAATATAGACTTTAAATGCAAAACAATTGTGAGAGACAAAGAAGGATACTATATTTTAGTGAAAGGGACAATCTGTCAAGAAGATCGAACAATCATAAATATTTATTCTCCTAACAACGGCGCCTCTAAATATGTGAGGCAAACGCTGGAAAAACTAAGTGAAAGAATAGATGCATCTACAATTATAGTGGGGGATTTTAATACACCACTATCAACTCTGGACAGAACATCTCAAAAGAGAATCACTAAAGAAACAAAACATTTGAACAGTATATTAGAAGAGCTGGATCTAATAGACATATATAGATCATTACACCCAAACACAGCAGGATATACATTTTTCTCAAGCGCACATGGAACATTCTCCAAGATTGACCATATGCTAGGCCACAAAGAAAGGCTTAATGAATTCAGAAAGATCGAAATCATACAAAACAATATCTCTGACCACAGTGGAGTGAAGCTGGAAATTTGCAAGGGACAGAGACCCAGACTCCACACGACAATTTGGAAATTAAACAGCACACTCTTAGAAAAACAGTGGGTCAAAGAGGAAATCTCAAAAGAAATCAATGACTACCTTGAAACAAATGATAATGATAACACAACATACCAAAATTTATGGGATGCAGCAAAAGCGGTACTGAGAGGGAAATTTATAGCCATAAATTCATATATCAAAAAAGAAGAAAGAGCAGAAATTGAAGAATTAACTGCACATTTGAAGGAATTAGAAAAACAACAACAAAGTAACCCAACAGGAAGAAGAAGGAAGGAAATAACAAAGATAAGAGCAGAACTAAATGAAATAGAAAATAAGAAAGCACTTGAAAAAATAAACAAGACCAAGAGCTGTTTTTTGAGAAGATCAACAAAATTGACAAACCTTTAGCGAGACTAACAAAGAAAAAAAGAGAAAAGATGCAAATACACAAAATAAGAAATGAGAAAGGTGATATCACCACTGACCCCACAGAAATACAGACTATCATAAGAGGATACTTTGAAAAACTATATTCCAACAAAAATGACAATTTAGAGGAAATGGACAAATTCCTAGAAACACATAAGCAGCCCATACTGACGAAAGAAGAAATTGATGATCTTAACAAACCAATCACAAGCTAAGAGATAGAATCAGTCATTAAAAATCTCCCAACTGGGAAACGGACTTTGGCCCAGTGGTTAGGGCGTCCGTTTACCATATGGGAGGTCCGCGGTTCAAACCCTGGCCTCCTTGACCCGTGTGGAGCTGGCCATGCGCAGTGCTGATGTGCGCAAGGAGTGCCTTGCCACGCAAGGGAGTCCCCCGCGTGGGGGAGCCCCACGCGCAAGGAGTGCGCCCGTGAACGAGAGCCACCCAGCGTGAAAAGAAAGAGCAGCCTTCCCAGGAATGGCGCCGCCCACACTTCCCGTGCCGCTGACGACAACAGAAGCGGACAAAGAAACAAGACGCAGAAAATAGACACCAAGAACAGACAACCAGGGGAGGGGGGGAAATTAAATAAATAAATAAATCTTTAAAAAAAAAAAAAAAAATCTCCCAACTAAGAAGAGCCCAGGGCCAGACGGCTTCACAGGTGAATTCTACAAAACATTCCGGAAAGAACTAACACCAATCCTGTTGAAACTATTCCAAAAAATCGAAACAGAAGGAACACTGCCTAATTCCTTCTATGATGCCAACATTACCCTAGTACCAAAGCCAAACAAAGACACCACAAGAAAGGAAAATTACAGACCAATTTCTCTAATGAACCTAGACGCAAAAATACTTAACAAAATACTTGCTAATCGTATTCAACAACACATTAAACGAATTATACACCATGACCAAGTGGGATTTATCCCAGGTATGCAAGGATGGTTCAACATAAGAAAATCAATCAATGTAATACACCATATAAACAGATTGAGAGAAAAAAACCACATGATTATATCTATAGATGCAGAAAAGGCATTTGACAAAATACAGCACCCCTTCCTGATAAAAACACTCCAAAAGATCGGAATACAAGGAAACTTTTTGAACATGATAAAGAGTATATATGAAAAACCTAAAGCCAACATTGTTTACAATGGCGAAATCCTGAAATCCTTCCCTCTAAAATCAGGAACAAGACAAGGATGCCCATTGTCTCTGCTCCTATTTAACATTGTCTTGGAAGTACTGGCTCGAGCACTGAGACAAGAACCAGATATAAAAGGCATTCAAATTGGAAGGGAAGAAGTCAAAATTTCATTATTTGCAGATGACATGATCCTATATATAGAAAACCCTGAGAGATCTTCAACAAAGCTCCTAGAACTCATAAATGAGTTTAGCAAAGTCGCAGGTTATAAGATCAATGCGCAAAAATCAGTAGCATTTCTGTACACCAATAATGAACAAGATCAGGAGGAAATCAAGAAACAAATACCATTCACAATAGTAAATAAAAAAATCAAATACTTAGGAATAAATTTAACTAAAGAGGTAAAAAACTTATACATCGAGAACTATACAAGATTGTTCAAGGAAATCAAAGAAGACCTAAAGAAATGGAAGAATATTCCCTGTTCATGGATAGGAAGACTGAATATTATTAAGATGTCTATCCTACCAAAACTGATCTACACATTCAATGCAATCCCAATAAAAATCAACACAGCCTTCTTTAAGGAACTAGAAAAACTAACTATGAAATTTATTTGGAAAGGAAAGAGGCCCCGAATAGCCAAAGACATATTGAAAAAGAAAAACGAAATAGGAGGAATCACACTTCCTGACTTCAAAACATACTACAAAGCTACAGTAGTGAAAACAGCATGGTACTGGCATAAGGAGAGACACACAGACCAATGGAATCGAATTGAAAGTTCAGATATAGAACCTCATGTATATAGCCATATAATATTCGATAAAGCCACCAAACCCTCTCAACTGGGAGAGAGTGGCCTATTCAACAAATGGTGCCTGGAGAACTGGATAGCCATATGTAGAAGAATGAAAGAGGATTACCATCTCACACCTTATACAAAGATCAACTCAAGATGGATCAAAGATCTAAATATAAGAGCCAAGACCATAAAGACCTTAGAAAGCAGTGTAGGGAAACATCTACAGGACCTTGTAATAGGAAATGGCTTCATGAATATCACACCAAAAGCACAAGCAGCAAAAGAACAAATAGATAAATGGGACTACCTCAAAATTAAAGCCTTCTGCACGTCAAAGGAGTTTGTCAAGAAAGTAAAAAGGGAACCCACACAATGGGAGAAAATATTTGGCAACCATATATCTGATAAGAGACTTATAACTTGCATATATGAAGAACTCATATATCTCGAAAACAAAAAGATAAACAACCCATTTAAAAAATGGGAAAAAGATTTAAACAGACACTTCTCCAAAGAAGAAATACAAATGGCTAAAAAGCACATGAAAAAATACTCCAAATCCCTAGCTATCAGGGAAATGCAAATCAAAACTACAATGAGATACCATCTTACTCCCATAAGATTGGCAGCCATGAAAAAAACAGTAGAATACAAATGCTGGAGAGGATGTGAAGAAAGGGGAACACTCATCCATTGCTGGTGGGAATGCAGAAGGATCCAACCATTCTGGAGGACAGTATGGCAGTTTCTCAAAAAACTAGCCATAGATTTGCCATATGACCCAGCAATACCACTGCTGGGTATATACCCATCAGATCTGAAAACAAGGACACAAACCGATATATGTACACCAATGTTCATAGCAGCATTGTTCACCATCGCCAAAAGTTGGAATCAATCCAAAAGTCCATCAACAGATGAGTGGATCAATAAAATGTGGTATATACACACGATGGAATACTACTCAGCTGTAAGAACCAATACACTAAAATCGCACGTGATAACATGGATGAACCTTGAGAATCTTATGTTAAGTGAAGCAACCCAGGCATTGAAGGACAAATACTATATGACCTCAATGATATGAAATAAGTTAACTGCCTCAGAGAGCTAGAGTCTGGAAAAGTGGCTTACAGGAAATCAGGGGGTGGAGGAAGGATGTGAGTTAACGTCTGTAGGGGTGGAATCTGATGAACTGGGGGTAAGTATGAGCACAAAGAAGGGACAAAATGGGGGCAAGGGGTTACCTTCGGGTGGGGTTTTCTGGGTTTGAGGGGGGCTGGGGATGGGAAGAGGGGTAATATGGTCCAAGAAATAGGTGGGAGGGAGGGGCAACATACAAACATGGGAGAGTGCCAGAAGTTCGTTGAGAACTAAATGTTGAGTAAAACGTATCAAAGTATAAGTAGGAGGGTCACCTGATTAGGACGCTCAGGGGGTATGGTCTGATGTAGGACGGACTCCGGAGGGAATAGCTGAAGGCTCATTTTGCCAAGGTGGGTTCTACCATTGGGTGGGGTGGACCTATATCCTGGGGAAGACTAATGCCGTCGAATAGAGAGAACTGTATCTCTCGTGAGAAAGGACGGCTCCCAGGGCATTAGATTGGCAGGCGTTGTGGGCCCTAAGGGGAGGGGAAAATGGACGTGCAATGGATAGAACAAAGGTAAATAAGGGGGCAAAAGAGGACTTATGTGAGAGTACACGAGGATGAATATAAAACAGCTAATATTACACCAAGAACATATAGGGGACGACAGACTAATAATGAAAACCATAAGACAAAACATAGGATAACTAAAAAATTTAGAAAACTGTACAACCTAAAGTATGGACCACATAGTAAGCACAAATGTTACCTTGTTTGAAAACTATAGTTTTGGAATCTGTACATCAGTTTCAGGAAATATGATATGAATAAGTTAAAAGATTATTGCTGTGGAAGGGAAAAGGTTTTATGGTGGATCTGGGGAAATACTGTATATTGTATAGATGAATTTTGGTGATCTAAGACTCTTCTGAAGCTGACATTATGTTGGGATTCACTTTATGGGAAGTTTTGGATCACAGAGTGGTTCAACAATGGCAGCGGAGGAATAGTGATATGGGATGTTATTGACAGGATATATATGGTTGACAGGGAGTTATACAGGGCATATGCCCAGGGTATATGGTAATGTCTATATATACTCATAGTGGAAACAATTAAAAACAACAGCTGGGGGGGTACTGGGCTCCTGGCCGGGGGGTCACTGTTGTGGGCCCTGGGAGAGCAGTGGCAATCCTCCAGGTGCAACGGCAAGAACCAGGAAGGAAGGAGGGCCCAACAGTGGGCTCTTGATACTAATGGCTACACTTTTGAGCCTATGCACCTGCAATAAGAACAAGGCCTAGAGTAGCATTGTGCCTGGGGGTTTCCTCCTGACAGTCTTCATGTTACTCAAATGTGGCCACTCTCACAGCCAAACTCAGCGTGTAGATGTGATGCATTCCCCCCAGCGTGGGACACGACACCTGGGGATGAGCCTCCCTGGCACCGAGGGATCACTACCACATACCACCTGAAGAAGCAACTAGAAAATGACCTTGAATTAAAGATTCAATGCGGAACAGCAGAATATACCTGTCTACATATAATAACATGAGTTCGGGAAGCAGTTTGACCTAATGTAAGGGGGAAATGGAAAGGAGAAATGAGATTATAAGGCTGTGAGTCTCTAAAAAAGAGTCTGGAGGTTGTCAGAAGGAATACCCCTATGTACAACTGAACAGAGTCTAAGAGACAGATAGGGTGGATACAACCCCAGGTATTGGTTCTTTTGAGGGATAAAGAGACCCACGGGTTCTATGGTCATGGCAGAAGGGGTTCACTGCCATGACAGATGGCCCTTCTTTGGAGCTGGTGTTTCTGCGTGATGGAAATGGACTCAGAGGGGATCTCTTTTCACAAGACTTGCATGCTACTTTATTGGAATTGTAGTTGGTGCTGAGTTTAAGATATATGTAGGGGATTTGAATCTCTGGACTGATAATATGACACCCAGGCCCAGAGCCTCAACAGACTTCAGCTCCTACACTTTGACTTATTGGACTTACTCCACTCAGCTAACATGGAGTTGAAGGTCAACCACCACAACATGAAGCCTAGAGTGTCTACAACTAGAAGCGGGAAGAGTGCATCCAGTACCCATGTGGAATCTAAGCCCTCACTTGACATAGGTGTGCAATGGACACAACCAATCCAATGTCCACAGAGAAAATGTGCAATGGGTGTGGAAACGGTAGCCATGGGGGCTGCTGGGTGTGGGGAACGGGAGGAAGAGATGAGATGTGGAGGCGTTTTCGGGATGTGGAGTTGTCCTGGATAGTGTTTCAAGGACAATTACGGGACACTGTAGATCCCCCCAGGGCCCACTGGATGGAACGTGAGAGAGTCTGGGCTATGATGTGGACCATTGACTATGGGGTGCAGTGATGCTCAGCGATGAACTTACCAGGTGCAATGGATGTATCACGATGAAGGGAGAGAGTGTTGCTGTGGGGGGAGTGGGGGGCGGGGGCGGTGGGGTTGAATGGGACCTCATATTTTTTTTTAATGTAATTAAAAAATAATAATAATAAATAAATATTTAAAAAAAAAGAAATACACGAAACAACATAAATGAATTTCAAAATAATCATACAGAGCGAAAGATGCCAAACAAAAGAATAAAACTCCATTTAAATAACATTTTAGAGAATGCAAACAAATCTATGGGGACAGAAAGGAGAACAATGGTTACCTGGGCACAGGGGAGGAAGGAAGATGGGATACACAGAGGTAGAAAGAAATTTTTGAAGTTGATTATTTATCTTGATTGTGTTGATAATTTTACAAGCATATACGTATATCAAATTCATCAAATTGCAGATTATGTGCACTTTAATGTTTCTTCATTAGACCTCATTGAAACTGTTTTAATAAAAGGAAAACATCTCCACTAGTATGTTCAAACACCACTCCTGGGATGTGCGCAAATTTTCAGGTTGCCCGAAAGACAGGTATAATCCAAAAAGCGAGAATTTTCTATCAGGAGCACGTGAAAAGGCCTTGAAATGAAGCAAAAATTTTCTTTCCCCTTCCTGAGATAACTCTCTTTAGATTTTGTCATGAAAAACCCATCTCTACTAGTGCACATTCAAAACAGTAGGACAAGTCATCAAGTTTGATTAGAGATCTTACCTGATGAATTGGTCCGCTAGAAGTGCAAAAGAGAACCTGACTACCGGAAGGCCCCTAGACGGCCAACAGGAATTGACACCACCCACACCAGTAACATGAGGGCCATGGAAATCCTCAGTATATCCAGAGGCTCCTACTCCTGCCCTCAGCTTAGATTTGACTGCATTGATTTTTTAAAAGATGTATTTATTTATTTATTCCACCCCTTGTGGCTTGTTCCATTCTTTGCTGTCTCTTCTCTGTATCCTTTTGCTGTGTGTTTTTTCTGTATCTCCTTATCTCCCTTTGCTGTTCCAGCTCTCTGTGGCCCATGGGCCATCAGCTCTCTGCGGGGCATGGGCCATCAGCGCACAAGCCAGCTTGCCTTCATAAGGAGGCCCTGGACCGTGAACCCAGGTCCTCTCATAAAGGAGATGGCAGCCCAACTATTTGAGCCACAGCCGCTTCCCTGGCTGCATTAATTTTTACAAGCAAATTGTATAACCTTCCATTCCTTAGAAGGCATTTTCATCAAAGAAAAGGGTGCTTCACTGCACATAAGATTTCAAACCAGGAATACTACCAGTGCTGATGAGGTCAAGGGAGAACACCATTGGCAGGAGGGTAAAACAGTACAGTTCCTTTTGATGAGGAAGGCTTATCAAAATGTCTAATAATATTCAAGACTTTTGACCATTTCACTTATAGAAATATGGTGTGTGTTTATTTACTCATTTATTGTCAAATTTATTTACGAAATAGCACAAGAGTTGAAACAATCTCATGTCCATCAGTAGAGGACTTGTTAAATAAATCAACTTGATCCATTCAATAGAATATTATAATAAATCAATATCTGTTGATGTGGGAAATCTCCATAATGTACGGTTAAGCTACTGATTAGTGAATTCAGCTGCCTACAGTGTAACTCTAAGAACAGTTAAAGTGTGAACCTGTCCAAGTCAGAAAGAGGCCAGTAGCCACCATTTAACACCACCCCCAGCATGAAGGGAAGCCGGGCTAACTGAAAATCACAGTGATGGTAAGAACAGCTTTCTTTTACCCACATCAGCCTGCAGCCCTAGCTTAGGCTTCAGCCCCACCTCTGGCAGGAAGGAGGCCGGTGGGCCCTGTGCCAGTCTATCCTGCTAACTGTAGATAAATTTCACCAGCACAAACTTAATAATCAGAAGTCTACTGGGGCAATTGCAGTCATCTTGGACCTGCATTACATAGATTGTTGTCCACACCTGCAGCTGGATGCCTGTTCCAGGTAGGGGATAAAAGGGCCGTGAAGTTCAAACAGTTTCTCTGGGCAACTACAGTCTATGCCTGCACAACCTGGATTATTCCACACAGATATGACTCTGTCCCTACCGCTGGAAAGGAGAAAGTTGGGAAAGATTCTTCAGTCCCTGGAGCAATGAGGGCAGCTTGATCCTCCACAGCTTATAGCACCAACTACATCCTTGGCTCCTACTGCACAAGCAGAAAGAGAGAAAGGGCAGGAAGCCCTGAACTAATGAGAAAATCTGCATCCAGAATAAATACTGTAGTAAGCCAGATTCCAGGACAATAACAAAAATTTACAATCCACACCAAGAAACAGGAAGCTATGGCCCAGTTAAAGGAACAAGATAAGCCTACAGATGACATAAAAGAGTTGAGACAACTAATCATGGATGTTCAAACAAATCCTCTTAATAAATTCAATGAGATGGCTAAAGACATTAAGGACAATAAGGACACTTTGGATGAGCACAAAGAAAAATTGAAAGCATACATAGAAAAATAGCAGATCTTGTGGGAATGAAAGGTATAATAAATGAAATATAAAAAACATTGGATTTATATAATAGCAGATTTGAGGAGGCAGAAGAAAGGATTGATGAGCTTGAAGAAATGGCCTCTGAAAGTGAACATAAGAAAGAACAGGTGAAGAAAAGAATGGAAAAAATTGAACGATATCTCAAGGAACTAAATTACACCAAAGATGTGCAAACATACATGTCATGGGTGTCCCAGAAGGAAATGAGAAGGGAAAAGGAGCAGAAGGAATATCTGAAGAAATAGCAGTAGAAAATTACCCAATCCTAATGAAGGACAAAGATATCCACGTCCAAAAAGCACAACATATTCCCATCTGAAAAAAGCCAAATAGACCAACTCTAAGATATATACTAATCAGTAGGGTAAATGCCAAAGATAAAGAGAGAATTCTGAGAACAGCCAAGAGAAAAGCAATGCATAACATACAAGGGATACCAAATAAGATTAAGTGCTGATTTCTCATCAGAAACCATGGAGGTGAGAAAACAGAGGTATGATATATTTAAGATACTGTAAGAGAAAAACTTTCAGCCAAGAATCTTTTTTTTTTTTTTAGTGTTTTTATTTTTTTATTTTATTTTTTTTCTTCTGAGGTCGTTTTTTTTTTTAAATTGACTTTGTAATAATATTACATCAAAAATATATATGTGAGGTCCCATTCAACCCCGCTCCCCCCACCCCCCCCTCTCCCCCCCCAACAACACTCGTTCCCATCATCATGACACATCCATTGGATTTGGTAAGTACATCTTTGGGCACCTCTGCACCTCATAGTCAATGGTCCACATCATGGCCCATACTCTCCCCCATTCCATCCAGTGGGCCCTGTGAGGATTTACAATGTCCGGTGATTGCCTCTGAAGCACCATCCAGGGCAGCTCCATGTCCCAAAGACACCTCCACCTCTCATCTCTTCCTGCCTTTCCCCATACCCATCGTCCACCATGTCCACTTTTCTCAATCCAATACCACCTCTTCTATGTGGACATTGGATTGGTTGTGTCCATTGCACCTCTATGTCAAGAGGAGGCTCAAATTCCACATGGATGCTGGATGCAATCCTCCCATTTTCAGTTGTAATCACTCTAGGCTCCATGGTGTGGTGATTGTCCTTCTTCAACTCCATCTTAGCTGAGTGCGGTAAGTCCAGTAAATCAGATTGTAGGTGCTGGAGTCTGTTGAGGTTCAGGACCTGGCTATCACATTGTCAGTCCAGAGATTCAAATCCCCTAAATATATCTTAAATCCCAACGTTAACTGCACCTCCAGCACATTAGCATGAAAGTCTTATGAAGGGAGATCCCATCTGAGTCCAGATTCATCACACATAAACACCATTTCCAAAGAGGGGCCATCTGCCCTGGTAGTTAACCCCATCGGCCATGGCCATAACTCTCATGGGTCTCTTTAGCCTTCAAAGGAACCAATATCTGGGGGTTGTATCTGCTTTATCTGTCTCTCTGACTCTGCTCAGTTGTGCATGAGGGCAATCCTTCTGCCAGCCTCCAGACTCTTTTTTAGAAACTCGTAGCCATATAAACTCATTTCTCCTTTCCATTTCCCCCTTACTTTAGGTCAAACAGCATTTTAAAGTCATGTTATTTTATGTAGACATGGATATTCTGCTGATCCGCATTGAACCTTCCGTATAAGGTCCTTTTCCAGTTGCATCATCAGTTGGTATTTGATAGTGGTCCCTCGTTGCCAGGGAGGCTTGTCCCCGGGTGTCATGTCCCACGCTGGAGGGAAGGCATTGCATTTACATGCTGAGTTTGGCTTCGAGACTGGCCACATTTGAGTAACATGAAGGCTGACAGGAGGAAATTCCCAGGCACAATGTTGCTCTAGGCCTTGTTCTTATTTTAGGTTTATCAGCTCACAAGCATAGTCACTAGCATCAGGGTCAGCCAAGAATCTTATATCTGGAAAGACTGTCTTTCAAAAATGGGGACAAGTTTAGAATATTCCCAGATAAACAGAAACTGAGAGAATTTCTAAGCAAGAGACTGGATTTTCAGGAAATTATGAAGGGTGTGCTAGAGATTAAAAAGTAAAGAAAGGAAAGAGAGGCCTGGACGAGAGTCCAGAAATGAAGATTATATCAATAACAGTAACAAAGTATCAAAAGAGAGGTGAAAATAAAATATGACAGATAAAATTCAAACTGTCAGGAATAAAGTTAATCAACAATGTAAAGCACTTGTATTCAGAAAACTGCAACTCAATGTTAAATCAAAAAAGTCCTAAATAACTGGAAGAACATTCCATGCTTACAGACTGGAAGACTAAATATCATTAAGATGCCAATTCTACTCAAATTGATAGACAGACTCAATGCAATCCCAATAAAAATACCTCCACCATTTTTTTAATTGAAAACACAATTATCAAAGTTATTCAGAAACATAAGGGGTCCTGAATAGCCAGAAACATTTAAAAAGGAAAAGTGAATCCTCATCTACAGGCTTTAATTCATACTACCTAGCTATAGTGGCAAAATCAGCATGGCACTGGCATAACGACAGGCATATAGACCAGTGGAACCAAACTGATAGTTCAGAAACAGACCCTCACATGTATGGCCAAGTGATTTTTTACTAGCCTGTCAAAACTACACAGCTTAGGCAAAACACTCCATTCAACAACTGGATATCCATACCCAAAAGAAGAAAAGAGGAACCCTATCTCACACCTTATCCAAACATTAACTCAAAATGGATCAAAAACCTAAAAATCAAAGCAAAAACCATAACGCTTCTAGAAGAAATTATAGGAAAACATCTTCAAGATCTGGTGGTGGGTGGTGGATTCTTAGAGGAGATAAGAGGAGGGCTGAGATGGACTACTGTTGTTTAATGTATGTAAAAGTTTTAATTAGCTTTCCTGTAAATGTGTGGAAATGTAGAGATTTGGTGGTAGCCCAGAGTGAGAAGCAGCTAGTTCATAAATGGGGATGTGGCTGAAAATGGTAGTCTAGGTATGTCAATGCTAATTGATGAATGCTAGAGAATAATCTAGGAACTGAATAGCATGGTCAACGAAGAGGTGGATGAGAACTGTGACCGGTGGTACAGACGCAAGAGTATCCTTTGTGAGCTCGAGCAAATGTACATCACTATCGAAGAGTCATGGGAATGTGGAATAGCACGGGAAAAATACAACTGGAGTGACCTATGGACTGTGGTTAGCAGTAATAATATAATATTCTTGCCTCTATGCCGAAGGTGTACTGTGTTAATAATGGGGCAGTATGGAAAATGTGCACCAAATGTACACTGTGGAGATGGTAACAATCAGATGATATCTTATCTGTAACAAATGTTCCACCATAATGTGGTATGTTGATAGAGGGTTATTGTTTGGGAATTCTGCACGTGTGTATGACTGTTTTATAATATTACACCTTCTGTTATAAATATATATTTAAAAACCAATAGGAGGGTGGGTTAGGGGAATAATAGACTAAATGTAAGGACTATATTAGTAGTAAGATTTTGACAATATTCTTTCATAATTTGTAAGAAACGTCTCATGACAATGCAAGGTGTTGGTGGAGGGTTGACGTATAGGACCACTGTATGATGTTATGCATGTTTGCTCTGTAAATTCACAGCTTTTACTATACACTTACTGTGTATGTATGTTCATATATAAATGATATAAAGATAATAAAAATAGGGTGGATTGGGGGAAAATACTTTGTTTAGTAGTAATATTTTGACAATACTCCTTAATCATTGGCTAAAAATGTTTAACGATAATGCAAGGTATTGGTGATAGAGTGAGGTACACGAGTCCTGTATGATGTTATCTATGCTTGTTTTGTAAGTGGACAACTATTACTATCACTTATTGTTTATGTATGTTTATGTATGAGTGGTATACTCCAATAAATTTTTAAAAATAATGAAGTACTGATAATGCTACAGCATAGATGTATCATATATTGAAAATATTGTATTAAAAGAACTTAGTCACACAAAACAATGTAGTGTATGATTCTATTTACATGAAAATTCTAGAATACGCAAATCCATACGGACAGTACATCAGTGAATGCATAGAGCTATGGGGGTTGGGTAGAGTTTTAGGGGATGATAGCTAAAGTTATGAGATTTCTTTTTCAGGTGATGAAAATGTTCTAAAATTGACTGTGGTGACGATGGCACAACCTTGTGAATAAGCTAAAACTCATCGAACTGTACAGTTTAGAATAGTGAAATTTATATGTGAATTATATCTCAATTTAAAATAAAGAAAAAAGAAAGCCAGAGTGGCTATATTAACTTCAGACTATGTAGATTTGACTTCAGAGCAAAGAACACTACCAGCAATAAATAAGAACTTTTCATATAAAGGGATCAATTAATCAGGAGGGCATAAAAATCCAAAATTTTTGCAGGCATGTATCTCATTTATTGCACGTCCCTTATACTGTGCTTCAGGTATTGCATTTTTTTTACAAATTGAGGGTCTGTGGCAACCCTCCACTCAGCAAGTTTATCAGTGCCATTTTTCCAACAGCATGTTCTCACTTCATGTCTCTATGTCACATTTTGGTAATTCTCACAATGTGTAAATTTTTCATTACTATTTTAACTGTTATGGTGATCTGTGATCAGTGATCTTCGATGTTAATTGATTTATGGCACAACGAACTGCACCCATATGAGATGTCAAACTTAATTAATAAAGGATGTGTCTGTTCTGACTGCTCCACCAACCAGCAGTTCTGCCATCTCTCTCCCTCTCCTCGGGCCTCCCTCTTCCCTGAGACAAAACAATATTGAAATTAGCCCAGTTATTCGACAATGGCCTCTGTTTAAGTAAAAGGAAGAGTGAACCAATGTGACAAATATCATTGTTTTGTTATTTTAAGAAATTTCCGCAGCCACTCAAACTTCAGCAACCACTACCATGATCAGGCAGCAGCCATCAACACAGGCAAGACCCTCAATCAGCAAAAAATTACAACTCACTGAAGGCTCAGATGGTAACTACCATTTTTTAGTAATAAAGTTTTTTAAATTAAGCTCTGTACATTGCTTTATTAGACACAATGCTATTGCACACTTAATAGGCTACAGTATAGTGTAACCATAACTTTAATACATGCACTAGGAAACCAAAAATTTCATGTGACTCATTTTATAGCAGTGGTCTGAAACCAAACCCACAATATCTCCAAGACATGCCTATATTTACCTGTTAATACAGCTTCAAAATACATGAAGTTAAAAATGACAGAACGGCAAGGGGAAAATAGACAAATCCACAATTATTGTCAGAAATTTCAATACCCCTCTCTTAATAACTGATAGGGTAAGTAGGCAGAAAATAAGCAAGGATATTACACTTGCACACTATTAACCATCTTGAACTGAATGAATTTACAAAACACTCACCTAGCAACAGAATACACATTATTCTCAAGTGGACACTGAATATTTACCAAGATGGATAATACTGTAGATCATGAAACATGTTTCAATAATTTCAAATCACAAAACTCATGCTTTGGCCACAATATAATTAAATTAGAAATCAGTAACATTAAAATCTCTGGAAAATCCCCAAATATTTGGAAATTATATCACCCACTTCTAAACAATGCAAGGGTCAAAGAAGAAATCGAAAGAGAATTTAGGAAGTATTCTGAACTTAATAAAAATGAAAATAAAACATCAGAATTTGTGACAGAAAGATCAGTGGTTGATGGGTGATAGGGATGCCAGAGAAGTGATGGGACTATATGGGGGGGAGGGGGGGCACAAGAAAATTTTAGAGGTGATAGATAGATTATCTTAATTTGACAAAGGTTTCATGGGTTTTTACACAGGTCAAAACTTATCAAAGTGTACACTTTAAATATGGGTGAAATCAACTATGCCAATTGTGTAGATAGATATCTGAACAAAAAGCTGTGTGAAGGATTGCCCTCATGCACAACTGAGCAGAGTCAGAGAGACAGATAAAGCAGATACAACCCCCAGATATCGGTTCCTTCGAGGGCTAAAGAGACCCATGGGAGTTATGGTCATGGCCGATGGGGTTAACTACCAGGTCAGATGGCCCCTCTTTGGAACTGGTGTTGATGTGTGACGAATCTGGACTCAGATGGGATCTCTCTTCATAAGACTTTCATGCTAATGTGCTGGAGGTGCAGTTAGTGTCGGGGTTTAAGATATATTTAGGGGATTTGAATCTCTGGACTGACAATGTGATAGCCAGGTCCTGAGCCTCAACAGACTCCAACACCTACAATCTGACTTATTGGGCTCACCACACTCAGCTAAGATGGAGTTGAAGAAGGACAACCACCACACCATGGAGCCTAGAGTGATTACAACTGAAAGTGGGAGGATTGCATCCAGCATCCAGGTGGAATCTGAGCCTCCTCTTGACATAGAGGTACAATGGACACAACCAATCCAATGTCCACATAGAAAAGGTGACATTGGATTGAGAAAAGTGGACATGATGGCTGATGGGTATGGGGAAAGGCAGGAAGAGATGAGAGGTGGAGGCGTCTTTGGGACATGGAGCTGCCCTGGATGGTGCTTCAGGGGCAATCACCGGACATTGTAAATCTTCACAGGGCCCACTGGATGGAATGGGGGAGAGTGTGGGCCATGGTGTGAACCGTTGACCATGGGGTGTGGGGGTGCCCAAAGATATACTTGCCAAATGCAATGGCTGTGTCATGATGATGGGAGGGAGTGTTGCTGAGGGGGGGGAGAGGTGGGGTGGGGGAGGTAGGGTTCAATGGGACCTCATATATATATATTTTTAATATAATATTATTACAAAGTAAATAAAATAAAATAAAATAAAAAAAATTTTAAAAAAGTATAAATTAGAGGACAAAAAAAAGCTGTGTTTAAAAAAAGAACAGTACGTAGTTAGCAACTATTTGTATAAAACAAATACAGACACAAATCATTGTATATATAGAGTCTACCTCTGAAAGATAAACTAGAAAGTGATAAAAGTGCTGGTTTTCATCAAACAGAACTAGAATATTAGAGAAAAGTAGTTATTTGCCACATATATAGTTTACTTTTTCATAAAAAAAGCAAACAAATTTCCAAACTTTTGTAAAATGAAGAACTGAGGTAAAGAGCCCTAACAAATGTCCTCCTCAGTAGAAAATGGACCCTGAGAGTAGAAACCAAATTTCCCAGGCCAAACCAGTGCCTGAGGAAACCCCCAGCCTGGGGTTTCCAAAGCCTGTCCCTGGAAAAGGCCTAAAGGAGATCATTGCCAGATATACGATGAAGTCTCAGCATATCCTAATAAATGCAGTCTGTTTTAGAAGCAAAATTGTTCAGTGACCACCTCCATTTAATAAGAGTTTACAATATGCCATGGACTGTGCTAAGCTTTTTTTTTTTTTGTCCCAGAAAACACTGTTTATTCAAGGCAGTTAGTACAAGTCAATAAATATTGATCCCCCAAAGCTCAGTTATTTATTAGATTACTGGTCCATAGAGAGCTGAATTAAATTGAACAAACTGAGTGAAGAAGTCAATCCTTCTTCCTGGGAAATGAAGGTACAGCCCACTGCTACATACCATATGCTGTTCTGCGGTCACCCCTCGGGCTGAAGCGTGGTTTGCTGGCCTGGCAGGGGAGTGGCCGCGGTAGGCCAAGCCGCTGCCCCCATAATAGGGTGGCTGGTCGAACTCACCGCCACCCCTGAAGGAAGCTCGGCATGGGCGCAGAGTGCCCTCGGGTCTCCCCTTCTCGGCAGCCATGTTTCCGTGGCTGCCCCTCCTCCCAGATGGCGCCACATGATGCCTTCTTTCTCCCTGCGCAGGCGCAGGGCGGAAAAAACCAGTCTGCCCTTTTCCCCTCCCCCGACAGCAGCAACAGCCAGGCGTGGGCGGAAAAATCCAGCCCGCCCTTTTCCCTTCCCCCGACAGCAACAACAGCCAGGTGTGGGTGGGAAACTCAAGTCTGCCCTCCACCCCAGCAACAGCAGCCACCAATCCCTAAACCCTGCCCCTTCCCCCAGCAACAGCGACAGCCAATCCCTAACCACCACCCCTCCCCCGTCCAGTACCGCCCACTGACCTTTCGCCGGCAACCAATCAGAACAGGGCGTGGCTTCGACCAATCAGCCTTCCCCAGCCCCTATAAAACTGTTGCCTCTCCCTCAGTAAAGTGGACTTGCGTGTTTACCTTGTCTCCGCGGTAGTTCTTCTGCCGTGCGCCCTCCAGTCCTGAGAGCCCCCGACAAGGGCCTGGCCTCCCTTGTCCCCAGTTCGTCGCCTGCTTCTCCG
Source organism: Dasypus novemcinctus (assembly GCF_030445035.2). Classification (NCBI taxonomy): domain Eukaryota; kingdom Metazoa; phylum Chordata; class Mammalia; order Cingulata; family Dasypodidae; genus Dasypus; species Dasypus novemcinctus. Next base: position 34,767,023 of record NC_080696.1, on the reverse strand, counting down.
GGCGACCCCTTCGTCGCCGGCTTCGCCGGGCGACCCCTTCATCGCCGGCTTTGCCGGGCGACCCCGTCAGCCAAACCGCGCAACCCCTTGTGAGACCGATCCCTCATCTGCTGCCGGACCGATCCCTCGTCCCAGGTGGGACCGACCCCTCGTCCCAAGCGGGACCGACCCCTCGTCCAGAGCTGGACCAACCCCTCATCCGCAGCCAGACCCCACCTCTACCGACCGAGCAAGCCGCCGCAGTTGGCGCCCAACGTGGGGCAAGGCAACCCCACCACAGCCTCACTCCATAACCTGGCGGCCCCCCCCTCCTCTCTTTTCACCGTGGGACTTCTCTCGTGCAACATTGCTGCTACCTGAGCCTTGGCTACCTCATATGATCCACGGCGGTCTGGGAGAATCGCTGGATGGCTTTCTCCTTCCATGTTGGGGGCTTATACCGACCCGCTATGATTAAGAGGAGCCTTGGATTTCTCGGGAGCGCGCGCTTGCAAGTCTGAAGTAATCCTACCACAGCCCTACGCCCTCCTCTCTTCTCACCTTGGGACTTCTCTCGTGAAACATTGCTGCTACCTGAGCCTTGGCTACCTCATACGATCCACGGCGGTCTGGGAGAATCGCTGGATGGCTTTCTCCTTCCATGTCGGGGGCTTATACCGACCCGCTATGATTAAGAGGAGCCTTGGATTTCTCGGGAGCACGCGCTTGCACGTCTGAAGTAACCCTACCATAGCCCTACGCTCTCCTCTCTTCTCACCCCTATCTTTTCACTCTGCATTGCTGCTCCTGAACCTTGGTGACCTCATATGATCCATGGCGGTCTGGGAGAATCGCTGGATGGCTTTCTCCTTCCATGTCGGGGGCTTATACCGACCCGCTATGATTAAGAGGCACCAATAAAACTCTCAGGAGCACGTGCCTGAGCACCTCCACCCCTGCCTTCACCTCTGCCTCCTCCCCTCCGTGCTTGCTCCCCTTTGCCTTGCTCCACTGCTCGTCGTCCCGCCCTCCCCTCGTCGGGGCCTTCTTTTGGCCCGCGACCACCGTCGGAGTCCCATCGGCTCCGACCCCTCGTCTCACCGCGCACCTTGGCTCCCATCGCCGCGCTCTCAAGGTAAGGGCCCCTTTTCTTATCAGCTCCAAAAGGCCATTAGCAATGGGTAACATCCTATCTGCTAAGCAAGCCCCGCAAGTTCGGGCCCTCGCCGGTCTCCTAGACACTCACCGGTGTAAGATCTCTTTGAAACAGCCCCAAGTCTTCTGTAACCGTGGCCCTCCATGCCGCCATCGCTCTCAAGCAGCTCCAGCCCCGCGAAATGGCCCGCAACCTGCTTTCCCCGGCCTGCGGCCTGCTTTCTAGCATCTAATAACGTTTCTGCTTTTAACAGCTCCCCATACTTCTGCGGAGCTTCCTCCTGTCTCGACCTCACTCCTCTTCTCAGCCATCCAAAGCGTCCTTTCTCGTCCCCCGCCCCCCTCCTTTTTTCGCTTGAACCCCTACTGCGTTGCAGATTGGGCCGCCCCATTAACATCGGCCTCTCTCGCACCTGTGAAGACTTTGGCCTTCTTATTGTCCTCGCCTACGTCTCCACCACTCCCGACGCTGCCGCCACCACCGTCGCTGGTGCCCTGACGCGACTTGTCCTCACCGCTGCGATCCTCCAGACCATCACACAGTCTGCCTCTACCGCTCTTCGCCGCCAAGAAGAGATCAACTACCTGTAACGCGCTGTCATCCTGGACTTTTAACAAGCAGATGGACCTTATAGCCACCGAGATCAACAAGAATTGGATATTGGCCACCCTTGCTTGCAACGGCAAGATACTGCCCCCCAAATTGTACATTTATCCCCGGCATACTCACCTCCCTCTTCAGCCCCGCTTCCCTCATTGCTTACTGCCTCTTGGGCCTCAGCTACTTGTTGCTGCTGCCATCCTGGTCCTTATTTGAAAAGAAGGGGGAAATGCGGTCACCCCTCGGGCTGAAGCGTGGTTTGCTGGCCTGGCGGGGGAGCGGCCGCGGTAGGCCAAGCTGCTGCCCCATAATAGGGTGGCTGGTCAAACTCACCGCCACCCCTGAAGGAAGCTCGGCATGGGCGCAGAGTGCCCTCGGGTCTCCCCTTCTCGGCAGCCATGCTTCCGCGGCCGCCCCTCCTCCTGGATGGCGCCACACGATGCCTTCTTTCTCCCTGCGCAGGCACAGGGTGGAAAAAACCAGTCTGCCCTTTTCCCCTCCCTCGACAGCAGCAACAGCCAGGAGTGGGTGGAAAAATCCAGCCCGCCCTTTTCCCTTCCCCCGACAGCAACAACAGCCAGGCGTGGGCGGGAAACTCAAGTCTGCCCTCCACCCCAGCAACAGCAGCCACCAATCCCTAAACCCTGCCCCTTCCCCCAGCAACAGCGACAGCCAATCCCTAACCACCACCCCTCCCCCGTCCAGTACCGCCCACTGACCTTTCGCCGGCAACTAATCAGAACAGGGCGTGGCTTCGACCAATCAGCCTTCCCCAGCCCCTATAAAACTGTTGCCTCTCCCTCAGTAAAGTGGACTTGCGTGTTTACCTTGTCTCCGCGGTAGTTCTTCTGCCATGCGCCCTCCAGTCCTGAGAGCCCCCGACAAGGGCCTGGCCTCCCTTGTCCCCAGTTCGTCGCCTGCTTCTCCGGGCGACCCCTTCGTTGCCGGCTTCGCCGGGCGACCCCGTCAGCCAAACCGCGCAACCCCTTGTGAGACCGATCCCTCGTCTGCTGCCGGACCAATCCCTCATCCCAGGTGGGACCGACCCCTCGTCCCAAGCGGGACCGACCCCTCGTCCAGAGCTGGACCGACCCCTCGTCCGCAGCCAGACCCCACCTCTACCGACCGAGCAAGCCGCCGCACTGTTCAACCAAGTGTAAGATCCATAGTGGCTCTGTACAGGAGGGCATCAGCTAACCCGCCCTTCAGATGCACTGGAATTCCATTATACTCCTGAAGGACTTTCTGTTTTTCTTGAATTTGATTTTCAAATTGCTGGTGTGAAGCAGTACTTAGGGTACTCCGGGCAATTTGACGAACTGCCAGAACATTCCTCAGCATCTTGGCTCTGCTACTTATGCTAAGCTCTTTATGAACACAATGTCACTGAACTCAAAAAGCATGAAAGATAAGCATTCTACTATCATTCCCACATCACACATGAGAGAGCCAAGGCTCAGAAGAATAAACTTGCTCAAGATCTCATAGCTCTTAAGCAATGGAGTGGGGACCTGAACTAAAGTCCTACTGAGTCCAAATAGTTCATGCTACCTTGTCTTGGTGTTTTGTTGAGGCTTTTTTTTTTTGAATGAAATTGACAGAAATAAATAATTTTAGCAGTGAATTGGCCAGAACCTACTGCTCTAAAGTTCTTGGTGCTTAATAACATTTCCAAAGAATGAATTGATAGGCTAAGAAATAGGCCCACAAGGGAAATCCTCAGGTAAGAAATGCAGAACAGGAGAGAAGGTGTAGCTCAAGTGGTTGTGTACCAGCTTCCCATGTACAGGATCCAGAGTTCAATCTCCAGTACCTCTTAAAAACAAAAACACAGAAACAAACCAAAATAAAAATCCAACTCAGGGGAGCCAGTTTAATGCAGTGGTTGAGCGTTGGCTTCCCACATACGAGGTCCTGGGCTCAATCCCCAGCCCTCCCCCTAAAAAAGAGAAATGCCAAATAAAGTGAGGAGAAAGGCAGTTGAGTTAAGGGTATCAAACTAAAATGTCAGTAAGTTCTAGAGTCGATTTTCCTAAGCAAATGATTCTCTCCCCATGTTCTCCTCTTATAGTCTTTAACTCTTAGGGTCCAGATGAAAAAAAGCAGAGAGGTTAGCAATGCAGTGTCCACAACAGAATTGGGATTGGGAAAAACTTAATACAGAGACTATAAGGAAAACACTAACACTATACTAAGACGACAAAGACATAGAAGGAGAAAGACAAAAGGGGCTGTTTAGTTTCGGTATATTGAATTATTGTAAAGGTTGTTCAAATAGCAGCAAGGAGATGCATTTTCCACTTGACATAAAGTTGCTTCAACATTTACAGTTTGTACTTGCAGCTTGTCTCCAACACTTCATTTCCACTTTGACCAGTGACCAGCCCATTTTCTCTTTGTGTTGGGAAGGATGACCCAAGTAACTCTTGAGTCCTCCACTCAAGTCAGCAATATGCTGATGAGTCCTTCTGAGGGGTCTTGCAGAGAATATGGCCTTTAAGTGTCTGAGAGCTGGCAGAGGTGATTCAAAAAAAAAAAAAAGTTGGAAAATGACAAGGTAACCAGGACTGGAGAAACTGGAGGAGAGGCCACCGAAAGGAATCTGATCGAAATGTCAGGTGATAGAGACTGCATGATTCCCATGAGCCCCCAGTCCTGGAAGTAAGAGACAACTTTACGCAATGACATTGCTTATAATTTAAGTCATCAAAATGGGTCAGTCCCAGGGATGATGTCATCAAGATAGTCACGTAAGACAACCTCAGGAAAAGTCTCCCCTCAGTAACAACTAATAAAAAGACAAATCCCACTTGTTTGGAACTCTGGAGAATAACAGAGACTGGAGAAGGACTCCACAAACACTGAATCAAAGAAAAGAAAAAAATACACCAAATGAGAAGGTGTGACTGGGAAATGGCAGTCTGAAAACCTCCCCCTTACTTGGTCCCACATGGCTTAAGAGACACACATAGCACAGGTATCTCCTGCTGTGGAAACAGACCACAAAGCCACTCACAGTAACAAGTTTGAACCCCACGCCTATCCAGGACATGGTTCCAAGACCACAGAGATGGAGGGCAGAACCCAAGAAGGCAGACAAACTCATATATTAAAAAGGACCCCCAGGATACAAAGGACCTGCACATGAACCTGTTGGCAAGTGGTACACACATCCAATCTGTTCTCAAATCGCTATAACACCTAAATGCTGAACCCATGTGGCTTCCTGGAATAGGATACCTGAACGTGGAAGCTTCTGGAGGCAGAAAAGCCTCATGGAGGGATGCAGATAAGGCTCAAGCAGTTGAGCTCCTGTCTACCTCATGGGAGGTCCCAGGTTTGGTTTCTGATATCTCCTAAAGATGATGAGCAAGACAGCAAGCTGACACAAAGGGTTGGCACTGTGAGCCAAGGGACCAAGATGATGCAACAAAGAGACACAAGGAGGGAAATACAATGAGAGGCACAACAAAGCAGGGAACAGAGATGGCTCAAGTGATTAGGTGTCTCCCTCCTCCAGGTGAGATCCCTGGTTTGATCCCAGTGCCTCCTAAAAAGAAGATGAACACACAATGAACAGACACAGGAAGTGCAAAAAATGAGGAGTGGAGGTAGGGAGAAATGGAGAAATGAATAAATCTTTTTTAAAAAAAGAAATGAAAAAGCTCATAGAAAAAGGGAAAACTGAACTGCTGTAAGGTAGGATGGACGCTAGAATTGAAAAGTGTAATTAAAAGGGGCCCTGAGTGAGGCAAGCAGTTGACCAAATCATAAGAGCTGGGAAAAAGTTCTGCACAAATAAAAAAAGAAGAGATCAGACTCCCAGAGAAGGAAAAGAAGAAAGGAAGCTCTCTCCCAGAAGTGAAACAACTGCACATAAAAGAACAATCTTAAAAGGAATGTCAGTACAGGTGGAGCTCAGAAGTTCACCACCGACTTCACATGTACAAGGTTCCAGGATTTCAGTCCTCAGTACCTCCATTAAAAAAAAAGTGTGTGTCATACATCTAGGGCAAGAAACAAGTACAGAAGACAGGAGAAAATCTGAACTGTTAAACACAGGCTGTTAAAGGTTCAAGCATCAAAGATGAGACTTAACACTTGGCCATCTACAATAAAACCCTAGGTAACAGGAAGAAACTGACCTTCAGAATTAGCACATCAAAATAATCAGAGGCCTGAACATCAGCAAAAATAAGAAACAGAAAAAGGTGGCTCAGTCAAGGGAACAAATTAGAACTCCAAAGGATGCGGGCAGTTGGCCAGCAGGGCATATGGGAATCCTCTATATTTTTTATGTAACAAGTATGTAATCTCAATATCTTTTTTTTCAAGATGGAGTCTGTGTGAGTGCACCTCATAATCTCTCCTGCAAAGAAGCGGCTCAGTAGGGTCAGAGTCCTGCTGGACCAGGCTGTTTTGGTGGTTTGCAGGGCAGGAGGTGTCTGGACGTCGATTTGGTGAGACAGTGACAGAAGAGATTCTTGCAAGAGGTAGAATTTTGGGTCTCTTACACGGAGGTCAGAAGTTGTAGGCAGGACCCTTCCCCCTAGGGCTGTTGGCCCAGCTGCAGCATTTCCTGAAACTTTGTTATGCTGTGATGTTCCCAAAACCTGAGTGAGCTGTTTCTGGGGCTTTCAGGGCAGGAGGTGTCTGGATGTCAATTTGGTGAGACAGTGACAGAAGAGATTCTTTTGAGAGGTGGAATTGTGGATTTCTGACATGGAGGTCAGAAGTTGTGGGCAGGACCCCTCCTACTAGGGCTAGAGGCACAGTCCTGGTGATCCCTGAAATCTTTGCTGTGCTGCGGTGTTCCCAAACCCAATGTTAACTGGATGTGTAGTTCCCAGGTCTGTATCCCCTAAACCCTGGTAGCCCATGCTCCAGCGACTCACACACCTTGAGTCTGCAAATCACGGACTTCCCATTCCCGAATCCCATGCCCTGAAGTCCATCTGAGTTCCTGTATTACCCTACCCCTCTGCATTTTTTGATGTTTGTTTGTTTGTTTGTTTTTCTCCTTGAGCTTGGAGGAGTATACCAGCTGACTTGGGGAGAGTCTGGGAAGAAAGGAGAGGCAAATCTACTGAGGAAGCCCAATTTACCTAAACATCCTGGGATAGGAAACTTCATCTGGGAGATGGTGGAGTCAGAAAATCAATTAGACCTCCCTAGCACACCTAAGGGGGAGGGACTGTAAGAGGTGCTATCCAAGCTTCCAATAGTGTATTTGGGGTTTCTGGTGAGGTGTAAGTGCTCTCACACTGGAAATAAAGAGCCATAGTCTTCTGTGTTGAGTTGGTTCAACAAGGACCCACTTAAATATCCTACCATCCCCCAGGCAGCTTGGCAGCCTGGGAGAGAGAGAAGTGAGGAAGGGAGAAAGGGGGAAGGTCAGATCCCTAAGTGTTTTATTTAACTGCAAAGAGGATTCCTAGCTTGAAACATTGATTCTTTTTATTTTAATTTTCTCATCATGGTTGCTACTATTGCATTGTCTCCTGGTCTTTTCTCCCATTTTATCCCCCAAAGTTCTTTTTCATTTATTCAGTTTTTTTCTTTTCCTTTTTCTTGCTTGTTTCACCCACTTTTCTTTGCCCCTCTTTTCTCTTCTCTTTGTTTTTTCTTTTCTCTCTTTTTCTTCTTTTATATTTTATTTTCTTTATGTAATAGGTGCTGCAGGGAGCACTTCACATTGCTATGTTTCCTCATCCTCCATTTCCTCTTTTCTGTGTGTATTAATTTGGTCCACCTACACTATCCCCTTTCCCCTACATCTTTCTATCCTCCATCATCTACTGTTTCTCTTACATTCCAACTCCCTTACTTTGGCTCCCAAATCATCTGATTTTTATGTCTAATACCTTTGTTCTGTTTTCTGTCTTTCATTCACTCTTGATATTATGGACTTCCTTTTCTCTTGCCCTCTCTAAAGAAAACACTGGCCTTTTAATTCATACTGTATTCCCCCTCCATATTCAGTTGACAGTCTCATTATAGGCACTTTACTTACTGCTATAACTCTTCACAACTTACATGCATCTAATATCTATTCTCCTAGATCTCACATTGTTGTTCTGTTAACATTTAGTACCAGTACTATTTTACATATTTCTTTCTTACTTATGTTGCTTTCCCTGGCCCTAATATTTTCCTTCAAAGTGAAGTTATCCAGTAACAAGAAAATAGAATAAGAACAAAGTGACAAAGAGAAGACATAACACTTATGCACCACCAACAACTAATTGTTCCCTCCCAAAAAACAAAGAAGCTAAGGAACTGATTAAGCCCATCAAGATAAAATGATGACTGGACAGCAACAAAAAAATTACAAACCAAACCAATAATCAGGAAAACATGGCCCAATCAAATGAACAAACTAAAAACCAGGGAGAGGAGAAGAACATTGGACAATTAACTAAAGCTCTCAAAACATACCTTAGAGACCAAATTAATGAAGTAAAGGAAGAGATTAACAATATGAAAAAAACACTTGGAGAGAATACAAAAGAAATTGCAGTCATACACAAAAAGATAATGGATATGATGGAGATGAACACCACAGTTCAAGAAATCACAGCAAATAGCAGATTAGAAGAGGCAGAGGAGAGAATTAGTGACATGGAAGACAGTATATCTGAAAACAAACAGATAGTAGAACTGAACAAAAAAAAAAAATAGAAAAAATCCAGCTGGGACTTAGGGACCTGAATTACAATGCAAAATGCACAATAATATGTATTATAGGCATCCCAGAAGGAGAAGAGAAGGGAAAGGGGACAAAAACGGTGTTGGAGGAAATAATGCCTGAAAACTTCCCAAATCTACTGAGGGAGATGGATGTACATGTCCAGGAAGCACAATGCAACTGAAACACCAAAAATCCCAACAGTCCAACCCAAGACATATACTTGTCAAATATCCAACGCTCAAGACAAAGAGAAAATTCTAAAAGGAGCAAGAGAAAAGAGAACCATCACATACAAGGGAAGCTCCATAAGATTAAGTGCTGATTTCTCATCTGAAACCATAGAAGCAAGAAGGCAGTGGTATGATATAGTCAAGGTACTAAAAGAAAAAAAATTTCCAACTAAGAACACTCTACCCAGCTAAGCTAGCATTCAAAAATGATGGAGAGTTGAAAATATTCACAGATAAAAAGAAATTGAAAGAGTATGCAAACAAGAAACCTCACCTTCAAGAAATAATAAAGGGAGATCTGCAGGAAGAAAGAACAAAACAGGAGAGGCAGAGTTGGAGGAGAGTGTAAGAGCAACAAAAAAGACAAAAAAGAGAAGAAAAAAACAAACAAAACATGACAAACACAAGTCCAATCAAAATAGGGCTAACATAAATAATTCCTTGAAAGTAATAACACTGAATGTCAATGAATTAAACTCACCTATCAAAAGATTCAGACTGGGACATTGGATAAGGAAATATGACCCATCTATATGCTGTCTACAAGAAACACATCTTAGACACAGGGATTCAAGGAGGTTGAAAGTGAATTGCTGGAAAACAATCTTACAAGCAAACAATAACCAAAAAAAAGGCAGAAGTAGCTATATTAATATCACACAAAATAGACTTTAAATGCAAAACAATTGGGAGAGAGAAAGAAGGGTACTACATCTTAGAGAAAGGGATAAACTTTCAAGAAGAATGAACAATCATAAATATTTATGCTTCTAACAAGGGCGCCTCCAAATATGTGAGGCAAACACTGAAAAAACTAAGTGAAAGAATAGATGCATCTATATTTATAGTGGGGGACTTTAATACACTGCTATCAACTTTGGACACTGCTAACAACTTTCTCAAAAGAGAATCACTAAAGAAACAAAATATTTGAACAGTATATTAGAGGAACTGGACCTAATAGACATATACAGATCATTACACTTGAACACAGCAGGATATGCATTTTTTCTCAAGTGCACATGGATCATTCTCCAAGATAGACCATATGCTAAGCCACAGAGAAAGGCTTAATGAATTCAGAAAGATTGAAATCATACAAAATAATATCTCTGACCACAGTGGAGTGAAGCTGGAAATCTGCAAGAGCCAGAGGCCCAGATTTCACACCAAGATATGGAAATTAAACAACACGCTCTTAGAAAAACAGTGGGTCAAAGAGGAAATCTCAAAAGAAATCAATGACTACCTTGAAACAAATGATAATGATAACACAACATACCAAAATTTATGGGATGCAGCAAAAGCAGTGATGAGAGGGAAATTTATAGCCATAAATTCATACATCAAAAGAGAAGAAAGAACAAAAATTGAAGAACTAATTGCACATTTGGAGGAATTAGTAAAAAATCAACAAACAATCCCACAGGAAGAAGAAAGAAAGAAATAACAAAGATAAGAGCAGAACTAAATGAAATAGAAAATAAGAAAGCACTTGAAAACATAAACAAGACCAAGAGCTGGACTTTTGAGAAGATCAATAAAATTGACAAACCTTTAGCGAGACTAATAAAGAAAAAAGGAGAGAAGATGCAAATACACAAAATAAGAAATGAGAAAGGAGATATCACCACTGACCCCACAGAAATAAAGACTATCATAAGAGGATACTTGGAAAAACTATATTCCAACAAAAATGACAATTCAGAGGAAATGACAAATTCCTAGAAACACATAAGCAGCCTATATTGACGAAAGAAGAAATTGATCTCAACAAACCAATCACAAATAAAGAGATAGAGTTAGTCATTAAAAACCTCTCAACTAAGAAAAGCCCAGGGCCAGATGGTTTCACAGGTGAATTCCACAAAACATTCTGGAAAGAACTTACACCAGTCCTGCTGAAACTCTTCCAAAAAATCAAAACAGAAGGAACATTGCCTAATTCATTCTATGATGCCAACATTACCCTAGTACCAAAGCCAAGCAAAGACACCACAAGAAAGGAAAATTACAGACCAATTTCTCTAATGAACCTAGATGAAAAAGTACTTCACAAAATACTTGCTAATCGTATTCAGCAACACATTAAACGAATTATACACCACGACCAAGTGGGATTCATTCCAGGTATGCAAGGATGGTACAACATAAGAAAATCAATCAATGTAATACACCATATAAACAGATTGAAGGAAAAAAATCACATGATTATATCTATAGGTGCAGAAAAAGCATTTGACAAAATACAGGACCCTTTCTTGATAAAAACACTCCAAAAGATCAGAATGCAAGGAAATTTTTTGAAAATGATAAGGAGTATGTATGAAAAACCCACAACCAACATCATTTACAATGGAGAAATCCTAAAATCCTTCCCTCTAAAGTCAGGAACAAGACAAGGATGCCCACTCTCTCCCCTTCTATTTAACCTTGTCTTAGAAGTACTTGCTCGAGCACTGAGGCAAAAACCAGATAGAAAAGCCATTCCAATTGGAAAAGAAGAAGTCAAAAGTTCATTATTTGCAAATGACATGATCCTATACATAGAAAAACCTGAGAGGTCTACAACAAAGTTTCTAGAACTCATAAATGAGTTTAGTAAAGTCGCAGGTTATAAGATCAATGCACAAAAATCAGTAGTATTTCTGTACACCAATAATGAGCAAGATCAGGAGGAAATCAATAAACAAATACCATTCTCAAGATTAAATAAAAAAATCAAATATTTAGGAATAAATTTAACTAAAGATGTAAAAAACTTATACACTGAGAACTATACAAGACTGTTCATGGAAATCAAAGAAGACCTAAATACATGGAAGAATATTCCCTGTTCACGGATAGGAAGACCAAATACTATTCAGATGTCTATCCTACCAAAACTGATCTACACATTCAATGCAATCCCAATAAAAATCAACACAACATTCTTTAAGGAACTAGAAAAACTAATTATGAAATTTATTTGGAAAGGAAAGAGGCCCCGAATAGCCAAAGACATATTGAAAAAGAAAAATAAAATTGGAGGAATCACACTACCTGACTTCAAAACATACTACAAAGCTACAGTAGTGAAAACAGCATGGTACTGGCATAAGGAGAGACGCACAGACCAATGGAATCGAATTGAAAGTTCTGATATAGAACTTCATATACATAGCCATATAATATTCGATAAAGCCACAAACCCTCTCAACTGGGAGAGAATGGCCTATTCATCAAATGGTGCCTGGAGAACTGGATAGCCATATGTAGAAGGATTACCATCTCACATCTTATACAAAGATCAACTCAAGATGGATCAAAGACCTAAATATAAGAGCCAAGACCATAAAGACCTTGGAAAGCAGTGTAGGAAAACATCTACAAGACCTTGTAATAGGAAATGGCTTCATGAACATCACACCAAAAGCACGAGAAGCAAAACAACAAATAGACAAATGGGACGTCCTCAAAATTAAAGCCTTCTGCACCTCAAAGGAGTTTGTCAAGAAATTGAAAAGGGAGCCTACACAATGGGAAAAAATATTTGGCAAACATATATCCGATAAGAGACTTATAACTTGCATATATAAAGAACTCCTATATCTTGAAAGTAAAAAGATAAACAACCCATTTAAAAAATGGGAAAAAGATGTAAACAGACACTTCTCCAAAGAAGAAACACAAATGGCTAAAAAGCACATGATAAAATGCTCCAAATCTTTAGCTCTCAGGGAAATGCAAATCAAAACTACAATGTGATACCGTCTTACTCCCATAAGATTGGCAGCTATGAAAAAAACAGAAGAATACAAATGCTGGAGAGGAGGTGAAGAAATGGGAACACTCATCCACTGCTGGTGGGAATGCAGAAGGATCCAACCATTCTGGAGGACAGTTTGGCGGTTTCTCAAAAAACTAAACATAGATTTGCCATATAACCCAGTGATACCTCTGCTGGGTATATACCCATCAGAACTGAAAACAAGGACACAAACTGATATATGTACACCAATGTTCATAGCAGTGTTGTTCACTATTGCCAAAAGTTGGAATCAACCCAAATGCCCATCAACAGATGAGTGGATCAATAAAATGTGGTATATACATACAATGGAATACTACTCTGCTTTAAGAACAAATACACTACAAACACACATGATAACATGGATGAATCTTGAGACCCTTTTGTTGAGTGAATCAACCCAGGCATTGAAGGACAAATACTACATGACCTCAATGATATGAAATAAGTAAACCAAGCTGCCTCAGAGAGCTAGAGACTGGATGATAGGCTCACAGGAACTCGGAGGGTAGAGGAAGGATGTAAGCTGACATCTACATGGGTGAAATCTATGATAAGCTGGAGGTAAGTATGTGTACAAGGAAGGGATAAAATGGGGGCATAGGGTTACCTTTGGGTGGGGCTTTGTGGGTTTTGTGGGGGCTAGGGATGGGCAGATAGGTAATATTGCCCAAGAAATTGGGGGGAGAATGGGGTAACATACGAACATAGGAGATTGACAGATGTTGGTTGAGAGTATAATGCTGAGAAAACCTTTTCAAAATATAATTAGAAAAGTTACCTGTTTAAGATACTTAAAGGGGATAATCTGATGTAGGACAGACTCCTAGGGAATATCTGAATGCTTTTTTTGCCAGAGTGGGTTATACCATTGGGTAGAGACCCATATAATGAGAGTGAAGGTAGACCCATATCCTGGGGAGGACTAATGCCATCAAACAGAGGGAACTGTATCTCTCAAGAGAAATCGTGGCTCCCAGGGCATTAGGGCAGTTGAGCAAGTCAAGCCCTCAAAAGTGTTGCAAGTATCTCTGAACATGACTACTCAAGAAATGAAAATTGACTGTCACTGTGGGCCCCCAGGGGAGGGGGAAATAGATATTGAATAGATGGAATCAACGTAACTGTGAGGGCAATAGAAGTGTTTCACAAGAGTACACAAGGATAGATATAAAACATGTAATATTACACCAAAAACATATGGGGGATGACAGACTAATAATGTAAACCATAATGTAAAACATAGGATAAATAAAAATTTAGAAAATTGTATAGCCTAAAGTATAAACCACAGTGTAAATACAAATGTTACATTGTTTGAAAGCTATTGTCTCAATATCTGTACATCAGTTTCAGTAAACATGATATGAATAAGTTAAAAGATTATCGCTCTGGAAGGGAAAAGGTTTTATATTGGATATGTGGGCGTACTGTATATTGTATATATGAATTACTGTGATCTATGGCTCTTGTGAAGAGAAGCTCAATAATTAGGAAAAAAGAAAAGAAAAAGATAGGATGTAGAATTTTTCCAAATCAATACGTATTCTATATCTAACCTTTAAGCTCATTGCTATATTCCATTTTACTATTAAGGGAACCTGGCATTATATTGGGCTTCACTTTTCAGGAAGTTTTGGATCACAGAGTGGTTCAACAATGGCAGCAGAGGAATACTGGTATGGGATGTTATTGACAGGGGACATATGGTTGACGGAGTTATACAGGGCATGTGTCCAGGGTGCATGGAAATGTTTGGATATACTCATGGTGGAAACAATTAAAAACAACAGCTGGGGGGGGGTACTGGGTTATTGGCCGGGTGGGGGCTCTGTCATGGTCCCTAGGGGAGCAGCAGCAGTCCCCTGGGTGCAACGGCAAGGGCCAGAAAGGAATGAGGGTCCAACAGTGAACCCTGATACTAATGACTATGTTTGTGAGCCTATACACCTGAAATAAGAACAAGACCTAGAGCAGCACTGTGCCTAGGAGTTCCCTCCTGACAGCCTCCGTGTTACTCAAATGTGACCAGTCTTGAAGCCAAACTCAGCATGTAAATGCACTGCCTTCCCCCCAGCGTGGGACATGACACCCGGGTATGAGCCTCCCTGGCACTGAGGGATCACTACCAAGTACCAGCTGATGACATAACTAGAAAATGACCTTGAATTAAAGGTTCAGCGTGGACCAGCAGAATATCCCTGTCTACATATAATAACAGGAGTTAAAAATGCTGTTTGACATAAAGTAAGGGGAAAGTGGAAAGGACCAGTGAGTTTATATGGCTATGAGTCTCTAAAAGAGAGTCTGGAGGTTGTCAGAAGGATTGCCCTTATGCACAACTGAGCAGAGTCTCAGAGACAGATAAAGTAGATACAACCCCAGGTATTGGTCCTTTTGAGGGCTAAAGAGACCCACAGGTTTTATGGTCATGGCAGAAGGAGTTCACTGCCATGTCAGTTGGCCCATCTTTGGAGTTGGTGTTTCTGCGTGATGGAGCTGGAGTCAGATGGGATCTCTTTTCACAAGTCTTTCATGCTACTTTACTGAAATTGTAGTTGGTGCTGGGGTTTAAGATATATCCAGGGGATTTGAATCTCTGGACTGACAATATGATAGCCAGGCCCTGAGCCTCAACAGACTTCAACTCCTACACTCTGATTTATTGGACTTACCCCACTCAGCTAACATGGAGTTGAAGAATATCAACCACCACACCATGGAGCCTAGAGTGCCTACAACTGAAAGCAGGAGGATGGCATCCAATATCCATGTGGAATCTAAACCCCCTATTGACATAGATGTGGAATGGACACAACCAAGTCAAGGTCCACAGGAAGGAGCCACCATTTCTCTTGAGAGACACAATTCCCTCTATTTGAGAACACCAGTCCTCCCCAGGATTAGGGCATGCCCTCACTCTCATTACATGGGTCTCTGTCCAATAATACAACTCACCATGGCAAAATGATCACTCACACACTCCCTGGAAGGCTGTCCTGCATCAGATTATCCCTTTTAAGCATCTTAAACAGGTACCTTCCTTATCATATTTTTGATGCATTGGGGCAGTTGAGAATGCCAACCTCTCGGCATTGTTGCAAGTATCTCTGAACATGGCCTTTTGAGCAATGAAGATTGACTGTCACTGTGTTCCCTGAGGGGAGGGGGAAAGAGGTATTGAATAATGGAATCAGTGTAACCGTGTGGGCAATAGAAGTGTTCCACAAGTTTCCACAAGGATGGATATAAGTCATGCTAAATTACACCAAAAATGTATAGGGGCTAATAGGCTAAAATGTAAATCATAATGTAAAACATAAGATAACTAAAAATTTAGAAAATCGTATAGTCTAAAATATAAACCACAATGTAAACCCAAATGTGACCTTGGTGAAAGCTATTGTCTCAATATCTGTACATCAGTTTCAGTAAATACAGGATGAATATGTAAAAAGATTGTTGCTGGGAAGGGAAAAGGGTTTTATGTTGTATATGTGGGAGTACTGTATATTGTATATATGAATTACTGTGATCTAAAACTTTTGTGAAGATAAGCTTAATAAATAGGAAAAAAGAAAAAGAAAAAGAAAGGACGCAGACACTGAGGAAAAGATGGAAGAAGTTGCCTTCCCAATGTGCATACAGGGTAACACTTATTGCAGTGATGGAAAGGAAAACATCAAAAACAAAGCTTTTGCTTTTTTTAATTTTTTGATACCCCAATTTATTTATACCTTAATTTTTCTAAATTAATATGTATTCTCTAACCTTTAAACTCATCACTACATTCCATTTTACTAAAATGGAACCTGGCAATATATTGGGCTTCATTTTTGAGGAAGTTTTGGATCACAGAGAGGTTTGACAATGGCAGGGGAGGAATACTGGTGTGGGATATTGTTGACAAGGGACTCATGGTTGGCAGGGAGTTCTCCAGGGCGTTTATACAGGGTATATAAAAATGTTTGGATATTTTCATACTTTGTACAATTAAAAACAACAACTGAGGGAGTGTTGAGTTCCTAGCCTGGGGAGCTCTACCACAGTCCTAAAGGAAGAGCAACAATCCCCCAAGTGCAATGGCAAAGACCAAAAAAGAAGGAAGGTCCAACAATGAGCCCTTGATACTAATGACAATGCTTGTAAGTCTATGCACCTACAATAAGAACAAGGCCTAGAGCTGCAGGGTGCCTAAGAGTTACCTCCTGAGAGCCTCCGTGTTGCTCAAATGTGGCCAGTCTCAAAGCCAAACTCAACATGTCAATGTGTTGCCTTCCCTCCAGCGTGGGACATGACTCCTGGAGATGAGCCTGCCTGGTGCCGAGGGATTACAACCAAGCACAAGCTGATGATGTAACTGCAAAATGACCTTGAATAAATGGGTCAACTCAGACCAGCAGAATATCTCTGTCTACATATAATACCAGGAGGTAAAAATGCTTTTTGACCTGAATTAAAGGGGGAAATGGAAAGGACAAATGAGTTTATATGGCTATGAGTTTCAAAAAAAACCCAGGATGTTATCAGAGGGGTTGCCCTTATCCACACCTCAGCAGAGTCCCAGAGACAGATAAAGTAGATACAACCCCAGGTATTGGTTCTTCTGAGGGCTGCAGAGACCCACAGGTTCTATGGTCATGGCAGATGGGGTTCAGTGCCATGTTAGTTGGGCCTATTTTGGAGTTTGTGTTTCTGTGTGATGGAGCTGGGCTCAGATGTGATCTTTGTCCAAAAGCCTCTCCTGTTACTTTTACAGGATCTAAAGTCAGCACTGGGGGTTAGTGTATACCCAGGGGACCTTAATCTCTGGACTGACCATGTGATAACCAGGCCCTGAGTCTCAACAAACTTTCAACTCCTACACTCTGGTTTATTGGATTTACCTCACTCAGCTAACATGGAGGTGAAGAAGGTCAACCACAACACCATGGAGCCAAGAGTGCCTACAACTGAAAGCAGGAGAATTGCATCCAGCATCCATGTGGAATCTAAGCCCTCTCTTGATATAGATGTGGAGTGGACACAACCATTCTAAGGTCCACAGAATGGAGGAATAGAGTATAGATTAGAGTTGACTTACTGATATTCTACTCATGAACTATTGTGATTAGTAATTGAAGAAAATGTGGCATTGGTGTGGAGAAATTGGCCATGGTGTCTGCTAGGGGTAGGGAGTGGGAGGAAGAGATACAATATGGGGGCATTTTTGAGGGTTGGAGTTGTCCTGAATGGTGCTGTAGGGACAGTTACCAGACATTGTATGTTCTCCCATGGCCCACTGAGTGGACTGTGGGAGAGTGTGGGCTATGGTGTGGACCATTGACCATGAGGTGCAGTGGTGCTCAGAGATGTATTCACCAAGTGCAATGAATGTCTCATGATGATGGAGGAGGTTATTGTTAGGGGAGGAGGAGTGGGTTGAGAGGGGTGGGGGGTATATGGGGACCTCATATTTTTTTAATGTAACCTTAAAAAATAAACAAAGACAAAAAATAAATAAATATCTTTTTTAAAAATTAAAAAACAAAAATGTGAAAAAAACTTCAGAGAACATGAATACTTTGTAAAAGAAATTCAAACAAATCTGCTAAATCAATCCAAGGAAATGAAGGAAAATATGACTAGAAATAACTAAATATGGACGCAGAGCTAAAGGACATTAAGAAGACAATATGGGGAAGTGGATGTGACTCAAGCAATTAGGCTTCTGTCTACCAGTTAGGTCCAGGATTTGATGCCCAGGGCCTCCTGGTGAATGCAAGCTGGCCTATGTGGCAAGGTGGCCCATGCAGAGTGCTGGCCAGTATAGAGTAATTCCTTGCCCAGGGGTGCTGCCCCATGCAGGAGTGCTGGCACACATGGAGAGCTGAGGCAGCAAGATGATGCAACAAAAAGAGACACAGAGGAGAGACAATAAGGATGCTAGAGACCAGGGAGCTGAGGTGACACAAGAGAATGATTGCCTCTCACTCACTCTGCAAGATCTCATGATCATTTCCTGGACCCGCCTAATGAGAATACAAGCAGACACAGAAGAATACACAGAGAATGGGCACAGAGAGCAGACAATAGAGTGAAGGGGGTGAAATAAATTAATATTTTTTAAAAAAGAAGACAATGTGTGAGCAAAAAGAAGAATCAGAAAGTTTAAAAAGAAATATAACAGTATTTAAGGGAATGAAAAGAACAAAAATGGAGATTAAAAATACATACGTAAACACACATTAGTGACACACATCAGCAGATTCAAACAGTTAGAAGAAAGAATCAGCAAACTAGAAGATAGGACAATCAAAATTGTATAGACAGAAGAAGAGAGAGGAAACAGAACAGAAAATATTGAGCAGGGTCTGGACTTGTGTGGCAGCATGAAGCATATGAACATACACATCATGGGAGTCCCAAAAGGAGAGAAAAGGGGCAGAAAGAATATGTGAGGAAATAATGGCTGAAAACTTCCAACTTCAGAAAGACCCAACTATACATGTCCAAGAAGCACAATGTAGTACAAATAGAATAAACCCTAAGAGTCCTACTCCAAGACACTTAGTAATCAGAATGTCAAATGCCAAAGGTAGAGAATTCTCAAAGCAGCAAAAGAAAAGGGATTCATCAAATGCAAGGGATCCTTAGTAAGAGAAAGTCACAATTTCTCATCTGAAACCATAGCAGCAATAAAGCAGTGGTATGATATATTTGAGGCATTGAGTGAGAAAACTGATAGACAAAAATTCTTTATACAACAAAACCATCTTTCAAAAAAGAGGGAGAGTTTAGGATATTAAGAGAGAAACAAACCTGAGACAATTCATCACCCAAAGATCTGTTCTACCCTACAAGAATTGTTAAAGGGAGTTCTTCAGGTTGAACGGAAAAGACAGGAAACGTGGCTTAGGGTAGCACGAAGTGAAGATCTTCAGTAAAGGTAACTAAATGGGCAAGTGTAAAACCCAATAGTACTGCACTCTCAATATATAACCCTACTCTTCAATTCCTCTAAGAGGATAAAACTGAAGAAGAAATAATCATATATCCTGAGAACAGGCAAAATATAAAGAGGTAATGTGCGACATAAACATTGCAAACAGGGGAAATGGAAGAATATGAGAGCAGATATGCCATTGAAACTAAAATGGTATCTTTTCAAACAAGTAGCTTACAGACTTAGGTCATGTAATACAAATCCCAGGGTCAGTACAAAGGAAGAAATTTTAAAATATTCAGAAATGGAAATGAGAAAGGGCTCAAATAGATACACCTCAAAAGATGAGCAATACACAAAAGGAGGCTGTAAGAAAGGAAAAGACATACAAGAAGATTAAAAATATATAACAAACAAAGGACAAAATGGTTGGAGGAAGCCCTGCCTTTAAATTAATAACACTTCATGTTAATGAATTAAACTCCCCAATCAAAGGCACAGGTTGGTCAAAATCACTGGCTTTTCAGGTAAGGCAAATCAAAGCTACAATGAGATATCCTTTCACACCTACTAGAATGGCAACTATTAACAAAACAGAAAACTACAATTATTGGAGAGGGTATGGATCGCTTATTCATTGATGCTGGGAATGGAGGATGGTATAGCCACTGTGGAAGCTGTTTAGTGGTTCCTAAGGAAGTTAGATACTGATTTATCATGTGATCCAGCAATATTGCTAGTAGGTATTTACATTGAAGAACTGAGAGCAGTGACACAGACATCTGCACATCGATGCTCATAGCAACTGTACTAGTCAGGATTCTCTAGGGAAACAGAATCAACAAGAGATATCTGTCAATAGTATGCAGTTCTATAAGAGGATCTCACACAGCTGTGGGGATGAGCAAGTCTGCTACCAGGGACTGCAAGGAAAGTCCAAAGAAGGTTCTTGATGAGTTCTGGCTGTCCAAAGACGAGCTGGGAAATTCTCTCCCAATGCTGGAATCACTTCCCCCTTTAAGGCATTCAACTGATTGGGTTAAACACCACTCATTGCTGATCGCAATCTCCCTGATTGATGTAATTGTAACCAGCTATCTATGATTTACCACGCAATCAAGTCAATGGTGACTGAAGTCCATAAATGCCCTTGCAAAACAGTTAGCCCAATGCTTCATTGAAACCAAATACCTGGGCACAATTACCTGGCCGTGTTAACACAATACCCTAATCATCACAGGCACCTCCCTCCCACATGGGAGGTCCTGGGTTGGGTTTCTGGTGCCTCCTAAAACGAAGATGAGCCAATAGTGAACAGACACAGAGAACATACAGGGAGCACAAACAATGAGGGGAGGGAAGCAGGAATAAATAAATATTTTTTTAAAAAAGAAAAAAACAACAATACAAAACCAAGACTGCTGCCAATTCCACCTTTGAGGGAGGATTTTTTTGTGTCTTTTTTTGTGTCATTTGCTGAGTCAGCTCTCCAAATATGCAGCACCACCCTGAATATGCTGTGCTTTTTTTGCACAGGGCTGCTCTCCTTATGGGGTTCACTCCTTGCCCGATGGGGCTCCCCCACACAGGGTCACCACCGCTTGGCACAGCATTCCTTGCATGCATCAGCACTGCACATGGGCCAGCTCACCATATGGGTCAGGAGGCCCTAGTTTTGAACCCTGGACCAGTCACGTGGTAGGCGGATGCTCTATCAGTTGAGCCAAATCCGCTTCCTGCAAATACCTTTTAATCTTCACTGCACATAAGATGGTTCAATTTTTTAAATCTGGATTTTCATTTTTCCAAATATTGTATTACCAAGTGCCAGCTCAAAAGGCAATCCTCAATTATATTTCAAAACTATTTCCATCTAGAGTTCAATGCCAACCTTCCTCTGTCATTTTATGATACCAAATAAGAGAGTAGAGAGTTTTGTGGAAGAAATTATTTCTATAGCTTTACAAAGGTAGTTCATTAAGAAGAATAGTGAGAAATATATTCCATATAGTAGTCTTTTCAGCTAGGTCACAGTCTTATAGTAAGTATACCAGACCTACACGATAATTGCGGTTGATTTTTTAAAATCAAATGTGGAGGAAAGAGCAGAACACAAAAAACAATTTCTGTCTTAACTAAGGTAAATCCAGTAACAGAGGATTATTAAAAAACAAAATTACCACTAGCATAAACACCTTGAAAATTTCAAGTTCTTTAGAAAATGGAGATGCATATTTAGTTGACTTCAATTTAAATATTGCCTCAATATAAAGTATATCTAGTTTGTCAAAGCAAGTAAAAGTGTAAAAGTGGCAATGTTTTCTGTAATAATGATATTCTGAATCCAGACATAAAAATGAGTCATTCGTTCCTTTCTGTAGGAAATTTAGGTTTTTACATGTGATCCTATCATACCATATTGAACTCTATTTCATAGACATTAGATATAATTAGAATATCCAAATTTATGCTAATTTCACTTGAAGTTAGTTTTTCGTGTCATAAAACAAACTGTATCATTGTTTTGTTTTTTTTTTAAGATTTATTTATTTAATTTCCCCCCTCCCGTGGTTGTCTGTTCTATGTGTCTATTTGTTGCGTCTTGTTTCTTTGTCCGCTTCTGTTGTTGTCAGCGGCACGGAAAGTTTGGGCAGCGCCATTCCTGGGCAGGCTGCACTTTTCTTTCTTACTGGGCCGCTCTCCTTATGGGTGCACTTCTTGCGCATGGGGCTCCCCTACGCGGGGGACACCCCTGAGTGGCGTGGCACTCCTTGCGCGCATCAGCACTGCGCATGGGCCAGCTCCACACAGGTCAAGGAGACCCAGGGTTTGAACTGCGGACCTCCCATGTGGTAGATGGATGCCCTAACCACTGGACCAAGTCCGTTTGCCACAAACTGTATCATTGTTACTCATAATAAATATTATGAACATATGCAAAATTAGATGAGTCAGTTTATTCTGCAATTTCTCTATAACAAGTATTCAATTTTGTAGAAAAATGCAACCATCACCTTTATTGTTAATATTTATATTTGGTTCTGTAAGCAAAGTTGGCAAAAATTCTAAGAATTTTAATGTATAGTATAAAACTTTCAAGAATATGATTTTTACCACTAATGAAAAGTATACATTTTTTAAAGTCTAAAAGCCAGTAAATGTAGAAGTGGAAGGGAAAGAGAAAAACACTGACAGCAGATTATTTCAATCTTCTTCTTCCCAGATATCTATAATGTACTGCTGTTTTCGGTATACCTTGTGAAACTCAAAAATTCCGATTTTTCTTCACTGGTTTGAAATAAGCACAGTTAAGATTTTATGAGTGAACTGCAGATTTCTGTTTTCTTCTTGTGGAGTGAGAGACTCAGGTCTCTTCTTGTCTGATTCCACATTTGGTTCCAGATTTTCTATTTCATTTCTTTCTAATAATATTATCGCTTTCCAATGGATTTTACCAGAAGGTAAACTCTCCATAACCTTGATGTCACATTCATTTGGTTCCACAGGAGGGCTATGGGATGGAGCATTTGCCAGAATTGTTAAGTGCTCTTGTGAACTGTTTATTGCTTTCAGACCAGAATCATGACCAAATGTTGAATTCAGGCCCTTTTCCCTCAGACCCGTGGCTGAAAAAGCATACCACCTGAACTCTGTTTCAGTTGAGATGCACTATCATTCTCACTGAAATTGGAAAATTGTATAGATGCCTATAGCCCATTGGACAGTGATCCGCACTTACTTCCCCTATGTCACTGTCATTTAAAATGAAATTATGTTCAGAAAATAAAGACTGCATCCTTGTTTCTTTTTCTGTAAAAGTAGATGAGTAAGATTCTGTTTTATGTCATTTTCAGCTGGATTTAACACAGAATATTTGTTAGTCTTTTCCTCATCAAGTCCTCTCTTGAAGGGCGGGAGATGGGTTCTGAAATATACGTAAGTTTTTGTGCAGGTTCCTGGGTTTATTTATTCAGGAAATTCTGCTTGATCTTCTGCACAACTTTATTTTCCCCTAAGGCCTTCTGAGAGATATGTTGCAGTTCTAGGTGTTCTCTTGTAGTAACAGGAGTAAGGGATGCAACGCTATATTTCATTCTTTTCTTTTTAGGCATGTCCCTTTCACATTCCACAAAATCAAAAACTTACATACAATATCATCAACAACTCCAAATTGATTACTTTGTGACAAGTTTATGTGTTCCTCACTTAGAAGGGTAGTTTCAAATCTTCCTATTCCTGCAAACAACACTCACAAGATCCTTTTCTTTCCTTCTCTTGCAAATGGAGCTGAATTGGGGTTCCATCATTTTTATAACCATCTGTTTGGACTCTTAGTTTAACCTGAGTTTGCTTTTGGGTGATAGATGGTTTATCTACATAAATGGACTGTAGGGCTTTGGTTCGTATCTTTGACCTTTACTAAAAGATTTTTCAGTCTTCCCTGTTCTTGTTTTCTGTGTAACAGATCTTCTCCCCACATCTCTTACAGAAGTGCTTGATTTCCTGAAGATACAGCTCCTTTCTGTTTTGTTCAGTGTTGCATCTAATGTCATCAATATGAAGAAATTTTACTCCCCAGCATAAGACATTTGATAATATACTATTTGAAGGTATGAAATCATGGTCCTTGATAGCTTTTTCAGTTAAGAATTTTCTTCTGCTTAAAGACAGTGAGTCTAGAGACGTAAATGAACATCCATCATGGATGGGATAAAGAGAAGTGGTTTCTGCAGCATACACACATTCTGGATTTTGTATAGGAGAAATTCTACCAAGGTTTGTGCAAATTTAGCTTCCTTTTTATTTAAAATAAGATAATTCATAACTCTGCTTAGAAATTCTTCAACTTGCCCTCTAAGACCCTTAATGTTCTATCACAATTTTTCAGATAACTAAAATACTTTTCCCCAAAGTGGCTTATATTTGGATTTTTCTGATTTGTTGTTACCGGTTTTTAGAGATTTCAAAGACGGTCTGGTTTTTTTGTTTGTTTGTTTACTTTTGACTTGGATTCAACCCTGGAAATGTCATTTGCTATGAATCCTCATGGCCCCAGAGGTCATGGTAGCCACCCAGCACCTAAGGATTGGGTTTGGAGAGAATGTTGTGCAGGGTGGCTGCAAAATGACAGCTCTTAGGGGACTGCTGACAGGCCAGCTGCCTCGCCCATTCCTCATGTCCCCACAGCCTGCTGTGGTTTTAGTTTGACAAATCCTCTGGGGAAAAGGCTGTTCATCCTTTTTGAATTGGTCTAATCAGGTCAAATAAAGACAGCCTTGAGAGTGGGTGATCGGGAGAACTACCAGGGTGGTCAAATAATGATGCTTCTCTATGTTTGAGCCTTCGATGTCACTTCAGCTCTGTTCTGCCCCTCTGATAGATTCCAGGCTTCCGGTTTCCACTGTGATTGTGGGCTGCTCATTTACAAGGGTTCATGGAGCTGGAGAGAGGGGAATGGGATTAGGGTAAATTAAGATGCCATGAGGCTGGCTGGCTCTTCTTACCGAGATTCCCCTATTTTTCTTGAATAAACACTCCTGGAATGGTGCGAGCCTTTGGTTAATTTCCAGGGTTCTGAAAAGGTAGCTTCTGACATTTTTTGTTTTTGTTTTGTTTTGTTTTGTTTTTGGTGTGTGAGTGCCTGTTTCCTTGTTGCTTTTAGGGAAAAGAGAATTTGCAGAGGTCTTTACTCTGCTATTTTCACTGAAAACTTCTCACAGTGCTTTTTGAAATGTGAAACAGTTGTCACACTTTAAAAGTCCTAAGTATGTTTTGATTAATCTGGCCACCTGAAAGAATGATTTGTATCCAGGGGCATCTTATACTAGTTAAGTAGGAATTGGAATTGTTAGGGGAGGGGGAAGACACGCCTATGAGAAGTCCGGGTGAACGGTGGGAATATGGTGCCCAGAGGTGGGCTGTGGATGGGTGCCCAGGCAGGAAGAGAGTCAGGCAGCATGGACAGCAGGCAGCATGTCCTGTGATGATGACGTTCCTGGGTACGTGTGTGCCTCTGCTTCTCCCTGTGGATCCTGGGAGCCTCAGCTGAGGGGGGCTTTCAGGGCTGACCTAATTCCTACCCAGAAAGGACATGACCCAAGCAAAATCAGGTCCTGACTGCTGGTTTCTTGCCCGGAAGCTCCTTGTGCAGTTGAGGTCACTGTTTAGGGAGATGTTCACATAATCGTTGAGCTGCTTCCTCGAAT
Source organism: Dasypus novemcinctus (assembly GCF_030445035.2). Taxonomy (NCBI): domain Eukaryota; kingdom Metazoa; phylum Chordata; class Mammalia; order Cingulata; family Dasypodidae; genus Dasypus; species Dasypus novemcinctus. The sequence continues at coordinate 34,741,446 of NC_080696.1, read as the reverse complement.
TCAGTGTCTCATTTTAGGCTCAATGGTCTTCTCCTTCTGCCAGGGTGGAGGATGCTTCCCCCATTAAATATTCACCAGAAGATGCATGGGAGTTTCCCACAATAAACCTTATTGCTGTTCTAAACCCAACGATTGTCTTCCTTCCACAATGCCTTATTAGTTGGGACAACACTAGGTGAAGATAGTGGAAGATCTGGAAGCAGTGACAGATGTTCAGCAGGGTAGGGAATGGGTGCATCATCCCTGTTTTGTTCCTCTTTGGGATTAGACATCTTATCTACATTTATAATCTCAGCTTCCTCACTTCCTTTCCTTTTCTCCTTAAAATTAGGCTTCTTCCTCCAAAAAAGTGACTCTTATCCAGCACATTGACAATCTCTTTATTTAAAATTCCTTTTCTCTAGGCCTGTCTTTCTCAAGCCTTTCAGAACTGACCACTCAGAACCAGGCTGTCCTTCCTCCGATACTTCTTCCATGCCATCTTTATCATCCCCTTGCTTAGGGAACAAGCCAGTAAAGGCTGGATTCAAGGAAGCTAAAGAGCAGTGGTCGGTGACATGTATTCAGCATCTTACAGGACGTCTCCTTTGGGGTCTCCCAGGCACCTCCACACATAGTGGCCACAGCTAAAGGTGTCATCTTCCTGTTAGAATCCACTCTTCCTTCCACATTCCCAATTACCCTGGGGCTCCCCAACCTGCGACATGGATGGGAGCCACCCACACCCACATATTCCAGTCCTGCCCCCTGACCACCCCTCAAATCTACTCTTTCCTTGTATGGTACATGGCATCTTCATCTTTGTCTAGATCATGGCATCTGCCCCCAACCCCCATGTCCACCCTTCCAAGGGCAAAACAGCAATCATTCTGTAATCCGCACTCATAGGAAGAGTTTGTCCTGCTCAAGACCTTAAAGATCTTCAATGTAATCCTATGGCCATAACCTCCCAGTCCAAGGTTCTTCTAAATTTATTAGTCCCAATGTAATGATGACACATGGCAAGGCACCCAGTGCCAAGAAAAGTGACTTTATTTGATGAGGAACATGGAATGGAGCACATGATTAGTTGGCAAGGAGGGGGAGCAGGTCTCATGAAGAAAAGGCCTCATTGGTCCCAACATTGTGGCCATGTTAATCTCAGGACACGAGTCACCTGTGGGCAGGGCAGGAAGTCAGATGAGCAGCTGAAAATGGTCCTGTTGGGAGAGGACCTCAGTCAGATTGGAAAATCAAGGTCACTGACATGTATTGATTTTGGCCTCCAGACAGAGGGAAGAAGACTGAGACCCTGGCGCTAGGGGTCTTGTCTCAGCCACAGGGTAGGCCGTGTGTGTGTCCATATGTCCATGTGAAATGGAGTGTAGTGAGTCTGCATGTGTGAACACATATGTGAATGTGTGGGTGAGACAGTGTGTGCATCTGTGTGTCTGTCTGAGTGACCAAGTGTTGGTCTGGGCATTTATGTGTGTTCCTCTGTGTGTATCCATGGCCACATGTGTTTGCATCGCGGCTGTGTTGCTGTGCCACCTCCCTCTCTCTAGTTGGCTGTCCCTGTGCCATGTCCCCTACTGCCTTCTCCCCACAACTCCTGGGGACGTTGGGGTGGGACAGAATCATCGGGTCCATTCATCAGAACTCACCAGCTTGGTTGAGGCTGGGACCCTTGAAGGAAGTCTTAGACCGGGGTGGCAATTTGCGTTCCACTGAGCAGCATGTCTGGAGAAAAAAAAAACACTTCAGAGTGGTGGTCTTAGTGCAAAGCAGTGCAGTGTACCCCACATTCCCGCTAGGCCAGAAGCCAGGGGATGTACGTTCTGTAGATCCAAGTGAGCACAGCCACCTCCCACCAACCAGCTCTGCTGTTCTCAGTGCAGGGGCCATTTCGGGGAAGAGGTTCTATACCTCAAAATGATTTGGATAGTTCAGGGTGAAAAACTAAAATAGGGCAGAGTTGAGGCCAGATGGATGTGTCTGCCCTTTGGTTTGCAGGGACAAAGTTCCCTGGCGGAAGTGATTGTTCCTGCAGAGGGGTAGGTAGGGAGGGTTTGTGAGCTGGTACTTACTAACAATATCATGCACAAGGGTGACATCCAGTTTGCTGAGAATGCCATTTACCAGAGGGCACACCTGACCCAAAGACAAAGCAGACAGGGATGTTAAGCACAGGCACCTGTAGGAAGACCCTAAGACCAACAGCATCCCAAAGAGGATTCTTTGGGGGAGATTTTCTATGACTTTTCTGTGGCTAGAAGTGTTTCATTCTAAGCATTCCCTCAGATCACATCTCCAGATTAGGCACAGAAGAAACTAAAGCCATGAGGGAGTTGCAAAGGGCCCGAAATCACACAGCATATCCAATGTTCACTCTCTGATACCACATGTGTTTCTAAATAGGGTGAACTTCTCTGGGAGGGGTGAATTTTTCTTTTTTTTTTTTATGTTTATAGGGGCCACCCAAGCATAAGCTTGATGACTGCTTGTCTGTGGCCATATAGGGCTGGACAAGGAGCTTCCTGGGGCAGGTGCCAATTTCAGCTGCCATGTAGATAAGTGCAGGACATGGTCCAGAGCAGGAACCAATGAATGTATTTTGAAGGATGGAAAGAAGAAACCTGGACCAATTTGTCAATGAAGAGATTGATGGATGGAATTTACTTATCAAACTGAAGGGCTCAGATTAGCTTTCCTCAGGGTCTCTTTCAACCTGAGAAGCCCTAAGATTCAAGGATTGGGAGACTTCCATTTTTGCCACTTACCGTGCCCTGTATCAGATCAGGAAGTACGTTATTCAAGATCTCAGTGATGGTGTCAATAAGATTTTGAACGACGGGAACAGATCTGAAAGACAAAAGCCATAGTATGATGTGGCTCCTGTAGAGGCCCGGGGTTGAGATGGAGAGGTCCTCAGAGGGGCCAATCTGCCCACTTCAATCTCAGCCCTAAACAACTGGAACTGGACCTTGTCCATCACACCCATATGAGGGGAGAACACAAACAGGACCCTTCAAGGGGCAGTTAGGCCCTACACAGCTGTTCACACAGTAGATACATGGTGACCAAATGCACAGTTCCGTAGCATAGTAGGTGTTCAATATAATGCTTTGTAGAATCCCATACATGAGTGAAAAGTGCTTAGCACATGGTTATCATGAAGATTCAGCAAGATAACACCTGTCAAGTATATGCTTTGTGTGATCACTAAATGTTAGCCATGATGAGGATGACTCTTGCATATTCTACATGATTCAGTCTCCCTGTGTGACAGGCACTATCATAACATGAAGCTGACAGGCAACTGTCATAACATGAAGCAAGCTAGTTAGTTTTCCATAGTCATTTTACCCCTTACTGAGACAAAGGTCATTTACATCAATGATCTTGATGGATTCTATCAATAATTTGCTTCCATATTATAGAAAAGTAAGTTGAGACCCAGAGTTAGGGTCAGCATTGAAATTCACTCAGGAAGTCCTCTATATTTTCCCACTCCCCTCTGTGAATCAAGGTTGGCACCCAGATTCTTATTGCCCAGTGCAGTATAAATTTGGTTGGCCTGACCTAAGAAGGAATAAATGACTATTACCCATCGATCTGCCCATCCATTCACCCCTTTATCTATATGCCCATCCTGCCTTCCATCTATAAAAACATCTAATCATCCAACCAGCCAACCATCCAGCCAGCCAGCCCTTCCTCCATCCTCCCACCTGTCCATCTTACCATTTCTCCATCATCCCATTCACCTATCCTCCCACTGTTTCATCTTTCCACCCATCCATCTATCATTCCACCCCGTTACCTCTGCATAGGAGAAGCCATCAATTCCAGCCTCACCCATTAAGCAGGGAGATACTCAGACTGCCAGGGGAGTGAGTGCAGTCACCAAGGACCAAGTGGCTCCCCTGCCCATCTTGCACAACTGAGAGTTCTGCAGTGATGTTCAGCTTTACAGCCAAGTCCAATAGAGTTCCCAACAGGGACCTGCAAAGGAGATGGTTCTGTTGGTATCTGGCCCCACCACACTCCAAGGAAGAAGGTATTTCCTCCTCAACAGAAATGCCAGGCTCAGCTCACTCCATTTTGCCCACAGCTGTCATTATCGTATTTCCCAGTAGGGGAAACCAATGCTCAAAGTTGTCAAGTGAGGTTCCCAACTAATTCAACATAACAATAAATTTGGAAGCTCAGGTCTGTAGATCCCAACTCCCTCTTTTTGGCTACCCATGACCGTAATGTTGTCCCACGGTAAGGCATCCTCCCATCCCCCTTGGCGGACCACTCACGGCTTCACACTGAGATTCAGGCCCAGAGGAATGTTGACATAGAGACGGTGACCATCAGGACTCTGAACAAGGCCAAGTTCCAGCAGCTGGGCATCAGTGACCTTCAAACTGTCCAGAGAGAAACATAAGGTTTACCATCCCCCAAACCCATTAAGGACAGAAGCCACCTTTAACCCAGCATCTCCCAGAAGGAAAGTCTGAAGCAAAAGCTTCATGGGTTCTGAATCACACATCAGTCTTTCCCAACCTCTATACTTGGGCAGATCCTGATACAAACATGGCCCTCTCCTCCTTACAAGTCCGTGAAGTATTTCAGGGACCTTATCTGGCTTATATTTGTGTTTTGCATATCTAACTTATGAAGAAATCTTAAAACGAAAGGGGCTACTCTATATTTGTTGAGTTAGTAGATTGATGGGAGTGTGAATAGACTGATGTATGAGTGCATTGAAGAAAGAGTAAGTGGTTAGATGGAAGGAAGGATGGGTAAGTGGATGAGTGGACATGTATGGGCAACAGGAGTAAAAGCTTTAGTAGGTGTCACTCATCCTGCCATGACCTTCAGTGGTAGTTAACAATGTTTATTATGGGATTCAGGGGAGGGATGTTAGGGAGAATAAAGAAAGAATGGAACTGCATCTCTTCTCTGAGCCAGTCACTGTTTAGGTGATTTTCATTTTCCAGTCCTCCCAACAGAATGTAACAAGCATTGTCATTATGGATTCCTGTTTAGAGAGCTCTCGGGCATCTCACGTGAACCTCCACATGCCCATTCCATGGACATCACGTTGTTCTTAGTCATACTGCCAAGATAATCGTGAAGGGCAACTTACACTTCATTGCTGACACTAAAGGTTACCTCTATTGGAAGAGATTCCACCGGTGGGGAGAACAACATTACTGTGGCATAGTGGAAAGTACCTTGGCTTTGGACTTATGTAGATTAGAACTTGGTTCCTGGCTCTGTATCACTCTAATTGTGTGAGAACTGGCACCTTTCTGGACCCCAGTTTTTCCATCTGTAAACTGGGGATTAAACTCTAAGGATGTCATGAGGATTACTTCAGAACTAGGGACAAGGACTGGTACAAGAGGGTTGGTGGGCCCCCCAGATCGTGAGAAGCTTTTCAAGACCAAGTCCTGGCCTTGCGTTCAGGCTGCTCCCCTTTCTCTCCAGGGCCTTGTCTCCAACTGGTGTACCCTGGTGGATGCCAAGGTCCTATTTCAGGGCAACTCACTCAATGAGGCCATTCAGAATGGAGGTCACGTCCCCAGTCAGGCCCCCAAGCAGGCCAGTCGAAGTGCTTCCTTGAGCTTTCACAATGTCCAGGAGTGGAAGGCTTTTGAGACTGTCCAACAGATTCCCAGTGAGCAAGCCATTGCTGAGAGCTGGAAATGGAAATAAGGGTCCCCGGGGACAGAGCTGATGATTCCAGATCCTCCATCTCTAGCCCTCACTCATCCCTGTCCTCCCACCACTTGACTGTTACCCCTGACCTCCTGCCCACACCTGTGATACTGGAAAGAGGTCAGACTCTGACTTACCACTTGTCAAGCCTCCAGCAAGATCTGAGGGGACGTTGGGCAAAACCGGGGTTGCATCCATGGATGGAGTCTGACCCTGGGGTATATTTTCTTGGGACAGAGCCCCCGTGCTTGGATCCTGGATGGGGAGCGTAATCCCCGGGAGCAAAGCCAAGCCTACCGTGCCATCAAGAATGGCTGTGGTCTGGGCCAGCAGCCCGCAGAAGACAACGAGGCCTCCAACTTGAAACATCTTCTCTCTCGGTATCTGTGGTGAGAATGACGAGTCTCGTATGGCACAGTTAGGAGAGAGGATTCTATAGACCCCTGCCCCTGCCCACCTGGGATGAGGTGGTCTCTCATTTGTCTGCTCCCTAGAACACCAGGCAGTGAGTAGTAACAGCCTCTGAGATCAAGCATTTCCCTGCCAGGCTGAGTGCTTTCCACTTGGTAACTGACTTAATCTTTGTCACAACCCTCACAGCTGTAACCACCATCTCACCCAGGCCTGCATCGGGGAACACCTGGGGCCAACCAAAGCCTTCATTGCATATGGGAACCAGGGGTCCAGAGAGGAGTAGTGATTTTCCCAAGGTCACACAGCAAATCAGTGGCAGGTCTCCTAACAGTTACCTCTCCCCACATGCAAATGGCCACCCGTACACATTGTCTTTTTACGCCTTTCTCCTCTCTCTCAAGTTGACCTGGATGAACTTCTTGGGAAGCCTCTGAGATTGGGCTATTTTTGCTCCAGCCCTTTCCCAGATATGGTTAATCTTCTCACAGGCTGATTTGGTAGCCAGCAAAGAAGTTAGAAACTAGAGCTGATCCCTATACTTTGGAGATGAGTGGCTGATTTGGGCAAAATTGACCAATTGGCCGATTTAGCCCGAGCTCCATCATTATTGTGGTCAGTTGGGATCAAGAGGTCTTTTGCATCCAAAGAACCAGTTGGGGCCCTTCTGGGGAGGTAAGTTTTCATCCAGGGTTCTGCATCTTTTTTGGGCAGCAGACTTTAAGAATCCAATGGAAGCTACGGAGCCCTACTCCTGGAAAAATGCATCCTAATATACAAAGTTGGGTGGATAATTTAGAAGCCTCTTGAATGCTCTGAAACCTCATTGGCAACCTCAGTTTAAGACTCTTGCCTTTGAGATTTTGATTTAGGATATGAATAGCACTCCATGAGAGAGTTCTATCCTCGAAAATTTAGACGTTTACCCTTGCAGCCACGTGCTTCCTATTGCCATGAAATTGCCTGCTGTAGAACATTTCTACATCAATGTGACCAGTCTCCTCAGAAAGCAGAGTGAATGGTTACCCCCCACCTACAAATGGCCAAAAGGAAGTACTGCTTCCTGGAAGTGACAAACTTCCACAGAGGTGAGGGACCCTCTGTGCAGTCTGCCAGGACCCGTCTGGCGGCCAGGAGCCCTGGCATCCCTGCCACCCAGGGTAGAGAGAGGAGAGGAGCAGGAGAGGCTCACCTGGACTTCGGAGAGGTCTTACAGCTGTCTTGGTTGCCTCTTCCCTCTCCTGCTCTCTTGGCCTAAGAGTCAGCCTCTTTTATAGGGTGGGGATCAGGAAATGTTTGATCAGATGATGGGTTTCTAGATCATTCAAAAGTCTACAGTCTGGTGGTGCTTTTCAGGGCTCTCCAAAGTAAATAATTGCCAATCGCATTAGCAGGTTGCCTGGCTAGGCCACTTGGTTGACAAATTAAACAGAGAAAAACTTGAAATGGGGATGTTACTCAAGACTTCGTGGCTTTATGAACAGGGACCCATGCTCTGAGGTGGCCTGGAAGATGGTGTTTGGAACAGCAGGGAGGCAGGCAGCAACCTGGGCAGGACCCTCTGTCTCCAATCTGGGCCCTTTCCCATTCCTGGCCCAGTTCTTTTCTTTGACCCGGGGACTCTTGCTCCCAAAGTGTCAAAAAGAGTAAAACTGAATCTGACTTCCTTACATTTGGGATGTCCCTCAATTCCCGGGTAGGGGTCTTGTGTTTTCTAAGTCCTTGTTGCAGGACAGTCACATGCCAGGGGCCATACATCCTCCCAACAACCCTGGGAGGCTTCCCTGCTCCTCATTTACAGGGTAGGAAACTGAGACTTGTCTAAAGATGCAGAGATTTTGCCGAGCCAGAACTCAAGTCATTAGCTAGTAATAACGTCGAAAGCAAGGTTGACAGCGAGGGTTTTCTGAGCTCTCTCAATGTTGTCCACACAGCATCTCACAGATGCTCACAATGCCCTGGGAGAAGGGGGTAAACATTCCCTCTTGCAAGTGGGAAACTGAGCTCAAAGGGTGAGAGGAGCTGGAGTGCAGCCTACGCATTCCTCCTCCAGTCCTTTATCTTCATCACTGTGCTAAGAGAAGATGCTTCCTCACACACCCACCATTTGATTTCCCCTGTTGGTGAATTTCATGCTCTCAAGCTTCCCGTGTGCCTATCCTGGAGAATTCTTCCCAGGGTCCCAGGCCTAAGGGCCCTTCCTTCTTTTTTTTTTTTCAAAGATTTAATTATTTATTTCTCTCGCCCTCCTCCCCCTTCCCTGGTTCTCTGTTCTCTGTGTCTATTTGCTGCGTCTTCTTTGTCTGCTTCTGTTGTTGTCAGCGGCAAGGGAATTTGTATTTCTTTTTGTTGCGTCATCTTGTTATGTCAGCTCTCCGTGTGTGCAGCACCATTCCTGGGCAGGCTGCACTTTCTTTTGTGCTGGCTGGCTCTCCTTACAGGGCGCACTCTTTGCGCGTGGGGCTCCCCGACATGGGGGACACAGCTGCGTGGCACAACACTCCTTGCATGCATCAGCACTGCGCATGGGCCAGTTCCACACAGGTCGAGGAGGCCCAGGGTTTGAACCGCGGACCTCCCATGTGGTAGATGGACACCATAAACACTGGGCCAAATCCGCCGCCTGAGGGCCCTTCCTTCTTGGTCTTTACCTTTACACTTTCTTCTCAATGAAGGAGAAGGCATCTGTACCACCAGTTGGGTCTTTGGAATCTATTGTACAGATGAAAAAGCTTAAGCACAGAGGCCAAGATCTTGGGCCAGTGAGAGCAGACCTCACTCTGCAAAATCTCACACTTTGTAAGCAAAAGAGTGGAGAGGAGAAAATGCACATTTATTGGGCACCTACTTTGTGCAAGGTGCTTTCCATATTTGAACCTCAACTTTGTCAGTAGTGGTTGATATTGTTGCCGCTTTAGGTGGAGTCCAAGGTTCAGAGAAGGCGGACTACTTCCTAAGGACACACAGCAAGTAAGTGATGGAGTTAGAATTGACAAGTATATCTGACTTTCTTGTAATCAGAGAGCCCTGCTGGAGCCATGCTGCCTTCCCCTCAGGTCGAAACTTGGCTGTGCCTGTGAGAACCCAGCAGATGCCTCCAAGGTACTGGGCAGCAGCTCATTTGAACTCAATTACCCATTCAAGGTGTTCTGGACTCTTCCCACATCCTGTATGTGGTCAGTCATCTGCAAATAAGGGGCCCTGCTTTTTGTTATCTTAGTAACCACTCTTGTGGGTTGGGTCAAGTCACCACTACCCTTGCAGGAAGCCAAAGCAGGTAACTCAAGTACAGCTAGTACACAGCTTACATCCCTGGCTTTAAGTCAGGAGACTGTGTATGTGACATGGCAAAAAGAGGATGTATTTGGGAGCAGAGAGCCCTGACTCAAATCCTGTAGCCATGGGCAAATCACTCTGATCCCTTATCGGGGTATAATGTTTGGGTGTCAAGTAAGAATCTCAGTTCCTCAACATAGATGTTCTTAAAGTTTTCTTTATTTGTCTACAGTTTATTTTAATTCCATTCCAGATGTCATTTTATTGAGTAATGGAAACTTTCCCATTTTCCCTGGGGTTTCCTTGCTGTTCCAGAGGTTTAATATGTGCCAGGGCATTCAAAGGGCCTTGTGCCTCTTGCTGATTGGAAACACCGAGACATGTACTTGTCCCAGATCACCAAGACCCCAACCATCCCTCCTGCCCGAAAGACCCCTTCAGATTTAGCATTTCCTTTCTACTCTGTTAGACAAAATGATTCTATTGAGGATTCCCTGGGCCTCCTGCAGGACCGTGGGGGGCTTCACCAGCCCACCCCCCTGGTCCTCAAGTTAACTGTCTCTCCCTGAAGTCTTGTCACCGCTCCTGGTTCTGGAAAGGAACATGGGCACAAATGGCCTCTATTCTTGAATTGTGCATGTCTGCTTGGATTCTGGAGACTTCCTTCCCTGCCAGGGTTTGCCTAGGAAGTGGCAGGGGCATGGGCACCCATTGCAGCTACAGTCTCTTCAATTGCTCTTGGAATCTCAGAAGCCACCAGTCTAGCATGGGGAATTTTTCTAGTCTTGGGGTCAGGAAGCCTTGCTTAGACTCACTGCAGACTTGTTAGTTCAAGGTCTCCTGTGCTCTGCATTTTGAACAGAACAAAAAAATCCAGGCTTTAAAAGAATTACTTGAAAAATTAATATACTGCAAAATAAAATTTTGCCTTTTGGGGTACGGTTCTATGATTTTTAACACATTTAGTTTAGTAACTATAATATGCCAAAGTCAGAATTGTTCCCATTGCCTCCAAAACTAGTCTGCACTATCCTTTTTTTTCCCTCTTCTTTATATTTTTTTAAATGGTACATTCAAAAAACGTGAGGTCCCCGTATACCCCCCAGCCCACCCACGCCACCGCTCCCACATCAACAAACTCTTCGATCATTGTGGCACATCCACTGCACCCCATGAATACATTCTGGAGAGCCGCTGCATGTGCTATCCTTTATAGTCATATCCCTCCCCCTACCCATAACCCTTGGAAACCACTGATCTGTTCTCTATCACTCTAGTTTTCCAAAACTTTCTCTCTGCCTCTCCTGGAATTGCTCTTCCATGAAGCCACAGGTGCTGTGTGTTCTACCAACCTGAGTAGGGGATGGGTCGTGGGGTGTCAGGAAACATGGAATAGACAAGCTGTGTCACGCCAAGACATTGTTTTTCCACATCGGTGACATCCATAGCTTCCCCATGCCTTTCTCAGAAATGTGGATGGTGCCCCTTTCTTCATATGTAATTGATTGTGATTGCATTTGGGAGCCCATACAGGTGTCCTTTTGTGAATAAAGAGGTCCATTTTTAAAGGCAGATATTTTTTCAAGGGCTCTGGCCTATCCAAGCTCTACTCTCCGGATCTTGGGGTGCTGGCCCTGTTTTCTGGGAGCAAATTTAAAGAGGGGGCTGAGTTTAGGGTGGGCAGTCCTTGGATGGGCTTGGAAACTCCAGTGGCTTTGTTAGGGGGCAAAGGACAAAGGGCTCACAGAGAGGGAAGCCAACATGGCCCAGTGCTTAGGGCCTCTGTCTGCCACATGGGAGGTCTGCGGTTCAAACCCTGGGCCTTCTTGACCCGTGTGGAGCTGGCCCACATGCAGTGCTGATGCGTGCAAGGAGCGCCCTGTCATGCAGGGGTGTCCCCATGTAGGAGAGCCACACATGCAAGGAGTGCGCCCTGTAAGGAGAGCCACCCAATGCGAAAGAAAGTTCAGCCTGCCCAGGAATGGTGCCACACACATGGAGAGCTGACACAAGCAGATGACGCAACAAAAAGAAACACAGATTCCTGTGCCACTGACAACAACAGAAGCAGACAAAAAAGAACACACAGTAAATAGACACAGAGATCAGACAACGGGGTTGCTGTGAGTATTTGATGAACGTTGACCATCCAGCTTGGCACATAACAAGGGCTTCGTGCCTATGTGCCAGGATTATTGTTGCTAGTGGTGTCTTTGTTTTTTTTTAAAGATTTTTAAAATATATATATTTCATTCCCCTTCCCCCCAGCCCCCATTGTCTGCTCTCTGTGTCCATTTGGATTCTTCTCAGCAGCACCGGGAATTTCTCTTCTTGTTTCATCATCTTGCTGCGTCAGGTCTTCATGTGTGCGGCACCACTGAAATTCCTTCAAACAGGCCTCAGGGGGCTCTGGTGGGGGGTCTCACCTCTTCTGGCCATCACTGGCCACTCCTGAGAGGTCCCACCTCGCTAGACTCAGACACTCATCCATGAGGCTTTTCAACAGTTTCACATCCAGCTGCTTGAGGATGTTGTCGATCAGAGGACACACCTGGGCCATCAGCACAGAGAGAAGGGTCGGGTCAGGACTAGAAAGAGGAATCTGGAGTGTCTGTGGCTGGAAGCATCAGTGCTGGGCTTCCAGCAGGAATCATGCCAAGAGGGGCTCCTTTGTATTGAGCACCGACTGTGTGCAAGGGACTTCCAGAGGATTGTCTCCCTCAGACTTCGTGACAACCCCATGAGATAGGGACTATGATGGTTCCCAAGCTTCAGGTGGGGAAACTGAGCCTCAGAGAGGCTAAGTCACTTGCTCAAGCACACACAGCTGGTAGATGGCACAAGTGGAATTTGATTTGAGATTTTTTTCAGGCTCCAAAGCCCAAGGTTTGACACCCTTTTGCTAAATTGCCAATGTATATGCTCTGATTCCAAGACACAAGGATGCCAAGGGAAGATATTTCTACCAGGTATGGGATAACTCTTTCTAGGATCTCTCTGAGTGCAGAGAAAATGTTTTGTCTTTGGAAGGATATCCCTAGAAGGACAGGTGGGTAGACAGAACAGAGAAATACAGGACTTCCCAAAGTCTGGTGCTATGTGTCAGGTACACCTTACAGAGTCATTTACCCCTCAGCCAGCTGCATGTAAGATGGATCATTGTCAACAACAAAGGCTAACCCAGAGAAGGGGGGTGACTAGGCCTGAGGACACTCAGAAAGTAAGTGCTGGTTAGATTAGAAGAACCAGGGTCAGGAGTGCACCTACACCGGTGCCTGTGAGCATCACATGTAGCCTGGGAATTCAGTGATTGTCTGATGAATATACAAGTGGGCATTCACTGAGTCTTAGTTGTATTCAGCATTCTGGGCTTTTGTAGGTGAATTGGACACCAATCCTTCTCTTGAGGGACTCAGAGTCTGTTGTGGTTGACAGATGTGGCCAGCCAGTCTATTTAATCTTCATTAAGCTGTAGTATTTGTCTGGGTCACCACTGTATCCCTTGCATCAAGCCCAGGGCCTTGTACATAGTAGGTACTTAGCAAATATTTATTAAATGGAGGAGAGATGAGATTTAGAAAAGGGCAGGGCACTCTAGTGAGGGATCAGCCTCTGGGAATGCATGGTGGTGTGAAAATCAAGGATGTGTGAACAGGTGGGTCTTTCTAAGAGACAGGAGGGCAAAGGGTTGCAGAGTCAGGCCAAGAGTGAGTGTGGGAGCTTCTGTTTCATCGAGAAGGCATTGGAGAACCACTGGAGGGGTGGAACAGGGACTGGGAGGTGACCAGTTCTCCTAGAAAATCACTTCTGCTGCCAGGTGGGGAATAGATGAAGGAGGTGAGCTGCGAGTCAGGGGAACCTGGGAGGATGCTAGGAACTTGGCAGTGACTAAGGGGTTGGAGAGGAAAGAGGAACCGAGGACCACCAAGTCACTGAGGGGCAGTGGGGAGCGAGGAGGCAGAGCCTGGTTCCTGGGAGGGTGGAAGGACCATCCTGGGATGGGGCACAGGAGGGGGATCAGAGCCAGGGAAAGATGAGATCTGCTCTAGCCTCATCCAGGAAGTGGTGGAGAGGCGAGGCTGCAGCCTGGGAAGTGGGGAAGGGGCCGCTGGTGCCTCATTCAGTTAGGACTCTCACATGGACAATTGCCCATCACCAGATCTCTCTGGCTGAGTTCATCCTTCTCCAGCCAGGATTCAGCCACTATATTCATGTGTGAGCACTTATGTACGATCTTGTTGTTATGGGGCCTGGGAATTAGAGTGAGGAGGAAGAGTAGGAGAATAAGAGCAGAGGAGATGGAAACAGCAGAAGGACCCGGGTTCTTACCTCCAGTGGGGCAAAGGCTCCAGGCGAGAAGCTGGCCAGGGTGCCCCGCTGGCTCTGCATGACTGAGCTGTGCAGCCCACGGGCAGCTGCTGCTGAGCTGCCGGCCCAGACGGAGCCTCCTCCTCTCAGGGCATGGCTCCACACTCCACCCTGTGCCCCGTCAAAGGCCCAGGAGCTGCACTGACTTCTTTCCATCCCTCACTGCCCTTCCCCACTTCCCCAGCTCAACCCATCAGCAGACCATGCTGGCTCCACAGTAAAAGTTTGGCCACTTCCCATCACACTGATATTTTGACCTGTCCCAGTCACCATCACCTCTAGCCTGGAGATGCTCCCACCTTCTGGCTGGGCTCCCTGCCATGATCCTGGTCTCCCCACAACAATTCTCCATGAGGCACCGCAGGGGTCCTAACACTTCCCTGTTCTTTGACATCCTCCACTGGTTTCTCATTGACCTCAGAATAAAATTTGAATCCCCATCTCAGCTGCTGAGGCCCAGTAGAGTCCAGCCCCAGCTTGCCTTGGCAGTTCCATCTCTTACTGTTCTCTCCCTTGCTCACCAGCCATGAAGGGCTTTTTCTCCTTCAATACACCTCACTCTTCCCTACCCCAGGGCCTTTGTACTGACTGCTCCCTCCACCCAACATGCTCTCCTCCTGTCCTTCATGTGCCCACTCCCTTCTCTTCACTCAAGGTTCTACTCAAGGGTCTCCTCTTCACAATGGACCGCTTGATCAGCCCCCTCCCTGTAACCCCTTGCCTAGCTAAATATGTCCTTAAAACATTTCCTTACACCTGAAATTAGTTATTTACTTTCTTGGCCTACCTCACTAACTAGAATGTAAGATCCTGAAAGGCAGGGACCATGTCTTGTTTGTAGCCCAGGCCCTGGTACAAACTAGGTGCTCAATGAATAGTTTTAACAATTGTTAAGGGCATGAATGAAGGGAAGTGATCGTGGCTGCACATCTCATCCAGCAGCCTTGCTGGAGAGAAGGAGGGATTCAAACTAGAGAGAAGGGAGCTCGAGGGCAGTGGGGGCTGTTACAGTGGTGTTGCCGTGGCCCATCTTTTGGACTGCGGAGTCTGAGGACCTTCTTGGGACTGAGCAGAGGAACTGAAATGGAAGGGGGCAGGACGACCACAGTTCTGTGAGTTCAAGCAGAGCAACAAATTGTGATCCGTTCCCTCTGTGCACCAGAGAAGTGGCTGCCTGAGACTTAATCCTCACAACTACTTCTGGAGGGAGGACGTGCAATTATTATGCCCATTTCCTGATGAAAACTCAAGGCTGATGCCCAGAGAGCTTGGATGCCTGGCCCACAGCCACATGGCTATAGTAGAGGAGGGATGTCATGCCTGATAGAAGCCTGGGCTTTTTGGTACCCAGATGTTTACCGAGCCTGTGCTCTGGGTACCATTTTGTAGGTGAGGCTTTGTGGAGGCGAAGCAATTTAACCAAGTTTGGTGGCAGAATCAGGATTTTAAACTCAGACACTTCTATGACTGAGCCTTCACTTCACTTTGCCCTTCTTGATTCTCCACAAAGCCCCATGCAGGGGCCCACCCCACCCCCCATCCTTGCATTGGGCTCTCCAGCCCCTCTTCTGGCACTTTGCCTTCCTTTCCCTCTCACAGGCCTTTTAGGTCCACAAGCCTATACCCTGCTAACCCCCCATCCTCTGACCCAGGGGCCTCTAGAGGCCAAGGGCCACAGGTGAGCAGGAGGTCTCACCTGCCTTTCTGCCACTGCTGGATGTTCATGCTGCAGATCAGCCAGCCCACCACCCACCCAGGGGCCCCTGCCTCAAGTCCTTCAGACTGTCCAGGATTCTGTTCTGGATTCTGCCCTCTGTGTTGTGGTTCATGAGGCCCTGGGCAATAACTGGAAATGGACAGTGTCATGGTAAAGGGGGGGATGGAGTTAAGGGGCCAGAGGCAGCTGGTGCACCACCTCTTGGCTGAATGGTTGGAGTGTGACACACCTGTCTGTGATCTGACTTCCTCAGATATGGGATTATGCTCTGCGGGACTGATATGGAGAAGAACACACACTGTCCCAGCAGAGGGTCTGTGTGTTGGTTAGTAATGTGTCAGTGTGGCTTGTAATGGTGCTCAGTTGTTTGGTCAAGCAAACACTGGTTAATTGTAATACAAGGACATTTCTTGGACTTTAGTCATCAGTAAGTTGATTGCATAGATGGCTGATTACATCTCCAATCAACCAAGGAAATTACCATCAGCAGTGAGTCACATCTTATCCAAATAGTTGAAGGGCTTAAAGGAGAAAGTGATTTCAGCATTCAGAGAAAGAATTCTCTCTCTGCAAAGCTCCACTTTGCACAGCCAACATCTCCTGGGGACTCATCAAGGACTTCCATCAGAAGGCCTGCTTTGCAGCCTGCCCTGTGGAGTTTGAACTTGTGCATCCCCAGGTCAAGTGAGAGAATTTTATAAAATCTCATACAATTTACAAATATCTCCTGTTGTTTCTATTTCCCTAGAAACCCTGACTAATACAATCTGGCAGGCAAGAGCTACGTAAAGGAAATGTTTCCAGTGAAAGTTCATCCAGCCTGGAGCTCAGAGCCTAACATGCAGATCACAATAAATGTGGTTGAGAAAGAAACATAGGTGAGTTAAGAGGGAGAGAATAAATTTAAATGCCCCCACATCATACCTAGAATCAATTACAGGACTGAGTGGAGCATTCTGCAGGAAAGAATGAATTACAAAAAGAAAGGAGATTTTAAAAGGTATGGACAGGCTTAAGTCCTGCCTCTCTCTGCTCTAGACCGCTTTACACAGGATGGGGTCCCATATCTGACCAAGCTCAGTGCTCAACACAGAACACATTTATTTCACTGATTTGACCCTCCCTGTGGTCAGAACTATGCGTTAATTAGTTAGTTAGTTAGTTAGTTTGTTTGTTAATTAGGAGCAGTAGAAACCATTGCTACACACCCCCTCCACCAAGGCTAGCCCCCACACTGCCTTTGACCACATCATGTCTCTGCCACCTACAACAGGAAAGTGTGTCTGGAGTCACAGATCTAGTTTCAAATCTTGGCTCTGTCATCTCTCTGGTCTTGATTTCTGCATCTGTACAATGAGGGCAACAATCGTACCCCTCATAGAGTTCTTGTGAATAGTGAAACCATTCAATCATTTGTTCATCTAACGGGTATTCTTTGATTATCTGATGAATGTCAGACCCTGTAGTGGGCATTAAAACAAACTAGTATTTTGTCTGGCAGGAAAGACATGCATAAACCAAATAGTTCTAAGGAAAATGTGAAACTCTCTTTGCTTAAAAAAATTTTTTTTTCGTTAGGCCAGTAAAAAGAATTTATTGGGAAATGGGGGAAAAGAACAGAGCTTGCTGAGAAATGGGAGAGGACAGAAATATGCATTGAGATTTGGTGTGTTTTCCTTTAGGTTTAGAGACTGGGCATTGGTTTGTGTGGTCACCTTTTAAGCTATTCATCATTCATCCCCTTGCCAATGCTAAGGGGAGGGGCCCCAGCTGTTATCGCTTACCCCACCAATGGTGGGGGCCAATGGTAAGACCTGTTTGGAATATCTGGGGCCTCCCCTTGGCCCTGGAAAGAGTCCCAACTGGTTCCTCAAGGTTGAGGTCAAGGTCTTGGCAGCATCTCACAGCTATGTTGTCTGTCGGTCATGTTGTCTGTCATAAAATTGTTTTTAAAATGTCCATTACTGTTTGCTTTTAACCACTTTTAGTGGTCTTGGTTAATGAGGATAGTAGCCTGGGAATTTGTGAGCAGCAGATGCCAGTAGTGCCTATGCGATACCCATCCACCCTCCCATCCATCCTTCCATTCTCATCTTCCCAGCTGAACCCTGATGTGATCCAGGTACTCTCTACTTCTCCACTCTTCCTGGTCCAGAGGAGGCTTTGATGATAGGAGCCTTCAATGCATGACTCATCTTGGTGACTCGCCCAGGTCCAAAGTGGGCGTGTGACTCAATTTGGTCCAAGCAGACTGAATAGAAGATACTGTGTGCCAAGTTAGGGGAGAAGGTTGCTTTCTCTTTCTCCTACTGGAAAAGAATGAGGGATCCTGGGCCTTCACGGGCCACCATTTTCCTGCCACAATGGGAAACAGCTTGAGGATGAAACCATGACGACCACATGCCGAGCGAAGGACAAAACCTGGACCTGCATGGCAGCTTTGAGCTGTGATCACACCAAACCTGGAGCTCATCCTACCTATGACTTTCAGTCATACAACGCGATAATTATTTATCATTTAAACAAGGTTGAGTTGGTTTTTCTGTGCAGCTAAGCACACTAAATTACACCTGAGAGGTGGGTGGTTGCACTGGTTAATATATTCACAGTTGAAGAACACTTTATACCCCTTACCCCCTCCCCCACGCCTTGTTGTTTTGCTGTCTGTGTCCATTCATTGTGTGATCTTCTGTGTCTGTTTCTTTTCACCTTCTCTACTTGTTTTCTCCTCTAGGCTTCATTGGGATTTGATCCCAGGGACTGCCGATGTGGGAGAGAGTTTTCCTGTCACTTGTGCCACCTCAGTTCCTGGTTTCTAGTGCATTTCACCTCTACTCTCCCCTGCATCTCTCTTTTGTTCTGTCATCATGTCATCATCTTACATCACTCACCGCATGGACCTGGCTCGCTGTGTGGGCACGCCTTTACCAGGAAGCCCAGGGATGGAAACCGAGTCCTCCCATATGGTAGATGGAAGCCCAATTACTTGAGCCACATCCACGTCCCTGTACTTCTTTACCTTCATTGAATTCTCAAAAGCAACTCCATGAAATAATATTTAATTGCATGTATTGTACAAACAAGGAGCCCCTGACCTACAACTACACAAAATATATTTGATAATCTAAGAAAATGGATATATTTATGGCAAACTGTGAAGTGCCAAAGGTATGATGAGGGAAAATGGAAAACATCAATAATCTAGAACCATTAAGAAAGTGAAATAATTGAAAATCTAATTGAAAAGCTTCTGACCTAGAAGCTTTTACCAAACTGATATCAAGAAGTAATTATTAAAGAAAGCAGAAAAAGATAAGGATGCTAAATATTTGTGAAGCTAGTATAACTTTTTATTTTACAAAATAGATAAAAACCACGAAGAAAATGCTGTACATCCATTTTATGTATGAAATATTTGCTAAAATCCCAAATCAATTATTAGCGAACAAAATCTAATTTATGTTATGAAATGCTTATCCCAGAAATGCTAGCATGTGCAACACCAGGAAACCTGCTACTACCACCACATTAATGAATTAGAGGAAAACTTAATTCACTTTTTAGATTTCCTTATAATTTATAGATACCAAAAAACTTTTGTTAAAAGCTAATGATATCAATTTACGATTAAGAAAAATCCAGAAACCTGGGAATAAAAGGCAACTTACTTAATGTGATAAAAGTGATATTCCAAAAATCTACAGAAAACATCACGTTTAGTGGGTAAATTCTAGATACATTCCCATTCCTATCTAGTAAGGGGCACTATCAGTGCTACTTTTTAACATAGTAGTGGATGCTCAGACTACACTGCCAGGGAAGAAAAAGGTAAAAGTAGTACAAGGTTTAGAAAAAAGGAAATTTTTCACCATTTGCAAATGATACAGTCCTCTACATAGAAACCCAATGGAATAAATAATATAAACTATTAAAACTAATAAGAGTTCAAGACTTTTGGGTATCAGACAAATTTTCAAAAATCACTTGCTTTCCTCTAGTTCATACTAGCAAAAACTGTCTAGAAAATATAATAGATAATTAGATAGCACTGGCAAAAAAGCAATGAATTCTCCAGAAGTCAGTTGAACAAAGCCTGTTCCAGATGTTTATAAGATTTAAAGCTCTATCAAGGGACATAAAATAAAAATTTGAATACATTTTTGACCTAACATTGCAAAGATGCCAATACTCCCAAAATTAATAGACAAATTCAATGTAATCACAGTCCAATTACAGATAAGTTATTATTTTTGATGGAATGCAACATTTGGAAGAATAAATAACAATATAGCATTTTACAAATACAGAGTATTTAAAATATTATGTTATTGGGCAGAAATAGACACATAGTCACAAAAAAGAGAGCTCAGATATGAAACCATGTGTGTTTCAGGACTTGATCATTTAGTAGATGGGTTGAGAAAACTGACTCAATATATGGGGAGAATTGAGTTGGATCTCTACCTTATATCATATATAAAACTTGCTCCAACTGGGTTAAAATCCTAAATGTGAAAGGCAAGTACATAAAGTTATGGGTAGGAGGAGTAGACTATGTCTAGTGTAGGGTACAAGAACTTAAAACTCTTCGAAGTCAAACCTGACCATGAAATATTGATAAGTTTGAATATATTCCTGGCCAAAGAGACCCACAAACAACTTAGTAATTGACAAATTGGGAAATATACTGGTAAACGACAAGGAAGCGATGTCAAATGTCAAGAATAGATAAATATTTCCTCAAATTCAAAGAGAATTTTAAAAAACAGGGAAGTGATAAGAAAATGAAGAAAAGATAAAATCAGAGATTTAAGAAGTCACCAAAATGGCTAACGAAATTTTGACAAGGTGCTTGAATCCCCCAGTGATCAGATAAAGTGAAGCAAAAACAATTAGATGTCACTTGACTGCTCACCAGACCAGCAAAAATTAGAAAGATGGATACTCTCCAGTGCTGGGGAACCTGGGAGGCAGGCAGGCTGGTTTATTGCTGGACTGTAGACTAGCACAACCATTCTAGAGGAGAGAGCCTGACAATCTTTAGTGAAATTAAATTTGCATCTGCCTCAGGGCCCTGCCATTTCCCTTCTGGATAATCTGCAAGAGAAATTCTCCCACAGATCCTTATAGCAATATGGTAGTGGGTACCTAAAGACAACCCAAGTGTCTATCCCAAATGGAATGGCCATGTAAACTGAGGTGGATGAACCTTATGGACTTCTCTACACCAGCCCAGAGCACGTGGATCCCAACAGCATAGTACTGAGTGAAAATTGGCAAAATAGTATCATTTCTCTTATCTCTCTCTAATTTTATATAAATTAAGACATCACAAGTTTTCAAGGATGGGTCGTATTTAAATGTGCATATTAAACACATTGTAGTAGCTGCCAATGCAGTAGGGGAATGGAAGTGTGATAAGAGATGTAGGGGCAAAATAACATGAAAGAAAAGAAAGCAAAAGAGGGGTCTTGCAGTGATTGATGATGATGATAAAATGCTCTGAATTGCCATAGGATTAACTGTTCACTTTTCTGTACCTGACATCTAAGAGAACAAACAAAAGTAGAGGGTCAGTGACTGCCCCAAGGTCACTCAGCAAGTGCGTGGTGGGTCCCAGACGATGCCCTCCCCTAACTCCTGTGGGCAGCAGGTGGAGGAAGAGGCTTAGCTTACTTCTTGCCAGGGTGGATCCACTCCCTGCGTGGGCTTGGCCAGGCCAGGCCAGGGCTGCCTGTGTAGTGCTGAGGACATGGCCAGCAGGCTGAGGAGGATGAGGAGCCTCCAGAGTGGATTCATCTCGGGTTCTGGTACCTGCTGCCAGGAAGAGTCAGGTAGGAATCAGGCAGATGGTGGCAGAGTGGTCGCCCAGATGGATGGGCTCATGGTTTTCTGCAGGAGGATGGCACCAGAGATAGCCCCCAGCATGATTTAGGGAATGTTATGATTAGCTGCAACTGGGGTCTACTCACATGGTGAGAGCAGCAGCTGGAAGCCTAGGAGGAGGCCTGGACTCCAGGGGGAGACTTTGTTGCTTGGAGACATCCAGCAGAGCCCACAGTTGAGTCATCCACCAGGAGCGCTCTCTCAGACATTGGCACAGGCTGGCTACTGGTGACTGGTGAAAAATGGATGAATGAATGAGTGAGAATGGCAAACTTGCGGCTTTCTGATGGGTAAGATCATCCTCAAAGCTTACCACGCTGTTCACATGCTAGAAAGTGGTGCTAACGAATGTTTGTTGGGTAACTAAACAACTGAATAAATGAGTGAATGAGGATGGCTGGTCTCTGAATCCCCCACCCCACCCCAAATTGTGAATTTCTTAGGGCAGATATGAGTTTAATGAAGCCTCACATCCATGGTGCCTCTTGTGATGCTTGCTACATGAAAGTTACAATGAGTGTGTGTTAAATGATACAGATGAGTGAATGAATGAGTGGAAGGATGGGTGAATGGGTGAATGGATTCTGGAGAGATTAAAGGAGGGGCACAGAGAAGCATGTGGCCAAAGCATTGGGTTTATCTTGGAGAGAATTCAGCGCAAATACCCCTGTCCTCCCCATCTCAAGAAATGGCACCACAATCCATCCAGTAGCTCTGTCCACAGCCCTGGGAATCATCCTCAACTCTTCTTTCATCTTCCATTGCCATCTGTCAGGAAATGCTGTTGCTTCTGGAATCTGACCACTTCAACAGCTTTGTCATCCACCAGCATTGGCCATGAATTATTGCATGGGTGTGCTGATTCGTTTCCTAGCTCTGCCCTTTGCCCACCTACAATCTCTTTTCCACACAGAAGCCTGAGAACTCATTTGAACACGTAAGAGCATGTCACTCCTGTGTCCCAAACGGTTCCAAGGTTCCCATGGCATGGAGCAAAAGCCAAACTCAGGTACCTTCTGGGCCCTGCAGGGCCCCCTGCTTTCTTGACCTCACCTCCTACCACCCTCTCCCTCACCTGCTCCACTCCAGCCACAACAACCTCGGGCACAGGGGCCCCCAACATTCCATTGCTGTGAGCTCTGAGACAAAGGCACTTTCCACTGTCTTCATGCCAACCTGTGGGGGATGTGCGGGGTCCTGCCCAGATAAGACATGATAACGTTCTTTGAAAATTTCACAAAAAACCCTGGGGCCATTCTTGGTCATTTCATTTCTGGTTTCATAAGATATTTTATCCTAAACATTAATTCAGGGCAATGACTTTCTCCCATTTGAGGTCCTCTCCCATTCTTTGGGAATGTTTGTAGAATATCAGTTACTGTGAAATGTACATTTCCTTCCTGATCTTTTGTAACCAGTTGGGTTTTGTTATTTGTTGTCAAGGAAATGGAGAAGAATGGTCAGTGTACGAAAGCAGAAACTGGTTGCCATTTGGATTTTCGGGTGTCTTACCAACTGGTATGTGTGTGGGGTGTCAGACCCATCAGAGGTTGTGGATCTCAGGGCTACGGAGTTTAAAGAAATGATGAAGAGGATTGTGTGGACTTTGGGGGCTTGATGCAGGACTAGGAAGATAGCTACAGCATAGAGAGGGGCCACCCTGGACCTATAGCCAGGTCGATGCAGAATCAAGTGGCACTAAGACAATGGGTTTAAATGCTGGTGCTGTCTCTTGGAAGAGTCAGTTTCCAAATCAGTAGAAGGAAGGTGACAATTGTGCAGTCTTCAAGACTGCAGCAAGGATTAAGGGGGATTATGCTTGGATCAGTGCTGAAAAATTGTGGTGTTATCATCACTGTCAACCTCCTCTTCGTCTCTCTGAACTTCAGCTCCCTCATCTGGTGGAAGCTGATGAAGTAAATGACAAAAAGCATCGAAAGTCCAGAGGCAGAGCCTGGGACCCAGTAAGTGCAAGATGCATAAAGCAGCTGCCTCTAGAGAACACTTTCACAGGTGAGAGTGGGCCTCTTTCAGCACCTCTGGTGGGCAGGAACTACCCACTGGAGCTGAAACAACAGCGAACGACCAAGCCTGGAAGGAGTTTTTGTATGACATTAGGTGACAGGAGTTGCTATCTTTCACTGGACAGAGAAACCAGCTAAAATGGTTGTGCTCTGACGAGTGCCGACGCTGAGGGCTCTGGGGTCAGGTGGAGAGCAGCCAGGCAATGCCTCGCCCTCATGGAGCACATGTGTCCTTGGCGAGGCTGACAGCCTTGGCCGTCCCTGCCACTGGGCATCTGATGAGGAGGCATGACAGGGTTGTGAAGGGGGTGGGAGGTGCCATGCGAGGGTACGTGAGGGGAGACCTGGCCAAAGGTGGAGGCAGGGAGGACAGACCACCCTGAGGAGGCACAGCTTGGGCTGACCTTTCTGTGTTGGGTGGCAGTGGCCGTGCTAAGCCTGCTCCGTGCAGTGTCTGCTTCCATCCTCACCCACACAGGTAAGCAGACAGGGACTCAGAGAGACCCTGTGGCCTGTCTGAGGTCCCAGGCAGGATGAGGCCATACTGGCATCCCAGCCACTCTCACCCTCCCCATATGTGCCCAAGAAGCTAATTCCAGGGAGGTGGAACCAACTGACACCCTGAAAACTCACCTATTAGCAAACTCCTTACTTTTTCAAATTGCCTCCTTCAGAACATGATTCTTTAACTTTTTTTGGGGGGGGGTGTATTTTGAAAGTGTGATGAAATTTTTCGTTTGTCTTTCCAGAAAAATAGACCTAGTGCTAAAGTGTTGCTAACAGAACTGGGCTTTCCATGGTCCTCCAGAGGCCTGCCCATTGACATGAGGTTAAAACTGGCTTTCAAGGAGTTTGACTTGGGAAACGTTCATGTATCTATCCATTATTCAATCATTATTTGTTGTGTGCCAGGCACTGTGCTTGGCTCTAGGCAGAAACAGACACCTGCTCTCCAAGGCAAGGTACAATAGGGGACCTCAGGGACGATGGCAGACAAGAAAGATTCAGGACTCTCTTCTCCACAAAAACAGCTAGAGGACAGGCTGAAATAGCCTAGAAAAAGATCTTCTAAGGTTTGGGACACCAGGAGAAGTCTGTACACTGTCCAGAGGAGAGAGCGACAGAAGAGGGTTATCATGACCACAGAACTGTGAGGCCAAACCAGTGGTTGCTGCTACTGGCACCCTCGTCCACACTAAAGACATTTTAGAATGCTCAGGTCTCTGGGCCTGTGGCTACCAACCAGAGGGCCCCAGGGATCCACCACCCCAGCAAAGGGGAGAGAGAGGGACACAGGTAACTTTGACTCAGTTTCTGACCCACAAATTTGGTCCAATGTGTCCCATGAGCCCTTCCAGGCCAGGTGCGGCTGCCCCATTGTCTGTCTTGTGAGCCAGCAAGGGACTGGAGGGGAGTGGAAATATTTCTTAATCAGGCCTGCCAGAAAAGGCTGGAGAATGTTTCTGAGAAAGTTTGAATGACAAGGCTCTTAGCCTCCAGGCAGGAACCTCTATCACATTGATTTGGTCTGTGTTGCCACAAACACACTCCAACCAGGCATTGAACTGAGAGCTGCTAAAAGGTGCCATCTTCTCCCAGGCCAAGGAAGTACATGTGAGAAAATTAAAAATAAATAAGGCTTTTTTTGGCCTTTATGTCCTCCTCCTCCAACGCCCTGGGAAGTCACAACGCAACCAGTTACTAGGTCCAGAGCTCAGTTTTGGGCAACAAACCAAGACAATCCTAATTATCGAGCTCAAAACAAGAATCAAAAGGCACAAGTAACACAGTGGCTCCTGTCACTAAATTCACATGAAAGAGAAAGAAATTGAGCATCTGAGTAAACTTCATCCTAATCAGATGCCTAGACATCAAGATGAATTGAACAAAATAATCACCAACTCTAATAAGGGGGAAAAGCAGGCTGTGAGGGCAGGAATAGGAAGGAGGCCACCGGAGGTTGGGGATCAGGAAAGGTGTCTCAAAGAAGGAGGCATTTGAGCAGATTCCAGAAGGTACAGATGATGAGGGAGGGCACATCCCATGCTGGCATCCACAGGTGCCAAGGTCCTCAGTTGGGCAAGGGCTTGGCAGGTTGGAGGAACAAAGGACAACTACTGTGGCTCCCTACTGGGTGAGCAGCCCCATGGGTGAGATTAGAAGTGAGCGTCCATGTGCCCAGGGAGAGCCCTCGGCTGATGTCCAGGGCTGCAGGGAAGGGTGGTGCAGAAGGACAAATAGCAAGACCTTCCCGGGCAGAACCCAGGGCAGAGAGCAGGCCTGGGTGCACGTGTGCCCTTCCGCGGCCTTCGGGACTCTCAGGCCATAGGTCCCTAGCCCAGGGCAGAGGGTGTGGAACTCTAGGGAACAACACAAGGGTAGAAGCATAAATTGCACATTCCTGCATGTGTTTCAGTAGGATCTGGGGTGGGCCCAGGAGCTTGCCTTGGAGCTATCACCCCAGGAGGATGATTCATGGGTTTCACCCATACTTTGAGCATCAACCTTATGACAAATTGAATTTGGTTATTCGGTTAATCATGTATCTATTCCATTCAGGACTTTTCTTCGCAAAAAAAAAAACAAACATGTATTTTTTAGCAATGTTAGAGTCAATAACTAGGGACTAGAGACTTGAACTTTAACCCAAAGGCCAATTTCCTTAAAATAGGGTGTCAGGCACCTTACTTGATGGAATATCAGCTTTGACAAAGGGTGATGATGACACCTCTTCTGAGTTCTGGTGTGGACTGAAAAGAGGCAAGGGAAAGAAAAGTGGAGTTTTTGAGGATGCGGCAGTGCTATTTTGGGAAAGAGACACTTATTAAAAATGCAGATTCCTTGGCCACCTCTGAGCCATTGAGTCAGAAACTCTTGGAAGAGGGAGCTGGGAAGAGGCTTCTGAGAAATTCTGAAGCACATGATGCATGAACACTACTGAGCAGAAATAATATGAATGAGGCCAGTGAATATTTATTGAGGTACAGGGGCCTTGCTTGTAATCACCTTATTTAATCCTCAACACCACCTTTTGAGGTAGGTGATGTTATAATCAGCTCCCCTTTGCAGAGGCACAGAAAGGTGGGTTAAATCCCCAAAGCCACCCAGCTGGAGAGGGCTTTGACTGGACAGGAGCCAGGAGCCTGCAGGAGAGAGCTCGGAGGCCTGGTCACTCAGTCCCCACTAACCCTCACATCCCACACTCCACTCTGCTCCCCAACATCTTTCCACATCCCACCATGAAGGCATTGCAAGGAGAGGCATTTCAAGTCATAGCAGCAAGCTGACACTGCCAGGCTTTGCTCAAACACTCTTGGTGGATTGACCAATTGATTTGAATAACCCTGTGAAGATTGTGCGGTTATGCCCATTTCACAGATGCAAAAGCTGGAGGCAAAGGGAGATGGTGGCATTTGCTCACAGACACACAGCTGGTGAGTCTGTGGCCAGGATTCCAAGCTTGCCTGGCTCTACTGTGTCTATCTCATCTCTGGATAAATTCAGTCATGGACATTGCCCTGCATCCCGGGATCTGCAAGCTTGTCTTTCCAGAGGTGTTTCCCCTCATAGTCTACAAAGGCCACTAGAGAATATGGGACATTCTCGGCAAATACTGAAGATTGTCAGTGAGCTGGAATTGCCCCATCAGTGGAGTGAAGAATGTAAGTTTCACCATAGCCATGAACTCTGAGGACCTCAGAGGGCAGGAATGGACTGGCCAAGCCCAGGGCCTTCCTTGGGACGATGTTCTCAGAGGAAAGGAAGAAGAGTGGGCTATGAGCGGTGACCAAACCATTCAGAGCCACACCTGCCTTAAATGTCAGCCAGCAGGGAGGAGGAAATGTGCTTGAGTCCTTGCCCTTATCATGCCCATCAGACCTTTGTTTGATCAATAAATTAATTATTCCAACAACTTGGCTTGCTTCCTCTTCCCTGCCTAGGACTGCCTTTTTCATCAGGCACCTGGCTTCCTTTCCTCTTTCTTCTCTTTTCTACTCTCAGTTCCCATTCCCCCTTGTATTATAAACAAACAGATGTCACTCAGAATTTGCTATTTTTGCTTTAACTGATCCTAAATTCTCATGATTGCTGAGAGTGGCTGCACTGGGGGGCTCTGGGACAGGGATAGGGGTCTCTGGCTGGCAGGAACCTTCCCCGTCCTATCATGTGTTCATGGCAGCTCCTGAAAGGTAGACTGTTTACAGTGAGTCAGTATATTTTACTGATAATCGCCCTGTACCAATAATCGAACAAAATAGATAAAACCTCCATCCTTATTGAACCTACGTTCCAGCAGGAGAAAAAGGCAACAAAGAAGTTAAGTAAGAATGAAAAAAGATGACTTCATAGAGAGATTGGTGCTCTGAAGAAAATAGAATAATGGGATGGCACCTTGAAGGGGTAGAGTGCAGGGGTCCCTCTAGATGGGCATAGGGTCCCTCTCAAAACAGAGACCTGGATATTTACAAAAGACATGTGCAGATTAAGAGGCACAGCATTCCAGGCCAAGAGAACTGCGAACAGGAAAGCCCTGAGGTAGGAATGAGCTTGGCATGTTGTGGGAAGAAAGCAAACAGGTGGAACCAGAATGCGTGAAAAAGGGGAAGAGCAGTGGGAGATGGGGCCATGGATGGGTGTTGGGAAAGATCAAGTGTGTCCTCACAGGTCATGGTGAGGACACTACGTTTTAGTCTAAGATAGACAAAGATTTGAATTCTGATAGCTGATTCCTTCTGAATCTGTTTCCCCAATCTAACAAAGGAGGTTTATCACGCGGATTAAATAAGAATAGGCACAGATAACGCCTGGCAAGCAGTAAGTGCCCATTGAGAATGTATGTGGCAGAACTGGGAACAGAGGACTGCAGATCTCATGAGTGGCAAGGCCTTGGCTGAGGCAGCCCGCTCACTCTGCTTCTTCACCATCTGCAAATAACATGTCCAACGTCCTTGAGGTATTGGGGCATTTAGCCTGTGGCCAAAGTTCAGAAGACATGGGAAGCTGAGGGAAACAGAAGTGGAAGTGAGGTCTGATGAGGAGATCCTGGAATGTTCCAAGTCAGGAGGCAAGCTCTGGGGAAGGAAGTGGCTGGGAAACACAGGAATGGCGAGGGACCAGCTAGAAAGGGCAAGAGAAGCAGATAAGCCTCATGTCTATGGAGCTCTCTCCAGCACCAGTCAGGGGATGTCTCCCTCCACATCTCTTGTTCTGACCTGCCCTGGAGGCAGGAGAGGTTGCATTCTTCTGTGGTCTGGGTGGTTTCACCAGCTCCAACCCTGTGCTATGTTGGCCTCACTCATTCCAATGACGACAGTGAAGCAGAAAAGAATCCACACAGGTAGAAAGGTCGGAGGCAGTCTGTTTGTTGGACTTACCCTGGCCAGCTGACAAGGCGTTCAAGAGGGTCAACCACCACATCACGGAGCCAAGAGTGACTACAACTTCAAGCAGGAGAATTGCATCCATCATCCATGCGGAATCTAAGTCCCCTCTTAATGTAGAGGGGGACTGGATATAAACATCCCAGGGTCCACAGGATGGAGGAAGAGAGTATGGATTTGAGTGGACTTACTGGTGATCTGCTGGGGAACTATTGTGATTAGTAATGGACAAAATTATAGTGATGTGGAGAGGGTGGTCATGGTGGCTGCAGATGGTAAGGAGAGAGAAGAAAAGATATGGTATGGGGGCATTTTCAGGATTTGGGGTTGTCCTGGGTGGTGCTACAGGAACAGATGCTGGACGTTGTGTGTCCTGCCGTGACCCACTGGGTGAACTAGGGGAGAGTGTGGACTACAATGTAGACCAGTGTCCATGTGGTGCAGGGGTGCTCCAGAATGTATTCGCCGGGTGCAGTGGATGTGCTGCGATGATGGAAAGATTGTTTATGTAGGAGGGGTGAGGGGGGTATATGGGGACATCATATATTTGAATGTATCTTTAAAAAGAGAGAAGATAAAATACAATACATGTACAATAAAAGTTATGAACACAAAAAAAAATTTAAAAAAGAGTCAGAGCAGGCAGAAGTGGGACCAGCTTCAATGCATCAATTTCTCATGGTGTGATTTTGGGCAAATCACACATAGAGTTTTTCTTATTATTTAAATATTTTTAAAGGATAATTGAGCATTTAAACAAAAATAACAATGTAGTACGGGGTTATAATATATATATATATGCAAGAAAACATACTTATGATACATAAAAGTTAAAAAATAAGAACAATATATCAAAGACTAGGAATTCTGGTACTATTTGTGAGGTGATATAATATAATCTGAAGGTATACTATCATATGTTAATACTAATTGTTAGGTCAAAAGCCTAAAGCAACCACTAAAGTAACAAAGCAAACTCTTTTAGCTCATAAGACAACAAAGTTGATAAAATCAAATGAACTCTCAGTTGCTGTCACTTCTGGGTTGGCCTGTGAGAAGCTTGGTAACTCTCTCCAGAAAAACAGCCACTTAAGTACTAAAAAAGATTGAACAAAACAAAACAACCAGTTAGCTTCTGGAAATTGTCCTGAGGGCATACAGCAAATGGAGAAACATTTATTCAAGGAAATTGAGTCTGTGCATTTGAGTCACAACATGCTCCCATATCTACACCCCAGATAAGTGTCATGAAGGTGAGTTCCAGGTTTGTATAGTCAAAACACTGGGGCTTCCTCTCTCCCCGGCTCCCAATCTAGGGCTGTAATTTTAATCCAGAAGAAGCATACCACTAGAATCTCACACGACTCTGAGCTCAGTGTTGCATCAGGTGTAGCTAAGAGGACTATGGCTTCAATTCCCCACCCGGACCCGACATGTACAACAGATGTTCTAGCCCAGACATGACAAACTGAGAACACTGGGTTCCAATTGCCCTCATATCAGCTCGCTTGTAGGGTAAAGATTCCACACATGGAGTGAGAAGCTGTGAAGACCAGTGGCTACAATGCCCACCCAGAGCCCCACTTACAGAGCAGGTATGCCACTATGGGACAGTGGACTGCTGTCCCTGAACCCAGCTCCAGTGGTAGAGGCATGCTGTAAAAACAGGAAGATGTCCCTAAAGGGACTGACTCTATTTGGAACAGAGCCTGGGGAAGAACCTGCCTAAGGGCATTGGCAATAAACAATGGAAATTTTGGTTTTAAGCAAATGATAGAGAAAATCAACAAAATCAAATGCTGGTTTTTATAGACGACCAATAAAATAGAAAAAACTCCAGTCAGACTGATCTGGAAAAAGTGAAAAGACGTAAATTATCAGGCATGAGAAGGCTGACATCATTACAGAACCTACAGATATTGAAAGGATAATGGGATATATGTGAACAACTTTATGCCAATAAATCCAACAACTTGCTTAAAAGAGACATACCACCAAAGCTCACTCCAGAGGAAATAGATAATCTGATCAGTCCTACCTCTATTAAACAATTTCCATTTGAAGAGAAAACCTTTCCACACAGTAACCTTAGGCCCAGACAGCTTCACTACTGTACTCTATCAAATATTACATTCTACTCGAACTATTCCAAAAAACTAAAGAGGAGGGAATACTTCTGATATAATTCCACAAGGCTGCCCTTATTCTGATATCAAAACCAGACAGTCATTACAAGCAAAGAAAATTCCAGGCCAATATCTTTCATGAATTAAAATCAAGGCTGAGTAGGAGAGAAAGTGGGAGCAGGAGAAATTCTGCCTGTAGACAAGGCACCCAGCAGCTCTAGGCCTTGTTGAAATTTCAGGCACACAGGTTTATAAGCATAGTCATCAGTATCAAGGGCTCACTATTGGACCTTCCTTCTTCACTGATCTTGGCCCTTGCACTTGGGTGATTTTTGCTGTTCCATTGGGGAATGTGACAGAGCTCCCCCTGGAGGAATAGATTTAGAACTGTGATATAACAGTAGCAGTCAGCCATCTTCCCTTCCCAATGACCTGCCTTATGGATTTTGGCCTTGCATAACCAATCCCCATAATCACGTACGCTAATTAATTGCAATAAAGCTCCCTCAGGCCCAACCTGTGCTTACTTCTTTTGTTTCTCTGGGTGAACTCTGACTGATACTAGCATTATCACCTTTTCATCCTTAAGTTTAAATTATGGTATTTCTCTATGAAATTCCCCCAGTGAAGTAGTATTGCTTTAGGTTTATTATCCTGAAGAGGGAGAAAGCGCCAGGAGTTTTCTACTTAGACTTTCCTACAAAAAAACTTTAACTCTATGGATCAGAGATTCCAAATGGGCATTCTGCCAGTTCCTTACCATATGCATTTAGGAACTGTTGAAATAATCACAGAATCAGTCCACAAAACTATGAGGGACTTTTGAATCAAATTTGTGCCAGAACTCCGTTTAACACTTGACAACAAGCCATGTTGACTATAAAGGTATATAAAGGACTATAAAGGTGTTTTGGGTTCCTGGGAAATTGCATAAATTCAGAGTCAGTATCACATGTCTCTGTAAGTCCTGGGCATTTCCTTTTCCCAGTGCACCACAACTCTAATAAATGACAACAGGTTCATTTGGGAAAGACGTGAAGATTTATAGCATATGCTTGTGGCAGTATTACAGGATCATTTGCCTCTCCTTCAATCAAGAGTGTTATTTTTCATTTTTTGAACTGCCTTAGAAGTGGAAATTGGGTGAGAAGCTCTGACTCTCCATTGTGGTAACCCAAGGCAGGTTTCTCCAAAACCAGAGATTTTTCTGATCAAGTAACATTTTATTAGGGTGTTCCTCTATTTCCTTTCTAGGGAAACTGTGACCAACTCATCTGGTGGATCAAATATTCATATTGCCCATTCAACCTTCTCGTTCATTATAATCAATATGCTATCTTGCTTCTGCCAGTTGAGCTTTGCCACTCGCCCTCTGCTACTGTTATATCACAGTTCTAAATCTATTCCTCCAGGGGGAGCTCTGTCTCATTCCCCAATGGAACAGCAAAAATTACCCAAGTGCAAGGGCCAAGACCAGTGAAGAAGGAAGGTCCAATAATGAGCCCTTGATACTGATGACTATGCTTATAAACCTGTGTGCCTGAAATTCAACCAGACCTAGAGCTGCTGGGTGCCTAAGAGTTACCTACTGAGAGCCTCCATGTTGCTCAAATGTGGCCACTCACTAAGCCAAACTCAGTATGTAAATGTATTCAATATCTTCCCCCCAGCATGGGACATGACTCTCAGGGATAAGCATCCCTGGCACAAAAGGATTGTTACCAATCACTAACTGGTGATTCAACTAGAAAAAGACCTTGAATAAAAGGGGGAAATGATATGGGAAGCGGACTTGACCCAATGGATAGGGTGTCCGCCTACCAGATGGGAAGTCCATGGTTCGAACCCTGGGCCTTCTTAACTCATGTGGAGCTGGCTCATTTGCAGTGCTGATGCATGCAAGGAGTACCATGCCACACAGAGGTCTCTCACATGTAGGTGAGCCCCACGTTCAAGGAGTGCGCCCCATAAGGAAAGCCACCAAGCATGAATGAAAGTACAGCCTGCCAAAGAATGGCACCGCACACTTGGAGAGCTGACACACCAAGATGATGCAACAAAAAGAAACACAGATTCCC
Organism: Dasypus novemcinctus; assembly: GCF_030445035.2. Classification (NCBI taxonomy): domain Eukaryota; kingdom Metazoa; phylum Chordata; class Mammalia; order Cingulata; family Dasypodidae; genus Dasypus; species Dasypus novemcinctus. The sequence continues at coordinate 34,708,485 of NC_080696.1, read as the reverse complement.
GGTGCTGCTGATATGGATAGAAATGGTCACAGAAGAACACACTGCGAATGGACACAGAGAGCACAAAACTTGGGTGGGGGGAAGCAGGAGAGAAATAAATTAAGAAATAAATAAATAGATCTTTTTTTAAAAAGATGGAAATTATTAAGACAAATGAGTTTATATTGCTAAGAGTCTTCAAAAAAGAGTTGGGAGGTCATCAGAGGGGTTGCACTTATGCACGCCTCAGCAGGATCCCAGAGACAGCAAAAGTAGATGCAGCCCTGGGTACTTGTGGTCTTGAGGGCTATGAAGACTCAGAGGTTCTATGGTCATGGTGGATGGCTCTGGATTTCTGGATTACTTTGGAATTTGTGTTCCTGAGTGTGATAGAGTTGGACTCAGATGTGACCTTTCTACACATGCCTCTTCAGTCACTTTTACTGAAATTATGGCTTTTGGGGTTAGTGTATACTCAGGAGGCTTGAATCTCTGGACTGGCCATTTGTCAGCTGGGCCCTGAGCCTCAGCAGAGTTGTATCTCCTATTCTCCATTTCATTGGATTACCCAGGTCAGCTAATAGGGAGGTGAAGATTGTCAACCACCACACCAAGGAACTGAGAGTGCCTACAACTCGAAGCAGGAGAATCGCATCCATCAACCATGTGGGATATAAGACCCCTCTCAATATAGAGGTGGAGTGGACATCACCATCCTGGAGGAATAAAATATGGATTAAGGTTGAATTATTGATATTCTACTATAGAACTATTGTGATTAGTCATGGAAGAAACTGTAGCATTGATGTGGAAAAACTGGCTATGATAGTTGCAGAGGGGAGGGAGAGGGAAGAAGAGATGTGATGTGGGGGCATTTTCAGTACTTGGAGTTGTCCTAAATAATACTGCAGAGATACATACAGGACATTTTATATCCTGCCACAACCTGCTGGAAGTATTGGGGGAGTGTGTGAACTACAATGTAAACTCTAATCCATGCAGTGCAAGCAGTGCTCCAAAATGAATTCACCAAATGCAATGAATGTGCCACAATGATGAAAGAAGTTTTTGATGTGGGAGGATTGGGGGTTAGGGTGTGAGGTATATGGGGACCTCTTATATTTTTTTAATGTAACATTCTTTGTGATCTACATATCTTCAAAAACAAACTAGGAAACAAACAAAAAGAAATGCTTTTGAGCTCTCTTTGAGGGTGTGTGTGAACCAGGTCACAACTTTCCTACTATATGGCAGCTGTGTCCACTGGCACCAGCAGAGGCTCCTAATGAAGTCAGTTTGCTAATCTCTTTGTACCTTTCCTAGACTCTGTAACCCTCTTGGACTTGAATGTTTTACTCTTTGCCTGTCTTGAATTCCTGAAGTTCAGTAGGGGAACTGGGGGGCCCATGAGATGCCTCCCTTGAAGTCACCCACAAGAGTGTATGTTCCTGTGTGAACACTTACTACTTAGTCACCTAAGTGACTTCAGGAGAGGAGGAGGAGGTTACAGTTAGGAGCCCAGGCCTTGGAGTGGGTGAACGGGGAGACCCACCCGACCAGGGTGCATTGTGGGAGTGTGTTGAACATCAGTGGCATTCAGAAAGCACCCCCCTCCTTTGACCTAAACTCTATTTTCAGCACACGCTGCTCCTGGGCATGCTCTGAGAGAGTCCATTCCAGGGTTTCCTCACAGAGTGGGGCTGCCTTCTGACCTGTTCCACTTTTTCCCCACCTTGTGAGTCTCCCCACAAATGGTATCGTTGGCCATTCCTGCTCTCCACACCCACTGCCCATTCCTCACCTCTGGCCCATCACCTCTTCTGGCACAATTGCAGTAGTCTCCTCACTGGCCTCCTTGCCTCTGACTTGACCCCCTCAAGCTTATCCTCTGCATTGCAAGAACCACCTTTCCTCTCCCCAATATTTCATTGTGGAAAATTTGAAACACGGGGTGACGTTAAAGGAATTTTTGCAGTGGAAACCATGTATCTATCACCTAAATTGCACCAATAACTTTTTACAGAACTTGTTTTATTACATATCCATCCATCCATCCATTCATCCATCCATCTTATTATTGTTTTTGATTAAGTTTTTTTTTCATAATCATAAACTTTGCAATCCAACTACACTAGGAAGGGGAAGAAAAGGTGGAACCCAAGGAACTGTAGTGAGAGCGCAGCGATTATGGATACTGAGGGTGGACAGGGGGTGGTGGATGTTCTCCTGAGCTGCTGGAGGAATGGTCTGATGGTTAAGAAAAAGCACAAAGGAAATTTCTTGTATTTGTCCACAGGTGGCGACAGTGTCCGCAGTTGCCGGTCTTGCCGTTCCTGGACCCAAAGTGTTCCATGGCATCCACAGTACTCACACCCTCTGTCACCCTGCCAATGACCACATGCTTGCCATCCAACCACTCAGATCAAAAACCAGAAACCCTTTGTGTTGGGTCAATCACTGGCCATGGACAGGACGCCAGGACCAGTGTGCTTCTGGATGAAGTTCTGAACATCACACTTCTCTCTGTGCACAGAATTTCCACCATTGCCATTATGGCATGTAAAGTCACCACCCAGGCACACCAACCCAGGAATAATTCTGTGAAAGCAAGGGCCTTTATAACCAAACATTTCTCCCCAGAGGTCAGAGCATGAAAATTTTCTGTTGTCTTTAGAACTTTGTCTGCACACAGCCTGAAGGAGACTCAGCCCAAGAGGCCTTGTTGTAGACAAAAGTGTTGCGAATGTGTAGGGTTGACATAGACTGCAGCAGCAGGTGGTGGCATCTGCATGGCCTTGACTTATTTATTTTTTGATTTTTATTTTTAGGAGGTGCTGGAGATTGAACCCAGGACCTTGTTCATAGGAACCAGGTGCTCGACCACCGAGCTACACCTACTTCCCCCAACTTAGTTTTTGACGCTCTTCAAAGTAAAGTGCAGAGAAGCAGATGTGGGACAAGCAATTGGGCTCCTGTCTACGTATAGGAGGTCCAGAGTTCGGTAACCAGGGCCTCCTGGTGAAGTCAATTTGGCCTGTGTGGGAAGCTGGCTCACACAGAGTGCGGGCCTACATGGAGTGCTGCCCTGCTCGGGAGTGCTGGCCCACATGGAGAGCTGATGTAGCAAGGTGACACAACTAAAAGAGACACAGAGGAGAGACAAGAAGAGACGCAGCAGTCTAGGAAGCTGAGGTGGCGCAAGAAAATGATCGCTTCTCGGCCACTCCAGAAGGTCCCAGGATTGGTTGCTGGAGCCGCCTAATGAGAATACAAGCAGACACAGAAGAACAAACAGAGAATGGGCACAGCGGGCAGACAGTGGAGGGAGGGGGAAAAATAAATAAATAAACCTTTAAAAAAAAAACAGCAACAAAAAGAAAGTAAAGTGTAGATATGAGTACACATTTCCTTAAGCACTGTAGCATGCATTCATTACCTAGAGAGCACTATTAGTTTTTCCTTCATTTTTATTTAGTGGTATGATTATATTCAATGAAAAGCATTGATCTTAATGTCCATTTGTAGAGTTTGGAAAAATGCATGAAACAGTGTAACTCAAACCCCTATCAAGATATAGAAAGTTTCTTTATGTCCCTTCCCAGTCAATCCTCTGGTCCCCCAAGGGCAGACAGTCTGATTTTTATCCAGCATACATTCGTTTTGTCAGGTCAAGGACAATCTGACTTTTTTGCATCTGGCCCTTTCATTAAGAGTGCTGGTTTTGATATTCATCCATGCTGCAGGTATTGGCAGTTCATTCCTTTTTCTAGGTGCACAGTTTTCCATCACATGCACATACCAGTGTGTTAATTCATTTTGTTCCTGTTGATAGATGCATGGGCTGTTTCCAGTTTTTGGCTATTTTGGATGCAGGTAGTATGAAGGTTTTTTCCCTTCCTCCCCCCCCCCTTGTATCCCCTTCCCTCCGTGTCCCTTCCCCTCCCTACTGTTTTTGCGGTCTCTGTCCATTCGCTGTGTGATCTTCTGTATCTATTTCTCTTTTTGTCTTCTCTTCTTGTCTTTCTCCTCTAGGATACAGAGGGATTCGATCCTGGGGACCTCTGATGTGGAGAGAGAGGTTCCCTGTCAATTGCACCCCCTCATTTCCTGGTCTCTACTGTGCTTCACTTTGACTCTTCCCTTAGTCTCTTTTGTTGAGTCATCATCTTGCTGCGTGACTCACTTGCACTGGCACTGGCTCACCATACAGGCATTTAGCTCCCCACGCGGGCACTGGTTCACTATCCGGACATTGGCTCACCATGTAGGCACTCACATGGGCATACGGCTTGCCACGCAGGCATTGGCGCAGGAAATTGGCTCACTTTGCAGGCACTTGGCTCGACAAGTGACACTTGGCTCTCCATGCAGGCACCTACATGGGCACTTGCCTTGCTGAGTGAGTACTTGGCTCACTGTGTGGGCACTCAGCTCACCACGTGGGCACTGACTCGACACAGAGACAGGTTTCTCTTCTTCTTTTCCACTAGAAGACCCCAGTTGAACCCAGGTCCTCCCATATGGTAGGCAGAGGCTTTATCACTTGACCCACATCCACATCCCCTGTGAACATTTTTGTACATATGTTTCATTTCTCCTATCCTGGGCCCTAGGGTAAATGTATGCTTAATTTTATAAGAAACTGCCAGAACTTCTTCCAAAGTGGTTGAACCATTTAACACTTCTGCCCACAGGGTATGAAAGTTCTGGTTGCTCGGCAGCCTCAGCAACATTTGGTGTTGGCAGTCTCTCTGATGTTAGGCTTTCTAGCAGGTATGCCAGTGTCATCTTTTTAAATATGTCCCTGGCTCCATATGGCTCTCAGGAGAAAGCTCCTAACCTGGCATTCAAGCCCTCTAAGGTCCAGGCCTTCTTCCACCAACCTCTCCATGGTCCTAGCTTTTTTACCCTCATGTCATATTATGTCCCATAATATCTCAGGTGAAATCTCACCTGTAAATTGAGGACAATTCCACAGAGAAGTGGGAGACTGTGAGCTGTCAGCAGCCTATACTCGCAGCCACTGGGGGATGGTGCCAGGAGGAGGGATCTGGGCAAAGCAACCCAAGTGTCTACAGTCCACCCCTTGAACTGCTCACATCAACTTGTTTTTCACATTAATTTCTAGGCACAGCTCCTCCAGGATTCTGAATGTTCATAACACTTGAGATAGTTGCAAGATTGACTATAGTCCCTGATGCTGCAATTGACCAAGAAGCCACAATCTATTTATTCTACTACCTCTACTACCTTTTTCTTAACTGCCCTAATCCTCAGCACAAATGCTAGTGCAGGTGACTCATCTTGGTCAGGTAACCGAGACTTCAAGCCTGAGGAATATGACCCTCTGGTTACCATGGCCTCAGCAAGCCTTGGTAATTGTACTTGTCCCTTTAGAATTAAAACTCGGCATGGGGGAGTGGGTGTAGCTCAGTGGTTGAGTGCCTGCTTCCCATGCATGAGGTTGGTTCAATCTTTGTCTGCTACAGATAACTCTGTACTAGGGGTTTGCCTGATTATGTGGCTCAAGCAAGACCCCTGCTTGAATGCAGACTGGAGCTGCTGCAGAGCCTTTAATTGCTCTGAATTCCATCCCAATTAGCTGTCTGCTGTATCACTTAATGAATGGGTTGTAGCACTATTTCCCAGCATGGAATATAATGCCTCCCAAACCTGAAAGTGTTGTGTTTATTTCTGAATGGTGGGAGGTGTGGGGTACAAAGCCTTGTTTCTTATGTTGGAGGGGATATCCCGGAATGCCCTACATCATTAGACTTCTAAAAGCTTCACAAATGTCTCAGGCTTATGAATCCTTTTAAGGTTTATCTCTCCATATCTGAAGCACTAGCAAGGCATGCAAAGCACTTGGTACTTTCTGCTCATCAAGTTAGATTATTAATGCCATGTTTTGTGTAATGTCCAGATAGTCCAGGTCCCTTTGATAATATAGATACTCTACAGAGAGCAGGAGGATAATCTAGGTTGGCAGTAAGAATGTGACTGTATACTGTTCTCTGTCATGTGGACATAGATCCTCCTTCCTACTGGGTATGAAAAAGAATTTGCAAGATCAATGGCTGCATATCATTATTCAAGAGAGTTATGCTGCTTTCGTAAAGTTACCACATCTGGCACTGCAACTTATATAGGGGCCACTACGTGGTTCAAATTGTGGTAGACCCAGGTTCTATGGTCATGGCAGACGAGGTTCACTGCCATGTGAGTAGGCTATTCTTTGGACCTGGTGTTTCTCCGTGATGGAGCTGGACTCAGATGGGATCTCTTTTCACAAGCCTTTCATGCTACTTTACTGGAATTGTAGTTGGTGCTGGGGTTTAAGATATAGCTTGGGGATTTGAATCTCTGGACTGACAATATGATAGCCAGGCCCTGAGCATCAACAGACTTCAGCTCCTACACTCTGATTTATTGGACTTACCCCACTCAGCTAACATGGAGGTGAAGAATGTCAACCACCACACCATGGAGCCTAGAGTGCCTACAACTGAAAGCAGGAGGATTGCATCCAGTATCCATGTGGAATCTAAGCCCCCTCTTGACGTAGATGTGGAATGGATACAACCAAGCCAAGGTCCACAAGAAGGAGGAATACAGTAAGGATTAGAGTGGATTTATTGATATTCTATTCATGAACTTTAGTGGTTAATAATCGAGAAAATGTGGCATTGGTGAGGAAAAAGTGGCCATGGTGGCTGCTGGGTGCGGGGAATGGGAGGAAGAGATGAGATGTGGAGGCATTTTTGGGACTTGGAGTTGTCCTGGGTGGTGCTGCAGGGACAATTGCTGGACATTGTATGTCCTCCCATGGCCCACTGGATGGAATGTGGGAGAGTGTGGGCTATGGTGTGGACCACAGGACATGGGGTGCAACGATGCCCAGAGATGTACTCACCAGTTGCAATGGATGTGTCATGATGATGGGGAGAGTGTTACTGAGGGGGGAGTGGTGGGGTGGGGGCGGTGGGGGTAATGGGGACCTCATATTTTTTTAGTGTAATAGTTTTTAAAAAATGAATAAATTGAGTAGAATTTGGGGAAAAAAAAATTTTGTGGTAGACCATTGTTATTTATCATGACTCACTCAGTTTTCCCAGGAGCAAGGCAGGGGACTAATTTGGGATTTCATGGGGACCATCGTCCCTATACTTTTAGGCCTTTCAGATTAGCACTAAGGTAAGTGGATGTGACTCAAGCAACTGGGCACCTGTCTACAATACAGGAGTTCCTGGGTTCGATACCCAGGGCCTCCTGGTGAAGGCAAATTGGTCTGCATAGTGAGCTTGCCATTGTGGAGTGCTGGCCCACGCGGATTGCCAGCCCATGCGGATTGCCAGCCCATGCAGAGTGCCGCCCGTGCAGGAGTGCTGCCCCTCCCAGGAGTGCCAGCCAATGCGGAGAGCTGATGTAGCAAGATGCTGCAACAACTACAACAACAACAAAAGATCAGCACTAATACCTACTTTCCAGCTCACTCCCTGGGATATCACATTATTTTTGAGATTTTACCTTGGTTGAGGAGTTCGTTGTTTCAGGGACATCCACTTGGTCCTTCCTGCACAAGAAATTTTATTTCATAGGTCAAGGAACCAACTGCTAAGTATGTCCATTCTGACCAGGTATTCAGGAGTCAGGGAATAAGCACCAGAAGATCCAGGGTGACGTGGTTCTGCTGTGAGACAAATCTATGCCAGAACTGCATTCATTATTCTGTAATTTTGAGTTTTGTAACAATCTCAAAACTACAGAAAAGTTGTGGTACAGTACTGTGGCTGACATATGCCTGAATCGCTCCTGAATACTTCAGTGTGTGACTTCTACAAATGAGGACATTCTCCTACATAACCCAAACACAGTAATCAAAATCAGGATTTAATCACTGATACATTCCTACCATTTTATCTTCAAAGCTTATTCAGGTTATACTAATTGTCCCAATAATGTGCTTTATGTAAAAAGGGCTGGAGTTTCTCTCATCTGAAACAGTTTCTCAGTTTTTCTTTGACTTTTATAAGCTTGACCATCTTGAAGATTACAAGTCAATTGTTCTGTATAATGTCCCTAATTTCGACTTTGTCTTTTGTTTCCTCATAATTAGGTTCAGGTGATGCATCTTCTGCAAGACTATCAGAGATGTAATGCTTTGACAGAACACTACCAAGTGGCACTTGATTGCTATTTATAAAGTTATTGGTTATATTAACTATGATAACTCAATTAAGGTGCTGCCTGCCAGGATTCTCCATTATAAATTTACTCTTTTCCTAATTGTAATGAATAAATATTTTCTAGTGAAGTACTTTGAGACAACATAAATATCCCATCCTCACCACACTTTCAATTTATTTATTTAGTTTTATTCATTAATTCATGTTTTCCTATGTGAGGGGTTATAAATCACTACTACCAGTATTTATTTGCTTATTTATTTTTATTTTTTTACCAGTATTTATTTTGCTGCTCAAATTGATGACAGCTCTTTCAAACTGACTTTATTTGTCCCTACACGTCCCCATCTTTACTTGAACACTTCCGTACTTTCTGGCATAAAATTTTCCAGGCTCATCTTTCTTCTTTTTCTTTTCTTTTGTTTAACACATATATAATATAAATTTTTCCATTTTAGTGATTTTTCAGTGCACAAGTCAGTGGCATTAATTACCTTCACAGTATTGTGCACCACCACCACCACCCATTACCAACACTTCTTCATCATCCCAAACAGATCCAGGCTCATCTTGTGGCTTCCGGCCTATGCACTGGAACTAGGCATTTATCCAAGGACCTCTGGTTCCTTTTGGTGGAGAATATTTGGTAAATATTTAGAAGCTAAGATCTGGCTGCTAGGTATGTTCAAAGATATTGGCATAACTTTACTCCGAAACCTCTCAGTTGACAGAACTGGGGATATATGTCTGTACATCCATATCCATATCCATATCATCATCTATACCATCTATCTGTATTTAACCATGCATCCTACTTGGAAATAATCCCAACTCACCTTGACGGGGTTCATTTTAATTTTTCTCTTTTTATATTTGTCCTTGTTAACCTGATAGTGAAAAACCTGACTCCCATTTTCCTCACTACATCTATTTATTTGATCAGCCGTACGGGAGATAATCATATATCCCATTGCTCCTGCTTCCCCATCACTGAGTGAATGTCCTCTTCACCTACTCTAGTTCCGATAACTTGCATTGGTTGCTGCTATCTTTGCTCACATCTAGAACCATCTCACCCTCCGTGGACTTTAATACCAAGTTGGGCCCCTGAGTGGGAACCCTCTTTACCCTGCTCAGGCTTGGCTCTAATACCGTATGTCACTGACACCCTCAGTGTGGCCATGGGGATGCCTTCCTCACTTTGCCAAATATCCCAATACTATTTCTTGAATGGCCCTTCCTTTATCTGTGATTTGAGATGTCATCTTCATGATATATTATGTTTCCACAAATGCATGGGTCTGTTTCTATAAACGCTAGTCAGCTCCATGGACCAATTTAAATACTATAGCTCTATAATATGTCTTATATACTGGCAGGGCAATTCCCCTTTTTTGTTCTCCTATTTCAAATATACTTTGGCTATTTCCTCCAAACTTTACCTTTCTGTATGATTTTTAGGGCTGGCTTGTCATGAAATTTCTTATTAAGATTTTATAGAGTTTACACATTAATCAAGGAAGATTTGGTTTCTTGGTGTCTTCAACTTTGGGCCCAGACTTGGTGCTAATCAGAGTTTGTTGAGTGATGATAATAGAAGCTACTTGTTGCAGCCCATGGCAGAGCAGGAGAGGAGGAAGCCAGTGATGCCTGCTCTATCTTCCTTGGACCCCAGGCTCAGGTATGCCCAAGGCCCAGGCCCTCATCTCCAGTCTCTCCTCCCAGACTGAGTTCCAAGCAATGGAGCTCAGATGCCTCACCCTGAACCTCGTAGTAGTTACCACCCTGCTTCCAGGCCACGCTGCAACAATGTACAGATGGGGCGACTTAGAGCCAGCCTAGAAATGGATCCCACATAGGGGAGTTAGCAGCACTTCCATGTTTGGGGTGTGTGTGTAATTTGGAAATCTGAGTTAAAACCTGACATAGTGAGAAGGAATGAGAAGGAAAGAAAGAGAAATAAGCTCTTCATGGTACCTAGAAGTAGATGCTCAATAAAAATTTCCCTTTGTAGTGTGCCTCTTTCTCAGGGCAGGAGAACACACAGCAGAAGCTGCAAATACTTTTCAATAGAGCTACCGGATAAAACAAAAACACAGGTTGTGCAGTTAAATGTGCATTTCAGAAAAACAATGAATCAACACGCAACATTTAGGACATACATTAGAAAATTACTCATAGTTTATCTTAAGTGCAAATGTAACTGGCATCTTGTATTTGTATTGGTAAATCTGGCAACCCTACTTTAGGGACCAAGCATTTAAAAGTGTGAGACAACATGGTGTGATGAGGATTACAGAGAATTGAAGACGGCAGCAGAGTCTGACTGGGAAATAATCAGCACTCAGAGTAAAACTAAAGAAGTATAACAAATTTGGTTTCAAGTTCATGAGTTTGCAAACCCTGCAAAGAGCAAACTGCTAGGATTTGGACACGGGGTCCGTTGCTCATGAACTCTGTGACCTTGGACCATAGAGGCCTCATCTCTGGGAGGATTAAATGAGTTCCTCCCTTTGAAGAGTTTAGCGAGGTGCTGGGCCAGGTTAAGGCTAAATGAAGATTAGCTTTTATCAGGGCCCTCACAGCTGAGAAGCATGCACACAACAGCTCCCTCCACAGGTCCCAGGATGTAATGCGTGAGAGCTGTCTTGGCTTGAGGGAATCCCTGTAGCCAGGCTGGACAGCCTCTGGAGAGGGTTTCCGAGCTCCCCAGATTCCAGTCATTCACATATCATTTGCCACATCTCAGCCACTGTTACTTTCATTTACTTACTATTCTTTTTCATGTTGTCTCCCTATTTTTGAAGAAATCCTTTGTTACAGGAACCTTTCCCTCACGATTTTAAATTTAAAATCCCAGCATCAACTCCCCGAAATAGAAGATAAACATAAAGTGGATACAAGTGAAACAGTCGTGTTTTAGGTTATCCTGGATAATGCAGTAAGAAGTTTTTCCACCCAGCCCACCTTTCTTCTTTTAAAAGAGGGACATCCCCAGAGTATTAAAGACTGTTTAGCTCCCGCCTGAGACATCCTTCGTCCTGTAATTGGAAGAGGGAAAAAGAGTTAAGACGGGACTAACCACACTCCTCCTTGGTGTTTCAAAGTGATTTCATGCTAATAGCAGCTATGTACAGCAGAGGAAGCACAGAGACATGGAGGAGTGAAGAATTTTCTTGTTAGTTTCTTGTTACTATTTTTGAAATAATGAAAATGCTCTAATGATGATTGAGGTGATGAACGTACAACTCTGTGATTTGTATATATATGTGTGTGTGTGTGTGATTATTAAAACAAATGCCATTGATTGTACACTTTGGAGGCATTGTATGCTTCATCAGTAGGAATCAATAAAATTTTTATTTTTTTAAAAAAGTTTTTAAAAAGTGATTTCAAGCAATGTCTGGTGTCCACCTAGAGACCTGATGAGGTCAGAGATATTGAGACTGACCCTAGAGACCTCCCAGGTCTTCTGGGCCCTCCTCTCCGCTTTGACTAGAGTACATCTGCTTTTATCTGGTTTGAATGCAATGTGAAGAAAAGTTGCTATAAACAAATGACCAGGCAAAATACCAATACAGGGAAGCGGATGTGGCTCAAGCAGTTGGATGCCCGCCTAGCACACGGGAGGCCCTGGGCTTGGTTTGTGGTGTGTCCTAAAGAAGACGAGCAAGACAGTGAGCTGATGAAATGAGATGGCTCAACAAGGAGACACAATGATGAAACACAAAGAGAGACTCAACAAGCAGGGAGCGAGGTGTCTCAAGTGATTAGGTGCTGTGTTAGTCAGGGTTCTCTAGGGAAAGAGAATCAACAAGAGGTATCTGTCAATAGTATGCGGTTCTATAACAGTATCTCACGCAGCCATGGGGATGCACGAGTCCAGGTTCTGCAGACAGGCTGCAACCAGGGGCTGCGATGTAAGTCCAGTGGAAGTCCTTGATGACTTCTGGGAGATGCTGGCTGTCCAAAGATGAGCTGGGAAATTCTCTCTCAATGCTGGAATCACTTCTACTTTTAAGGCATTCAACTGATTAGGTTAAACGTCACTCACTGCTGATGGCAATCTCCCTGATTAATGTAATTATAACCAGCTCTCCATGATTTACCACTGCAGTAAAGTCAATGGTGACTAAAGCCCATAAATGCCCCTGAATTACAGTTAGGCCAGTGTTGGCCTATCTCCTCAAACAGCTGTCCTGGAGGCTTGGATAGCGGACTCCCGCCTGATCAATTCCCCCCTCTTTCCCACCCACCCCCCCCCCCCCCCGCCCCTAGCCTCTCCGCCTGCCCTCTGCCTAGCAACCACCTATCGGAAGGCAGTACCCGCCTGCACCAATCCCCGTCCCTATAGACCTAATACCCGCCCCCATCCCTAGTAACTGCTTACGGCAGCCAACCACAAGTCCGCCCATGCTTCTGCCAATCCCCTACTGCCACGTCTCCCCCCGCCCTCTGCGTTTCCTATATAACCCACTGTACTCCCTCAATAAATCGGACTTGCGCACAGACCTGGTCTCCGCGGCTTCTTCCTTCTCCCCCGCCGTGCGTCCTCCACACCTGAGAGCCCCCGAGGCTGTCTGCCGCGACCTCGAACCCCGCTGAAGTGCGGCTCTCCTGACCCCTCCAGCCGCCCACATCAGGAAGAGATCCCCCCGCAGCCCAGTGCTTGCTTGACCAAACAACCAGGTACAATTACCTGGCCGAGTTGACACAATAGCCAGCAACATGATTCACAGTTGCCAAAAGATGGAAACAACACTGGTATCCATCAACTGACAAATGGATAAACAAACTGTGGTATATACACACGATGGAATATTATGCAGCTATAAGAAGAATGAAGTCATAAAGCATACGAAAACATTCATGAACTTGGAGGGCATGATACTGAGTGAGGCAAGCCAAGCACAAAAGGACAAATATTGTATGATTTCATTTCTATGAACTAAATAGAATGAGCAAAATCACGGAGTAAATAGCTAGAGTACAAGTCACTAGAGAATAGAATATGGCTAGAGAATGGAAAGCTGAGGTTTAATCTGTACAGAATTGTTAAGAAGTTGTGTGAAAATAACTAGAAATGGTGAAAGCTTATTACAGGATTTTAAAAAAATGATTTATTTCTCTCTGCCAACCCACACACCACCTGTCTGCTCTCTGTGTCCATTCACTGTGTGTTCTGTGTCCTCTCGCATTCTCTGCAGCACCAGGAATCTGTGTCTCTTTTTGTTGTGTCATCTTGCTACATCAGCTCTCCATGTGTGTGGCACCACTCCTGGGTGGGCTGTGCTTTTTTTCATGCAGAATGGCTCAGTGCATGGAGCACTCCTTGCACATGGGGCACTCTACACTGGGACACCCCTGCACGGCATGTGTGCCACAGTGCCGCACATGGGGCAGGTCACCACACAGGCCAGGAGCTCCTGGGTTTGAACTCTGGACCTCCCATATAGTAGGCAGACATTCTGTCAGTTCAGCCACATCCGCTTCCCATATTATAGGATTTGTAATTAATAGTACCAATATATAGGTATGATAGTGATTTTTGTTGTTGTTTTTTTAATCATGAAAATGCGCTAAAATTGAAAAAAAAAGACAAGGTGACAAAATGGATTTTAAAAAGAGCACATCCAACTATATGTTGTTTACAAGAGACTCACCTTAGACCCTGTGATGGTTAGACTAATGTGTCAACTCAGCCAGGTGATGGTGCCCAGTTGTTTTGTCAAGCAAGTACTGGGTCAATTGTAATAAAAGGACATTTATGGACTTCAGTACCAGTGAGTTTATTGCATAGATGGCTGATTATGTCTACAATCAACTAAGGAGCTTGCCCGTCAGCAAAGAGTGACATTATATCCAATCAATTGAATACTTTAAAAGGGGGTGTAATTTTAGCATTCAGAGAGAATTTTCCAGCTTGAATTTGGACAGGCAGCATCTCCTGGGAACTCATCAAGGACCTTCATCAGAGGGCCTTGTCTGCAGTCTGCCTGCAGAATTTGGACTTGTTCATCCCCGGAGTCAAATGAGAGAATTGCATAAAATCTTACATTATTTACAGGTATCTCCTGTTGATTCTGGTTCCCTCAAGAACCCTGAAGAATAAAGACCCAAAGACACAAAAGGTTGAAAGAAGATGATGGGCAAAGATAATCCATATAAATAGTATCTAAGAGAGCTGGGGTAGCTACACTACTATGAGATAAAATAGACTTTAAGTCAAAAACTGTTACAAGAGACAAAGAAGGACACTACATACTAATAAAAGGGCCCCTCCCCCAAGAAGAAATAACAATCATAAATATGTACCTAAGTACAGTGTCTCAAAATACATGAAGTAAATAGTGGCAAAACTGAAGGGAGAAGTAGCAGATACCTGTACAATAATAGTCACAGACTTCAAAACCCTACTCCCATCATTAGATGGAACATCTAGATAAATATCAATAAATAAACAGAGAACATGAATATGATAAATGAACAGACTCAACAGATATATACAGAACACTGCATCCCAAACAGCAGCATAAACATTCTTCTCCAGTGCACACAGAGTGTGCTCCAGGCTAGACCACATGTTGCATCATAAAACAACTCTCAATAAATTCAGAAACGTTGAAATTATACAAAGCACCTTCTCTGACCACAATGGAATGAAGTTAGAAATCAATAACAGATGCAAAACTGAAAAAGCCACAAATACATGGAAGGTAAATAATAAGCTCTTAATTGGTGGGTCAAAGAGGAAATCACAAGAAAAATCAATAAAATCTTGAGATGAATGGAAATGAGAACACAGCATGACAAAATTTAAGGGATACAGGGAAGACAATGCTCAGAGGGAAATTTATTACCCTAAAGGCTATATTAAAAAAGAAGAAAGAACTCAAATAAATTACCTAAGCATACACCTTGAGGAATTAGAAAAAGAACAGGAAACTGAACACAAAGCATGCAGAAGGAAAGAAATAATAAAGATTGCAGCAGAAATAAATGAAATAGAGACTAAAAAAATAGGGAGAGGGGAGCAACTTAATAGCTCAGTGGTTGCACACTTATTTCCCATGTATGAGGACCTGGGTTCAAACTTTGATTCTTCTGAAAAAAAAAAAAGATTTTTTAAAAAAAAGATTGATTGATTGATTTCCTCTCCTTTCCCCACCCCTCCCCACACCCTGCTGTTTTTGCTTCTGTGTCCATTCAGTGTGTGATATTCTGTATCAATTTCTTTTTTTGTCTTCTCATTTTTCCTCCTCTAGGATTCACTGGGATTCGATCTGAGGACCACTGATGTGGAGCGAAGTTCCCTGTCAGCTGCACCACCGCAGTTCTTCTTTTCTGCTGTGCTTCACTTTGACTCTCCCTTTCGTCTCTCTTTTGTTACGTCATCATATTACTGTGAGACTCACTCGCACGGACATTCGCATGGGCAATCGGCTTGCCGCGCAGGCCCTGGCTCACCACACAGACATGCTTCCTCTTCTTCTTTTTCACCAGGAGGCCCCAGGGATCAAACCAGGGTCCTCAAAAATGGAGAATTAAGACAGCCAAAAGTTGGTCCTTATAAAAGATTGGTAAAATTCCAAACTTTTAGCTAGACTGACAAAGAATAAAGAGGATGCAAATAATTAAAATCAGACATGAAAGGGAGAGCTTTACTACTGTCCCCCACATGAATAAAAAGGTTGCCTAAGTGGATACTATGACAACTGTAAGCCAACAAATGAGACAACCTAGATGAAGTGAACAAGTTCCCAGGAACAGTCAAACTACCTACAATGACTCTAGAAAATAAGAGAAGACCTCAAAAGAACAAATACAGGTAAAGAAATTAGTACTGAAAACCTCCCCAAAAAGAAAAGGCCAGCACCAGATGGCATCATGGGTGCATTCCACCAAACATTCCAAGAAGAATTAACACCAATCTTGCTCAAACTCTACAAATACTGAAGAAGAGGGAATACTCTGTAACTCGTTCTATAAGACCAATATACAAAAGGTAGATAGATAAAGTTACTATAAGAAACTATTCGTGTTGCGATGTGGCTCAAGTGATAAGGCCTCCACCTACCATATGGGAGGAACTGGGTTCAAACCCTGGGAACTCCTGGTGAAAAAGAAGAAGAGAAAGCGTGCCTGTGCAGTGAGCTACTGCTCGCATGGCAAGCCGAGTGCCCATGTGGGTGCCTGTGTGGCAAACCAAGTGCCCATGAGGCGAACCGAGTGCCCATGCGGTGAGCCAGGTGCCCACGCCAAGTGCCCACGTGTAAGCCAACAAATGAGAACCTAAGTGAAATGAAGTGGACAAGTTCCCAGAAACACACAAACTACCTACAACCAGAGGGAATTGTCTTTCTCGAGAGAATCGCAGGCTCCCAATCAGTTAGGGCAGTCTAATATGTCAAGCCCTCAGCACTGTTGCAAGTATCTGTAAATCTGGTCCCGCAAGGAATGAAGATTGATTGTCACTGTGGGCCCTGAGGGGAGGGGAGGGAAGTATAGAATAGATGGAGGCAGGGCAACCGGGGGGCAATGGAAGTGCTCCGCAAGATCAGGTAATAATGGATATAGGACATGTTAACTTACACTTAAAATGTATAAAAGTCTATAAGCTCAAAAGCTAACCATAATGTGAATCATAAGGAAACTCAAAATTTTAACATGTGTACTGTCTAAATTATGAACCATAATGTAAACCTGAAGGAACTGTGTTTGATAGCCCTGTTTCAAAATCTGTACATCAGCTGCAGCAAATATAACATGAACGTGTAAAAAGATCATGGCTGGGAAAAGAGGAGAAGGGTTTGATGTTGGATATATGGGAGTCCCCTATATTGTGTATGTGAATTACTGTGCTCTAAAACATTTTGAAGACCAAAATAAAAATTAGGGAAGAAAGAAAAAAGAAGAGATGTGGACACTGGCAAAAGAAACGGCTGAGTTGGGTTGGAATTTTGCAAACCGGGTTGTTTTGAGTGTTTGCAGGACAGGAGGTGTCTGGACATCAATTTAGTGGGATGGTGACAGAGAAGATTCTTGTAAAAGGTAGATTTTTGGGTCTCTTTTACGGAGATCGGGGCTGCGTGTGGGATGCTTCCCCCTGGGGCTGGCGGCCTGGTGGCACCGATTCCTATAGGCTTTGCCGTGTTGGGGAGTTCCCAAGCCCTGAGTGGGCTAGTTGGGTGCTTGGAGGGTGGGAGATGTCTGGAAGTAGATTTAGTGAGACAGAGATGAAGATTTTTGCGAGACGTGGAATTTTGGACTCCTGACATGGAGATCAGAGCTTCTGGCTAGAGCCCCTGCCCCTAGGGCAGACGGCCCATCTGCAGCATCCCTGTACTGTTTGTAGTACAGTGGCGCCCCCAGTAGGCTGTTTCAGGGGCTTGCAGGGTGGGAGGTGTCTGGAAGCTGATTTGGTGAGACAGAGATTTTTGCAAGACAAGGAATTTTGGGTTTCTGACACAGAGATCAGAGCTTCCGGCTAGAGCCCCTCCCCCTAGGGCAGATGGCTGATCTGCAGCATCCACGTACTGTTTATAGTACAGTGGTGCCCCTAGAAGGCTGTTTTGGGGTCTTGCAGGGTGAGAGGGGTCCTGAAGTTGACTTGGTGAGACAGTGACAGAAGAGACTCTTGTGAGAGGTGGAATTTTGGGTTTCTGACACAGAGGTCAGAGTTTGTGGGCGTGACCCCTCCCCCTAGGGCTGGCACCCAGCTGCGGGGATCCCTGAAGGCTGTGTTGCACTGCAGTGCTTCCAGGCTCCCTGTTAGCTGGATGCGTGGTTCCCATGTCTGTGTCCCCTAAACCCTGGTGGCCCACACCCCAGAGACTCACACCTCTTCAGTCTGCAATATCACAGACTTCCCATCCCTGAATCTACCACGCCCTGAAGTCCATCTGAGGTCCTTGATTGTCCTAGCCCTCAGCATTTGTAGGTTTTTTTTCCTTCTTCTCTTTTTTCTTTTCTTTTATTGCCTTGCTTGCTAATATTGCATTATCTCCTGGTCTTTTCTCCCATTGTATCCCCCAAGGACCTTTTTCGTTTATTTAGGTTTTTTTTTTCTTTCTTTCTTCTTTTCTTTTTCTTGCTTGTTTCCCACACTTTTCTTTGCCCACACCCCTTTTTTTCTTCTCTATTTTTTCTTTTCTCTCTTCTTCTTATTTTATTGTATTTATACAATAGGTGCTGGAGGGAGTACCTCACGTTTGCTGTGTTTCCTCATCCTCCATTTCCTCTTTTCTGTGTGAATTGATTTTGACCACCTACAATATCCCCTTTCCCCCACATCTTGCTATCCTCCATCATCTATTGCCTCTCTTACATTCCCTCCCTTTCTTTAGTCCCCAAATTGTCTGTTTTAATTTCTAATACCTTTGTTCTGTTTTCTGTCTTTTATCCACTCTTGATATTATTGTCTTTCTTTTCTCTTTCCCTCTCTCATGAAAACACTGGCTTTTTAAGTCATACTATATTCCTCTCCATATTCAGTTGACTATCTCATTATAGGTACTCTGCTTACTGCTATAACTCTACACAACTTACATGAGTCTAATATCCATTCTCACAGATCTTACATTGTTGCTCTGTTAACATTTATTACCAATACTACTTTACACATTTTCTTTTCTTACACAATTTCCTTTCCCTGGTCCTAACATTTTCCTTCAAAGTGAACTCAGCCAGCAACAAGAAATTAGAATAAGAAGAACAAACTGACAAAGAGAAGACATAACACTTATGCAAGAACAACAATTAATTAATCCCCAAGACTAGACAAAGAAGCTAAGGAACTGATTAAACCCATCAAGATAAAATGATGACCAGACAGCAACAAAAAAAACTACAAACCAAACCAATAATCAGGAAAACATGGCTGAATCCAATGAACAAACTAAAAACCAGGAAGGGGAGCAGAACATTGGACAAGTAATTAAATATCAGAACATATATTAGAGACCAACTTAATGAAATAAGGAAGAATTTAACAATATGAAGAAAACACGAGGAGAGGAAATTGCAGACATACACAAAAAGATAATGGATATGATGGGAATGAACACCACAGTTCAAGAAATCAAAGATACACTCGCAGAAAATAGTAGCAGATTAGAAGAGGCAGAGCAGAGAATTAGCGACGTGGAAGAGTCTACATCGGAAATCAAACAGATAGTAGAACTGATGAATAAAAAGACAGAAAAAATTCAGCTAGGACTTAGGGACCTGAATGACAATGCAAAATGCACAAACATACGTATTACAGGCATCCCAGAAGGAGAAGAGAAGGGAAAGGGGACAGAAGGTGTGTTGCAGGAAATAATGGCTCAAAACATCCCAAATCTACTGAGAGAGACGGATGTACATATCCAGGAAGCATAACACACCCCAAACATCATAAACCCCAAGAGGCCCCCCCCAACACATGTACTTGTCAAATTATCCAATGCCCAAGACAAAGAGAAAATTCTAAAAGCAGCAAGAGAAAAGAAAACCATCACATACAAGGGAGGTTCCATAAGATTAAGTGCTGATTTCTCACCTGAAACCATGGAGTTAAGAAGGCAGTGGTATGAAATAGTCAAGGTACTAAAAGAAAAAATTTCCAACCAAGAATACTCTACCCAGCTAAACTAGCATTCGAAAATGATGGAGAGTTCAAAATATTCACAGATAACAGAAATTGAAAGAGTATGCCAACAAGAAACCTCCCCTTCAAGAAATACTAAAGGGAGTTCTGCAGGAAGAAAGGAAAAAACAGGAGAGGCACAGTTGGAGGAGAGTATAAGAGCAACAAAAAGGACAAAAAGAGAAGGAAAACAAACAAACAAAATATGACAAACACAGGTCCAATCAAAATATGGCTATCATAAATAATTCCTTGAAAGTAATAACACTGAATGTTAATGGATTAAACTCACCTATCAAAAGATTCAGACAGGGACACTGGATAAGGATATATGACCCATCTATAAGCTGTCTACAAGAAACACATCTCAGACCCAGGTATTCATAGAGGCTGAAAGTGAATGGTTGGAAAAAAATCTTACAAGCAAAGAATAACCAAAAAAAAGGCAGGAGTAGCTATATTAATATCAGACAAAATGGACTTTAAATGCAAAACAATTGTGAGAGACAAAAAAGGATACTACATATTAGTGAAAGTGACAATCTCTCAAGAAGAATGAACAATCATAAATATTTATGCTCATAACAAGGGCGCCTCCAAATATGTGAGGCAAACACTGGAAAAACTAAGTGAAAGAATAGAGGTCTCTACAGTTATAGTGGGAGATTTTAATACACCACTATCAACTTTGGACAGAACATCTCAAAAGAGAATCACTAAAGAAACTAAAACTTTGAACAGTATATTAGAGGAGCTGTATCTAATAGACATATAGTGATCATTACACCCGAATACAGCAGGATATACATTTTTCTCAAGTGCACATGGATCATTCTCCAAGACAGACCGTTTGCTAGGCCTCAAAGAAAGGCTCAATGAATTCTGAAACATCGAAATCATACAAAATAATATCCCTGCCACAGTGGAGTGAAGCTGGAAATCCACAAGGGCCAGAGGAGCAATTTCACACCAAGATATGGAAATTAAACAGCACACTCTTAGAAAAACAGTAAGTCAAAGAGGAAATCTCAAAAGAAATTAATAACTACCTTGAAACTAATGATAATGATAACACAACACACCAAAACTTATGGGTTGCAGCAAAAGCAGTACTGAGAGGAAAATTTTAGCCATAAATTCTTACATCAAAAAAGAAGAAACAGCAAAAATTGAAGAACTAACTGCACATTTGGAGGAATTAGTAAATAAACAACAAGTAACCCCACAGGAATAAGAAAGAAAGAAATAACAAAGATAAGAGCAGAACTAAACGAAAAGGAAAATAAGAAAGCACTTGAAAAGATAAACATGACCAAGAGCTGGTTGTTTGAGAAGACCAATAAAATTAACAAACCCTTAGCGAGACTAACAAAGAAAAAAAGAGAGAAGATGCAAATACACAAAATAAGAAATGAGAAAGGAGATATCACCACTGACCCCACAGAAATAAAGACTATCATAAGAGGATACTTGGAAAAACTATATTCCAACAAAAATGACAATTCAGAGGAAATGGACAAATTCCTAGAAACACATAAGTAGCCCATATTGACGAAAGAAGAAATTGATGATCTCAACAAAACAATCACAAGTAAAGAGATAGAATCAGTCATTAAAAACCTACCAAATAAGAAGAGCCCAGGGCCAGACAGCTTCACAGGTGAATTCTACAAAACATTCTGGAAAGAACTAAAACCAGTCCTGCTAAAACTCTTCCAAAAAATCAAAACAGAAGGAACATTACCGAACTCATTCTATCTTGCCAACATTACCCTAGTACCAAAGCCAAACAAAGACACCAAAAGAAAGGAAAATTACAGACCAATTTCTCTAATGAACCTAGATGCAAAAATCCTCAACAAAATACTTGCTAACCATATTCAACAGCACATTAAATGAATTATACACCATGACCAAGTGCGATTCATTCCAGGTATGCAAGAATGGTTCAACATAAGAAAATCAATCAATGTAATACACCATATAAACAGATTGAAGGGAAAAAATCACATGATTATATCTATACATGCAGAAAAAGCAATTGACAAAATACAGCACCTTTTCTTGAAAAAACACTCCAAAAGATCAGAATAAAAGGAAAGTTTTTGAACATGGTAAAGAGTATATATGAAAAACCCACAGCCAACATCATTTACAATGGAGAAATTCTAAAATCCTTCCCTCTAAATTCAGGAACAAGACAAGGATGCCCACTCTCTCCCCTTGTATTTAACATTGTCTTAGAGGTACTTGCTCGAGCACTGAGGCAAGAACCAGATAGAAAAGGAATTCACATTGGAAAGGTAGAAGTCAAAATTTCATTATTTGCAGATGACATGATCCTATACATAGAAAATCCTGAGAGATCTACAACAAAGCTTCTAGAACTCATAAATGAGTTTAGTAAAGTCGCAGGTTATAAGATCAATGCGCCAAAATCAGTAGCATTTCTGTACACCAATAATGAGCAAGCTCAGGAGAAAATCAAGAAACAAATACCATTTACAATAGTCAATAAAAAAATCAAATACCTAGGAATAAATTTAACTAAGTATGTAAAAAACTTATACACAGAGAACTACACAAGACTGTTCAAGGAAATCAAACAAAACCTAAACAAATGGAGGAATATTCCCTGTTTTGGATAGGAAGACTAAAGATTATTAAGATGTCTATACTACCAAAACTGATCTACACATTCAATGCAATCCCAATAAAAATCAACACAGCATTCTTTAAGGAACTAGAAAAAACTAACTATGAAATTTATTTGGAAAGGAAAGAGGCCCTGAATAGCCACAGACATATTGAAAAAAAAAAAAAAAGAAATTGGAAGAATCACACTACCTGACTTCAAAACATACTACAAAGCTACAGTAGTGAAAACAGCATGGTTTTGGCATAAGAAGAGACACACAGACCAATGGTACCGAATTGACAGTTCTGATATAGATCCTCATATATATAGTCATATAATATTCGATAAAGCCACCAAACCCTCTCAACTGGGAGAGAATGGCCTATTCAACAAATGGTGCCTGGAAAACTGGATGTCCATATGTAGAAGAGTGAAAGAGGATTACCATCTCACACCTTATACAAAGATCAACTCAAGATGGATCAAAGACCTAAATATAAGAGCAAAGACCATAAAGACTTTGGAAAGTAGTGTAGGGAAGCATATACAAGACCTTGTAATAGGAATTGGCTTCATGAACTTCATACCAAAAGCACAAGCAGCAAAAGAACAAATAGTAAATGGGACCTCCTCAAAATTAAAGCCTTTTACACCTCAAAGGAGTTTCTCAAGAAAGTGAAAAGGGAGCCTACACAATGGGACAAAATATTTTGTAACCATATATCTGATAGGAGACTTATAACTTGCATATAAAGAACTCCTATATCTTGAAAATAAAAAGATTAACAACCATTTAAAAAATAGAAAAAAGATTTAAACAGACACTCCTCCAAAAAAGAAATATAAATGGCTAAAAAGCACATGAAAAAATCTCTAGCTATCAGGGAAATGCAAATCAAAGCTACAATGATATACCATCTTACTCCCATAACATTGGCAGCTATGAAAAAAAACAGAAGAATACAAATGCTGGAGAGGATGTGGAGGAATGGGAACACTCATCCACTGCTGGTGGGAATGCAGAAGGATCCAACCCTCTGGAGAACAGTTTGACAGTTTCACAAAAAAATTACCATAGACTTACCATATGATCCAGCAATTCCACTGCTGGGTATATACTCAGCAGAACTGAAAACAAGGTCACAAACCGATATATGCACACCAATGTTCATAGAAGCATTGTTCACTATTGCCAAAAGTTGGAATCAACCCAAATGCCTATCAATAAATGAATGGATAAATAAAATGTGGTATATACATACAATAAAATACTACTCGGCTTTAAGAACAAATACACTACAAACACACGTGATAACATGGATGAATCTTGAGAACCTTACGTTGAGTGAAGCAACCCAGACATTGAAGGACAAATACAACATGACCTCAATGATATGAAATAAGTAAACCAAGCTGCCTCAGAGAGCTAGAGACTGGATGATAGGCTTACAGGAAACCAGGGGGGTAGAAGAAAGATGTAAGCTGACATCTACATGGGTGAAATCTATGATAAGCTGGAGGTAAGTATGTGTACATGAAAGAGAAAAAATGGGGGCATAGTGTTACCTCTGGGTGGGGCTTTGCATACTTGAGGGGGGCTACGGATGGAAGGACAGGTAATATTGCCCAAGAAATTGGGGGGAGGGTAGGGTAACATACGAACATAGGAGATTGTCAGATGTTCATTGAGAGTATAACGCTGAGAAAATCTTTTCAAAAATATAATAAGGAAAGTTACCTGTTTAAGATACTTAAAGGGGATAATCTGACACAGGACAGACTCCTAGGGAATATGTGAATGCTCATTTTGCCAGAGTGGGTTATACTATTGGGTAGAGAACCATATAATGAGAGTGAATGTAAACCCAATTCCTGGGGAGGACTGAGGCCATCAAATAGAGGGAACTGTATCAACAGACGAGTGGATCAATAAAATGTGGTATATACACACGATGGAATACTACTCGGCTGTAAGAAAAAATACACTACAATCACACGTGATAACATGGATGAACCTTGAGAATCTTAAGTTGAGTGAAGCAACCCAGGCATTGAAGGACAAATACTACATGACTTCAATGATATGAAATAAGCAAACTGCCTCAGAGAGCTAGAGTCTGGAAAAGAGGCTTACAGAAAATCGGGGGGTGGAGGAAGGAGGTGAGTTAACGTCTGCAGGGGTGGAATCTGTGATGAGCTGGTGGTAAGTATGAGCACAAAGAAGGGACACAATGGGGGCAAGGGGTTGCCTTCGGGTGGGGCTTTGTGGGTTTGAGGAGGGCTGGGGATGGACAGAGGGGTAATATTGTCCAAAAATTGGGGGGAGGGAGGGGCAACATACAAACATGGGAGAGTGTCAGGTGTTCGTTGAGAACAAAATGTTGAGAAAATCATATCAAAGTATAAGTAGGAGGGTTACCTGTTTAGGATGCTCAGGGGGTATGGTCTGATGCGGGACGGACTCCGGGGGAATAGCTGAAGGCTCATTTTGCCAAGGTGGGTTGTACCATTGGGAAGAGACCCAAGAAGTGAGAGTTGGGGTGGACCCACATCCTGGCGAGGACTAATGCCGTCAAATAGAGAGAACTGTATCTCTCATGAGAAAGGATGGCTCCCAGGGCATTAGGGCAGTTGAGAAAGTCAGGCCCTGAATACTGCTGCAAGTATCTCTGGACATGGCTTCTTGGGAAATGGAGATTGGCTGGCGTTGTGGGCCCCAAGGGGAGGGGAAAATGGATGTGGAATGGATGAAACCAAGGTAAATATGGGGGCAAGAGAGGAGTTTTGTGAGAGTACACGAGGATGAATATAAAACATGTAATATTACACCAAAAACATATAGGGGACGACAGACTAATAATGTAAACCATAAGGCAAAACATAGGATAACTAAAAAATTTAGAAAACTCTACAACCTAAAGTATGGACCACATAGTAAGCACAGATGTCACCTTGTTTGAAAGCTATTGTTTCAGAATTTGTACATCAGTTTCAGGAAATATGATATGAATAAGTTAAAAGATTATCACTGTGGAAGGGAAAATGTTTTATGGTGGATCTGGGGAAGTACTGTATATTGTATATATGAGTTTCGGTGATCTAAGACTCTTGTGAAGCTGACATTATGTTGGGATTCACTTTACAGGAAGTTTTGGATCACAGAGTGGTTCAACAATGGCAGCGGAGGAATACTGATATGAATACTGAGGAATATTGATATACTGATATATATATACTGATATATATGGTTGACAGGGAGTTATACAGGGCATATGCCCAGGGTATATAGTAATGTCTAGATATACTCATAGTGGAAACAACTAAAAACAACAGCTGGGGGGGTACTGGGCCCCTGGCCACGGGGGTCACTGTCGTGGACCCTGGGGGAGCAGCGGCAGTCCCCCAGGTGCAACGGCAAGAACCAGGAAGGAAGGAGGGCCCAACAGTGGGCTCCTGATACTAATGGATATGCTTTTGAGCCTATACACCTGCAATAAGAACCAGGCCTAAAGTAGCACTGTGCCTGGGAGTTTCCTCCTGACAGCCTTCATGTTACCCAAATGTGGCCACTCTCACAGTCAAACTCGGCATGTAGATGCAGTGCATTGCCCCCAGCGTGGGACATGACACCCGGGGATGATCCTCCCTGGCACCGAGGGATCACTACCACATACCAGCTGAAGATGCAACTAGAAAATGACCTTGAATTAAAGGTTCAACACGGATCAGCAGAATATCCCTGTCTACATATAATAACATGACTTCAAAATGCTGTTTGACCTAATGTAAGGGGGAAATGGGAAGGAGAAATGAGATTATAAGGCTATGAGTCTCTAAAAAAGAGTCTGGAGGTTGTCAGAAGGAATGCCCTTATGCACAACTGAGCAGAGTCTAAGAGACAGATAAAGTAGATACAACCCCAGGTATTGGTTCTTTTGAGGGATAAAGAGACCCACGGGTTCTATGGTCATGGCAGATGGGGTTCACTGCCATGGCAGATGGCCCTTCTTTGGAGCTGGTGTTTCTGCATGATGGAATTGGACTCAGAGGGGATCTCTTTTCACAAGACTTGCATGCTACTTTATTGGAACTGTAGTTGGTGCTGGGGTTTAAGATATATTTAGGGGATTTGAATCTCTGGACTGATAATATGACACCCAGGCCCAGAGCCTCAACAGACTTCAGCTCCTACACTTTGATTTATTGGACTTACCCCACTCAGCTAACATGGAGTTGAAGAAGGTCAACCACCACACCATGGAGCCTAGAGTGTCTACAACTGAAAGCAGGAGGAGTGCATCCAGTATCCATGTGGAATCTAAGCCCCCACTTGACATAGATGTGCAATGGACACAACCAATCCAATGTCCACAGAGAAAATGTGGAATGGGTGTGGGAAGGGTAGCCATGGTGGCTGCTGGGTTTGGGGAATGGGAGGAAGACATGAGATGTGGAGGCGTTTTCAGGACTTGGAGTTGTCCTGGGTGGTGCTTCACGGACAATTACTGGACATTGTAGATCCCCCAGGGCCCACTGGATGGAACGTGGGAGAGTGTGGGCTATGATGTGGACCATTGACTATGGGGTGCAGTGATGCTCAGAGATGTACTTACCAGGTGCAATGGATGTGTCACGATGATGGGAGAGAGTGTTGCTGTGGGGGGAGTGTGGGGTGGGGGCGGTGGGGTTGAATGGGACGTCATATTTTTTAATGTAATTTTTAAAAAATAAATAAATAATTTTAAAAAAATAAAAAATAAAAAACAAATAGAGGGAACTGTATCTCTCAAGAGTAATGGTTGCTATCAGGACATTAGGGCAGTTGAGCATGTGAAGCCCTCAACACTGTTGCAAGTATCTCTGAACATGGCTCTTCAAGAAATGAAGATTGACTGTCACCGTGGGCCCTAAGGGGAGGGGGAAATAGGTATTGAATAGATGGAACCAATGTAACTGTGTGGGCAATAGAAGTGTTAAACAAGAGTACACAAGGATGGATATAAGACATGTAAAATTACACCAAAATATATAGGGACTGATATGCTAAAATGTAAATCACAATGTAAAACTTATGATAACTAAAAATTTAGAAACTTGTATATTCTAAAATATAAACCACAATGTAAATACAAATGTTACCTTGTTTGAAAGCTATTGTCTCAATATCTGTACATCAGTTTCAGTAAATATGGTATGAATATGTTAAAAGATTATTGCTGTGGAAGGGAATAGGTTTTATGTTGGATATGTGGGAGTTCTGTATATTGTATACATGAATTACTGTGATCTAAGACTCTTGTGAAGATAAGCTTAATAATGAGAAAAAAGAAAAAAAATGATAGGATGTAGAATTTTTCCAAATTAATATGTATTCTATATCTAACCTTTGAGCTCATTGCTATATTCCATTTTACTGTTAAGGGAACCTGGCAATAAATTGGGCTTCACTTTTCAGGAAGTTTTGTATCACAGAGAGGTTCAAACAATGGCAGAGGAGGAATACAAGTGTGGGATGTTATTGACAGAGGACACATGGTTGGCAGAGAGTTCTACAGGGCATATATCCAGGGTACATAAAAATGTTTGGATATTTTCATAGTGGAAACAATTAAAAACAACAACTGAGGGAGTGCTGAGATTCTAGCCAGGGGAGTTCTATCACAGTCCCTAAAGGAACAGCAACAATCTCCCAAGTGCAATGGCAAAGACCAAAAAGAATGAAGGTCCAACAAGAATGAGCCCCTGATACTAATGGCTATGCTTGTGAGCCTGTGCACCTGAAATAAGGACAAGGCCTAGAGCAGCAGTGTGCCTAAGAGTTACCTCCTGAGAGCCTCCGTGTTGCTCAAATGTGACCAGTCTTGAAGCCAAACTCAGCATGTAAATTCGTTGCCTTCCCCCCAGCGTGGGGCATGACTCCTGGGGATGAGCCTCCCTGGCGCCGAGGGATCAATAGCAAGTACCAGCTGATGATGTAACTAGAAAATGACCTTGAATAAAAGTTCAACTCAGACCAGCAGAATATCTCTGTCTACATATAATAACAGGAGTTAAAAATGCTTTTTGACCTAAATCAAGGGGGAAATGGAAAGGACAAATGAGTTTATATGGCTAAGAGTCTCTAAAAAAGAGCCGGCAGGTTATCAGAGGGGTTGCCCTTATGCACAACTGAGCAGAGTCCCAAAGACAGATAAAGTAGATACAACCCCAGGTATTGGTTCTTCTGAGGGCTAAACAGAGACCCACAGGTTTTATGGTCATGGCAGATGGAGTTCAGAGCCATGTCAGTTGGCCCTTCTTTGGATTTGGTGTATCTGTGTGTTGGAGCTGGACTCAGATGTGATCTCTTTTCACAAGCCTTTCTTGTTACTTTTGTAGTTGGTGCTGGGGTTTAAGATATACCCAGGGGATCTGAATCTCTGGACTGACATGATAGCCAGGCCCTGAGCCTCAACAGACTTCAGCTCCTCCACTCTGGTTTATTGGACTTACCCCACTCAGCTAACATGGAGTTGAAGAATGTCAACCACCACACCATGGAGCCTAGAGTACCTACAACTGAAAGCAGGAGGATGGCATCCAGCATCCATGTGGAATCTAAGCCCCCTCTTGACATAGATGTGGAATGGACACAACCAATCCAAGATCCACAGGATGGAGGAATAGAATATGGATTAGGGTGGACTTACTGATATTCTATTCATGAACTAATGTGGTTAGTAATTGAAGAAAATGTGGCATTGGTGTGGACAAAGTGGCCATGGTGGCTGCTGGGTGTGGGGAATGGGAGGAAGAGATGAGATGTGGAGGCATTTTCGGGACTTGGAGTTGTCCTGGGTGATGTGCTGCAGGGACAATTACCAGACATTGTAGGTCCTCCCATGGCCCACTGGATGGAACGTGGGAGAGTGTGTGCTATGATGTGGACCATTGACCATGAGGTGCAGCAATGCTCAGGGATGTGTTCGCCGAATGCAATGAATGTGTCATGATGATAGAAGGTGTGTTGTTGTAGATGGAGTGATGGGGTGGGTGGGGTGGGGAGTACATGTGGACCTCATATTTTTTTAATGTAATATTTTTAAAAATGTATTAAAATATTTTTTAAAAATGTTTACACTGAGGAAGAGAGGAAAGAAAGTGCCTTTCCACTGTACACACACAGCGACTCCTATTACAGTGATGAAAGTCAAAAGGTTAAAAACAAAGCTTTACAATATTTTCCCTTTTTTCCATACACCAACTTATTTTTACTTTATTTTAGTATTCCTAAATTGGTATGTATTCTATTTCTAAACTTTAAACCCATCACTACATGTCAATTTCCTTTTAATTCAATTTTGCAATATATTAGGCTTCATTGTTGAAGAAGATTTGGACCTCAGAGAGCTTCAACTATGGAAGGTGAGGAACGCTGATGTGCGGTTTGATTGCTGGGGGGGCACATGGGTGGGACGGAGTACTCCAGGTCATGTATATAGGGGACATAAAAATGTTCTGACATATGGAGTGTATTTTCATAGTAGTTACAGTCACAGTCTTCAACTGAGGGGGTGCCAAGTTCCTACCCAGGGTAGCTGTGTCACATTCCCCAATGGAACAGCAATAATCCCCCAAGTGCAATGGCAAAGACCAACAAGGAAGGATAATGAGCCCTTGATACTGATGACTATTCTTAAGAGCCAGTGTGCCTGAAAGATGAACTAGGCCTAGAGCAGCAGAGTGCCTAAGAGTTACCTCCTGAGAACCTCCATGTTGCTAATATGTGGCCACTCTTTAAGTAAAATTCAGCATGTAAGTGTGTTACCTTTCCTCCAGCATAGGACATAACTCCCAGGGATGAGCCTCCCTGGTGCTGAGGGTTTACTACCTATCACTAACTGGTGATGCAACTAGAAAGAGACCTTGAATAAAAGGGTCAACTCAGACCAGCAGAATATCTCAGCCTATGTGTACGATCATGTGTTAAAAACTGCTTTCTGACCTTGAATAAAAGGGGGAAATGGCAAAGACAAATGAGTTTATATGGTTAAGAGTCTTCAAAAAGAAGTGTCAGGAAGTCATCAGAGGGGTCACGCTTATGCACACCTCAGCAGGACCCCAGAAAAAGCCAAAGTAGATAGAATCGTAGGTACTGGTTCTCCTGAAGACTATGGAAACCCACAGGGTATATCGCCATGGCAGATATATTTGGAGTCTTGCAAATGTCAGAGGGCCCTTCTTTGGAATTTGGGCTTCTGAGTGTGATGGAGCTGAACTCAGGTGTGACCTTTCTATACATGCGCCTTCTGTCACTTTTACTGAAACTGTAGTTGGTGCTAGGGTTGGTATATACTCAGGAGACTTGAATCTTTGGGCTGCCCATGTGCCAGCTGGGCCCTGAGTCTCAGCAGAGTTGCAACTCCTACTCTCCGGTTCATTGGACTTACCCAGGTCAGCTAACAGAGAGGTGAAGATGGTCAACCACCACACCAGGGAATCAAGAGTGCCTACAGCTGCAAGCAGAAGAATTGCATCCATCATTCATGTAGAATCTAAGCCACTTCTTGATCTAGTGGTGGAGTGGACATCACCATCCCTTGGTCCATAGAATGGAAGAATAAAATATAGATTAGAGTTGACTTACTGATATTCTACTATAAAAGTATTATGACTTGTAATAGAAGAAGCAGTGGCATTGAGGTAGAGAAAGTGGCCACAGTAGTTGCTGAGGACAGGGAGAGGGAAGAAGAGATGTGATGCGGGGGCATTTTTGGGACTTTGCATTGTCCTAAATGATATTGCAGGGTCAGATGCTGGACTTTATATATCCTGCCATAACCCACTGAATGTTCTGGGGGACAGTATGAGCTACAGGGTAAGCTATTATCCATGTAGTTCAGCAGTGCTCCAAAATGTGTTCACCAAGTGCGACGAGTGTTCCACAATGATGGGGGTGGTTGTTGGTGTGGGAGGAGTTTGGTGAGGGCATGGGAATATATGGGAACCTCTTATGTTCTTGAATGTAACATTTTTTGTGATGTGTATATCTTTAAAAAAATACAATTTACGAAAAAGATGGGGGTGAGGAGGTGGGGAGTGGGTTGTATGGGAACCTATTCTGTTTTTCAATGTAATGTTCTTTGTGATCTATTAACTTTAATTTAAAAAGTTTAAAAATGTAAATGGAATGAAAGTGGTGTCTTTATAAAGTGGGAAGTGGAGAGGAACTTTGCAGGGGAAGCAGATGTGGCTCAAGCGATTGAGCTCCTGCCTACCACATGGGACCTCCCTGTTTCAGTGTCTGGTACCTCCTAAAGAAAATGAGCAAGACAGCGAGAAGAGACAGAAAAAGATGATGCAACAAGTGACACGAGGAAAACACAATGAGAGACACAACAATGCAGGGAGCAGAGGAGGCTCTGGTGATTAGGTCCCTCCCTTTCACATTGGTGGCCCCAAGTTCAGTTACCTGTGCCTTCTGAAAGAAGACCACCACACAACAAGCAGACACAGCAAATGCAGACTACAAAGGTGTGGGGAGAAAGAAATAAAACAAATATTTTTTAAAAAGAGGTACCATGTGTTGTTGAAAGAAAACAAGATGTGTTTTTTATTTAAAAGATAGCCACAAAGTCTAAAGAAGTATAAAATTATATTAAAGAAGGAGGAGAGTAGAGGAGAATTGCATGAAGTCAACAGGAAGTGCCTGAAGATAGAGTGTTCAGGTGTGATGTCTCAAAAAGAAAAATTAAGAGTACTTGATGTATTTACAGTTATAAATAAGAGATGTTTAGTTTTCTGAAGAGTTTGGAGTTAAGGAGGCATAGATCTTTAAAATGAAGAAAACATAACTGAGGTGATTGTGAACACCAGGGAAAGTTAAAAGTTGTCAAAGAACTACACTGCAGACCTCAACTGTGAATACTTGTCATTTAAAGTCAGGCATTATTTTGTAAACACTGAATACTGATTTAACAAGAAATGATTATGTACCGTTGGGCAATAGGAGAGCAGAGAGGTGTGTATGTAATTGAGGGGAGTCAAATGAAATCTAATTATTTATAAAGGACTATAAACATGATATTGAGAAAAATGGAGGTAACTACAGTATGAAATAGTTAAGATAAACGTGACTGTCTGGAGAAAGGAAATCTGGAGGAGGTAGAAAACAAACAGAGGAAAGCTTTTATTCCACTATCAGTCTAATGGTATTTGATTTTTTGAACTATCTGTAAGTATTTCTTTGAGTAATATTAAGTTAAATAAACTTCATTTTTAAAAGCCCCCCAGGTAATTAAAAGTGTACACCTTGGGTTAAGATCTCCTAGAATAGATTAATTACATGGGTAGATATAAACTGACAGTAATACTGCATTTTTGCTTTGTAAATCCACTTTTACTTTTTACAGTATCTAAAAGGAAAATACATAAATGTACTGATAAACAAGTTGGTTTTGCCCGTATGAAACTGGAATTTTGTGACAAGAACTACATAATGTGGTGAGACAAAGGGGTATAGGAACTTAGTTTGTGTATACCATTGATGTTAAGTTGGTATCTAAGCAAACAATGGTGTTATAGAATGTTTGCAATGATGAACTTAAGCTCCATGGTAACTTACAAAGAAAATATCAGAAAATATGCAAGCTCACAGAGACAGAAATTAGAATACAGGATGCCAGGTGTAAAGGACAAGGCAAACAGACGGGGAAGCAGGTTTGGATCAACTGATAGAGCATCTGCCTACCACATGGGAGGTCCAGGGTTCAAACCCAGGGGCCTCCTGACCTGTATGATGAGCTGGCCCACACAAAGTGCTAATGCATGCAAGGAATGCCGTGCCACGCAGGGGTGTACCCCGCATAGGGGAGCCCTATGCACAAAGAGTGAACCCGGTAAGGAAAGCCATCCCACGCTCTAAAAAGTGTAGCCTGCCCAGGAGCAGAATAGTACACACAGAGAGCTGATGCAGCAAGATGACACAACAAAAAGAGACAAGATCCCCAGTGCCGTTGACAAGAATACAAGCAGACACAAAAGAACATACAGTGAATGGACACCGAGAACAGACAATGGGGAGGGGGCAGGAAGGGGAGAGAAATAAAAAGTTTTTTAATAAAAGACTGTTTTTAGAAAAATGCATAATGGGTATAGGGTTTCTCTTTGCGAAGATGGGAAAGTTTTAGTAATGGAAGGTGGTGAGGGTTCCTTAACAGTGTAAACATGAGTAATCCCACTGAGTGGTATGCTTAGGAGTGGCTGAGATGGGAACATATATGTTGTATATATTTTCCCAAATTAAAACAAAACAAGAGTAACTAAAGAAACAATGGGTTTGGTATTATTTTTGTTTCTGTTTAAGTTCGAGGGGTATTTTAACATGGAAAGTTTAAACTTAAAAAAATTCTAGAAACACTCATAAGTCACACTGATGCTATGTACTCCTCATATCATCGAATGAGAATCACATTTACCCTCTGTGGTCTTCCTCCCCAAAACAGAGAACCCCAGACTTACCATGACAAATCAGACAAATCCCACCTCAGGACATTCATTCAAATACCTGACCAGTACCCTTCAAAATGATCAAGACAAACAAAAATAAGGAAAGACTGAGAAAAGTCACAACCAAAAGGAGTCTAGGGCATGTGACTACTCAGTGTACTCTGGTGTCCTCATGGGATTCTGCAACAGAAAAGGTAATAGGGGGAGCTCCAGTGGTACAGGTGGCTCGTGTGTGGAACTTATACAGAAAGGCAATAAGGGAAAACTGAGGATCTGGATCAAGTATGGGTTTCAGTCTAATAATGTATCAATTTCAATTCAGTAATTATGATCAAATGTATCATACTAATGTAAGATGCTAATAAAAAGAAACTGGATGTGGGGTATTCAGAAATTCTCTCTACTATCTGCAATAATTCTGAAGGACCAACAATTGTATATCTGGCAAAAAAAAAACCTCCTTCAAAAAATGAGGGAAAACAACAAAAGGGCAACAGGTTATTAAAAAACTGGAAAAGACAATCTCCAAAGAAGATATACAAATGGTCAATATACACACAAAAAGATGATCACCATCATTAGTCACTAGAGGAATGCAAATCAAAACCACAATGACCTACCACTTCACACCCACTAGGATGGTTATTAATTAAAAAAAAAAAAAGGAAAATAGCATTGATGAGGTTATAGAGAAATAAGAAACCTTTGAACATTGTTGGTGGGGGCAAAAATGGTGTAACTGCTATAGAAAACAGTTTGGAACATCTTCAAAAAGTTAAATATAGAATTACCATATGACCTAACAATCCCATTTCTAGGTATATACTCAAAGAACTGGAAGTAGGAACTCAAACAGATATTTATACACCAATATTCATAGCAGCATTATTCGCAACAGCCAAAAGGTAGAAGCAAGCTAAGTGTACATCAACAGATAAATGAATAAACAATATGTGCTATATAAAATCAATGGAATATTTTTCAGCTAAAAAAAGGAATGACGTTCTGAATACATGCCACATCATGGATGAACTTCAAAAACATCATGTTGAATGAATAAGCCAGACAGTACAGGGCAAATATTGTATGATTACTCTTACATGATATGGTACAACACTTAAGAAAACAGTTTGGCACTTTCTTTAAAGACTTAAAAACATATATCTAACATACATAATCCAGTCATTCCACACCTAGGTATTAACCCAAGACAAGTGAAAATGTTTTCTTATGAAGTCTGCACACAAATGTTCATAGTAGCTTCATTTGAAATAGCCAAACACTAGAAATTAACCCAAATGTCTATCAACAGGCGAATGGATAAATTGTGATCTATCCAAATAATAAAATAATACTCAGCAGTTAAAAGAAATACACAAAACAACATAAATGAATCTCAAAATAATCATACAGTGAAAGATGCCAAACAAAAGAATAAAACTCCATTTAAATAACATTTTAGAGAATGCAAACAAATCTATGAGGACAGAAAGGAGAACAATGGTTACCTGGGCACAGGGTAGGAAGGAAAATGGGATAAACAGAGGTAGAAAGAAATTTTTGAAGATGATTATTTATCTTGATTGTGTTGATAATTTTACAAGCATATATGTATATCAAATTCATCAAATTGCAGATTATGTGCACTTTAATGTTTCTTCATTAGACCTCATTGAAGCTGTTTTAATAAAAGGAAAACATCTCCACTAGTATGTTCAAACACCACTCCCGGGATGTGCACAAATTTTCAGGTTGCCCGAAAGACTTAGGTATAATCCAAAAAGTGAGAATTTTCTATCAGGAGCAGGTGAAAAGGCCTTGAAATGAAGCAAAAATTTTCTTTCTCCTTCCTGAGATAACCCTCTTTAGATTTTGTCATGAAAAACCCATCTCTATTAGTGCACATTCAAAACAGTAAGACAAGTCATCAAGTTTGATTAGAGATCTTACCTGACCAATTGGTCCGCTAGAAGTGCAAAAGAGAACCTGACTACAAGAAGACCCCTAGACGGCCAACAGGAATTGACACCACCCACACCAATAACATGAGGGCCATGGAAATCCTCAGTATATCCAGAGGCTCCTACTCCTGCCCTCAGCTTATATTTGACTGCATTGATTTTTTTAAAGATGTATTTATTTATTTATTCCACCCCTTGTGGCTTGTTCCATTCTTTGCTGTCTCTTCTCTGTGTCCTTTTGCTGTGTGTTTTTTCTGTATCTCCTTATCTCCCTTTGCTGTGCCAGCTCTCTGTGGCCCATGGGCCATCAGCTCTCTGTGGGGCATGGGCCATCAGTGCACAAGCCAGCTTGCCTTCATAAGGAGGCCCTGGACCGTGAACCCAGGTCCTCTCATAAAGGAGATGGCAGCCCAACTATTTGAGCCACAGCCGCTTCCCTGGCTGCATTAATTTTCACATGCAAATTGTATAACCTTCCATTTCTTAGAAGGCATTTTCATCAAAGAAAAGGGTGCTTCACTGCACATAAGATTTCAAACCAGGAATACTACCAGTGCTGATGAGGTCAAGGGAGAACACCATTGGCAGGAGGGTAAAACAGTACAGTTCCTTTGATGAGGAAGGCTTATCAAAATGTCTAATAATATTCAAGACTTTTGACCATTTCACTTATAGAAATATGGTGTGTGTTTATTTACTCATTTATTGTCAAATTTATTTATGAAATAGCACAAGAGTTGAAACAATCTCATGTCCATCAGTAGAGGACTTGTTAAATAAATCAACTCGATCCATTCAATAGAATATTATAATAAATCAATATCTGTTGATGTGGGAAATCTCCGTAATGTACGGTTAAGCTACTGATTAGTGAATTCAGCTGCCTACAGTGTAACTCTAAGAACAGTTAAAGTGTGAACCTGTCCAAGTCAGAAAGAGGCCAGTAGCCACCATTTAACACCACCCCCAGCATGAAGGGAAGCCGGGCTAACTGAAAATCACAGTGATGGTAAGAACCACTTTCTTTTACCCACATCAGCCTGCAGCCCTAGCTTAGACTTCAGCCCCACCTCTGGCAGGAAGGAGGCCGGTGGGCCCTGTGCCAGTCTATCCTGCTAACTGTAGATAAATTTCACCAGCACAGACTTAATAATCAGAAGTCTACTGGGGCAATTGCAGTCATCTTGGACCTGCATTACATAGATTGTTGTCCACACCTGCAGCTGGATGCCTGTTCCAGGCAGGGGATAAAAGGGCCGTGAAGTTCAAACAGTCTCTCTGGGCAACTACAGTCTATGCCTGCACAACTTGGATTATTCCACACAGATGTGACTCTGTCCCTACCACTGGAAAGGAGAAAGTTGGGAAAGATTCTTCAGTCCCTGGAGCAATGAGGGCAGCTTGAGCCTCCACAGCTTATAGCACCAACTACATCCTTGGCTCCTACTGCACAAGCAGAATGGGAGAAAGGGCAGGAAGCCCTGAACTAACAAGAAAATCTGCACCCAGAATAAATACTGTAGTAAGCCAGATTCCAGGACAATAACAAAAATTTACAATCCACACCAAGAAACAGGAAGCTATGGCCCAGTTAAAGGAACAAGATAAGCCTCCAGATGACATAAAGGAGTTGAGACAACTAAAAAGCACAACATATTCCCATCCGAAAAAAGCCAAATAGACCAACTCCAAGATATATACTAATCAGTAGGTTAAATGCCAAAGATAAAGGGAGAATTCTGAACAGCCAAGAGAAAAGCAATGCATAACATACAAGGGATACCAAATAAGATTAAGTGCTGATTTCTCATCAGAAACCATGGAGGTGAGAAAACAGAGGTATGATATATTTAAGATACTGTAAGAGAAAAACTTTCAGCCAAGAATCTTATATCTGGAAAGACTGTCTTTCAAAAATGGGGACAAGTTTAGAATATTCCCAGATAAACAGAAACTGAGAGAATTTCTAAGCAAGAGACTGTATTTTCAGGAAATTCTGAAGGGTGTGCTAGAGATTTAAAAATAAAGAAAGGAAAGAGAGGCCTGGATGAGAGTCCAGAAATGAAGATTATATCAATAACAGTAACAAAGTATCAAAAGAGAGGTGAAAATAAAATATGACAGATAAAACTCAAACTGTCGGGAAAAAGTTAACCAACAATGTAAAGCACTTGTATTCAGAAAACTGCAACTCAATGTTAAATCAAAAAAGTCCTAAATAACTGGAAGAACATTCCATGCTCACAGACTGGAAGACTAAGTATCATTAAGATGCCAATTCTACTCAAATTGATAGACTCAATGCAATCCCAGTAAAAATTCTTCCACCTTTTTTAAAATTGAAAACACGATTATCAAAGTTATTCAGAGGGTTCCCGGCAAGATGGTGGCTGAGTGAATTTGCCTGATAGTATCTCCTGCAGGGAAGCGGCTGGATGGCATTGGAGCCTCTTTGGGACCAGGCTGTTTCAGGATTTTTGCGGGTCGGGAGGTATCTGGACATCAATTTGGTGGGAAGGTAACAGAGAAAATACGTCTATAAAATATACGCGGAGGTCCCAGCTGCACGCGGAAAGTTCCCTCCCTGGGTGGGCAGAGCCGCGGCATCAGGCGCTGCCACAGCAAAAAAAAAAACACAAAAACCTGCCACAGCAGCGTCCTGTGCTTTTTGGACGTGGATATCTTTGTCCTTCATTAGGATTGGGTAATTTTCTACTGTTATTTCTTCAGATATTCCTTCTGCTCCTTTTCCCTTCTCATTTCCTTCTGGGACACCCATGACATGTATGTTTGCACATCTTTGGTGTAATTTAGTTCCTTGAGATATCGTTCAATTTTTTCCATTCTTTTCTTCACCTGTTCTTTCTTATGTTCATCTTCAGAGGCCATTTCTTCAAGCTCATCAATCCTTTCTTCTGCCTCCTCAAATCTGCTATTATATAAATCCAATGTTTTTTATATTTCATTTATTATACCTTTCATTCCCACAAGATCTGCTATTTTTCTATGTATGCTTTCAATTTTTCTTTGTGCTCATCCAAAGTGTCCTTAATGTCCTTAATGTCTTTAGCCATCTCATTGAATTTATTAAGAGGATTTGTTTGAACATCCATGATTAGTTGTCTCAACTCCTTTATGTCATCTGGAGGCTTATCTTGTTCCTTTAACTGGGCCATAGCTTCCTGTTTCTTGGTGTGGATTGTAAATTTTTGTTATTGTCCTGGAATCTGGCTTACTACAGTATTTATTCTGGGTGCAGATTTTCTTGTTAGTTCAGGGCTTCCTGCCCTTTCTCCCATTCTGCTTGTGCAGTAGGAGCCAAGGATGTAGTTGGTGCTATAAGCTGTGGAGGCTCAAGCTGCCCTCATTGCTCCAGGGACTGAAGAATCTTTCCCAACTTTCTCCTTTCCAGTGGTAGGGACAGAGTCACATCTGTGTGGAATAATCCAAGTTGTGCAGGCATAGACTGTAGTTGCCCAGAGAGACTGTTTGAACTTCACGGCCCTTTTATCCCCTGCCTGGAACAGGCATCCAGCTGCAGGTGTGGACAACAATCTATGTAATGCAGGTCCAAGATGACTGCAA
The DNA here is from genome assembly GCF_030445035.2 of Dasypus novemcinctus. Taxonomy (NCBI): domain Eukaryota; kingdom Metazoa; phylum Chordata; class Mammalia; order Cingulata; family Dasypodidae; genus Dasypus; species Dasypus novemcinctus. Next base: position 34,669,020 of record NC_080696.1, on the reverse strand, counting down.
TTGCCCCAGTAGACTTCTGATTATTAAGTCTGTGCTGGTGAAATTTATCTACAGTTAGCAGGATAGACTGGCACAGGGCCCACCGGCCTCCTTCCTGCCAGAGGTGGGGCTGAAGTCTAAGCTAGGGCTGCAGGCTGATGTGGGTAAAAGAAAGTGGTTCTTACCATCACTGTGATTTTCAGTTAGCCCGGCTTCCCTTCATGCTGGGGGTGGTGTTAAATGGTGGCTACTGGCCTCTTTCTGACTTGGACAGGTTCACACTTTAACTGTTCTTAGAGTTACACTGTAGGCAGCTGAATTCACTAATCAGTAGCTTAACCGTACATTACGGAGATTTCCCACATCAACAGATATTGATTTATTATAATATTCTATTGAATGGATCGAGTTGATTTATTTAACAAGTCCTCTACTGATGGACATGAGATTGTTTCAACTCTTGTGCTATTTCATAAATAAATTTGACAATAAATGAGTAAATAAACACACACCATATTTCTATAAGTGAAATGGTCAAAAGTCTTGAATATTATTAGACATTTTGATAAGCCTTCCTCATCAAAGGAACTGTACTGTTTTACCCTCCTGCCAATGGTGTTCTCCCTTGACCTCATCAGCACTGGTAGTATTCCTGGTTTGAAATCTTATGTGCAGTGAAGCACCCTTTTCTTTGATGAAAATGCCTTCTAAGAAATGGAAGGTTATACAATTTGCATGTGAAAATTAATGCAGCCAGGGAAGCGGCTGTGGCTCAAATAGTTGGGCTGCCATCTCCTTTATGAGAGGACCTGGGTTCACGGTCCAGGGCCTCCTTATGAAGGCAAGCTGGCTTGTGCACTGATGGCCCATGCCCCACAGAGAGCTGATGGCCCATGGGCCACAGAGAGCTGGCACAGCAAAGGGAGATAAGGAGATACAGAAAAAACACACAGCAAAAGGACACAGAGAAGAGACAGCAAAGAATGGAACAAGCCACAAGGGGTGGAATAAATAAATAAATACATCTTTAAAAAAATCAATGCAGTCAAATATAAGCTGAGGGCAGGAGTAGGAGCCTCTGGATATACTGAGGATTTCCATGGCCCTCATGTTATTGGTGTGGGTGGTGTCAATTCCTGTTGGCCGTCTAGGGGTCTTCTTGTAGTCAGGTTCTCTTTTGCACTTCTAGCGGACCAATTGGTCAGGTAAGATCTCTAATCAAACTTGATGACTTGTCTTACTGTTTTGAATGTGCACTAATAGAGATGGGTTTTTCATGACAAAATCTAAAGAGGGTTATCTCAGGAAGGAGAAAGAAAATTTTTGCTTCATTTCAAGGCCTTTTCACCTGCTCCTGATAGAAAATTCTCACTTTTTGGATTATACCTAAGTCTTTCGGGCAACCTGAAAATTTGTGCACATCCCGGGAGTGGTGTTTGAACATACTAGTGGAGATGTTTTCCTTTTATTAAAACAGCTTCAATGAGGTCTAATGAAGAAACATTAAAGTGCACATAATCTGCAATTTGATGAATTTGATATACATATATGCTTGTAAAATTATCAACACAATCAAGATAAATAATCATCTTCAAAAATTTCTTTCTACCTCTGTTTATCCCATTTTCCTTCCTACCCTGTGCCCAGGTAACCATTGTTCTCCTTTCTGTCCTCATAGATTTGTTTGCATTCTCTAAAATGTTATTTAAATGGAGTTTTATTCTTTTGTTTGGCATCTTTCACTGTATGATTATTTTGAGATTCATTTATGTTGTTTTGTGTATTTCTTTTAACTGCTGAGTATTATTTTATTATTTGGATAGATCACAATTTATCCATTCGCCTGTTGATAGACATTTGGGTTAATTTCTAGTGTTTGGCTATTTCAAATGAAGCTACTATGAACATTTGTGTGCAGACTTCATAAGAAAACATTTTCACTTGTCTTGGGTTAATACCTAGGTGTGGAATGACTGGATTATGTATGTTAGATATATGTTTTTAAGTCTTTAAAGAAAGTGCCAAACTGTTTTCTTAAGTGTTGTACCATATCATGTAAGAGTAATCATACAATATTTGCCCTGTACTGTCTGGCTTATTCATTCAACATGATGTTTTTGAAGTTCATCCATGATGTGGCATGTATTCAGAACGTCATTCCTTTTTTTAGCTGAAAAATATTCCATTGATTTTATATAGCACATATTGTTTATTCATTTATCTGTTGATGTACACTTAGCTTGCTTCTACCTTTTGGCTGTTGCGAATAATGCTGCTATGAATATTGGTGTATAAATATCTGTTTGAGTTCCTACTTCCAGTTCTTTGAGTATATACCTAGAAATGGGATTGTTAGGTCATATGGTAATTCTATATTTAACTTTTTGAAGATGTTCCAAACTGTTTTCTATAGCAGTTACACCATTTTTGCCCCCACCAACAATGTTCAAAGGTTTCTTATTTCTCTATAACCTCATCAATGCTATTTTCCTTTTTTTTTTTTTAATTAATAACCATCCTAGTGGGTGTGAAGTGGTAGGTCATTGTGGTTTTGATTTGCATTCCTCTAGTGACTAATGATGGTGATCATCTTTTTGTGTGTATATTGACCATTTGTATATCTTCTTTGGAGATTGTCTTTTCCAGTTTTTTAATAACCTGTTGCCCTTTTGTTGTTTTCCCTCATTTTTTGAAGGAGGTTTTTTTTTTGCCAGATATACAATTGTTGGTCCTTCAGAATTATTGCAGATAGTAGAGAGAATTTCTGAATACCCCACATCCAGTTTCTTTTTATTAGCATCTTACATTAGTATGATACATTTGATCATAATTACTGAATTGAAATTGATACATTATTAGACTGAAACCCATACTTGATCCAGATCCTCAGTTTTCCCTTATTGCCTTTCTGTATAAGTTCCACACACGAGCCACCTGTACCACTGGAGCTCCCCCTATTACCTTTTCTGTTGCAGAATCCCATGAGGACACCAGAGTACACTGAGTAGTCACATGCCCTAGACTCCTTTTGGTTGTGACTTTTCTCAGTCTTTCCTTATTTTTGTTTGTCTTGATCATTTTGAAGGGTACTGGTCAGGTATTTGAATGAATGTCCTGAGGTGGGATTTGTCTGATTTGTCATGGTAAGTCTGGGGTTCTCTGTTTTGGGGAGGAAGACCACAGAGGGTAAATGTGATTCTCATTCGATGATATGAGGAGTACATAGCATCAGTGTGACTTATGAGTGTTTCTAGAATTTTTTTAAGTTTAAACTTTCCATGTTAAAATACCCCTCGAACTTAAACAGAAACAAAAATAATACCAAACCCATTGTTTCTTTAGTTACTCTTGTTTTGTTTTAATTTGGGAAAATATATACAACATATATGTTCCCATCTCAGCCACTCCTAAGCATACCACTCAGTGGGATTACTCATGTTTACACTGTTAAGGAACCCTCACCACCTTCCATTACTAAAACTTTCCCATCTTCGCAAAGAGAAACCCTATACCCATTATGCATTTTTCTAAAAACAGTCTTTTATTAAAAAACTTTTTATTTCTCTCCCCTTCCTGCCCCCTCCCCATTGTCTGTTCTCGGTGTCCATTCACTGTATGTTCTTTTGTGTCTGCTTGTATTCTTGTCAACGGCACTGGGGATCTTGTCTCTTTTTGTTGTGTCATCTTGCTGCATCAGCTCTCTGTGTGTACTATTCTGCTCCTGGGCAGGCTACACTTTTTAGAGCGTGGGATGGCTTTCCTTACCGGGTTCACTCTTTGTGCATAGGGCTCCCCTATGCGGGGTACACCCCTGCGTGGCACGGCATTCCTTGCATGCATTAGCACTTTGTGTGGGCCAGCTCATCATACAGGTCAGGAGGCCCCTGGGTTTGAACCCTGGACCTCCCATGTGGTAGGCAGATGCTCTATCAGTTGATCCAAACCTGCTTCCCCGTCTGTTTGCCTTGTCCTTTACACCTGGCATCCTGTATTCTAATTTCTGTCTCTGTGAGCTTGCATATTTTCTGATATTTTCTTTGTAAGTTACCATGGAGCTTAAGTTCATCATTGCAAACATTCTATAACACCATTGTTTGCTTAGATACCAACTTAACATCAATGGTATACACAAACTAAGTTCCTATACCCCTTTGTCTCACCACATTATGTAGTTCTTGTCACAAAATTCCAGTTTCATACGGGCAAAACCAACTTGTTTATCAGTACATTTATGTATTTTCCTTTTAGATACTGTAAAAAGTAAAAGTGGATTTACAAAGCAAAAATGCAGTATTACTGTCAGTTTATATCTACCCATGTAATTAATCTATTCTAGGAGATCTTAACCCAAGGTGTACACTTTTAATTACCTGGGGGGCTTTTAAAAATGAAGTTTATTTAACTTAATATTACTCAAAGAAATACTTACAGATAGTTCAAAAAATCAAATACCATTAGACTGATAGTGGAATAAAAGCTTTCCTCTGTTTGTTTTCTACCTCCTCCAGATTTCCTTTCTCCAGACAGTCACGTTTATCTTAACTATTTCATACTGTAGTTACCTCCATTTTTCTCAATATCATGTTTATAGTCCTTTATAAATAATTAGATTTCATTTGACTCCCCTCAATTACATACACACCTCTCTGCTCTCCTATTGCCCAACGGTACATAATCATTTCTTGTTAAATCAGTATTCAGTGTTTACAAAATAATGCCTGACTTTAAATGACAAGTATTCACAGTTGAGGTCTGCAGTGTAGTTCTTTGACAACTTTTAACTTTCCCTGGTGTTCACAATCACCTCAGTTATGTTTTCTTCATTTTAAAGATCTATGCCTCCTTAACTCCAAACTCTTCAGAAAACTAAACATCTCTTATTTATAACTGTAAATACATCAAGTACTCTTAATTTTTCTTTTTGAGACATCACACCTGAACACTCTATCTTCAGGCACTTCCTGTTGACTTCATGCAATTCTCCTCTACTCTCCTCCTTCTTTAATATAATTTTATACTTCTTTAGACTTTGTGGCTATCTTTTAAATAAAAAACACATCTTGTTTTCTTTCAACAACACATGGTACCTCTTTTTAAAAAATATTTGTTTTATTTCTTTCTCCCCACACCTTTGTAGTCTGCATTTGCTGTGTCTGCTTGTTGTGTGGTGGTCTTCTTTCAGAAGGCACAGGTAACTGAACTTGGGGCCACCAATGTGAAAGGGAGGGACCTAATCACCAGAGCCTCCTCTGCTCCCTGCATTGTTGTGTCTCTCATTGTGTTTTCCTCGTGTCACTTGTTGCATCATCTTTTTCTGTCTCTTCTCGCTGTCTTGCTCATTTTCTTTAGGAGGTACCAGACACTGAAACAGGGAGGTCCCATGTGGTAGGCAGGAGCTCAATCGCTTGAGCCACATCTGCTTCCCCTGCAAAGTTCCTCTCCACTTCCCACTTTATAAAGACACCACTTTCATTCCATTTACATTTTTAAACTTTTTAAATTAAAGTTAATAGATCACAAAGAACATTACATTGAAAAACAGAATAGGTTCCCATACAACCCACTCCCCACCTCCTCACCCCCATCTTTTTCGTAAATTGTATTTTTTTAAAGATATACACATCACAAAAAATGTTACATTCAAGAACATAAGAGGTTCCCATATATTCCCATGCCCTCACCAAACTCCTCCCACACCAACAACCACCCCCATCATTGTGGAACACTCGTCGCACTTGGTGAACACATTTTGGAGCACTGCTGAACTACATGGATAATAGCTTACCCTGTAGCTCATACTGTCCCCCAGAACATTCAGTGGGTTATGGCAGGATATATAAAGTCCAGCATCTGACCCTGCAATATCATTTAGGACAATGCAAAGTCCCAAAAATGCCCCCGCATCACATCTCTTCTTCCCTCTCCCTGTCCTCAGCAACTACTGTGGCCACTTTCTCTACCTCAATGCCACTGCTTCTTCTATTACAAGTCATAATACTTTTATAGTAGAATATCAGTAAGTCAACTCTAATCTATATTTTATTCTTCCATTCTATGGACCAAGGGATGGTGATGTCCACTCCACCACTAGATCAAGAAGTGGCTTAGATTCTACATGAATGATGGATGCAATTCTTCTGCTTGCAGCTGTAGGCACTCTTGATTCCCTGGTGTGGTGGTTGACCATCTTCACCTCTCTGTTAGCTGACCTGGGTAAGTCCAATGAACCGGAGAGTAGGAGTTGCAACTCTGCTGAGACTCAGGGCCCAGCTGGCACATGGGCAGCCCAAAGATTCAAGTCTCCTGAGTATATACCAACCCTAGCACCAACTACAGTTTCAGTAAAAGTGACAGAAGGCGCATGTATAGAAAGGTCACACCTGAGTTCAGCTCCATCACACTCAGAAGCCCAAATTCCAAAGAAGGGCCCTCTGACATTTGCAAGACTCCAAATATATCTGCCATGGCGATATACCCTGTGGGTTTCCATAGTCTTCAGGAGAACCAGTACCTACGATTCTATCTACTTTGGCTTTTTCTGGGGTCCTGCTGAGGTGTGCATAAGCGTGACCCCTCTGATGACTTCCTGACACTTCTTTTTGAAGACTCTTAACCATATAAACTCATTTGTCTTTGCCATTTCCCCCTTTTATTCAAGGTCAGAAAGCAGTTTTTAACACATGATCGTACACATAGGCTGAGATATTCTGCTGGTCTGAGTTGACCCTTTTATTCAAGGTCTCTTTCTAGTTGCATCACCAGTTAGTGATAGGTAGTAAACCCTCAGCACCAGGGAGGCTCATCCCTGGGAGTTATGTCCTATGCTGGAGGAAAGGTAACACACTTACATGCTGAATTTTACTTAAAGAGTGGCCACATATTAGCAACATGGAGGTTCTCAGGAGGTAACTCTTAGGCACTCTGCTGCTCTAGGCCTAGTTCATCTTTCAGGCACACTGGCTCTTAAGAATAGTCATCAGTATCAAGGGCTCATTATCCTTCCTTGTTGGTCTTTGCCATTGCACTTGGGGGATTATTGCTGTTCCATTGGGGAATGTGACACAGCTACCCTGGGTAGGAACTTGGCACCCCCTCAGTTGAAGACTGTGACTGTAACTACTATGAAAATACACTCCATATGTCAGAACATTTTTATGTCCCCTATATACATGACCTGGAGTACTCCGTCCCACCCATGTGCCCCCCCAGCAATCAAACCGCACATCAGCGTTCCTCACCTTCCATAGTTGAAGCTCTCTGGGGTCCAAATCTTCTTCAACAATGAAGCCTAATATATTGCAAAATTGAATTAAAAGGAAATTGACATGTAGTGATGGGTTTAAAGTTTAGAAATAGAATACATACCAATTTAGGAATACTAAAATAAAGTAAAAATAAGTTGGTGTATGGAAAAAAGGGAAAATATTGTAAAGCTTTGTTTTTAACCTTTTGACTTTCATCACTGTAATAGGAGTCGCTGTGTGTGTACAGTGGAAAGGCACTTTCTTTCCTCTCTTCCTCAGTGTAAACATTTTTAAAAAATATTTTAATACATTTTTAAAAATATTACATTAAAAAAATATGAGGTCCACATGTACTCCCCACCCCACCCACCCCATCACTCCATCTACAACAACACACCTTCTATCATCATGACACATTCATTGCATTCGGCGAACACATCCCTGAGCATTGCTGCACCTCATGGTCAATGGTCCACATCATAGCACACACTCTCCCACGTTCCATCCAGTGGGCCATGGGAGGACCTACAATGTCTGGTAATTGTCCCTGCAGCACATCACCCAGGACAACTCCAAGTCCCGAAAATGCCTCCACATCTCATCTCTTCCTCCCATTCCCCACACCCAGCAGCCACCATGGCCACTTTGTCCACACCAATGCCACATTTTCTTCAATTACTAACCACATTAGTTCATGAATAGAATATCAGTAAGTCCACCCTAATCCATATTCTATTCCTCCATCCTGTGGATCTTGGATTGGTTGTGTCCATTCCACATCTATGTCAAGAGGGGGCTTAGATTCCACATGGATGCTGGATGCCATCCTCCTGCTTTCAGTTGTAGGTACTCTAGGCTCCATGGTGTGGTGGTTGACATTCTTCAACTCCATGTTAGCTGAGTGGGGTAAGTCCAATAAACCAGAGTGGAGGAGCTGAAGTCTGTTGAGGCTCAGGGCCTGGCTATCATGTCAGTCCAGAGATTCAGATCCCCTGGGTATATCTTAAACCCCAGCACCAACTACAAAAGTAACAAGAAAGGCTTGTGAAAAGAGATCACATCTGAGTCCAGCTCCAACACACAGATACACCAAATCCAAAGAAGGGCCAACTGACATGGCTCTGAACTCCATCTGCCATGACCATAAAACCTGTGGGTCTCTGTTTAGCCCTCAGAAGAACCAATACCTGGGGTTGTATCTACTTTATCTGTCTTTGGGACTCTGCTCAGTTGTGCATAAGGGCAACCCCTCTGATAACCTGCCGGCTCTTTTTTAGAGACTCTTAGCCATATAAACTCATTTGTCCTTTCCATTTCCCCCTTGATTTAGGTCAAAAAGCATTTTTAACTCCTGTTATTATATGTAGACAGAGATATTCTGCTGGTCTGAGTTGAACTTTTATTCAAGGTCATTTTCTAGTTACATCATCAGCTGGTACTTGCTATTGATCCCTCGGCGCCAGGGAGGCTCATCCCCAGGAGTCATGCCCCACGCTGGGGGGAAGGCAACGAATTTACATGCTGAGCTTGGCTTCAAGACTGGTCACATTTGAGCAACACGGAGGCTCTCAGGAGGTAACTCTTAGGCACACTGCTGCTCTAGGCCTTGTCCTTATTTCAGGTGCACAGGCTCACAAGCATAGCCATTAGTATCAGGGGCTCATTCTTGTTGGACCTTCATTCTTTTTGGTCTTTGCCATTGCACTTGGGAGATTGTTGCTGTTCCTTTAGGGACTGTGATAGAACTCCCCTGGCTAGAATCTCAGCACTCCCTCAGTTGTTGTTTTTAATTGTTTCCACTATGAAAATATCCAAACATTTTTATGTACCCTGGATATATGCCCTGTAGAACTCTCTGCCAACCATGTGTCCTCTGTCAATAACATCCCACACTTGTATTCCTCCTCTGCCATTGTTTGAACCTCTCTGTGATACAAAACTTCCTGAAAAGTGAAGCCCAATTTATTGCCAGGTTCCCTTAACAGTAAAATGGAATATAGCAATGAGCTCAAAGGTTAGATATAGAATACATATTAATTTGGAAAAATTCTACATCCTATCATTTTTTTTCTTTTTTCTCATTATTAAGCTTATCTTCACAAGAGTCTTAGATCACAGTAATTCATGTATACAATATACAGAACTCCCACATATCCAACATAAAACCTATTCCCTTCCACAGCAATAATCTTTTAACATATTCATACCATATTTACTGAAACTGATGTACAGATATTGAGACAATAGCTTTCAAACAAGGTAACATTTGTATTTACATTGTGGTTTATATTTTAGAATATACAAGTTTCTAAATTTTTAGTTATCATAAGTTTTACATTGTGATTTACATTTTAGCATATCAGTCCCTATATATTTTGGTGTAATTTTACATGTCTTATATCCATCCTTGTGTACTCTTGTTTAACACTTCTATTGCCCACACAGTTACATTGGTTCCATCTATTCAATACCTATTTCCCCCTCCCCTTAGGGCCCACGGTGACAGTCAATCTTCATTTCTTGAAGAGCCATGTTCAGAGATACTTGCAACAGTGTTGAGGGCTTCACATGCTCAACTGCCCTAATGTCCTGCTAGCAACCATTACTCTTGAGAGATACAGTTCCCTCTATTTGATTTTTATTTTTTATTTTTTTAAAATTATTTATTTATTTTTTAAAAATTACATTAAAAAATATGATGTCCCATTCAACCCCACCGCCCCCACCCCCCACTCCCCCCACAGCAACACTCTCTCCCATCATCGTGACACATCCATTGCACCTGGTAAGTACATCTCTGAGCATCACTGCACCCCATAGTCAATGGTCCACATCATAGCCCACACTCTCCCACGTTCCATCCAGTGGGCCCTGGGGGATCTACAATGTCCAGTAATTGTCCGTGAAGCACCACCCAGGACAACTCCAAGTCCTGAAAACGCCTCCACATCTCATGTCTTCCTCCCATTCCCCAAACCCAGCAGCCACCATGGCTACCCTTCCCACACCCATTCCACATTTTCTCTGTGGACATTGGATTGGTTGTGTCCATTGCACATCTATGTCAAGTGGGGGCTTAGATTCCACATGGATACTGGACGCACTCCTCCTGCTTTCAGTTGTAGACACTCTAGGCTCCATGGTGTGGTGGTTGACCTTCTTCAACTCCATGTTAGCTGAGTGGGGTAAGTCCAATAAATCAAAGTGTAGGAGCTGAAGTCTGTTGAGGCTCTGGGCCTGGGTGTCATATTATCAGTCCAGAGATTCAAATCCCCTAAATATATCTTAAACCCCAGCACCAACTACAGTTCCAATAAAGTAGCATGCAAGTCTTGTGAAAAGAGATCCCCTCTGAGTCCAATTCCATCATGCAGAAACACCAGCTCCAAAGAAGGGCCATCTGCCATGGCAGTGAACCCCATCTGCCATGACCATAGAACCCGTGGGTCTCTTTATCCCTCAAAAGAACCAATACCTGGGGTTGTATCTACTTTATCTGTCTCTTAGACTCTGCTCAGTTGTGCATAAGGGCATTCCTTCTGACAACCTCCAGACTCTTTTTTAGAGACTCATAGCCTTATAATCTCATTTCTCCTTCCCATTTCCCCCTTACATTAGGTCAAACAGCATTTTGAAGTCATGTTATTATATGTAGACAGGGATATTCTGCTGATCCGTGTTGAACCTTTAATTCAAGGTCATTTTCTAGTTGCATCTTCAGCTGGTATGTGGTAGTGATCCCTCGGTGCCAGGGAGGATCATCCCCGGGTGTCATGTCCCACGCTGGGGGCAATGCACTGCATCTACATGCCGAGTTTGACTGTGAGAGTGGCCACATTTGGGTAACATGAAGGCTGTCAGGAGGAAACTCCCAGGCACAGTGCTACTTTAGGCCTGGTTCTTATTGCAGGTGTATAGGCTCAAAAGCATATCCATTAGTATCAGGAGCCCACTGTTGGGCCCTCCTTCCTTCCTGGTTCTTGCCGTTGCACCTGGGGGACTGCCGCTGCTCCCCCAGGGTCCACGACAGTGACCCCCGTGGCCAGGGGCCCAGTACCCCCCCAGCTGTTGTTTTTAATTGTTTCCACTATGAGTATATCTAGACATTACTATATACCCTGGGCATATGCCCTGTATAACTCCCTGTCAACCATATATATCAGTATATATATATCAGTATATCAATATTCCTCAGTATTCATATCAGTATTCCTCCGCTGCCATTGTTGAACCACTCTGTGATCCAAAACTTCCTGTAAAGTGAATCCCAACATAATGTCAGCTTCACAAGGGTCTTAGATCACCGAAACTCATATATACAATATACAGTACTTCCCCAGATCCACCATAAAACATTTTCACTTCCACAGTGATAATCTTTTAACTTATTCATATCATATTTCCTGAAACTGATGTACAAATTCTGAAACAATAGCTTTCAAACAAGGTGACATCTGTGCTTACTATGTGGTCCATACTTTAGGTTGTAGAGTTTTCTAAATTTTTTAGTTATCCTATGTTTTGCCTTATGGTTTACATTATTAGTCTGTCGTCCCCTATATGTTTTTGGTGTAATATTACATGTTTTATATTCATCCTCGTGTACTCTCACAAAACTCCTCTCTTGCCCCCATATTTACCTTGGTTTCATCCATTCCACATCCATTTTCCCCTCCCCTTGGGGCCCACAACGCCAGCCAATCTCCATTTCCCAAGAAGCCATGTCCAGAGATACTTGCAGCAGTATTCAGGGCCTGACTTTCTCAACTGCCCTAATGCCCTGGGAGCCATCCTTTCTCATGAGAGATACAGTTCTCTCTATTTGACGGCATTAGTCCTCGCCAGGATGTGGGTCCACCCCAACTCTCACTTCTTGGGTCTCTTCCCAATGGTACAACCCACCTTGGCAAAATGAGCCTTCAGCTATTCCCCCGGAGTCCGTCCCACATCAGACCATACCCCCTGAGCATCCTAAACAGGTAACCCTCCTACTTATACTTTGATATGATTTTCTCAACATTTTGTTCTCAACGAACACCTGACACTCTCCCATGTTCGTATGTTGCCCCTCCCTCCCCCCAATTTTTGGACAATATTACCCCTCTGTCCATCCCCAGCCCTCCTCAAACCCACAAAGCCCCACCCGAAGGCAACCCCTTGCCCCCATTGTGTCCCTTCTTTGTGCTCATACTTACCACCAGCTCATCACAGATTCCACCCCGCAGACGTTAACTCACCTCCTTCCTCCACCCCCCGATTTTCTGTAAGCCTCTTTTCCAGACTCTAGCTCTCTGAGGCAGTTTGCTTATTTCATATCATTGAAGTCATGTAGTATTTGTCCTTCAATGCCTGGGTTGCTTCACTCAACTTAAGATTCTCAAGGTTCATCCATGTTATCACGTGTGATTGTAGTGTATTTTTTCTTACAGCCGAGTAGTATTCCATCGTGTGTATATACCACATTTTATTGATCCACTCGTCTGTTGATACAGTTCCCTCTATTTGATGGCCTCAGTCCTCCCCAGGAATTGGGTTTACATTCACTCTCATTATATGGTTCTCTACCCAATAGTATAACCCACTCTGGCAAAATGAGCATTCACATATTCCCTAGGAGTCTGTCCTGTGTCAGATTATCCCCTTTAAGTATCTTAAACAGGTAACTTTCCTTATTATATTTTTGAAAAGATTTTCTCAGCGTTATACTCTCAATGAACATCTGACAATCTCCTATGTTCGTATGTTACCCTACCCTCCCCCCAATTTCTTGGGCAATATTACCTGTCCTTCCATCCGTAGCCCCCCTCAAGTATGCAAAGCCCCACCCAGAGGTAACACTATGCCCCCATTTTTTCTCTTTCATGTACACATACTTACCTCCAGCTTATCATAGATTTCACCCATGTAGATGTCAGCTTACATCTTTCTTCTACCCCCCTGGTTTCCTGTAAGCCTATCATCCAGTCTCTAGCTCTCTGAGGCAGCTTGGTTTACTTATTTCATATCATTGAGGTCATGTTGTATTTGTCCTTCAATGTCTGGGTTGCTTCACTCAACGTAAGGTTCTCAAGATTCATCCATGTTATCACGTGTGTTTGTAGTGTATTTGTTCTTAAAGCCGAGTAGTATTTTATTGTATGTATATACCACATTTTATTTATCCATTCATTTATTGATAGGCATTTGGGTTGATTCCAACTTTTGGCAATAGTGAACAATGCTTCTATGAACATTGGTGTGCATATATCGGTTTGTGACCTTGTTTTCAGTTCTGCTGAGTATATACCCAGCAGTGGAATTGCTGGATCATATGGTAAGTCTATGGTAATTTTTTTGTGAAACTGTCAAACTGTTCTCCAGAGGGTTGGATCCTTCTGCATTCCCACCAGCAGTGGATGAGTGTTCCCATTCCTCCACATCCTCTCCAGCATTTGTATTCTTCTGTTTTTTTTCATAGCTGCCAATGTTATGGGAGTAAGATGGTATATCATTGTAGCTTTGATTTGCATTTCCCTGATAGCTAGAGATTTTTTCATGTGCTTTTTAGCCATTTATATTTCTTTTTTGGAGGAGTGTCTGTTTAAATCTTTTTTCTATTTTTTAAATGGTTGTTAATCTTTTTATTTTCAAGATATAGGAGTTCTTTATATGCAAGTTATAAGTCTCCTATCAGATATATGGTTACAAAATATTTTGTCCCATTGTGTAGGCTCCCTTTTCACTTTCTTGAGAAACTCCTTTGAGGTGTAAAAGGCTTTAATTTTGAGGAGGTCCCATTTACTATTTGTTCTTTTGCTGCTTGTGCTTTTGGTATGAAGTTCATGAAGCCAATTCCTATTACAAGGTCTTGTATATGCTTCCCTACACTACTTTCCAAAGTCTTTATGGTCTTTGCTCTTATATTTAGGTCTTTGATCCATCTTGAGTTGATCTTTGTATAAGGTGTGAGATGGTAATCCTCTTTCACTCTTCTACATATGGACATCCAGTTTTCCAGGCACCATTTGTTGAATAGGCCATTCTCTCCCAGTTGAGAGGGTTTGGTGGCTTTATCGAATATTATATGACTATATATATGAGGATCTATATCAGAACTGTCAATTCGGTACCATTGGTCTGTGTGTCTCTTCTTATGCCAAAACCATGCTGTTTTCACTACTGTAGCTTTGTAGTATGTTTTGAAGTCAGGTAGTGTGATTCTTCCAATTTCTTTTTTTTTTTTTTTCAATATGTCTGTGGCTATTCAGGGCCTCTTTCCTTTCCAAATAAATTTCATAGTTAGTTTTTTCTAGTTCCTTAAAGAATGCTGTGTTGATTTTTATTGGGATTGCATTGAATGTGTAGATCAGTTTTGGTAGTATAGACATCTTAATAATCTTTAGTCTTCCTATCCAAAACAGGGAATATTCCTCCATTTGTTTAGGTTTTGTTTGATTTCCTTGAACAGTCTTGTGTAGTTCTCTGTGTATAAGTTTTTTACATACTTAGTTAAATTTATTCCTAGGTATTTGATTTTTTTATTGACTATTGTAAATGGTATTTGTTTCTTGATTTTCTCCTGAGCTTGCTCATTATTGGTGTACAGAAATGCTACTGATTTTGGCGCATTGATCTTATAACCTGCGACTTTACTAAACTCATTTATGAGTTCTAGAAGCTTTGTTGTAGATCTCTCAGGATTTTCTATGTATAGGATCATGTCATCTGCAAATAATGAAATTTTGACTTCTACCTTTCCAATGTGAATTCCTTTTCTATCTGGTTCTTGCCTCAGTGCTCGAGCAAGTACCTCTAAGACAATGTTAAATACAAGGGGAGAGAGTGGGCATCCTTGTCTTGTTCCTGAATTTAGAGGGAAGGATTTTAGAATTTCTCCATTGTAAATGATGTTGGCTGTGGGTTTTTCATATATACTCTTTACCATGTTCAAAAACTTTCCTTTTATTCTGATCTTTTGGAGTGTTTTTTCAAGAAAAGGTGCTGTATTTTGTCAATTGCTTTTTCTGCATGTATAGATATAATCATGTGATTTTTTCCCTTCAATCTGTTTATATGGTGTATTACATTGATTGATTTTCTTATGTTGAACCATTCTTGCATACCTGGAATGAATCGCACTTGGTCATGGTGTATAATTCATTTAATGTGCTGTTGAATATGGTTAGCAAGTATTTTGTTGAGGATTTTTGCATCTAGGTTCATTAGAGAAATTGGTCTGTAATTTTCCTTTCTTGTGGTGTCTTTGTTTGGCTTTGGTACTAGGGTAATGTTGGCAAGATAGAATGAGTTCGGTAATGTTCCTTCTGTTTTGATTTTTTGGAAGAGTTTTAGCAGGACTGGTTTTAGTTCTTTCCAGAATGTTTTGTAGAATTCACCTGTGAAGCTGTCTGGCCCTGGGCTCTTCTTATTTGGTAGGTTTTTAATGACTGATTCTATCTCTTTACTTGTGATTGTTTTGTTGAGATCATCAATTTCTTCTTTCGTCAATATGGGCTACTTATGTGTTTCTAGGAATTTGTCCATTTCCTCTGAATTGTCATTTTTGTTGGAATATAGTTTTTCCAAGTATCCTCTTATGATAGTCTTTATTTCTGTGGGGTCAGTGGTGATATCTCCTTTCTCATTTCTTATTTTGTGTATTTGCATCTTCTCTCTTTTTTTCTTTGTTAGTCTCGCTAAGGGTTTGTTAATTTTATTGGTCTTCTCAAACAACCAGCTCTTGGTCATGTTTATCTTTTCAAGTGCTTTCTTATTTTCCTTTTCGTTTAGTTCTGCTCTTATCTTTGTTATTTCTTTCTTTCTTATTCCTGTGGGGTTACTTGTTGTTTATTTACTAATTCCTCCAAATGTGCAGTTAGTTCTTCAATTTTTGCTGTTTCTTCTTTTTTGATGTAAGAATTTATGGCTAAAATTTTCCTCTCAGTACTGCTTTTGCTGCAACCCATAAGTTTTGGTGTGTTGTGTTATCATTATCATTAGTTTCAAGGTAGTTATTAATTTCTTTTGAGATTTCCTCTTTGACTTACTGTTTTTCTAAGAGTGTGCTGTTTAATTTCCATATCTTGGTGTGAAATTGCTCCTCTGGCCCTTGTGGATTTCCAGCTTCACTCCACTGTGGCAGGGATATTATTTTGTATGATTTCGATGTTTCAGAATTCATTGAGCCTTTCTTTGAGGCCTAGCAAACGGTCTGTCTTGGAGAATGATCCATGTGCACTTGAGAAAAATGTATATCCTGCTGTATTCGGGTGTAATGATCACTATATGTCTATTAGATACAGCTCCTCTAATATACTGTTCAAAGTTTTAGTTTCTTTAGTGATTCTCTTTTGAGATGTTCTGTCCAAAGTTGATAGTGGTGTATTAAAATCTCCCACTATAACTGTAGAGACCTCTATTCTTTCACTTAGTTTTTCCAGTGTTTGCCTCACATATTTGGAGGCGCCCTTGTTATGAGCATAAATATTTATGATTGTTCATTCTTCTTGAGAGATTGTCACTTTCACTAATATGTAGTATCCTTTTTTGTCTCTCACAATTGTTTTGCATTTAAAGTCCATTTTGTCTGATATTAATATAGCTACTCCTGCCTTTTTTTTGGTTATTCTTTGCTTGTAAGATTTTTTTCCAACCATTCACTTTCAGCCTCTATGAATACCTGGGTCTGAGATGTGTTTCTTGTAGACAGCTTATAGATGGGTCATATATCCTTATCCAGTGTCCCTGTCTGAATCTTTTGATAGGTGAGTTTAATCCATTAACATTCAGTGTTATTACTTTCAAGGAATTATTTATGATAGCCATATTTTGATTGGACCTGTGTTTGTCATATTTTGTTTGTTTGTTTTCCTTCTCTTTTTGTCCTTTTTGTTGCTCTTATACTCTCCTCCAACTGTGCCTCTCCTGTTTTTTCCTTTCTTCCTGCAGAACTCCCTTTAGTATTTCTTGAAGGGGAGGTTTCTTGTTGGCATACTCTTTCAATTTCTGTTATCTGTGAATATTTTGAACTCTCCATCATTTTCGAATGCTAGTTTAGCTGGGTAGAGTATTCTTGGTTGGAAATTTTTTCTTTTAGTACCTTGACTATTTCATACCACTGCCTTCTTAACTCCATGGTTTCAGGTGAGAAATCAGCACTTAATCTTATGGAACCTCCCTTGTATGTGATGGTTTTCTTTTCTCTTGCTGCTTTTAGAATTTTCTCTTTGTCTTGGGCATTGGATAATTTGACAAGTACATGTGTTGGGGGGGGCCTCTTGGGGTTTATGATGTTTGGGGTGTGTTATGCTTCCTGGATATGTACATCCGTCTCTCTCAGTAGATTTGGGATGTTTTGAGCCATTATTTCCTGCAACACACCTTCTGTCCCCTTTCCCTTCTCTTCTCCTTCTGGGATGCCTGTAATACGTATGTTTGTGCATTTTGCATTGTCATTCAGGTCCCTAAGTCCTAGCTGAATTTTTTCTGTCTTTTTATTCATCAGTTCTACTATCTGTTTGATTTCCGATGTAGACTCTTCCACGTCGCTAATTCTCTGCTCTGCCTCTTCTAATCTGCTACTATTTTCTGCGAGTGTATCTTTGATTTCTTGAACTGTGGTGTTCATTCCCATCATATCCATTATCTTTTTGTGTATGTCTGCAATTTCCTCTCCTCGTGTTTTCTTCATATTGTTAAATTCTTCCTTATTTCATTAAGTTGGTCTCTAATATATGTTCTGATATTTAATTACTTGTCCAATGTTCTGCTCCCCTTCCTGGTTTTTAGTTTGTTCATTGGATTCAGCCATGTTTTCCTGATTATTGGTTTGGTTTGTAGTTTTTTTTGTTGCTGTCTGGTCATCATTTTATCTTGATGGGTTTAATCAGTTCCTTAGCTTCTTTGTCTAGTCTTGGGGATTAATTAATTGTTGTTCTTGCATAAGTGTTATGTCTTCTCTTTGTCAGTTTGTTCTTCTTATTCTAATTTCTTGTTGCTGGCTGAGTTCACTTTGAAGGAAAATGTTAGGACCAGGGAAAGGAAATTGTGTAAGAAAAGAAAATGTGTAAAGTAGTATTGGTAATAAATGTTAACAGAGCAACAATGTAAGATCTGTGAGAATGGATATTAGACTCATGTAAGTTGTGTAGAGTTATAGCAGTAAGCAGAGTACCTATAATGAGATAGTCAACTGAATATGGAGAGGAATATAGTATGACTTAAAAAGCCAGTGTTTTCATGAGAGAGGGAAAGAGAAAAGAAAGACAATAATATCAAGAGTGGATAAAAGACAGAAAACAGAACAAAGGTATTAGAAATTAAAACAGACAATTTGGGGACTAAAGAAAGGGAGGGAATGTAAGAGAGGCAATAGATGATGGAGGATAGCAAGATGTGGGGGAAAGGGGATATTGTAGGTGGTCAAAATCAATTCACACAGAAAAGAGGAAATGGAGGATGAGGAAACACAGCAAACGTGAGGTACTCCCTCCAGCACCTATTGTATAAATACAATAAAATAAGAAGAAGAGAGAAAAGAAAAAATAGAGAAGAAAAAAAGGGGTGTGGGCAAAGAAAAGTGTGGGAAACAAGCAAGAAAAAGAAAAGAAGAAAGAAAGAAAAAAAAAACCTAAATAAACGAAAAAGGTCCTTGGGGGATACAATGGGAGAAAAGACCAGGAGATAATGCAATATTAGCAAGCAAGGCAATAAAAGAAAAGAAAAAAGAGAAGAAGGAAAAAAAACCTACAAATGCTGAGGGCTAGGACAATCAAGGACCTCAGATGGACTTCAGGGCGTGGTAGATTCAGGGATGGGAAGTCTGTGATATTGCAGACTGAAGAGGTGTGAGTCTCTGGGGTGTGGGCCACCAGGGTTTAGGGGACACAGACATGGGAACCACGCATCCAGCTAACAGGGAGCCTGGAAGCACTGCAGTGCAACACAGCCTTCAGGGATCCCCGCAGCTGGGTGCCAGCCCTAGGGGGAGGGGTCACGCCCACAAACTCTGACCTCTGTGTCAGAAACCCAAAATTCCACCTCTCACAAGAGTCTCTTCTGTCACTGTCTCACCAAGTCAACTTCAGGACCCCTCTCACCCTGCAAGACCCCAAAACAGCCTTCTAGGGGCACCACTGTACTATAAACAGTACGTGGATGCTGCAGATCAGCCATCTGCCCTAGGGGGAGGGGCTCTAGCCGGAAGCTCTGATCTCTGTGTCAGAAACCCAAAATTCCTTGTCTTGCAAAAATCTCTGTCTCACCAAATCAGCTTCCAGACACCTCCCACCCTGCAAGCCCCTGAAACAGCCTACTGGGGGCGCCACTGTACTACAAACAGTACAGGGATGCTGCAGATGGGCCGTCTGCCCTAGGGGCAGGGGCTCTAGCCAGAAGCTCTGATCTCCATGTCAGGAGTCCAAAATTCCACGTCTCGCAAAAATCTTCATCTCTGTCTCACTAAATCTACTTCCAGACATCTCCCACCCTCCAAGCACCCAACTAGCCCACTCAGGGCTTGGGAACTCCCCAACACGGCAAAGCCTATAGGAATCGGTGCCACCAGGCCGCCAGCCCCAGGGGGAAGCATCCCACACGCAGCCCCGATCTCCGTAAAAGAGACCCAAAAATCTACCTTTTACAAGAATCTTCTCTGTCACCATCCCACTAAATTGATGTCCAGACACCTCCTGTCCTGCAAACACTCAAAACAACCCGGTTTGCAAAATTCCAACCCAACTCAGCCGTTTCTTTTGCCAGTGTCCACATCTCTTCTTTTTTCTTTCTTCCCTAATTTTTATTTTGGTCTTCAAAATGTTTTAGAGCACAGTAATTCACATACACAATATAGGGGACTCCCATATATCCAACATCAAACCCTTCTCCTCTTTTCCCAGCCATGATCTTTTTACACGTTCATGTTATATTTGCTGCAGCTGATGTACAGATTTTGAAACAGGGCTATCAAACACAGTTCCTTCAGGTTTACATTATGGTTCATAATTTAGACAGTACACATGTTAAAATTTTGAGTTTCCTTATGATTCACATTATGGTTAGCTTTTGAGCTTATAGACTTTTATACATTTTAAGTGTAAGTTAACATGTCCTATATCCATTATTACCTGATCTTGCGGAGCACTTCCATTGCCCCCCGGTTGCCCTGCCTCCATCTATTCTATACTTCCCTCCCCTCCCCTCAGGGCCCACAGTGACAATCAATCTTCATTCCTTGCGGGACCAGATTTACAGATACTTGCAACAGTGCTGAGGGCTTGACATATTAGACTGCCCTAACTGATTGGGAGCCTGCGATTCTCTTGAGAAAGACAATTCCCTCTGGTTGTAGGTAGTTTGTGTGTTTCTGGGAACTTGTCCACTTCATTTCACTTAGGTTCTCATTTGTTGGCTTACACGTGGGCACTTGGCGTGGGCACCTGGCTCACCGCATGGGCACTCGGTTCGCCTCATGGGCACTTGGTTTGCCACACAGGCACCCACATGGGCACTCGGCTTGCCATGCGAGCAGTAGCTCACTGCACAGGCACGCTTTCTCTTCTTCTTTTTCACCAGGAGTTCCCAGGGTTTGAACCCAGTTCCTCCCATATGGTAGGTGGAGGCCTTATCACTTGAGCCACATCGCAACACGAATAGTTTCTTATAGTAACTTTATCTATCTACCTTTTGTATATTGGTCTTATAGAACGAGTTACAGAGTATTCCCTCTTCTTCAGTATTTGTAGAGTTTGAGCAAGATTGGTGTTAATTCTTCTTGGAATGTTTGGTGGAATGCACCCATGATGCCATCTGGTGCTGGCCTTTTCTTTTTGGGGAGGTTTTCAGTACTAATTTCTTTACCTGTATTTGTTCTTTTGAGGTCTTCTCTTATTTTCTAGAGTCATTGTAGGTAGTTTGACTGTTCCTGGGAACTTGTTCACTTCATCTAGGTTGTCTCATTTGTTGGCTTACAGTTGTCATAGTATCCACTTAGGCAACCTTTTTATTCATGTGGGGGACAGTAGTAAAGCTCTCCCTTTCATGTCTGATTTTAATTATTTGCATCCTCTTTATTCTTTGTCAGTCTAGCTAAAAGTTTGGAATTTTACCAATCTTTTATAAGGACCAACTTTTGGCTGTCTTAATTCTCCATTTTTGAGGACCCTGGTTTGATCCCTGGGGCCTCCTGGTGAAAAAGAAGAAGAGGAAGCATGTCTGTGTGGTGAGCCAGGGCCTGCGCGGCAAGCCGATTGCCCATGCGAATGTCCGTGCGAGTGAGTCTCACAGTAATATGATGACGTAACAAAAGAGAGACGAAAGGGAGAGTCAAAGTGAAGCACAGCAGAAAAGAAGAACTGCGGTGGTGCAGCTGACAGGGAACTTCGCTCCACATCAGTGGTCCTCAGATCGAATCCCAGTGAATCCTAGAGGAGGAAAAATGAGAAGACAAAAAAAGAAATTGATACAGAATATCACACACTGAATGGACACAGAAGCAAAAACAGCAGGGTGTGGGGAGGGGTGGGGAAAGGAGAGGAAATCAATCAATCAATCTTTTTTTAAAAAAATCTTTTTTTTTTTCAGAAGACTCAAAGTTTGAACCCAGGTCCTCATACATGGGAATAAGTGTGCAACCACTGAGCTATTAAGTTGCTCCCCTCTCCCTATTTTTTTAGTCTCTATTTCATTTATTTCTGCTGCAATCTTTATTATTTCTTTCCTTCTGCATGCTTTGTGTTCAGTTTCCTGTTCTTTTTCTAATTCCTCAAGGTGTATGCTTAGGTAATTTATTTGAGTTCTTTCTTCTTTTTTTAATATAGCCTTTAGGGTAATAAATTTCCCTCTGAGCATTGTCTTCCCTGTATCCCTTAAATTTTGTCATGCTGTGTTCTCATTTCCATTCATCTCAAGATTTTATTGATTTTTCTTGTGATTTCCTCTTTGACCCACCAATTAAGAGCTTATTATTTACCTTCCATGTATTTGTGGCTTTTTCAGTTTTGCATCTGTTATTGATTTCTAACTTCATTCCATTGTGGTCAGAGAAGGTGCTTTGTATAATTTCAATGTTTCTGAATTTATTGAGAGTTGTTTTATGATGCAACATGTGGTCTAACCTGGAGCACACTCTGTGTGCACTGGAGAAGAATGTTTATGCTGCTGTTTGGGATGCAGTGTTCTGTATATATCTGTTGAGTCTGTTCATTTATCATATTCATGTTCTCTGTTTATTTATTGATATTTATCTAGATGTTCCATCTAATGATGGGAGTAGGGTTTTGAAGTCTGTAACTATTATTGTACAGGTATCTGCTACTTCTCCCTTCAGTTTTGCCACTATTTACTTCATGTATTTTGAGACACTGTACTTAGGTACATATTTATGATTGTTATTTCTTCTTGGGGGAGGGGCCCTTTTATTAGTATGTAGTGTCCTTCTTTGTCTCTTGTAACAGTTTTTGACTTAAAGTCTATTTTATCTCATAGTAGTGTAGCTACCCCAGCTCTCTTAGATACTATTTATATGGATTATCTTTGCCCATCATCTTCTTTCAACCTTTTGTGTCTTTGGGTCTTTATTCTTCAGGGTTCTTGAGGGAACCAGAATCAACAGGAGATACCTGTAAATAATGTAAGATTTTATGCAATTCTCTCATTTGACTCCGGGAATGAACAAGTCCAAATTCTGCAGGCAGGCTGCAGACAAGGCCCTCTGATGAAGGTCCTTGATGAGTTCCCAGGAGATGCTGCCTGTCCAAATTCAAGCTGGAAAATTCTCTCTGAATGCTAAAATTACACCCCCTTTTAAAGTATTCAATTGATTGGATATAATGTCACTCTTTGCTGACGGGCAAGCTCCTTAGTTGATTGTAGACATAATCAGCCATCTATGCAATAAACTCACTGGTACTGAAGTCCATAAATGTCCTTTTATTACAATTGACCCAGTACTTGCTTGACAAAACAACTGGGCACCATCACCTGGCTGAGTTGACACATTAGTCTAACCATCACAGGGTCTAAGGTGAGTCTCTTGTAAACAACATATAGTTGGATGTGCTCTTTTTAAAATCCATTTTGTCACCTTGTCTTTTTTTTTCAATTTTAGCGCATTTTCATGATTAAAAAAACAACAACAAAAATCACTATCATACCTATATATTGGTACTATTAATTACAAATCCTATAATATGGGAAGCGGATGTGGCTGAACTGACAGAATGTCTGCCTACTATATGGGAGGTCCAGAGTTCAAACCCAGGAGCTCCTGGCCTGTGTGGTGACCTGCCCCATGTGCGGCACTGTGGCACACATGCCGTGCAGGGGTGTCCCAGTGTAGAGTGCCCCATGTGCAAGGAGTGCTCCATGCACTGAGCCATTCTGCATGAAAAAAAGCACAGCCCACCCAGGAGTGGTGCCACACACATGGAGAGCTGATGTAGCAAGATGACACAACAAAAAGAGACACAGATTCCTGGTGCTGCAGAGAATGCGAGAGGACACAGAACACACAGTGAATGGACACAGAGAGCAGACAGGTGGTGTGTGGGTTGGCAGAGAGAAATAAATCATTTTTTTAAAATCCTGTAATAAGCTTTCACCATTTCTAGTTATTTTCACACAACTTCTTAACAATTCTGTACAGATTAAACCTCAGCTTTCCATTCTCTAGCCATATTCTATTCTCTAGTGACTTGTACTCTAGCTATTTACTCCGTGATTTTGCTCATTCTATTTAGTTCATAGAAATGAAATCATACAATATTTGTCCTTTTGTGCTTGGCTTGCCTCACTCAGTATCATGCCCTCCAAGTTCATGAATGTTTTCGTATGCTTTATGACTTCATTCTTCTTATAGCTGCATAATATTCCATCGTGTGTATATACCACAGTTTGTTTATCCATTTGTCAGTTGATGGATACCAGTGTTGTTTCCATCTTTTGGCAACTGTGAATCATGTTGCTGGCTATTGTGTCAACTCGGCCAGGTAATTGTACCTGGTTGTTTGGTCAAGCAAGCACTGGGCTGCGGGGGGATCTCTTCCTGATGTGGGCGGCTGGAGGGGTCAGGAGAGCCGCACTTCAGCGGGGTTCGAGGTCGCGGCAGACAGCCTCGGGGGCTCTCAGGTGTGGAGGACGCACGGTGGGGGAGAAGGAAGAAGCCGTGGAGACCAGGTCTGTGCGCAAGTCCGATTTATTGAGGGAGTACAGTGGGTTATATAGGAAACGCAGAGGGCGGGGGGAGACGTGGCAGTAGGGGATTGGCAGAAGCATGGGCGGACTTGTGGTTGGCTGCCGTAAGCAGTTACTAGGGATGGGGGCGGGTATTAGGTCTATAGGGACGGGGATTGGTGCAGGCGGGTACTGCCTTCCGATAGGTGGTTGCTAGGCAGAGGGCAGGCGGAGAGGCTAGGGGCGGGGGGGGGGGGGGGGGGGGGGGGGGTGGGAAAGAGGGGGGAATTGATCAGGCGGGAGTCCGCTATCCAAGCCTCCAGGACAGCTGTTTGAGGAGATAGGCCAACACTGGCCTAACTGTAATTCAGGGGCATTTATGGGCTTTAGTCACCATTGACTTTACTGCAGTGGTAAATCATGGAGAGCTGGTTATAATTACATTAATCAGGGAGATTGCCATCAGCAGTGAGTGATGTTTAACCTAATCAGTTGAATGCCTTAAAAGTAGAAGTGATTCCAGCATTGAGAGAGAATTTCCCAGCTCATCTTTGGACAGCCAGCATCTCCCAGAAGTCATCAAGGACTTCCACTGGACTTACATCGCAGCCCCTGGTTGCAGCCTGTCTGCAGAACCTGGACTCGTGCATCCCCATGGCTGCGTGAGATACTGTTATAGAACCGCATACTATTGACAGATACCTCTTGTTGATTCTCTTTCCCTAGAGAACCCTGACTAACACAGCACCTAATCACTTGAGACACCTCGCTCCCTGCTTGTTGAGTCTCTCTTTGTGTTTCATCATTGTGTCTCCTTGTTGAGCCATCTCATTTCATCAGCTCACTGTCTTGCTCGTCTTCTTTAGGACACACCACAAACCAAGCCCAGGGCCTCCCGTGTGCTAGGCGGGCATCCAACTGCTTGAGCCACATCCGCTTCCCTGTATTGGTATTTTGCCTGGTCATTTGTTTATAGCAACTTTTCTTCACATTGCATTCAAACCAGATAAAAGCAGATGTACTCTAGTCAAAGCGGAGAGGAGGGCCCAGAAGACCTGGGAGGTCTCTAGGGTCAGTCTCAATATCTCTGACCTCATCAGGTCTCTAGGTGGACACCAGACATTGCTTGAAATCACTTTTTAAAAACTTTTTTAAAAAAATAAAAATTTTATTGATTCCTACTGATGAAGCATACAATGCCTCCAAAGTGTACAATCAATGGCATTTGTTTTAATAATCACACACACACACACATATATATACAAATCACAGAGTTGTACGTTCATCACCTCAATCATCATTAGAGCATTTTCATTATTTCAAAAATAGTAACAAGAAACTAACAAGAAAATTCTTCACTCCTCCATGTCTCTGTGCTTCCTCTGCTGTACATAGCTGCTATTAGCATGAAATCACTTTGAAACACCAAGGAGGAGTGTGGTTAGTCCCGTCTTAACTCTTTTTCCCTCTTCCAATTACAGGACGAAGGATGTCTCAGGCGGGAGCTAAACAGTCTTTAATACTCTGGGGATGTCCCTCTTTTAAAAGAAGAAAGGTGGGCTGGGTGGAAAAACTTCTTACTGCATTATCCAGGATAACCTAAAACACGACTGTTTCACTTGTATCCACTTTATGTTTATCTTCTATTTCGGGGAGTTGATGCTGGGGTTTTAAATTTAAAATCGTGAGGGAAAGGTTCCTGTAACAAAGGATTTCTTCAAAAATAGGGAGACAACATGAAAAAGAATAGTAAGTAAATGAAAGTAACAGTGGCTGAGATGTGGCAAATGATATGTGAATGACTGGAATCTGGGGAGCTCGGAAACCCTCTCCAGAGGCTGTCCAGCCTGGCTACAGGGATTCCCTCAAGCCAAGACAGCTCTCACGCATTACATCCTGGGACCTGTGGAGGGAGCTGTTGTGTGCATGCTTCTCAGCTGTGAGGGCCCTGATAAAAGCTAATCTTCATTTAGCCTTAACCTGGCCCAGCACCTCGCTAAACTCTTCAAAGGGAGGAACTCATTTAATCCTCCCAGAGATGAGGCCTCTATGGTCCAAGGTCACAGAGTTCATGAGCAACGGACCCCGTGTCCAAATCCTAGCAGTTTGCTCTTTGCAGGGTTTGCAAACTCATGAACTTGAAACCAAATTTGTTATACTTCTTTAGTTTTACTCTGAGTGCTGATTATTTCCCAGTCAGACTCTGCTGCCGTCTTCAATTCTCTGTAATCCTCATCACACCATGTTGTCTCACACTTTTAAATGCTTGGTCCCTAAAGTAGGGTTGCCAGATTTACCAATACAAATACAAGATGCCAGTTACATTTGCACTTAAGATAAACTATGAGTAATTTTCTAATGTATGTCCTAAATGTTGCGTGTTGATTCATTGTTTTTCTGAAATGCACATTTAACTGCACAACCTGTGTTTTTGTTTTATCCGGTAGCTCTATTGAAAAGTATTTGCAGCTTCTGCTGTGTGTTCTCCTGCCCTGAGAAAGAGGCACACTACAAAGGGAAATTTTTATTGAGCATCTACTTCTAGGTACCATGAAGAGCTTATTTCTCTTTCTTTCCTTCTCATTCCTTCTCACTATGTCAGGTTTTAACTCAGATTTCCAAATTACACACACACCCCAAACATGGAAGTGCTGCTAACTCCCCTATGTGGGATCCATTTCTAGGCTGGCTCTAAGTCGCCCCATCTGTACATTGTTGCAGCGTGGCCTGGAAGCAGGGTGGTAACTACTACGAGGTTCAGGGTGAGGCATCTGAGCTCCATTGCTTGGAACTCAGTCTGGGAGGAGAGACTGGAGATGAGGGCCTGGGCCTTGGGCATACCTGAGCCTGGGGTCCAAGGAAGATAGAGCAGGCATCACTGGCTTCCTCCTCTCCTGCTCTGCCATGGGCTGCAACAAGTAGCTTCTATTATCATCACTCAACAAACTCTGATTAGCACCAAGTCTGGGCCCAAAGTTGAAGACACCAAGAAACCAAATCTTCCTTGATTAATGTGTAAACTCTATAAAATCTTAATAAGAAATTTCATGACAAGCCAGCCCTAAAAATCATACAGAAAGGTAAAGTTTGGAGGAAATAGCCAAAGTATATTTGAAATAGGAGAACAAAAAAGGGGAATTGCCCTGCCAGTATATAAGACATATTATAGAGCTATAGTATTTAAATTGGTCCATGGAGCTGACTAGCGTTTATAGAAACAGACCCATGCATTTGTGGAAACATAATATATCATGAAGATGACATCTCAAATCACAGATAAAGGAAGGGCCATTCAAGAAATAGTATTGGGATATTTGGCAAAGTGAGGAAGGCATCCCCATGGCCACACTGAGGGTGTCAGTGACATACGGTATTAGAGCCAAGCCTGAGCAGGGTAAAGAGGGTTCCCACTCAGGGGCCCAACTTGGTATTAAAGTCCACGGAGGGTGAGATGGTTCTAGATGCGAGCAAAGATAGCAGCAACCAATGCAAGTTATCGGAACTAGAGTAGGTGAAGAGGACATTCACTCAGTGATGGGGAAGCAGGAGCAATGGGATATATGATTATCTCCCGTACGGCTGATCAAATAAATAGATGTAGTGAGGAAAATGGGAGTCAGGTTTTTCACTATCAGGTTAACAAGGACAAATATAAAAAGAGAAAAATTAAAATGAACCCCGTCAAGGTGAGTTGGGATTATTTCCAAGTAGGATGCATGGTTAAATACAGATAGATGGTATAGATGATGATATGGATATGGATATGGATGTACAGACATATATCCCCAGTTCTGTCAACTGAGAGGTTTCGGAGTAAAGTTATGCCAATATCTTTGAACATACCTAGCAGCCAGATCTTAGCTTCTAAATATTTACCAAATATTCTCCACCAAAAGGAACCAGAGGTCCTTGGATAAATGCCTAGTTCCAGTGCATAGGCCGGAAGCCACAAGATGAGCCTGGATCTGTTTGGGATGATGAAGAAGTGTTGGTAATGGGTGGTGGTGGTGGTGCACAATACTGTGAAGGTAATTAATGCCACTGACTTGTGCACTGAAAAATCACTAAAATGGAAAAATTTATATTATATATGTGTTAAACAAAAGAAAAGAAAAAGAAGAAAGATGAGCCTGGAAAATTTTATGCCAGAAAGTACGGAAGTGTTCAAGTAAAGATGGGGACGTGTAGGGACAAAAAAAGTCAGTTTGAAAGAGCTCTCATCCATTTGAGCAGCAAAATAAATACTGGTAAAAAAATAAAAATAAATAAGCAAATAAATACTGGTAGTAGTGATTTATAACCCCTCACATAGGAAAACATGAATTAATGAATAAAACTAAATAAATAAATTGAAAGTGTGGTGAGGATGGGATATTTATGTTGTCTCAAAGTACTTCACTAGAAAATATTTATTCATTACAATTAGGAAAAGAGTAAATTTATAATGGAGAATCCTGGCAGGCAGCACCTTAATTGAGTTATCATAGTTAATATAACCAATAAATTGATAAATAGCAATCAAGTGCCACCTGGTAGTGTTCTGTCAACCTGTGGCAAGTTTTTTTTTTTTTTTTTTTTGAGGCTCTGCAGTACTGGGGAATTCATAAGCCCTGAGCGGCCTATTGGGGGGTTAATACGACAGGAGGCGCTTGCAGACCGATTTGGCGAGACAAACGGGAGTTTTATGGCAAAGCGGGGTGAATTTTTGATCGCAGACACAAGCAATAGCGCTTCCGCCTGGAGCCACACACCCCCCCCCCCCCGAAACCGGGCTGCTGATCTACAGTGGACTTAAAGTGATAGCAATAAGGAGACGCCACCAGGGTCTGGTAGGGTGGGAGATGTTTGGAATCTGATTAGGGGACTATTTTGCGAAGCATGGGAATTTCGGGTTATTAGCATTTCCGGCTGGAGCCCCTCCCCCGGACCTGGCTACTGATCTGAGTCATTAAATTGGCTGCAGCCTAGAGGCACCCACAGGTGGCCGTTCTGGGAGATCACAGGGTGGGAGGGGTCCTGAAGTCAATTGGTGATATATTCACAGAACAGACCCCAGTGAGTGAGTGAATTGTGGGGTACAGAACACAGGATAGAGCTTGTGGATGTGACCTCACCCATAGGGCTGGCACCCAGCTGTAGATTTTCCCTGAAGGCTGTGATGCACTGTGGTGCTCCAAGGCTTCCTGTTAACTGGAGTTGAGGTTGCCAGGTCTGAGTCCCCTAAACCCTGGTGGCCCACACCCCAGAGACTCACACCTCTTCAGTCCTCAATATCTCAGACTTTCCATCCCTGAATCCATCACGCCCTGAGGTCCATCTGAGGTCCTTGAATGTACTAGCCCTCAACGTTTGCGTTTTTTCTTCATTGTTTTGTTTTTTTGGGTTTATATTTTTATTCTATTTTTATTTTTTATTCTATTTTTTTAATGTTCTGTTTCCTGGCATTGCATTATCCCCTAGTCTTTTCTCCCAGCGTATCCCCCAAAAGTCTTTTTATTTTTCCTCTCTCTCTTGCCCCCCATCTTCTTCATATTCTATTTTATCTTAACAATACAATAGGTGCTGCAGGAAACACCTCACATTTGCTGGGTTTCCTCATCCTCCACTGCCTCATTTCTGTGTGAATAAGTTTTGGCTATCTACACTATCCCTTTTCCCCTACATCTTGATATCCTCCATCATCTACTATCTCTCCTATATTCCACCTCCCTTTCTTTGATCCACAAAGTGTCTAACTCTTAATTTCTAATACCTTTGTTTTGTTTTCTGTCTGGTATCCACTCTTGAAACTATTACCTTTCTTTTCTCTTTCCCTCTCTCACGAAAACAATACCTTTTTAGCTCATACCATATTCCTCCCATATTCAGTCGTCTACCTCATTATAGGTACCTTACCTACTGCTATAACTCTACACAATTTACATGAATCTAACCTCCATCCTCCCAGAACTCATATTGTTGCTTTGTTAACATATATTACCAATACTACTTTAAACTTTTTCCTTGCTTACACAATTGCCTTTCCCCGCCACTAATACTTTCCTTTAAAGTGAACTTAACCGGCAATAAGAAATTAGAATAAGAAGAACAAAGTGACAAAGAGAAGATATAACACTTACGCAAAAACAACAGCTAATTAATCTCCAAGACTAGACAAAGAAGCTAAGGAACTGATTAAACCCGTCAAGAAAAAATGATGACCAGACAGCAACAAAAAACTACAAATCAAACTAGTAATCAGGAAAACATGGCTGAATCCAATCAACAAACTACAAATCAGGAAGTGGAGCAGAACTTCGCACAAGCAATGAAAGATCTCAGAACATTTATCAACAACAAATTTGATGAAGTAAATGAAGAGGTTAAAAACATGAAGACAACACTTGGAGGGGAAATTGCAGACATACGCAAAAAAATAACAGATATGATGGAAATGAACACCACAGTTGAAGAAATCAAAAATACACTTGCAGCAAATATCAGCAGACTAGAAGAGGCAGAGCAGAGAATTAGTGATGTCGAAGACAGTGCATTGGAAATCAAACTGATAGTAGAAGTGGTCAATAAAAAGATAGAAAAAATCCAGCTAGGACTTAGGGACCTGAATGATAATGCAAAACGCTCAAACATATGTATTATAGGCATTCCAGAAGGAGAAGAGAAGAGAAAGGGGTCAGAAGGAGTGTTGCAGGAAATAATGGCTGAAAACTTCGCAAATCTACTGAAAGAGACAGATGTACATATCCAAGAAGCACAGCGCACTCCACTGGTCATAAACCCCAAGAGGCCCACCCCAAGACATATGCTTGTCAAATTATCCAATGCTCAAGACAAAGAGAAAATTCTAAAAGCAGCAAGAGAAAAGAAAACCATCACATACAAGGGAAGCTCCATAAGATTAAGTGCTGATTTCTCATCTGAAACCATGGAGGCAAGAAGGCAGTGGTATGATATAGTCAAGGTACTAAAGGAAAAAAATTTCCAACCAAGAATACTCTATCCAGCTAAACTAGCATTCAAACATGATGGAGATTTCAAAATATTTGCAGATAAACAGAAACTGAAAGAGTATGCCAACAAGAAACCTCCCCTTCAAGAAGTTCTAGACAGGAGGCTGGCAAGATGGTGGCTGCGTGAGCTTGCCTGGTAGTGTCTCTGCAGGGGGCGGCTGGGCAGCATTGAAGGCTCTTTAGGACTGCGCTGTTTCGGGGATTTTTGCTGGTTGGAAGGTGTCTGGACGTCAATTCAGTGGGAAGGTAACAGAGAGGATACGTCTATAATATATAAACAGAGATCCCAGCTGGGCGCGGGAAGTTCCCTCCTTGGGTGGGCGGAGCCGCGGTAGCGGGCGCTCTTGCAGCTCCAGAGCCGCGGCGGCCAGGGTTTTTGTTTTTTTTTTCCTTTATCTGGAGGCTTTGTGGTGCTGAGAAATTC
This sequence comes from Dasypus novemcinctus, assembly GCF_030445035.2. Lineage (NCBI taxonomy): Eukaryota > Metazoa > Chordata > Mammalia > Cingulata > Dasypodidae > Dasypus > Dasypus novemcinctus. Next base: position 34,637,215 of record NC_080696.1, on the reverse strand, counting down.
GCGGATACTGTGCTGGCTGGTGGGGGATTGTTGGGACAAGACTCCTTGGCGGATTGATTTGGGGAGACAGACGGTGTTTTCTTGTGAAGCGGGGGACGTTTTAGTCGCCGGACAGGGGGGGAAGCGCTTCCGCCTGGAGCCCCATCCCCACAGGTCCGGCTGCCGATCTGCAACGGAATTGGATTTTGAGCAATAAGGGGACACAATTGGGAGACTGTTGTAGGGTGCAGTGAGGGAGGAGGACACGTCTGGAAGCTGATTGGGGAATATTTTGCGAAGTTTGGGATTTCGGATCTTAGAGTCTGTTTTCTGTGTTTCCAGCTGAAGCCCATCCCACCCGGTGGGGCTTGGGATCTGGGTCATTGAACGGGCCGTGGTGTAGAGGCGCCCTCAAGTGGCCGTTGCGTGGGAGCACAGGGAGCGAGCTGTCCAAAGGCTGATACCCTGAGGAGTAGGTGAATTTCAGGGATTAGACATTCAATTTAGAATTCGCGGATCTGGCTTCCCCCACGGGGCTGGCACCCAGCTACGGGGATCCCTGAGGGCTGTGTTGCACTGCGGGGCTCCTAAGCTTTCCGTGGACCAGATTTGAGGTTCCCAGGTCTGGGTCCCCTGGACTCTGGCGGTCCACACCCCAGACTCACACCTCTTGAGTCTTCAGTGTCTCAGACTTTCCACCCCTGAATCCATCACGCTCTGGGGTCTACCTGGGATCCTTGAGTGCTTTGGACCTTAACGTTTGTGTTTTATCTATATTGGTTCATATTGTTTTGTTTTTATTTTCACTTTATCTTATTTTTTACTCTTTTTGACGCCCTGATTGCTAATATTGCATTATCCCCTAGTCTTTTCTCCTAGCGTGTCCCCCAAAGTCCTTTTTTTTTTTATATACAGTTATTTAGGGGTTTTTTTGGTTGTTGTTTTAGATAGTGTTGCAAATGTGACACATGTATACCTGTATCACTCTTCCCCCTATCTGTTCCCCACCGTTTGCTTATCCTCTTTTTCTTTCTTCCTTTCTTCTTGTCTTTCTTTTTTCTTTATTATAATTAGTTTTTTTTCAGTTTTCTCTTTCCCTCTTGTCCCTCATTTTCCACTTATTTTATTTTAATTCAAGTACACAATAGGTGCTACAGGGAACACCTCACATTTGCTGGGTTTTCCCATCCTCCACTGCCTCATTTCTGTGTGAACTGATTTAGGTTACCTACACTATCCTCCTTCCCCTGCATCTTGATATCCACTATCATCTACTGTCTCTACTATATTCCAACCCCCACCTCCCATTCTTTGATCCACAAAGTGTCTAACTCTTAATTTCTAATACCTTTGCTCTGTTTTCTGTCTGTTATCCACTCTTGAAACTATTACCTTTCTTTTCTTTTTCCCTCTCTCATGAAAACAATAGCTTTGTAGTTCATACCATATTCCGCCCATATTCAGTCATCTACTTCATAAAAGGTACTCTACCTACAGCTATAACTCTGTACAATCTACATGAATCTAACCTCCATCCTCCCAGATCTCATATTCTTGCTTTGTTAACATACATTACTAATACTACTTTACACTTTTCCCTTGCTGACACAATTGCCTTTCCCCAACACTAATACTTTCTTCTAAAGTGAACTTAACCAACAACAAGTAACTTGAATAAGAAGAAAAAAGTGACAAAGAGAAGATATAACACCTATGCAAAAATAACAACTAATTAACCTCCAAAAGCAGACAAAGAAGCTAAGGAACTGATTAAATTCGACAAAATAAAGAGATGACCAGAAAGCAACAAAAATCTACAAACCAAACCAATAATCAGGAAAACATGACTGAATCCAATCAACAAACCAATAATCACGAAGGGGAGCAAAACTTGGCACAAGCAATGAAAGAACTCAGAACATTTATCACCGACAAATTTGATGCAGTAATGAAAGAGGTTAACAACATGAAGACATCACTTGGAGGGGAAATTGCAGACATATGCAAAAACATAACAGATATGATGGAAATGAACACCACAGTTCAAGAAATCAAAAATACACTTGCAGCAAATATCAGCAGACTAGAAGAGACAGAGCAGAGAATTAGTGATGTGGAAGACAGTACATCAGAAATCAAACAGATAGTAGAAGGGGTCAATAAGAAGATAGAAAAAATCCAATTAGGATTTAGGGACCTGAATGACAATGCAAAACGCTCAAACATACGTATTATAGGCATTCCAGAAGGTGAAGAGAAGGGAAAGGGGTCAGAAGGAGTGTTGCAGGAAATAATGGCTGAAAACTTCCCAAATCTACTGAAAGAGACAGATGTCCATATCCAAGAAGCACAGCGCACTCCACAAGTCATAAACCCCAACAGGCCCACCCCAAGACATATACTTATCAAATTATCCAAGGCTCAAGACAAAGAGAAAATCCTAAAAGCAGCAAGGGAAAAGAAAACCATCACATACAAGGGAAGCTCAATTAGATTAAGTGCTGATTTCTCTTCTGAAACCATGGAGGCAAGAAGACAGTGGTATGATATAGTCAAGGTACTAAAGGAACAGAACTTCCAACCAAGAATACTCTATCCAGCTAAACTAGCATTCAAACATGATGGAGAGTTCAAAATATTCACAGACAAACAGAAACTGAAAGAGTATACCAACAAGAAACCTCCCCTTCAAGAAATTCTAAAGGGAGTTCTGCAGGAAGAAAGGAAAAAACAGGAAAGGCAAAGTTGGAGGAGAGTATAAGACCAACAACAACAAAAAAGACAAAAAAATATATACAAACAAAATATGACAAACACAAATCCAATCAAAATATGGCTAACACAAATAATTCCTTGATAGTAATAACACTGAATGTCAACGGATTAAACTCACCTATCAAAAGATTCAGACTGGGACATTGGATAAGGAAATATGACCCATCCATATGCTGTCTACAAGAGACACATCTTAGACCCAGAGACGCATGGAGATTGAAAGTGAATGGCTGGAAAACAATCATACAAGCTAACAATAACCAAAAAAAGGCAGGAGTAGCTATATTAATATCAGACAAAATAGACTTTAAATGTGAAACAATTGTGAGAGACAAAGAAGGATACTACATTTTAGTGAAAGGGAAAATCTGTCAAGAAGATCAAACAATCATAAATATCTATGCCCCTAACAAGGGTGCCTCTAAATACGTCAGGCAAATGCTAGAAAAACTAAGTGAAAGAATAGATACATCTACACTTATAGTGGGGGATTTTAATACACCACTATCAACTCTGGACAGAACATCTCAAAAGAGAATCACCAAAGAAACAAAACATCTAAATAGTATATTAGAGGAGCTCGATCTAATAGACATATATAGATCGCTACACCCAAACACAGCAGGATATACATTTTTCTCAAGCGCACATGGATCATTCTCCAAGAGAGATCATATGCTAGGCCACAAAGAAAGGCTGAACGAATTCAGAAAGATTGAAATCATACAAAACATTATCTCTGACCACAGTGGAGTCAAGCTGGAGATTTGCAAGGGACAGAGACCAAGATTTCACACCACGATTTGGAAATTAAACAGCACACTCTTAGAAAAACAGTGGGTCAAAGAGGAAATCTCAAAAGAAATCAATGACTACCTTGAAACAAATGATAATGATAACACAACATACCAAAATTTATGGGATGCAGCAAAAGCAGTACTGAGAGGGAAGTTTATAGCCATAAATTCATATATCAAAAAAGAAGAAAGAGCAAAAATTGAAGAACTAACTGCACATTTGAAGGAATTAGAAAAACAACAACAAAGTAGCCCAACAGGAAGAAGAAGGAAGGAAATAACAAAGATAAGAGCAGAACTAAATGAAATAGAAAATAAGAAAGCGCTTGAACAGATAAACAAGACCAAGAGCTGGTTTTTTGAGAAGATTAACAAAATTGACAAACCTTTAGCAACACTAACAAAGAAAAAAAGAGAGAAGATGCAAATACACAAAATAAGAAATGAGAAAGGCGATATCACCACTGACCCCACAGAAATAAAGACTATCATAAGAGGATATTTTGAAAAACTATATTCCAACAAAAATGACAATCTAGAGGAAATGGACAAATTCCTAGAAACACATAAGCAGCCCATATTGACAAAAGAAGAAATTGATGATCTTAACAAACCAATCACAAGCAGAGAGATAGAATCGGTTATCAAAAATCTCCCAACTAAGAAGAGCCCAGGGCCAGATGGCTTCACAGGTGAATTCTACAAAACATTCCGGAAAGAACTGACACCAATCCTGCTGAAACTATTCCAAAACATTGAAACGGAAAGAACATTACCCAATTCCTTCTATGATGCCAACATTACCCTAGTACCAAAGCCAAACAAAGACATCACAAGAAAGGAAAATTACAGACCAATTTCTCTAATGAACCTAGACGCAAAAATACTTAACAAAATACTTGCTAATCGTATTCAACAACACATTAAACGTATTATACACCACGACCAAGTGGGATTCATCCCAGGTATGCAAGGATGGTTCAACAGAAGAAAATCAATCAACGTAATACACCATATAAACAGATTGAAGGAAAAAAATCACATGATTATATCTATTGATGCAGAAAAAGCATTTGACAAAATACAGCACCCTTTCTTGATAAAAACACTCCAAAAGATTGGAATACAAGGGAATTTTTTGAACATGATAAAGAGTATATATGAAAAACCTAAAGCCAATATTGTTTACAATGGAGAAATCCTAGACTCCTTCCCTCTAAACTCAGGAACAAGACAAGGATGCCCATTGTCTCCGCTTCTATATAATATTGTCTTAGAAGTACTTGCACGAGCACTGAGGCAAGAACCAGAAATAAAAGGCATTCAAATTGGAAAGGAAGAAGTCAAAATTTCATTATTTGCAGATGACATGATCCTATACATAGAAAACCTTGAGAGATCTACAACGAAGATTCTAGAACTCATAAATGAGTTTAGTAAAGTCGCAGGATATAAGATCAATGCGCAAAAATCAGTAGCATTTCTGTACACCAATGAGCAAGATCAGGAGGAAATCAAGAAAAAAATACCATTCACAATAGTAAATAAAAAAATCAAATACTTAGGAATAAATTTAACTAAAGAGGTAAAGAACTTATACAACAAGAATTATACAAGATTGTTCAAGGAAATCAAAGAAGACCTAAATAAATGGAAGACTATTCCTTGTTCATGGATAGGAAGACTGAACATTATTAAGATGTCTATCCTACCAAAACTGATCTACACATTCAATTTAATCCCAATAAAAATCAACGCAGCCTTCTTTAAGGAACTAGAAAAACTAACTATGAAATTTATTTGGAAAGGAAAGAGACCCCGAATAGCCAAAGACATACTGAAAAAGAAAAACAAAATTGGAGGAATCACACTACCTGACTTCAAAACATACTATAAAGCTACGGTGGTGAAAACAGCATGGTATTGGCATAAGGAGAGACACATAGACCAATGGAATCGAATTGAAAGCTCTGATATAGAACCTCACATATACAGCCACATAATATTCGATAAAGCCACCAAACCCTCTCAATTGGGAGAGAGTGGCCTATTCAACAAATGGTGTCTGGAGAACTGGATAGCCATATGTAGAAGAATGAAAGAAGATTACCATCTCACACCTTAAACCAAGATCAACTCAAGATGGATCAAAGACCTAAATATAAGAGCCAAGACCATTAAAACCTTAGAAAGCAGTGTAGGGAAACATCTACAGGACCTTGTAATAGGAAATGGATTTATGAATATCTCACCAAAAGCACGAGCAGCAAAAGAACTAATAGATAAATGGGACTTCCTCAAAATTAAAGCCTTCTGCACCTCAAAGGAGTTTGTCAAGAAAGTAAAAAGGGAGCCCACACAGTGGGAGAAAATATTTGGCAATCATATATCTGATAAGAAACTTATAACTTGCATATATAAAGAACTCCTATATCTTGAAAATAAAAAGATAAACAACCCATTTAAAAAATGGGAAAAAGACTTAAACAGACACTTCTCCGAAGAAGAAATACAAATGGCAAGAAAGCACATGAAAAAATGTTCCAAATCTCTAGCTATCAGGGAAATGCAAATCAAAACTACAATGAGATACCATCTTACACCCATAAGATTGGCAGCTATGAAAAAAACAGAAGAATACAAGTGCTGGAGAGGATGTGAAGGAAGGGGAACACTCATCCACTGCTGGTGGGAATGCGGAAGGATCCAACCATTCTGGAGGACAGTATGGCGGTTTCTCAAAAAACTAGCCATAGATTTGCCATATGACCCAGCAATACCACTGCTGGGTATATACCCAGCAGAACTGAAAACAAGGACACAAACCGATATATGTACACCAATGTTCATAGCAGCATTGTTCACTATTGCCAAAAGTTGGAATCAACCCAAATGCCCATCAACAGATGAGTGGATCAATAAAATGTGGTATATACACACAATGGAATACTACTCGGCTGTAAGAACAAACACACTACAAACACATGTGATAACATGGATGAATCTTGAGAACCTTATGTTGAGTGAAGCAACCCAGACATTGAAGGACAAATACTACATGACCTCAATGATATGAAATAAACAAGCTGCCCTAGATAGCAAGAGACTGAACGATAGGCTTACAGGAAATCGGAGGGTGGAGGAAGGATATGAGCCGATGTCTGCAGGGGTGGAATTTAAGACGAGATGGTGGTAAGTATGAACACAAAGAAGAGATTAAATGGGGGCAAGGGGTTGCCTTTGGTTGGGGCTTTACGGGTTTGAGGGTGGCTGGGGAGGGATGGTTGGGTAACATTGCCCAAAAGTGGGGGGAGGGAGGGGGAGCATACGAACACAGGAGAGGGTCAGGAGGTGGTGGAGAGTAAAATGCCGAGAAAATCATATCAAAATATAATAAAGAGGGTTACCTGTTTAGAATGCTCGGAGGGGAGGGTCTGATGCAGGACGGGCTCCTGGGGAATGCCTAAATGCTCATTCTGCCAGAGTGGGTGACACCATGGGGTAAAATCCCAAGTAGTGAGAGTGGGGGTGGACCCACATCCTGGGGAGGACTAATGCCACCAAATACAGGGAACTGTATCCCTCGAGAGACAGGGTGGCTCCCAGGGCATTGGGGCAGTTGAGCAAGTTAGGCCCTGAACACTATTCCATCTATTTCTGGAAGTGGCTCCTCAGGAAACGAAGGTTGGCTGTCACTGTGGGTACCAAGGTGGAAGGGAAAATGGACATCAAATGTGTGGAACCAAAGTAAAAGGGGGGCAAAAGAGGAGTTTTTTGAGAGTACACAAGGATGGATATAAAACATGTAATATTACACCATAACATATAGGAGATGACAGACTGATAATGTAAACCATAATGTAAAACATAGGATAACTAAAAATGTAAAGAGCTGTGTATCCTAAAGTATGCACCATAATGTAAGCACAGATATTACCTTGTTAGAAAGCTAATATCTCAGACTCTGTACATCACCTCTAGTAAATATGATGTGAAAAGGGTGTAAGAGTATCGCTGTGGAAGGAAAAAGGTTTTGTGGTGGATGTATGGGAGTGCTGTATATTATATATATGCATTGCTGTGGTCTAGGACTCCTGTGAAGAAATGCTGAATAATTAGGGGGGGGGGGGGAAAGGATAGGATGTGGAATTTTTTCAAGTCAACATTCTTTATCTAAGTTCTTTATCTAACTTTATCCACGTTCTTTATCCATCCTTTAAACCCATCGCTATATACCATTCCCTAGTAAGGGACCATGACATTATATTGGGCTTCAAATTTCGGGGAGTTCTGGACCACAGAGTGTTTCAACAATGGCAATGGAGGGATACTGGTATGGGATACCAATGACAGGTGATATATGGCTGACAGGGAGCTGTACAGAACATATGTCCAGGGGGCATGGTAATGATTGGATATACTCATAATGGCAACAATTAAAAACCACAGCAGGGGGGGTACTGGGTTCCTGGCCAGTGGTGCTCTGCCGCGGTCCCTAGGGGAGCAGCGACAGTCTCCCAGGTACAGCGGCGGGGACCTGGAGGGAGTGAGGGTTCAACAGTGAGCCCCTGATGCTAATGACTATGCTTGTGAGCTGATAAACCTAAAATAAGAACAAGGCCTAGAGCAACATTGTGCCTGGGAATTTCCTCCTGTCAGCCTTCATGTTACTCAAATGTGGCCAGTCTCGAAGCCAAACTCAGCATGTAAATGCAATGCCTTCCCTCCAGCGTGGGACATGACACACGGGGACGAGCCTCCCTAGCAACGAGGGACCACTATCAAATACCAACTGATGATGCAACTGGAAAAGGACCTTATACGGAAGGTTCAATGCGGATCAGCAGAATATCCATGTCTACATAAAATAACATGACTTTAAAATGCTGTTTGACCTAAAGTAAGGGGGAAATGGAAAGGAGAATTGAGTTTATATGGCTACGAGTTTCTAAAAAAGAGTCTGGAGGCTGGCAGAAGGATTGCCCTCATGCACAACTGAGCAGAGTCAGAGAGACAGATAAAGCAGATACAACCCCCAGATATTGGTTCCTTTGAAGGCTAAAGAGACCCATGAGAGTTATGGCCATGGCCAATGGGGTTAACTACCAGGGCAGATGGCCCCTCTTTGGAAATGGTGTTTATGTGTGATGAATCTGGACTCAGATGGGATCTCCCTTCATAAGACTTTCATGCTAATGTGCTGGAGGTGCAGTTAACGTTGGGATTTAAGATATATTTAGGGGATTTGAATCTCTGGACTGACAATGTGATAGCCAGGTCCTGAACCTCAACAGACTCCAGCACCTACAATCTGATTTATTGGACTTACCACACTCAGCTAAGATGGAGTTGAAGAAGGACAATCACCACACCATGGAGCCTAGAGTGATTACAACTGAAAATGGGAGGATTGCATCCAGCATCCATGTGGAATTTGAGCCTCCTCTTGACATAGAGGTGCAATGGACACAACCAATCCAATGTCCACATAGAAGAGGTGGTATTGGATTGAGAAAAGTGGACATGGTGGACGATGGGTATGGGGAAAGGCAGGAAGAGATGAGAGGTGGATGTGTCTTTGGGACATGGAGCTGCCCTGGATGGTGCTTCAGAGGCAATCACCGGACATTGTAAATCCTCACAGGGCCCACTGGATGGAATGGAGGAGAGTATGGGCCATGATGTGGACCATTGGCTATGAGGTGCAGAGGTGCCCATAGATGTACTTACCAAATCCAATGGATGTGTCATGATGATGGGAACGAGTGTTGTTGGGGGGGGAGAGGGGGGGGTGGGGGAACGGGGTTGAATGGGACCTCACATATATATTTTTGATGTAATATTATTACAAAGTCAATAAAAAAAAAGGAAAAAAAAAAAGAAGTTCTTAAGGGAGTTCTGCAGGAAGAAAGGAAAAAACAGGACAGGCAGAGTTGGAGGAGAGTATAAGACCAACAAAAAAAGACAAAAATAGAAGGAAAAAAATACAAACAAAATATGACAAACACAAATCCAATCAAAATATGGCTAACACAAATAATTCCTTGAAAGTAATAACACTGAATGTCAATGGATTAAACTCACCTATCAAAAGATTCAGACTGGGACATTGGATGAGGAAATATGACCCACCCATATGCTGTCTACAAGAGACACATCTTAGACCTAGAGACTCATGGAGGTTGAAAGTGAATGGCTGGAAAACAATCATACAAGCAAGCAATAACCAAAAAAAGGCAGGGGTAGCTATATTTATATCAGACAGAATAGACTTAAATGCGAAACAATTGTGAGAGACAAAGAAGGATACTACATTTTAGTGAAAGGGACAATCTGTCAAGAAGATCGAACAATCATAAATATTTATGCTCCTAATGAGAGTGCCTCTAAATACGTGAGGCAAATGCTGGAAAAACTAAGTGAAAGAATAGATGCATCTACAATTATAGTGGGGGATTTTAATACACCGCTATCAACTCTGGACAGAACATCTCAAAAGAGAATCACTAAAGAAACAAAACATTTGAATGGTATATTAGAGAAGCTGGATCTAATAGACATATATAGATCGTTACACCCAAACACAGCAGGATATACATTTTTCTCAAGCGCACATGGATCATTCTCCAAGATAGACCATGTGCTAGGCCACAAACAAAGGCTGAATGAATTCGGAAAGATTGAAATCATACAAAACAATATCTCTGACCACAGTAGAGACAAGCTGGAAATTTGCAAGGGACAGAGGCCCAGATTTCACTCCATGATTTGGAAATTAAACAGCACACTCTTAGAAAAACAGTTGGTCAAAGAGGAAATCTCAAAAGATATCAATGACTACCTTGAAACAAATGATAATGATAACACAACATACCAAAATTTATGGGATGCAGCAAAAGCACTACTGAGAGGGAAATTTATAGCCATAAATTCGTATATCAAAAAAGAAGAAAGAGCAAAAATTGAAGAACTAACTGCACATTTGAAGGAATTAGAAAAACAAAAACAAAACAAACCAACAGGAAGAAGAAGGAAGGAAATAACAAAGATAAGAGCAGAACTGAATGAAATAGAAAATAAGAAAGCACTTGAGTGGGTCCCAAGGGGAGGGGAAAATGGATGTGGAATGGATGGAAACAAGGTAAATATGGGGGCAAGAGAGGAGTTTTCTGAGAGTACATGAAGATGAATATAAAACATGTAATATTACTCCAAAAACATATAGGGGATGACAGACTAATAATGTAAACCATAAGGCAAAACATAGGATAACTAAAAAATTTAGAAAACTGTACAACCTAAAATATGGACCACATAGTAAGCACAGATGTCATCTTGTTTGAGAGCTATTGTCTCGAAATCTGTACACCAGTTTCAGGAAGTATCATATGAACAAGTTAAGAGATTATCGCTGTGGAAGGGAAAAGGTTTTATGGTGAATCTGGGGAAATACTGTATATTGTATATATGAATTTCAGTGATCTAAGACTCTTGTGAAGCTGACATTATGCTGGGATTGACTTTACAGGAAGCTTTGGATCACAGAGTGGTTCAACAATGGCAGCGGAGGAATACTGATATAGGATGTTATTGACAGGATATATATGGTTGACAGGGAGATATACAGGGCATATGCCCAGGGTATATACTAATGTCTAGATATACTCATAGTGGAAACAATTAAAAACAATAGCTGGGGGGGGTACTGGACCCTTGGCCATGGGGTCACTGTCGTGGACCCTGGGGGAGCAGCGGCAGTCCCCCAGGTACAACGGCAAGAACCAGGAAGGAAGGAGGGCCCAACAGTGGGCTCCTGATACTTATGGCTATGCTTTTGAGCCTAAACACCTCCAATAAGAATAAGGCCTAGAGTAGCACTGTGCCTGGGAGTTTCCTCCTGACAGCCTTCATGTTACTCAAATGTGGCCACTCTCACAGCCAAATTCAGCATGTAAATGCAGTGCATTCCCCCCAGCATGGGACATGACACCCGGGGATGAGCCTCCCTGGCACCGAGGGATCACTACCATATATCAGCTGAAGATGCAACTAGAAAAGGACCTTGAATTAAAGGTTCAATGCAGAGCAGCAGAATATCAATGTCTACATATAATAACATGACTTCAAAATGCTGTTTGACCTAATGTAAGGGGGAAATGGAAAGGAGAAATGAGAATATAAGGCTATGAGTCTCTAAAAAAGAGTCTGGAGGTTATCAGAAGGAATGCCCTTATGCACAACTGAGCAGAGTCTGAGAGACAGATAAAGTAGATACAACCCCAGGTATTGGTTCTTTTGAGGAATAAAGAGACCCACGGGTTCTATGATCATGGCAGATGGGGTTCACTACCATGGTAGATGGCCCTTCTTTGGAGCTGGTGTTTCTGCATGATGGAATTGGACTCAGGGGGGATCTCTTTTCACAAGACTTGCATGCTACTTTAATGGAATTGTAGTTGGTGCTGGGGTTTTAGATATATTTAGGGGATTTGAATCTCTGGACTGATAATATGACACCCAGGCCCAGAGCCTCAACAGACTTCAGCTCCTACACTTTGATTTATTGGACTTACCCCACTCAGCTAACATGGAGTTGAAGAAGGTCAACCGCCACACCATGGAGCCTAGAGTGTCTACAACTGAAAGCAGGAGGAGTGGATCCAGTATCCATGTGGAATCTAAGCCCCCACTTGACATAGATGTGCAATGGACACAACCAATCCAATGTCCACAGAGAAAATGTGGAATGGGTGTGGGAAGGGTAGCCTTGGTGGCTGCTGGGTTTGGGGAATGGGAGGAAGAGATGAGATGTGGAGGCATTTTCGGGATGAGGAGATGTCCTGGGTGGTGCTTCATGGACAATTACGGGCCATTGTAGATCCCCCCAGGGCCCACTGGATGGAACGTGGGATTGTGTGGGCTATGATGTGGACCATTGACTATGGGGTGCAGTGATGCTCAGAGATGTACTTACCAGGTGCAATGGATATGTCATGATGATGGGAGAGAGTGTTGCTGTGGGTGGAGTGGGGGGTGGGGGTGGTGGGGTTGAATGGGATGTCATATTTTTTAATGTAATTTTTAAAAAATAAATAATTAAAAAAATAAAAAATAAAAAAAAAGAGTAAAAAGGTGAGGAATGCAAAAAAAAAAGAAAGCACTTGAAAAGATAAACAAGACCAAGAGCTGGTTTTTTGAGATCAACAAAATTGACAAACCTTTAGCAAGACTGACAAAGAAAAAAAGAGAGAAGATGCAAATACACAAAATAAGAAATGAGAAAGGCAATATTACCACTGACCCCACAGAAATAAAGACTATCATAAGAGGATACTTTGAAAAACTATATTCCAACAAAAATGACAATTCAGAGGAAATGGACAAATTCCTAGAAACAGAAATGTGGGAAACAAAGGCATGTTGTTTCCATGGAAGCAAGTTACTTCTTTGACCACTGAGTCAAGCTGTCCCTTATGATTATCGGTGCGGGGCACAATCTTGGCTGCGTCAGCACAGCAGCAGGCAAAACGATACCTGGAGAACAGAACAACCTGGGTAACAGGATTTATGGTTACTGATTCTTATAATAATAGTTCCGGTAAAGTTTGTTGGGTTTTCATCAATCACTAGTTAATATAGTATGAGGTAAGGGTCATAGGTAACTTGATTTTGTGCTGAAAGTCAGGTAGGTAAGGGGTATATATACTAGGCCCCTCGACTCAATAAACTTGTCTGATGAGCTTGAGAAATCAATGCTCTCAGATTCCCTGAACCCAATCTCTCTTTGTCTTTCATTCCCGATACCTCGGGTCACCGAACAACTCTCCGACAACATAAGCAGCCCATATTGACGAAAGAAGAAATTGATGATCTTAACAAACCAATCACAAGCAAAGAGATAGAATCAGTCATTAAAAATCTCCCAACTAAGAAGAGCCCAGGGCCAGATGGCTTCACAGGTGAATTCTACAAAACATTCCAGAAAGAAATAACACCAATCCTGCTGAAACTATTCCAAAAAAATCAAATCAGAAGGAACATTGCCAAACTCCTTCTATGATGCCAATATTACCCTAGTACCAAAGTCAAACAAAGACACCACAAGAAAGGAAAATTACAGACCAATTTCTCTAATGAACCTAGATGCAAAAATACTTAACAAAATACTTGCTAATCGTATTCAACAACACATTAAACGAATTATACACCATGACCAAGTGGGATTTATTCCAGGTATGCAAGGATGGTTCAACATAAGAAAATCAATCAATATAATACACCATATAAACAGATTGAGAGATTGGAGGGCCAAGATGGTGGCTGAGTGAACTTGCCTTGCGGTCTCTCCTGGGAAAAGGAGGCTGGGCACCACTGGAGATTCTCTGAGGCCCGGCTTTTTCAGGATTTTTGCAGGGCAGGAAGTGTCTGGACATTGATTTGGTGGAAAGGTAACAGAGAGGATTGGTCTATAAGATATAATTTGTCTTCTATGGCCTGGAGGTGAGACCGGCAGATGGGTTGCTCACTCCTTGGGGGGGCAGGGGAGCCGTGGTATCGGCACTCCAGCTGCGCTTTTGGCGGCTCTGCGGTGCTGGGGAATTCGCGAATCCTGGGCGGGCTGTTGGGAGGTTGAGGGAACAGAAGGCTTTGCGAATCGATTTGGGGAGACAGACGGTGTTTTGTGAAGCAGGGGAATTTTTGATTGCAGACACAAATAATAGCGCTTCCGCCTGGAGCCCCGCCCCCCAGACCCGTCTGCCGATCTGCAATGAAATTAGATTCTTAGTAATAAAGGGACGTAATTGGGAGGTAGTTTCAGGGTGCGGTGAGGGAGGGGGACACGTCAGGAAGCTGATTGGGGAATATTTTGCGAAGCTTGGGAATTCCGGTTTTGGAATCCATTTTTGGCATTTCCAACCAGAACCCAACCAATGGCGGGCTTCGGATCTGCTTCAGTAAATTGGCTGCGGTGTAGAGGCGCCCTCAGCTGGCCATTTTTTGGAATCACAGGGTGGGAGCTGTCCAAAAGCTGAATTGTCGATTTACCCACTAAAACAAACCCTACTGAGTAAGTGAATTGCAGGGTTCAGACATAATATAGAGTTTGCTGTTGGGAGCAGTCAATACGAGTATACACTGAGTTCAGCAATGCCAGTAACATGGCCGCCAGAGCGGAGCCCACTTCCTTATTCTTCCTCCCCACTCCTTTGCTCTCCATTTCCCGCCACTGCCCGGGCTGATAAGGCAGTACGCAGGAGCAAGGTGCGAAACTAAAGTCTGCCCTCCACCCTAGCAACAGCAGCTACCAATCCCTAGCTCCTACCCCCTCACCCACCACCCCTCCCCTCCCCAAGAGTATAAATGCTTTGTTCTCGCAATAAAATTTTACAGCTTGATCCTCACCCTGTCTCGCTGTCATTCCTCGTGTCTCCTGTCCCACCATTCTCCTCCATGCAACCACGAGCCCCCGTCCCATGCCCCACTGGATGGGGCAATTACACTAATTACAGTTTGCAGATCTGACTTCCCCTATAGGGCTGACACCCAGCTGTGGGGCTCCCTGAGGGCTGTATTACACTGCGGGGCTCTTAGGCTTCCTGTTGACCAGATTTGAGGTTGCCAGGTCTGAATCCCCTAAACTCTGGTGGCCCATACCTGAGACTCACACCTCTTGAGTCTTCAAGAACTCAGACTTTCCACCCCTGAATTCATCACACCCTGAGGTCCATCTGAGATCCTTGAATGCCCTAGCCTTCAACGTTTGTGTTTTTTCCTTATCGTTTCATTTTGTTTTGTTTTTATTTTCATTTTACCTTATTATTTTTTTTAATGTCCTGATTGCTACTATTGCATTATCCCCTAGTCTTTTCTCCCAGCGTATCCACTAAAGTCTTTTTTTTATTGAGTTATTTAGGGTTTTTTAAAATTATTTTTCTACTTATTTCATTTTAACTCAATTATACAATAATTGCTGCAGGGAACACCTCACATTTGCTGGGTTTTCTCATCCTCCACTGCCTCATTTCTGTGTGAGCTGATTTAGGCTACCAACACTATCCCCTTTCCCCTACATCTTGATATCCGCCATCATCAACTGTCTCTCCTATATTCCACCTCCCACCTCCCTTTCTTTGATCCACAAAGTGTCTAACTTTTAATTTCTAAACCTCTGTTTGTGTTCTGTCTGTTATCCACTCCTGAAACTATTACCTTTCTTTTCTCTTTCCCTGTCTCACGAAAACAATAGCTTTTTAGTGCATACCATATTCCTCCCATATTCAGTCATCTACCTCATAATAGCCACTCTACCTACTGCTATAACTACACAATTTACACGAATCTAACCTTCACTTTCCCAGATCTCATATTCTTGCTTTATTAACATATATCACTAATACTACTTTACACATTTTCCTTGCTTACACAATTGCCTTTCCCCATCACTAACACTTTCCTCTAAAGTGAACTTAACCAGCAACAAGAAATTAGAATAAGAAGAACAAAGTGACAAAGAGAAGATATAACACTTATGCAAAAACAACAGCTAACTAATCTCCAAGACTAGACAAAGAAGCTAAGGAACTGAATAAACCCATCAAGATAAAATGATGATGAGACAGCAACAAAAAACTACAAATCAAACTAGTAATCAGGAAAACATGACTGAATCCAATCAACAAACTAAAAATCAGGAAGAGGAGCAGAACTTTGCACAAGCAATGAAAGATCTCAGAACATTTATGACCAAAAAATTTGATGAAGTAATGAAAGAGGTTAACAACATGAAGACAACACTTGGAGGGGAAATTGCAGGCATATGCAAAAAGATAACAGATATGATGGGAATGAACACCACAGTTCAAGAAATCAAAAATACACTTGCAGCCAATATCTGCAGACTAGAAGAGGCAGAGCAGAGAATTAGTGACATGGAAGACAGTACATCAGAAATCAAACAGATAGTGGAAGGGGTTGATAAAAAGATAGAAAAAACCCAGCTAAGACTCAGGGACCTGAATGACAATGCAAAACGCTCAAACATACGTATTATAGGCATTCCAGAAGGAGAAGAGAAGGGAAAGGGGTCAGAAAGAGTGTTTCAGGAAATAAAGGCTGAAAAATTCCCAAATCTACTGACAGTGACAGATGTACATATCCAAGAAGCACAGCGCACTCCACTAGTCATAAATCCCAACAGGCCCACCCGAAGACATATACTTGTCAAATTATCAAATGCTCAAGACAAAGAGAAAATCCTAAAAGCAGCAAGAGAAAAGAAAACCATCACATACAAGGGAAGCTCCATAAGATTAAGTGCTGATTTCTCATCTGAAACCATGGAGGCAAGAAGGCAGTGGTATGATATAGTCAAGGTACTAAAGGAAAAAAATTTCCAACCAAAAATACTCTATCCAGCTAAGCTAGCATTCAAACATGATGGAGAGTTCAAAATATTTGCAGATAAACAGAAACTGAAAGAATATACCAACAAGAAACCTCCCCGTCAAGAAATTCTAAAGGGAGTTCTGCAGGAAGAAAGGAAAAAACAGGACAGGCAGAGTTGGAGGAGAGTATAAGAGCAACAAAAAAAGACAAAAATAGAAGGAAAAAAAATACAAAATATGACAAACACAAATCCAATCAAAATATGGCTAACACAAATAATTCCTTGAAAGTAATAACACTGAATGTCAATGGATTAAACTCACCTATCAAAAGATTCAGACTGGGACATTGGATGAGGAAATATGACCCAACCATATGCTGTCTACAAGAGACACATCTTAGACCCAGAGATGCATGGTGATTGAAAGTGAATGGCTGGAAAACAATCATACAAGCTAACAATAACCAAAAAAAAAGGCAGGAGTAACTATATTAATATCAGACAAAATAGACTTTAAATGTGAAACAATTGTGAGAGACAAAGAATGATACTACATTTTAGTGAAAGGGAAAATCTGTCAAGAAGATCGAACAATCATAAATATTTATGCTCCTAACAAGGGTGCCTCCAAATATGTGAGGCAAACACTGGAAAAACTAAGTGAAAGAATAGATGCATCTACAATTATAGTGGGGGATTTTAATACACCACTATCAACTCTGGACAGAACATCTCAAAAGAGAATCACTAAAGAAACAAAACATTTGAACAGTATATTAGAGGAGCTGGATCTAATAGACATATATAGATCATTACACCCAAACACACCAGGATATACATTCTTCTCAAGCGCACATGGATCATTCTCCAAGACAGACCATATGCTAGGCCACAAAAAAAGGTTTAATGAATTCAGAAAGATTGAAATCATACAAAACAATATCTCTGACCACTGTGGAGTCAAGCTGGAAATTTGCAAGGGACAGAGACCAAGATTTCACATCACAATTTGGAAATTAAACAGCACACTCTTAGAAAAACAGTGGGTCAAAGAGGAAATCTCAAAAGAAATCAATGACTACCTTGAAACAAATGATAATGAGAACACAACATACCAAAATTTATGGGATGCAGCAAAAGCAGTACTGAGAGGGAAATTTATAGCCATAAACTCATATATCAAAAAAGAAGAAAGAGCAAAAATTGAAGAACTAACTGCACATTTGAAGGAATTAGGAAAACAACAACAAAGTAACCCAACAGGAAGAAGAAGGAAGGAAATAACAAAGATAAGAGCAGAACTAAATGAAATAGAAAATAAGAAAGCGCTTGAAAAGATAAACAAGACAAAGAGCTGGTTATTTCAGAAGATCAACAAAATTGACAAACCTTTAGTGAGACTAACAAAGGAAAAAAGAGAGAAGATGCAAATACACAAAATAAGAAATGAGAAAGGCAATATCACCACTGACCCCACAGAAATAAAGACTATCATAAGAGGATACTTTAAAAAACTATATTCCAACAAAAATGACAATTCAGAGGAAATGGACAAATTCCTAGAAACACATAAGCAACCCATATTGATGAAAGAAGAACTTGATGATCTTAACAAACCAAACACAAGCAGAGAGATAGAATCAGTCATTAAAAATCTCCCAACGAAGAAGAGCCCAGGGCCAGACAGCTTCACAGGTGAATTCTACAAAACATTCTGGAAAGAAATAACACCAATCCTGCTGAAACTATTCCAAAAAATCAAAACAGAAGGAATATTGCTGAACTCCTTCTATGATGCCAACATTACCCTAGTACCAAAGCCAAACAAAGACACCACAAGAAAGGAAAATTACAGACCGATTTCTCTAATGAACCTAGACGCAAAAATACTTAACAAAATACTTGCTAATTGTATTCAACAACACATTAAACGAATTATACACCACGACCAAGTAGGATTTACTCCAGGTATGCAAGAATGGTTCAACATAAGAAAATCAATCATGTAATACACCATATAAACAGACTGAAGGGAAAAAATCACATGATTATATCTATAGATGCAGAAAAAGCATTTGACAAAATACAGCACCCCTTCTTGATAAAAACACTCCAAAAGATCGGAATACAAGGAAATTTTTTGAACATGATAAAGAGTATATATGAAAAACCTCCCAGCCAACATTGTTTACAATGGAGAAATCCTAAAATCCTTCCCTCTAAACTCAGGAACAAGACAAGGACGCCCATTGTCTCCATTCCTATTTAACATTGTCTTAGAATTACTTGCTCAAGCACTGAGGCAAGAACCAGATATAAAAGGCATTCATATTGGAAAGGAAGAAGTCAAAATTTCATTATTTGCAGATGACATGATCCTATACACAGAAAACCCTGAGAGATCTACAACAAAGCTTCTAGAACTCATAAATGAGTTTAGCAAAGTCTCAGGTTATGAGATTAATGTGCAAAAATCAGTAGCATTTCTGTATACCAATAATGAGCAAGATCAGTAGGAAATCAAGAAACAAATACCATTCACAATAGTAAGTAAAAAAATCAAATACTTAGGAATAAATTTAACTAAAGAGGTAAAAAACTTATACACCGAGAACTATATAAGACTGTTCAAGGAAATCAAAGAAGACATAAATAAATGGAAGAATATTCCTTGTTCATGGATAGGAAGACTGAATATTATAAAGATGTCTATCCTACCAAAACTGATCTACACCTTCAATGCAATCCCAATAAAAATCAACACAGACTTCTTTAAGGAAAACTAGAAAAACTAGAAAAACTAACTGTGAAATTTATTTGGAAAGGAAAGAGGCCCCGAATAGCCACAGACATATTGAAAAAGAAAAACGAAATCGGAGGAATCACACTACCTGACTTCAAAACGTACTACAAAGCTACAGTAGTGAAAACAACATGGTATTGGCATAAGGAGAGACACAGAGACCAATGGAATCGAATTGAAAGTTCTGATATAGAACCTCACATATATAGCCATATAATATTCGATAAAGCCACCAAACCCTCTCAACTGGGAGAGAGTGGCCTATTCAAAAAATCGTGACTGGAGAACTGGATAGCCATATGTAGAAGAATGAAAGAGGATTACCATCTCACACCTTATACAAAGATCAACTCAAGATGGATCAAAGACCTAAATATAAGAGCCAAGACCATAAAAACCTTGGAAAGTAGTGTAGGGAAACATCTACAGGACCTTGTAATAGGAAATGGCTTCATGAATATCACACCAAAAGCACGAGCAGCAAAAGAACTAATAGATAAATGGGACTTCCTCAAAATTAAAGCCTTCTGCACCTCAAAGGAGTTTGTCAAGAAAGTAAAAAGGGAACCCACACAATGGGAGAAAATATTTGGCAACCATACATCTGATAAGAGACTTATGACTTGCATATATAAAGAAATCCTATATCTTGAAAATAAAAAGATAAACAACCCATTTAAAAAATGGGGAAAAGATTTAAACAGACACTTTTCCAAAGAAGAAATACAAATGGCTAAAAAGCACATGAAAAAATGCTCCAAATCTCTAGCTATCAGGGAAATGCAAATCAAAACTACAATGAGATACCATCTTACTCCCATAAGATTGGCAGCTATGGAAAAAACAGAAGAATACAAATGCTGGAGAGGATGTGAAGAAAGGGGAACACTCATCCACTGCTGGTGGGAATGTGGAAGGATCCAACCATTCTGGAGGACAGTTTGGCTTTCTCAAAAACCTAGCCATAGATGTGCCATATGACCCAGCAATACCACTGCTGGGTATATACCCATCAGAACTGAAAACAAGGACACAATCCGATATATGTACACCAATGTTCATAGCAGCATTGTTCACTATCGCCAAAAGTTGGAATCAACCCAAATGTCCATCAACAGATGAGTGGATCAATAAAATGTGGTATATACACACAATGGAATACTACTTGGCTGTAAGAAAAAATACACTACAAACACACGTGATAACATGGATGAATCTTGAGAACCTTATGTTGAGTGAAGCAACCCAGGCATTGAAGGACAAATACTACATGACCTCAATGATATGAAATAAGAAACCTGCCTCAGAGAGCTAGAGACTGGAAAATAGGCTTACAGGAAATCGGGGGGTGGAGGAAGGATGTGAGCCAACGTCTGCAGGGGTGGAATCTATGATGAGCTGGCGGTAAGTATGAGCACAAAGAAGAGATAAAATGGGGGCAAGGGGTCACCTTTGGGTGGGGCTTTGCGGGTTTGAGGATGGCTGGGGATGGGCGGATGGGTAATATTGCCCACAAAATTGGGGGGAGGGAGGGGCAACATACAAACATAGGAGAGTGTCAGGTGTTGGTTGAGAGTAAAATGCTGAGAAAATCTTATCAAAATATAATTAGGAGGGTTACCTGTTTAGGATGCTCAGAGGGGATGGTCTAATTCGGGATGGACTCCTGGAGAATATCTGAAGGCTCATTTTGCCAGGGTGGGTTGTACCATTGGGTAGAGACCCAAGAAGTGAGAGTTGGGGTGGACCCACATCCTGGGGAGGACTAATAGCATCAAATAGAGAGAACTCTATCTCTTGAGAGAAAGGTTGGCTCCCAGGGCATTAGGGCAGTTGAGCAAGTCAGGCCCTGAACAATGTTGCAAGTATCTCTGGACGTGGCTCCTCGGGAAATGGAGATTGGCTGTCACTTTGGGCCCCAAGAGGAGGGGAAAATGGATGTTGAATGGATGGAACCAAGGTAAATGTGGGGGCAAGAGAGGAGTTTCACGAGAGTACACGAGGATGAATATAAAACACGTAATATTACACCAAAAACATATAGGGGACGACAGACTAATAATGTAAACCATAATGTAAAACATAGGATAACTAAAAACTTTAGAAAACTGTATATCCTAAAGTATGGACCACATTGTAAGCACAGATGTCACCTTGTTTGAAAGCTATTGTTTCGGAGTCTGTACATCAGTCTCAGTAAATATGATATGAATAAGTTAAAAGATTAGTGCTGTGGAAGGGAAAAGGTTTAATGGTGGATGTGTGGGAGTACTGTATATTGTATATATGAATTACTGTGATCTAGGACTCTTGTGAAGAGAAGCTCAATAATTGGGGGGGGGGAAAGAAAAAGATAGGATGTAGAAATTTTTCCAAATCAATATGTACTCTAGATCTAACCTTTAAACTCATTGCTATATTCCATTGTACTAGTAAGGGAACCTGACATTATATTGGGATTCACTTTACGGGAAGTTTTGGATCACAGAGTGGTTCAACAATGGCGGCGGAGGAATACTGGTATGGGAAGTTATTGACAGGCTATATATGGTTGACAAGGAGTTATACAGGGCATATGTCCAGGGTGCATGGTAATGTTTAGATATACTCATAGTGGAAACAATTAAAAACAACAGCTGGGGGGGTACTGGGTTCCTGGCCGGGGGGGCTCTGTCGTGGTTCCTAGGGGAGCAGCGGCAGCCCCACAGGTGCAACGGTAAGAACCAGGAAGGAATGAGGGTCCAACAGTTGGCTCCTGATACTAATGACTATGCTTGTGAACCTCTATGCCTGCAATAAGAACAAGGCCTAGAGCAGCATTGTGCCTGGGAGTTTCCTCCTGACAGCCTTCATGTTACCCAAATGTGGCCACTCTCACAGTCAAACTCGGCATGTAGATGCAGTGCATTCCCCCCAGCGTGGGACATGACACCCGGGGATGAGCCTCCCTGGCACTGAGGGATCACGACCAAATACCAGCTGAAGATGCAACTAGAAAATGACCTTTGAATTAAAGGTTCAATGCAGAGCAGCAGAATATACCTGTCTTTATATAATAACATGACTTTAAAATGCTGTTTGACCTAATGTAATGGGGAAATGGAAAGGAGAAATGAGTTATATGGCTACGAGTCTCTGAAAAAGAGTCTGGAGTTTGTCAGAAGGATTGCCCTTATGCACAACTGAGCAGACTCTAAGAGACATATAAAGTAGATACAACCCCAGGTATTGGTTCTTTTGAGGGATAAAGAGACCCATGGGTTTTATGGTCATGACAGATGGGGTTCACTGCCATGTCAGATAGCCCTTCTTTGGAGCTGGTGTTTCTGCGTGATGGAACTGGACTCAGATGGGATCTCTTTTCACAAGACTTTCATGCTACTTTACTGGAATTGTAGTTGGTGGTGGGGTTTAAGATATATTTAGGGGATTTGAATCTCTGGACTGACAATATGATAGCCAGGCCCTGAGCCTCAACAGACTTCAGCTCCTACACTCTGATTTAGTGGACTTACCCCACTCAGCTAACATGGAGTTGAAGAAGGTCAACCACCACACCATGGAGCCTAGAGTGCCTACAACTGAAAGCAGGAGGATTGCATCCAGTATCCATGTGGAATCTAAGACCCCACTTGACATAGATGTGCAATGGACACAACCAATCCAATGTCCACAGAGAAAATGTGGCATTGGTCTGGGAAGGGTGGCCATGGTGGCTGCTGGGTGTGGGGAATGGGAGGAAGATATGAGATGGGGAGGCGTTTTCGGGACTTGGAGTTGTCCTGGGTGGTGCTTCACGGACAACTATGGGACATTGTAGATCCCCCAGGGCCCACTGGATGGAACGTGGGAGAGTGTGGGCTATGATGTGAACCATTGACTATTGGGTGCAGCGATTCCCAGAGATGTACTTACCAGGTGCAATGAATGTGTCATGATGATGGGAGAGACTGTTGCTGTGGGGGGAGTGGGAGGTGGGTGTGGTGGGGTTGAACGGGACCTCATATTTTTTGAATGTAATATTCTTTTTTAAAAAAATGAATTTAAAAAAATTTTTTGAAAAGCATATGCACAGTGAAATACAGCTTTGAACCAAGAAAAATAAATAAATAAATAGATCTTTTTTTAAAAAAGATGGAAATGATAAAGACAAATGAGTTTATATTGCTAAGAGTCTTCAAAAAAGAATTGGGAGGTCATCAGAGGGGTTGCACTTATGCACGCCTCAGCAGGATCCCAGACACAGCCAAAGTAGATGCAACCCTAGATACTTGTGGTCTTGAGGGCTATGAAGACACAGAGGTTCTATGGTCATGGTGGCTGGCTCTGGATTTCTGGATTACTTTGGAATTTGTGTTCCTGAGTGTGATAGAGTTGGACTCAGATGTGACCTTTCTACACATGCCTCTTCAGTCACTTTTACTGAACTTATGGTTGTTGGGGTTGGTGTATTCTCAGGAGGCTTGAATCTCTGGACTGGCCATTTGGCAGCTGGGCCCTGAGCCTCAGCAGAGTTGTATCTCCTCTTCTCCATTTCATTGGACTCACCCAGGTCAGCTAATAGGGAGGTGAAGATTGTCAACCGCCACACCAGGAAACTGAGAGTGCCTACCACTCCAAGCAGGAGAATCGCATCCATCAACCATGTGGGATATAAACCCCGTCTCAGTATAGAGGTGGAGTGGACATCACCATCCTGGAGGAATAAAATATGGATTAAGGTTGAATTATTGATATTCTACTATAGAACTATTGTGACTAGTCATGGAAGAAATTGTAGCATTGATGTGGAAAAACTGGCCATGGTAGTTGCAGAGGGCTGGAAGAGGGAAGAAGAGATGTGATGTGGGGGCATTTTCAGTACTTGGAGTTGTCCTAAATAATATTGCAGGGATACATGCAGGACATTTTATATCCTGCCACAACCCACTGAAAGTATTGGGGGAGTGTGTGAACTACAATGTAAACTGTAATCCATGCAGTGCAGCAGTGTTCCAAAATGAATTCACCAAATGCAATGAATGTACCACAATGATGAAAGAAGTTTTGGATGTGGGAGGATTGGAGTTGACATGTGGGGTACATGGGGACCTCTTATATTTTTTAATGTAACATTCTTTGTGATAGATGTATCTTCAAAAACAAACTAGGAAACAAACCAAAAGAAATGCTTTTGAGCTCTCTTTGCGGGTGTGTGTAAACCAGGTCACAGGTTTCCTACTATGTGGCAGCTGTGTCCACTGGCACCAGCAGAGGCTCCAAATGAAGTCAGTTTGCTAATCTCTTTGTACCTTTCCTAGACTCTGTAACCCTCTTGGGCTTGAATATTTTTACGCTTTGCTTGTCTTGAATTCCTGAAGGTCAGCAGGGGGACTGGGGGGGCCAATGAGATGCCTCCCTTGAAGTCACCCACAAGAGTGTGTGTCCTGTGTGAACACTTACTACTTAGTCACCTAAGTGACTTCAGGAGAGGAGGAGGAGGTTACAGTTAGGAGTCCAGGCCTTGGAGTGGGTGAACGGGGAGACCCACCTCACCGGGTGCATTGTGGGAGTGTGTTGAACATCAGTGACAATCAGGAAACAGCCCCCTCCTTTGAGCTAAACTCTATTTTCAGCGTCCTCTGCTCCTGGGCATGCTCTGAGAGAGCCCATTCCAGGGTTTCCTCACAGAGTGAGGCTGCCTTCTGACCTGTTCCACTTGTCCCCCACCTTGTGAGTCTCCCCACAAATGGTATCTCTGGCCATTCCTGCTCTCCACACCCACTGCCCATTCCTCACCTTGGCCCATCACCTCTTCTGACACAATTGCAGTAGTCTCCTCACTGGCCTCCTTGCCTCTGACTTGACCCCCTCAAGCTTATCCTCTGCATTGCAAGAACCACCTTTCCTCTCCCCAATATTTCATTGTGGAAAATTTGAAACACGGAGTGACGTTAAAGCAATTTTTGCAGTGAAGACCATGTATCTATCACCTAAATTCCACCATTAACTTTTTACGGAACTTGTTTTATTACATATCCATCCATCCATTCATCCATCCACCTTATTATTGTTTTTTTGTTTTTTGATTTTTTGTTTGTTTGTTTGTTTGTTTTTTGTTTTTTTTTCTTTTTTTCTTTTTTCTTTTTTTTTATTGACCTTGTAATAATATTACATTAAAAATATATATGTGAGGTCCCATTCAACCCCACCCCCCCACCCCCCCTCTCCCCCCCCCAAGAACACTCGTTCCCATCATCATGACACATCCATTGGATTTGGTAAGTACATCTTTGGGCACCTCTGCACCTCATAGACAATGGTTCACATCATGGCCCATACTCTCCTCCATTCAATCCAGTGGGCCCTGTGAGGATTTACAATGTCCGGTGATTACCTCTGAAGCACCAACCAGGGAAGCTCCATGTCCCAAAGACGCCTCCACCTCTCATCTCTTCCTGCCTTTCCCCATACCCATCGTCCACCTTGTCCACTTTTCCCAATCCAATGCCACCTCTTCTATGTGGACATTGGATTGGTTGTGTCCATTGCACCTCTATGTCAAGAGGAGGCTCAGATTCCACATGGATGCTGGATGCAATCCTCCCATTTTCAGTTGTAATCACTCTAGGCTCCATGGTGTGGTGGTTGTCCTTCTTCAACTCCATCTTAGCTGAGTGTGGTAAGTCCAATATATCAGATTGTAGGTGCTGGAGTCTGTTGAGGCTCAGGACCTGGCTATCACATTGTCAGTCCAGAGATTCAAATCCCCAAATATATCTTAAACCCCAACATTAACTGCACCTCCAGCACATTAGCATGAAAGTCTTATGAAGGGAGATCCCATCTGAGTCCAGATTCATCACACATAAACACCATTTCCAAAGAGGGGCCATCTGCCCTGGTAGTTAACCCCATTGGCCATGACCATAACTCCCATGGGTCTCTTTAGCCCTCAAAGGAACCAATATCTGGGGGTTGTATCTGCTTTATCTGTCTCTCTGACTCTGCTCAGTTGTGCATGAGGGCAATCCTTCTGCCAGCCTCCAGACTCTTTTTTAGAAACTCGTAGCCATATAAACTCATTTCTCCTTTCCATTTCCCCCTTACTTTAGGTCAAACAGCATTTTAAAGTCATGGTATTTTATGTAGACATGGATATTCTGCTGATCCGCATTGAACCTTCCGTATAAGGTCATTTTCCAGTTGCATCATCAGTTGGTAGTTGATAGTGGTCCCTCGTTGCCAGGGAGGCTCATCCCCGGGTGTCATGTCCCACGCTGGAGGGAAGGCATTGCATTTACATGCTGAGTTTGGCTTCGAGACTGGCCACATTTGAGTAACATGAAGGCTGACAGGAGGAAATTCCCAGGCACAATGTTGCTCTAGGCCTTGTTCTTATTTTAGGCTTATCAGCTCACAAGCATAGTCATTAGCATCAGGGGCTCACTGTTGAACCCTCACTCCCTCCCGGTCCCCACCACTGTACCTGGGAGACTGTCGCTGCTCCCCTAGGGACCACGACAGAGCACCACTGGCCAGGAACCCAGTACCCCCCTGCTGTGGTTTTTAATTGTTGCCACTATGGGTATATCCAAACATTACCATGCACCCTGGACATATGTTCTGTACAGCTCCCTGTCAGCCATATATCACCTGTCATTGGTATCCCATACCAGTATCCCTCCATTGCCATTGTTGAAACACTCTATGATCCAGAACTCCCCAAAATTTGAAGCCCAATATAATGTCATGGTCCCTTACTAGGGAATGGCATATAGCGATGGGTAAAGGATAAGGATAGATAAAGAACTTGGATAAAGTTAGATAAAGAACTTAGATAAAGAATGTTGACTTGAAAAAATTCCACATCCTATCTTTTTCTTCCCCCCCCGCCCCCTAATTATTTAGCTTTTCTTCACAGGAGTCCTAGACCACAGCAATGTATATATATAATATACAGCACTCCAACACATCCACCAGAAAACCTTTTCCCTTCCACAGTGATACTCTTATGCCCTATTCATATCATATTTACTTAAAGTGATGTACAGAGTCTGAGACATTAGCTTTCTAACAAGGTGACATCTGTGCTTACATTATGGTGCATACTTTAGGATACACAGTTCTTTACATTTTTAGTTATCCTATGTTTTACATTATGGTTTACATTATCAGTCTGTCATCTCCTATATGTTATGGTGTAATATTACATGTTTTATATCCATCCTTGTGTACTCTCAAGAAACTCCTCTCTTACCCCCCATTTACTTTGGTTCCACACATTTAACATCCATTTTCCCTTCCACCTTGGTGCCCACAGTGACAGCCAACCTCCGTTTCCTGAGGAGCCACTTCCAGAGATGGAATAGTGTTCAGGGCCTAACTTGCTCAACTGCCCCAATGCCCTGGGTGCCACCCTTTCTCTTGAGGGATACAGTTCCCTCTATTTGATGGCATTAGTCCTCCCCAGGATGTGGGTCCACCCCCACTCTCACTACTTGGGTTTCTACCCCATGGTGTCACCCGCTCTGGCAGAATGAGCATTTAGACATTCCCCAGGAGCCCATCCTGCATCAGACCCTCCCCTCCGAGCATTCTAAACAGGTAACCCTCTTTATTATATTTTGATATGATTTTCTCAGCATTTTACTCTCCACCAACACCTGACCCTCTCCTGTGTTCGTATGCTACCCCTCCCTCCCCCCACTTTTGGGCAACGTTACCCATCCGTCCCTCCCCAGCCACCCTCAAACCCGCAAAGCCCCAACCAAAGGCAACCCCTTGCCCCCCTTTTATCTCTTCTTTGTGTTCATACTTACCACCATCTCGTCTTAAATTCCACCCCTGCAGACATCAGCTCATATCCTTCCTCCACCCTCCAATTTCCTGTAAGCCTATCGTTCAGTCTCTTGCTATCTAGGGCAGCTTGTTTATTTCATATCATTGAGGTCATATAGTATTTGTCCTTCAATGTCTGGGTTGCTTCACTCAACATAAGGTTCTCAAGATTCATCCATGTTATCACATGTGTTTGTAGTGTGTTTGTTCTTACAGCCGAGTAGTATTCCATTGTGTGTATATACCACATTTTATTGATCCACTCATCTGTTGATGGGCATTTGGGTTGATTCCAACTTTTGGCAATAGTGAACAATGCTGCTATGAACATTGGTGTACATATATCGGTTTGTGTCCTTGTTTTCAGTTCTGCTGGGTATATACCCAGCAGTGGTATTGCTGGGTCACATGGCAAATCTATGGCTAGTTTTTTGAGAAACCGCCATACTGTCCTCCAGAATGGTTGGATCCTTCCGCATTCCCACCAGCAGTGGATGAGTGTTCCCCTTCCTTCACATCCTCTCCAGCACTTGTATTCTTCTGTTTTTTTCATAGCTGCCAATCTTATGGGTGTAAGATGGTATCTCATTGTAGTTTTGATTTGCATTTCCCTGATAGCTAGAGATTTGGAACATTTTTTCATGTGCTTTCTTGCCATTTGTATTTCTTCTTCAGAGAAGTGTCTGATTAAGTCTTTTTCCCATTTTTTAAATGGGTTGTTTATCTTTTTATTTTCAAAATATAGGAGTTCTTTATATATGCAAGTTATAAGTTTCTTATCAGATATATGATTGCCAAATATTTTCTCCCACTGTGTGGGCTCCCTTTTTACTTTCTTGACAAACTCCTTTGAGGTGCAGAAGGCTTTAATTTTGAGGAAGTCCCATTTATCTATTAGTTCTTTTGCTGCTCGTGCTTTTGGTGAGATATTCATAAATCCATTTCCTATTACAAGGTCCTGTAGATGTTTCCCTACACTGCTTTCTAAGGTTTTTATGGTCTTGGCTCTTATATTTAGGTCTTTGATCCATCTTGAGTTGATCTTTGTATAAGGTGTGAGATGGTAATCCTCTTTCGTTCTTCTACATATGGCTATCCAGTTCTCCAGACACCATTTGTTGAATAGTCCACTCTCTCCCAGTTGAGAGGGTTTGGTGGCTTTATCGAATATTATGTGGCTGTATATGTGAGGTTCTATATCAGAGCTTTCAATTCGATTCCATTGGTCTATGTGTCTCTCCTTATGCCAATACCATGCTGTTTTCACCACCGTAGCTTTATAGTATGTTTTGAAGTCAGGTAGTGTGATTCCTCCAATTTCGTTTTTCTTTTTCAGTATGTCTTTGGCTATTCGGGGTCTCTTTCCTTTCCAAATAAATTTCATAGTTAGTTTTTCTAGTTCCTTAAAGAAGGCTGTGTTGATTTTTATTGGGATTGCATTGAATGTGTAGATCAGTTTTGGTAGGATAGACATCTTAATAATGTTCAGTCTTCCTATCCATGAACAAGGAATAGTCTTCCATTTATTTAGGTCTTCTTTGATTTCCTTGAACAATCTTGTATAGTTCTCGGTGTATAAGTTTTTTACCTCTTTAGTTAAATTTATTCCTAAGTATTTGATTTTTTTATTTACTATTGTGAATGGTATTTGTTTCTTGATTTCCTCCTGATCTTGCTCATTATTGGTGTACAGAAATGCTACTGATTTTTGCGCATTGATCTTATAACCTGCGACTTTACTAAACTCATTTATGAGTTCTAGAATCTTCGTTGTAGATCTCTCAGGGTTTTCTATGGATAGGATCATGTCATCTGCAAATAATGAAATTTTGACTTCTTCCTTTCCAATTTGAATGCCTTTTATTTCTGGTTCTTGCCTCAGTGCTCGAGCAAGTACTTCTAAGACAATGTTAAATAGGAGCGGAGACAGTGGGCATCCTTGTCTTGTTCCTGAGTTTAGAGGGAAGGAGTCTAGGATTTCTCCATTGTAAACAATATTGGCTTTAGGTTTTTCATATATACTCTTTATCATGTTCAAAAAATTCCCTTGTATTCCAATCTTTTGGAGTGTTTTTATCAAGAAAGGGTGCTGTATTTTGTCAAATGCTTTTTCTGTTATTATTGTTTTTGATTAAGTTTTTTATTCATAATCATAAACTTTGCAATCCAATGACACTCGGAATGGGAAGAAAAGGTGAAACCTAAGGAATTGTAGTGATAGCGCAGCGATTATGGATACTGAGGGTGGACAGAGGGTGGTGGGAGTTCTCCCGAGCTACTGGAGAAATGGTCTGATGGTTAAGAAAAAGCACAAAGGAAATTTCTTGGATTTGTCCACAGGTGGTGACGGTCTTGCCGTTCCTGGACCCAAAGTGCTCCTTGGCTTCCACAGTACTCATGCCCTCTGTCACCTTGCCAATGACCACGTGCTTGCCATCCAACAACTCAGATCAAAAACCGGAAACCCTTTGTGTTGGGTCCAGCACTGGCCATGGACAGGACGCCAGGACCAGTGTGCTTCCGGATGAAGTTCTGAACATCACACTTCTCTCTGTGCACAGAATTTCCACCATTGCCATTATGGCGTGTAAAGTCACCACCCTGGCACACCAACCCAGGAATAATTCTGGGAAAGCAAGGGCCTTTATAACCAAACCTTTCTCCCCAGAGGTCAGAGCATGAAAATTTTCTGTTGTCTTTAGAACTTTGTCTGCACACAGCTTGAAGGAGACTCAGCCCAAGAGGCCTTGTTGTAGACAAAAGTGTTGCGAACGTGTAGGGTTGACATGGACTGCAGCAGCAGATGGTGGCATCTGCATGGTCTTGACTTATTTATTTTTTGATTTTTATTTTTAGAAGGTGCTGGGGATTGAAACCAGGACCTTGTTCATGGGAAGCAGGTGCTTGATCATCGAGCTACACCCACTTCCCCATCTTAGTTTTTGATGTCTTCAAAGTAAAGTGCAGGGAAGCAGATGTGGGACAAGCAATTGGGCTCCTGTCTACCATATAGGAGGTCCAGTGTTTGATAACCAGGGCTTCCTGGTGAAGACAAGTTGGCCTGTGTGGGAAGCTGGCTCACACGGAGTGCGAGCACACGTGGAGTGCTGCCCTGCCCAGGAGTGCTGACCCACATGGAGAGCTGATGTAGCAAGATGACACAACTAAAAGAAGACACAGAGGAGGGACAAGAAGAGACGCAGCAGTCTAGGGAGTCGAGGTGGCGCAAGAAAATGATCGCTTCTCGGCCACTCCAGAAGGTCCCAGGATTGGTTGCTGGAACCGCCTAATGAGAATGCAAGCAGACACAGAAGAACACACAGAGAATGGGCACAGCGGGCAGACAGTGGAGGGAGGGGGAAAAATAAACAAACCTTTAAAAAAAAACAATAACAAAAAGAAAGTAAAGTGCAGATATGAGTACATTTTTCCTTAAGCACTGTAGCATGCATTCATTACCTAGAGAGCAATATTAGTTTTTCCTTCATTTTTATTTAGTGGTATGATTTATATTCAATGAAAAGCATTGATGTTAATGTCCATTTGTTGAGGTTTGAAAAATGCATGAAACAGTGTAACTCAAACCCCTATCAAGATATAGAAAGTTTCTTTATGTCCCTTCCCAGTCAATCCACTGGTCCCCCAAGGGCAGACAGTCTGATTTTTATCCACCATACATTTGTTTTGTCAGGTCAAGAACAATCTGAGCTGTTTTGCATCTGGCCCTTTCATTAAGAGTGCTAGTTTTGATATTCATCCATGCTGCAGATCTTGGCAGTTCATTCCTTTTTCTAGGTGCACAGTTTTCCATCACATGCACATACCAGTATGTTTATTCATTTCGTGCCTGTTGATAGATGCATGGGCTGTTTCCAGTTTTTGGCTATTTTGGATGCAGGTAGTATGAAGGTTTTTTTCCTTCCTCCCCCCCTCTTGTACCCCCTCCCCTCCGTGGCCCCTCCCCTTCCTGCTGTTTTTGTTGTCTCTGTCCACTCACTGTGTGATCTTCTGTATCTATTTCTCTTTTTGTCTTCTCTTCTTGTCTTTCTCCTCTGGGATACAGAGGAATTCGATCCTGGGGACCTCTGATGTGGAGAGTGGTTCCCTGTCAATTGCACCCCCTCATTTCCTGGTCTCTGCTGTGCTTCACTTTCACTCTCCCCTTAGTCTCTTTTCTTGAGTCATCATCTTGCTGCGTGACTCACTTGCACTGGCACTGGCTCATCATACGGGCACTTAGCTCCCCACGCGGGCACTGGTTCACTATCCAGACATTGGCTCACCATGTAGGCACTCACGTGGGCATATGGCTTCCCATGCAGGCATTGGCGCAGGAAATCAGCTCACTTTGCAGGCACTCGGCTCGACAAGTGACACTTGGCTCTCCATGCAGGCACCTACATGGGCACTTGGCTTAC
The DNA here is from genome assembly GCF_030445035.2 of Dasypus novemcinctus. NCBI lineage: Eukaryota > Metazoa > Chordata > Mammalia > Cingulata > Dasypodidae > Dasypus > Dasypus novemcinctus. The sequence goes on along the minus strand of NC_080696.1, from coordinate 34,604,236 downwards.
TGAGTGAGCACTTGGCTCACTGTGTGGGCACTCAGCTCACCACGTGGGCACTGACTTGACACAGAGACAGGTTTCTCTTCTTCTTTTTCACCCGAAGACCCCAGTTGAACCCAGGCCCTCCCATGTGGTAGGCAGAGGCTTTATCACTTGACCCACATCCACATCCCCTGTCAATATTTTTGTACATATGTTTCATTTCTCCTATCCTGGGCCCTAGGGTAAATGTATGCTTAATTTTATAAGAAACTGCCAGAACTTCTTCCAAAGTGGTTGAACCATTTAACACTTCTGCCCACAGAGTATGAAAGTTCTGGTCACTCAGCAGCCTCAGCAACATTTGGTGTTGGCAGTCTCTCTGATGTTAGGCTTTCTAGCAGGTATGCCAGTGTCATCTTTTTAAATATGTCCCTGGCTCCATATGGCTCTCAGGAGAAAGCTCCTAACCTGGCATTCAAGCCCTCCAAGGGCCAGGCCTTCTTCAACCAACCTCTCCATCTCCACCTCCCATTTAATTTTCCTACTATGTTGGCCCAAGCCATGTTTTCCTGGATACAACACGCCAGGTCATTTTTCCTTTGCTGTTACACACTGTTCTTTCAGTCTGAAATGTGCTCCTGGTCTTGCCCATCTGGTGACTTCCCAAGTTTCTTTTTTGACTCAGTTTAGGAGATCTCCTGCACGAAGGCCTTCCGGATGTCTCATGCAGAGGAAGTCACGCCCTCCTAAATGCCATGATGGCAACCTAAAGATATTCTACTATAGTGCAGATCTCCCTATTCTTTATTTGCCTCATCCTTGACTATGAACTCCACAATGGTACATACCCATCTGGTTTACCCTTGTTTCCTTAGCACCTAGTGCAGGGCCTGGCAGATGGTTGGAGCTCAGGATGCATTTAGTGGCATTGACAGTGTCAGAAATGGTAAGTGTAAAGAGATATTCTCATCCTTGCTCACAGGTGAGGATTCCGAGACTCAGAGAGGTGAAGAGACTTCTTAAGGAAATAGGCAGGATGTGTCAAAGCTGGGATGTGTCTGGGATCTTCAGGCCTTTGCTCAAATTTCCCTCTTTAGAGGGACTGTCTTACATTTTCTTCCAGCTTCCCCACACCCCGCCAGCTCTCCCAATGACAACTCCCCATTTTATGGACTTTGTAGCCCTTATTGCAGCCTGTAGTGTTTGTAATGCTTCTAAGCTGACATATTTTAGTGTTAGAAGCTGACAAAATGCCATACTTAATACTTATTGTCTTTTTTTAAAATTTATTTTAATTTATTTTATGTGCTCATCCTTCATTGTTTAGGCTTGCTGTCTGCTCTCAGTGTCCATTTGTTGTGTACTCTCTGTGTCTGCTCCTGTTCTCTTTAGGAGGCCCTGGGAACTGAAACTGGGATTTCCCGTGTGTGAGAGAGGGGCTCAATTGCTTGAGCCACCTCAGCTTCCTGCTTTGTTGTATTTCATTTTTGTGTTCTCCTTGTTGCACAACTTGTTGTGTTGGCTCGCACACCAGCCCATTGTGCCAGCTGTCTTGCTGGTCTTCTCTGGGAGGCACTGGAATTTGAACCTGGGACTTCCCATGTGGTAGGTGGGCGCTCAATCACTTAAGCCACATCCATTTCCCTGGTGACTCTTGCTACTGACAAACCATAAGCGTGCCTGTACCCCTGGCCAATGGGTGACTTTTATAGTCATATTCATTGACTCGCTTTGTATTTCTTGGATTACATATATGTCTGGACACTTTTTCCCATGTTGGATGGGCATTTTGGGTTTCTTGTCAATTGCCAGCTCATATCTGCATTAAATCACGTTCCCTAGAAGTGGAGTCTGAAGTGGGGATTCCTGGGCATGTGATTTATAAAGGGGTGCTCTTTGAAAAAAAAAAGTTGTGTGGGTGAGAGAAAAGCAGAAAAGAGCAGGAGGAAAAAACAGCAACAAGTAGTTGTAGTAAAGTCTATTCTTGGGGGCTCTGGAGTATAAAGCACAAGAGTGTTGTCCTGCCTTGAGGCCAGGGGCCCAGCTTTTTTTGCCCTCATATCAAATTATGCCCCAAACCTCAATGGGTTTGGGCCAAAATATCTCAGGTGAAATCTCTCCTGTAAATTGAGGACAATTCCCCAGAGAAGAGGGAGGCTGTGAGCTGTCAGTAGCCTACACTCGCAGCCACTGGAGGATGGTGCCAGGAGGAGGAATCCGGTCAAAGCAACCCAAGTGTCTACAGTCCACCCCTTGAACTGTTCACATCAACTTGTTTTCCACATTAAGTTCTGGGCACAGCTTCTCCAGGATTCTGATTGTTCACAACACTTGGGAAAGTGACTATAGTCCCTGATGTTGCAGTTGACCAAGAAGCCACACTCTCTTTATTCTACTACTCTACTTCTCCTACCTTATTCTGAATTGTCCTAATCCTCAGCACAAATGCTAGTGCAGGAGACTTATCTTGGTCAGGTCACCAAGACTTCAAGCCTGAGGAATATGACCCTCTGGTTACCATGGCCTCAGCAAGCCATGGTAATTGTACTTGTCCCTTTAGAGTTAAAACTCGGCATGGGGGAGTGGTTGTAGCTCAGTGGTTGAGTGCCTGCTTCCCATGGATGAGGTTGGGTTCAATCTTTGTCTGCCACAGATAACTCTGTACTAGGGGTTTGCCTGATTATGTGGCTCAAGCAACAGCACTGCTTGAAATGCAGACTGGAGCTGCTGCAGAGCCCTTTATTGTTCTGAATTCCATCCCAACTAGCTGTCTGCTGTATCACTTAATGAATGGGTTGTAGCACTATTTCCCAGCATGGAATATAATGCCTCCCAAACCTGAAAGTGTTGTGTTTATTTCTGAATGGTGGGAGGTGCAAAGTACAAGAACTTGTTTCCTATGTTGAAGGGGATATCCCAGAAACCATTACATCATTAGACCTCTACAAGCTTCACAAATGTCTCAGGCTTATGAATCCTTTTAAGGTTTATCTCTCGATATCTGGAGTACTAGCAAGGCATGCACAACACTTGTTACTTTCTACTATTCAAGTTAGATTAATAATGCCATGTTTTGTGTAATGTCCAGATAGTCAGAGTCCCTTGATACTATTGGTACTCTACAGAGAGCAGGAGGATGATCTATCTTATGGGTAAGAATGTGACTGTATACTGTTCTCTCTCATGTGGACATAGATCCTCCTTCCTACTGGGTATGAAAAAGAATTTGCAAGATCAGTGGCTGTATATCATTCTTCAAGAGAGTTAAACTGCTTTATTAAAGTTACCACATCTGGCACTACAGCTTACATAGGGGCTACTACCTGGTTCAGTTTGTGGTAGACCATTGTTATCTACCATGACTCATTCAGTTTTTCCCAGGGGCAAGGCAGGTGACGAATTTGGGATTTCATGGAGACCATCATCCCTGTACTCTTAGGCCTTTCAGATTAGCACTAAGGGAAGTGGATGTGGCTCAAGCAATTCGGCTCCTGTCTACGATTTAGGAGTTCCAAGATTCGATACCCAGGGCCTCCTGGTGAAGACAAGCTGGCCTGCACGATGAGCTGGCCCTTGCCGTGTGCTGGCCAATGTGGATTGCCAGCCCACACAGAGTGCTGCCTATGCAGGAGTGCTGCCCTTTGCAGGAGTGCCAGCCAATACGGAGAGCTGATGTAGCAAGATGCTGCAACAACTACAACAACAACAAAAGATCAGCACTAATACCTACTTTCCTACTTACCCCCTGGGATATCACATTATTTTTGAGATTTTACCTTGGTTGAGGAGTTTCTTGTTTCATGGACATCCACTTGGTCCTTCCTGCTACAAGAGTTTTTATTTCATAGGTCAAGGAACCAATTGCTAAGTATGGTCATTCTGACCAGGTATTCAGGAGTCAGGGAATAAGCACCAGAAGATCCAGGGTGACGTGGTTCTGCTATGACACAAATCTATGCCAGAACTGCATTTCTTATTCTGTAATTTTCAGTTTTGTAACAATCTCAAAACTACAGAAAAGTTGTGGTACAGTACTGTGGATGACATATGCCTGAATCGCTCCTGAATACTTCAGTGTGTGACTTCTACAAATGAGGACATTCTCCTACATGACCCAAACACAGTAATGAAAATCAGGATTTAATCGCTGATGCATTGCTACCATTTTATCTTCAAAGCCTATTCAAGTTATAAAAATTGTCCCAACAATGTGCTTTATGTAAAAAGGTCTGAAGTTTCTTTCATCTGCAACAGTTTCTCAGTTTTTCTTTGACTCTTATGAGCTCAGCCATCTTGAAGATTACAAGTCAATTGTTCTGCATAATGTCCCTCTATTCAACTTTGTCTTTGGTTTCCTCATAATTAGGTTCAGGTGATGCATCTTCTGCAGGAATATCAGAGATGTAATGCTTTGACAGGGCATCCTACCAGGTGGCACTTGATTTTCATTTATCCCGTTTTTGATTATATTAACTAAGATAACTCAATTAAGGTGATGCCTGCCAGGATTCTTCATTATAAAGTTACTCTTTTCCTAATTGTAATGAATAAGTATTTTCTGGAGAAGTACTTTGAGACAACATAAATATCTCATCCTCACCACACTTTCAATTTATTTATTTAGTTTTATTCATTAATTCATGTTTTCCTATGTGAGGGGTTATCAACCACTACTACCAGTATTTCTTTGCTTATTTATTTTTATTTTTTACCAGTATTTATTTTGTTGCTCAAATTGATGGGAGCTCTTTCAAGCTGACGTTTGTGTCCCTACAAGACGTTTGTGTCCCTACAAGTCCCCATCTTCACCTGAGCACTTCTTTACTTTCTGGAATAAAATATTCCAGGCTCATCTTTCTTCTTCTTTTCTTTTGTTTAACACATATATAATACAAATCTTTCCATTTTAGTGATTTTTCAGTGCACAAGTCAGTGGCGTTAATTGTCTTCATAGTATTGTGCACCACCACCACCACCCATTACCAACACTTTTTCATCATCCCAAACAGATCCAGGCTCATCTTGTAGCTTCTCGCCTATGCACTGGAACTAGCCATTTATCCAAGGACCTCTGGTTCCTTTCGTAGAGAATATTTGGTAAATATTTAGAAGCGAAGATCTGGCTGCTAGGTATGTTCAAAGTTATTGGGATAACTTTACTCCAAAACCCTCTCAGTGGACAGAACTGGGGATATGTGTCTGTACATCCATATCCATATCCATATCAACATCTATACCATCTATCTGTATGTAACCATGCATCACACTTGGAACTAATCCCAACTCACCTTGACATGGTTCATTCTAATGTTTCTCTTTTTATACTTGTCAGTGTTTCACTCATAGTGAAAAACCTGACTCCCATTATCCTTACTACATCTATTTATTTGAGATAATCGTATATCCCATTGCCTCTGCTTCCCCACCACTGAATGAATGTCCCCTTCACCTACTGTAGTTCCAACACCTTGCATTGGTTGCTGCTGCCATCACTCACATCTAGAACATTCTCACCCTCCATGGTTGGACCACTGAGTGGGGACCCTCTTTACCCTGCTCAGGCTTGGCTCTAATACCGTATGTCACTGACACCCCCCAGTGTGGCCATGGGGACGCCCTCCTCACTTTGCCAATTGTCCCAATACCATTTCTTGAATGGCACATCCTTTCTCTGTCGAATTGAGATGTCATCTTTATGATATATTATGTTCCCACAAATGCTTGGGTCTGTTTCTGTAAATGCTAGTTAGCTCCATGGGCCATTTTAACTTCTATAGCTCTATAATATGTCTTATTTACTGGCAGGGCTTTTCCCCCTTTTTTGTTCTCCTATTTCAAAATTGCTTTGGCTATTTCCTCCAAACTTTAGCTTTCTATATGAGTTTTAGGGCTGGCTTGTCATGAAATTTCTTATTAAGATTTTATAGAGTTTACACATTAATCTAGGAAGGTTTGTCTTGTTGGTGTCTTCAACTTTGGGCCCAGAGTTTGTGCTAATCAGAATTTGTTGAGTGATGATAATAGAAGCTACTTGTTGCAGCCCATGGCAGAGCAGGAGAAGAGGAAGCCAGTGATGCCTGCTCTGTCTTCCTTGGACCCCAGGCTCAGGTATGCCCAAGGCCCAGGCCCCCATCTCCAGCCTTTCCTCCCAGAATGAGCTCCAAGCAATGGAGCCCAGATGCCTCACCCTGAACCTCGTACTAGTTGCCACCATGCTGCCAGGCCACGCTGCCAAGATGTACAGATGGGGCGACTTAGAGCCAGCCTAGAAATGGATCCCACCTAGGGTAGTTAGCAGCATTTCCATGTTAGGGGTGTGTGTGTAATTTGGAAATCTGAGTTAAAACCTGACACGGTGAGAAGGAATGAGAAAGAAAGAAAGAGAAATAAGCTCTTCATGGTACCTAGAAGTAGATGCTCAATAAATATTTCCCTTTGTAGTGTGCCTCTTTCTCAGGGCAGGAGAACACTCAGCAAAAGCTGCAAATACTTTTCAGTAGGGCTACCAGATAACACACAGGATGTCCAGCTAAATGTGCATTTCAGAAAAACAACGAATAAACATACAACATTTAGGGCATACATTAGAAAATTACTCATAATTTATCTTAAGTGCCAATGTAACTGGCATCTTGTATTTGTATTGGTAAATCTGGCAACCCTACTTTAGGGGCCAAGCATTTAAAAGTGTGAGACAACATGGTATGATGAGGATTACAGAGAATTTAATATGGCAGCAGTGTCTGACTAGGGAATAACCATCTCTCAGAGTAAAACTAAAAAAGTGTATCCAATTTGGTTTCAAGTTCATGAGTTTGCAAACCCTGCAAAGAGCAGACTGCTAGGATTTGGACCCTCGGTCCATTGCTCACAAAATCTGTGACCTTGGACCATAGAAGCCTCATCTCTGGGAGGATTAAATGAGCTCCTCCCTTTGAAGAGTTTAGCGAGGTGCTGGGCCAGGTTAAGGCTACATGAAGATTAGCTTTTATCAGGGCCCTCACAGCTGAGAAGCATGCACACAACAGCTCCCTTTACAGGTCCCAGGATGTAATGCGTGAGAGCTGTCTTGGCTTGAGGGAATCCCTGTAGCCAGGCTGGTCAGCCTCTGGAGAGGGTCTCCGAGCTCCCCAGATTCCAGTCATTCACATATCATTTGCCACATCTCAGCCACCGTTCGTTACTTTCATTTACTCACTATTCTTCTTCATGTTGTCTCCCTATTTTTCAAGAAATCTGTTGTTACAGGAACATTTCCATCACTATTTTAATTAAAAACCCCAGCATCAACTCCCCAAAATAGAAGATAACCCTAAATTACATACAAGTGAAACAGTCACGTTATTAGGTTATCCTGGATAAAGCAGTAAGAAGTCATCCAGCCGGGCCCAGCTTTCTTTTCTTGGAAGAGGGACATCACCAGAGTATTAAAGACAGTTTAGCTCCCACCTGAGACTTCCTTCTTACAGCAATTGGAAGAGGGAAAAAGAGTTAAGACGGGACTAACCACACTCCTTCCTGGTGTTTCAAAGTGATTTCATGCTAATAGCATCTATGTACAGCAGGGGAAGCATAGAGACATGGAGGGGTGAAGAATTTTCTTCTTAGTTGTTTATTATTATTTTTGAAATGATGAAAATGCTCTAATGATGATTGAGGTGATGAATGTACAACTCTGCGATTTGTATATATATATGGAAATAACTAGAAAAGGGAAAAGCTTATTGCAGGATTTAAAAAAATATATTTATTTCTCTCCGCCCACCCCCACAACAACAATCTACTCTCTGTGTCCATTCGCTATGTATCCTATGTCCTCTTGCATTCTCTGTGGCACCAGGAAATCTGTCTCTTTTTGTTGTGACATCTTGCTGCATTGGCTCTCCATGTGTGCGGCACCACTCCTGGGTGGGCTGTGCTTTTTTTCATGATGGACAGCTCAATGTGGGGTGCTCTCCTTGCACATGGGGCACTCTACGCTGGGGACACCCCTGCACGGCATGGTACACCTTGTGCGCCGCAGTGCCAACATGGGCCAGCTTACCACAAGGGCCAGGAGGTCCTGGGTTTGAAACCTGGACCTCCCGTATGGTAGGCAGATGCTCTATCAGTTCAGCCACATCTGCTTCCCATAGTATAGGATTTGTAATTAATACTACCAACAAAAAGGTCTGATAGTGAATTTTGTTGTTTTTTTAATCATGAAAATGCTCTAATATTGAAAAAAAAGACAAAGTTGACAAAATGGATTTTAAAAAGAGCACAATCCAACTATATGTGATTTACAAGAGACTCAACTCAGACCCTGTGATGCTTAGACTGATGAGTCAACTCAGCCAGGTGATGGTGCCCAGCTGTTTGATCAAGCAAGCAGTGGGTCAATTGTAATACAAGGACATTTATGGACTTTACTCACCAGTGAGTTTTTTGCATAGATGACTGATGATGTCTACAATCAACTAAGGAGCTTGCCTGTCAGCAAAGAGTGACATTTTATCCAATCAAGTGAACATCTTAAAAGGGGATGTGATTTCAGCATTCAGAGAGAATTTTCCAGCTTGAATTTGGATAGCCAACATCTCCTGGGAACTCATCAAGGACCTTCATCTGAGGGCCTTGTCTGCAGCCTGCCTGCAGAATTTGAACTTGTACATCCCCAGAGTCAAATGAGAGAATTGTATAAAATCTTACATTATTTACAGGTTTCTCCTGTTGATTCTGTTTCCCTTGGGAACCCTGATGAATAAAGACCGAAAGACACAAAAGGTTGAAAGAAGATAATGGGCAGAGATAATCCATGTTAACAGTATCTAAAAGAGAGCTGGGGTAGCTCTACTACTATGAGATAAAGAAGACTTTAAGTCAAAAACTGTTACAAGAGACAAAGAAGGACACTACATACTAATAAAAGGGCCCCTCCGCCAAGAAGAAATAACAATCATAAATATGTACCTACCTACACTGTCTCAAAATATATGAGGCAAATAGTGGCAAAACTGAAGGGAGAAGTAGCAGACACCTGTACAATAATAGTTACAGACTTCAAAACTCCACTCTCATCATTAGATAGAACATCTACAAAAGTATCAATAAGTAAACAGAGAACATAAATAATATGATAAATGAAATAGACCTAACAGGTATATACAGAACACTGCATCCCAAACAGTAGCATAAACATTCTTCTCAAGTGTACACAGAGCGTGCTCCAGGAGAGACCACATGTTGCATCCTAAAACAACTCAGTAAATTCAGAAAGATTGAAATTATGCAAAGCACCTTCTCTGACCACAATGGAATGAAGTTGGAAATCAATTGAAAAATCCACAAATACATGGAAGGTAAATAATACGCTCTTAATCAGTGGGTCAAAGACGAAATCACAAGAAAAATCAATAAATATCTTGAGATGAATGGAAACGAGAACACAGTATGACAAAATTTATGGGATACATGGAAGACAATGCTCAGAGGGAAATTTATTACCCTAAAGGTTATATTTAAAAAGAAGAAAGAACTCAAATAAAAAACTAATCATACACCTTGAGGAATTACAAAAAGAACAGTAAACTGAACCCAAAGCATACAGAAGGAAAGAAATAATAAAGATTAGAGCAAAAATAAATGAAATAGAGACTAAAAAATAGGGAGAGGGGAGCAGATGTAGCTCAGTGGTTGCACACTTATTTCCCATGTATGAGGTCCTGGGTACAAACTCCGATTCCTCCTAAAAAAAAAAAAAAAAGACTTTTATTTCAAAATTTATTTATTTCCTCTCCTTTCCCTCCCCTCCCCACACCCTGCTGTTTTTCCTTCTGTGTCCATTCATTGTGTGATCTTCTGTATCAATTTCTCTTTTTGTCTTCTCATTTTTTCTCCTCTAGGATTCACTGGGATTCGATCTCAGGAACGCTGATGTGGAGAGACGTTCCCTGTCAGCTGCACCACCACAGTTCTTGTTTTCTGCTGTGCATTACCTTGACTCTCCCCTTCATCTCTTTTTCATTGCGTCATCATCCTGCTGTGTGACTCACTTGCACGGACATTCGCATGGGCAATCGGCTCACTGCAAATGCACTGCCTCACCACGCAGGCACGCTTTCTCTTCTTTTTCACGAGGAGTCCCTAGGGATCAAACACAGGTCCTCAAAAATGGAGAATTAAGAAAGTCAAGAGTTGGTCCTTAGAAAAGATCGCTAAAATTGTCAAACTTTTAGCTAGAGTGAGAAAGAAATAAAGAGGATGCAAATAATTAAAATCAGACATGAAAGAGAGAGCTTTAGTACTGGCCCCACATGAATAAAAAGGCTTCCTAAGTGGATACTATGACAACTGTAAGCCAACAAATGAGACAACCTAGATGAAGTGAACAAGTTCCCAGAAACACTCAAACTACCTACAATGACTCTAGAAAATAAGAGAAAACCTCAAAGGCCAACTACAGGTAAAGAGATCAGACTGAAAACCTCTCCAAAAAGAAAAGGCCAGCACCAGATGGCATCATGTGTGCATTCCACGAAACAATCCAAGAAGAATTAACACCAATCTTGCTCAAACTCTACAAATACTGTAGAGGGAATACTCCCTAACTCATTCTATAAGACCAATAGGGAAAAGGCAGGTAAAGTTACTATAAGAAACGATGAGTGTTGCAGATGTGGCTCAAGTGATAAGGCCTCCACCTATCGTATGGGAGGAACTGAGTTCAACACCTGGGACCTCCTGGTGAAAAAGAAGTAGAGTAAACATGCCTGCACAATGAGCCAGTGCTCACATGGCAAATCGAGTGCCCATGTGGGCGCCCATGTGGCAAACCAAGTGCCCGTGTGGCGAACCAGGTGCCCATGCGGTGAGCCACATGCCTGCACCGATTGCCCAAGTGTAAGCCAACAAATGAGACAACCGAAACGAAATGAAGTGGTGGACAAGTTCCCGAAAACACACAAAATACCTACAACCAGAGGGGATTGTGTCTCTCGAGAGGATCACAGGATCCCAATCAGTTAGGGCAGTCTAGTATGTCAAGCCGTCAGCATTGTTGCAAGTATCTGTCAATCTGGTCCCTTAAGTAGTGAAGATTGATTGTCACTGTGGATCCTGAGGAAAGGGGAGGGAGATATAGAATAGATGGAAGCAGGGCAACTGGGGGGCAATGGAAGTTACACAAGATCATGTAATAATGGGTATAGGACAAGTTAACTTACACCAAAAGTGTATAAAATCTATGAGCTAAAATGCAAATCATAATGTAAAACATAAGGAAACTCAAAAATTTTAAAATGTGTACAGTCTGAAATATTAACCATAATGTAAACCTAATGGAACCATGTTTGATAGCTCCGTTTCAAAATCTATACATCAGCTGCAGCAAATATAACATGAACATGTGAAAAGATCATGGCTGGGAAAAGGGGAGAAGGGTTTGATGTTGGATATATGGGAGTCCCCTATATTGTGTATGTGAATTACTGTGATCTAAAACATTTTGAAGACAAAAATTAAAAGTAGGGAAAAAAAAAAGGAAAGATGTGGACACTGAGGAAGAAATGAAAGAAAGTGCCTTGACACTTTACACACATGGCAACACCTATAAAAGTGATGAAAGGCAAAAGGTTAAAAACAAAGCTTTATACTATTTTTCATTTTTTCAATACACCAACTTATTTTTACTTTATTTTAGTATTTCTAAATTAGTATGTATTCCATTTCTAAATTTTAAACCTGTCGCTACATGTCAATTTCAATTTGGCAATATATTAGGCTTCATTGTTGAAGAAGATTTGGACCCCAGAGAGCTTCAACTATGGAAGGGGAGGAACACTGATGTGGGGTATTATTGATGGGGGCACATGGGTGGGAGGGAGTACTCCTGGGCATTTATATAGGGGACATAAAAATGTTCTGACATATGGAGTGTATTTTCATAATAGTTACAGTCACAGCCTTCAACTGAGGGAGTGCCAAGTTTCTGCCCAGGGGAGCTCTGTCACATTCCCCAATGGAACAACAATAATCCCCCAAGTGCAATGGCAAAGACCAACAAGGAAGGATGGTCCAATACTGAGCACTTGATACTGATGACTATGCTTATGAGCAAGTGTGCCTGAAATATGAACTAGGTCTAGAGCAGCAGGGTGCCTAAGAGTTACCTCCTGAGGACCTCCATGTGGCCACTCTCTAAGTCAAACTCAGCATGTAAATGCATTTCCTTCCCTCCAGCATAGGACATGACTCCCAGGGATGGGCCTCCCTGGTGCTGAGGGATTACTACCTATCACTAACTGGTGATGCAACTAGAAAGAGACCTTGGAATCTAAGCCCCCTCTTGACATAGATGTGGAATGGACACAACCAAGCTAAGGTCCACAGGAAGGAGGAATACAGTAAGGATTAGAGTGGACTTAATGATATTCTATTCATGAACTATTGTGGTTAATAATTGAGAAAATGTGGCATTGGTGTGGAAAAAGTGGCCATGGTGGCTGCTGGGTGTGGGGAATGGGAGGAAGAGATGAGATGTGGAGGCATTTTTGGGATTTGGAGATGTCCTGAGTGGTGCTGCAGGGACAATTGCTGGACATTGTATGTCCTCCCATGGCCCATTGGATGGAACGTGGGAGACTGTGGGCTATGGTGTGGACCACAGGCCATGGGGTGCAGTGATGCCCAGAGATGTACTCACCAGATGCAATGGATGTGTCATGATGATGGGGGAGAGTGTTACTGTGGGAGTAGTGGTGGGGTGGGGGCGGTGGGGGTGAATGGGGACCTCATATTTTTTTAATGTAATGTTTTTTAAAAAATGAATAAATAAAATAAAATTTAAAAGATAAAAAATAAAAAATAAAAGGAGAGTGGGCATCACCATCCCCAAATTCTCAATATTGGAGAATGAAAAAAAAAAAAGAGAGAGAGACCTTGAATAAAAGGGTCAATTCAGACCAGCAGAATATCTCAGCCTATGTGTACAATCATGTGTTAAAAACTGCTTTTTGACCTTGAATAAAAGGGGGAAATGGCAAGACAAATGAGTTTATATGGCTAAGAGTTTTCAAACAATGGTCAGGAAGTCATCAGAGGGGTCATTCTTATGCACATATCAGCAGGACCCCAGAAAAAGCCAAAGGAGATATAACCTTAGGTACTGGTTCTCTGAAGACTACAGAGACTCACAGGGTATATGGTCATGGCAGATGTATTTGGAGTTCTGTGCCACATCAGAGGACCCTACTTTTGAATTTGTGCTCCTGAGTGTGATGGAGCTGGGCTCAGATGTGACCTTTCTACACATGCTCCTTCTGTCACTTTTACTGAAACTGTGGTTGGCGCTAGGGTTGGTGTATACTCAGGAGACTTGAATCTTTGGACTGCACATGTGCCAGATGGACCCTGAATCTCAGTAGAGTTGTCACTCCTACTATCCGGTTCATTGGACTTACCCAAATCAGGTAACAAGGGAGGTGAAGATGGTCAACCACCACACCAGGGAATCAAGAGTGCCTACAGCTACAAAGAGAAGATTGCACCCATCATATAAGCCCCATCTTGATCTAGAGTTGGAGTGGACATCACCATCCCAGGGTCCACAGAATGGAGGAATAAAATATAGATTAGATTGGACTTACTGATATTCTACTATAAAAGTATTATGACTAGTAATAGAAGAAACGATGGCATTGAGGTAGAGAAGGTGGCCACAGTAGTTGCTGAGGGCAGGGAGAGGGAAGAAGAGATATAATGTGGGGGCATTTTTGGACTTTGAGTTGTCCTAAATGATATTGCAGGGTCAGATGCTGGACTTTATATATCCTGCCATAACCCCCTGAATGTTCTGGGGGAGAGTATGAGCTACAGGGTAAGCTATTATCCATGTAGTTCAGCAGTGCTCCAAAATGTGTTCACCGAGTACAATGAGTGTGCCACAGTGATGGGGGTGGTTGTTGGTGTGGGTGGAGTTTGGTGAGGGCATGGGGGTATACGGGAACCTCTTATGTTTTTAATGTAACATTTTTGTGATGTATATATCTTTAAAAAATACAATTTATGAAAAAGATGGGGGTGAGGAGGTGGGGAGTGGGTTATATGGGAACCTATTCTGTTTTTTAATGTAATACTCTTTGTGATCTATTAACTTTAATTTAAAAAGTGTAAAAAAAATTAAATGGAAAAAAAGTGGTGCCCTTATAAAGTGGGAAGTTGAGAGGAACTTCGCAGGGGAAGCATGTGGCTCAAGCGATTGAGCTCCTGCCTACCACATGGGAGCTCCCTGTTTTGGTGTCTGGTACCTCCTAAGAAGATGAGCAAGACAGTGAGAAGAGACATAACAAGATGATGCAACAAGAGACACGAGGAAAACACAATGAGAGACACAACAAAGAAGGGAGCAGAGGTGGCTCAGGTGATTAGGTCCCTCCCTCCCACATTGGAGGTCCCAGGTTTGGTTTCCCGTGCCTCCTGAAAAGAAGATCACCACACAGCAAGCAGACACAGCAAATTCAAACAGGTACTGTGTGTTGTTGAAAGAAAACAAGATGTGTTTATTATTTAAAGGGTAGCCACAAAGTCTAAAGAAGTATATAACCATATTAAAGAAGGAGGAGAGTAGGGGAGAATAGCACAAACTCAACAGGAAGTGCCTGAAGATAGAGTGTTCAGGTGTGATGTCTCAAAAAGAAAAATTAAGAATACTTGATGTATTTGCAGGTACAAGTAAGAGATTTTTAGTTTTCTGAAGAGTTTAGAGTTAATTAGGTATAGATTTTTAAAATAAAGAAAACATAACTGAAGTGATTGTGAACCCCAGGGAAAGTTAAAAATTGTCAAGGAACTACACTCCAGACCTCAACTGTGCATACTTGTCATTTAAAGTCAGTCATTATTTTGTTTTTTGTTTTTTTTTGTTTTTTTTTTTAATTTTTAAATTGATTTTGTAAAAATATTACATTACAAAAAATATATATGAGGACCCCTTCAACCCCACCTCCCCTACCCCACCACTCCCCCCCCAGCAACACTCATTCCCATCATCATGACACATCCATTGCATTTGGTAAGTACGTCTCTGGGCACCTCTGCACCTCATGGTCAATGGTCCACATCATGGCCCATACTCTCCCCCATTCCATCCAGTGGGCCCTGTGAGGATTTATAATGTCTGGTGATTGCCCCTGAAGCACCATCCAGGGCAGCTCCAAGTCCCTAAGACACCTCCACATATCGTCTCTTCCTGCCATTCCCCATACCCATTAGTCACCATGTCCACTTTTCCCACTCCAATGCTACCTTTTCTCTGTGGACATTGGATTGGTTGTGTCCATTGCACCTCTATGTCAGGAGGAGGCTCAGATTCCTCATGGATACTGGATGCAATCCTCTCACTTTCAGTTATAGGCCCTCTAGTCTCCATGGTGTGGTGGTTGGAATACTGATTGATCAAGAAATGACTATATAACAATGGGCAATGGGAGAGCAGACAGGTGAGTATGTAAATTGAGGGATGTCAATCAAAATCTAATAATTTATAAAAGACTATAAACATGATATTGAGAAAAATGGAGGTAACTATGCTATGAAATAGTTAAGATAAATATGACTGTCTGGAGAAAGGAAATCTGTTGCAGGTAGAGAACAAACAGAGGAATGCTTATATTCCACTATCAGTCTAATGGTATTTGACTTTTTTGAACCATTTGTAAGTATTTCTTTGAGTAACATTAATTTAAATAAACTTCATTTTTAAAAGCTCACCACATAATTTAAAGTTTACACCTTGGGTAAAGATCTCCCAGAATAGAATAGGATTGAAAGCATGTTTAAATCAAACAGGTTTCTGTTAAAATACAAACTGTTTTGTGGTCTTAGTTGAGACTATTTATCTATCTAAACTTTGGTCCTTTAAACTGTTAATGAGGATAAAAATACACATTTTGAACAGCTCAGTCTGAGGTTTATAAATAGGTCTGCCTTAGTGCTGGATATATACACAATTAGCATAAGTTGCAACAGGATGTCACATGAGGATGTGAATAAAACTTAAAACTCAAAGAAGAGAAGACCTAAAGGAAACAATGAAAATGGCAGATGAACACAAAGAGAATATCAAGACAGAGATGGAAATTATGAAAAGGAACCAAAGAGAACTGATTCCACGGTGACAGAAATGAAAAATTCCCTACTATGGTCCAATAGCAGATTAGAGCTGGCAGAAGAATAACTGCAATGAAGATAAGATCATTGAAATCAACCAGGCTGAAGAGCAGAAAGAAGAAAGAATGAAGAAAAGTGAACAGCCTGAGGACCCTGTGGAACACCATCGAGCATTCCAATATATTCATTATGGGAGTACCAGAAGGAAATGAAAGAAAGAAAGGAGCAGACAGATACTCAAAGAAATAACGGCTGAACATGTCCCAAATTTAAGGACAGACATGAATATACACATCCAAGATTCTCAACAAATTCCAAACAGGACAAACCCAAATAGACCCATACCACGGCATACTATAATTAGACTGTCAAATGCCAAATGTAAACAGAGGATTCTAAAAACTACAAGAGAAGAGTAACATGTCCTATACGAAGGGGCCTCAATAAGATTAAATGCCGATTTCTCATTAGAAATCATGGAGGCAAGAAGGCAGTGAGGTGACATATTTAAAGTGCTGGAAGCAAAAATTACCAAGAATTCTGTATCTGGCAAAACTGTCTTTCAAAAATGAGGGAGAGTTTAAAAACAGAAAGACAAACACTGAGAGATGTTGTCACCACTAGACCAGCCAGCCCTACAAGAGATGCTAAAGAGTTTTGCAGTTTGAAAGGAAAGGACACTAGATAAAAAATTGAAGCCACATGAAGAAATAAAGATCTCCAGTAAGATTAACAACATGGGTAAATATAAACTGACAGTAATACTGTATTTTTGCTTTGTAAATCCACTTTTACCTTTTACAAGATCTAAAAGGAAAATACGTAAATGTAATGATAAACAAGTTGGTTTTACCTGTATGAACTTGCAATTTTGTGACAAGAACTACATAATGTGGGAAGACAGAGTGATAGGAACATAGTTTCTGCATACCATTGATGTAAATTAGGTATCTAAGAAAACAATGGTGTTATAGAATGTTTGCAATAATGAATTAGAGCTCCATGGTAACTTACAAAGAAAATATCAGAAAATGTGCAAGCTCACAGAGACAGAAATTAGAAAACAGGCTGCCAGGGCTAAAGGACAAGGCAAACAGAGGGGGAAACAGGCTTGGATCAACTGATAGAGCATCTGCCTACCACATGGGAGGTCCAGGGTTCAAACCCAGTACCTCCTGACCTGTATGATGAGCTGGCCAACGCATAGTACTAATGCGTGCAAGGAATGCCGTGCCACCCAGGGGTGTCCCCCTCATAGGGGAGCCCAACGTGCAAAGAGTGCACCTGGTAAGAAAAGCCACCCCACACTATAAAATATGCAGCCTGCCCAGGAGTGGCACCGCACACACGGAGAGCTGACGCAACATAACACACAAAAAAAGAAACAAGATTCCCAGTACCGCTGACAAGAATACAAGCAGACACAAAAAAACATACAATGAATGGACACAGAGAACAGACAACTGGGCGGGGGGAGGGGGAGGGAGGAAGGGGAGAGAAATAAACATTTTTTAAAAAAAATGATTTTAAAAAAATGCATAATGGGTGTAGGGTTTCTGTTCGCGGAGATGGGAAAGTTTTAGTAATGGAAGGTGGTGAGACTTCCTTAAGAGTGTAAACATAAGTAATCCCACTGAATGGTATGCTTAGGAGTGGCTGAGATGGGAACATATATGTTGTATATATTTTCCCACAATTAAAAAAAAACAAGAGTAACTAAAGAAACAATGGGGTTGGTATTATTTTTGTTTCTGTACAAGTTCGAGGGGTATTTTAAAATGGAAAGTTTAAACTTAAAAAAATTCTAGAAACACTCATAAGTCACACTGATGCTATGTACTCCTCATATCATCGAATGAGAATCACATTTAGCCTCTGTGGTCTTCCTCCCAAAAACACATAACCGCAATCTAATCATGACAAATCAGACAAATCCCACATCGGGAAATTCATTCAAATATCTGATCAGTACCCTTCAAAATGATCAAGATCAACAAAAATAAGGAAAGATTGAGAAAAGTCACAACCAAAAAGGCATGTGACTACTCAGTGTACTCTGGTGTCCTCATGGGATTCTGTAACAGAAAAGGTAATAGGGGGAGCTCCAGTGGTACAGGTGGTTCGTGTAGAACTTATACAGAAAGGCAATAAGGGAAAACTGAGGATCTGGATCAAGTATGGGTTTCAGTCTAATAAAGTATCAATTTTGATTCATTAATTATGATCAAATGTATCATACTAATGTAAGATGCTAATAAAAAGAAACTCGATGTGGGGTACTCAGAAATTCTCTCTACTATCTGCGATAATTCTGAAGAACCAACAATTGAATATCCAGAAAAAAATCCTCCTTCATAAAATGAGGGAAAACAACAAAAGGGCAACAGGCTATTTAAAAACTGGAAAAGACAGTCTCCAAAGAAGATATACAAATGGTCAATATGCACACAAAATTATGTTCACCATAATTAGTCACTAGGGGAATGCAAATCAAAACCACAATGAGATACCACTTCACACCCACTAGGATGGTTATTAATTAAAAAAAAAAAGGAAAAGAGTGTTCATGAGGTTGTAGAGAAATAAGAAAACTTTGCACATTGTTGGTGGGGAAAAAATGGTGTAGCTGCTATAGAAAACACTTTGGAAGTTCTTCAGAAAGTTAAATATAGAATTACCATATGACCTAACAATCCCATTTCTAGGTATATACTCAAAGAACTGGAAGGAGGATCTTGAACAGCTATTTGTACACCAATATTCATAGCAGCATTATTCAAAACAGCCAAAAGGTAGAAGCAATCTAAGTGAACATCAACAAATAAATGAATAAACAAAATGTGCTATATACAATGGAATATTATTCAGCTAAAAAAAAGAATGAAGTTCTGAATACATGCCACATCATGGATGAACTTGGTCTCTCTGGGAAACTACAGCCTAGGCCTGCACAACTTGGATTATTCCACACAGCTGTGACTCTGTCCCTACCCCTGGCAAAGGAGAAAGTTGGGAAAGCTTCATCGGTCCCTGGAGCAATGAGAGCAGCTTGAGCCTCCACAGCTTATAGCACCAACTACATCCTTGGCTCCTACTGCACAAGCAGAAAGGGAGAAAGGGCAGGAAGCCCTGAACTAATGACAAAATCTGCACCCAGAATAAATACTGTAGTAAGCCAGATGCCAAGACACCAACAAAAATTTATAATCCACACCAGGGAACAGGAAGCTATGGCCCAGTTAAAGGAAAAAGATAAGCCCCAGATGACATAAAGGAGTTGAGACAACTAATCATAGATGTTCAAACAAATCCTCTTAATAAATTCAATGAGATGGCTAAAGACATTAAAGACATTAAGAACACTTTGGATGAGCACAAAGAAAAATTGAAAGCATACATAAAAAAAGAGCAGATCCTATGGGAATGAAAGGTACAATAAATGAAATATAAAAAACATTGGATTCATATAATAGCAGATTTGAGGAGGCAGAAGAAAGGATTGATGAGCTGGAAGAAATGTCCTCTGAAAGTGAACATACAAAAGAACAGATGAAGAAAAGAATGGAAAAAATTGAACAAGGTCTCAGGGAACTAAATTACACCAAAGGTGTTTAAACATACGTGACATGGGTGTCACAGAAGGAAAAGAGAAGGGAAAAGGAGCAGGAGGATTATCTGAAGAAATAACAGTAGAAAATTACCCAATCCTAATGAAGGACAAAGATATCCACATCCAAAAAGCACAACATATTTCCATCTGAAAAAAAGCCAAATAGACCAACTCCAAGATATATACTAATCAGTATGTAAAATGCCAAAGACAAAGAGAGAATTCTGAGAACAACCAAGAGAAAAGCAATGCATGACATACAAGGGATACCAAATAAGATCAAGTGCTGATTTCACATAAGAAACCATGGAGGTAAGAAGACAGTGGCATGATAAGCAGGGACAATTACCAGACATTGTATGTCCTCCCATGACCTACTGGGTGGACTGTGAGAGAGTGTGGACTATGATGAGGACCATTGACCATGAGGTGCAGCTGAACTCAGAGATGTATTCACCAGATGCAATGAATGTCTCATGATGATGGAGGAGGTTGTTGTTATGGGGGGAGGAATGGAGTGAGGGGGTGGGGGATATATGGAGACCTCATATTTTTTTAATGTAACATTAAAAAAATAAGTAAAGACAAAAAAATATACTATAAGAAAAACTTTCAGCCAAGAATCTTATATCTGTAAAGATTGTCTTTCAAAAAAGACGGCAAGTGTAGGATATTCCCAGATAAACAGAAACTGAGAGAAATTCTAACCAATAGGCTGGATTTTCAGGAAATTCTGAAGGGTGTGCTAGAGACTAAAGAGTAAAGACAGGATAGAGAGGCCTGGAAGAGAGTCCAGAAATGAAAATTTTATCAATAAAAGTAACAAAATGTTAAAAAAGTGGTGAAAATAAAATATGACAGATAAAACTCAAACTGTCAGGAATAAAGTTAACCAACAATATAAAGCACTTGTATTCAGAAAACTGCAACTCAATGTTAAATTAAAAAAAGTCCGAAATAACTGGAAGAACATTCCATGCTCAAAGATTGGAAGACGAAATATCATTAAGATGTCAATTCTACTCAAATCGATATACAGATTCAATGCAATCCTGATAAAAATACCTCCAGCATTTTTTTAAATTGAAAACACAATTACCAAACTTATTCAGAAAGGTAAGGGGTCCTGAATAGCCAGAAGCATTTAAAAAGGAAAAGTGAATCCTCATCTACAGGCTTTAATTCATACTACCTAGCTATAGTGGCAAAAGCAGCATGGCACTGGCATAAAGACAGACACATAGACCAATGGAACCAATCTGATGTTCAGAAACAGATCCTCACGTGTACGGTCAAATGATTTTTGACTAACCAGTCAAAATTACATGGCTCTAACAAAACACTCCATTCAACAAATGGTGCTGAAAGAACTGGATATCCATACCCAAAAGAAGAAAAGAGTACCCCTAACTCACACCTTACCCAAAAATTAACTCAAAATGGATCAAAAACCTAAAAATCAAAGCAAGAACCATAAAGCTTCTAGAAGAAATTATAGGAAAATATCTTAAAGATCTGGTGGTGGGGTGACAGACTAGGCCCAGTAGTTAGGGCGTCTGTCTACCACATGGGAGGTCCGCGGTTCAAACCCCAGGCCTCCTTGACCCATGTGGAGCTGGCCCATGTGCAGTGCTGATGCATGCAAGGAAGTGCTGTGCCATGCAGGGGTGTCACCCACATAGGAGAGCCCCACGCGCAAGGAGTGCACCCCATAAGGAGAGCTGCACAGTGCAAAAGAAAGCACAGCCTGCCCAGGAATGGTGCCACACTCATGGAGAGCTGACACAACAAGATGATGCAACAAAAAGAAACAGATTCCCAATGCCACTGACACAACACAAATGGACAAAGAAGATGCAGCAAATAGACACAGAAAACAGACAACTGGGGTGGGGGGAGGGGAGAGAAATAAATAAATAAATCTTTAAAAAAAAGATCTGGTGTTGGGTGTTGGATTCTTAAAGGAGATAAGAGGAGAACTGAGATGGACTACTAATGTTTAATGTACGTAGAACTTTTAATTAGCTTTACTGTAAATGTGTGGAAATGTATAGAGTTGGTGGTAGCCCAGAGTGAGAAGCAGCTAGTTCATAAATGGGGATGTGGGTGAAAATGGTAGTCTAGGTATGTCAATGTCAATTGATGAATGCTAGAGAATAATCTAGGCACTGAATAGCATGGTAAACCAAGAGTTGGATGAGAATTGTGGTTGGTGATACAGATGCAAGAGTATCCTTTGTGAGCTCGAGCAAATGTACATCACTACTGAAGGGTGGTGGAAATGTGGAATAGCATGGGGAAAACACAACTGGAGTGACCTATGGACTGTGGTTAACAGTAATAATATAATATTATTGCCTTGATGCCAAAGATCCAAAGATGTACTGTGTTAATAATGGGGCAGTATGGAAAATGTGCACCAAATGTACACTATGCAGATGGTAACAATCAGATGATATCTTATCTGTATCAAATGTTCCGCCATAGGGCGGTATGTTGATGGAGGATTCTTGTTTGGGAATTCTGCACATGTGTATGACTGTTTTATAATATTATAGCTTTTGTCATAAATATATACTTAAAAACCAATAAGAGGATGAGTTGGGGGAATAATACACCAAATATAAGGACTATAATAAGTAGTAAGACTTTGACAATATTCTTTCATAATTTGTAAGAAATGTCTCATGACAATGCAAGGTGTTGGTGGAGGGTTGATGTATGGGACCCCTGTATGAGGTTATGCATGTTTGTTCTGTAAATTCACAGCTTTTACTGTACACTTACTATATATGTATGTTCATATAAAAATGATATAAAGATAATAAAAATAGGGTGGGTTGGGGAAAATACTTTGGTTAGTAATAATATTTTGACAATACTCCCAGTCGTGGTGATCCCTGAAATCATTGTTGTGCTGCAGTGTTCCCAAACCCCATGTTAACCAGATGCGTGGTTCCCAGGTCTGTATCCCCTAAACCCTGGTAGCCCACCCTCCAGAGACTCACACACCTTGAGTCTGCAATATCACAGACTTCCTATTCCCGAATCCACTGTGCCCTGAAGTCCATCTGAGGTCCTTGATTACCCTAGCCCTCCACATTTTTTGATGTGTTTTTTGGTTTATTTCTTTGTTTGTTTTTCTCCTTGAACTTGGAGGCATATACCAGCTGACTTGGGGAGAGTCTAGGAATGAAGAATAGGCGAATCTGTTGAGGAAGCCCAATTTACCTAAACATCCTTGGATACGAATCTTGGTCTGGGAGAAGGTGGAGTCAGAAAATCAATTAGACCTCCCCTAGCACACCTAAGTGGGGAGGGACTGTAGAAGGTGCTATCAAAGCTTCCAAAAGCATAGTTGGGATTTCTGGTGAGGTGTAGGTGCTCTCACGCTGGAAATAAAGACTCGTAGTCTTCTGTGTTGAGTTGGTTCAACAAGGACCCACTAGAATCTCCTACCGGACCTCTCAGGCAGCTTTGATCCTACCCTGGGAGACAGAGAAGTGAGGAAGGGAGAAAGGGGGATGGTCAGATCCTGAAGTGTTTTATTTAACTACAAAGAGGATTCCTAGCTTGAAACATTGGTTCCTTTTTTTTTTTTTTTTTTTTTTTTTTTTGTTGTGGTCACTACTATTGCATTGTCTCCTGGTCTTTTCTCCTGTTTTATCCCCCACGGTCTTTCTTCATTTATTTAGTTTTTTTTTTCTCCTTTTCTTTTTATTAATTGTTCCCCCCCCCCTTTTTTTTTAATTGGCAAATCACCTTTTTCTCTTCTCTTTTTCTCTTTTCTCTCTTTTTCTTCTTATTTTATTTTATTTTCTTTATATAATAGGTGCTGCAGGGAGCACTTCACACTTGCTATGTTTCCTCATCCTCCATTTCCTCTTTTCTGTGTGAATTGATTTTGGCCACCTACACTATCCCCTTTCCCCGATATCTTGCTATCCTCGACCATCTACTGTTTCTCTTACATTCCACCTCCCTTTCTTTGGCCCCCAAATTGTCTGACTTTTAATTTATAATACCTTTGTTCTGTTTTCTGTCTTTTATCCACTCTTGTTATTATTGTCTTTCTTTTCTCTTACCCTCTCTCACGAAAACACTGGCTTTTATTCCTCAATCAATCTTTATTTATTTTTTTAATTCATTTTTTAAAAATATTATATTCAAAAAATATAAGGTCTCCATTCACCCCCACCACCCACACCTCATCACTCCACCCACAGCAACACTTTCCCCCATCATCATGACACATCCATTGCATTTGGTGAGTATATCTCTGGGCATCACTGTACCTCATGGTCAATGGTCCACATCATAGCGCATACTCTCCCACAGTCCATCCATTGGGGCATGGAAGGATCTACAATGTCCGGTAATTGTCCCTGCAGCACTATCCAGGACAACACCAAGTCCCAAAAATACCTCCACTTCTCACCTCCTTCTCTCATTCCCTGCACCCAGCAGCCACCATGGCCACTTTCCCACACCAATGCCACATTTTCTTGATTACTAGCCACAATAGTTCATGAATAGAACATCAGTAAGTCCACTCTAATCCTTACTGTATTCTTCCTTCCTGTGGACCTTGGATTGGTTGTGTCCATTCCACGTCTATGTCAAGAGGGAGCTTAGATTCTACATGGGAAGATGGTTGCTGAGTGAACTTGCCTTGCGATTTCTCCAGGGAAGAAACGGCTGGGCGCGGCTGGAGGTTCTCCGAGGTGGGGCTTTTTCGGGATTTTTGCAGGGCAGGAAGTGTCTGGACATCAATTTGATGGAAAGGTAACAGAGAGGATTGGTCTGTAAGATATAATTTGGGTTCTATTGCCTGGAGGTGAGACCCGCACACAGGTTCCTCCCTCTTGGGGGTGGGTGGAGCCACGGTGCCCCGCAGCGGCTCAGCTTTTTGGTGGTACTGCGGTGCTGGGGAGTTCACAAGTCCTGGGCGGGCTGTTGGTGGGTTGATGCGACGGGTCGCCTTTGCAGATCGATTTGGGGAGATAGACAATGTTTTGTTGTGAAGCCGGGGAAAATTTTTGATGGTGGACACAAATAATAGCGCTTCTGCCTGAAGCCCCGCCCCCACACCCCGGCTGCCGATCTGCAACCGAATTAGGCTGTAGGCAAAAAGGGACATAATTGGGAAGTTGTCTCAGGGTGCGGCGAGGGAGGGGGACACGTCTGGAAGCCGATTAGGGAATATTTTGGAAGCTTGGGAATTCCGGTTTGGGAATCTGTTTTCAGCGTCACGGGCCAGGCTTCTGATCTGTGCCAGTAAAGTGGCTGTGGTGTAAAGGCGCCCTCAAGTGGCAGTGTTCTGGAAGCACAGGGCGGGAGCTGTGCAAAAGCTGAAGTGACGATGTACCCACATTAGTGAGCCCTACTAAGTAAGTGAATTGCAGGGTTCAGACATAATATAGAGTTTGCGGATCTGACTTCCCCCATAGGGCTGGCGCCCAGCTGTGGGGATCCCTAAGGGCTGTGTTACACTACGGGGCTCCTAGGCTTCCTGTTGACCAGATTGGAGGTTGCCTGGTCTGAATCCCCTAAACTCTGGTGGCCCACACCCCAGAGAATCACACCTCTTGAGTCTTTAAAATCTCAGACTTTCCACCCCTGAATGCATCATGCCCTGAGGTCCATCTGAGGTCCTTGAAATCCCTAGCCTTCAACGTTGGCGTTTTTTCTTTATCGTTTCATTTTGTTTTGTTTTTATTTTCATTTTGTCTTATTTTTTACTTTTTTTTAATGTCCTGATTGCTAACACAGCATTATCCCCTAGTCTTTTCTCACAGCGTATCCCCCAAAGTATTTTTTTTATTCAGTTATTTAGGGGTTTTTTTGTGGTTGTTGTTGTGTAGCTGGTGTTTTAATTGTGGGTTGTGTATATCTGTTCTTTTTTTCTTTCCCCTACCTGTTCCCCACCCTTTGCCCACCCCCTTTTCCTTTCTTCCTTTCTTCTCTTCCCCCCTTTTTTTATTTTTATTTTTATTTTTATTTTTTATTTGTTTTCTTTTTCTGTTTTCTGTCCCCCTCATGTCACTCATCTTCTACTTATTTTATTTTAACTCAATTATACAATAGGTGCGCCCGGAAACACCTCACATTTGCTGAGGTTTTCTCATCCTCCACTGCCTCATTTCTATGTGAACTGATTTAGGGTACCTACACTATCCTCTTTCCCCTACATCTTGATATCTGCCATCATCTGCTGTCTGTCCTATATTCCACCTCCCACCTCCCTTTCTTTGATCCAGGAAGTGTCTAAGTCTTAATTTCTAATACCTTTGTTTTGTTTTCTGTCTGTTATCCACTCTTGAAATTATTACCTTTCTTTTCTTTTTCCCTCTCTCACGAAAACAATAGATTTTTAGCTTATACCATATTCCTCCCATATTCAATCATTTACCTCATAATAGGTACTCTACCTACTGCTATAACTCTACACAATTTTACATGAATCTAACCTCCATCCTCCCAGATCTCATATTCTTGCTTTGTTAACATATATCACCAATAATACTTTACACTTTTCCCTTGCTTACATAATTGCCTTTCCCCAGCACTAATACTTTCCTTTAAAGTGAACTTAACCAACAACAAGAAATTAGAATAAAAAGAACAAAGTGACAAAGAGAAGATATAACACTTATGCAAAAACAACAGCTAATTAATCTCCAAGAGTAGAAAAGAAGCTAAGGAACTGAATAAATCCATCAAGATTAAATAATGACCAGAAAGCAACAAAAATCTACAAACCAAACCAGTAATCAGGAAAACATAGCTGAATCCAATCAACAAACCAAAAATCAGGAAGGGGAGCAGAACTTTGCATAAGCAATGAAAGATCTCAGAACATTTGTCACCGACAAATTTGATGAAGTAATGAAAGAGGTTAACAACATGAAGACATCACTTGGAGGGGAAATTGCAGACATACACAAAAAGATAACAGATATGATGGGAATGAACACCACAGTTCAAGAAATCAAAAATACACTTGCAGCAAATATCAGCAGACTAGAAGAGGCAGAGGAGAGAATTAGTGATGTGGAAGACAGTACATCAGAAATCAAACAGATAGTAAAAGGTGTCGATAATAAGATAGAAAAAAATCCAGCTAGGACTTAGGGACCTGAATGACAATGCAAAATGCTCAAACATACATATTATAGGCATTCCAGAAGGAGAAGAGAAGGGAAAGGGGTCAGAAGGAGTATTGCAGGAAATAATGGCTGAAAACGTCCCAAATCTACTGAAAGAGACAGATGTACATATCAAAGAAGCACAGTGCACTCCACTGGTCATAAACCCCAACAGGCCCACCCCAAGACATGTACTTGTCAAATTATCCAATGCTGAAGACAAAGAGAAAATTCTAAAAGCAGCAAGAGAAAAGAAAACCATCACAAACAAGTGAAGCTTCATTAGATTAAGTGCTGATTTCTCATCTGAAACCATGGAGGCAAGAAGGCAGTGGTATGATATAGACAAGGTACTAAAGGAAAAAAATTTTCAACCAAGAATACTCTAGCCAGCTAAACTAGCATTCAAACATGATGGAGACTTCAAAATATTCACAGACAAACAGAAACTGAAAGAGTATACCAACAAGAAACCTCCCCGTCAAGAAATTCTAAAGGGAGTTCTGCAGGAAGAAAGGAAAAAACAGGACAGGCAAAGTTGAAGGAGAGTATAAGAGCAACAACAACAACAACAACAACAAAAAGGACAAAAAGAGAAGGGAAAAAAATACAAACAAAATATGACAAACACAAATCTAATCAAAATATGGCTAACACCAATAATTCCTTGAAAGTAATAACACTGAATGCCAACGGATTAAACTCACCTATCAAAAGATTCAGACTGGGACATTGGATAAGGAAATATGACCCATCTGTATGCTCTCTACAAGAGACACATCTTAGACCCAGAGACTCATGGAGATTGAAAGTGAATGCCTGGAAAACAATCATACAAGCAAACAATAACCAAAAAAAGGTAGGAGTAGCTATATTAATATCAGACAAAATAGACTCTAAATGTGAAACAATTGTGAGAGACAAAGAAGGACACTACATTTTAGTGAAAGGGAAAATCTGTCAAGAAGATCGAACGATCATAAATATTTATGCTCCTAACAAGGGCGCCTCTAAATACGTGAGGCAAACGCTGGAAAAACTAAGTGAAAGAATAGATGCATCTACAATTATAGTGGGGGATTTTAATACACCACTATCAACTCTGGACAGAACATCTCAAAAGAGAATCACTAAAGAAACAAAACATTTGAACAGTATATTAGAGGAGCTGGATCCAATAGACATATATAGGTCATTACACCCAAACACAGCAGGGTATACATTCTTCTAAAGCGCACATGGATCATTCTCTAAGATAGACCATATGCTAGGCCACAAAGAAAGGCTGAATGAATTCAGAAAGATTGAAATCATACAAAACAATATCTCTGACCACAGTGGAGTCAAGCTGGAAATTTGCAAGGGACAGAAGCCCAGGTTTCACACCATGATTTGGAAATTAAATAGCACACTCTTAGAAAAACAGTGGGTCAAAGAGGAAATCTCAAAAGAAATCAATGACTACCTTGAAACAAATGATAATGAGAACACAACATACCAAAATTTGTGGGAGGCAGCAAAAGCAGTACTGAGAGGGAAATTTATAGCCATAAACTCATATATCAAAAAAGAAGAAAGAGCAAAAATTGAAGAGCTAACTGCACATTTGAAGGAATTAGAAAAACAACAACAAAGTAACCCAACAGGAAGAAGAAGGAAGGAAATAACAAAGATAAGAGCAGAACTAAATGAAATAGAAAATAAGAAAGCACTTGAAAAGATAAACAAGACCAAGAGCTGGTTTTTTGAGTAGATCAACAAAATTTACAAACCTTTAGCGAGACTAACAAAGAAAAAAAGAGAGAAGATGCAAATACACAAAATAAGAAATGAGAAAGGCAATATCACCACTGACCCCACAGAAATAAAGACTATCACAAGAGGATACTTTGAAAAACTATATTCCAACAAAAATGACAATTCAGGGGAAATGGACAAATTCCTAGAAACACATAAGCAGCCCATATTGACGAAAGAAGAAATTGATGATCTTAACAAACCAATCACAAGCAGAGAGATAGAATCAGTTACTAAAAATCTCCCAACTAAGAAGAGCCCGGGGCCAGATGGGTTCACAGGAGAATTCTACAAAACATTTCGGAAAGAACTAACACCAATCCTGCTGAAACTATTCCAAAAAATTGAAATAGAAAGAACATTGCCGAACTCCTTCTTTGATGCCAACATTACCCTAGTACCAAAGTCAAACAAAGACACCACAAGAAAGGAAAATTACAGACCAATTTCTCTAATGAACCTAGATGCAAAAATACTTAACAAAATACTTGCTAATCGTATTCAACAAAACATTAAATGAATTATACACAACGACTAAGTGGGATTCATCCCAGGTATGCAAGGATGGTTCAACATAAGAAAATCAATCAACATAATACACCATATAAACAGACTGAAGGAAAAAAATCACATGATTATATCTATAGATGCAGAAAAAGCATTTGACAATATACAGCAACCTTTCTTAATAAAAACTCTCCAAAAGATTGGAATACAAGGAAATTTTTTGAACATGATAAAGAGTATATATGAAAAACCTAAAGCCAACATTGTTTACAATGGAGAAATCCTAGAATCCTTCCCTCTAAACTGAGGAACAAGACAAGGATATCTATTGTCTCTGCTCCTATTTAACATTGTCTTAGAAGTACTTGCTCAAGCACTGAGGCAAGAAGCAGATATAAAAGGCATTCAAATTGGAAAGGAAGAAGTCAAAATTTCATTATTTGCAGATGACATGATCCTATACATAGAAAACCCTGAGAGGTCTACAATAAAGCTTCTAGAGCTCATAAATGAGTTTAGTAAAGTCACAGGTTATAAGATCAATGTGCAAAAATCAGTAGCATTTCTGTACACCAATAATGAGCAAGATCAGGAGGAAATCAAGAAACAAATACCATTCATAATAGTAAATAAAAAAATCAAATACTTAGGAATAAATTTAACTAAAGAGGTAAAAAACTTATACACCAAGAACTATACAAGACTGTTCAAGGAAACCAAGGAAGACCTAAATAAATGGAAGAATATTCCCTGTTCTTGGATAGGAAGACTAAATATTATTAAGATGTCTATCCTACCAAAACTGATCTACACATTCAATGCAATCCCAATAAAAATCAACACAGCCTTCTTTAAGGAACTAGAAAAACTAACTATGAAATTTATTTGGAAAGGAAAGAGGCCCCGAGTAGCCACAGACATATTGAAAAAGAAAAATGAAATCGGAGGAATTACACTACCTGACTTCAAAACATACTACAAAGCTACGGTGGTGAAAAAAACATGGTATTGGCATAAGGAGAGACAAACAGACCAATGAAATCGAATTGAAAGTTTTGATATAGAACCTCACATATATAGCCACATAATATTCAATAAAGCCACCAAACCCTCTCAACTGGGAGAGAGTGGCCTATTCAACAAATGGTGTCTGGAGAACTGGATAGCCATATGTAGAAGAATGAAAGAGGATTACCATCTCACACCTTATACAAAGATCAACTCAAGATGGATCAAAGACCTAAATATAAGAGCCAAGACCATAAAAACCTTAGAAAGCAGTGTAGGGAAACATCTACAGGACCTTGTAATAGGAAATGGCTTCATGAATATCACACCAAAAGCACGAGCAGTAAAAGAACTAATAGATAAATGGGACTTCCTCAAAATTAAAGCCTTCTGCACCTCAAAGGAGTTTGTCAAGAAAGTAAAAAGGGAACCCACACAATGGGAGAAAATATTTGGCAACCATATATCTGATTAGAACTTATAACTTGCATATATAAAGAACTCATATATCTTGAAAATAAAAAGATAAACAACCCATTTAAAAAATGGGAAAAAGATTTAAACAGACACTTCTCCAAAGAAGAAATACAAATGGCTAAAAAGCATATGAAAAAATGCTCCAAATCTCTAGCTACCAGGGAAATGCAAATCAAAACTACAATGAGATACCATCTTACTCCCATAAGATTGGCAGCTATGGAAAAACAGAAGAATACAAATGCTGGAGAGGATGTGGTGGGAATGCAGAAGGATCCCACCATTCTGGAGGACAGTATGGTGGTTTCTCAAAAAACTAGCCATAGATTTGCCATATGACCCAGCAATACCACTGCTGGGTATATACCCAGCAGAACTGAAAACAAGGACACAAACTGATATATGTACACCAATGTTCATAGCAGCATTGCTCACTATTGCCAAAAGTTGGAATCAACCCAAATGCCCATCAACAGATGAGTGGATCAATAAAATGTGGTATATACACACAATGGAATACTACTCGGCTGTAAAAACAAATACACTACGAACACATGTGATAACATGGATGAATCTTGAGAACCTTATGTTGAGTGAAGCAACCCAGGCATCGAAGGATAAATACTATATGACCTCAATGATATGAAATAAGCAAGCTGTCTCGGAGAGCAAGAGGCTGAACGATAGGCTTACAGGAAATCGGGGGGTGGAGGAAGGATGTGAGTCAGCATCTGCAGGGGTGGAATTTATGACGAGCTGGTGGTAAGTATCAACACAAAGAAGAGATAAAATGGGGGCAAGGGGTTGCCTTTGGGAGGGACTTTGTGGGTTTGAGGGTGGCTGGGGATGGGCGGATGGGTAATATTGCCCAAAAGTGGGGGGAGGGAGGGGTAGCATATGAACATAGGAGAGTGTCAGGTGTTGGTGGAGAGTAAAATGCTGAGAAAACTGTATCAAAATATAATTAAGAGGGTTACCTGTTTAGAATGCTCGGAGGGGATGTTCCGATGCGGAACGGGCTCCTGGGGAATGTCTGAATGCTCATTTTGCCAGAGTGGGTGGCACCATTGGGTAGAGACCCAAGTAGTGAGAGTCGGGGTGGACCCACATCCTGGGGAGGACTAATGCCATCAAATAGAGGGAACTATATCTCAAGAGAGAAAGGGTGGCTCCCTGGGCATTGGGGCAGTTGAGCAAGTTAGGCCCTGAACACTATTCCAACTATCTTTGGACATGGCTCCTCGGGAAACGGAGGTTGGCTGTCTCTGGGGCACCAAGGTGGATGGGAAAATGGATGTTAAATGTGTGGAACCAAGGTAAATGGGGGGTAAGAGAGGAATTTCATGAGAGTACACAAGGATGGATATAAAACATGTAATATTACACCATAACATATAGGAGACGACAGACTGATAATGTAAACCATAATGTAAAACATAGGATAACTAAAAAATTAGAAAACTGTGTATCCTAAAGTAAGCACCACAATGTAAGCACAGATGTCACCTTGTTTGAAAGCTATTGTCTCAGACTCTGTACATCACTTTAAGTAAATATGATGTGAATAGGGTGTAAGAGTATCGCTGTGGAAGGGAAAAGGTTTTGTGGTGGATGTGTGGGAGTGCTGTATATTATATATATGAATTGCTGTGGTCTAGGGCTCTTGTTAAGAGAAGTTCAATAATTAGGGGGGGAAAAAAAAAGAAAAAGATAGGATGTAGATTTTTTTCCAAGTCAACACATATTCTATATCTAACCTTTAAACCCATCGCTATATGCCATTTTGCTAGTAAGGGATCCTGACATTATATTGGGCTTCAATTTTCAGGAAGTTCTGGATCACAGAGTGGTTCAGCAATGGCAATGGAGGAATACTGGTATAGGATACTATTGACAGGTGATATATGGCTGACAGGGAGCTATATAGGACATATGTCCAGGGTGCATGGTAATGTTTGGATATACTCATAGTGGCAACAATTAAAAACTACAGCTGGGGGGGTACTGGGTTCCTGGCCGGTGGTGTTCTGTTGTGGTCCCTAGGGGACCAGGTGCACCGGCAAGGACCGGGAAGGAATGAGGGTCCAACAGTGAGCCCCTGACACTAATGACTATGCTTGTGAGCTGATATGCCTGAAATAAGAACAAGGCCTAGAGCAGCATTGTGCCTGGGAATTTCCTCCTGACAGCCTTCATGTTACCCAAATGTGGCCAGTCTCGAAGCCAAACTCAGCATGTAAATGCAATGCCTTCCCCCCAGCATGGGACATGACACCCGGGGATGAGCCTCCCTGGCACCAAGGGATCACGATCAACTACCAACTGATGATGCAACTGGAGAATGAACTTGAATGGAAGGTTCAATGCGGATCAGCAGAATATCTCTGTCTACATAAAATAACATGACTTTAAAATGCTGTTTGACCTAAAGTAAGGGGGAAATGGAAAGGAGAAATGAGTTTATATGGCTACGAATCTCTAAAAAAGAGTCTGGAGGCTGTCAGAAGGATTGCCCTTATGCACAACTGAGCAGAGTCTAAGAGACAGATAAAGTAGATACAACCCCCAGGTGCGGCGGCTTGCTCGGTCGGTAGAGGTGGGGTCTGGCTGCGGACGAGGGGTCGGTCCAGCTCTGGACGAGGGGTCGGTCCCGCTTGGGACGAGGGGTCGGTCCCACCTGGGACGAGGGGTCGGTCCAGCAGCAGACGAGGGATCGGTCTCACAAGGGGTTGCGCGGTTCGGCTGACGGGGTCGCCCGGCAAAGCCGGCGACGAAGGGGTCGCCCGGAGAAGCAGGCGACGAACTGGGGACAAGGGAGGCCAGGCCCTTGTCGGGGGCTCTCAGGACTGGAGGGCGCACGGCAGAAGAACTACCGCGGAGACAAGGTAAACACGCAAGTCCACTTTACTGAGGGAGAGGCAACAGTTTTATAGGGGCTGGGGAAGGCTGATTGGTCGAAGCCACGCCCTGTTCTGATTGGTTGCCGGCAAAAGGTCAGTGGGCGGTACTGGATGGGGGAGGGGTGGTGGTTAGGGATTGGCTGTCGCTGTTGCTGGGGGAAGGGGCAGGGTTTAGGGATTGGTGGCTGCTGTTGCTGGGGTGGAGGGCAGACTTGAGTTTCCCACCCACGCCTGGCTGTTGCTGCTGTCGGGGGAAGGGAAAAGGGCGGGCTGGATTTTTCCGCCCACACCTGGCTGTTGCTGCTGTCGGGGGAGGGGAAAAGGGCAGACTGGAATTTTCCGCCCTGCGCCTGCGCAGGGAGAAAGAAGGCATCGTGTGGCACCATCCGGGAGGAGGGGCGGCCGCGGAAGCATGGCTGCCGAGAAGGGGAGACCCGAGGGCACTCTGCGCCCATGCCGAGCTTCCTTCAGGGGTGGCGGTGAGTTCGACCAGCCACCCTATTATGGGGGCAGCGGCTTGGCCTACCGCGGCCGCTCCCCCGCCAGGCCAGCAAACCACGCTTCAGCCCGAGGGGTGACCGCATTTCCCCCTTCTTTTCAAATAAGGACCAGGATGGCAGCAGCAACAAGTAGCTGAGGCCCAAGAGGCAGTAAGCAATGAGGGAAGCGGGGCTGAAGAGGGAGGCGAGTATGCCGGGGATAAATGTACAATTTGGGGGGCAGTATCTTGCCGTTGCAAGCAAGGGTGGCCAATGTCCAATTCTTGTTGATCTCGGTGGCTATAAGGTCCATCTGCTTGTTAAAAGTTCAGGATGACAGCGCGTTACAGGTAGTTGATCTCTTCTTGGCGGCGAAGAGCGGTAGAGGCAGACTGTGTGATGGTCTGGAGGATCGCAGCGGTGAGGACAAGTCGCGTCAGGGCACCAGCGACGGTGGTGGCGGCAGCGTCGGGAGTGGTGGAGACGTAGGCGAGGACAATAAGAAGGCCAAAGTCTTCACGGGTGCGAGAGAGGCCGATGTTAATGGGGCGGGCCGACATGGGGCGGCCCAATCTGCAACGCAGTAGGGGTTCAAGCGAAAAAAGGAGGGGGGTGGGGGACGAGAAAGGACGCTTTGGATGGCTGAGAAGAGGAGTGAGGTCGAGACAGGAGGAAGCTCCGCAGAAGTATGGGGAGCTGTTAAAAGCAGAAACGTTATTAGATGCTAGAAAGCAGGCCACAGGCCGGGGAAAGCAGGTTGCGGGCCGTTTCGCGGGGCTGGAGCTGCTTGAGAGCGATGGCGGCATGGGGGGCCGTGGTTACAATCTTCTGGGGTGGTAGTGGCTAGACAGATGGTGGAAAATATTATCAAGAAAGCAAAGGTTATGAGAAAGAAATAGAGTATTAAAGGCTGTGGGGGAAGTGAGAAGATCATTTAGAGGATAGGGTTGAGAATGGTATGTTTAAGACAGAAGCTTTGTGGTTTGTAGGAGACTGCTTTATAAACGAAGGAGAATGAGGGCAGTAAATATAGTAACGATAGATAGGAAGATGACAGTGAGGAGGAGTCTTTGTTTAAGGTTTCAATCGTCCGGCGCAACAGTGGCTAGGCCGATAGCGAGGGGTGTTGCTAAGTAGACAATGGCTGCAAAGACAAAATCATCCTCTGTTTCCTTAAGAATAACTTTTCTTTAAATACTTAGTAGCATGCAATATTAGAAACCGTTTCCTAAAAGCAAGTTGGCAGGGGAGCTTGGTTGCTGTTAATCTTTCCTGTTATAAAATTACCTTTTATTATTATTATCATCAATTTAGTTTTATATATATATATTTAAGAATGACCTTTTGGAATTAGCCATTTAATACCTTAATGTAAACTATTGAAGATAAATTTTATCTTTACAGAACACATTCCCTTACGTAAAGTTATCACAATACCTTTTACACTTGCCGCATGCAAATTAAATTTCAAGAGTTTATGAAAAATTAGCCATCCTACTTTAGGACAAAATACGTCTTTTTGCAAAACTTATTACATTTCCGTTAGCATTTTTACAAACTTTTAACCTTTTTAATATTCATATAAGTTTTACATTCTTTATATTATCCTGTGAAGAAAAATAAGTTATTCATTTTAATCTAGGCAAGAACAACTTTTTATGAAGACGTACAGTTAATTTTGTTAATTAAGACTTACAATTTTTTTTAAATTGTAGATATCTTATTAACATTTAAACTTATGTATTAATATAATAAACTTAAGTATTAATATAAGCGTTTATTTAATTTTTGGCCATTTGAATAGAGCTCTTTTAAAGATTTCTAGTAATTTATATTTACCATCCGGAGGTATCACAATATACGTTGACATTGAACGAACAGACAGACAAACACAGAACAATTACAACACATTAACAGAAATATATAATTTATTTACAGTTGACTCATAATTCTTACTTTCTTGGTATAGCTGCTTTTAAATCTTTTTTTATATAGCATATCATAGATTATACCCTTCAAGATTTTTTCTGGACTTTATGTTGCCTGTAATAAGCCAGGAGGGAATCTTTTACCTTCCTGCTCCACAGCAAAAGTGACCCTATCTATAAGGCGAGTATAGGTGTCCAGGTCCCAGAGCTGACACGTGGTAAGCCACGGATTAAAGGGGAGAAGAAGGTCCCAATATACTTGAAACTGTTTGAAAGAGATCTTACACCGGTGAGTGTCTAGGAGACCGGCGAGGGCCCGAACTTGTGGGGCTTGCTTAGCAGATAGGATGTTACCCATTGCTAATGGCCTTTTGGAGCCGACAAGAAAAGGGGCCCTTACCTTGAGAGCGCGGCGATGGGAGCCGAGGTGCGCGGTGAGACGAGGGGTCAGAGCCGGTGGGACTCCGACGGTGGTCGCGGGCCAAAGGAAGGCCCCGACGAGGGGAGGGCGGAACGACGAGCAGTGGAGCAAGGCAAAGGGGAGCAAGCGCGGAGGGGAGGAGGCAGAGGTGAAGGTAGGGGTGGAGGTGCTTAGGCACGCGCTCCTGAGAGTTTTATTGGCGCCTCTTAATCATAGCGGGTCGGTATAAGCCCCCGACATGGAAGGAGAAAGCCATCCAGCGATTCTCCCAGACTGCCGTGGATCATATGAGGTCACCAAGGTTCAGGAGCAGCAATGCAGAGCGAAAAGAGAGGGGTGAGAAGAGAGGAGGGCGTAGGGCTGTGGTAGGGTTACTTCAGACGTGCAAGCGCACGCTCCCGAGAAATCCAAGGCTCCTCTTAATCATAGCGGGTCAGTATAAGCCCCCGACATGGAAGGAGAAAGCCATCCAGCGATTCTCCCAGACCGCCGTGGATCGTATGAGGTAGCCAAGGCTCAGGTAGCAGCAATGTTGCACGAGAGAAGTCCCAAGGTGAGAAGAGAGGAGGGGGTAGGGCTGTGGTAGGATTACTTCAGACGTGCAAGCGCACGCTCCCGAGAAATCCAAGGCTCCTCTTAATCATAGCGGGTCGGTATAAGCCCCCGACATGGAAGGAGAAAGCCATCCAGCGATTCTCCCAGACCGCCGTGGATCGTATGAGGTAGCCAAGGCTCAGGTAGCAGCAATGTTGCACGAGAGAAGTCCCAAGGTGAGAAGAGAGGAGGGGGGGCACCAGGTTATGGAGTGAGGCTGTGGTGGAGTTGCCTTGCCCCACGTTGTGGTGTGGTGGGGTTGCTTTGCCCCACATTGGGCGCCAGCTGCGGCGGCTTGCTCGGTCGGTAGAGGTGGGGTCTGGCTGCGGACGAGGGGTCGGTCCAGCTCTGGACGAGGGGTCGGTCCCGCTTGGGACAAGGGGTCGGTCCCACCTGGGACGAGGGGTCGGTCCGGCAGCAGACGAGGGATCGGTCTCACAAGGGGTTGCGCGGTTCGGCTGACGGGGTCGCCCGGCAAAGCCGGCGACGAAGGGGTCACCCGGAGAAGCAGGCGACGAACTGGGGACAAGGGAGGCCAGGCCCTTGTCGGGGGCTCTCAGGACTGGAGGGCGCACGGCAGAAGAACTACCGCGGAGACAAGGTAAACACGCAAGTCCACTTTACTGAGGGAGAGGCAACAGTTTTATAGGGGCTGGGGAAGGCTGATTGGTCGAAGCCACGCCCTGTTCTGATTGGTTGCCGGCAAAAGGTCAGTGGGCGGTACTGGACGGGGGAGGGGTGGTGGTTAGGGATTGGCTGTCGCTGTTGCTGGGGGAAGGGGCAGGGTTTAGGGATTGGTGGCTGCTGTTGCTGGGGTGGAGGGCAGACTTGAGTTTCCCACCCACGCCTGGCTGTTGCTGCTGTCGGGGGAAGGGAAAAGGGCGGGCTGGATTTTTCCGCCCACACCTGGATGTTGCTGCTGTCGGGGGAGGGGAAAAGGGCGGGCTGGATTTTTCCGCCCACACCTGGCTGTTGCTGCTGTCGGGGGAGGGGAAAAGGGCAGACTGGAATTTTCCGCCCTGCGCCTGCGCAGGGAGAAAGAAGGCATCGTGTGGCGCCATCCGGGAGGAGGGGCGGCCGCGGAAGCATGGCTGCCGAGAAGGGGAGACCCGAGGGCACTCTGCGCCCATGCCGAGCTTCCTTCAGGGGTGGCGGTGAGTTCGACCAGCCATCCTATTATGGGGGCAGCGGCTTGGCCTACCGCGGCCGCTCCCTCGCCAGGCCAGCAAACCACGCTTCAGCCCGAGGGGTG
The DNA here is from genome assembly GCF_030445035.2 of Dasypus novemcinctus. Classification (NCBI taxonomy): domain Eukaryota; kingdom Metazoa; phylum Chordata; class Mammalia; order Cingulata; family Dasypodidae; genus Dasypus; species Dasypus novemcinctus. The sequence goes on along the minus strand of NC_080696.1, from coordinate 34,565,993 downwards.
ACCGCACCAGGTATTGGTTCCTTTGAGAGCTAAAGAGGCCCATGGGTGCTATGGTCATGGCAGATGGGGTTAACTGCCATGTCAGATGGCCCTTCTTTGGAGCTGGTGTTTATGCGTGATGAATCTGGACTCAAATGGGATCTCTCTTCTTAAGACTTTCATGCTACTGTGCTGGAGTTGTAGTTGGTGTTGGGGTTTAAGATATATTTAGGGGATCTGAATCTCTGGACTGACAATGTGATAGCCAGGTCCTGAGCCTCAACAGACTCCAGCACCTACAATCTGATTTATTGGACTCACCAAACTCAGCTAAGATGGAGTTGAAGAAGGACAACCACCACAACATGGAGGCTAGAGTGCCTACAACTGAAAGCGAGAGGATTGCATCCAGTATCCATGAGGAATCTGAGCCTCCTCTTGACATAGAGGTGCAATGGACACAACCAATCCAATGTCCACAGAGAAAAGGTGGCATTGGAGTGGGAAAAGTGGACATGGTGGCTAATGGGTATGGGGAATGGCAGGAAGAGACGAGATGTGGAGGTGTCTTAAGGACTTGGAGCTGCCCTGTATGGTGCTTCAGGGGCAATCACCGGACATTGTAAATCCTCACAGGGCCCACTGGATGGAATGGGGGAGAGTATGGGCCATGATGTGGACCATTGACCATGAGGTGCAGAGGTGCCCAGAGACGTACTTACCGGGTGCAATGGATGTGTCATGATGATGGGAATGAGTGTTGCTGGGGTGGGGGGAGTGGTGGGGTGGGGGTGGTGGGGTTGAAGGGGTCCTCATATATTTTTTTTAATGTAATATTTTTACAAAATCAATTTTAAAAAAAAGATGAGAGTTATTTGTAAAAGGAAAAAAAAAAGATTCTACATGGATACTGGTTGCCATCCTCCTGCTTTCAGTTGTAAGCATTCTTGGCTCCCTGGCATGGTGGTTGACATTCTTCAACTCCATGTTAGCTGAGTGGGGTAAGTCCCATTAACCAGAGTGTAGGAGCTGAAGTCTGTTGAGGCTCAGGGTCTGGCTATCATATTGTCAGTCCAAAGATTCAGATTCCCTAGATATATCTTCAACCCCAGCACCAACTACAATTCCAGTAAAGTAACAGGAAAGGCTTGTAAAAAGAGATCACATCTGAGTGCAGCTCCATCACACAGAAACACCAACTCCAAAGAAGGGCCAACTAACATGGCAGTGAACTCCTTCTGCCATGACCATAAAACCTGTGGCCCTCAAAAGTACCAATACCTGGGGTTGTATCTACTTTATCTTTCTCTGAGACTCTGCTCAGGTGTGCATAAGGGCAATCCTTCTGACAAACTCCAGACTCTTTTTTAGAGACTCATAGCCATATAAACTCATTTGTCCTTTCCATTTCCCCCTTACTTTAGGTCAAACAGCATTTTTAACTCCTGCTATTATATGTAGACAGAGATATTCTGCTGGTCTGCATTGAACCTTTAATTCAAGGTCATTTTCTAGTTACATCATCAGCTGGTACTTCCTAGTGATCCCTCATTGCCAGGGAGGCTCATCCCCAGGTGTCACGTCCCACACTGGGGGGAAGGCAGTCCATTTACATGCTGAGTTTGACTTCAAGACTGGCCACATTTGAGTAACACAGAGGCTGTCAGGAGGGAACTCTTAGGCACAGTGCTGCTCTAGGCCTTGTTCTTATTTCAGGTGTATAGGCTCACAAGCATAGTCATTAGTATCAGGGGCTCACTGTTGAACCATCATTCCTTCCTGGTCCTTGCTGTTGCACCACTGCACTGGGACTGCCACTGCTCCCCTAGGGACCACAACAGAGCCCCCCAACCAGGAACCCAGCACCCCCCCAGCTGTTATTTTTAATTGTTTCCACTATGAGTATATCCACACATTTCTATGCACCCCAGACACATGCCCTGTATAACTCCCTGTCAACCATATGTCCCCTGTCAATAACATCCCATACCAGTATTCCTCTGCTGCCATTGTTGAACCACTCTAACACTGGCTTTTTAATTCATGCTATATTCCTCCCCATATTCAGTTGACTGTCTCATTATAGGTACTCTACTTACTGCTATAACCCTACACAACTTAAATGACTCTAATACCCATTCTCCCAGATCTCACACTGATGATCTGTTAACATTTATTACCAATACTACTTTATATATTTTCATTTCTTACTTATATTGCTTTCCCTGGCCCTAATATTTTCCTTCAAAGTGAATTTAGCCAGTAACAAGGAAATAGAATAAGAAGAACAAAGTGACAAAGAGAAGACATAACACTTATTCACTAACAACAACTAATTAACCCCCAAACATGACAAAGAAGCTAAGGAACTAATTAAGCCCATCAAGATAAAATGATGACCAGACAGCAACAAAAAGGTACAAAGCAAACCAATAATCAGGAAAACATGGTCCAATCCAATGAACAAACTAAAAACCAGGAAGAGGAGCAGAACATCAGACAAGTAATTAAAGCTCTCAAAACATATTTTAGAGGCAAACTTAATGAAGTAAAGGAAGAGATTAACAATATGAAGAAAACACTTGGAAAGAATACAGAAGAAATTGCAGTCATACACAAAAAGATGATATGATGGAGATGAACACCACAGTTCAAGAAATTGAAAATACACTCGCAGTAAAGAGTAGCAGATTAGAAGAGGCAGAGGAGAGAATTAGCGATGTGGAAGACAGTACATCTGAAATCAAACAGATAGTAGAACTGACTGATAAAAAGATAGAAAAAAGCCAGCTGGGACTTAGGGATCTGAATGACAATGCAAAATGTGCAATAATACGTATTATAGGCATCCCAGAAGGAGAAGAGAAGGGAAAGGGGACAGAAAGGGGACAAAAAGGGTGTTGGAGGAAATAATGGCTGAAAATATACCAAATCTACTGAGGGAGATGGATGTATACGTCCAGGAAGCACAATGCACCCCAAACACCAAAAATCCCAACAGTCCTACCCAAGACATACACATGTCAAATTATCCAATCTTCAAGGTGAAGAGAAAATTTTAAAAGCAGCAAGAGAAAAGAGAACCATAACATACAACAGAGGCTCCATAAGATTAAGTGCTGATTTCTCATCTGAAACCATGGAGGCAAGAAGGCAGTGGTATGATATAGTCAAGGTACTAAAAGAAAATAATTTCCAGCCAAGAATACTCTACCCAGCAAAGCTAGCATTCAGAAATGATGGAGAGTTCAAAATATTCACAGATAAACAGAAATTAAAAGAGTATGCATGCAGTAGAGTGATGCCCAGGGATGTCCTCACCAGATGCAATGGATGTGACATGATGATGGGGGAGAGTGTTACTGTGGGGGGAGTGGTGGGTTGGGGGTGGTGGGGGTGAATGGGGACATCATTTTTTTTAATGTAATATCTTTTAAAAAAATGAATAAATTGAGTAGAATTTGGGGAAAAAAAAGAGTATGCCAACAAGAACCCTGCCCTTCAAGAAATACTAAAGGGAGTTCTGTAGGAAGAAAGAAAAAAACAGGAAAGGTAGAGTTGGAGCAGAGTGTATGAGCAACAGATAACACAAAAACAGAAGGAAAAAAATAAACAAAATATGACAAACACAACTCCAAACAAAATAGGGCTACCAAAAATAATTCCTTGAAGTAATAACACTGAATGTCAATGGATTAAACTCACCTGTTAAAAGATTCAGACTGGAACATTGGATAAGGAAATATGACCCATCTAAATGCTGTCTACAAGAAACACAACTTAGACACAGGGATTGGAGGAGGTTGAAAGTGAAAAGCTGGAAAACAATCTTACAAACAAACAATAACTTAAAAAAAGGCAAGAGTAGCAATATTAATATGAGACAAAATAGACATTAAATACAAAACAGTTGTGAGAGACAAAGATGGATATTAAATATTAGTGAAAGGGATAATCTTTCAAGAAGAATAAACAATCATAAATATTTATGCTTCTAAAAAGGGTTCATCCAAATACGTGAGGCAAACACTGGAAAAACTAAGTGAAAGAATAGATGACTCTACAATTATAGTGGGGAACTTTAATACACCGCTATGAACTTTGGACAGAACATCTCAAAAAAAATCAATAAAGAAACAAAAACGTTGAATAGTATATTAGAGGAGCTGGACCTAATAGACATATACAGATCATTACACCTGAAAACAGCAGGGTATATATTTTTCTCCACTGCACATGGATCATTCTCCAAGATAGACCATATACTAGGCCACAAAGAAAGGCTCAATAAATTCTGAAAGATCAAAATCATACAAAATAATATCTCTGACCACAGTGGAATGAAGCTGGAATTCTGCAAGGGCCAGAGGCCCAGATTTCACACCAAGATATGGAAATTAAACAACACACTCTTAGAAAAACAGTGGGTCAAAGAAGAAATATCAAAAGAAATTAATATCTACCTTGAAAATATTGAAAATGATAACACAGCATACCAAAATTTATGGGATGCAGCAAAAGCAGTACGGAGAGGGAAATTTATAGCCATAAATTCATATGTCAGAAAAAGAAAGAACAAAAATTGGAGAACTAATTGCACACTTGGAGGAATTAGTAAAAACAAAAACAACAACAAAGTAATCCCACAGGAAGACGAAAGAAAGAAATAACAAAGATCAGAGCAGAACTAAATGAAATAGAAAATAAGAAAGCACTTGAAAAGATAAACAAGACCAAGAGCTGGTTCTTTGAGAAGATCAATAAAATTGACAAACCCTTAGCTAGACTAACAAAGAAAAAAATAGAGAGGATGTAAATACACAAAATAAGAAATGAGAAAGGAGATATCACCACTGACACCACAGAAATAAAGACTATCATAAGAGGATACTTGGAAAAACTATATTCCAAGAAGAAGCACAATTTGGAAGAAATGGACAAATTCCTAGAAACACATAAGCAGCCTACATTAATGAATGAAGAAATTGATGATCTCAACAAACCAATCGCAAGTAAACAGATAGAATCAGTCATTAAAAACCTCCAAACTAAGAAGAGTCCTGGTCCAGATGGCTTCACAGGTGAATTCTGCAAAACATTCCGGAAAGAACTAACACTCACCATTACTTAAACTCTTCCAAAAAATTGAAACAGAAAGAGCATTACATAACTCATTCTATGATGCCAACATTACCCTAGTACCAAAGCCAAACAAAGACACCACAAGAAAGGAAAATTACAAACCAATTTCTCTAATGAACCTAGATGCAAAAATCCTCAACAAAATATTTCAACAACACATTAAACAAAGTATACACAATGACCAAGTGGGATTCACTCAAGGTATGCAAGGATGGTTCAACATAAGAAAATCAATCAATTTAATACACCATATAAAAGATTGAAGGAAAAAAATGACATGATTATATCTATAGATGAAGGAAAAAGGACTTGAAAAAACACAGCACCCTTTCTTGAAAAAAACACTGCAAAACATTGGAACGCAAGGAAATTTTCTGAACATGATAAAGAGTATATATGAAAAACCCACAGCCAACATCGTTTACAATGGTGAAATCCTAAAATCTTTCCCTCTAAGATCAGGAACAAGACAAAGATGCCCACTCTCACCCCTTCTACTTAACTTTGTCTTAGAAGTACTTGCTCGAGCACTGAGGGAAGAACCAGATATAAGGCATTCAAATTGGAAAGGAAGAAGTCAAAATTTCGTTATTTGCAGATGACATGAAGGTACACATAGAAAACACTGAGAAATCTACAAAAAAGCTTCTAGAACTCATAAATGAGTTTAGTAAAGTCGCATGTAATTAAGACCAATATGCAAAAATCAGTAGCATTTCTGTACACCAATATTGAACAAACTCAGGAGGAAATCAAGAAACAAATACCACTTACAATAGCAACCAAAAAAATCAAATACCTAGGAAAAAATTTAACTAAAGATGTAAAAAACTTATACACAGAGAACTACAAAACACTATTCAAGGAAATCAAAGAAGACTGAAATAATTGGAAGAATATTCCCTTGTCATGGATAGGAAGACTAAATATTATTAAGATGTCTATCCTACCAAAACTGATCTACACATTCAATGCAATCCCACATCATTCTTTAAAAAACTAGAAAAACTAGCTATGAAAGTTACTGAAAAGGAAAGAGATCTAGAATAGTCAAAGAAATATTGAAAAAGAAAGACAAAATTGGAGGAATCATACTACCTGATTTCAAAACATACTACAAATCTACGGTAGTGAAAAGAGCATGGTATTGGTGCCAAGAGAGACACACTGAGCAATGAAACCGAATTGAGAGTTCTAATATAGATCCTCATATATATAGTCATATAATATTCGATAAAGCCACCAAACCCTCTCAACGGGGAGAGATGGCCTATTCAACATATGGTGCCTGGAGAACTGGATATCCATATGTAAAATGATGAAAGAGAATTACCAACTCACACCTTATACAAAAATCAACTCAAGATGGATCAAAGACCTAAATATAAGAGCCAAGACCATAAAGACTTTGGAAACCAGTGTAGGGAAGCATCTACAGGAACTTGTAATGGGAAATGACTTTATGAACTTCACACCAAAAGCACGAGCAGCAAAAGAACAAATAGATAAATGGGACTTCCTCAAAATTCAAGCATTCTGCAACTCAAAGGAGTTTGTCAAGAAAATGAAAAGAGAGCCTACACAATGGGAGAAAATATTTGCCAACCATATATCTGATAGGAGACTTATAACATGCATATATAAAGAAGTCCTATATCTCAAAAATAAAAAGATAAAAAACCCATTGAAAAAATGGGAAAAAAATTTAAACAGACACTTCTCCAAAGAAGAAATACAAATGGCTAAAAAACACATGAAAAAATGCTCCAAATTTCTAGCTATCAGGGAAATGCAAATCAAAAGATACCATCTTACTCCCATAAGATTGTCAGCTATGAAAAAAACAGAAGACTACAAATGCTGGAGAGGATATGGAGGAATGGAAACATTCATCCACTGCTGGTGGGAATGCAGAAGGATCCAAACATCCTGGAGGACAGTTTGGCAGTTTCTCAAAAAAGTAGCTATAGATTTGCCTTATGACCCAGCAATTCCACTGCTGGGTATATACCCATCAGAACTGAAAACAAGGACACAAACCAATATATGCACACCAATGTTCATAGCAGCATTGTTGACTATTGCCAAAAGTTGGAATCAACCCAAATGCCCATCAACAGATGAATGGATAATTAAAATGTGGTATATACATGCAATGGAATACTACTCAGCTTTAAGAATGAATACACTACAAGCACATGTGATAACATGGATGAACCTTGAGAACCTTATGTTGAGTGAAGCAACCCAGGTATTGAAGAACAAATACCGCATCACCTCAATGATATGAAGTAAGTAAATCAAGCTCCTCCGAGAGCTAGAGACTGGATGATAGGCTTAAAGGAAATTGGCGGGTAGAGGAAGGATGTAAGCTGACACCTACAAGGGTGAAATCTGTGAAAAACTGGAGGTAAATATTTGTACAAGGAAGGGATAAAATGGGGGCATAGGGTTATCTTTGGGTGGGGTTTCTGGGCTTGAGGGGGGCTAGGGATGGGAGGATGGGTAAGATAGCCCAAGAAATTGGGGGGAGGATGGGGGAACATATGAACATAGGAGATTGCCAGGTATTTGGTTGAGAGTATAATGCTTAGAAAACTTTTTCAAAAATATGATAAGGAAGGTACTTGTCTAAGATGCTTAAAAGTGATAATCTGACGCAGGACAGGCTTCTAGGGAGAGTGTGAGTGCTCATTTTGCCATGGTGGGATGTATCATTGGACAGAGACCCATGTAATGAGAGTGAGGGCATGCCCACATCCTGGGGAGGACTGGTGTTTTCAAATAGAGTGAATCATGTCTCTCAAGAGAAATAGTGGCTCCGAATACATTGGGGCAGTTGAGCATGTCAAGCCCTCAGCATTGATGCAAGAATCTCTGAACATGGCCCTTCAAGCAATGAAGATTGACTGTCACTGTGGACCCTGAGGGGTGGGGGAAAAAGGGATTGAATAGATGCAACCAATGTAACTGTGTGGGCAATAGAAGTGTTCCACAAGATTACGCAAGGATGGATATAAGACATGTTAAATTACTCCAAAAATGTATAGGGGCTGATAGGCTAAAATGTAAATCATAAGGTAAAATGTAAGATGACTACAATTTAGAAAATTTTATAGTCTAAAATATAAACCACAATGTAAACACAAATGTTACCTTGGTTGAAAGCTATTGTCTCAATAGCTGTACATCAGTTTCAGTAAATACAGTATGAATATGTAAAAAGATTATTGCTGTGGAAGGGAAAAGCGTTTTATGTTGGATATGTGGGAGTACTGTATATTGTATATATGAATTACTGTGATCTAAAACTTTTGTGAAGATAAACTTAATAAATAGGAAAAAAGAAAAAGAAAAAGAAAAAGAAAGTACATAGACACTGAGGAAGAGAGGGAAGAAGTTGCCTTGCCAATTTTCATACCGGGCAACATTTACTGCAGTGATGGAAGGGAAAACATCAAAAACAAAGCTTTTGCATCTCTTAATTTTTGATACCCCAATTTACTTTTACCTTAATTTTTCTAAATTAATATGTGTTCTATAACCTTTAAACTCATCACTATATTCCATTTTACTATTAATGGAACCTGGCAATATATTTGGCTTCCTTTTTGCAGAAGTTTTGGATCACAGAGAGGTTCAAAAATGGTAGCGGAGGAATACTGGTGTGGGATGTTATTGAGAGGGGACTCATGATTGGCAGGGATTTCTCCAGGGCATATATCCAGGGTACATAAAAATGTTTGGATGTTTTCATAGTGGTTACCATTTAAAACAACAACTGAGGGAGTGCTGTGTTCCTAGCCTGGGGAGCTCTATCACAGTCCCTAAAGGAACAGCAACAATCCCCCAAGTGCAATGGCAAAGACCAAAAAAGAAGGAAGGTTCAACAATGAGCCCTTGATACTAATGACAATGCTTGTAAGCCTATGCACCTGAAATAAGAACAAGGACTAGAGATGCAGGGTGCCTAAGAGTTACCTCCTGAGAGCCTCTGTGTTGCTCAAATGTGGCCAGTCTCGAAGCCAAACTCAGCATGTAAATGTGTTGCCTTCCCTCCAGTGTGAGACAGGATGCCTGGGGATGAGCCTCCCTGGCACTGAGGGATTCCTACCAAGTACAAGGTGATGATGTAACTAGAAAATGACCTTGAATGAAAGGGTCAACTCGGACCAGCACAATATCTCAGTCTTCATATAATACTAGCAGTTAAAAATACTTTTTGGCCTGAATAAAAGGGGGAAATGGAAAGGACAAAAGAGTTTATATGGCTATGAGTCTCCAAAAAGAGCTGGGAGGTTATCAGAGGGGTCAACCTTATGCACACCTCAGCAGAGTCCCAGAGATAGATAAAGTCGATACAATCTCAGGTATTGGTTTTCTCAGGGCTACAGAGACCCACAGGTTCTATGGTCATGGCAGATGGAGTTCAGTGCCATGTCAGTTGGTCCTCCTTTGGACTTTGTGTTTCTGTGTGATGGAGCTGGACTCAGATGTGACCTTTGTCCACAAGCCTCTCCTGTTACTTTTACAGGATCTAGAGTCAGCGCTGGGGTTTAGTGTATACCCAGGGGACCTGAATCTCTGGTTTGTCCATATGATAGCCAGGCCCTGAGCCTCAACAGACTTGCAACTCCTACACTCTGGTTTATTGGACTTACCCCACGCACCTAATATGGAGGTGAAGAAGGTCAACCACCACACCAGGGAGCCAAGAGTTTCTACAACTGAAAGCAGGAGAATTGCATCCAGCATCCATGTGGAATCTAAGCCCCCTCTTGATATAGATGTGGAGTGGACACAACCATTGTAAGGTCCACAGGATGGAGGAAGAGTGTATGGATTAGAATGGACTTACTGATATTCTAGTCATGAAATATTGTGATTAGTAATCGAAGAAAATGTGGCATTGGTGTGGAGAAATTGGCCATGGTGGCTGCTGGGGATAGAGAGTGGGAGGAAGAGATGTTGACATGGGGGCATTTTTGAGGGTTGGAGTTGTCCTGAGTGGTGCTGTAGGGACGGTTACCAGACATTGTATGTCCTCCCATGGCCCACTGAGTGGACCGTGGGAGAGTGTGGGCTATGATGTGGACCTTTGACCATGAGGTGCAGCGATGCTCAGAGATGTATTCACCAAATGCAATGAATGTTTCATGATGATGGAGGAGAATGTTGCTATGGGGGGAGTAGTGGGGTGACGGGGGTTGGGAGGTGTATGGTGACCTCATATTTTTTTAATGTAATATTAAAAAATGAATAAAGACAAAAAAAATCAATAAAAAAAACATCAAAAATAAATAAGTATTGCCTCAATATAAAGTATATCCAGTTTCTCAAGCAAGTAAAAATGTAAAAGTGTCAATGTTTTTGGTAATAATGATTTTCTGAATCCAGACATAAAAATGAGTCATTTGTTCCTTTCTGTAGGAAATTTAGGTTTTTATATGTAATCCTATCATACTATCTTGGACTCTAGTTCATAGACATTAGATATGATTAGAATATCTAAATTTATGCTAATTTCACCTGAAATTAGTATTCCATGACATAATCAAACTATATTGTTGTTACTCATAATAAATATTATGAACATATGCAAAATAAGATGAGTCAGTTTATTCTACAATTTCTCTATGATAAATATTCAAATTTGTAGAAAAATGCAATCATCACCTTTATTGGTAATATTTATATTTGGTTCTGTAAGCAAAGTTGGCAAAAATTCTAAGAATTTTAATATATAGTATAAAAATTCCAAGAATATGATTCTTACCACTAATGAAAATTATGCATTTTTTAAAGTCTAAAAACCAGTACATGTAGAAGTGGAAGGGAAAGAGGAAAACATTGACAGCAGATTATTTCAATCTTCTTCCCAGATATCTGTAACATCACATGTGCCGCTGTTTTCGGTATAGCTGGTGAAACAAAAATTCTGATTTTTCTTCACTGGTTTGAAATAAGCACAGTAAAGATTGTATGAGTGAACTACAAATTTCAGTTTTCTTCTTGTGGAGTGAGAAACTCAGTTCTCTTCTTGTCTGATTCCACATTTGGTTCCAGATTTTCTATTTTAATTCTTCCTAATAATATGTTCGCTTTCCAATGGATTTTACCAGAAGGTAAACTCTCCATAACCTTGATGTCACATTCATTCGGTTCCCCAGGGGGGCTATGGCATGAGTGTTTGCCAGAATTGTTAGGTGCTCTTGTGAACTGTTTATTGTTTTCACATCAGAATCATGACCAAATGTTGAATTCAGGTCCTCTTCCCTCAGACCCGTGGCTGCAAAAAGCACAGCACCTGAACTCTGTTTCAGTTGAGATGCACTATCATTCTCACTGAAATTGGAAAATTGTATGGATGCCTGTAGCCCACTGGACAGTGATCTGTCCTTAGTTCTCCTATGTCACTCTCATTTATAATGAAATTACGTTCAGAAACATAAAGACTGCATCCTTGTTTCTTTTTCTGTAAAGGTAGATGAGTAAGATTCTCTTTTATGTCATTTTTAGCTGGATTTAACACAGAATATTTGTTAGTCTTTTCCTCATCAAGTCCTCTCTTGAAGGGTGGGCGATGGGTTCTAAAATATACATAAGTTTTTGTCCAGGTTCCTGGGTTTATTTATACAGGAAATTCTGCTTGATCTTCTGCACAACTTTATTTTCCCTTCAGGCCTTCTGAGAGATAAGTTGCAGTTCTAGGTGTTCTCTTGTAGTAACAGGAGAAAGGGATCCAACGCTGTATTTCATTCTTTTCTTTTTAGGCATGTCCCTTTCACATTCCACAAAATCAGAACCTTACATACAATATTATCAACAACTCCATACTGGTTACTCTGTGTCAAGTTTCTGTGTTCCTCACTTAGAAGGTGAGTTTCAAATCTCCCTATTTCTGCAAACAACATTCACAAGATTCTTTTCTTTCCTTCTCTTTCAAAAGCAGCTGAATTGGGGTTCCATCATTTTTATCACCATCTGTTTGGACTCTTTTTTTTGTTTTGTTTTGTTTTGTTTTAAATTAATTTTTTTTTATTGACTTTGTAATAATGTTACATTAAAAATATATATGTGAGGTCCCATTCATCCCCACCCCCCCCCACCCCCCCTCTCCCCCCCCAACAACACTCGTTTCCATCATCATGACACATCCATTGGATTTGGTAAGTACATCTTTGGGCACCTCTGCACCTTATAGACAATGGTCCACATCATGGCCCCCACTCTCCTCCATTCCATCCAGTGGGCCCTATGAGGATTTACAATGTCCGGTGATTACCTCTGAGGCACCATCCAGGGCAGCTCCATGTCCCAAAGACGCCTCCACCTCTCATCTCCTCCTGCCCTTCCCCATACCCATCGTCCACCATGTCCACTTTTCCCAATTCCATGCCACCTCTTCTATGTGGACATTGGATTGGTTGTGTCCATTGCACCTCTATGTCAAGAGGAGGCTCAGATTCCACATGGATGCTGGATGCAGTCCTCCCATTTTCAGTTGTAATCACTCTAGGCTCCATGGTGTGGTGATTGTCCTTCTTCAACTCCATCTTAGCTGAGTGTGGTAAGTCCAATAAATCAGATTGTAGGTGCTGGAGTCTGTTGAGGCTCAGGACCTGGCTATCACATTGTCGGTCCAGAGATTCAAATCCCCTAAATATATCTTAAACCCCAACGTTAACTGCACCTCCGGCACATTAGCATGAAAGACTTATGAAGGGAGATCCCATCTGAGTCCAGATTCATCACACATAAACACCATTTCCAAAGAGGGGCCATCTGCCCTGATAGTTAACCCCATCGGCCATGACCATAACTCTCATGGGTCTCTTTAGCCTTCAAAGGAACCATTATCTGGGGGTTGTATCTGCTTTATCTGTCTCTCTGACTCTGCTCAGTTGTGCATGAGGGCAATCCTTCTGCCAGCCTCCAGACTCTTTTTTAGAAACTCGTAGCCATATAAACTCATTTCTCCTTTCCATTTCCCCCTTACTTTAGGTCAAACAGCATTTTAAAGTCATGGTATTTTATGTAGACATGGATATTCTGCTGATCCGCATTGAACCTTCCGTATAAGGTCCTTTTCCAGTTGCATCATCAGTTGGTATTTGATAGTGGTCCCTCGTTGCCAGGGAGGCTCATCCCCGGGTGTCATGTCCCACGCTGGAGGGAAGGCATTGCATTTACATGCTGAGTTTGGCTTCAAGACTGGCCACATTTGAGTAACATGAAGGCTGACAGGAGGAAATTCCCAGGCACAATGTTGCTCTAGGCCTTGTTCTTATTTTAGGTTTATCAGCTCACAAGCATAGTCATTAGCATCAGGGGCTCACCGTTGAACCCTCACTCCCTCCCGGTCCCCGCCGCTGTAGCTGGGAGACTGTCGCTGCTCCCCTAGGGACCACGACAGAGCACCACTGGCCAGGAACCCAGTACCCCCCCTGCTGTGGTTTCCAATTGTTGCCACCATGAGTATATCCAATCATTACCATGCACCCTGGACATATGTTCTGTATAGCTCCCTGTCAGCCATATATCACCTGTCATTGGTATCCCATACCAGTATTCCTCCTTTGCCATTGTTGAAACACTCTGTGATCCAGAACTCCCCGAAATTTGAGGCCCAATATAATGTCATGGTCCCTTACTAGGGAATGGCATATAGCGATGGGTTTAAAGGATAGATAAAGAACTTGGATAAAGTTAAATAAAGAACTTAGATAAAGAATGTTGACTTGAAAAAATTTCCACATCCTATCCTTTTTTTTCCCCCCCCCCCTAATTATTCAGCATTTCTTCATAGGAGTCCTAGACCACAGCAATGCATATATACAATATACAGCACTCCCATACATCCATCACAAAACCTTTTCCCTTCCACAGCGATACTCTTACACCCTATTCACATCATATTTACTTAAAGTGATGTACAGAGTCTGAGATATTAGCTTTCTAACAAGGTAATATCTGTGCTTACATTATGGTGCATACTTTAGGATACACAGTTCTTTACATTTTTAGTTATCCTATGTTTTACATTATGGTTTACATTATCAGTCTATCATCTCCTATATGTTATGGTGTAATATTACATGTTTTATATCCATCCTTGTGTACTCTCAAGAAACTCCTCTCTTGCCCCCCATTTACTTTGGTTCCACACATTTAGCGTCCATTTTCCCTTCCACCTTGGTGCCCACAGTGACAGCCAACCTCCGTTTCCTGAGGAGCCACTTCCAGAGATAGATGGAATAGTGTTCAGGGCCTAACCTGCTCAACTGCCCCAATGCCCTGGGAGCCACCCTTTCTCTCGAGGGATAGAGTTCCCTCTATTTGGTGGCATCAGTCCTCCCCAGGATGTGGGTCCCCCCCCACTCTCACTACTTGGGATTCTACCCCATGGTGTCACCCACTCTGGCAGAATGAGCATTTAGACATTCCCCAGGAGCCCGTCCTGCTTCAGACCCTCCCCTCCGAGCATTCTAAACAGGTAACCCTCTTTATTATATTTTGTTATGATTTTCTCGGCATTTTACTCTCCACCACCTCCTGTCCCTCTCCTGTGTTAGTATGCTACCCCTCCCTCCCCCCACTTTTGGGCACCGTTACCCAACCGTCCCTCCCCAGCCACCCTCAAACCCGTAAAGCCCCAACAAAAGGTAACCCCTTGCCCCCATTTTATCTCTTCTTTGTGTTCATACTTACCACCCTCTCGTCTTAAATTCCACCCCTGCAGACATCGGCTCATATCCTTCCTCCACCCTCCGATTTCCTGTAAGCCTATCGTTCAGTCTCTTGCTATCTAGGGCAGCTTGGTTATTTCATATCATTGAGGTCATGTAGTATTTGTCCTTCAATGTCTGGGTTGCTTCACTCAACATAAGGTTCTCAAGATTCATCCATGTTATCACATGTGTTTGTAGTGTGTTTGTTCTTACAGTCGAGTAGTATTCCATTGTGTGTATATACCACATTTTATTGATCCACTCATCTGTTGATGGGCATTTGGGTTGATTCCAACTTTTGGCAATAGTGAACAATGCTGCTATGAACATTGGTGTACATATATCGGTTTGTGTCCTTGTTTTCAGTTCTGCTGGGTATATACCCAGTAGTGGTATTGCTGGGTCATATGGCAAATCTATGGCTAGTTTTTTGAGAAACCGCCATACTGTCCTCCAGAATGGTTGGATCCTTCTGCATTCCCACCAGCAGTGGATGAGTGTTCCCCTTCCTTCACATCCTCTCCAGCACTTGTATTCTTCTGTTTTTTTCATAGCTGCCAATCTTATGGGTGTAAGATGGTATCTCATTGTAGTTTTGATTTGCATTTCCCTGGTAGCTAGAGATTTGGAACATTTTTTCATGTGCTTTCTTGCCATTTGTATTTCTTCTTCGGAGAAGTGTCTGTTTAAGTCTTTTTCCCATTTTTTAAATGGGTTGTTTATCTTTTTATTTTCAAGATATAGGAGTTCTTTATATATGCAAGTTATAAGTTTCTTATCAGATATATGATTGCCAAATATTTTCTCCCACTGTGTGGGCTCCCTTTTTACTTTCTTGACAAACTCCTTTGAGGTGCAGAAGGCTTTAATTTTGAGGAAGTCCCATTTATCTATTAGTTCTTTTGCTGCTCGTGCTTTTGGTGAGATATTCATAAATCCATTTCCTATTACTAGGTCCTGTAGATGTTTCCCTACACTGCTTTCTAAGGTTTTTATGGTCTTGGCTCTTATATTTAGGTCTTTGATCCATCTTGAGTTGATCTTTGTATAAGGTGTGAGATGGTAATCCTCTTTCATTCTTCTACATATGGCTATCCAGTTCTCCAGACACCATTTGTTGAATAGGCCACTCTCTCCCAAATGAGAGGGTTTGGTGGGTTTATCGAATATTATGTGGCTGTATATGTGAGGTTCTATATCAGAGCTTTCAATTCGATTCCATTGGTCTATGTGTCTCTCTTTATGCCAATACCATGCTGTTTTCACCACCATAGCTTTATAGTATGTTTTGAAGTCAGGTAGTGTGATTCCTCCAATTTCGTTTTTCTTTTTCAGTATGTCTTTGGCTATTCGGGGTCTCTTTCCTTTCCAAATAAATTTTATAGTTAGTTTTTCTAGTTCCTTAAAGAATGCTGCGTTGATTTTTATTGGGATTGCATTGAATGTGTAGATCAGTTTTGGTAGGATAGACATCTTAATAATGTTCAGTCTTCCTATCCATGAACAAGGAATATTCTTCCATTTATTTAGGTCTTCTTTGATTTCCTTGAACAATCTTGTATAATTCTCGTTGTATAAGTTCTTTACCTCTTTAGTTAAATTTATTCCTAAGTATTTGATTTTTTATTTACTATTGTGAATGGTATTTGTTTCTTGATTTCCTCCTGATCTTGCTCATTATTGGTGTACAGAAATGCTACTGATTTTTGTGCATTGATCTTATAACCTGCGACTTTACTAAACTCATTTATGAGTTCTAGAATCTTCGTTGTAGATCTCTCAGGGTTTTCTATGTATAGGATCATGTCATCTGCAAATAATGAAATTTTGACTTCTTCCTTTCCAATTTGAATGCCTTTTATTTCTGGTTCTTGCCTCAGTGCTCGTGCAAGTACTTCTAAGACAATGTTAAATAGGAGCAGAGACAGTGGGCATCCTTGTCTTGTTCCTGAGTTTAGAGGGAAGGAGTCTAGGATTTCTCCATTGTAAACAATATTGGCTTTAGGTTTTTCATATATACTCTTTATCATGTTCAAAAAATTCCCTTGTATTCCAGTCTTTTGGAGTGTTTTTATCAAGAAAGGGTGCTGTATTTTGTCAAATGCTTTTTCTGCATCAATAGATATAATCATGTGATTTTTTTCCTTCAATCTGTTTATATGGTGTATTACGTTGATTGATTTTCTTATGTTGAACCATCCTTGCATACCTGGGATGAATCCCACTTGGTCGTGGTGTATAATACGTTTAATGTGTTGTTGAATACGATTAGCAAGTATTTTGTTGAGTATTTTTGCGTCTAGGTTCATTAGAGAAATTGGTCTGTAATTTTCCTTTCTTGTGATGTCTTTGTTTGGCTTTGGTACTAGGGTAATGTTGGCATCATAGAAGGAGTTGGGTAATGTTCTTTCCGTTTCGATGTTTTGGAATAGTTTCAGCAGGATTGGTGTCAGTTCTTTCCGGAATGTTTTGTAGAATTCACCTGTGAAACCATCTGGCCCTGGGCTCTTCTTAGTTGGGAGATTTTTGATAACTGATTCTATCTCTCTGCTTGTGATTGGTTTGTTAAGATCATCAATTTCTTCTTTCGTCAATATGGGCTGCTTATGTGTTTCTAGGAATTTGTCCATTTCCTCTAGATTGTCATTTTTGTTGGAATATAGTTTTTCAAAATATCCTCTTATGATAGTCTTTATTTCTGTGGGGTCAGTGGTGATATCGCCTTTCTCATTTCTTATTTTGTGTATTTGCATCTTCTCTCTTTTTTTCTTTGTTAGTGTTGCTAAAGGTTTGTCAATTTTGTTAATCTTCTCAAAAAACCAGCTCTTGGTTTTGTTTATCTGTTCAAGTGCTTTCTTATTTTCTATTTCATTTAGTTGTGCTCTTATCTTTGTTATTTCCTTCCTTCTTCTTCCTGTTGGGTTACTTTGTTGTTGTTTTTCTAGTTCCTTCAAATGTGCAGTTAGTTCTTCAATTTTTGCTCTTTCTTCTTTTTTGATATATGAATTTTTGGCTATAAACTTCCCTCTCAGTACTGCTTTTGCTGCATCCCATAAATTTTGGTATGTTGTGTTGTCATTATCATTTGTTTCAAGGTAGTCATTGATTTCTTTTGAGATTTCCTCTTTGACCCACTGTTTTTCTAAGAGTGTGCTGTTTAATTTCCAAATCGTGGGGTGAAATCTGGGCTTCTGTCCCTTGCAAATCTCCAGCTTGACTCCACTGTGGTCAGAGATAATGTTTTGTATGATTTCAATCTTTCTGAATTCGTTCAGCCTTTCTTTGTGGCCTAGCATATGATCTATCTTGGAGAATGATCCATGTGCGCTTGAGAAAAATGTATATCCTGCTGTGTTTGGGTGTAGTGATCTATATATGTCTATTAGATCGAGCTCCTCTAATATACTATTCAGATGTTTTGTTTCTTTGGTGATTCTCTTTTGAGATGTTCTGTCCAGATTTGATAGTGGTGTATTGAAATCCCCCACTATAATTGTAGATGTATCTATTCTTTCACTTAGTTTTTCCAGCGTTTGCCTGACGTATTTAGAGGCACCCTTGTTAGGGGCATAGATATTTATGATTGTTCGATCTTCTTGACAGATTTTCCCTTTCACTAAAATGTAGTATCCTTCTTTGTCTCTCACAATTGTTTCACATTTAAAGTCTATTTTGTCTGATATTAATATAGCTACTCCTGCCTTTTTTTGGTTATTGTTAGCTTGTATGATTGTTTTCCAGCCATTCACTTTCAGTCTCCATGCGTCTCTGGGTCTAAGATGTGTCTCTTGTAGACAGCATATGGATGGGTCATATTTCCTTATCCAATGTCCCAGTCTGAATCTTTTGATAGGTGAGTTTAATCCGTTGACATTCAGTGTTATTACTATCAAGGAATTATTTGTGTTAGCCATATTTTGATTGGATTTGTGTTTGTCATATTTTGTTTGTATATATTTTTTTGTCTTTTTTTTTGTTGTTGTTGGTCTTATACTCTCCTCCAATTTTGCCTTTCCTGTTTTTTCCTTTCTTCCTGCAGAACTCCCTTTAGAATTTCTTGAAGGGGAGGTTTCTTGTTGGTATACTCTTTCAGTTTCTGTTTGTCTGTGAATATTTTGAACTCTCCATCATGTTTGAATGCTAGTTTAGCTGGATAGAGTATTCTTGGTTGGAAGTTCTTTTCCTTTAGTACCTTGACTATATCATACCACTGTCTTCTTGCCTCCATGGTTTCAGAAGAGAAATCAGCACTTAATCTAATTGAGCTTCCCTTGTATGTGATGGTTTTCTTTTCTCTTGCTGCTTTTAGGATTTTCTCTTTGTCTTGAGCCTTGGATAATTTGATAAGTATATGTCTTGGGGTGGGCCTGTTGGGGTTTATGACTTGTGGAGTGCGCTGTGCTTCTTGGATATGGACATCTGTCTCTTTCAGTAGATTTGGGAAGTTTTCAGCCATTATTTCCTGCAACACTCCTTCTGACCCCTTTCCCTTCTCTTCACCTTCTGGAATGCCTATAATACGTATGTTTGAGCGTTTTGCATTGTCATTCAGGTCCCTAAATCCTAATTGGATTTTTTCTATCTTCTTATTGACCCCTTCTACTATCTGTTTGATTTCTGATGTACTGTCTTCCACATCACTAATTCTCTGCTCTGTCTCTTCTAGCCTGCTGATATTTGCTGCAAGTGTATTTTTGATTTCTTGAACTGTGGTGTTCATTCCCATCATATCTGTTATGTTTTTGCGTATGTCTGCAGTTTCCCCTCCAAGTGATGTCTTCATGTTGTTAACCTCTTTCATTACTGCATCAAATTTGTCGGTGATAAATGTTCTGAGTTCTTTCATTGCTTGTGCCAAGTTTTGCTCCCCTTCGTGATTATTGGTTTGTTGATTGGATTCAGTCATGTTTTCCTGATTATTGGTTTGGTTTGTAGATTTTTGTTGCTTTCTGGTCATCTCTTTATTTTGTCGAATTTAATCAGTTCCTTAGCTTCTTTGTCTACTTTTGGAGGTTAATTAGTTGTTATTTTTGCATAGGTGTTATATCTTCTCTTTGTCACTTTTTTCTTCTTATTCAAGTTACTTGTTGTTGGTTAAGTTCACTTTAGAAGAAAGTGTTAGTGTTGGGGAAAGGCAATTGTGTCAGCAAGGGAAAAGTGTAAAGTAGTATTAGTAATGTATGTTAACAAAGCAAGAATATGAGATCTGGGAGGATGGAGGTTAGATTCATGTAGATTGTATAGAGTTATAGCTGTAGGTAGAGTACCTTTTATGAAGTAGATGACTGAATATAGGCAGAATATGGTATGAACTACAAAGCTATTGTTTTCATGAGAGAGGGAAAAAGAAAAGAAAGGTAATAGTTTCAAGAGTGGATAACAGACAGAAAACAGGACAAAGGTATTAGAAATTAAGAGTTAGACAGTTTGTGGGTCAAAGAATGGGAGGTGGGGGGTGGAATATAGGAGAGACAGTAGATGATAGTGGATATGAAGATGCAGGGGAAGGGGGATAGTGTAGGTAGCCTAAATCAGTTCACACAGAAATGAGGTAGTGGAGGATGGGAAAACCCAGTAAATATGAGGTGTTCCCTGTAGCACCTATTGTGTACTTGAATTAAAATAAAATAAGTGGAAAATGAGGGACAAGAGGGAAAGAGAAAACCGGAAAAAAAAAACACTAATTATAATAAAGAAAAAAAAGAAAGACAAGAAGAAAGGAAGAAAGAAAAAGAGGATAGGCACACGGTGGGGAACAGATAGGGCGAAGAGAGATTCAGGTATGCACGTGTCACAATTACAACACTATCTAAAACAACAAGCAAAGAAACCCCTAAATAACTGTATATATATATATAAAAAAAAAAGGACTTTGGGGGGCACGCTAGGAGAAAAGACTAGAGGATAATGCAATATTAGCAATCAGGGCGTCAAAAAGAGTAGAAAATAAGATAAAGTGAAAATAAAAACAAAACAATATGAACCAATAAAGATAAAACGCCAACGTTAAGGTCCAGAGCACTCAAGGACCCCAGGTAGACCCCAGGGCATGATGGATTCGGGGGTGGAAAGTCTGAGACACTGAAGACTCAAGAGGTGTGAGTCTGGGGTGTGGACCGCCAGAGTCCAGGTGACCCAGAGCTGGCAACCTCAAATCTGGTCCACAGAAAGCTTAGGAGCCCTGCAGTGCAACACAGCCCTCAGGGATCCCCGTAGCTGGGTGCCAGCCCCGTGGGGGAAGCCAGATCGGCGAATTCTATATTGAATGTCTGATCTCTGAAATTCACCTAACTCCTCAGGGTATCAGCCTTTGGACAGCTCCCTCCCTGTGCTCACACGCAACGGCCACTTGAGGGCGCCTCTACACCACGGCCAGTTCAATGACCCAGAACCCAAGCCCCGCCGGGTGGGGTGGGCTTCAGCTGGAAACGCCGAAAACAGACTCTAAGATCCGAAATCCCAAACTTCGCAAAATATTCCCCAATCTGCTTCCAGACGTGTCCTCCTCCCTCACTGCACCCTACAACAGTCTCCCAATTGTGTCCCCTTATTGTCCAAAATCCAATTCCGTTGCAGATCGGCAGCCGGACCTGTGGGGATGGGGCTCCAGGCGGAAGCCCCCCTGTCCGGAGGCTAAAATGTCCCCCGCTTCACAGGGAAACACCGTCTGTCTCCGCAAATCAATCTGCAAAGGAGTCTTGTCCCAACAATCCCTCACCAGCCAGCCCAGTATCCGCGAATTTTTCAGCACCACAAAGCCTCTAGAATAAGGAAAAAAAAAACAAAAACCCTGGCCGCTGCGGCTCCGGAGCTGCCGGAGCGCCCGCTACCGCAGCTCTGCCCACCCAAGGAGGGAACTTCCCGCGCCCAGCTGGGACCTCCGTTTATATATTATAGACGTATCCTCTCTGTTACCTTCCCACCGAATTGACGTCCAGACACCTTCCAACCAGCAAAAATCCCCGAAACAGCGCGGTCCCAAAGAGCCTTCAACGCTGCCCAGCCGCCCCCTGCAGAGACACTACCAGGCAAGCTCACGCTGCCACCATCTTCTGTTTGGACTCTTGGTTTAACCTGAGTTTGCTTTTGGGTGATAGATGGTTTATCTCCATAAATGGACTGTGGGGCTTTGGTTTGTATCTTGGACCTTTACTAAAAGCTTTTTCAGTCTTCCCTGTTCTTGTTTTCTGGGTAACAGATCCGCCCACATCTCTTACAGAAGTGCTTCATTTCCTGAAGATACAGCTCCCTACTCTTTTGTTCAGTGTTGTATCTAATGTCATCAATATGAAGAAATTTTACTCCCCAGGATAAGAATTTGATAATATACTATTTGAAGGTATGAAATCATGGTCCTTGATAGCTTTTTCAATTAAGAATTTTCTTCTGCTTAAAGACAGTGAGTCTGGAGACTTAAAAGAACATCCATCATGGGTGGGATGAAGTGAAGTGGTTTCTGCAGCATACACACATTCTGGATTTGGTATAGGAGAAATTCTACCCAAGGTTTGTCAAAACTTACCTTCCTTTTTATTTAAAATAAGATAATTCATAACTTTGCTTAGAAATTCTTCAACTTGCCCTCTAAGACCCTTAATGTCCTATGGCAGTTTTTCAGATAACTAAAATACTTTTTCCCAAAGTGGCTTATATTTGGATTTTTCTGATTTCTTGTTACCAGTATTTAGAGATTCAAAGATGGTCTGCTTTGTTTCTTTGTTTGTTTATTTATTTTTTACTTGGATTCAACCCTGGAAATGTCCTTTGCTAGGAATCCTCATAGCCCCAGAGTTCATGGTAGCCACCCAGCACCTACATATCGGTTTTGGAAATTGTTGCGCTAGGTGGCTGCAGAATGACAGCTCTTAGGGGACTGCTGACAGGCCAGCTGCCTCGCCCATTCCTCATGTCCCCACAGCCTGTGTCGTTTTAATTTGAGAAACACCTCTGAGGAAAAGGCTGTTCATCCTTTTTGAATTGGTCTAATCAGGTCAAATAAAGACAGCCTTGAGAGTGGGTGTTCGGGAGAACTACCAGGAAGTTCAAATAATGATGCTTCGCTATGTTTGAGGCTTTGATGTCCCTTCAGCCCTGTTCTGCCCCTCTGGTAGATGCACAGCTTCTGGTTTCCACTGTGATTGTGGGCTGCTCATTTTCAAGGGTACCATGGAGATGGAGATAGTGGAATGGGATTAGGGTAAATTAAGATGCCACAATGCTGGCTGGCTCTTCTTACTGAGATTCAGCTATTTTTCCTGAATAAACACTCTGAAATGGTGCAAGCCTTTGGTCAATTTCCAGGGTTCTGAAAAGGTAGCTTCTGACATTTTTCGTTTTTGTTTTGTTTTGTTTTGTTTTGTTTTGGTGTGTGAGTGCCTGTTTCCTTGCTGCTTTTAGGGAAAAGAGAATTTGCAGAGGTCTTTACTCTGCTATTTTCACTGAAAGCTTCTCAGAGTGGTTTTTAAAATGCAAAACAGTTGTCACTCTTTAAAAGTCCTAAGAATGTTTTGATTAATCTGGCCACCTGAAAGAATGTTTTGTATCCAGGGGCATCTAATATTAGTTAAGTAGGAATTGGAATTGTTAGGGGAGGGGGAAGACACGCCAATGAGAAGTCCAGGTGAACGGTGGAAATATGGTGCCCAAGCTGGGCTGTGGATGGGTGCCCAGGCAGGAAGAGAGTCAGGCAGCATGATGGTCCTGGGTGCATGCGTGCCTCTGCTTCTCCACCTGCATCCTGGGGGCCTCAGCTGAGGGGGGCTTTCAGTACTGACCTAATTCCTACTCAGAAAGGACATGACCTAAGCAAAATCAGGTCCTGACTGCAGGTTTCCTGCTTGGAAGTTCCTTGTTCACTTGAGGTCACTGTCTAGGGAGATGTTCACATAATCGTTGAGCTGCTTCTTCAAATTCAGTGACTCATCTTAGGCTCAATGGTCTTCTCCTTCTGCCAGAGTGGAGGATGCTTCCTCCATTAAATATTCACCAGAAGATGCATGGTAGTTTCCCACAATAAACCTTATTGCTGTTCTGAACCCGACGACAGTCCTCCTTCCACGATGCCTTATTAGTTGGGAGAACATTAGGTGAAGATAGTGGAAGGTCTGGAAGCAGTGACAGATGTTCAGCAGGGTAGGGAATGGGTACTTCATCCCTGTTTTGTTCCCCTTTGGGATTAGACATCTTATCTACATTTATAATCTCAGCTTCCTCACTTCCTTTCCTTTTCTCCTTAAAATTAGGGTTCTTCCTCCAAAAAAGTGACTTTTATCCAGGGCATTGATAATCTCTTTATTTAAAACTCCTTTTCTCTAGGCCTATCTTTCTCAAGCTTTTCAGAACTGACCACTCAGAACCAGTCTGTCCTTCCTCCGATACTTTTTCCATGCCATCTTTATCATCCCCTTGCTTAGGGAACAAGCCAGTAAAGGCTGGATTCAAGGAAGCAAAAGAGCAGTGGTCGGTGACATGTATTCAGCATCTTACAGGACGTCTCCTTTGGGGTCTCCCAGGCACCTCCACACAGAGTGGCCACAGCTAAAGGTGTCATCTTCCTGTTAGAATCCACTCTTCCTTCCACATTCCCAATTACCCTGGGGCTCCCCAACCTGCGACATGCATGGGAGCCACCCACACCCACATATTCCAGTCCTGCCCCCTGACCACCCCTCAAATCTGCTCTTTCCTTGTATGGTACGTGGCATCTTCATCTTTGTCTAGATCATGGCATCTACCCCTGAACCCCATGTCCATCCTTCCAAGGGTAAAACAGAAATCATTCTGTAATCCACACACATAGGAAGAGTTTGTCCTGCTTAAGACCTTAAAGATCTTCAATGTAATCCTATGGCCATAACCTCCCAGTCCAAGGTTCTTCTAAATTTATTAGTCCCAATGTAATGATGACACATGGCAAGTCTCCCAGTGCCAAGAAAAGTGAGTTTATTTGATGAGGAACATGAAATGGAGCACATGATTAGTTGGCAAGGAGGGGGAACAGATCTCATGAAGAAAAGGCCTCATTGGTCCCAACATTGTGGCCATGTTAATCTCAGGACACGAGTTACCTGTGGGCAGTGGGAAACAGGACAGGAAGTTGGATGAGCAGCTGAAAATGGTCCTATTGGGAGACACCTCAGTCAGAACGGAAAATTAAGGTCACTGACACGTATTGATTTTGGCCTACAGACAGAGGGAAGAAGACTGAGACCCTGGCACTAGGGTAGGCTGTGTGTGCCCATGTGTCCATGTGAAATGGAGTGTAGTGAGTCTGCATGTGTGTGAACACATGTGTGAGTGCGGGTGAGACAGTGTGTGCATCCATCTGTCTGAGTAACCAAGTGTTGGTCTGGGCATTTATGTGTTTTCCTCTGTGTGTATCCATGGCCACGTGTGTTTGCATCGCGGCTGTGTTGCTGTGCCACCTCCCTCTCTCTAATTAGCTGTCACTGTGCCATGTCCCCTACTGCCTCCTCCCCACAACTCCTGGGGATGTTGGGGTGGGGCAGAATCATCAGGTCCATTCATCAGAACTCACTAGCTTTGTTGAGGCTGGGACCCTGGATGGAAGGCTTAGATCTTGATGACAATTTGCGTTCCACTGAGCAGTATGTCTGCGGGGAAAAAAAAACAAACATTTCAGAGGGGTGGTCTTAGTACAAAGCAGTGCAGAGTACCCCATGTACCCACTAGGCCAGAAGCCAGGGGATGTACGTTCTGTAGATCCAAGTGAGCGCAGTCACCTCCCACAAACCAGCTCTGCTGTTCTCAGTGCAGGGGCCATTTCGGGGGAAAGGTTCTATACCTCAAAATGATCTGGATAGTTCAGGCTGAAAAACTAAAGTAGGGCAGATTTGTGGCCAGAGGAATGTGATTATCCTTTGGTTTGCAGGGACAAAGTTCCCTGGCGGAAGTGATTGTTCCTGCAGAGAGGTAGGTAGGGAGGGTTTGGGAGCTGGTACTTACTGACAATATTATGCACAAGGGTGACACCCAGTTTGCTGAGAATGCCATTTACCAGAGGGCACACCTGATTCAGAGACAAAGCAGAGAGGGATGTTAAGCACAGGCACCTGTAGGGAGACCCTAAGAGCAACAGCCTCCCAAAGAGGATTCTGTGGGGAAGATTTTCTATGACTTTTCTGTGGCTAGAAGTGTTTCATTCTAAGCATTCCCTCAGATCACATCTCCAGATTAGGCACAGAAGAAACTAAAGCCATGAGGGAGTTGCAAAGAGCCCGAAATCACACAACATATCCAGTATTCACTCTTTGATACCACATGTGTTTCTAAATACGGTGAACTTCTCTGGGAGGGGTGAATTTTTTTTTTCTTTTTTATGTTCATAGGGGCCACCCAAGCATAAGCTTGATGACTGTTTGTCTGTGGCCATATAGAGCTGGACAAGGAGCTTCTTGGGGCAGGTGCCAATTTTAGCTGCTGTGTGGACGAGTGCAGAACCTGGTCCAGAGCAGGAACCAATGAATGTATTTTGAAAGATGGAAAGAAGAAACCTGGACCAATTTGTTAATGAACAGATTGATGGATGGAATTTACTTATCAAACTGAAGGGCTCAGATTAGCTTTCCTCAGGGTCTCTTTCAACCTGAGAAGCCCTAAGATTCAAGGATTGGGAGACTTCCATTTGTGCCACTTACCGTGCCCTGTATCAGATCAGGAAGTACGTTATTCAAGATCCCAGTGATGGTGTCAATAAGATTTTGAACGACGGGAACAGATCTGAAAGACAAAAGCCATAGTATGATGTGGCTCCTGTAGAGGCCCGGGGTTGAGATGGAGAGGTCCTCAGAGGGGCCAATCTGCCCACTTCAATCTCAGCCCTAAACAACTGGAACTGGACCTTGTCCATCACACCCATGTGAGGGGAGAACACAAACAGGACCCTTCAAGGGGCAGTTAGTCCCTACACAGCCGTTCACACAGTAGATACATGTTGACCAAATGCATATTTCCATAGCACAGTAGATGTTCAATATAAGGCTTTGTAGAATCCCATACATGAATGAAAAGTGCTTAGCACATGGTTATCATGAAGATACAGCAAGACAACACATGTAAAGTATATGCTTTGTGTGATCACTAAATGTTAGCCATGATGAGGATGACTCTTGCATATTCTACATGATTCAGTCTCCCTGTGTGACAGGCACTATCATAACATGAAGCTGACAGGCAACTGTCATAACATGAAGCAAGCTAGTTAGTTTTCCATAGTCATTTTACCCCTTACTGAGACAAAGGTCATTTACAGCAATGATCTTGATGGATTCTATCGATAATTTGCTTCCATATTATAGAAAAGTAAGTTGAGACCCAGAGTTAGGGTCAGCATTGAAATTCACTCAGGAAGTCCTCTATATTTTCCCACTCCCCTCTTAGAATCGAGATTGACACCCAGATCTCTTATTGCCCAGGGCAGTATAAATTTGGTTGGCCTGACCTAAGAAGGAATAAATGACTATTACCCATCGATCTGCCCATCCATTCACCCCTTCATCTATATGCCCATCCTGCCTTCCATCCATATAAACATCTAATCATCCAGCCAGCCAACCATCCATCCAGCCAGCCCTTCCTCCATCCTCCCACCCATCCATCTTACCATTCTTCCATCATCCCATTCACCTATCCTCCCACTGTTTCATCTTTCCACCCATCCATCTATCATTCCACCCTGTTACCTCTGCATAGGAGAAGCCATCAATTCCAGCCTCACCCATTAAGCAGGGAGATTCTCAGACTTCCAGGGGATTGAGTGCAGTCACCAAGGACCAAGTGGCTCCCTCACTCATCTTGCACAACTAAGAGTTCTGCAGTGATGTTCAGCTTTACAGCCAGCTCCAATAGACTTCCCAACAGGGACCTGCAAAGGAGATGGTTCTGTTGGTATCTGGCCCCACCACACTCCAAGGAAGAAGGTATTTTCTCCTCAACAGAAATGCCAGGCTCAGCTCACTCCATTTTGCCCACAGCTGTCATCATCTTATTTCCCAGTAGGAGAAACCAATGCTCAAAGAGGTCAAGTGAGGCTCCCAACTAATTCAACATAACAATAAATTTGGAAGCTCAGGTCTGTAGATCCCAACTCCCTCTTTTTGGCTACCCATGACCGTAAGGTTGTCCCACGGTAAGGCATCCTCCCATCCCCCTTGGGGGACCACTCACGGCTTCACACTGAGATTCAGGCCCAGAGGAATGTTGACATAGAGATGGTGACCATCAGGACTCTGAACAAGGCCAAGTTCCAGCAGCTGGGCATCAGTGACCTTCAAACTGTCCAGAGAGAAACATAAGGTTTACCATCCCCCAAACCCATTAAGGACAGAAGCCACCTTTAACCCAGCATCTCCCAGAAGGAAAGTCTGAAGCAAAAGCTACATGGGTTCTGAATCACATGTCAGTCTTTCCCAACCTCCGTACTTGGGCAGATCCTGATACAGACATGGCCCTCTCCTCCTTACAAGTCTGTGAAGTATTTCAGGGACCTTATCTGGCTTATGTTTGTGTTTTGCATATCTAACTTATGAAGAAATCTTAAAAAGAAAGGAGCTACTCTATATTTGTT
This sequence comes from Dasypus novemcinctus, assembly GCF_030445035.2. Taxonomy (NCBI): domain Eukaryota; kingdom Metazoa; phylum Chordata; class Mammalia; order Cingulata; family Dasypodidae; genus Dasypus; species Dasypus novemcinctus. The sequence goes on along the minus strand of NC_080696.1, from coordinate 34,537,556 downwards.
GAATTAGTAGATTGATGAGAGTGTGAGTAGACTGATGTATGAGTGCATTGAAAAAAGAGTAAGTGGTGAAATGGAAGGAAGGATGGGTAAGTGGATGAGTGGACATGTAGGGGCAACAGGAGTAAAAACTTTAGTAGGTGTCACGCATCCTGCCATGACCTTCAGTGGTAGATAACAATGTTTATTATGGGTTTCAGGGGAGGGATGTTAGGGAGAATAAAGAAAGAATGGAACTGCATCCCTTCTCTGAGCCACTCACTGTTTAGGTGATTTTCATTTTCCAGTCCTCCCAACAGAATGTATCAAGCATTCTCATTATGGATTCCTCTTTAGAGAGCTCTCGGGCATCTCACGTGAACCACCACATGCCCATTCCATGGACATCATGTTGTTCTTAGTCATGCTGCCAAGATAGTCATGAAGGGCAACTTACACTTCATTGCTGACACTAAAGGTTACCTCTATTTTAAGAGATTCCACCGGTGGGGAGAACAACATTACTGTGGCATAGTGGAAAGAACCTCAGCTTTGGACTTAGGTAGATTAGAACTCGGTTCCTGGCTCTGTATCACTCTAATTGTGTGAGCACTGGCACCTTTCTGGACCCCAGAACTGGGGATTAAACTCTAAGGATGTCATGAGGATTAGTACATCCTGGAGACCCAGGATATGCTTCAGAACTAGGGACAAGGGCTAGTACAAGAGGGTTGATGGGCCCCCCAGATCGTGAGAAACTTTTCAAGACCAAGTCCTGGCCCTGTGTTCAGGCTGCTCCCCTTTCTCTCCAGGGCCCTGTCTCCAACTGGTGTTCCCTGGTGGATGCCAAGGTCCTATTTCAGGTCCTATTTCAATGAGGCCATTCAGAATGGAGGTCATGCCCCCAAGCAGACCCCCAAGCAGGCCAGTCGAAGTGCCTCCTTGAGCTTTCACGATGTCCGGGAGTGGAAGGCTTTTGAGAATGCCCAACAGATTCCCAGAGAGCAAGCAGTTGCTGAGAGCTGGAAATGGAAATAAGGGTTCCCGGGGACAGAGCTGATGATTCCAGATCCTCCATCTCTAGCCCTCACTCATCCCTTTCCTCCCACCACTTGACTGTTACCCCTGCCCTCCTGCCCATCCCTGTGATACTTGAAAGAGGTCAAACCCTCACTTACCACTTGTCAAGTCTCCAGCAAGACTTGAGGAGACGTTGGGCAAAGCTGGGGTTGCATCCATGGATGGAGCCTGGCACTGGGGCATATGTTCTTGGGACAGATCCTCTATGGTTGGATCCTGGTTGGTGAGCAGAAGCTCCGGGAGCATAGGCAAGACTGCAATGCCATCAAGCAATGTTGTGGTCTGGGCCAGCAGCCCGCAGAAGACAACAAGGTCTCCAACTTGAAAGATCTTCTCTCTCGGTATGTGTGGTGAGAATGACAGGTCTTGTATGGTACAGTTATGAGAGAGGATTCTATAGACCCCCTGACCCTGCCCCTGCCCACCTGGGATGGGGTGGTCTCTCATTTGTCTGTTCCCGAGAACACCAGGCAGTGAGTAGTAACATCCACTGAGATCAAGGATTTCTCTGCCAGGCTGAGTGCTTTCCACTCAGTAACTGACTTAATCTTTGTCACAACCCTCACAGCTGTAACCACCATCTCACCCAGGCCTGCATCGGGGAACACCTGGAGCCATCCAAAGCCTTCATTGCATATGGGAACCAGGAGACCAGAGAGGAGTAATGATTTTCCCAAGGTCACACAGCAAATCAGTGGCAGGTCTCCTAACAGTCACCTCTCCCCACATGCAAATGGCCACCCATACACATTGTCTTTTTATGCCTTTCTCCTCTCTCTCCAGCTGACCTGGATGAATTTCTTGGGCAAACTCTGAGATTGGCTATCTTTGCTCCAGCCCTTTCCCAGATATGGTTAATTTCACAGGCTGATTTGGTAGCCAGCAAAGATGTTAAAAACCAGAGCTGATAGCTATACTTTGGAGATGATTGGCTGATTTGGGCAAAGTTGACCAATTGGCCCATTCAGCCAGAGCTCCATCATTGTTGTCGTCAGTTGGGATCAAGAGGTCTTTTGGGTCCAAAGAACCAGTTGGGGTCCCTCTAAGGAGGTAAGTTTTCATGGGGGCTCTGCATCTCTTTTGGGCAGCAGACTTTAAGAATCCAATGGAAGCTAAGGAGCCCTAATACTGGAAAAATGCATCCTAATATACAAATTGGGTGGATAATTTAGAAGCTTCTTGAATGCTCTGAAACCTCATTGGCAACCTCAGTTTAAGACTCTTGCCTTTGAGATTTTGATTTAGAATATGAATAGCACTCCATGAGAGAGTTCTATCCTCGAAAATTTAGACGTTTACCCTTGCAGGCACATGCTTCCTATTGCCGTGAAATTCCTATATCAATGTGACCAGTCTTCTGGGAAAGCAGAATGACTGGTTACCCCCCACCTGCAAATCCCAAAAGGAAGTCCTGCTTCCTGGAAAGGCCCCCAGTGAGGGACCCTATGTGCAGTCTGCCAGGACCCATCTGGCAGCCAGGAGCCCTGCATCCCTGCCACCCAGGGTAGAGAAGGGAGAGGAGCAGGCAGGGCTCACCTGGACTTCGGAGAGGTCTTACAGCTGCCTTGGTTGCCTCTTGCCTCTCCTGCTGTGTTGGCCTAAGAGGCAGCCTCTTTTATAGGGTGGGGATCAGGAAATGTTTGATCAGATGATGGGTTTCTAGATCTTTCAAAAGTCTACAGTCTGGTGGTGTTTTTCAGGGCTCTCCAAAGTAAATAATTGCCGATCACATTAGCAGGTTGCCTGGCTAAGCCACTTGGTTGACAAATTAAACAGAAAAACTTGAGATGGGGATGTTACTCAAGATTTTGTGGCTTTAGGAACAGGGACCCATGCTCTGAGGTAGCCAGGAAGATGGTGTTTGGAACAACAGGGAGGCAGGCAGCAACCCCGGCAGGACCCTCTGTCTCCAATCTGGGCCTTTTCCCATTCCTGGCCCAGTTCTTTTCTTTGACCCAAGGATTCTTGCTCCCAAAGTGTCAAAAAGAGTAAAACTGAATCTGCCTTCCTTACCTCTGGGATGTCCCTCAATTCCAGAGCAGGAGTCTTGTGTTTTCTAAGCCCCTGCTGCAGGACAGTCACATTCCAGGGGCCATACGTCCTCCCAACAACCCTGGGACGATTCCCTGCTCCTCATTTACAAGGGAGGAAACTGAGACTTGTCTAAAGACAAAGATTTGGCCGAGCCAGAACTCAAGTCATTAGCTAGTAATAACATCGAAAGCAAGGCCAAAGGCGAGAGTTTGCTGAGCTGTCTCAATGTTGTCCACACAACATCTCACAGTTGCTCACAACCCCCTGGGAGGAGAGGATGAGCACTCCCTCTTACAAGGAGGAAACTGAGCTCAAAGGGTGAGAGGAGCTGGAGTGGAGCCTAAGCATTCCTGCTCCAGTCCTTTATTTTCGTCACCGTGCTAAGAGAAGATTCTTCCTCACACACCCACCATTTGGTTTCCCTTGTTGGTGAATTTCATGCTCTCAAGCTTCCCGTGTGCCTATCCTGGAGAATTCTTCCCAGGGTCCCAGACCTGAGGACCCTTACTTCTTTTTTTTTTTTCCAAAGATTTAATTATTTATTTCTCTCTCCTTCCCCCCACTTCCCTGGTTCTCTGTTCTCTGTGTCTATTTGCTGCGTCTTCTTTGTCTGCTTCTGTTGTTGTCAGTGGCATGGAAATCTGTATTTCTTTTTGTTGCATCATCTTGTTATGTCCGCTGTCCGTGTGTGCGGTGCCATTCCTGGGCAGGCTGAACTTTCTTTTGCGCTGGGCGGCTCTCCTTACAGGGTGCACTCCTTGCGCATGGGGCTCCCCTACACGGCGGACTCAGCTGCGTGGCACAACACTCCTTGCGTGCATCAGCATTGCACATGGGCCAGCTCCACACAGGTCAAGAAGGCCCAGGGTTTGAACCATGGACCTCCCACGTGGTAGACAGATGCCATAAACACTGGGCCAAGTCTGCCGCCTGAGGGCCCTTCCTTCTTGGTCTTTACCTTACACTTTCTTCTCAATGAAGGAGAAGGCATCTGTACCACCAGTTGGGTCTTTGGAATCTATTGTACAGATGAAAAAGCTTAAGCACAGAGGCCAAGGTCTTGGGCCAGTGAGAGCACACCTCACTCTGCAAAATCTCATACTTTGTAAGCCAAAGAGTGGAGAGGAGAAAAAGGACATTTATTGGGCAACTACTTTGTGCAAGGTGCTTTCCGTATTTGAACATCAACTTTGTTAGAAGTGGTTGGTACTGTTGCCCCTTTAGGTGGAGACCAAGGTTCAGAGAAGGCTGACTACTTCCTAAGGACACACAGCAAGTAACTGATGGAGTTAGAATTGACACGTGTGTCTGACTTTCCTGTAATCAGAGAGCCCTGCTGGAGCCATGCTGCCTTCCCCTCATGTCGAAACTTGGCTGTGCCTGTGAGAACCCAGCAGATGCCTCCAAGGTACTGGGCAGTGGCTCATTTGAACTCAATTTCCCATTCAAGGTGTTCTGGACTCTTCCCACATCCTGTATGTGGTCAGTCATCCGCAAATAAGGGGCCCTGCTTTTTATTATCTTAGTAACCACTCTTGTGGGTTGGGTCAAGGAACCACTACCCATGTGGGAAACCGAAACAGGTAACTCAAGGCACTGACTCAAGTTTGTGCAGCCAGCTAATACACAGCTTACATCCCTGACTTCAAGTCAGGAAACTGTGTACGTGACATGGCAAAAAAAGGATGTATATGGGAGCAGAGAACCCTGACTCAAATCCCAGAGCCCTGGGCAAATCACTCTGATCCTTTATTGGGGGATTGATGTTTGGGTGGCAAGTAAGAATCTCAGTTCCTCAACATAGATGTTCTTAAAGTTTTCTTTATTTGTCTACAGTTTATTTTAATTCCATTTCAGATGTCATTTTATTGAGTAATGGAAACTTTCCCATTTTCCCTGGGGTTTCCTTGCTGTTCCAGGGATTTCATATGTGCCAGGGCATTCAAAGGGGGCTGCCTTGTGCCTGTTGTTGATTGGAAACACCGAGACATGTACTAGTCCCAGATGACCAAGACCCCAACCATCCCTCCTGCCCGAAAGACCCCTTCAGATTTAGCATTTCCTTTCTACTGTTAGACAAAATGGTTCTATTGAGGATTCTCTGGGCCTCCTGCAGCACCGTGGGGGGCTTCACCAGCCCACCCCTCTCGTCCTCCAGTTAACTGTCTCTCCCTGAAGTCTTGTCACCTCTCCTGGTTCTGGAAAGGAACATGGGCACAGACGGCCTCTCTTCTTGAACTGTGCATGTCTGCTTGGATTTCTGGAGCCTTCCTTTTGTGCCAGGGTTTGCCTAAGAAGTGGCAGGGGCATGGGCACCCATTGTAACTACAGTCTCTTCAATTGCTCTTGGAATCTCACAAGCCACCAGTCTAGCATGGGAAATTTTTCTAGTCTTGGGATCAGGAAGCTTTGCTTTGACTCACTGCAGACTTGTTAGTTCAAGGTCTCCTGTGCTCTGCATTTTGAATGGAAAAAACCCAGGCTTTAAAGGAATTACTTGAAAATTTAATATACTGCAAAATAAAATTTTGCCTTTTGGGGTACAGTTCTATGATTTGTAACACATTTAGTTTAGTAACTATAATCTGCCAAAATCAGAATAGTTCCCATGGCCTCCAAAACTACTCTGCGCTATCCTTTTTTTCTTCTTCTTCATTTTCTTTTAAATGTTCCATTCAAAAAATATGAGGTCCCCATATACCCCCCACCCTACCCACGCCACCCCTCCCACATCAACAAACTCTTCCATCATTGTGGCTCATCCACTGTACCCCGCAAATATATTCTGGAGAGCTGCTTCATGTGCTATCCTTTATAGTCATAGCCCTCCCCCCGCCCATAACCCTTGGAAACCTCTGATCTGTTCTCTATCACTCTAGTTTTCCAAAACTTTCTCTCTGCCTCTGATGGAATTGCTCTTCCATGAAGCCACAGGTGCTGTGTGTTCTACCAACCAGAGTAGGGGATGGGTTGTGGGGTGTCAGGAAACATGGAAAATACAAGCTGTGTCATGCCAAGACATTGTTTTTCCACATTGGTGACATTCCCATGCCTTTCTCAGAAACTGTGGATGGTGCCCCTTTCTTTGCACATAATAGATTGTGATTGCATTTGAGAGCCCATACAGGCGTTCTTTTGTGAATGATGAGGTCCATTTTTAAAGGCAGATATTTTTTCAAGGGCTCTGGCCTATCCAAGCTCTACTCTCCAGATCTTGTGGTGCTGGCCCTGTTCCCTGGGAGCAAATTTAAGGAGGGGGCTGAGTTTGGGGTGGGCAGTCCTTGGATGGGCTTGGAAACTCCAGTGGCTTTGTTAGGGGGCAAAGAACAAAGGGCTCACAGAGAGGGAAGCTGACTTAGCCCAGTGGTTAGGGCATCCGTCTGCCACATGGGAGGTCTGCGGTTCAAACCCTGGGCCTCCTTGAACCGTGTGGAGCTGGCCCACGTGCAGTGCTGATGCGCACAAGGAGTACCCTGTCACACAGGGGTGTCCCCGTGTAGGGGAGCACCACACACAAGGAGTGCACCCCATAAGGAGAGCCACCCAGTGTGAAAAAAAGTTCAGCCTGCCCAGGAATGGTGCCACACACATGGAGACCTGACACAACAAGATGACAAAACAAAAAGAAACACAGATTCCCGTGCCACTGACAACAAAAAAAGAAGACAAAGAAGAGCACACAGCAAATAGACACAGAGATCACACAACAGGGGGTGGAGGGGAAGGGAGAGAAACAAATAAAATAAATAAATCTTTCAAAAAAAAAGGGTTCACAGAGACCTGGCTCTCTCCACTTTTATGAGAAATATTTTCTTAAGCAGAGATTGCTTAAGGCTAGTTTCATTTGCATTGGAGACTTATCTTCCCACCTGCACTAAGCGTGCTTAATAGTAGTAATAAAATTTTTAATAGAACATTAGTGCTTTACTACTAACAATCCTGTGGGGAAACTGAGGCACAAGGAGGACAGTGACATGCCTGGGGTCACCTCAGCTAGCGAGAAGTGAAGCCAGGCAGTCATTGGGGGCTGTCCGGCTTTAGTGTCTTAACTCCAGGAGCAAATTTCCATCAGTCTTTGAATCAGTGGGCACCATGGGAAGCAGATGAGGCTCAGTCGACTGTGCTCCCACCTACCACATGGGAGGCTGCTGGTTCAGATCCCAGTGCCTCCTAAAGAAGACAGTGAGCTGGCACGACAGGCAGGCATGGCAAGCTGACGCAACAAGGTTATGCAACAAGAGATATGGGGAGGAAAACCAGAATGAGAGACACAACAAAGCAAGGAACGGAGGTGGCTCAAGTGGTTAGACACCTCCCTCCCACATCAGAGGCCCGAGGTCCAGCTCCTAGTACCTCCTAAAGAAACAGGAAAGATAAACACACAACAAGTGAAAAACAACAAGGGGGTGGGTAGAAACAAAGAAATAAAACAAACCTTAATTAAAAAAAGAAAGCACCTGCCCATCTTCCCGGGAGCCCTCCCACTAGCTGTGAAACCAGACAGCCCTAGTACCCAACCCGGCTCTGCCGATTCCCGGCTGTATGACTCTGGACAAGCTGCTTCCCCTCTTTGAACCTCAGTTTGCTTCCAACTAACATGGGACTCATGACGCCCACTTCCGAGGGCTGTTAGGGTGAAATTGGAAGCAAATACCTGGAACAGAGTCAGTGCTTGGAAGTTACAAGGCACGGATGCACAGTGCCTGGAGCAAGGTTCTGGGTATAATGTGGGGCTTTCTGCTTAATCCCCCCCTTAACCCGACTCCAGTGGAATAGAGGTGTATCACACAGCGAGCCTTTCCAGGAGAAAATGTGATGAGTCTATGGCTCTGTGAACCTTAAAATTTAAGAAAAAAAAAGGACCAGAATGGGAAAAATTCAAGGGGGCCCCTTAAAGCAGCCGCAGACTGGCCCAAGGAGTGTTCAAGAACAAGGCAGGCAAAAGAAGCCTGCACCATGCAGGAGGCAGCCCAGCCCTCTTATGTTTGCTCTTTGAAGCATGAGCAAGAAAAGCCCAGGAGCTCAGGGCTGTCAAGAGGAATCATCTGCAGGAACACCAGGGTTTCAGGTTCAAATCCCAGTGAAGCATTTCAGATTAGGGAGTTTGAGTTGAAAGATGGAGACGTGAGGCTCTTTCTCTCGTCTTGTGTCCAAGCTGTTGGCGGTTCCTTGTTGGAGACTGCCAATCCAGCTGAAGGCAGATTTCGTTATTTCCCCCTCAGTGTGTGTGGGAGTGGGTGGGAGGGGATTTCCAAGGAAGAGAAGGGAGGCTGAAGGCTGTTCCTGTAGCTCCTTGCTGTGTGACTTCGGACAAGTTAGTTTGTCTCTCTGAGCCTCAGCTTCTTCCTGTGGGGAAGGGTATAACAGTTTTTAACTTTTGGGGTTACTGTGAGGATTTGATGAACGCTGAGCACCCAGCTTGGCACATAACAAGGGCTTCGTGCCTATGTGCCAGGATTATTGTTGCTAGTGATGTCTTTGTTTTTTTTAAGATTTTTAAAAATATATATATTTCATTCCCCTTCTCCCCAGCCCCCGTTGTCTGCTCTCTGTGTCCATTTGTGAGTGTTCTCCTGTGTCCATTTGGATTCTTGTCAGCGGCACCGGGAATCTCTTTTTTGATTCATCATCTTGCTGCGTCAACTCTCTGTGTGTGCGGCGCCACTTAAATTCCTTCAAACAATATTTGGTTATCAGCTTCTTCTTGTTTTCCCTTCACTAGACTGTGAGGCACATGGGGCAGGGACTGAGTCTGTTTATCTGCATCTGGAGCAGGGGTGGTTCCAGGCGGATCCCTGCTGAAGGTTTGGGTTGCTTGGTGGGCACATCCCACTTGGTGCTGGTCCCTCTGCTGCCCCAACTCTCCTAGGGGGCAATAAAGGCATCCTGACAAGGGCACCTCTAATGTGTTCTCAGAGGACGTGCGGCCACCCCTCAGCATGCCTCAGGGGGCTCCAATGAGGGGTCTCACCTCTTCTGGCCATCACTGGCCACTCCTGAGGGGTCCCACCTCACTATACGCAGACACTCATCCATGAGGCTTTTCAACAGTTTCACATCCAGCTGCCTGAGGATGTTGCCGATCAGAGGACACACCTGGGTCATCAGCACAGAGAGAAGGGTCGGCTCAGGGCTAGAAAGAGGAATCTGGAGTGTCTGTGGCTGGAAGTGACAGTGCTGGGCTTCCAGCAGGAATCATGCCAAGAGGGGCTCGTTTGTATTGAGCACCAACTGTGTGCAAGGCACTTCCAGAGGACTGTCTCCCTCAGACCTTGTGACAACCCCATGAGATAGGGACTATGATGGTTCCCAAGACGCAGTTGGGGAAACTGAGGCTCAGAGAGGCTAAGTCACTTGCTCAAGCACACACAGCTGGTAGATGGCACAAGTGGAATTTGAATTGAGATTTTTTTCAGGTTCCAAAGCCCAAGGTTTGACACCCTTTTGCTAAATTGCCAATGTATATGCTCTGACTCCCAGACACAAGGATTCCAAGGGAAGATATTTCTACCAGGTATGGGATAACTCTTTCTAGCATCTCTCTGAGTGCAGAGAAAATGTTTTGTCTTTGGAAGGATATCCCTAGAAGGACAGGTGGGTAGACAGAACAGAGAAATACAGGACTTCCCAAAGCCTGGTGCTATGTGTCAGGTACACCTTACAGAGTCATTTACCCCTCAGCCAGCTGCATGCAAGACGGATCATTGTCAACAACAAAGGCTAACCCAGAGAAGGGGGGTGACTAGGCCTGAGGACACTCAGAAAGTAAGTGCTGGTTAGGTTAGAAGAACCAGGGCCAGGAGAGCACCTACACTGGTGCCTGTGAGCATCTCATGTAGCCTGGGCACTCAGCGATTGTCTGACGAATATGCAAGTGGACATTCACCGAGTCTTAGCTATATTCAGCATTCTGGGCTTTGGAGGTGAATTGGACACCAATCCTTCTCTTGAGGGACTCAGAGTCTGTTGCGGTTGACAGATGTGGCCAGCCAGTCTATTAATCTTCATTAAGCTCTAGTTTTGGTCTGGGTCACCACTGTATCCCTTGTATCAAGCCCAGTGCCTGGTTCATAGTAGGTACTTAGCAAATATTTGTTAAATGGAGGAGAGATGAGTTTTAGAAAAGGGCAGGGCACTCTGGTGAGGGATCAGTATCTGGGAAGGCATGGTGGTGTGAAAATCCAGGATGTGTGGACAGGTGGGTCCTTCCAAGAGACAGGACGGTAAAGGGTTGCAGAGTCAGGCCAGGAGTGACTGTGGAAGCTTGCATTTCATCAAGAGAGCATTGGAGAACCACTGGAGGGTGTGGAGCAGGGGCTGGGAAGTGGCCAGTTCTCCTAGAAATTCACTTCTGCTGCCAGGTGGAGAATGGAGAGAAGGAGGTGAGCTGCGCATCAGGGGAACCTGGGCAGAGGCTAGGAGTTGGGCAGTGACTAAGGGGTTGGAGAGGAAAGAGGAACCGAGGACCACCAAGTCACTGAGGGGCAGTGGGGAGCACGGAGGCAGAGCCTGGTTCCTGGGAGGGTGGAAGGACCATCCTGGGATGGGGGCACAGGAGGGGGATCAGACCCAGGAAAGATGAGATCTGCTCTAGCCTCATCCAGGAGGTGGTGGAGAGGCGAGGCTGCAGCCTGGGAAGTGGGGAAGGGGCCCAGCCCTGGGGAGGGGCCACTGGCTCCTCACTCAGTTAGGACTCTCATATGGGCAATTGTCTTTCACCAGATCTCTCTGGCCGAATTCATCTTTCTGCAGCCAGGATTCAGCCACGATATTCATGTGTGAGCACATGTGTACGATCTTGTTGTTGTGGGTCCTGGGGATTAGAGCGAGGAGGAAGAGTCAGGAGGAGATTAAGAGCAGAGGAGACAGAAGCAGCAGCAGGATCCGGGCTCTTCCCTCCAGTGGGGCAAAGGCAGTCGCTGCCCAGGGGCCCTGCGTCTCTTCCCCAGACATTAAATCCTCAAGTCACCATTAAGGAGAAAACCACGAGTAGCCAGAGAGACTTTGGAAAATCTTTTCAATAGATCGGATTAGAGGCCTTTGGAAATTCAGAAGTTGGTGCAGTGGCTTAAATGAGCAAACGGCGGCCTACCCTGATGAGTGATCTCCAAGGCTCAGGGGTGTGAAGTGACACACAGCAGGCGAGGACAGAGACCAGGCATGTGACCCAGGTTGGGGTCGGAAAGATCTGGGCTCCCCAGGTGGCCAACCCCCCCCCCCCCCACTCCCCACTAACACTCAGGCTTCCAGGGAGGAGGGAGAGCCTCACAGACCCCTTCAGTGGGACTCACAGTCTAAATTCCACATCAAATTCAAGAGAAGTATTTGCCAAAAACCACTCCTTGTGGAAAGACACCCGGACCCTGACGTAGTCCAGCTGGATGTTGGTGACATTGATGCTGCACCGGGAAGAGCGGAGGTCCTCAGGGACCCCGGGGCTCAGGTGGGCAAGGCCGCATGCCGAGGAACCACAGGGGGTCCTGGTAGGGGGCTTCAGAGTCAGAACCATTAACAGACGCCCTGGGCCAGAGCCACTGACAGGCGCCGGGTGGCGAGCTGGCCAGTGCGTGCCGCTGGCTCCGCGTGACTGAGCTGTGGAACCCACGAGCATCTGCTGCTGAGCTGCCGGCCCAGACAGAGCCTCCTCCTCTCAGGACACAGCTCCAACCTCCACCCCGTGCGCTGTCAAAGTCACAGGAACTGCCTTGACTTCTTTCCATCCCTCACTGCCCTTCTCCACCTCCCGTGACTCAACTCATCAGCAGTTCACCCTGGCTCCAATGTAAAACCTGGTCTGAGTTTGGCCACTTCCCTTCATGCTGACACTTTGACCTGGCCCAGGTCACCATCACCTCTAGCCTGGAGGTGCTCCCACATTCTGCCTGGGCTCCCTGCCACAATCTTGTCCTCCCTACAACCATTCTCCATGAGGCACCAGAGGGGTCCTAACACTTCCTTGCTATTTAACATCCTCCACTGGTTTCTCATTGCCCTTGGAATAACATCTGAATCACCACCCCAGCTGCTGAGGCCCTGCAGGATCTCGCCCCCTCTTCCCTTGGCAGTACCATCTCCTACTGCTCTCTCCCTTGCTCACCAGCCATGAAGGGCTTTTTCTCCTTTAATACACACTACCCCAGGGCCTTTGCACTGACTGCTCCCTCCACCCAACATGCTCTCCCCCTGTCCTTCGTGTGCCCACTCCCTTCACTTCACTCAAGGTTCTACTCAAGGGTCTCATCTTCACAATGGACCTCTTGATCAGCCCCCTCCCTGTAACCCCTTGCCTAGCTAAATATGTCCTTAAAACATTTCCTTCCACCCGAAATTAGTTGTTTACTTTCTTGGCCTATCTCACTAACTAGACTGTAAGATCCCAAAACGCAAGGACCATATCTTATTCATAGCCCAGACCCTGGTACAAACTAGGTGCTCAATGAATAATTTTAACAATTACTAAGGGCATGAATGAAGGGAAGTGATCATGACTGCACATCTCATCGAGCAGCCCTGCTGGAGAGAAGGAGGGATTCAAACTAGAGTGTAGGGAGCTCGAGGGCAGAGTGGGCTGTTACAGTGGTGTTGCCATGGCCCATCTTTCAGACCAGGGAGTCTGAGGACCTTCTTGGGACTGAGCAGAGGAGCTGAAATGGAAGGGGGCAGGACAAGCCGAGTTCTGTGAGTTCAAGCAGAGCGACCAATTGTGATCCGTCCCCTCTGTGCACCAGAGAAGTGGCTGCCTGAGACTTAATCCTTACAACTACTTCTGGAGAGAGGATGTACAATTATTATGCCCATTTCCCTGATGAAAAATCAAGGCTGATGCCCAGAGAGCTTGGATGCCTGGCCCACAGCCACATGGCTATAGTAGAGGAGGGATGTCATGCCTGATAGAAGCCTGGGCTTTTTGGTACCCAGATGTTTACCGAGCCTGTGCTCTGGGTACCATTTTGTAGGTGAGGCTTTGTGGGGGTGAAGCAATTTAACCAAGTTTGGTGGCAGAATCAGGATTTAAACTCAGACACTTTGATGCCTGAGCCTTCACTTCACTTTGCCCTCCTTGATTCTCCACAAAGCCCCATGCAGTGGCACACCCCACCCCCCCATCCTTGCATTGGGCTCTCCAGCCCCTCTTCTATCACTCTGCCTTCCTTTCCCTCTCACAGGCCTTTTAGGTCCACAAGCCTACATCCCACTAACCCCCCATCCTCTGACCTAGGGACCTCTAGAGGCCCAGGGCCACAGGTGAGCATGAGGTCTCACCTGCCTTTCTGCCACTGCTGGATGTTCATGCTGCAGATCAGCCAGCCCACCCACCCCACCCCCCCCGGGGACTCCTGCCTCAAGTCCTTCAGACTGTCTAGGAGGTGGATGTTCTGGATTCTGCCCTCTGCATTGTGGCTCATGAGGCCCTGGGCAATAACTGGAAATGGACAGTGTCATGGTAAAGGGGGGGATGGAGTCAAGGGGCCAGAGGCAGCTGGTGCACCACCTCTTGGCTGAATGGTTGGAGTGTGACACACCTGTCTGTGATCTGACTTCCTCAGCTATGGGATTATGCTCTGCAGGACTGATGTGGAGAAGAACACACACTATCCCAGCAGAGGGTCTGTGTGATGGTTAGTCTAATGTATCAGTGTGGCTTGTAATGGTGCCCAGTTGTTTGGTCAAGCAAACACTGGGCTAATTATAATACAAGGACATTTCTTGGACTTTAGTAATCAGTAAGTTGATGGCATAGATGGCTGATTACATCTCCAATCAACCAAGGAAATTACCATCAGCAATGAGTCACATCTTATCCAAATAGTTGAAGGGCTTAAAGGAGAAAGTGATTTCAGCATTCAGAGAAAGAATTCTCTCTCTGCAAAGCCCCACTTTGCACACCCACCATCTCCTGGGGACTCATCAAGGACTTTCATCAAAAGGCCTGGCTTGCAGCCTGCCCTGTGGAGTTTGAACTTATGCATCCCCAAGTCAAGTGAGAGAATTTTATAAAATCTCATATAATTTACAAATATCTCCTGTTGCTTCTATTTCCCTGGAAACCCTGACTAATACAATCTGGCAGGCAAGAGCTACATAAAGGAAATGTTTCAGTGAAAGTTCATCCAGCCAGAAAAATGATGACAAGACAGCAACAAAAATCTACAAACCAAACCAGTAATCAGGAAAACATGGCCGAATCCAACCAACAAACTAAAAATCAGGAAGGGGAGCAGAACTTTGCACGAGCAATGAAAGATCTCAGAACATTTATCACCAACAAATTTGATGAAGTAATGAAAGAGGTTAACAACATGAAGACAACACTTGGAGGGGAAATTGCAGACATGCACAAAAAAATAACAGATATGATGGAAATGAACACCACAATTCAAGAAATCAAAAATACACTTGCAGCAAATATCAGCAGACTAGAAGAGGCAGAGCAGAGAATTAGTGATGTGGAAGACAGTGCATTGGAAATCAAACAGATAGTAGAAGTGGTCAATAAAAAGGTAGAAAAAATCCAGATAGGACTTAGGGACCTGAATGATAATGCAAAACGCTCATACATACGTATTATAGGCATTCCAGAAGAAGAGAAGGGAAAGGGGTTAGAAGGAGTGTTGCAGGAAATAATGACTGAAAACTTCCCTAATCTACTGAAAGAGACAGATGTACATATCCAAGAAGCACAGTGCACTCCACTGGTCATAAACCCCAACAGGCCCACCCCAAGACATATACTTGTCAAATTATCCAATGCTCAAGACAAAGAGAAAATTCTAAAAGCAGCAAGAGAAAAGAAAACCATCACATACAAGGGAAGCTCCATAAGATTAAGTGCTGATTTCTCATCTGAAACCATGGAGGCAAGAAGGCAGTGGTATGATATAGTCAAGGTACTAAAGGAAAAAAATTTCCAACCAAGAATACTCTATCCAGCTAAACTAGCATTCAAAAATGATGGAGAGTCCAAAATATTCACAGACAAACAGAAACTGAAAGAGTATATCAACAAGAAACCTCCCCTTCAAGAAATTCTTAAGGGAGTTCTGCAGGAAGAAAGGAAAAAACAGGACAGTCAGAGATGGAGGAGAGTGAAAGGGCAACAAAAAAGACAAAAATAGAAGGGGAAAATAAAATAATACAAATAAAATATAACAAACACAAATCCAACCAAAATATGGCTACCACAAATAATTCTCTGAACGTAATAACACTGAATGTCAATGGATTAAACTCACCTATCAAAAGATTCAGACTGGGACACTGGATAAGGAAATATGACCCATATATATGCTGTCTACAAGAGAAACATCTTAGACTCAGAGACGCATGGAGATTGAAAGTGAATGGCTGGAAAACAATCATACAAGCAAACAACAACCAAAAAAAGGCAGGAGTAGCTATATTAATATCAGACAAAATAGACTTTAAATGCGAAACAATTGTGAGAGACAAAGAAGGATACCACATATTAGTGAAAGGGACAATCTGTCAAGAAGATCGAACGATCATAAATATTTATGCTCCTAACAAGGGTGCCTCTAAATACGTGTGACAAACGCTGGAAAAAATAAGTGAAAAAATAGATGCATCTACAATTATAGTGGGGGATTTTAATACACCACTATCACCTCTGGACAGAACATCTCAAAAAAGAATCACTAAAGAAAAAAACATTTGAACAGTATACTAGAAGAGCTGGATCTCATAGACATATATAGATCATTACACCCAAACACAGCAGGATATACATTTTTCTCAAGTGCACATGGAACATTCTCCAAGATAGACCATATGCTAGGCCACAAAGAAAGGCTTAATGAATTCGAAAAGATCGAAATCATACAAAACAGTATCTCTGACCACAGTGGAATGAAGCTGGAAATTTGCAACTGACGGAGGCCCAGACTTCACACCACAATTTGGAAATTAAACAGCACTCTCCTAGAAAAATAGTGGGTCAAAGAGGAAATCTCAAAAGAAATCAATGGCTACCTTGAAACAAATGATAATGATAACACAATATACCAAAATTTATGACATGCAGCAAAAGCAGTACTGAGAGGGAAATTTATAACCATAAATTCACATATCAAAAAAGAAGAAAGAGCAAAAATTGAAGAACTGCACTTTTGATGGAATTAGAAAAACAAAAACAAAGTAACCCAACAGGAAGAAGAAGGAAGGAAATAACAAAGATAAGAGCAGAACTAAATGAAATAGAAAATAAGAAAGCACTTGAAAAAATAAACAAGACCAAGAGCTGGTTTTTTGAGAAGATCAACAAAATTGACAAACCTTTAGTGAGACTAACAAAGAAAAAAAGAGAAAAGATGCAAATACACAAAGTAAGAAATGAGAAAGGTGATATCACCACTGACCCCACAGAAATAAAGACTATCATAAGAGGATACTTTGAAAAATAATATTCCAACAAAAATGACAATTTAGAGGAAATGGACAAATTCTTAGAAACACATAAGCAGCCCATATTGACGAAAGAAGAAATTGATGATCTTAACTAACCAATCACAAGCAAAGAGATAGAATCCGTCATTAAAAATCTCCCAACTAAGAAGAGCCCAGGGCCAGATGGCTTCACAGGTGAATTCTACAAAAGATTCCGGAAAGAACTAACACCAATCCTGTTGAAACTATTCCAAAAAATCGAAACAGAAGGAACATTGCCGAACTCCTTCTATGATGCCAACATTATCCTAGTACCAAAGCCAAACAAAGACACCACAAGAAAGGAAAATTACAGACCAATTACTCTAATGAACCTAGATGCAAAAATACTTAACAAAATACTTGCTAATCGTATTCAACAACACATTAAATGAATTATACATCATGACCAAGTGGGATTTATTCCAGGTATGCAAGGATGGCTCAACATAAGAAAATCAATCAATGTGATACACCATGTAAACAGATTGAAGAAAAAAAAACACACGATTATATCTATAGATGCAGAAAAGGCATTTGACAAAATACAGCACCCCTCTTGATAAAAACACTCCAAAAGATCGGAATACAAGGAAACTTTTTGAACATGATAAAGAGTATATATGAAAAACCTACAGCCAACTTTGTTTACAATGGCGAAATTCAGAAATCCTTCCCTCTAAACTCAGGAACAAGACAAGGATGCCCATTGTCTCCGCTCCTATTTAACATTGTCTTGGAAGTACTTGCTCAAGCACTGAGGCAAGAACCAGATATAAAAGGCATTCAAATTGGAAGGGAAGAAGTCAAAATTTCATTATTTGCAGATGACATGATCCTATACATAGAAAACCCTGAGAGATCTACAACAAAGCTTCTGGAACTCATAAATAAGTTCAGCAAAGTCGCAGGTTATAAGATCAATGTGCAAAAATCAGTAGCATTTCTGTACACCAAAATGAGCAAGATCAGGGGGAAATCAAGAAACAAATACCATTCACAATAGTAAATTAAAAAATCAAATACTTAGGAATAAATTTAACTAAAGAGGTAAAAAGCTTATACACCGAGAACTATACAAGACTGTTCAAGGAAATCAAAGAAGACCTAAATAAATGGAAGAATATTCCTTGTTCATGGATAGGAAGACTGAATATTATTAAGATGTCTATCCTACCAAAACTGATCTACACCTTCAATGCAATCCCAATAAAAATCAACACAACATTCTTTAAGGAACTAGAAAAACTAACTATGAAATTTATTTGGAAAGGAAAGAGGCCCCGAATAGCCAAAGACATATTCAAAAAAAAAACGAAATAGGAGGAATCACACTTCCTGACTTGAAAACATACTACAAAGCTACAGTAGTGAAAACAGCATGGTATTGGCATAAGGAGAGACACACAGACCAATGTAATCGATTTGAACGTTCAGATACAGAACCTCACATATATAGCCATATAATATTTGATAAAGCCACCAAACCCTCTCAACTAGGAGAGAATGGCCTATTCAACAAATGGTGCCTGGAGAACTGGATAGCCATAGGTAGAAGAATGAAAGAGGATTACCATCTCACACCTTATACAAAGATCAACTCAAGATGGATCAAAGACCTAAATATAAGAGCCAAGACTATAACGATCTTGGAAAGCAGTGTAGGGAAACATCTACAGGACCTTGTAATAGGAAATGGCTTCATGAATATCACACCAAAAGCACGAGCAGCAAAAGAACTAATAGATAAATGGGACTTCCTCAAAATTAAAGCCTTCTGCACCTCAAAGGAGTTTGTCAAGAAAGTAAAAAGGGAACCCACACAATGGGAGAAAATATTTGGCAACCATATATCTGATAAGAGACTTATAACTTGCATATATAAAGAACTCATATATCTTGAAAATAAAAAGATAAACAACCCACTTAAAAAATGGGAAAAAGATTTAAACAGACACTTCTCCAAAGAAGAAATACAAATGGCTAAAAAGCACATGAAAAAATGCTCCAAATCTCTAGCTATCAGGGAAATGCAAATCAAAACTACAATGAGATACCATCTTACTCCCATAAGATTGGCAGCTATGGAAAAAACAGAAGAATACAAATGCTGGAGAGGATGTGAAGAAAGGGGAACACTCATCCACTGCTGGTGGGAATGCAGAAGGATCCAACCATTCTGGAGGACAGTTTGGCGGTTTCTCAAAAAACTAACCATAGATTTGCCATATGACCCAGCAATACCACTGCTGGGTATATACCCATCAGAACTGAAAACGAGGACACAAACTGATATATGTATACCAATGTTCATAGCAGCATTGTTCACTATCGCCAAAAGTTGGAATCAACCCAAATGTCCATCAACAGACGAGTGGATCAATAAAATGTGGTATATACACACAATGGCATACTACTCCACTATAAGAACAAATACACTAAAATCACATGTGATAACATGGATGAACCTTGAGAATCTTATGTTGAGTGAAGCAACCCAGGCATTGAAGGACAAATACTACATGACCTCAATGATATGAAATAAGCAAACTGCCTCAGAGAGCTAGAGTCTGGAAAAGAGGCCTACAGGAAATCGGGGGGTGGAGGAAAGATGTGAGTTAACATCTGCAGGGGTGGAATCTGTGATGAGCTGGCGGTAAGTATGAGCACAAAGAAGGGACAAAATGGGGGCAAGGGGTTGCCTTCGCGTGGGGCTTTGTGGGTTTGAGGGGGGCTGGGGATGGGAAGAGGGGTAATATTGTCCAAAAATTGAGGGGAGAGAGGGGCAACATACAAACATGGGAGAGTGTCAGGTGTTCGTTGAGAACAAAATGTTGAGAAAATCGTATCAAAGTATAAGTAGGAGGGTTACCTGTTAGGATGATCAGGGGGTATGGTCTGATGCGGGACAGACTCCGGGGGAATAGCTGAAGGCTCATTTTGCCAAGGTGGGTTGTACCATTGGGAAGAGACCCAAGAAGTGAGAGTTGGGGTGGACCCACATCCTGGCGAGGACTAATGCCATCAAATAGAGAGAACTGTATCTCTCGTGAGAAAGGATGGCTCCCAGGGCATTAGGGCAGCTGAGAAAGTCAGGTCCTGAATACTGCTGCAAGTATCTCTGGACATGGCTTCTTGGGAAATGGAGATTGTCTGGCATTGTGGGCCCCAAGGGGAGGGGAAAATGGATGTGGAATGGATGAAACCAAGGTAAATATGGGGGCAAGAGAGGAGTTCTGTGAGAGCACATGAGGATGAATATAAAACATGTAATATTACACCAAAAACATATAGGGGACGACAGACTAATAATGTAAACCATAAGGCAAAACATAGGATAACTAAAAAATTTAGAAAACTGTACAACCTAAAGTATGGACCACATAGTAAGCACAGATGTCACCTTGTTTGAAAGCTATTGTCTCAGAATCTGAACATCAGTTTCAGGAAATATGATATGAATAAGCTAAAAGATTATCGCTGTGGAAGGGAAAAGGTTTTATGGTGGATCTGGGGAAGTACTGTATATTGCATATATGAATTTCGGTGATCTAAGACTATTGTGAAGCTGACCTTATGTTGGGATTCACTTTACAGGAAGTTTTGGATCACAGAGTGATTCAATAATGGCAGTGGAGGAATACTGATATAGGATGTTATTGACAGGATATATACGGTTGACAGGGAGTTATACAGGGCATATGCCCAGGGTATATAGTAATGTCTAGATATACTCATAGTGGAAACAATTAAAAACAACAGCTGGGGGGGTACTGGGCCCCTGGCCGGGGGTCACTGTCGTGGACCCTGGGGGAGCAGCGGCAGTCCCCCAACTGCAACGGCAAGAACCAGGAAGGAAGGAGGGCCCAACAGTGGGCTCCTAATACTAATGGCTATGCTTTTCAGCCTATACACCTGCAATAAGAACAAGGCCTAGAGTAGCACTGTGCCTGGGAGTTTCCTCCTGACAGCCTTCATGTTACTCAAATGTGGCCACTCTCACAGCCAAACTCAGCATGTAGATGCAGTGCAATCCCCCCAGCGTGGGACATGACACCCAGGGATGAACCTCCCTGGCACCGAGGGATCACTACCACATACCAGCTGAAGATGCAACTAGAAAATGACCTTGAATTAAAGGTTCAATACGGATCAGCAGAATATCCCTGTCTACATATAATAACATGACTTCAAAATGCTGTTTGACCTAATGTAAGGGGGAAATGGAAAGGAAAAATGAGATTATAAGGCTATGAGTCTCTAAAAAAGAGTCTGGAGGTTGTCAGAAGGAATGCCCTTATGCACAACTGAGCAGAGTCTAAGAGATAGATAAAGTAGATACAACCTCAGGTATTGGTTCTTTTGAGGGATAAAGAGACCCACGGGTTCTATGGTCATGGCAGATGGGGTTCACTGCCATGGCAGATGGCCCTTCGTTGGAGCTGGTGTTTCTGCATGATGGAATTGGACTCAGAGGGGATCCCTTCTCACAAGACTTGCATGCTACTTTATTGGAATTGTAGTTGGTGCTGGGGTTTAAGATATATTTAGGGGATTTGAATCTCTGGACTGATAATATGACACCCAGGCCCAGAGCCTCAACAGACTTCAGCTCCTACACTTTGATTTATTGGACTTACCCCACTCAGCTAACATGGAGTTGAAGAAGGTCAACCACCACACCATGGAGCCTAGAGTGTCTACAACTGAAAGCAGGAGGAGTGCATCCAGTATCCATGTGGAATCTAAGCCCCCACTTGACATAGATGTGCAATGGACAGAACCAATCCAATATCCACAGAGAAAATGTGGAATGGGTGTGGGAAGGGTAGCCATGGTGGCTGCTGGGTTTGGGGAATGGGAGGAAGAGATGAGATGTGGAGGCGTTTTCGGGATGAGGAGTTGTCCTGGATGGTGCTTCATGGACAATTACGGACATTGTAGATCCCCCCAGGGCCCACTGGATGGAACGTGGGAGAGTGTGGGCTATGATGTGGACCATTGACTACGGGGTGCAGTGAAGTTCAGAGATGTACTTACCGGGTGCAATGGATGTGTCCCGATGATGGGAGAGAGTGTTGCCGTGGGGGGAGTGGGGGGTGGGGGCGGTGGGTTTGATTGGGACCTCAAATTTTTTAATGTAATTTTTAAAAATAAATAAATAATTTTAATAAAAAATAAAAAAGAAGGAAGTTCATCCAGCCTGGAGCTCAGAGCCTGACATGCAGATCACAATAAATGTGGTTGAGAGAGAAAAATAGGTGAGTTAATAGGGAGAGAATAAATTTAAATGCCCCCACATCATACCTAGAATCAATTACAGGACTGAGTGGAGCATCCTGCTGGAAAGAATGAATTACAAAAAGAAAGGAGATTTTAAAAGCTATGGACAGGCTTAAGTCCTGCCTCTCTCTGCTCTAAACCCCTTTACACAGGATGGGGTCCCAGATCTGACCAAGCTCAGTGCTCAATACAGAACATATTTATTTGACTGATTTGACCCTCCCTGTGGTCAGAACTATGCGTTAATTAGTTAGTTAGTTAGTTTGTTTGTTTGTTAGTTAGGAGCAGCAGAAACCATTGCTACACACCCCCTCCTCCAAGGCTAGCCCCACACTGCCTTTGACAACATCATGTCTCTGCCACCTACAACAGGAAAGTGTGTCTGGAGTCAGATCTAGTTTCAAATCTTGGCTCTGCCATCTCACTGGTCTTGATTTCCGCATCTGTACAATGAGGGCAACAATCGTACCCCTCATAGAGTTCTTGTGAATAGTGAAACCATTCAATCATTTGTTCATCTAATGGATATTCTTTGATTATCTGATGAATGTCAGACCCTGTACTGGGCATTAAAACAAACTAGTACTTTGTCTAGCAGAAAAGACATGCATGAACCAAATAGTTCTAAGGAAAATGTGAAACTCTCTTTGCTTAAAAAAAAATTTTTTTTGTTAGGTCAATCAAAAGAATCTATTGGGAAATGGGGGAGAAGAACAGAGCTTGCTGAGAAATGGGAGAGGACAGAAATACGCATTGAGATTTGGTGTATGTTCCTCTAGGTTTAGAGACTGGGCTTTGGTTTATGTGGTCACCTTTTAAGCTATTCATCATTCATCCCCTTGCCAATGCTAAGGGGAGGGGGCCTCCGATGTTATTGGTTACCCCACCAATGGTGGGGCCAAGGGTAAGACCTGTTTGGAATATCTGGGGCCTCCCTTTGGCCCTGGAAAGAGTCCCATCTGGTTCCTCAAGGTTGACGTCAAGGTCTTGGCAGCATCTCACAGCTATGTTGTCTGTTGGTCATGTTGTCTGTCATAAAATTGTTTTTAAAATGCCCACTACTGTTTGCTTTTCACCACTTTTAGGGGTCTTGGTTAATGAGGATAGTAGCCTGGGAATTTGTGAGCAGCAGATGCCAGTAGTGCCTATGTGATACCCATCCACCCTCCCATCCATTCTTCCATCCTGATCTTCCCAACTGAACCCTGATGTGATCCAGTTACTCTCTACTTCTCCACTCTTCCTGGTCCAGAGGAGGCTTTGATGATAGGAGCCTTCAATGCATGACTCACCCTTGGTGACTCACCCAGGTCCAAAGTGGGCGTGTGAAAGTGGGCGTGTGACTCAATTTGGCCCAATCAGACTGAATAGAAGATACTATGTTCCAAGTTTGGGGAGAAGGTTGCTTTCTCTTTCTCCTACTGGAAAAGAATGAGGGATCCTGAGCCTTCACGGACCACCATTTTCCTGCCACACTGGGAAAGCAGCTTGAGGATGAAACCATGACGACCACATGCCGAGGGAAGGACAAAACCTGGACCTGCATGGCAGCTTTGAGCTGTGATCACACCAAACCTGGAGCTCATCCTACCTATGACTTTCAGTCATACAACGCGATAATTATTTATCATTTAAACAAGGTTGAGTTGGTTTTTCTGTGCAGCTAAGCACACTAAATTACACCTGAGAGGTGGGTGGTTGCACTGGTTAATATATTCACAGTTCAAGAACACTTTACACCCCTTACCCCCTCCCCCATGCCTTGTTGTTCCACTGTCTGTGTCCATTCATTGTGTGATCTTCTGTGTCTGTTTTTTTTTTCACCTTCTCTACTTGTTTTCTCCTCTAGGCTTCATTGGGATTTGATTCCAGGGACTACTGATGTGGGAGAGAGTTTCCCTGTCACTTGTGCCACCTCAGTTCCTGGTTTCTACTGCGTTTCACCTCGACTCTCCCCTGCGTCTCTCTTTTGTTGTGTCATCATGTTGCTGCATCGCTCACCGCACGGATCTGGCTCGCTGTGTGGGCAGTCCTTTACCAGGAAGCCCAGGGATGGAATCCAAGTCCTCCCATATGGTAGACGGAAGCCCAATTACTTGAGCCACATCCACTTCCCTGTACTTCTTTACCTTCATTGAATTCTCAAAAGCAACTCCATGAAACAGTATTTTAATTGCATGTATAGTACAAACCAGGAGCCCCTGACCTACAACTACACAAAATATATTTGATAATCTAAGGAAATGGATATATTTATGGCAAACTGTGAAGTGCCAAAGTTATGATGAGGGAAAATGGAAAATATCAATAATCCAGAACTATTAAGAAAGTGAAATAATTGACAATCTAATTGAAAAGCTTTTGACCTAGAAGCTTTTACCAAACTGTTATCAAGAAGTAATTATAAAAGAAAACAGAAAAAGATAAGGATGCAAAATTTTTTGCAGCTAGTATAACTTTTTATTTTACAAAACAGATAAAAACCATGAAGAAATTGCTGTACATCCATTTTATGTATGAAATATTTGCTAAAATCCCAAACCAATTATTAGCGAACAAAATCTAATGTATATTATGAAATCCTTATCCCAGAAATGCTAGCATGTACAACACCAGGAAACCTGCTACTACCATCACATTAATGAATTAGAGGAAAACTTAATGCATTATTTAGATTTCCTTATAATTTATAGATGCCAAAAAACTTTTGTTAAAAGTTAATGATATCAATTTACAATTAAGAAAAATCCAGAAACCTGGGAATAAAAGGCAACTTCCTTAATGTAATAAAAGTGATATTCCAAAAATCAACAGAAAACATCACATTTAGTGGGTAAATTCTAGATACATTCCCATTCCTATCTAGTAAGGGGCACTATCAGTGCTACTTTTTAACATAGTAGTGGATGCTCTGACTACACTGCCGGGGAAGAAAAAGGTACAAGTAGTACAAGGTCGAGAAAAAAGGAAAATTTTCACCATTTGCAAATGATACAGTCCTCTACATAGAAACCCAATGGAATAAATAATATAAACTATTAAAACTAATAAGAGTTCAAGACTTTTCTATATCAGATTAATTTTCAAAAATCAGTTGCTTTCCTCTAGTTCATACTAGCAAAAACTGTCTAGAAAATATAATAGATAATTAGATAGCACTGGCAAAAAAGCAATGAATTCTCCAGAAGTCAGTTGAACAAAGCCTGTTCCAGATGTTTATAAGATTTAAAGCTCTACTATCAACGGACATAAAATAAAAATTTGAATACATTTTTGACCTAACATTGCAAAGATGTCAATACTCCCAAAATTAATAGACAAATTCAATGTAATCAGAGTCCAATTACAGAAAAGTTATTATTTTTGATGGAATGCAACATTTGGAAGAATAAATATCAACAATACAGCATTTTACAAATGCAGAGTATTTAAAATATTATGTTATTGGGCAGAAATAGACACATAGACACAAAATAGAGAGCTCAGACATGAAACCATGTGTGTTTCAGGACTTGATCATTTCGTAGACGGGTCGAGAAAACTGACTCAATATATGGGGAGAATTGAGTTGGATCTCTACCTTATATCATATATAAAACTTGCTCCAAATGGGTTAAAATCCTAAATGTGAAAGGCAAGTATATGAAGTTATGGGTGGGGGGAGCAGACTATGTCTAGGGTATGGTACAAGAACTTAGAACTGTTCGAAGTCAAACCTTACCATGAAATATTGATAAGTTTGAATATATTCCTGGCCAAAGAGACCCACAAACAACTTAACAGGTGACAGTTTGGGAAATACACTGGTAAACAACAAGGAAGCGATGTCAAATGTCAAGAATAGATAAATATTTCCTCAAATTCAAAGAGAATTTTAAAAAACGGGAAAGTGATAGGAAAATGAAGAAAACATAAGAACAGAGATTTAAGAAGTCATCAAAATGGCTAGCGAAAGTTTGACAAGGTGCTTGAATCCCCCAGTGATCAGATAAAGTGAAGCAAAAACAATTAGATGTCACTTGACTGCTCATTAGACCAGCAAAAATTAGAAAGATGGATATTCTCCAGTGCTGGGGAGCCTGGGAGGCAGGCAGGCTGGTTTATTGCTGCACTGTAGACTGGCACAACCATTCTAGAGGAGAACCTGACAATCTTTAGTGAAATTAAATTTGCATCTGCCTCAGGGCCCTGCCATTTCCCTTCTGGATAATTTGCAAGAGAAATTCTCCCACAGATCCTTATAGGAATATGGTAGTGGGTACCTAAAGACAACCCAAGTGTCTATCCCAAATGGAATGGCCATGTAAACTGAGGTGGATGAACCTTATGGACTTCTCTACACCAGCCCAGAGAACGTGGATCCCGACAGCATAGTACTGAGTGAAAATTGGCAAAATAGTATCATCTATCATATCTCTCTTTAATTTTATATAAATTAAGGCATCACATGTTTTCAAGGATGAGACATATTTAAATGTGCATATTAAACACATTGTAGTACCTGCCAATGCAGTAGGGAAATGGAAGTGTGATAAGAGATGTAGGGGTAAAATAACATGAAAGAAAAGAAAGCAAAAGAGGGGTCTTGCAGTGATTGACGGTGATGATAAAAGGCTCTGAATTGCCATAGGATTAACTCCTCACTTTTCTGTACCTGATGTCTAAGAGAAAAAACAAAAGTAGAGGTTGAGTGACTGCCCCAAGTTCACTCAGCAAGTGTGTGGTGGGTCCCAGACGATGCCCTCCCCTAACTCCTGTGGGCAGCAGGTGGAGGAAGAGGCTTAGCTTATTTCTTGCCAGGGTGGATCCACTCCCTGCGTGGGCTTGGCCAGGCCAGGCCAGGGCTGCCTGTGTAGTGCTGAGGACATGGCCAGCAGGCTGAGGAGGATGAGGAGCCTCCAGAGTGGATTCATCTCGGGTTCTGGTACCTGCTGCCAGGAAGAGTCACGTAGCAATCAGGCAGATGGCTGCAGGGTGACCACCCAGATGGATGGGCTCATGGTTTTCTGCAGGAGGATGGCACCAGAGTTAGCCCCCAGCATGATTTGGGGGATTTTATGATTAGCTGCCACTGGGGCCTACTCACATGGTGAGAGCAGCAGCTGGAAGCCTAGGAGGAGGCTAGGACTCCAGAGGGAGACTTTGTTGCTTGGAGACATCCAGCAGAGCCCACTCTTGGGTCATCCACAGGAGTGCTCTCTCAGACATTGGCACAGGCCGGCTACTAGTGACTGGTGAAAAATGGGTGAATGAATGAGTGAGGATGGCAAACTTGGGGCTTTCTGAAGGGTAAGATCATCCTCAAAGCTTACCACACTGCTTACATCCTAGAAACTGGTGCTAATGAATGTGTGTTGGGTAACTAAATGACTGAATAAATGAGTGAATGAGGGTGGCTGGTCTCTGAATCCCCCACCCCACCCCAAATTGTGAATTTCTTAGGGCAGATGTGAGTTTAATGAAGCCTCACATCCATGGTGCCTCTTGTGATGCTTGCTACATGAAAGTTACAATGAGTGTGTGTTAAATGATACACATGAGTGAATGAATGAGTGGATGGATGGGTGAATGGATGAATGGATTCTGGAGAGATTAAAGGAGGGGCACAGAGAAGCATGTGGCCAAAGCATTGGGTTTATCTTGGAGAGAATTCAGCGCAAATACCCCTTTCCTCCCATCTCAAGAAATGGCACCACAATCCATCCAGTAGCTCTGTCCACAGCCCTGGAAATCATCCTCAACTCTTCTTTCATCTTCCATTGCCCATCTGTCAGGAAATCCTGTTGCTTCTGGAATCTTACCACTTCTACCAGCTTTGTCATCCACCAGCATTGGCCATGAATTATTGCAGGGGTGTGCTGATTCGTTTCCTAGCTCTGCCCTTTGCCCACCTACAATCTCTTTTCCACACAGAAGCCTGAGAACACATTTGAACACGTAAAAGCATGTCACTCCTCTGCCCCAAATGGTTCCAAGGTTCCCATGGCATGAGGTAAAAGCCAAACTCAGGTACCTTCTGGGCCCTGCAGGGCCCCCTGCTTTCTTTTTTTTTTTTTTTTTTTTTTTGTCCTTTTTCTATTGTTTTTTTTTTTTATTGACTTTGTAATAATATTACATCAAAAATATATATGTGAGGTCCCATTCAACCCCACTCCCCCACCCCCCCCTCTCCCCCCCAAAACACTCGTTCCCATCATCATGACACATCCATTGGATTTGGTAAGTACATCTTTGGGCACCTCTGCACCTCATAGTCAATGGTCCACATCATGGCCCATACTCTCCTCCATTCCATCCAGTGGGCCCTGTGAGGATTTACAATGTCCGGTGATTGCCTCTGAAGCACCATCCAGGGCAGCTCCATGTCCCAAAGACACCTCCACCTCTCATCTCTTCCTGCCTTTCCCCATACCCATCGTCCACCATGTCCACTTTTCTCAATCCAATACCACCTCTTCTATGTGGACATTGGATTGGTTGTGTCCATTGCACCTCTATGTCAAGAGGAGGCTCAAATTCCACATGGATGCTGGATGCAATCCTCCCATTTTCAGTTGTAATCACTCTAGGCTCCATGGTGTGGTGATTGTCCTTCTTCAACTCCATCTTAGCTGAGTGTGGTAAGTCCAATAAATCAGATTGTAGGTGCTGGAGTCTGTTGAGGCTCAGGACCTGGCTATCACATTGTCAGTCCAGAGATTCAAATCCCCTAAATATATCTTAAATCCCAACGTTAACTGCACCTCCAGCACATTAGCATGAAAGTCTTATGAAGGGAGATCCCATCTGAGTCCAGATTCATCACACATAAACACCATTTCCAATGAGGGGCCATCTGCCCTGGTAGTTAACCCCATCGGCCATGGCCATAACTCTCATGGGTCTCTTTAGCCTTCAAAGGAACCAATATCTGGGGGTTGTATCTGCTTTATCTGTCTCTCTGACTCTGCTCAGGTGTGCATGAGGGCAATCCTTCTGCCAGCCTCCAGACTCTTTTTTAGAAACTCGTAGCCATATAAACTCATTTCTCCTTTCCATTTCCCCCTTACTTTAGGTCAAACAGCATTTTAAAGTCATGTTATTTTATGTAGACATGGATATTCTGCTGATCCGCATTGAACCTTCCATATAAGGTCCTTTTCCAGTTGCATCATCAGTTAGTATTTGATAGTGGTCCCTCGTTGCCAGGGAGGCTCGTCCCCGGGTGTCATGTCCCACGCTGGAGGGAAGGCATTGCATTTACATGCTGAGTTTGGCTTCGAGACTGGCCACATTTGAGTAACATGAAGGCTGACAGGAGGAAATTCCCAGGCACAATGTTGCTCTAGGCCTTGTTCTTATTTTAGGTTTATCAGCTCACAAGCATAGTCATTAGCATCAGGGGCTCACTGTTGAACCCTCACTCCCTCCAGGTCCCTGCCGCTGTACCTGGGAGACTGTCGCTGCTCCCCTAGGGACCGCAACAGAGCACCACTGGCCAGGAACCCAGTACACCCCTGCTGTGGTTTTTAATTTTTGCCACTATGAGTATATCCAATCATTACGATGCCCCCTGGATATATGTTCTGTACAGCTCCCTGTCAGCCATATATCACCTGTCATTGGTATCCCATACCAGTATCCCTCCATTGCCATTGTTGAGACACTCTGTGGTCCAGAGCTCCCCGAAATTTGAAGCCCAATATAATGTCATGGTCCCTTACTAGGGAATGGCATATAGCGATGGGTTTAAAGGATAGATAAAGAACTTGGATAAAGTTAGATAAAGAACTTAGATAAAGAATGTTGACTTGAAAAAATTCCACATCCTATCCTTTTTTTTTTTTCCCCCCCTAATTATTCAGCATTTCTTCACAGGAGTCCTAGACCACAGCAATGCATATATATAATATACAGCACTCCCATACATCCACCACAAAACCTTTTTCCTTCCACAGCGATACTCTTACACCCTATTCACATCATATTTACTTAAGGTGATGTACAGAGTCTGAGATATTAGCTTTCTAACAAGGTAATATCTGTGCTTACATTATGGTGCATACTTTAGGATACACAGTTCTTTACATTTTTAGTTATCCTATGTTTTACATTATGGTTTACATTATCAGTCTGTCATCTCCTATATGTTATGGTGTAATATTACATGTTTTATATCCATCCTTGTGTACTCTCAAAAAACTCCTCTCTTGCCCCCCTTTTACTTTGGTTCCACACATTTAACGTCCATTTTCCCTTCCACCTTGGTGCCCACAGTGACAGCCAACCTCCGTTTCCTGAGGAGCCACTTCCAGAAATAGATGGAATAGTGTTCAGGGCCTAACTTGCTCAACTGCCCCAATGCCCTGGGAGCCACCCTTTCTCTCGAGGGATACAGTTCCCTCTATTTGGTGGCATTAGTCCTCCCCAGGATGTGGGTCCACCCCCACTCTCACTACTTGGGATTCTACCCCATGGTGTCACCCACTCTGGCAGAATGAGCATTTAGGCATTCCCCAGGAGCCCGTCCTGCATCAGACCCTCCCCTCTGAGCATTCTAAACAGGTAACCCTCTTTATTATATTTTGATATGATTTTCTCGGCATTTTACTCTCCACCACCTCCTGACCCTCTCCTGTGTTCGTATGCTCCCCCTCCCTCCCCCCACTTTTGGGCAACGTTACCCAACCATCCCTCCCCAGCCACCCTCAAACCCGTAAAGCCCCAACCAAAGGCAACCCCTTGCCCCCATTTTATCTCTTCTTTGTGTTCATACTTACCACCATCTCGTCTTAAATTCCACCCCTGCAGACATCGGCTCATATCCTTCCTCCACCCTCCGATTTCCTGTAAGCCTATCGTTCAGTCTCTTGCTATCTAGGGCAGCTTGTTTATTTCATATCATTGAGGTCATGTAGTATTTGTCCTTCAATGTCTGGGTTGCTTCACTCAACATAAGGTTCTCAAGATTCATCCATGTTATCACATGTGTTTGTAGTGTGTTTGTTCTTACAGCCGAGTAGTATTCCATTGTGTGTATATACCACATTTTATTGATCCACTCATCTGTTGATGGGCATTTGGGTTGATTCCAACTTTTGGCAATACTGAACAATGCTGCTATGAACATTGGTGTACATATATCGGTTTGTGTCCTTGTTTTCAGTTCTGCTGGGTATATACCCAGCAGTGGTATTGCTGGGTCATATGGCAAATCTATGGCTAGTTTTTTGAGAAACCGCCATACTGTCCTCCAGAATGGTTGGATCCTTCCGCATTCCCACCAGCAGTGGATGAGTGTTCCCCTTCCTTCGCATCCTCTCCAGCACTTGTATTCTTCTGTTTTTTTCATAGCTGCCAATCTTATGGGTATAAGATGGTATCTCATTGTAGTTTTGATTTGCATTTCCCTGATAGCTAGAGATTTGGAACATTTTTTCATGTGCTTTCTTGCCATTTGTATTTCTTCTTCGGAGAAGTGTCTGTTTAAGTCTTTTTCCCATTTTTTAAATGGGTTGTTTATCTTTTTATTTTCAAGATATAGGAGTTCTTTATATATGCAAGTTATAAGTTTCTTATCAGATATATGATTGCCAAATATTTTCTCCCACTGTGTGGGCTCCCTTTTTACTTTCTTGACAAACTCCTTTGAGGTGCAGAAGGCTTTAATTTTGAGGAAGTCCCATTTATCTATTAATTCTTTTGCTGCTCGTGCTTTTGGTGAGATATTCATAAATCCATTTCCTATTACAAGGTCCTGTAGATGTTTCCCTACACTGCTTTCTAAGGTTTTTATGGTCTTGGCTCTTATATTTAGGTCTTTGATCCATCTTGAGTTGATCTTTGTATAAGGTGTGAGATGGTAATCTTCTTTCATTCTTCTACATATGGCTATCCAGTTCTCCAGACACCATTTGTTGAATAGGCCACTCTCTCTCAATTGAGAGGGTTTGGTGGCTTTATCGAATATTATGTGGCTGTATATGTGAGGTTCTATATCAGAGCTTTCAATTCGATTCCATTGGTCTATGTGTCCCCCTGCTTTCTTGACCTCACCTCCTACCACTCTCTCCCTCACCTGCTCCACTCCAGCCACAACAACCTCGGGCACAGGGGCCCCCCAAATTCCATTGCTCTAAGCTCTGAGACAAAGGCACTTTCCACTGTCTTCATCCCAATCTGCGGGGGATGTGCAGGGTCCTGCCCAGATAAGACATGGGTACGTCCTTTGAAATTTTCGCAAAAAACCCTGGGGCCATTCTTGGTCACTTCACCTCTGATTTTATAAGATATTATATCCAAAACATTAGTTCAGGGTGGTGACTTTCTCCCATTTGAGGTCCTCTCCCATCCTTTGGGGATGTTTGTAGAACATCAGTTACTGTGAAATGTACATTTCCTTCCTGATCTTTTGTAACCAGTTGGGTTTTGTTATTTGTTGTCAAGAAAATGGAGAAGAATGGTCAGTGTACGAAAGCAGAAACTGGTTGCCATTTGGCTCTTCGGGTGTCTTACCAACTGGTATGTGTGTGGGGTGTCAGACCCATCAGAGGTTGTGGTTCTCAGGGCTATGGAGTCTAAAGAAATGATGAAGAGGAGTGTATGGACTTTGGGGGCTTGATGCAGGACGAGTAAGACAGCTGTAGCATGGACAGGGGCCACCCTGTATCTGTAGCCAGGTTGATGCAGAATCAGGTGGCACTAAGACAATGGGTTCAAATGCTGACGTTGTCTCTTGGTAGAGTCAGTTTCCAAATCAGTAGAAGGAAGGTGACAATTGTGCAGTCTTCAAGACTGCAGCAAGGATTAAGGGGGATTATGCTTGGATCAGTGCTCAAAACTTGTGGTATTATCATCACCATCAGCCTCCTCTTCATCTCTCTGAACTTCAGCTCCCTCATCTGGTGGAAGCTGGTGAAGTAAATGACACAAAGCACCGAAAGTCCAGAGGCAGAGCCTGGGACCCAGTAAGTGCAGGATGCATAAAGTTGCCGTCTCTAGAGAACATTTTCACAGGTGAGAGCAGGCCTCTTTCAGCAGCTCTAGTGACAGGAACTACCCACTGGGGCTGAAAAAACAGTGAACGACCAACTCTGGAAGGAGTTTTGTATGACATTAGGTGACAGGAGTTGCTATCTTTCACTGGACAGAGAAACCACCTAAAACAGTTGTGCGCTGATGAGTGCCGGCACTGTGGCTCTGGAGTAGGGTGGAGAGTGGCCAGGCAGGGCCTTGCCCTCACAGAGCACACGTGTCCTTGGGGAGGCTGACAGCCTTGGCCATCCCTGCCAATGGTCATCTGATGAGGAGGCATGACGGGGCTGTGAAGGGAGGTGGGAGGTGCCATGCGAGGGTACTGTGAGGGGAGACCTGGCCAAAGGTGGAGGCAGGGAGGACAGACCACCTTGAGGAGGCAGAGCGTGGGCTGACCTTTCTGTGTTGGGCGGCAGTGGCCGTGCTAAGCCTGCTCCTTGCAGTGTCTGCCCCCATTCTCACCCATACCGGTGAGCAGACTGGGACCCAGAGAACCCCTGTGGCTTGTCCGAGGTCCCAGCCAGGATGAGGCCATGCTGGAGTCCCAGCTGCTCTCTGACCCTCCCCGCATGTGTCCAAGAGGCTAATTCCAGGGGAGGTGGAACCAACTGACACCCTGAAAACTCACCTATTAGCAAACTCCTTACTTTTTCAATTTGCCTCCTTCAGAACATGATTCTTTACCTTTTGCGGGGGGGGGGGGGGGGGGTGGCATTTTGAAAGTGTGATGAAATCTTTCGTTTGTCTTTCCAGAAAAATAGACCTAGTACTAAAGTGTTGCTCACAGAACTGGGCTTTCCATGGTCCTCCAAAGGCCTGCCCATTGACATGAGGTTAAAACTGGCTTTCAAGGAGTTTGACTTGGGAAACTTTCATGTATCTATCCATTCATTAGATCATTATTTGTTGTGTGCCAGGCACTGTGCTTGGCTCTAGGCAGAAATAGACACCTGCTCTCCAGGACAAGATGCAATAGGGGACTTCAGGGACGATGGCAGACTAGAAAGACTCAGGACTCTTGTCTCCAGAAAAATAGCTAGAGGACAGGCTGAAATAGCCTAGAAAAAGATCTTCTAAGGTTTGGGACACCAGGAGAAATCTGGACACTGTCCAGAGGAGAGAGGGACAGAAGAGAGTTATCATGACCACAGAACTGTGAGGCCAAACCAGTGGTTGCTGCTACTGGCACCCTCGTCCACACTAAAGACATTTTAGAATGCTCAGGCCTCTGAGCCTGCAGCTACCAACCAGGGGCTCCAGGGATCCACCAGCCCAGGAAAGGAGAGAGAGAGGGACACAGGTAACTTTGACTCAGTTTCTGACCCACAAATTTGGTCCACTGTGTCCCACTGTGTCCCAGGTCAGGTGGGGCTGCCCCATTGTCCGTCTTGTGAGCCAGCAAGGGACTGGAGGGGAGTGGAAATATTTCTTAACCAGGTCTGCCAGAGAAGGCTGGAGAACTGTTTCTGAGAAAGTTTGAATGACAAGGCTCTTAGCCTCCAGGCAGTAACCTCTATCACATTGATTTGGTCTGTGTTTCCACAAACACACTCCAACCAGGCATTGAACTGAGAGTTGCTAAAAGTTGCCATCTTCTCGCAGGCCAAGGAAGTAGACGTGAGAAAATTAAAAATAAATAAGAGAGGCTTTTTTTGGCCTTTATGGCCTCCTCCTCCAATGCCCTGGGAAGTCACACTGCAACGAATTACTAGGTCCAGAGTTCAGTTTTGGGCAACTAACTAAGACAATCCTAATGATTGAGACCAAAACAAGAATCAGGAGCAGTAACACACTGGCTCCTGTCACTAAATTCACATGAAAAAGAAAGAAATTGAGCATCTGAGTAAACTTCATCCTAATCAGATGCCTAGACATCAAGATGAAATAAACAAAATAATCGCCAACTCTATTAAGGGGGAAAATCAGGCTATGAGGGCAGGAATAGGAAGGAGGCCACTGGAGGTAGGGGGTCAGGAAATATGTCTCAGAAGAGGAGGCATTTGAGCAGATTCCAGAAGGTACAGATGATGGGGGAGGGCACATCCCATGCTGGAATCCACAGGTGCCAAGGTCCTCAGTTGGGCAAGGGCTTGGCAGGTGGGAGGAACAAAGGACAACTACTGTGGCTCTCTACAGGGCGAGCAGCCCCACGGGGTGAGATTAGAAGTGAGCATCCATGTGCCCAGGGAGAGTCCTAGGCTGATGCTGAGGGCTGCAGGGAAGGGTGGTGCAGAAGGACAAATAGCAAGACCTTCCCGGGCAGAACCCAGGGCAGAGAGCAGGCCTGGGTGCACATTTGCCCTTCCTCGGCCATCGGGACTCTCAGGCCATAGGTCCCTAGCCCAGGGCAGAGGGTGTGGAACTCTAGGGAACAACACAACGGGTAGAAGCATAAATTGCACATTCCTGCATGTGTTTCAGTAGGATCTGGGGTGGGCCCAGGAGCTTGCCTTGGAGCTGTCACCCCAGGAGGATGATTCATGGGTTTCACCCATACTTTGAGCATCAACCTTATGACAAATTGAATTTGTTTGTTCGTTTCATCATGTATCTATTCCATTCAGGACTTTTCTTTGCAAAAAAAAATATATATATATTTTTAGCAATGTTAGAGTCAATAACTAGGGACTAGAGACTTGAACTTTAACCCAAAGACAAATTTCCTTAAAATAGGGGGTCGGGCACCTTACTTGATGGAATATCAGCTTTGACAAAGGGTGACGATGACACCTCTTCTGAGTTCTGGTGTGGACTGAAAAGAGGCAACGGAAAGAAAAGAGTGGAGTTTTTGAGGATGCAGCAGTGCTATTTTGGGACAGAGATGCTTATTAAAAATGCAGATTCCTTGGCCACCTCTGAGCCATTGAGTCAGAAACTCTTGGAAGAGGGAGCTGGGAAGAGGCTTCTGAGAAATTCTGAAGCACATGATGCATGAACACTACTGAGCTGAAA
Organism: Dasypus novemcinctus; assembly: GCF_030445035.2. Classification (NCBI taxonomy): domain Eukaryota; kingdom Metazoa; phylum Chordata; class Mammalia; order Cingulata; family Dasypodidae; genus Dasypus; species Dasypus novemcinctus. The sequence goes on along the minus strand of NC_080696.1, from coordinate 34,501,775 downwards.
TAATATGAATGAGGCCAGTGAATATTTATTGAGGTACAGGGGCCTTGCTTGTAATCACCTTATTTAATCCTCAACACCACCTTTTGAGGTAGGTGATGTTATAATCAGCTCCCCTTTGCAGAGGCACAGAAAGGTGGGTTAAATCCCCAAAGCCACCCAGCTGGAGAGGGCTTTGGCTGGACAGGAGCCAGGAGCCTGCAGGAGAGAGCTCAGAGGCATGGTCACTCAGTCCCCATCAACCTCGCATCCCACACTCCACTCTGCTCCCCAACATCTTTCCACATCCCACCATGAAGGCATTGCAAGGAGAGGCATTTCAAGTCATAGCAGCAAGCTGACACTGCCAGGCTTTGCTCAAACACTCCTGGGGGATTGACTAATTGATTCGAATAGCCCTGTGAAGATGGTGTGATTATGCCCATTTCACAGATGCAAAAGCTGGAGGCAAAGGGAGATGGTGGCATTTGCCCAAGGACACAGAGCTGGTAAGTGTGTGGCCAGGATTCCAAGCTCACCTGACTCTACTGTGTCTGTCTCATCTCTGGATAAATTCAGTCCCGGACATTGCCCTGCATCCCGGGATCTGCCAGCCTGTCTTTCCAGAGGTATTTCCCCTCACAGTCTACAAAGGCCACTAGAGAATATGGGACATTCTCGGCAAATACTGAAGATTGTCAGTGAGCTGGAATTGCTCCATCAGTGGAGTGAAGACTGCAAGTCTCACCATAGCCATGAACTCCGAGGACCTCAGCAGGCAGGAATGGACTGGTCAAGTCCAGGGTCTTCCTTGGGACGATGTTCTCAGAGGAAAGGAAGAAGAGTGGGCTATGAGCGTTGACCAGCCATTCAGAGCCACACCTGCCTTAAATGTCAGCCAGCAGGGAGGAGGAAATGTGCTTGAGTCCTTGCCCTTATCATGCCCATCAGACCTTTGTTTGATCAATAAATTAATTATTCAAACAACTTGGCTTGCTTCCTCTTCCCTGCTTAGCACTGACTTTTTCATCAGGCACCTGGCTTCCTTTCCTTTCTTCTCTTTTCTACTCTCAGTTCCCATTCCCCCTTGTATTATAAACAAACAGATGTCACTCAGAATTTGCTAATTTTGCTTTAACTGATGCTAAATTCTCATAATTGCTGAGAGGGGCTGCAGAATTATATTCTTACTTCGGGAACTGGGGTCTGTGGGACAGGGATAGGAGTCTCTGGCTGGCAGGAACCTTCCCCATCCTATCATGTGTGCATGGCAGCTCCCAAAAGGGAGACTTTGTTTACAGTGAGTCAGTATATTTTACTGATAATCTCCCTGTACCAATAATTGAACAAAATAGATAAAACCTCCATCCTTATTGAACCTACGTTCCAGCAGGAGAAACAGGCAACAAAGGAGTTAACTAAGAATGAAGAAAGATGATTTCATAGAGAGATGAGTGCTCTGAAGAAAATAGAAAAATGGGATGGCACCTGGAAGGGGTGGAGATCAGGGGCCCCTCTAGATGGGCATGGGGTCCCTCTCAAAACAGAGACCCGGATATTTACAAAAGACATGTGCAGATTAAGAGGCACAGCATTCCACGCCAAGAGAACTACGAACAGGAAAGCCCGGAGGTAGGAATGAGCTTGGCATGTTGTGGGAAGAAAGCAAACAGGTGGAACCAGAATGCGTGAAAAAGGGGAAGAGCAGTGGGAGATGGGGCCACGGATGGGTGTTGGGAAAGATCAAGTGTGTCCTCACAGGTCATGGTTGAGGACACTACATTTTATTCTAAGATAGACAAAGATTTGAATTCTTATGGCTGATTCCTTCTGAGTCTGTTTCCCCAATCTAACAAAGGAGGTTTATCATGCGGATTAAATAAGAATAGGCACAGATAACTCCTGGCAAGCAGTAAGTGCCCATTGAGATTGTATGCACCCCTTCCCTTCTTACCTGAGACATTGTTTTATAAAGTGGCAGAACTGGGAACAGAGGACTGCAGATCTCATGAGTGGCAAAATCTTGGCTGAGGCAGCCTGCTGACTTTGCTTCTTCACAATCTGCAAATAACATCTCCCCCAGCCTTGAGGTATTAGGGTGTTTAGCCTGTGGCCAAAGTTCACAAGACATAGCAAGCTGAGGGAAACAGAAGTGGAAGTGAGGTCTGGGGAAACGGACTTGGCCCAGTGGTTAGAGCGTCTGTCTACCATATGGGAGGTCCGCGGTTCAAACCCCGGGCCTCCTTGACCCGTGTGCAGCAGACCCATGCGCAGTGCTGATGCGCGCAAGGAGTGCCCTGCCACGCAGGGGTGTCCCCTGCATAGGGCAGCCCCACATGCAAGGAGTGCACCCATAAGAAGAGCCACCCAGCATGAAAGACAGTGCAGCCTGCCCAGGAATGGCGCCGCCCGCACTTCCCGTGCCACTGACGACAACAGAAGCGGACAAAGAAACAAGACAGAGCAAATAGACACAGAGAACAGACAACCAGGGGAGGGGGGAATTAAATAATAAATAAATCTTTAAAAAAAAAAAAAAGAAGTGAGGTCTGATGAGGAGATCCTGGAATGTTCCGAGTCAGGAGGCAAGCCCTGGGACAGGAAGTGGCTGCTCTGAGGGCTGGGCAACACAGGAAAGGACGAGGGACCAGCTAGAAAGGGCAAGAGAAGCAAATAAGCCTCATGTCTATGGAGATCTCTCTAGCACCAGTCAGGGGATGTCTCCCTCCACACCTCTCATTCTGACCTGCCCAGGAAGCAGGAGAGGTTGCATTCGTCTGTGGTCTGGGTGGTTTCACCAGCTCCAACCCTGTGCTATGTTGGCCTCACTCATTCCAATGATGACAGTGAAGCAGAAATGAATCCACACAGGTAGAAGAGTCAGAAGCAGTCTGTTCGTTGGACTTACCCTGGCCAGCTGACAAGGAGTTCAAGAGGGACAACCACCACACCATGGAGCCAAGAGTGCCTACAACTTCAAGCAGGAGAATTGCATCCATCATCCAGGTGGAATTTAAGTCCCCTCTTGATGTAGAGGGAGATTGGATATAATCATCCCAGGGTCCACAGGATGCACGAAGAGAGTATGGTTTAGAGTGGACTTACTGGTGATCTGCTGGGGAACTATTGTGATTAGTAACAGAAGAAATTATAGTGATGTGGAGAGGGTGGCCATGGTGGCTGCAGATGGTAAGGAGAGAGAAGAAAAGATAAGGTATGGGGGCATTTTCAGGATTTGGAGTTGTCCTGAGTGGTGCTACAGGGACAGATGCTGGACGTTGTGTGTCCTGCCGTGACCCACTGGGTGAACTAGGGGAGAGTGTGGACTACAATGTAGACCACTGTCCATGTGGTGCAGGGGTGTTCCAGAATGTATTCGCTGGGTGCAGTGGATGTGCTGCGATGATGGAAAGGTTGTTTATGTGGGAGGGGTGAGGAGGTATATGGGAACATCATATATTTGAATGTATCCTTAAAAAGAGAGAAAATAAAAAACAATACATGTACAATAAAAGTTATGAACACACAAAAAAATTTTTTAAAGAGTCAGAGCAGGCAGAAGTGGGACCAGCTCCAAATGCATCAATTTCTCATGGTGTGATTTTGGGCAAATCACACATAGGATTTTTCTTATTATTTAAATTTTTTAAAGGATAATTGAGCATTTAAACAAAAATAACAATGTAGTAGGGGGTTATAATATATATATATATGCAAGAAAACATACTTATGATACATAAAAGTTAAAAATAAAAACAATATATCAAAGACTAGGAATTCTGGAACTATTTGTGAAGAGATATAATATCATTTGTAAGTATACTATCATATATTAATCTTAATTGTTAGGGCAAAAGCCTAAAGCAACCACTCAAATAACAAAGCAAACTCATTTAGCTCATAAGATAACAAAGTTGATAAAATCAAATGAACTCTCAGTTGATGTGACTTCTGGGATGGCCATGTGAGAAGCTTGATAGCTCTCTCTCCAGAAAAACAGCCACTTAAGTGCTAAAAAAGATTAAACAAAACAAAACAACCAGTTAGCTTCTGGAAATTGTTCTGAGGGCATACAGCAAATGGAGAAACATTTATTCAAGGAAAATGAATCTGTGTATTTGAGTCACAACATGCTCCCATATCTGCACCCCAGATAAGTGTCATGAAGGTGAGTTCCAGGTTTGTATAGTCAAGACAATGGGGCTTCCTCTCTCCCCAGCTCCCAATCTAGGGCTGTAATTTTAATCCAGAAGGAGCATACCACTGGAATCTCTCACGACCCTGAGCTCAGTGTTGCATTAGCTCTCTTCCAGTCAGGTGTAGCTAAGAGGACTACGGCTCCAATTCCCCACGCAGACCCGACATGTATAACAGATGTTCTAGCCCAGACATGGCAAGCTGAGAACACTGGGTTCCAATTGCCCTCATATCAGCTCGCTTGAGGGTAAAGATTTCACACATGGAGTGAGAAGCTGTGAAGACCAGTGGCTACCACGCCCACCCAGAGCCCCACTTACAGAGCAGATATGCCACTATGGGACAGTGGGCTGCTGTCCATGAACCCAGCTCCAATGGTAGAGGCATGCTGTAAAAACAGGAAGATGTCCCTAAGGGGACTGACTCTATTTGGAACAGAGCCTGGGGAAGAGCCTGCCTAAGGGCATTGGCAATAAACAATGGAAATTTTGGTGTTAAGCAAATGATAGAGAAAATCAACAAAATCAAATGCTGGTTTTTATAGACAACCAATAAAATGGAAAAAACTCTAGTCAGACTGATCAGGAAAAAGAGAAAAGACGAAAATTAACAGGAATGAGAAGGCTGACGTCATTACAGAACCTACAGATATTGAAAGAATAATGGGATATATGTGAACAACTTTATGCCAATAAATCCAACAACTTGCTTAAAAGAGACATACCACCAAAGCTCACTCCAGAGGAAATAGATAATCTGATCAGTCCTACCTCTATTAAAGAATTTCCATTTGAAGAGAAAACCTTTCCACACAGAAACCTTAAGCCCAGACAGCTTCACTAGTGTAGTCTATCAAATATTACATTCTACTCCAACTATTCCAAAAAACTAAAGAGGAGGGAATACTTCCCATATAATTCCACGAGGCTGCCCTTATTCTGATATCAATCCAGACAGTCATTACAAGCAAAGAAAAGTCCAGACCAATATCTTTCATGAATTAAAATCAAGGCTGAGTAGGAGAGAAAGTGGGAGCAGGAGAAATTCTGCCTGTAGATAGTAGCTTCAGCCAGCAATCTTCCCTTCCCAATGACCTGCCTTATGGATTTTGGTCTTGCATAACCAATCCCCATAATCATGTACATTAATTACTTGCAATAAAGCTCCCTCAGGCCCAACCTGTGCTTACTTGTTCATGTTTCTCTGGGTGAACCCTGACTGATACTAGCATTATCATCCTTTCATCCTTAAGTTTAAATTATGGTATTTCTCTGTGAAATTCCCCCAGGGAAGTAGTATTGCTTTAGGTTTATTATCCTGTAGAGAGAGAAAGCACCAGGAGTTTTCTTTTTTTTTTTTTAATTATTTATTTATTATTATTATTTTTTAATTACATTAAAAAAAAATGAGGTCCCATTCAACCCCACCGCCCCCACCCCCCACTCCCCCCACTCCCCCCACAGCAACACTCTCTCCCATCATCATGACACATCCATTGCACCTGGTAAGTTCATCTCTGAGCATCACTGCACCCCATAGTCAATGGTCCACATCATAGCCCAGACTCTCTCACGTTCCATCCAGTGGGCCCTGAGGGGATCTACAGTGTCCCGTAATTGTCCGTGAAGCACTATCCAGGACAACTCCATGTCCCGAAAACACCTCCACATCTGATCTCTTCCTCCCATTCCCCAAACCCAGCAGCCCCCATGGCTACCGTTCCCACACCCATTCCACATTTTCTCTGTGGACATTGGATTGGTTGTGTCCATTGCACACCTATGTCAAGTGAGGGCTTAGATTCCACATGGGTACTGGATGCACTCCTCCCGCTTCTAGTTGTAGACACTCTAGGCTCCATGTTGTGGTGGTTGACCTTCTTCAACTCCATGTTAGCTGAGTGGAGTAAGTCCAATAAATCAAAGTGTAGGAGCTGAAGTCTGTTGAGGCTCTGGGCCTGGGTGTCATATTATCAGTCCAGAGATTCAAACCCCCTACATATATTTTAACCCAGCACCAACTACAATTCCAATAAAGTAGCATGCAAGTCTTGTGAAAAGAGATCCCCTCTGAGTCCAATTCCATCACGCAGAAACACCAGCTCCAAAGAAGGGCCCTTCTGCCATGACCATAGAACCCGTGGGTCTCTTTATCCCTCAAAAGAACCAATACCTAGCACCAGGAGTTTTCTACCTAGACTTTCCTACAAAAAAACTTTAACTCTATGGATCAGAGAGTCCAAATGGGCATTCCGCCAGTTCCTTACCATGTGTATTCCAATTATGCATTTAGGAACTGTTGAAATAATCACAGAATGGGTCCACAAAACTATGAGGCAACTTTGAATCAAATTTGCGGCAGAACTCCGTTTAACACTTGACAACAAGACATGTTGACTATAAAGGTGTATAAAGGACTATAAAGGTGTTTTGGGTTCCTGGGAAATTGCATAAATTCGGAGCCAGTATCACATGTCTCTGTAAATCCTGGGCATTTCCTTTTCCCAGTGCACCACAACTCTAATAAATGACAACAGGTTCATTTGGGAAAGACGTGAAGATTTATAGCATATGCTTGTGGCAGTATTACAGGATCATTGACCTCTCCTTCAATCAAGAGTTTTATTTTTCATTTTTTGAACTGCCTTAGAAGTGAAAATTGGGTGAGAACCTCTGACTCTCCATTGTGGTAACCCAAGGCAGGTTTCTCCAAAACCAGAGATTTTTCTGATCAAGTAACATTTTATTAGGATGTTCCTCTATTTCCTTTCTAGGAAAACTGTGACCAACCCGTCTGGTGGATTAAATATTCATATTGCCCATTCAGCCTTCTTGTTCATTACAATGAATACGCTATCTTGCTTCTGCCAGTTGAGCTTTGCCACTTGCCCTCTGCTACTGTTATATCACAGTTCTAACTCTATTCCTCCAGGGGGAGCTCTGTCACATTCCCCAATGGAACAGCAAAAATCACCCAAGTGCAAGGGCAAAGACCAGTGAAGAAGGAAGGTCCAATAATGAGCCCTTGATACTGATGACTATGCTTATAAACCTGTGTGCCTGAAATTTCAACTAGGCCTAGAGCTGCCAGGTGCCTAAGAGTTACCTACTGAGAGCCTCCATGTTGCTCAAATGTGGCCACTCACTAAGCCAAACTCAGCATGTAAATGTATTCAATATCTTCCCCCCAGCGTGGGACATGACTCTCGGGGATAAGCCTCCCTGGCACAAAAGGATTGCTACCAATCACTAACTGGTGATTCAACTAGAAAAAGACTTTGAATAAAAGGGGGAAATGATATGGGAAGCGGACTTGGCCCAATGGATAGGGTGTCCGCCTACCAGTTGGGAGGTCCATGGTTCGAACCCTGGGCCTTCTTGACCCGTGTGGAGCTGGCTCATTTGCAGTGCTGATGCACGCAAGGAGTACCATGCTACACAGAGGTCTCCCACACGTAGGTGAGCCCCACGTGCAAGGAATGCGCCCCATAAGGAAAGCTGCCCAGTGTGAAAGAAAGTACAGCCTGCCCAAGAATGGCACCGCACACACAGAGAGCTGACACAACAAGATGATGCAACAAAAAGAAACACAGATTCCCAGTGTTGCTGATATGGATAGAAGCGTTCACAGAAGAACACACTGTGAATGGACACAGAGAGCACAAAACTTGGGGTGAGAGGGGGAACAGGGGAGAAATAAATTAAGAAATAAATAAATAGATGTTTTTTTAAAAAAGATGGAAATGATAAAGACAAATGAGTTTATATTGCTAAGAGTCTTCAAAAAAGAGTTGGGAGGTCATCAGAGGGGTTACACTTATGCACACCTCAGCAGAATCCCAGAGGCAGCCAAAGTAGACGCAACCCTAGGTACTTGTGATCTTGAGGGATATGAAGACACAGAGGTTCTACGGTCATGGTGGATGGTTCTGGATTTCTGGATTACTTTGGAATTTGTGTTCCTGAGTGTGATAGAGTTGGACTCAGATGTGACCTTTCTACACAAGCCTCTTCAGTCACTTTTACTGAACTTATGGTTCTTGGAGTTGGTGTATACTCAGAAGGCTTGAATTTCTGGACTGGCCATTTGTCAGCTGGGCCTTGAGCCTCAGCAGAGTTCTATCTCCTATTCTCCATTTCATTGGATTACCCAGGTCAGCTAATAGGGAGGTGAAGATTGTCAACCACCACACCAGGGAACTGAGAGTGCCTACAACTCCAAGCAGGAGAATTGCATCCATCAACCATGTGAGATATAAACCCTGTCTCAGTAAAGAGGTGGAGTGGACATCACCATCCTGGAGGAATAAAATATGGATTAAGGTTGAATAATTGATATTCTACTACAGAACTATTGTGACTAGTCATGGAAGAAATTGTAGCATTGATGTGGAAAAACTGGCCATGGTAGTTGCAGAGGGTTGGGGGAGGGAAGAAGAGATGTGATGTGGGGGCATTTTCAGTACTTGGAGTTGTCTTAAATAATATTGCAGGGATACATGCAGGACATTTTATATCCTGCCACAACCCACTGAAAGTATTGGGGGAGTGTGTGAACTACAATGTAAACTGTAATCCATGCAGTGCAGCAGTGTTCCAAAATGAATTCACCAAATGCAATGAATGTGCCACAATGATGAAAGAAGTTTTGGATGTGGGAGGATTGGGGTTGGCATGTGGGGTACATGGGGACCTCTTATATTTTTTAATGTAACATTCTTTGTGATCTACATATCTTTAAAAACAAACTAGGAAACAAACCAAAAGAAATGCTTTTGAGCTCTCTTTGAGGGTGTGTGTGAACCAGGTCACAGCTTTCCTACTATGTGGCAGCTGTGTCCACTGGCACCAGCAGAGGTTCCAAATGAAGTCAGTTTGCTAATCTCTTTGTACCTTTTCTAGACTCTGTAACCCTCTTGGACTTGAATGTCTTACTCTTTGCTTGTCTTGAATTCCTGAAGGTCAGCAGGGCGACTTGGGGGGGGGGCGGCCATGAGATGCCTCCCTTGAAAACACCCACATGAGTGTGTGTTCCTGTGTGAACATTTACTACTTAGTCACCTAAGTGACTTCAGGAGAGGAGGAGGAGGTTACAGTTAGGAGTCCAGGCCTTGGAGTGGGTGAACGGGGAGACCCACCTAATCGGGGTGCATTGTGGGAGTGTGTTGAACATCAGTGACAATCAGGAAGCAGCCCCCTCCTTTGAGCTAAACTCTATTTTCAGCGTCCTCTGCTCCTGGGCATTCTCTGAGAGAGCCCATTCTAGGGTTTCCTCACAGAGTGAGGCTGCCTTCTGACCTGTTCCACTTGTTCCCCACCTTGTGATTCTCCCCACAAATGGTATCTCTGGCCATTCCTTCTCTCCACACCCACTGCCCATTCCTCACCTTGGCCCATCACCTCTTCTGACAAAATTGCAGTAGTCTCCTCACTGGCCTCCTTGCCTCTGACTTGACCCCCTCAAGCTTATCCTCTGCATTGCAAAAACCACCTTTCCTCTCCCCAATATTTCATTGTGGAAAATTTGAAACACGGAGTGACGTTAAAGGAATTTTTGCAGTGAAGACCATGTATCTATCACCTAAATTCCACCACTAACTTTTTACAGAACTTGTTTTATTACATATCCATCCATCCATTCATCCATCCACCTTATTATTGTTTTTGATTAAGCTTTTTTTTCATAATCATAAACTTTGCAATCCAACTACACTCAGAAGGGGAAGAAAAGGTGGAACCCAAGGAACTGTAGTGAGAGCACAGTGATTATGGATACTGAGGGTGGACAGGGGGTGGTGGGTGTTCTCCTGAGCTACTGGAATAATGGTCTGATGGTTAAGAAAAAGCACAAAGGAAATTTCTTGGATTTGTCCACAGGTGGTGACGGTCTCTGCAGTCTTGTCAGTCTTGCCGTTCCTGAACCCAAAGTGCTCCTTGGCTTCCACAGTACTCACGTCCTCTGTCACCTTGCCAGTGACCACGTGCTTGCCATCCAACCACTCAGATTAAAAACTGGAAACCCTTTGTGTTGGGTCCAGCACTGGCCATGGACAGGACACCAGGACCAGTGTGCTTCTGGATGAAGTTCTGACCATCACACTTCTCACCGTACACAGAATTTCCACCACAACCATTATGGCGTGTGAAGTCACCACCCTGGCACACCAACCCAGGAATAATCCTGTGAAAGCAAGGGCCTTTATAACCAAACCTTTCTCCCCAGAGGTCAGAGCATGAAAATTTTCTGTTGCCTTTAGAACTTTGTCTGCACACAGCTTGAAGGAGACTCAGCCCAAGAGGCCTTGTTGTAGACAAAAGTGTTGCGAACGTGTAGGGTTGACATGGACTGTGGCAGCAGGTGGTGGCATCTGCATGGCCTTGACTTATTTATTTTTTGATTTTTATTTTTAGAAGGTGCTGGGGATTGAAACCAGGACCTTGTTCATGGGAAGCAGGTGCTTGACCATCAAGCTACACCCACTTCCCCCAACTTAGTTTTTCATGCTCTTCAAAGTAAAGTGCAGAGAAGCAGATGTGGGACCAGCAATTGGGCTCCTGTCTACCATATAGGAAGTCCAGCGTTTGATAACCAGGGCCTCCTGGTGAAGGCAAGTTGGCCTGTGTGAGCAGCTGGCTGACACGGAGTGCAGGCCCACGTGGAGTGCTGCCCTGCCCAGGAGTGCTGGCCCACGTGGAGAGCTGATGTAGCAAGGTGACACAACTAAAAGAAGACACAGAGGAGAGACAAGAAGAGACGCAGCAGTCTAGGGAGCCGAGGTGGTGCAAGAAAATGATCGCTTCTCAGCCACTCCGGAAGGTCCCAGGATTGGTTGCTGGAACCGCCTAATGAGAAAAGAATACAAGCAGACACAGAAGAACAAACAGAGAATGGGCACAGCAGGCAGACAGTGGAGGGAGGGGGAAAAATAAATAAATAAACCTTTAAAAAAAAAACAGCAACAAAAAGAAAGTAAAGTGCAGATATGAGTACACTTTTCCTTAAGCACTGTAGCATGCATTCATTACCTAGAGAGCAATATTAGTTTTTCCTTCATTTTTATTTAGTGGTATGATTTATATTCAGTGAAAAGCATTGATCTTAATGTCCATTTGTTGAGTTTTGAAAAATGCATGAAACAGTTTAACTCAAACCCCTATCAAGGTATAGAAAGTTTCTTTATGTCCCTTCCCAGTCAATCCTCTGGTCCCCCAGGGGCAGACAGTCTGATTTTTATCCACCGTACATTCGCTTTGTCAGGTCAAGGACAATCTGAGCTGTTTTGCATCTGGCCCTTTCATTAAGAGTGCTGGTTTTGATATTCATCCATGCTGCAGATATTGGCAGTTCATTCCTTTTTCTAGGTGCACAGTTTTCCATCACATGCACATCCCAGTGTGTTTATTCATTTCGTTCCTGTTGATAGATGCATGGGCTGTTTCCAGTTTTTGGCTATTCTGGATGCAGGTAGTATGAAGGTTTTTTCCCTTCCTCCCCCCTTTTTGTACCCCCTCCCCTCCGTGGCCCCTCCCCCCTGCTGTTTTTGCTGTCTCTGTCCACTCGCTGTGTGATCTTCTGTATCTATTTCTCTTTTTGTCTTCTCTTCTTGTCTTTCTCCTCTAGGGTACAGAGGGATTCGATCTTGGGGACCTCTGATGTGGAGAGTGGTTCCCTGTCAATTGCACCCCCTCATTTCCTGGTCTCTGCTGTGCTTCACTTTGACTCTCCCCTTAGTCTCTTTTCTTGAGTCATCATCTTGCTGTGTGACTCACTTGCACTGGCACTGGCTCACCATACAGGCACTTAGGTCCCCACATGGGCACTGATTCACTATCTGGACATTGGCTCACCATGTAGGCACTCACATGGGCATACGGCTTGCCACACAGGCATTGGCGCAGGAACTCAGCTCACTTTGCAGGCACTCAGCTCGACAACTGACACTTGGCTCTCCATGTAGGCACCTACATGGGCACTTGGCTTGCTGAGTGAGCACTTGGCTCACTGTGTGGGCACTCAGCTCACCACATGGGCACTGACTCGACACAGAGACAGGCTTCTCTTCTTCTTTTTCACCAGAAGACCCCAGTTGAACCCAGGCCCTCCCATATGGTAGGCAGAGGCTTTATCACTTGACCCACATCCACATCCCCTGTCAATATTTTTGTACATATGTTTCTTTTCTCCTATCCTGGGCCCTAGGGTAAATGTATGTTTAATTTTATAAGAAACTGCCAGAACTTCTTCCGAAGTGGTTGAACCATTTAACACTTCTGCCTACAGGGTATGAAAGTTCTGGTCACTCAGCAGCCTCAGCAACATTTGGTGTTGGCAGTCTCTCTGATGTTAGGCTTTCTAGCAGGTATGCCAGTGTCATCTTTTTAAATATGTCCCTGGCTCCATATGGCTCTCAGGAGAAAGCTCCTAACCTGGCATTCAAGCCCTCCAAGGGCCAGGCCTTCTTCAACCAACCTCTCCATCTCCACCTCCCATTTAATTTTCCTACTATGTTGGCCCAAGCCATGTTTTCCTGGATACAACACGCCAGGTCATTTTTCCTTTGCTGTTACACACTGTTCTTTCGGTCTGAAATGTGCTCCTGGTCTTGCCCATCTGGTGACTTCCCAAGTTTCTTTTTTGACTCAGTTTAGGAGATCTCCTGCACGAAGGCCTTCCGGATGTCTCATGCAGAGGAAGTCACACCCTCCTAAATGCCACGATGGCAACTTAAAGATATTCTACTATAGCGCAGATCTCCCTATTCTTTAATTGCCTCATCCTTGACTATGAACTCCACAATGGTACATACCCATCTGATTTAGCCTTGTTTCCTATCCACCTAGTGCAGGGCCTGGCAGATGGTTGGAGCTCAGGATGCGTTTAGTGGCATTGACAGTGTCAGAAATGGTAAGTGTAAAGAGATATTCTCATCCTTGCTCACAGGTGAGGATTCCGAGGCTCAGAGAGGTGAAGAGACTTCTTAAGGAAATAGGCAGGATGTGTCAAAGCTGGGATGTGTCTGGGATCTTCAGGCCTTTGCTCAAATTTCCCTCTTTAGAAGGACTGTCTTACATTTTCTTCTAGCTCCCCCACACCCCGCCAGCTCGCCCAATGACAACTCCCCATTTTATGGATTTTGTAGCCCTTATTGCAGCCTGTAGTGTTTGTAATGCTTCTAAGCTGACATATTTTAGTGTTAGAAGCTGACAAAATGCCATGCTTAGTAATTATTGTCTTTTTTTAAGATTTATTTTATTTTATTTTTATTTTATTTTATGTGCTCATCCCTCATTGTTTAGGCTTGCTGTCTGCTCTCAGTGTCCATTTTTTGTGTACACTCTGTATCTGCTCCTGTTCTCTTTAGGAGGCCCTGGGAACTGAAACTGGAATTTCCCGTGTGGGAGAGAGGGGCTCAATTGCTTGAGCCACCTCAGCTTCCTGCTTTGTTGTATTTCATTTTTGTGTTTCCTTGTTGCACAACTTGTGTTGGCTCGCACAGCATCCCATTGTGCCAGCTGTCTTGCTGGTCTTCTCTGGGAGGCACTGGAATTTGAACCTGGGACCTCCCATGTGGTAGGTGGGTGCTCAATCACTTAAGCCACATCCATTTCCCTGGTGACTCTTGCTACTGACAAACCATAAGCGTGCCTGTACCCCTGGCCAATGGGTGACTTTTATAGTCATATTCATTGACTCACTTTGTATTTCTTGGATTACATATATGTCTGGACACTTTTTCCCATGTTGGATGGGCCTTTGGGTTTTCCTGTCAAATGCCAGCTCATATTTGCCTTAAATCAGGTTCCCTAGAATTGGAGTCTGAAGTGGGGATTCCTGGGCATGTGATTTATTGAAGGGGTGCTCTTTGGGAAAAAAAGGTTGCATGGGTGAGAGAAAAGCAGAAAAGGGGAGGAGGAAAAAACAGCAACATGTAGTTGTAGTAAAGTCTATTCTTGGGAGCTCTGGAGTATAAAGCACAAGAGCGCTGTCCTGCCTCGAGGCCAGGGACCCAGCTTTTTTTGCCCTCATATCCAATTAGCCCCAAACCTCAATGGGTTTGGGGCATAATATCTTAGGTGAAATCTCTCCTGTAAATTGAGGACAATTCCCCAGAGAAGGGGGAGGCTGTGAGCTGTCAGTAGCCTACACTCGCAGCCACTGGAGGATGGTGCCAGGAGGAGGGATCTGGGCAAAGCAACCCAAGTGTCTACAGTCCACCCATTGAACTGCTCACATCAACTTGTTTCCCACATTAAGTCCTGGCACAGCTTCTCCAGCATTCTGATTGTTCACAACACTTGGGAAAGTTGCAAGATTGACTATAGTCCCTGATGCTGCAGTTGACCAAGAAGCCACAATCTATTTATTCTACTACTCTACCTCTCCTACCTTATTCTGAATTGTCCTAATCCTCAACATGAATGCTAGTGCAGGAGACTTATCTTGGTCAGGTCACCAAGACTTCAAGCCTGAGGAATATGACCCTCTGGTTACCATGGCCTCAGCATGTACTTGTCCCTTTAGCATTAAAACTCGGCATGGGGGAGTGGTTGTAGCTCAGTGGTTGAGTGCCTGCTTCCCATGCATGAGGTTGTGTTCAATCTTTGTCTGCTACAGATAACTCTGTACTAGGGGTTTGCCTGATTATGTGGCTCAAGCAACAGCACTGCTTGAAATGCAGACTTGAGCTGCTGCAGAGCCCTTTATTGCTCTGAATTCCATCCCAACTAACTGTCTTCTGTATCACTTAATGAATGGGTTGTAGCACTATTTCCCAGCATGGAATATATTGCCTCCCAAACCTGAGAGTGTTGTGTTTATTTCTGAATGGTGGGAGGTGCGAAGTACAAGAACTTGTTTCTTATGTTGAAGGGGATATCCCGGAATGCCTTACATCATTAGACCTCTAAAAGCTTCACAAATGTCTCAGGCTTATGAATCCTTTTAAGGTTTATCTCTTGATATCTGGAGTACTAGCAAGGCATGCAGAACACTTGTTACTTTCTACTATTCAAGTTAGATTAATAATGTCATGTTTTGTGTAATGTCCAGATAGTCAGGGTCCCTTGATACTATTGGTAATCTACAGAGAGCAGGAGGATGATCTATCTTATGGGTAAGAATGTGACTGTATACTGTTCTCTCTCATGTGGACATAGATCCTCCTTCCTACTGGGTATGAAAAAGAATTTGCAAGATCAGTGGCTGCATATCACTATTCAAGAGAGTTAAACTGCTTTATTAAAGTTACCACATCTGGCACTACAGCTTATATAGGGGCTACTACTTGGTTCAGTTTGTGGTAGACCATTGTTATCTACCATGACTCATTCAGTTTTTCCCAGGGGCAAGGCAGGCGATGAATTTGGAATTTCATGGGGACCATCATCCCTGCACTCTTAGGCCTTTCAGATTAGCACTAAGGGAAGTGGATGTGGCTCAAGCAATTCAGCTCCTGGCTATGATATAGGACTTCCAAGGTCCGATACCCAGGGCCTCCTGGTGAAGACAAGCTGGCCTGCACGATGAGCTGGCCCTTGCCGTGTGCTGACCGATGCGGATTGCCAGCCCACGCAGAGTGCCGCCTATGCAGGAGTGCTGCCCCTCGCAGGAGTGCCAGCCAATACGGAGAGCTGATGTAGCAAGATGCTGCAACAACTACAACAACAACAAAAGATCAGCACTAATACCTACTTTCCACCTCACCCCCTGGGATATCACATTATTTTTGAGATTTTACCTTGGTTGAGGAGTTTCTTATTTCAGGGACATCCACTTGGTCCTTCCTACTACAAGAGTTTTTATTTCATAGGTCAAGGAACCAATTGCTAAGTATGTCCATTCTGACCAGGTATTCAGGAGTCAGGGAATAAGCACCAGAAGATCCAGGGTGACATGGTTCTGCTATGACACAAATCTATGCCAGGACTGCATTTCTTATTCTGTAATTTTCAGTTTTGTAACAATCTCAAAACTACAGAAAAGTTGTGGTACAGTACTGTGGATGACATATGCCTGAATCGCTCCTGAATACTTCAGTGTGTGACTTCTACAAATGAGGACATTCTCCTACATGACCCAAACACAGTAATGAAAATCAGGATTTAATCGCTGATGCATTGCTACCATTTTATCTTCAAAGCCTATTCAAGTTATACTAATTGTCCCAACAATGTGCTTTATGAAAAAAGGTCTGAAGTTTCTTTCATCTGCAACAGTTTCTCAGTTTTTCTTTGACTCTCATGAGCTCAGCCATCTTGAAGATTACAGATCAATTGTTCTGCATAATATCCCTCTATTCAACTTTGTCTTTTGTTTCCTCATAATTAGGTTCAGGTGATGCATCTTCTGCAGGAATATCAGAGATGTAATGCTTTGACAGGGCATCTTACCAGGTGGCACTTGATTTTCATTTATTCCGTTATTGATTATATTAACTAAGATAACTCAATCAAGGTGATGCCTGCCAGGATTCTCCATTATAAAGTTACTCTTTTCCTAATTGTAATGAATAAGCATTTTCTGGAGAAGTACTTTGAGACAACATAAATATCCCATCCTCACCACACTTTCAATTTATTTATTTAGTTTTATTCATTAATTCATGTTTTCCTCTGTGAGGGGTTATAAACAACTACTACCAGCATTTATTTGCTTATTTATTTTTATTTTTTACCAGTATTTATTGTGTTGCTCAAATTGATGGAAGCTCTTTCAAGCTGACGTTTGTGTCCCTACAAGTCCCCATCTTCACCTGAGCACTTCTTTACTTTCTGGAATAAAATATTCCAGGCTCATCTTTCTTCTTCTTTTCTTTCATTTAACACATATATAATACAAATCTTTCCATTTTTGTGATTTTTAAGTGCACAATTCAGTGGCATTAATTACCTTCATAGTGTTGTGCACCACCACCACCATCCATTACCAACACTTTTTCATCATCCCAAACAGATCCAAGCTCATCTTGTAGCTTCTCGCCTATGCACTGGAACTAGCCATTTATCCAAGGACCTCTGGTTCCTTTGGTGGAGAATATTTGGTAAATATTTAGAAGCTAAGATCTGGCTGCAAGGTATGTTCAAAGTTATTGGGATAACTTTACTTTGAAACCCTCTCAGTGGACAGAACTGGGGATACATCCATATCATCCATATCATCATCCATATCATCATCTATACCATCTATCTGTATGTAACCATGCACCACACGTGGAACTAATCCCAACTCACCTTGACATGGTTCATTCTAATGTTTCTCTTTTTATACTTGTCAGTGTTTCACTGATAGTGAAAAACCTGACTCCCATTATCCTTACTACATCTACTTATTTGAGATAATCATATATCCCATTGCCTCTGCTTCCCCACCGCTGAATGAATGTCCCCTTCACCTACTCTAGTTTCACCACCTTGCATTGGTTGCTGCTGCCATCACTCACATCTAGAACATTCTCACCCTCTATGGTTGGACCACTGAGTGGGGACCCTCTTTACCCTGCTCAAGCTTGGCTCTAATACCGTATGTCACTGACACCCCCCAGTGTGGCCATGGGGATGCCCTCCTCACTTTGCCAATTGTCCCAATACCATTTCTTGAATGGCCCATCCTTTCTCTGCTGATTTGAGATGTCATCTTTATGATATATTATGTTCCCACAAATGCTTGGGTCTGTTTCTGTAAATGCTAGTTAGCTCCATGGGCCAGTTTAACTTCTATAGCTCTATAATATGTCTTATTTACTGGCAGGGCTATTCCCCCTTTTTTGTTCTCCTATTTCAAAATTGCTTTGGCTATTTCCTCCAAACTTTACCTTTCTGTATGAATTTTAGGGCTGGCTTGTCATGAAATTTCTTATTAAGATTTTATAGATTTTACACATTAATCTAGGAAGGTTTGTCTTGTTGTTGTCTTCAACTTTGGGCCCAGAATTGGTGCTAATCAGAGTTTGTTGAGTGATGATAATAGAAGCTACTTGTTGCAGCCCATGGCAGAGCAGGAGAAGAGGAAGCCAGTGGTGACTGCTCTGTCTCCCTTGACCCCAGGCTCAGGTATGCCCAAGGCCCAGGCCCCCATCACCAGCCTCTCCTCCCAGAATGAGCTCCAAGCAATGGAGCCCAGATGCCTCACCCTGAACCTCGTACTAGTTGCCACCACGCTTCCAGGCCACGCTGCCAAGATGTACAGATGGGGCGACTTAGAGCCAGCCTAGAAATGGATCCCACCTAGGGTAGTTAGCAGCATTTCCATGTTAGGGGTGTGTGTGTAATTTGGAAATCTGAGTTAAAACCTGACACAGTGAGAAGGAATGAGAAGGAAAGAAAGAGAAATAAGCTCTTCATGGTACCTAGAAGTAGATGCTCAATAAATATTTCCCTTTGTAGTGTGCCTCTTTCTCAGGGCAGGAGAACACTCAGCAAAAGCTGCAAATACTTTTCAGTAGGGCTACCAGATAACACACAGGATGTCCAGCTAAATGTGCATTTCAGAAAAACAACGAATAAACATACAACATTTAGGGCATACATTAGAAAATTACTCATAGTTTATCTTAAGTACAAAAGTAACTGGCATCTTGTATTTGTATTGGTAAATCTGGCAACCCTACTTTAGGGGCCAAGCATTTAAAAGTGTGAGACAACATGGTATGATAAGGATTACAGAGAATTTAATATGGCAGCAGAGTCTGACTGGGGAATAACCAGCTCTCAGAGTAAAACTAAAAAAGTGCATCAAATTTGGTTTCAAGTTCATGAGTTTGCAAACCCTGCAAAGAGCAGACTGCTAGGATTTGGACACTGGGTCCATTGCTCCCAAACTCTGTGCCCTTGGACCATAGAGGCCTCATCTCTGGGAGGATTAAATGAGCTCCTCCCTTTGAAGAGTTTAGCGAGGTGCTGGGCCAGGTTAAGGCTAAATGAAGATTAGCTTTTATCAGGGCCCTCACAGCTGAGAAGCATGCACACAACAGCTCCCTCTACAGGTCCCAGGATGTAATGCGTGAGAGCTGTCTTGGCTTGAGGGAATCCCTGTAGCCAGGCTGGTCAGCCTTTGGACAGGGTCTCTGAGCTCCCCGGATTCCAGTCATTCACATATCGTTTGCCACACCTCAGTCACCTTTCGTTACTTTCATTTACTTACTATTTTTCTTCATGTTGTCTCCCTATTTTTCAAGAAATCCGTTGTTACAGGAAAATTTCCATCACTATTTTAAATTAAAAACCCCAGCATCAACTCCCCGAAATAGAAGGTAACCATAAATTACATACAAGTGAAACAGTCACGTTATTAGGTTATCCTGGGTAAAGCAGTAAGAAGTCATCCAGCCCAGCCCAGCTTTCTTTTTTTGAAAGAGGGACATCATCAGAGTATTAAAGACAGTTTAGCTCCCACCTGAGACTTCCTTCTTGCTGCAATTGGAAGAGGGAAAAAGAGTTAAGATGGGACTAACCACAATCCTTCCTGGTGTTTCAAAGTGATTTCATGCTAATAGCATCTATGTACAGCAGGGGAAGCATAGAGACATGGAGGGGTGAAGAATTTTCTTTTAGTTGTTTATTATTATTTTTGAAATAATGAAAATGCTCTAATGATGATTGAGGTGATGAATGTACAACTCTGCGATTTGTATATATATATGGAAATAACTAGAAAAGGGAAAAGCTTATTGCAGGATTTTAAAAAATATATTTATTTCTCTCCGCCCACCCCCACAACACCCATCTACTCTCTGTGTCCATTCCCTGTGTGTTCTGTGTCCTCTTGCATTCTCTGCGGCACCAGGAAATCTGTCTCTTTTTATTGTGACATTTTGCTGCATCGGCTCTCCATGTGTGGGGCACCACTCCTGGGTGGCCTGTGCTTTTTTTCATGATGGACAGCTCAATGCGGGGTGCTTTCCTTGCACATGGGGCACCCTATGCTGGGGACACCCCTACACGTCATGGTACTCCTTGTGCGCCGCAGTGCCGACATGGGCCAGCTTACCACAAGGGCCAGGAGGTCCTGGGTTTGAAACCTGGACCTCCCGTATGGTAGGCAGATGCTCTATCAGTTCAGCCACATCTGCTTCCCATATTATAGGATTTGTAATTAATACTACCAACATATAGGTATGATAGTGATTTTTGTTGTTTTTTTAATCATGAAAATGCTCTAATATTGAAAAAAAAGACAAAGTTGACAAAATGGATTTTAAAAAGAGCACAATCCAACTATATGTGATTTACAAGAGACTCAACTCAGACCCCGTGATGGTTAGACTGATGAGTCAACTCAGCCAGGTGATGGTGTCCAGCTGTCTAATCAAGCAAGCAGTGGGTCAATTGTAATACAAGGACATTTATGGACTTTACTCACCAGTGAGTTTTTTGCATAGATGACTGATGATGTCTACAATCAACTAAGGAGCTTGCCTGTCAGCAAAGAGTGACATTTTATCCAATCAAGTGAATACCTTAAAAGGGGATGTGATTTCAGCATTCAGAGAGAATTTTCCAGCTTGAATTTGGATAGCCAACATCTCCTGGGAACTCATCAAGGACCTTCATCGGAGGGCCTTGTCTGCAGCCTGCCTGCAGAATTTGAACTTGTGCATCCCCGGAGTCAAATGAGAGAATTGTATAAAATCTTACATTATTTACAGGTTTCTCCTGTTGATTCTGTTTCCCTTGGGAACCCTGATGAATAAAGACCGAAAGACACAAAAGGTTGAAAGAAGATAATGGGCAGAGATAATCCATGTTAATAGTATCTAAAAGAGAGCTGGGGTAGCTCTACTACTATGAGATAAAGAAGACTTTAAGTCAAAAACTGTTACAAGAGACAAAGAAGGACACTACATACTAATAAAAGGGCCCCTCCGCCAAGAAGAAATAACAATCATAAATATGTACCTACCTACACTGTCTCAAAATACATGAGGCAAATAGTGGCAAAACTGAAGGGAGAAGTAGCAGACACCTGTACAATAATAGTTACAGACTTCAAAACTCCACTCTCATCATTAGATAGAACATCTACAAAAGTATCAATAAGTAAACAGAGAACTAAATAATATGATAAATGAAATAGACCTAACAGGTATATACAGAACACTGCATCCCAAACAGTAGCATAAACATTCTTCTCAAGTGTACACAGAGCGTGCTCCAGGAGAGACCACATGTTGCATCCTAAAACAACTCAGTAAATTCAGAAAGATTGAAATTATGCAAAGCACCTTCTCTGACCACAATGGAATGAAGTTGGAAATCAATTGAAAAATCCACAAATACATGGAAGGTAAATAATACGCTCTTAATCAGTGGGTCAAAGACGAAATCACAAGAAAAATCAATAAATATCTTGAGATGAATGGAAACGAGAACACAGTATGACAAAATTTATGGGATACGGAGAACGACAACGCTCAGAGGGAAATTTATTACCCTAAAGGTTATATTTAAAAAGAAGAAAGAACTCAAATGAAAAACTAATCATACACCTTGAGGAATTAGAAAAAGAACAGTAAACTGAATCCAAAGCATACAGAAGGAAAGAAATAATAAAGATTAGAGCAAAAATAAATGAAATAGAGACTAAAAAATAGGGAGAGGGGAGCAGATGTAGCTCAGTGGTTGCACATTTATTTCCCAAACTCCAGTTCCTCCAAAAAAAAAAAAAAAAAACTTTTTTTTCAAAATTTATTTATTTCCTCTCCTTTCTCACCCCTCCCCACACCCTGTTGTTTTTGCTTCTGTGTCCATTCACTGTGTGATCTTCTGTATCAATTTCTCTTTTTGTCTTCTCATTTTTTCTCCTCTAGGATTCACTGGGATTCGATCTGAGGAACACTGATGTGGAGAGACGTTCCCTGTCAGCTGCGCCACCACAGTTCTTGTTTTCTGCTGTGCGTTACCTTGACTCTCCCCTTCGTCTCTTTTTCGTTGCATCATCATCCTGCTGTGTGAATCACTTGCACGGACATTCGCATAGGCAATTGGCTCACCGCGAAGGCACTGGCTCACCACGCAAGCATGCTTTCTCTTCTTTTTCATCAGGCGTCCCTAGGGATCAAACCCAGGTCCTCAAAAATGGAGAATTAAGAAAGCCAAGAGTTGGTCCTTAGAAAAGATCGCTAAAATTGTCAAACTTTTAGCTAGAGTGACAAAGAAATAAAGAGGATGCAAATAATTAAAATCAGATATGAAAGGGAGAGCTTTACTACTGACCCCACATGAATAAAAAGGTTTCCTAAGTGGATACTATGACAACTGTAAGCCAACAAATGAGAAAACCTAGATGAAGTGAACAAGTTCCCAGAAACACTCAAACTACCTACAATGACTCTAGAAAATAAGAAAAAACCTCAAAAGACCAACTACAGGTAAAGAGATCAGTACTGAAAACCTCCCCAAAAAGAAAAGGCCAGCACCAGATGGCATCATGGGTGCATTTCACCAAATATTCCAGGAAGAATTAACACCAATCTTGCCCAAACTCTACAAATACTGAAGAGGGAATACTCCCTAACTCATTCTATAAGACCAATAGGGAAAAGGCAGATAAAGTTACTATAAGAAATGATGAGTGTTGCAGATGTGGCTCAACTGATAAGGCCTCCACCTACTATATGAGAGGAACTGGGTTCAACACCTGGGACCTCCTGGTGAAAAAGAAGTAGAGAAAACGTGCCTGCACAATGAGCCAGTGCTCATATGGCAAGTCGAGTGCCCATGTGGGCGCCCATGTGACAAACCAAGTGCCCGTGTGGCGAACCAGGTGCCCATGCGGTGAGCCACGTGCCTGCACCGATGGCCCAAGTGTAAGCCAACAAATGAGACAACCGAAATGAAATGAAGTGTTGGACAAGTTCCCAAAAACACACAAAATACCTACAACCAGAGGGAATTGTGTCTCTCGAGAGGATCACAGGATCCCAATCAGTTAGGGCAGTCTAGTATGTCAAGCCGTCAGCATTGTTGCAAGTATCTGTCAATCTGGTCCCTTAAGTAGTGAAGATTGATTGTCACTGTGGACCCTGAGGAGAGGGGAGGGAGATATAGAATAGACGGAAGCAGGGCAACTGGGGGGCAATGGAAGTTGCACAAGATCATGTAATAATGGGTATAGGACAAGTTAACTTACACCAAAAGTGTATAAGAGTCTATGAGCTAAAATGCAAACCATAACGTAAAACATAAGGAAACTCAAAATTTTAAAATGTGTACAGTCTAAAATATTAACCATAATGTAAACCTAATGGAACCATGTTTGATAGCTCTGTTTCAAAATCTGTACATCAGCTGCAGCAAATATAACATGAACATGTAAAAAGATCATGGCTGGAAAAAGGGGAGAAGGGTTTGATGTTGGATATATGGGAGTCCCCTATATTGTGTATGTGAATTACTGTGATCTAAAACATTTTGAAGACAAAAATTAAAATTAGGGAAAAAAAAGAAAAGATGTGGGCACTGAGGAAGAAATGAAAGAAAGATCCTTGCCACTGTACACACATGGCAACACCTATAAAAGTGATGAAAGGCAAAAGGTCAAAAACAAAGCTTTATAATATTTTTCATTTTTTCAATACACCAACTTATTTTTACTTTATTTTAGTATTTCTAAATTAGTGTGTATTCTATTTCTAAACTTTAAACCTGTCACTACATGTCAATTTCCTATTAATTCAATTTGGCAATATATTAGGCGTCATTGTTGAAGAAGATTTGGACCCCAGAGAGCTTCAACTATGGAAGGGGAGGAACACTGATGTGGGGTATTATTGATGGGGGCACATGGGTGGGAGGGAGTACTCCAGGGCATGTATATAGGGGACATAAAAATGTTCTGACATATGGAGTGTATTTTCATAATAATTACAGTCACAATCTTCAACTGAGGGAGTGCCAAGTTTCTGCCCAGGGGAGCTCTGTCACATTCCCCAATGGAACAATAATCCCCCAAGTGCAATGGCAAAGACCAACAAGGAAGGATGGTCCGATAATGAGCACTTGATACTGATGACTATGCTTATGAGCAAGTGTGCCTGAAATATGAACTAGGTCTAGAGCAGCAGGGTGCCTAAGAGTTACCTCCTGAGGACCTCCATGTGGCCACTCTCTAAGTCAAACTCAGCATGTAAATGCATTTCCTTCCCTCCAGCATAGGACATGACTCCCAGGGATGGGCCTCCCTGGTGCTGAGGGATTACTACCGATCACTAACTGGTGATGCAACTAGAAAGAGACCTTGGAATCTAAGCCCCCTCTTGACATAGATGTGGAATTGACAAAACCAAGCCAAGGTCCACAGGAAAGAGGAATACAGTAAGGATTAGAGTGGACTTAATGATATTCTATTCATGAACTACTGTGGTTTTGAGAAAATGTGGCATTGGTGTGGAAAAAGTGGCCATGGTGGCTGCTGGGTGCGGGGAATGGGAGGAAGAGATGAGATGTGGAGAAATTTTCAGGATTTGGAGATGTCCTGAGTGGTGCTGCAGGGACAATTGCCGGACATTGTATGTCCTCCCATGGCCCACTGGATGGAACGTGGGAGAGTGTGGGCTATGGTATGGACCACAGTCCATGGGGTGCAGCGATGCCCAGAGATGTACTCACCAGATGCAATGGATGTGTCATGATGATGGGGGAGAGTGTTACTGTGGGGGGAGTGGTGGGATGGGGGCAGTGGGGGTGAATGGGGACCTCATATTTTTTAATGTAATATTTTTAAAAATGTGAGTAAATAAAATAAAATTTAAAAAATAAAAAATAAAAGCAGAGTGGGCATCACCATCCCCAAATTCTCAATATTGGAGAATGAAAAAAGAAAGAAAGAAAGAAAGAGACCTTGAATGAAAGGGTCAATTCAGTCCAGCAGAATATCTCAGCCTATGTGAACGATCATGTGTTAAAAACTGCTTTTAGACCTTGAATAAAAGGGGGAAATGGCAAAGACAAATGAGTTTATATGGCTAAGAGTCTTCAAACAATGGTCAGGAAGTCATCAGAGGGGTCATTCTTATGCACATATCAGCAGGACCCCAGAAAAAGCCAAAGGAGATATAACCTTAGGTACTGGTTCTCTGAAGACTACAGAGACCCACAGGGTATATGGTCATGGCAGATGTATTTGGAGTTCTGTGCCACATCAGAGGACCCTACTTTTGAATTTGTGCTCCTGAGTGTGATGGAGCTGGGCTCAGATGTGACCTTTCTACACATGCTCCTTCTGTCACTTTTACTGAAACTGTGGTTGGCGCTAGGGTTGGTGTATACTCAGGAGACTTGAATCTTTAGACTGCACATGTGCCAGATGGGCCCTCAATCTCAGTAGAGTTGTCACTCCTACTATCCGGTTCATTGGACTTACCCAAATCAGGTAACAAGGGAGGTGAAGATGGTCAACCACCACACCAGGGAATCAAGAGTGCCTACAGCTACAAACAGAAGAATTGCATCCATCATATAAGCCCCATCTTGATCTAGAGTTGGAGTGGACATCACTGTCCCAGGGTCCACAGAATGTAGGAATAAAATATAGATTAGAGTGGACTTACTGATATTCTACTATAAAAGTATTACGACTAGTAATAGAAGAAACGGTGGCATTGAGGTAGAGAAGGTGGCCACAGAGTTGCTGAGGGCAGGGAGAGGGAAGAAGAGATGTAATGTGGGGGCATTTTTGGACTTTGAGTTATCCTAAATGATATTGCAGGGTCAGATGCTGGACTTTATATATCCTGCCATAATCCCCTGAATGTTCTGGGGAAGAGAATGAGCTACAGGGTAAGCTATAATCCATGTAGTTCAGCAGTGCTCCAAAATGTGTTCACCGAGTGCAATGAGTGTGCCACAGTGATGGGGGTGGTTGTTGGTGTGGGTGGAGTTTGGTGAGGGCATGGGGGTATACGGGAATCTCTTATGTTTTTTAATGTAAACTTTTTTGTGATGTATATATCTTCAAAAATTACAATTTATGAAAAGATGGGGTGAGGAGGTGGGGAGTGGGTTATATGGGAACCTATTCTGTTTTTTAATGTAATGTTCTTTGTGATCTATTAACTTTAATTTATAAAGTGTAAAAAAAAAGTAAATGGAAAGAAAGTGGTGCCCTTATAAAGTGGGAAATTGAGAGGAACTTTGCAGGGGAAGCATGTGGCTCAAGCGATTGAGCTCCTGCCTACCACATGGGAGCTCCCTGTTTTCGTGTCTGGTACTTCCTAAGAAGATAAGCAAGACAGTGAGAAGAGACACAACAAAATGATGCAACAAGAGACACGAGGAAAACACAACGAGAGACACAACAAAGCAGGGAGCAGAGGTGACTCAGGTGATTAGGTCCCTTCCTCCCACATTAGAGGTCCCAACTTCGGTTTCCCATGCCTCATGAAAAGAAGATCACCACACAACAAGCAGACACAGCAAATTCAAACAGGTACTGTGTGTTGTTGAAAGAAAACAAGATGTGTTTATTACTTAAAGGGTAGCCACAAAGTCTAAAGAAGTATATAACCATATTAAAGAAGGAGGAGAGTAGGGGACAATAGCACAAACTCAACAGGAAGTGCCTGAAGATAGAGTGTTCAGGTGTGATGTCTCAAAAAGAAAAATTAAGAATACTTGATGTATTTGCAGGTACAAATAAGAGATTTTTAGTTTTCTGAAGAGTTTAGAGTTAATGAGGTACAGATTTTTAAAATGAAGAAAACATAACTGAAGTGATTGTGAACCCCAGGGAAAGTTAAAAATTGTCAAGGAACTACACTCCAGACCTCAGCTGTGAATACTTGTCATTTAAAGTCAGTCATTATTTTGTAAACACGGAATACTGATTTATCAAGAAATGACTATATAACAATGGGCAATGGGCGAGCAGACAGGTGTGTATGTAAATTGAGGGGAGTCAATTGAAATCTAATAATTTATAAAGGACTATAAACATGAAATTGAGAAAAATGGAGGTAACTATGGTATGAAATAGTTAAGATAAACGTGACTGTCTGGAGAAAGGAAATCTGCAGCAGGTAGAGAACAAACAGAGGAATGCTTGTATTCCACTATCAGTCTAATGGTATTTGACTTTTTTGAACCATTTGTAAGTATTTCTTTGAGTAACATTAATTTAAATAAACTTCATTTTTAAAAGGTCCCCAGATAATTTAAAGCTTATAGCTTGGGTTAAGATCTCCCAGAAAAGAACAGGATTGAACGCATGTTTAAATCAAATAGGTTTCTGTTAAGACACAAACTGTTTTGTGGACTTAGTTGAGACTATTTATCTATCTAAACTTTGGTCCTTTAAACTGTTAAATGAGGATAAAAATACACACTTTGAACAGCTCGGTCTGAGGTTTATAAATAGGTCTGCCTTAGTGCTAGATATATACACAATTAGCATAAGTTGCAACAGGATGTCACATGAAGATGTGAATGAAACTTAAAACACAAAGAAGAGAAGACCTAAAGGAAACAATGAAAATGGCAGATGAACACAAAGAGAATATCAAGACAGAGATGGAAATTATGAAAAGGAACCAAAGAGAACTGATTCCACGGTGACAGAAATGAAAAATTCCCTACTATGGTCCAACAGCAGATTAGAGCTGGCAGAAGAATAACTGCAATGAAGGTAAGACCATTGAAATCAACCAGGCTGAAGAGCAGAAAGAAGAAAGAATGAAGAAAAGTGAACAGAGCTTGAGGACCCTGTGGAACACCATCGAGCATTCCAATATATTCATTATGGGAGTACCAGAAGGAAACAAAAGAAAGAAAGTAGTAGACAGATACTCAAAGAAATAACGGCTGAACATGTCCCAAATTTAAGGACAGACATGAATATACACATCCAAGATTCTCAACAAAATCCAAACAGGACAAATCCAAATAGACCCATACCACAGCATACTGTAATCAGACTGTCAAATGCCAAAGGTAAAGAGAGGATTCTAAAAGCTGCAAGAGAAGAGTAACATGTCCTATACAGAGGGGCCTCAATAAGATTAAATGCTGATTTCTCATTAGAAATCATGGAGGCAAGAAGGCAGTGAGGTGACATATTTAAAGTGCTGGAAGCAAAAATTCCCAAGAATTCTGTATCTGGCAAAACTGTCTTTCAAAAATGAGGGAGAGTTTAAAAACAGAAAGACAAACACTGAGGGATGTTGTCACCACTAGACCAGCCCTACAAGAGATGCTAAAGAGTTTTGCAGGTTGAAAGGAAAGTACACTAGATAATAAATTGAAGCCACATGAAGAAATAAAGATCTCCAGTAAGATTAACAACATGGGTAAATATAAACTGACAGTAATACTGTATTTTTGCTTTGTAAATCCACTTTTACCTTTCACAAGATCTAAAAGGAAAATAACGTAAATGTAATGATAAACAAGTTGGTTTTGCCTGTATGAACTTGCAATTTTATGACAAGAACTACATAATGTGGGGAGACAGAGTGATAGGAACATAGTTTCTGTATACCATTGATGTAAATTAGGTATCTAAGAAAACAATGGTGTTATAGAATGTTTGCAGTAACGAATTACAGCTCCATGGTAACTTACAAAGAAAATACCAGAAAATGTGCAAGCTCACAGAGACAGAAATTAGAAAACAGGCTGCCAGGGGTAAAGGACAAGGCAAACAGAGGGGGAAACAGGTTTGGATCAACTGATAGAGCATCTGCCTACCACATGGGAGGTCAGGGTTCAAACCCAGGGCCTCCTGACCTGTATGATGAGCTGGCCAATGCATAGTGCTAATGCGTGCAAGGAATGCCGCGCCAACCAGGGGTGTCCCCCTCATAGGGGAGCCCAACATGCAAAGAGTGCACCCGGTAAGGAAAGCCACCCCACACTATAAAATATGCATCCTGCGCAGGAGTGGCGCCGCACATACGGAGAGCTGACGCAACATGATAACACACACAAAAAAAAACAAGATTCCCAGTACCGCTGACAAGAATACAAGCAGACACAAAAGAACATACAATGAATGGACACAGAGAACAGACAACTAGAGCCGGGGGAGGGGGAGGGAGGAAGGGGAGAGAAATAAACATTTTTATAAAAATGATTTTTAAAAAATGCATAATGGGTGTAGGGTTTCTGTTTGCGGAGATGGGAGTTTTAGTAATGGAAGGTGGTGAGACTTCCTTAACAGTGTAAACATCAGTAATCCCACTGAATGGTATGCTTAGGAGTGGCTGAGATGGGAACATATATGTTGTATATATTTTCCCACAATTTAAAAAAAAAAGAGTAACTATAGAAACAATGGGGTTGGTATTATTTTTGTTTCTGTTCAGGTTCGATGAGTATTTTAAAATGGAAAGTTTAAACTTAAAAAAACTCTAGAAACACTCATAAGTCACACTGATGCTATGTACTCCTCATATCATCGAATGAGAATCACATTTAGCCTCTGTGGTCTTCCTCCCAAAAACACATAACCGCAATCTAATCATGACAAATCAGACAAATCCCACATCAGGACATTCATTCAAATATCTGCTCAGTACCCTTCAAAATGATCAAGATCAACAAAAATAAGGAAAGATTGAGAAAAGTCACAACCAAAAAGGCATGTGACTACTCAGTGTACTCTGGTGTCCTCATGGGATTCTGCAACAGAAAAGGTAATAGAGGGAGCTCCAGTGGTACAGGTGGCTCGTGTGTGGAACTTATACAGAAAGGCAATAAGGGAAAACTGAGGATCTGGATCAAGTATGGGTTTCAGTCTAATAATGTATCAATTTTGATTCAGTAATTATGATCAAATGTATCATACTAATGTAAGATGCTAATAAAAAGAAACTGGATGTAAGGTATTCAGAAATTCTCTCTACTATCTGCAATAATTCTGAAGAACCAACAATTGTATATCCAGAAAAAAAACATCCTTCATAAAATGAGGGAAAACAACAAAGGGCAACAGGCTATTTAAAAACTAGAAAAGATAGTCTCCAAAGAAGATATACAAATGGTCAATATACGCACGAAAATATGTTCACCATAATTAGTCACTAGGGGAATGCAAATCAAAACCACAATGAGGTACCACTTCACACCCACTAGGATGGTTATTAATTTAAAAAAAAAAAAGGAAAAGAGTTTTGATGAGGTTGTAGAGAAATAAGAAACCTTTGCACATTGGTGGTGGGGAAAAAATGGTGTAGCTGCTATAGAAAACACTTTGGAAGTTCTTCAGAAAGTTAAATATAGAATTACCATATGACCTAACAATCCCATTTCTAGGTATATACTCAAAGAACTGGAAGTAGGATCTTGAACAGCTATTTGTACACCAATATTCATAGCAGCATTATTCAAAACAGCCAAAAGGTAGAAGCAATCTAAGTGAACATCAACAGATAAATGAATAAACAAAATGTGCTATATACAATCAATGGAATATTATTCAGCTAAAAAAAAGAATGAAGTTCTGAATACATGCCACATCATGGATGAACTTGGAAAACATCATGTTGTATGAATAAGCCAGACACTACAAGGGCAAATATTGTATGATTCCTCTTATATGAAATGGTACAACACATAAGAAAACAGTTTGGCACTTTCTTTAAAGAGTTAAACATATATCTAATATATATAATCCAGTCATTCCACAAATAGGTATTAACCCAAGACAAGTGAAAAAGTTTCCTTATGAAGTCTGTACACAAATCTTCATAGTAGCTTCATTTGAAATAGCCATACACTAGAAATTAACCCAAATGTCTATCAACAGGTGAATGGATAAATTGTGATTTATCCAAGTAATAAGATAATACTCAGAAGCTAAAAGAAATACACAAAACAACATAAATGAATCTCAAAATAATCATATAGAGCGGAAGATGCCAAACAAAAGAATAAAACTCTGATTAAATAACATTTTAGAGAATGCAAACAAAGCTACAGGGACAGAAAGTAGAACAATGGTTACCTGGGCACAGGGGAGGAAGGAAGATGGGATACACAGAGGTAGAAAGAAATTTTTGAAGATGATTATTTATCTTGATTGTGTTGATAATTTTACAAGCATATACGTATATCAAATTCATCAAATTGCATATTATGTGCACTTTAATGTGTGTTCATTAGACCTCATTAAACCTATTATAATAAAAGGAAAAATACCCACTAGTATGTTCAAACACCAGTCCCAACACATGCTCAAATTTTCAGGTTGCTCGAAAGACTTGTATATAATCCAAAAAGCAAGAAGTTTCTATCAGGACCAGGTGAAAAAGCCTTGAAATGAAGCAAAAATTTTCTTTCCCCTTCCTGAGATAACCCTCTTTAGATTTTGTCATGGAAAACCCATCTCTATTAGTGCACATTCAAAACAGTAGGACAAGTCATCAAATTTGATTAGAGATCTTACCTGACAAATTGGTCCGCTAGAATTGCAAAAGAGAACCTGACTACCGGAAGGCCCCTAGATGGCCAACAGGAATTGACACCACTCACACCAGTAACATGAAGGCTAAGGAAATCCTCAGCATATCCAGAAGCTCCTACGCCTCCCTCAGCTTAGATTTGACTGCATTGATTTTTTTTAAGATGTATTTATTTATTCCCCCCCTTGCGGCTTGTTCCATTCTTTGCTGTTTCTTCTCTGTGTCCCTTTGCTGCGTGTTTTTCCTGTATCTGCTTAACTCCCTTTGCTGTGCCAGCTCTCTGTGTCCCATGGGCCATCAGCTCTCTGCAGCACATGGGCCATAAGCGCACAGGCCAGCTTGCCTTCACAAGGAGGCCCTGGATGACGAACCCAGGTACTCTCATATAGGAGAAGGGAGCCCAATTAGTTCAGCCACAGACGCTTCCCTAGCTGCACTAATTTTTACATGCAAATTGACTAAGATATAACCTTCCATTCCTTAGAAGGCATTTTCATCAAACAAAAGGGTGCTTCATAGCACATAAGATTTAAAAGCAGGATTTAAAACCAGTGCTGATGAGGTCAAGGGAGAACACTGTTGGCAGGAGGGTAAAGTGTACAGTTCCTATGATGAGAAAGGATTATCAAAATGTCTAATAATATTCAAGACTTTTGATCATTTCACTTATAGAAATATGTCTTGTGTTTATTTACTTATTTATTGTCAAATTTATCTCTGAAATAGCACAAGAGTTGAAACAACCTCAATGTCCATCAGTAGGGGACTGGTTAAATAAATCAGCTTGATCCATACA
This sequence comes from Dasypus novemcinctus, assembly GCF_030445035.2. Lineage (NCBI taxonomy): Eukaryota > Metazoa > Chordata > Mammalia > Cingulata > Dasypodidae > Dasypus > Dasypus novemcinctus. Next base: position 34,469,415 of record NC_080696.1, on the reverse strand, counting down.
ATAGAATATTGTAATAAATTAATATCTGTTGATGTGGGAAAATCTCCACAATGTATGTTAAGCTGCTGATTAGTGAATTCAGCTGGCTAAAGTGTAATTCTAAGAACAGTTGAACTGTGAACCTGTCCAAGTCAGAAAGAGGCCAGTAGCCACCATTTAACTCCACCCCCAGCATGAAGGGAAGCCAGGCTAACTAAAAATCACAGTGATGGTAAGAACCACTTTCTTTCATCCAGATCAGCCTGCAGCCCTAGCCTAGGCTTCAGTCCCACCTCTGGCAGGGTGGCAGGGAGGAGGCTGGCGGGCCCTGTGCCAGTCTATCCAGGTAACTGTAGGTAAATTTGGCTGGCACGGACTGAATAATCAGAAGTCTACTGGGGCAACTGCGGTGGTCTTGGACCTGCACTGCATAGATTGCTGCCCACACCTGCAGCTGCATCCCTGTTCCAGGCAGGGGGCAAAAGGGGGTGAAGCTCAAACAGTCTCTCTGGGCAGCTACAGCCTAGGCCTGCACAACTTGGATTATTCCACACAGCTGTGACTCTGTCCCTACCCCTGGCAAAGGAGAAAGTTGGGAAAGCTTCATTGGTCCCTGGAGCAATGAGAGCAGCTTGAGCCTCCACAGCTTATAGCACCAACTACATCCTTGGCTCCTACTGCACAAGCAGAAAGGGAGAAAGGGCAGGAAGCCCTGAACTAACGAGAAAATCTGCACCCAGAATAAATACTGTAGTAAGCCAGATGCCAAAACACCAACAAAAATTTATAATCCACACCAGGGAACAGGAAGCTATGGCCCAGTTAAAGGAAAAAGATAAGCCCCCAGATGACATAAAGGAGTTGAGACAACTAATCATACATGTTCAAACAAATCCTCTTAATAAATTCAATGAGATGGCTAAAGACATTAAGGACATTAAGAACACTTTGAATGAGCACAAAGAAAAATTGAAAGCATACATAGAAAAAGAGCATATTTTATGGGAATGAAAGGTACAATAAATGAAATATAAAAAACATTGGATTCATATAATAGCAGATTTGAGGAGGCAGAAGAAAGGATTGATGAGCTTGAAGAAATGGCCTCTTAAAGTGAACATATGAAAGAACAGATGAAGAAAAGAATGGAAAAAATCGAACAAGGTCTCAGGGAATTAAATTACACCAAAGGTGTTCAAACATACGTGTCATGGGTGTCACAGAAGGAAAAAAGAAGGGAAAAGGAGCAGAAGGATTATCTGAAGAAATAACAGTAGAAAATTACCCAATCCTAATGAAGGACAAAGATATCCACATCCAAAAAGCACAACATATTCCCATCCGAAAAAAGCCAAATAGACCAACTCCAAGATATATACTAATGAGTATGTTAAATGCCAAAGACAAAGAGAGAATTCTGAGAACAGCCAAGAGAAAAGCAATGCATAACATACAAGGGATACCAAATAAGATTAAATACTGATTTCTCATCAGAAACCATGAAGGTAAGAAGACAGTGGTATGATATAGCAGGGACAATTACCGGACATTGTATGTCCTCCCATGACCTACTGGGTGGACTGTGAGAGAGGGTGGACTATGATGAGGGCCATTGACCATGAGGTGCAGCAGTGCTCAGAGACGTATTCACCAGATGCAATGAATGTCTCATGATGATGGAGGAGGTTGTTATGAGGGGAGGGGGGAGGTGAGGGAGGTGGGGGTATATGGGGACATCATATTTTTTTAACCTAACATTAAAAAAAATAAGTAAAGACAAAAAAAGATACTATAAGAAAAACTTTCAGCCAAGAATCGTATGTCCATAAAGATTGCCTTCCAAAAAAGATGGCAAGTTTAGAATATTCCCACATAAACAGAAACTGAGAGAAATTCTAACCAACAGGCTGGATTTTCAGGAAATTCTGAAGAGTGTGCTAGAGACTAACAAGTAAAGACAGGAGAGAGAGGCCTGGAAGAGAGTCCAGAAATGAAAATTATATCAATAAAAGTAACAAAGTGTCAAAAAAGTGGTGAAAATAAAATATGACAGATAAAACTCAAACTGTCAGGAATAAAGTTAACCAACAATGTAAAGCATTTGTATTCAGAAAACTGCAACTCAATGTTAAATAAAAAAAAGTCCGAAATAACTGGAAGAACATTCCATGCTCAAAGATTGGAAGATGAAATATCATTAAGATGTCAATTCTACTCAAATCGATATACAGATTCAATGCAATCCTGATAAAAATACCTCCAGCATTTTTTTTATTGGAAACACAATTATCAAACTTATTCAGAAGGGTAAGGGGTCCTGAATAGCCAGAAACATTTAGAAAGGAAAAGTGAATCCTCATCTACAAGCTTTAATTCATACTACCTAGCTATAGTGGCAAAAGCAGCATGACACTGGCATAAAGACAGACACATAGACCAATGGAACCAATCTGATGGTTCAGAAACAGATCCTCACATGTATGGTCAAATGATTTTTGACTAGCCTGTCAAACTTACATGGCTCCGGCAAAACACTCCATTCAACAAATGGTGCTGAAAGAAATGGATATCCATACCCAAAAGAAGAAAAGAGTACCCCTAACTCACCCCTAAATCACACAGCAGCCACCATGGCCACTTTTCCACACCAATGCCACATTTCCTCAATTACTAACCACAATAGTTCATGAATAGAATATCAGTGAGTCCACTCTAATCCTTACTGTATTCATCCTTCCTGTGAACCTTGGATTGCTTGTGTCCATTCCACACCTATGTCAAAATGGGGCTTAGATTCTACATGGATACTGGATGCCATCCTCCTGCTTTCAATTGTAGGCACTCTTGGCTCCCTGGCATGGTGGTTGACATTCTTCAACTCCATGTTAGCTGAGTGGGGTAAGTCCAATAAACCAGAGTGTAGGAGCTGAAGTCTGTTGAGGCTCAGGGCCTGGCTATCATATTGTCAGTCCAGAGATTCAGATCCCCTAGATATATCTTAAACCCCAGCACCAACTACAATTCCAGTAAAGTAACAGGAAAGGCTTGTAAAAAGAGATCACATCTGAGTGCAGCTCCATCACACAGAAACACCAACTCCAAAGAAGGGCCAACTAACATGGCAGTGAACTTCTTCTGTCATGACCATAAAACCTGTGGCCCTCAAAAGAACCAATACCTGGGGTTGTATCTACTTTATCTGTCTCTGAGACTCTGCTCAGGTGTGCATAAGGGCAATCCTTCTGACAACCTCCAGACTCTTTTTTAGAGACTCATAGCCATATAAACTCATTTGTCCTTTCCATTTCCCCCTTAATTTAGGTCAAACAGCATTTTTAACTCCTGTTATTATATGTAGTCAGGGATATTCTGCTGGTCCACGTAGAACCTTTAATTCAAGGTCATTTTCTAGTAACATCATCAGCTGGTACTTAGTAGTGATCCCTCATTGCCGGGGAGGCTCATCCCCGGGTGTCATGCCCCATGCTGGGGGAAAGGCAGTGCATTTACATGCTGAGTTTGGCTTCGAGACTGGCCACATTTAAGTAACATGGAGGCTGTCAGGAGGGAACTCTTAAGCACAGTGTTGCTCTAGGCCTTGTTCTTATTTCAGGTGTATAGGCTCACAAGCATAGTCATTAGTATCAGGGGCTCACTGTTGAACCATCATTCCTTCCTGGTCCTTGCCATTGCACCTGGGGGACTGCCACTGCTCCCTTAGAGACCACGACAGAGCCCCCCTGGCCAGGAACCCAGTACCCCCTCAGCTGTTGTTTTTAATTGTTTCCACTATGAGTATATCCACACATTTCTATGCACCCCAGACACATGCCCTGTATAACTCCCTGTCAACCATATGTCCCCTGTCAATAACATCCCATACCAGTATTCCTATCCTGCCATTGTTGAACCACTCTAACACTGGCTTTTTAATTCATGCTATATTCCTCCCAATATTCAGTTGACTGTCTCATTATAGGTATTCTACTTACTGCTATAACTCTACACAACTTGAATGACTCTAATACCCATTCTCCCAGATCTCACACTGATGCTCTGTTAACATTTATTACCAATACTACTTTATACATTTTCATTTCTTACTCATATTGCTTTCCTTGGCCCTAATATTTTCCTTCAAAGTGAATTTAGCCAGTAACAAGAAAATAGAATAAGAAGAACAAAGTGACAAAGAGAAGACATAACACTTATGCACTAACAACAACTAATTAACCCCCAAACATGACAAACAAGCTAAGGAACTAATTAAGCCCATCAAGATAAAATGATGACCAGACAGCAACAAAAAGGTACAAAGCAAACCAATAATCAGGAAAACATGGCCCAATCCAATGAACAAACTAAAAACCAGGAAGAGGAACAGAACATTGGACAAGTAATTAAAGCTCTCAAAACATATTTTAGAGACAAACTTAATGAAGTAAAGGAAGAGATTAACAATATGAAGAAAACACTTGGAGAGAATACAGAAGAAATTGCAGTCATACACAAAAAGATAATAGATATGATAGAGATGAACACCACAGTTCAAGAAATTGAAAATACACTCGCAGAAAAGAACAGCAGATTAGAAGAGGCAGAGGAGAGAATTAGCGATGTGGAAGACAGTACATCTGAAATTAGAACTGACTGATAAAAAGATAGAAAAAATACAGCTGGGACTTAGGGACCTGAACGACAATGCAAAATGTGCAATAATACATATTATAGGCATCCCAGAAGGAGAAGAGAAGGGAAAGGAGACAAAAAGGGTGTTGGAGGAAATAGTGGCTGATAATATCCCAAATCTACTGATGGAGATGGATGTATATGTCCAGGAAGCACAATGCACCCCAAACACCAAAAATCCCAACAGTCCTACCCAAGACATACACATGTCAAATTATCCAATCTTCAAGATGAAGAAAAAATTTTAAAAGCAGCAAGAGAAAAGAGAACCATCACATAAAGGGAGGCTTCATAAGATTAAGTGCTGATTCCTCATCTGAAACCATGGAGGCAAGAAGGCAGTGTTATGATACAGTCAAGGTACTAAAAGAAAATAATTTCCAGCCAAGAATACTCTACCCAGCTAAGACAGCATTCAGAAATGATGGAGAGTTAAAAATATTCACAGATAAACAGAAATGAAAAGAGTATGCATGGGGTGCAGCGATGCCCAGAGATGTACTCACCAGACACAATGGATGTGACATGATGATAGGGGAGAGTGTTACTGTGGGGAGAGTGGTGGGGTGGGGGGGTGGGGGCTAATGGGAACCTCATATTTTTTTTAATGTAATATCTTTTTAAAAAATGAATAAATTGAGTAGAATTTGGGAAAAAAAAAAGGAGTATGCCAACAAGAACTCTGCCCTTCAAGAAATACTAAAGGGAGTTCTGTAGGAAGAAAGAAAAAAACAGGAGAGGCAGAGTTGGAGCAGAGTGTATGAGCAACAAAAAAAAAACAAAAACAAAAGGAAAAAAACAAACAAAATATGACAAACACAAGTCCAAACAAAATAGGGCTACCAAAAATAATTTCTTGAAAGTAATAACACTGAATGTCAATGGATTAAACTCACCTTTCAAAAGATTCAGACTGGAAGACTGGATAAGGAAATATGACCCATCTAAATGCTGTCTACAAGAAACACAACTTAGACACATTGATTTGAGGAGGTTGAAAGTGAAAGGCTGGAAAACAATCTTACAAGCAAACAATAACTTTAAAAAAGGTGGGAGTAGCTATATTAATATGAGACAAAATAGACATTAAATACAAAACAGTTGTGAGAGACAAAGATGGATACTAAATATTAGTGAAAGGGATAATCTTTCAAGAAGAATAAACAATCATAAATATTTATGCTTCTAAAAAGGGTTCATCCAAATACATGAGGCAAACACTGGAAAAACTAAGTGAAAGAATAGATGACTCTACAATTATAGTGGGGAACTTTAATACACCGCTATGAACTTTGGACAGAACATCTCAAAAAAAATCAATAAAGAAACAAAAACGTTGAATAGTATATTAGAGGAGCTGGACCTAATAGACATATACAGATCATTACACCTGAAAACAGCAGGGTATATATTTTTCTCCAGTGCACTTGGATCATTCTCCAATATAGACCATATGCTAGGCCACAAAGAAAGGCTCAATAAATTCTGAAAGATCAAAATCATACAAAATAATATCTCTGACCACAGTGGAATGAAGCTGGAAATCTGCAAGGGCCAGAGGCCCAGATTTCACACCAAGATATGGAAATTAAACAACACACTCTTAGAAAAACAGTGGGTCAAAGAAGAAATATCAAAAGAAATTAATATCTACCTTGAAAATATTGAAAATGATAACACAGCATACCAAAATTTATGGGATGCAGCAAAAGCAGTACTGAGAGGGAAATTTATAGCCATAAATTCATATGTCAGAAAAAGAAAGAACAAAAATTGGAGAACTAATTGCACACTTGGAGGAATTAGTAAAAAAAACAACAACAAAGTAATCCCACAGGAAGACGAAAGAAAGAAATAACTAAGATCAGAGCAGAACTAAATGAAATAGAAAATAAGAAAGCACTTGAAAAGATAAACAAGACCAAGAGCTGGTTCTTTGAGAAGATCAATGAAATTGACAAACTACTAGCTAGACTAACAAAGAAAAAAATAGAGAAGATGTAAATACACAAAATAAGAAATGAGAAAGGAGATATCACCACTGACACCACAGAAATAAAGACTATCATAAGAGGATACTTGGAAAAACTATATTCCAAGAAGAAGCACAATTTGGAAGAAATGGACAAATTCCTAGAAACACATAAGCAGCCTACATTAATGAATGAAGAAATTGATGATCTCAACAAACCAATCACAAGTAAACAGATAGAATCAGTCATTAAAAACCTCCAAACTAAGAAGAGCCCAGGGCCAGATGGCTTCACAGGTGAATTCTACAAAACATTCCAGAGAGAACTAACACCACCCCTGCTGAAACTCTTCCAAAAATTGAAACAGAAAGAGCATTACATAACTCATTCTATGATGCCAACATTACCCTAGTACCAAAGCCAAACAAAGACACCACAAGAAAGGAAAATTACGGACCAATTTCCCTAATGAACCTGGATGCAAATGCCCTCAACAAAATATTTGCTAACCGTATTCAACAATGCATTAAACGAATTATACACCATGACCAAGTGGGATTCATTCGAGGTATGGAAGGATGGTTCAACATAAGAAAATCAATCAATGTAATACACCATATAAAAGATTGAAGGAAAAAAAATGACATGATTATATCTATAGATGAAGGAAAAAGCATTTGAAAAAATACAGCACCCTTTCTTGAAAAAACACTGCAAAACATTGGAATGCAAGGAAATTTTCTGAACATGATAAAGAGTATATATGAAAAACCCACAGCCAACATCGTTTACAATGGTGAAATCCTAAAATCTTTCCCTCTAAGATCAGGAACAAGACAAAGATGCCCACTTTCACCCCTTCTACTTAACTTTGTCGTAGAAGTACTTGCTTGAGCACTGAGGGAAGAACCAGATATAAGGTATTCAAACTGGAAAGGAAGAAGTCAAAATTTCGTTATTTGCAGATGACATGAATGTACACATAGAAAATATTGAGAAATCTACAAAAACACTTCTAGAACTCATAAATGAGTTTAGTAAAATCGCACATAATAAGATCAATATGCAAAAATCAGTATCATTTGTGTACACCAATATTGAACAAACTCAGGAGGAAATCAAGAAACAAATACCATTTACAATAGCAACCAAAAAAATCAAATACCTAGGAAAAAATTTAACTAAAGATGTAAAAAACTTATACACAGAGAACTACAAAACACTTTTCAAGGAAATCAAAGAAGACTGAAATAATTGGAAGAATATTCCCTTGTCATGGATAGGAAAACTAAATATTATTAAGATGTCTATCCTACCAAAACTGATCTACACATTCAATGCAATCCCATATCATTCTTTAAGGAACAAGAAAAACTAGCTATGAAAGTTACTGAAAAGGAAAGAGATCTAGAATAGCCAAAGAAATATTGAAAAAGAAAGACAAAATTGGAGGAATCATACTACCTGACTTCAAAACATACTACAAATCTACGGTAGTGAAAAGAGCATGGTATTGGTGCCAAGAGAGACACACTGACCAATGGAACCGAATTGAGAGTTCTAATATAGATCCTCATATATATAGTCATATAATATTCGATAAAGCCACCAAACCCTCTCAACGGGGAGAGATGGCCTATTCAACAAATGATGCCTGGAGAATTGGATATCCATATGTAAAATGATGAAAGAGAATTACCAACTCACACCCTATACAAAAATCAACTCAAGATGGATCAAAGACCTAAATATAAGAGTGAAGACCATAAAGACTTTGGAAACCAGTGTAGGGAAGCATCTATAGGAACTTGTAATAGGAAATGACTTTATGAACTTCACACCAAAAGCACAAGCAGCAAAAGAACAAATAGATAAATGGGACTTCCTCAAAATTCAAGCCTTCTGCACCTCAAAGGAGTTTGTCAAGAAAATGAAAAGAGAGCCTACACAATGGGAGAAAATATTTGGCAACCATATATCTGATAGGAGACTTATAACCTGCATATATAAAGAAGTCCTATCTCTCAAAAATAAAAAGATAAACAACCCATTGAAAAAATGGGAAAAAGATTTAAACAGACACTTCTCCAAAGAAGAAATACAAATGGCTAAAAAGCACATGAAAAAATGCTCCAAATTTCTAGCTATCAGGGAAATGCAAATCAAAAGATACCATCTTAAGAAGGGGCAGCTGCAGGCCTGGCCAATGAGTGGAGCCAGCAGATGAGAGACAAACCGTGTGAGTGGCAAATGGCTGTTGCTTCATGGCCACCCTCTGAGTCTCCCACAAGAATCTCTCTTGTGGCCCACCCTACCCAGAAACCCAGGGAAGGGAATTCTGGAAGGTGTAGTTCAGTGTTGCCAAGTTGACATATTACCTGGCCTCCACACTGAGCTTTACCTAAGCTGACTTTGTTGGAAGGACACGTCAAGTAAGCTTTCATAAGGGATTCCATGCTACGTCCTGAGAAAGGGCACAGATTTGGTACAAAGCCAGGAGGACCAAACTTGGGAGTGAGGTGACTGTGAGCACAGGAAGCAGCCTGTTTATCTGAGGATGCTCAGGCTGCAAAGCCTCCCTCACTCGAGCTCTGGGCTGATGGGGCTGCAGTGCAATGGCCCATTGGGAAGTTTGCACAGGCTTGAGCAGGGTTGGAGCTGGCTGCTTCTGCAATGATGAGAGACAGACTTCAGACATCAGTGACTTCACTGCGGTCACAGGTGTCACCAAAGCCTCTGTGCCTACCACAGGCAGCAGGTCCCCCTCTGCTTGGGCTGACTGGGCATCAGCAGTGACAGGAGACATCACACAGAAGCAAGACAAGAAACGGAGGGTATCACTTTGCAGCCAAGAGAACTGACCACAGAAGTTCTGCCCAGGAGAGGCACTACTGGGATGTCTCAGGAACCCATCAGAGGGGATTCCCAAGAGCCACAGTCACTGACCATCACCAAGGTCTGTACCTTAACCATCTGCCCAACTGGGTGGCTCAGAAACCATGAGTGGACACAGTTAAAAAAAAAGTGCACCAGATGGCCAGAAAGGAAAGGCCTGCTCAGTTGTGAAGTGGTTTACTCCAGAGGCTGCACAAAAGCCTTAGAAATGATGCCAAAGGAGAAAAGAATAGGGCACTGTAAGGATCATGGAAGAAGACGTGGTGCCATCTCTGCAAAAGGAGCTCTGGTGCATGTTTCCATTTGAACACTTGCTTAAAAAAATGCCTGGAGAGACTGCAAAGCAGATACTGTCACCTGAGGATATCAGAAGAGTCCTTAGTCCAGATATCATTAGCAGGTCTTCAAGCCCCCACTTGTTTGGATGACACTGGGTTATGCGTTTGAATACCAGCTCACTGCCGACCTTGCAAACATAATCAAACAAACAAAAATTTTTGCAAACAAAAATGTGGACATTTCGAAAGAGGTTTAAACATCTTGCTATTTGCAAATGAATGAGTACCAGCACGCGAGAAAAGTCATCCTCTAAGACTGAATTAGAGAGCCGTCTTTCTCCCTGGCCAACTGAAAATAAAAGGCCTGTGCTGTTTAGCGCCCACAAATTTCCTTGCCTGAATCAATTAACTACCTGAGTGTCATCTGAAGCTACGCTGAGCTGTAATCAAGGCAGTTGTCTCAGCTTGCCCCAGCCTCTCCTGAAAATCTATTAAGAAGGAGCCTATCTAAATCATATGGGTGGAGTAACACAGTGAAAAACAGGGTGGGGAAAAAGAACTGTTTTTCACTGAAAAAAATTATTTTGGAGTTCAAGTATAGAGATGGAGTCAATCTCCACATTGTCATCATAACCTGGGTAAGACTGCTCTCATAAAGCTGATTTTGAACTCAAGGGTAAAAGAAAACTTCTCACCTATGTTAGTGAGTTCTTAAAAAACCTACTTAATTAGGGTGGGCAAAAACTAAGGAACAGTGAAGGTCTGTCTGATGGTTACAGGGAATATTTCACAAAACCCAAGAAATGCAGAGATTTGGTCTCAGATATTTCTACTGTAATGCTTCTTCTCCACCAGGAAGAGTTCCCAGTATGATTCAGCAGGCACTTTTCTGTCCCATTCACATCCTCCATGGATTTTGTTACTGAAAAACACACACCTCTCCATGTCATTGTCTTTTTTGCTGTTTGTATCTCCCCAGCAGCCAAGATGCTCAGCCGGGAGGCTTTAGCAATCCAAGGCTGATCACTGCCACCTCGGGCTTCTCCAGCCAGTGCTTTACGTCTTTGAACTCATGTACATAAACCATTCATCTCCAACCTGATCAAACACTTTTACACTCCATCCCATTATTCTCTCCTATTAGAGAGACATGGATCTCAATTAGTCAAGTGAATCACTGGATCCCTGACAACACAACCCACCAAGTGAAAAGGAACCAAGAAGGAACACTAAAGAAAATGATGATGGAGTAACTAGAATGATGATGATAATTATATTGAATAATATACATAATGTAATCTATATGGTATAATAAAAAAAAAAAAAGATACCATCTTACTCCCATAAGATTGTCAGCTGTGAAAAATACAGGTGACCACAAGTGCTGGAGAGGATGTGGAGGAATGGGAACATTCATCCACTGCTGGTGGGAATGCAGAAGGATCCAAACATTCTGGAGGACAGTTTGGCAGTTTCTCAAAAAAGTAGCTATAGATTTGCCTTATGACCCAGCAATTCCACTGCTGGGTATATACCCAGTAGAACTGAAAACAAGGACACAAACCGATATATGCACACCAATGTTCATAGCAGCATTGTTGACTATTGCCAAAAGTTGGAATCAACCCAAATGCCCATCAACAGATGAATGGATAATTGAAATGTGGTATATACATACAATGGAATACTATTTCAGCTTTAAGAACGAATGCACTACAAGCACATGTGATAACATGGATGAACCTTGAGAAACTTATGTTGAGTAAAGCAACCCAGGTGTTGAAGAACAAATACCGCATCACCTCAATGATATGAAATAAGTAAATCAAGCTCCTCTGAGAGCTAGAGACTGGATGATAGGCTTAAAGGAAATTGGCGGGTAGAGGAAGGATGTAAGCTGACATCCCTCAAGGAAGGGATAAAATGGGGGCATAGGGTTATATTTGGGTGGGGTTTGTGGCCTTGAGGGGGGCTAGGGATGGGAGGATGGGTAAGATGGCCCAAGAAATTGGGGGGAAGATGGGGGAACATATGAACATAGGAGATTGCCAGGTATTTGGTTGAGAGTATAATGCTTAGAAAACTTTTTCAAGAATATGATAAGGAAGGTACCTATCTAAGATGCTTAAAAGCGATAATCTGATGCAGGACAGGTTCCTAGGGAGAGTATGAGTGCCCATTTTGCCATGGTGGGTTGTATCATTGGACAGAGACCCATGTAATGAGAGTGAGGGCATGTCCACATCCTGGGAGGACTGGTGTTTTCAAATAGAGGGAATCGTGTCTCTCAAGAGAAATGGTGGCTCCCGATATGTTGGGGCACTTGAGCATGTCAAGCCCTCACCATTGATGCAAGAATCTCTGAACATGGCCCTTCAAGCAATGAATATTTACTGTCACAGTGGGCCCTGAGGGGGGGGGGGAAGGAATTGAATAGAGGCAACCAATGTAACTGTGTGGGCAATAGAAGTGTTCCACAAGATTATGCAAGGATGGATATAAGACATGTTAAATTACTCCAAAAATGTATAGGGGCTGATAGACTAAAATGTAAATCATAAGGTAAAATGTAAGATGACTGAAAATTTAGAAAATTGTATAGTCTAAAATATAAACCACAATGTTTATTTTATAAACTAAAATATAAAACACAAATGTTACCTTGGTTGAAAGCTATTGTCTCAATAGCTGTACATCAGTTTCAGTAAATACAGTATGAATAAGTAAAACGATTATTGCTGTGGAAGGGAAAAGCGTTTTATGTTGGATATGTGGGAGTACTATATATTGTATATATGAATTATTGTGATCTAAAACTTTTGTGAAGATAAACTTAATAAATAGGAAAAAAGAAAAAGAAAAAGAAAGGACGTAGACACTGAGGAAAAGATGGAAGAAGTTGCCTTGCCAATTTGCATATAGGGCAACACTTATTGTAGTGATGGAAGGGAAAACATCAAAAACAAAGCTTTTGCATCTTTTAATTTTTGATACCCCAATTCATTTTTACCTTAATTTTTCTAAATTAATATGTATTCTATATCTAACCTTTAAACTCATCACTATATTCCATTTTACTATTAATGGAACCTGGCAATATATTGGGCTTCCTTCTTGCAGAAGTTTTGGATCACAGAGAGGTTCAAAAATGGCAGCGGAGGAAGTGGCTCCTCGGGAAACGGAGGTTGGCTGTCACTGTGGGCACCAAGGTGGAAGGGAAAATGGACGTTAAATGTGTGTAACCAAGGTAAATGGGGGGTAAGAGAGGAGTTTCGTGAGAGTACACAAGGATGCATATAAAACATGTAATATTACACCATAACATATAGGAGATGACAGACTGATAATGTAAACCATAATGTAAAACATAGGATAACTTAGAATGTAAAAAACTGTGTATCCTAAAGTATGCACAATGTAAGCACAGATGTCACCTTGTTTGAAAGCTATTGTCTCAGACTCTGTACATCACGTTAAGTAAATATGATGTGAATAGGGTGTAAGAGTATCGCTGTGGAAGGGAAAAGGTTTTGTGGTGGATGTATGGGAGTGCTGTATACTATATATATGCATTGCTGTGGTCTAGGGCTCCTGTGAAGAGAAGCTCAATAATTAGGGGGGGGGGGAAAAGATAGGATGTAGAATTTTTTCCAAGTCAACACGTATTCTTTATCTAACCTTTAAACCCATCGCTATATGCCATTTCCTAGTAAGGGACCCTGACATTATATTGGGCTTCAAATTTCAGGGAGTTCTGGATCACAGAGTGGTTCAACAATGGCAATGGAGGAATACTGGTATAGGATACCATTGAAAGGGGATATATGGCTGACAGGGAGCTGTACAGAACATATGTCCAGGGTGCATGGCAATGTTTGGATATACTCATAGTGGCAACAATTAAAAACCACAACAGGGGGGGTACTGGGTTCCTGGCCAGTGGTGCTCTGTCGTGGTCCCTAGGGGAGCAGTGACAGTCTCCCAGGTGCAGTGGCGGGGACCGGGAGGGAGTGAGGGTTCAACAGTGAGCCCCTGATGTTAATGAATATGCTTGTGAGCTGATAAGCCTAAAATAAGAACAAGGCCTAGAGCAGCATTGTGCCTGGGAATTTCCTCCTGTCAGCCTTCATGTTACTCAAATGTGGCCAGTCTCGAAGCCAAACTCAGCATGTAAATGCAATGCCTTCCCCCCAGCATGGGACATGACACCCGGGGATGAGCCTCCCTGGCACCGAGGGACCACTATCAACTACCAACTGATGATGCAACTGGAAAATGACTTTATACGGAAGGTTCAACGTGAATCAGCAGAATATCCCTGTCTACATAAAATAACATGACTTTAAAATGCTGTTTGACCTAATGTAAGGGGGAAATGGAAAGGAGAAATGAGTTTATATGGCTACGAGTCTCTAAAAAAGAGTCTGGAGGCTGTCAGAAGGATTGCCCTTATGCACAACTGAGCAGAGTCTGAGAGACAGATAAAGCAGATACAACCCCCAGGTATTGGTTCCTTTGAGGGCTAAAGAGACCCATGGGAGTTATGGTTATGGCAGATGGGGTTAACTACCAGGTCAGATGGCCCCTCTTTGGAACTGGTGTTTATGTGTGATGAATCTGGACTCAGATGGGATCTCTCGTCATAAGACTTTCATGCTAATGTGCTGGAGGTACAGTTAGTGTTGGGGTTTAAGATATATTTAGGGGATTTGAATCTCTGCACTGACAATGTGATAGCCAGGTCCTGAGCCTCAACAGACTCCAGCACCTACAATCTGATTTATTGGGCTCACCACACTCAGCTAAGATGGAGTTGAAGAAGGACAACCACCACACCATGGAGCCTAGAGTGATTATAACTGAAAGTGGGAGGATTGCATCCAGCATCCATGTGGAATCTGAGCCTCCTCTTGACATAGAGGTGCAATGGACACAACCAATCCAATGTCCACATAGAAAAGGTGGCATTGGATTGAGAAAAGTGGACATGATGGCTGATGGGTATGGGGAAAGGCAGGAAGAGATGAGAGGTGGTGGCGTCTTTGGGACATGGAGCTGCCCTGGATGGTGCTTCAGGGGCAATCACCAGACATTGTAAATCCTCACAGGGCCCACTGGATGGAATGGGGGAGAGTATGGGCCATGATGTGGACCATTGACCATGAGGTGCAGAGGTGCCCAAAGATGTACTTGCCAAATGCAATGGATGTGTCAAAATGATGGGAAGGAGTGTTGCTGGGGGGGGGGGGGGAGAGGTGGGGTGGGGGTGGTGGGGTTGAATGGGACCTCATATATATATATTTTTTTTAATGTAATATTATTACAAAGTCAATAAAAAAAATGGCAGCGGAGGAATACTGGTGTGGGATGTTATTGAGAGGGGACTCATGATTGGCAGGGAGTTCTCCAGGGAGTATATGCAGGGTACAAAAAAAATGTTTGGATATTTTCATAGTGGTTACTATTTAAAACAACAACTGAGAGAGTGCTGAGTCCCTAGCCAGGGGAGCTCTATCACAGTCCCTAAAGGAACAGCAACAATCCCCCAAGTGCAATGGCAAAGACCAAAGGAGAAGGAAGGTTCAACAATGAGCCCTTGATACTAACGACAATGCTTGTAAGCCTATGCACCTGAAATAAGAAAAAGGCCTAGAGCTGCAAGGTGCCTACGAGTTACCTCCTGAGAGCCTCCGTGTTGCTCAAATGTGGCCAGTCTCAAAGCCAAACTCAGCATGTAAATGTGTTGCCTTCCCTCCAGTGTGGGACATGACGCCTGGGGATGAGCCTCCCTGTCACTGAGG
The DNA here is from genome assembly GCF_030445035.2 of Dasypus novemcinctus. Classification (NCBI taxonomy): domain Eukaryota; kingdom Metazoa; phylum Chordata; class Mammalia; order Cingulata; family Dasypodidae; genus Dasypus; species Dasypus novemcinctus. Next base: position 34,453,800 of record NC_080696.1, on the reverse strand, counting down.
GATTCCTACCAAGTACAAGGTGAGGATGTAACTAGAAAATGACCTTGAATGAAAGGGTCAACTCAGACCAGCACAATATCTCAGTCTTTATATAATACCAGCAGTTAAAAATGCTTTTTGACCTGAATAAAAGGGGGAAATGGAAAGGACGAAAGAGTTTATATGACTATGAGTCGCCAAAAAGAGCTAGGAGGTTATCAGAGGGGTCAACCTTATGCACACCTCAGCAGAGTCCCAGAGATAGATAAAGTAGATACAACCTCAGGTATTGGTTTTCTCAGGGCTACAGAGACCCACAGGTTCTATGGTCATGGCAGATGGAGTTCAGTGCCATGTCAGTTGGTCCTCCTTTGGACTTTGTGTTTCTGTGTGATGGAGCTGGACTCAGATGTGACCTTTGTCCACAAGCCTCTCCTGTTACTTTTACAGGATCTAGAGTCGGCACTGGGGTTTAGTGTATACCCAGAGGACCAGAATCTCTGGTTTGACCATGTGATAGCCAGGCCCTGAGCCTCAACAGACTTGCAACTCCTACACTCTTGTTTATTGGACTTACCCCACACACCTAACATGGAGGTGAAGAAGGTCAACCACCACACCAGGGAGCCAAGGGTTTCTACAACTGAAAGCAGGAGAATTGCATCCAGCATCCATGTGGAATCTAAGCCCCCTCTTGATATAGATGTGGAGTGGACACAACCATTGTAAGGCCCACAGGATGGAGGAAGAGTGTATGGGTTAGAGTGGACTTACTGATATTCTAGTCATGAACTATTGTGATTAGTAATCGAAGAAAATGTGGCATTGGTGAGGAGAAAGTGGCCATGGTGGCTGCTGGGGATAGGGAGTGGGAGGAAGAGATGTGATGTGGGGGCATTTTTGGGGGTTGGAGTTGTCCTGAGTGGTGCTGCAGGGACAGTTACCAGACATTGTATGTCCTCCCATGGCCCACTGGGTGGACCATGGGAGAGTGTGGGCTATGATGTAGACCTTTGACCATGAGGTGCAGCGATGCTCAGAGATGTATTCACCAAATGCAATGAATGTTTCATGATGATGGAGGAGAATGTTGCTATGGGGGGGAGTAGTGGGGTGATGGGGTTGGGGGGTGTATGGTGACCGCATTTTTTTTAATGTAATATTAAAAAAATGAATAAAGACAAAAAAAATCAATCAAAAAAAAAACATCAAAAATAAATAAATAAATATTGCCTCAATATAAAGTATATCCAGTTTCTCAACCAAGTAATAACGTAAAAGTGTCAATGTTTTTGGTAATAATGATTTTCTGAATCCAGACATAAAAATGAGTCATTTGTTCCTTTCTGTAGGAAATTTAGGTTTTTATATGTGATCCTATCATACTATCTTGGACTCTAGTTCATAGACATTAGATATAATTAGAATATCTAAATTCATGCTAATTTCACTTGAAATTAGTATTCCATGACATAAAACAAACTATATTGTTGTTACTCATAATAAATATTATGAACATATGCAAAATAAGATGAGTCAGTTTATTCTACAATTTCTCTATAACAAGTATTCAATTTTGTAGAAAAATGCAATCATCACCTTTATTGGTAATGTTTATATTTGGTTCTGTAAGCAAAGTTGGCAAAAATTCTAAGAATTTTAATACATAGTGTAAAAATTTCAAGAATATGATTCTTACCACTAATGAAAAGTATACATTTTTTAAAGTCTAAAAGCCAGTAAATGTAGAAGTGGAAGGGAAAGAGGAAAACATTGACAGCAGATTATTTCAATCTTCTTCCCAGATATCTGTAACATCACATGTGCCGCTGTTTTTGGTATAGCTGGTGAAACTCAAAAATTCTGATTTTTCTTCACTGGTTTGAAATAAGCACAGTAAAGATTGTATGACTGAACTACAAATTTCAGTTTTCTTCTTGTGGAGTGAGAAACTCAGTTCTCTTCTTGTCTGATTCCACATTTGGTTCCAGATTTTCTATTTTATTTCTTCTAATAATATGTTCGCTTTCCAATGGATTTTACCAGAAGGTAAATCCTTCTGGTAAAACCTTCTGGTAAAAACCTTGATGTCACATTCATTCGGTTCCACAGGAGGGCTATGGCATGAGTGTTTGCCAGAATTGTTAGGTGCTCTTGTGAACTGTTTATTGCTTTCAGACCAGAATCATGACCAAATGTTGAATTCAGGTCCTTTTCCCTCAGACCCGTGGCTGAAAAAACAATGCACCTGAACTCTATATCAGTTGAGATGCACTGTCATTCTCACTGAAATTGGAAAATTGTACAGTGGGCCTGTAGCCCACTGGACAGTGATCCGCACTTACTTCCCCTACGTCACTGTCATTTAAAATGAAATTATGTTCAGAAAATAAAGACTGCATCCTTGTTTCTTTTTCTGTAAAGGTAGATGAGTAAGATACTGTTTTATGTCATTTTCAGCTGGATTTAACACAGAATATTTGTTAGTCTTTTCCTCATCAAGTCCTCTCTTGAAGGGCGGGAGATGGGTTCTGAAATATACGTAAATTTTTGTGCAGGTTCCTGGGTTTATTTATACAGGAAATTCTGCTTGATTTTCTGCACAGCTTTATTTTCCCTTAAGGCCTTCTGAGAGATAAGTTGCAGTTCTAGGTGTTCTCTTGTAGTAACAGGAGAAAGGGATCCAACGCTGTATTTCATTCTTTTCTTTTTAGGCATGTCCCTTTCACATTCCACAAAATCAAAAACTTACATACAATATCATCAACAACTCCATACTGGTTACGCTGTGTCAAGTTTCTGTGTTCCTCACTTAGAGGGTGAGTTTCAAATCTCCCTATTTCTGCAAACAACATTCAAAAGATTCTTTTCTTTCCTTCTCTTTCAAAAGGAGCTGAAATGGGGTTCCATCATTTTTATAACCATCTGTTTGGACTCTTGGTTTAACCTGAGTTGGCTTTTGGGTGATAGATGGTTTATCTACATAAATGGACTGTAGGGCTTTGGTTCGTATCTTTGACCTTCACTAAAAGATTTTTCAGCCTTCCCTGTTCTTGTTTTCTGTGTAACAGATCTTCTCCCCACATCTCTTACAGAAGTGCTTGATTTCCTGAAGATACAGCTCCTTTCTGTTTTGTTCAGTGTTGCATCTAATGTCATCAATATGAAGAAATTTTACTCCCCAGGATAAGACATTTGATAATATACTATTTGAAGGTATGAAATCATGGTCCTTGATAGCTTTTTCAATTAAGAATTTTCTTCTGCTTAAAGACAGTGAGTCTAGAGACATAAATGAATATCCATCATGGCTGGGATAAAGAGAAGTGGTTTCTGCAGCATACACATATTCTGGATTTTGTATAGGAGAAATTCTACCAAGGTTTGTGCAAATTTAGCTTCCTTTTTATTTAAAATAAGATAATTCATAACTTTGCTTAGAAATTCTTCAACTTGCCCTCTAAGACCCTTAATGTTCTATCACAAATTTTCAGATAACTAAAATACTTTTCCCCAAAGTGGCTTATATTTGGATTTTTCTGATTTGTTGTTACCGGTTTTTAGAGATTTCAAAGACGGTCTGGTTTTTTTGTTTGTTTGTTTACTTTTGACTTGGATTCAACCCTGGAAATGTCATTTGCTATGAATCCTCATGGCCCCAGAGGTCATGGTAGCCACCCAGCACCTACGGATTGGGTTTGGAGAGAATGTTGTGCAGGGTGGCTGCAAAATGACAGCTCTTAGGGGACTGCTGGCAGGCCAGCTGCCTCGCCCATTCCTCATGTCCCCACAGCCTGCTGTGGTTTTAGTTTGACAAATCCTCTGGGGAAAAGGCTGTTCATCCTTTTTGAATTGGTCTAATCAGGTCAAATAAAGACAGCCTTGAGAGTGGGTGTTCGGGAGAACTACCAGGGTGGTCAAATAATGATGCTTCTCTATGTTTGAGCCTTCGATGTCACTTCAGCCCTGTTCTGCCCCTCTGATAGATCCAGGCTTCTGGTTTCCACTGTGATTGTGGGCTGCTCATTTTCAAGGGTTCATGGAGCTGGAGAGAGGGGAATGGGATTAGGGTAAATTAAGATGCCACGAGGCTGGCTGGCTCTTCTTACCGAGATTCAGCTATTTTTCTTGAATAAACACTCCTGGAATGGTGCGAGCCTTTGGTTAATTTCCAGGGTTCTGAAAAGGTAACTTCTGACATTTTTTGTTTTTGTTTTGTTTTGTTTTGTTTTGTTTTTGGTGTGTGAGTGCCTGTTTCCTTGTTGCTTTTAGGGAAAAGAGAATTTGCAGAGGTCTTTACTCTGCTATTTTCACTGAAAGCTTCTCACAGTGGTTTTTGAAATGTGAAACAGTTGTCACACGTTAAAAGTCCTAAGTATGTTTTGATTAATCTGGCCACCTGAAAGAATGATTTGTATCCAGGGGCATCTTATACTAGTTAAGTAGGAATTGGAATTGTTAGGGGAGGGGGAAGACACGCCTATGAGAAGTCCGGGTGAACGGTGGGATTATGGTGCCCAGAGGTGGGCTGTGGATGGGTGCCCAGGCAGGAAGAGAGTCAGGCAGCATGGACAGCAGGCAGCACGTCCTGTGATGACGTTCCTGGGTACGTGTGTGCCTCTGCTTCTCCCCGTGGATCCTGAGAGCCTCAGCTGAGGGGGGCTTTCAGTGCTGACCTAATTCCTACCCAGAAAGGACATGACCCAAGCAAAATCAGGTCCTGACTGCTGGTTTCTTGCCCGGAAGCTCCTTGTGCAGTTGAGGTCACTGTCTAGGGAGATGTTCACATAATCGTTGAGCTGCTTCCTCGAATTGAGTGTCTCATTTTAGGCTCAATGGTCTTCTCCTTCTGCCAGGGTGGAGGATGCTTCCTCCATTAAATATTCACCAGAAGATGCATGGGAGTTTCCCACAATAAACCTTATTGCTGTTCTAAACCCAACGACTGTCTTCCTTCCACAATGCCTTATTAGTTGGGACAACACTAGGTGAAGATAGTGGAAGATCTGGAAGCAGTGACAGATGTTCAGCAGGGTAGGGAATGGGTGCATCATCCCTGTTTTGTTCCCCTTTGGGATTAGACATCTTGTCTACATTTATAATCTCAGCTTCCTCACTTCCTGTCCTTTTCTCCTTAAAATTAGGCTTCTTCCTCCAAAAAAGTGACTCTTATCCAGCGCATTGACAATCTCTTTATTTAAAATTCCTTTTCTCTAGGCCTGTCTTTCTCAAGCCTTTCAGAACTGACCGCTCGGAACCAGTCTGTCCTTCCTCCAATACTTTTTCCATGCCATCTTTATCATCCCCTTGCTTAGGGAACAAGCCAGTAAAGGCTGGATTCAAGGAAGCTAAAGAGCAGTGGTCGGTGACATGTATTCAGCATCTTACAGGACGTCTCCTTTGGGGTCTCCCAGGCACCTCCATACAGAGTGGCCACAGCTAAAGGTGTCATCTTCCTGTTAGAATCCACTCTTCCTTCCACATTCCCAATTACCCTGGGGCTCCCCAACCTGCGACATGCATGGGAGCCACCCACACCACATATTCCAGTCCTGCCCCCTGACCACCCCTCAAATCTGCTCTTTCCTTGTATGGTACATGGCATTTTCATCTTTGTCTAGATCATGGCATCTGCCCCCAACCCCCATGTCCACCCTTCCAAGGGCAAAACAGCAATCATTCTGTAATCCGCACTCATAAGAAGAGTTTGTCCTGCTTAAGACCTTAAAGATCTTCAATGTAATCCTATGGCCATAACCTCCCAGTCCAAGGTTCTTCTAAATTTATTAGTCCCAATGTAATGATGACACATGGCAAGGCTCCCAGTGCCAAGAAAAGTGACTTTATTTGATGAGGAACATGGAATGGAGCACATGATTGGTTGGCAAGGAGGGGGAGCAGGTCTCATGAAGAAAAGGCCTCATTGGTCCCAACATTGTGGCCATGTTAATCTCAGGACACGAGTCACCTGTGGGCAGGGCAGGAAGTCGGATGAGCAGCTGAAAATGGTCCTGTTGGGAGAGGACCTCAGTCAGATTGGAAAATCAAGGTCACTGATACATATTGATTTTGGCCTCCAGACAGAGGGAAGAAGACTGAGACCCTGGCGCTAGGGGTCATGTCTCAGCCACAGGGTAGGCCGTGTGTGTGTCCGTGTGTCCATGTGAAATGGAGTGTAGTGAGTCTGCATGTGTGAACACATATGTGAGTGTGCGGGTGAGACAGTGTGTGCATCTGTGTGTCTGTCTGAGTGGCCAAGTGTTGGTCTGGGCATTTATGTGTGTTCCTCTGTGTGTATCCATGGCCACGTGTGTTTGCATCGCAGCTGTGTTGCTGTGCCACCTCCCTCTCTCTAGTTGGCTGTCACTGTGCCGTGTCCCCTACTGTCTCCTCCCCACAACTCCTGGGGATGTTGGGGTGGGGCAGAATCATCGGGTCCATTCATCAGAACTCACCAGCTTTGTTGAGGCTGGGACCCTAGATGGAAGGCTTAGATCTTGATGACAATTTGAGTTCCACTGAGCAGCATGTCTGGGGGGAAAAAAAACAAACATTTCAGAGTGGTGGTCTTAGTGCAAAGCAGTGCAGTGTACCCCACATTCCCGCCAGGCCAGAAGCCAGGGGATATACGTTTTGTAGATCCAGGTGAGCACAGCCACCTCCCACCAACCAGCTCTGCTGTTCTCAGTGCAGGGGCCATTTCGGGGGAGAGGTTCTATACCTCAAAATGATCTGGATAGTTCAGGCTGAAAACTAAAGTAGGGCAGATTTGTGGCCAGAGGAAGGTGGTTATCCTTTGGTTTGCAGGGACAAAGTTCCCTGGCGGAAGTGATTGTTCCTGCAGAGGGATAGGTAGGGAGGGTTTGGGAGCTGGTACTTACCGACAATATTATGCACAAGGGTGACATCCAGTTTGCTGAGAATGCCATTTACCAGAGGGCACACCTGATTCAGAGACAAAGCAGAGAGGGATGTTAAGCACAGGCACCTGTAGGGAGACCCTAAGAGCAACAGCATCCCAAAGAGGATTCTGCGGGGGAGATTTTCTATGACTTTTCTGTGGCTAGAAGTGTTTCATTCTAGACTCCCTCAGATCACATCTCCAGATTAGGCACAGAAGAAACTAAAGCCGTGAGGGAGTTGCAAAGGGCCCAAAATCACACAACATATCCAGTGTTCACTCTCTGATACCACATGTGTTTCTAAACACGGTGAAATTCTCTGGAAGGGGTGAATTTTTTTTTTATGTTTATAGGGGCTACCCAAGCATAAGCTTGATGACTGCTTGTCTGTGGCCATATAGAGCTGGACAAGGAGTTTCTTGGGGCAGGTGCCAATTTTAGCTACCGTGTGGATGAGTGCAGAACCTGGTCCAGAGCAGGAACCAATGAATGTATTTTGAAGGATGGAAGGAAGAAACCTGGACCAATTTGTTAATGAACAGATTGATGGATGGAATTTACTTATCAAACTGAAGGGCTCAGATTAGCTTTCCTTAGGGTCTCTTTCAAACTGAGAAACCTTAAAATTCAAGGATTGGGAGACTTCCATTTGTGCCACTTACCTTGCCCTGTATCAGTTCAGGAAGCACGCCAGTCAAGATCCCAGTGATGGTGTCAATAAGATTTTGAACGACGGGAACAGATCTGAAAGACAAAAGCCATAGTATGATGTGGCTCCTGTAGAGGCCCGGGGTTGAGATGGAGAGGTCCTCAGAGGGGCCAATCTGCCCACTTCACCTCAGCCCTAAACAACTGGAACTGGACCTTGTCCATCACACCCATGTGAGGGGAGAACACAAACAGGACCCTTCAAGGGGCAGTTAGGCCCTACACAGGTGTTCACACAGTAGATACATGGTGACCAAATGCACAGTTCCGTAGCATAGTAGGTGTTCAATATAATGCTTTGTAGAATCCCATACATGAATGAAAAGTGCTTAGCACATGATTATCATGAAGATACAGCAAGATAACACATGTGAAGTATATGCTTTGTGTGATCAGTAAATGTTAGCCATGATGAGGATGACTCTTGCATATTCTACATGATTCAGTCTCCCTGTGTGACAGGCACTATCATAACATGAAGCTGACAGGCAACTGTCATAACATGAAGCAAGCTAGTTAGTTTTCCATAGTCATTTTACCCCTTACTGAGACAAAGGTCATTTACATCAATGATCTTGATGGATTCTATCAATAATTTGCTTCCATATTATAGAAAAGTAAGTTGAGACCCAGAGTTAGGGTCAGCATTGAAATTCACTCAGGAAGTCCTCTATATTTTCCCACTCCCCTCTTAGAATCGAGGTTGACACCCAGATCTCTTATTGCCCAGTGCAGTATAAATTTGGTTGGCCTGACCTAAGAAGGAATAAATGACTATTACCCATCCATTCACCCCTTCATCTATATGCCCATCCTGCCTTCCATCCATAAAAACATCCATAAAAACCAGCCAACCATCCAGCCAGCCAGCCCTTCCTCCATCCTCCCACCTGTCCATCTTACCATTTCTCCATCATCCCATTCACCTATCCTCCCACTGTTTCATCTTTCCACCCATCCATCTATCATTCCACCCCGTTACCTCTGCATAGGAGAAGCCATCAATTCCAGCCTCACCCATTAAGCAGGGAGATACTCAGACTGCCAGGGGAGTGAGTGCAGTCACCAAGGACCAAGTGGCTCCCCTGCCCATCTTGCACAACTGAGAGTTCTGCAGTGATGTTCAGCTTTACAGCCAAGTCCAATAGAGTTCCCAACAGGGACCTGCAAAGGAGATGGTTCTGTTGGTATCTGGCCCCACCACACTCCAAGGAAGAAGGTATTTTCTCCTCAACAGAAATGCCAGGCTCAGCTCACTCCATTTTGCCCACAGCTGTCATCATCGTATTTCCCAGTAGGGGAAACCAATGCTCAAAGAGGTCAAGTGAGGCTCCCAACTAATTCAACATAACAATAAATTTGGAAGCTCAGGTCTGTAGATCCCAACTCCCTCTTTTTGGCTACCCATGACCGTAAGGTTGTCCCACGGTAAGGCATCCTCCCATCCCCCTTGGGGGACCACTCACGGCTTCACACTGAGATTCAGGCCCAGAGGAATGTTGACATAGAGACGGTGACCATCAGGACTCTGAACAAGGCCAAGTTCCAGCAGCTGGGCATCAGTGACCTTCAAACTGTCCAGAGAGAAACATAAGGTTTACCATCCCCCAAACCCATTAAGGACAGAAGCCACCTTTAACCCAGCATCTCCCAGAAGGAAAGTCTGAAGCAAAAGCTACACGGGTTCTGAATCACATGTCAGTCTTTCCCAACCTCCGTACTTGGGCAGATCCTGATACAGACATGGCCCTCTCCTCCTTACAAGTCCGTGAAGTATTTCAGGGACCTTATCTGGCTTATGTTTGTGTTTTGCATATCTAACTTATGAAGAAATCTTAAAAAGAAAGGAGCTACTCTATATTTGTTGAATTAGTAGATTGATGAGAGTGTGAGTAGACTGATGTATGAGTGCATTGAAGAAAGAGTAAGTGGTGAGATGGAAGGAAGGATGGGTAAGTGGATGAGTGGACATGTAGGGGCAACAGGACTAAAAACTTTAGTAGGTGTCACTCATCCTGCCATGACCTTCAGTGGTAGTTAACAATGTTTATTATGGGATTCAGGGGAGGGATGTTAGGGAGAATAAAGAAAGAATGGAACTGCATCTCTTCTCTGAGCCAGTCACTGTTTAGGTGATTTTCACTTTCCAGTCCTCCCAACAGAATGTATCAAGCATTCTCATTATGGATTCCTCTTTAGAGAGCTCTCGGGCATCTCACGTGAACCTCCACATGCCCATTCCATGGCATCACATTGTTCTTAGTCATACTACCAAGATAATCATGAAGGGCAACTTACACTTCATTGCTGACACTAAATGTTACCTCTCTTTGAAGAGATTTCACCGGTGGGGAGAACAACATTACTGTGGCATAGTGGAAAGAACCTTGGCTTTGGACTTAGGTAGATTAGAACTCGGTTCCTGGCTCTATATCACTCTAATTGTGTGAGCACTGGCACCTTTCTGGACCCCAGTTTTTCCATCTGTAAACTGAGGATTAAACTCTAAGGATGTCATGAGGAGACCCAGGATGTACTTCAGAACTAGGGACAAGGACTAGTACAAGAGGGCTGGTGGGCCCCCCAGATCGTGAGAAGCTTTTCAAGACCAAGTCCTGGCCCTGTGTTCAGGCTGCTCCCCTTTCTCTCCAGGGCCCTGTCTCCAACTGGTGTTCCCTGGTGGATGCCAAGGTCCTATTTCAGGGCAACTCACTCAATGAGACCGTTCAGAATGGAGGTCACGCCCCCAAGCAGACCCCCAAGCAGGCCAGTCGAAGAGCTTCCTTGAGCTTTCACGATGTCCAGGAGTGGAAGGCTTTTGATACTGTCCAACAGATTCCCAGAGAGCAAGCAGTTGCTGAGAGCTGGAAATGGAAATAAGGGTCCCCGGGGACAGAGCTGATGATTCCAGATCCTCCATCTCTAGCCCTCACTCATCCCTGTCCTCCCACCACTTGACTGTTACCCCTGACCTCCTGCCCACCCCTGTGATACTGGAAAGAGGTCAGACTCTAACTTACCACTTTTAAAGTCTCCAGCAAGATCTGAGGGGACGGTGGGCAAAGCCGGGGCTGCATCCATGGATGGAACCGGGCCCTGGGGCATATTTTCTTGGGACAGATCCCCCGTGCTTCGATCCTGCATGGGGAGCGGAAGCCCCGGGAGCAAAGCCAAGCCTGCCATGCCATCAAGCATGGCTGTGGTCTGGGCCAGCAGCCCGCAGAAGACAACGAGGCCTCCAACTTGAAACATCTTCTCTCTCAGTACCTGTGGTGAGAATGACGGGTCTCGTATGGTACAGTTATGAGAGAGGATTCTATAGACCCCTGCCCCTGCCCACCTGGGATGGGGTGGTCTCTCATTTGTCTGCTCCCTAGAACACCAGGCAGTGAATAGTAACAGCTGCTGAGATCAAGGATTTCTCTGCCAGGCTGAGTGCTTTCCACTCGGTAACTGACTTAATCTTTGTCACAACCCTCACAGCTGTAACCACCATCTCACCCAGGCCTGCATCGAGGAACACCTGGAGCCATCGAAAGCCTTCATTGCATATGGGAACCAGGGGTCCAGAGAGGAGTAGTGATTTTCCCAAGGTCACACAGCAAATCAGTGGCAGGTCTCCTAACAGTCACCTCTCCCCACATGCAAACGTCCACCCATACACATTGTCTTTTTATGCCTTTCTCCTCTCTCTCAAGCTGACCTGGATGAACTTCTTGGACAGCCTCTGAGATTGGGCTATTTTTGCTCCAGCCCTTTCCCAGATATGGTTAATCTTCTCACAGGCTGATTTGGTAGCCAGCAAAGACATTAGAAACCAGAGCTGATCCCTATACTTTGGAGATGACTGGCTGATTTGGGCAAAATTGACCAACTGGCCGATTTAGCCTGAGCTCCATCATTATTGTGGTCAGTTGTGATCAAGAGGTCTTTTGCGTCCAAAGAACCAGTTCGGACCCTTCTGGGGAGGTAAGTTTTCATCGAGGGTTCTGCACCTTTTTTGGGCAGCAGACTTTAAGATCCAATGGAAGCTAAGGAGCCCTACTCCTGGAAAAATGCATCCTAATATACAAAGTTGGGTAGATAATTTAGAAGCTTCTTGAATGCTCTGAAACCTCATTGGCAACCTCAGTTTAAGACTCTTGCCTTTGAGATTTTGATTTAGGATATGAATAGCACTCCATGAGAGAGTTCTATCCTCGAAAATTTAGATGTTTACCCTTGCAGCCACGTGCTTCCTATTGCCATGAAATTGCCTGCTGTAGAACATTTCTACATCAATGTGACCAGCCTCCTCAGAAAGCAGAGTGAATGGTTACCCCCCACCTGCAATTGGCCAAAAGAAGTACTGCTTCCTGGAAGTGATGAACTTCCACAGAGGTGAGGGACCCTCTGTGCAGTCTGCCAACCTGTCTGGCAGCGAGGAGCCCTGGCATCCCTGCCACCCAGGGAAGAGAGGGGAGAGGAGCAGGCAGGGCTCACCTGGACTTCAGAGAAGTCTTACAGCTGCCTTGGTCGCCTCTTCTCTCTCCTGCTGTGTTGGCCTAAGAGGCAGCCTCTTTTATAGGGTGGGGATCAGGAAATGTTTGATCAGATGATGGATTTCTAGATCTTTCAAAAGTCTACAGTATGGTGGTGTTTTTCAGGGCTCTCCAAAGTAAATAATTGCCAATCGCATTAGCAGGTTGCCTGGCTAGGCCACTTGGTTGACAAATTAAACAGAGGAAAACTTGAGATGGGGATGTTACTCAAGACTTCATGGCTTTATGAACAGGGTCCCATGCTCTGAGATGGCCTGGAAGATGGTGTTCGGAACAGCAGGGAGGCAGGCAGCAGCCTGGGCAGGACCCTCTGTCTCCAATCTGAGCCCTTTCCCATTCCTGGCCCAGTTCTTTTCTTTGACCTGAGGACTCTTGCTCCCAAAGTGTCAAAAGAGTAAAACTGAATCTGACTTCCTTACCTCTGGGTTGTCCCTCAATTCCAGAGCAGGGGTCTTGTGTTTTCTAAGCCCCTGCTGCAGGACAGTCACATTCCAGGGGCCACACGTCCTCCCAACAACCCTGGGAGGATTCCCTGCTCCTCATTTACAGGGGAGGAAACTGAGACTTGTCTAAAGACGCAGAGATTTGGCCAAGCCAGAACTCAAGTCATTAGCTAGTAATAACGTCAAAAGCAAGGCCGAAGGCGAGAGTTTGCTGAGCTGTCTCGATGTTGTCCACACAGCATCTCACAGAAGCTCATGACCCCCTGGGAAGAGAGGATGAGCACTCCCTCTTACAGGGGGGAAACTGAGCTCAAAGGGTGAGAGGAGCTGGAGTGGAGCCTAAGCATTCCTGCTCCAGTCCTTTATCTTCTTCCTCACACACCCACCATTTGGTTTCCATTGTTGGTGAATTTCGTGCTCTCAAGCTTCCCATGTGCCTATCCTGCAGAATTCTTCCCAGGGTCCCAGCCCTGAGGACCCTTCCTTCTTTTTTTTTTTTTTAAAGATTTAATTATTTATTTCTCTCTCCTTCCCCAGCATTCCCCGGTTGTCTGTTCTCTGTGTCTATTTGCTGCATCTTCTTTGTCTGCTTCTGTTGTTGTCAGTGGCACGGGAATCTGTGTCTCTTTTTGTTGCGTCATCTTGTTGTGTCAACTGTCCGTGTGTGCGGCGCCATTCCTGGGCAGGCTGAACTTTCTTTTGCGCTGGGCGGCTCTCCTTACAGGGCGCACTCCTTGTGCGTGGGGCTCCCCTACGTGAGGGACACAGCTGCATGGCACAACACTCCTTGCGTGCATCAGCACTGCACATGGGCCAGCTCCACACAGGTCAAGGAGGCCCAGGGTTTGAACCGCGGACCTCCCATGTGGTAGATGGACACCATAAACACTGGGCCAAGTCCGCCGCCTGAAGGCCCTTCCTTCTTGATCTTTACCTTACACTTTCTTCTCAATGAAGGAGAAGGCATCTGTATCACCAGTTGGGTCTTTGGAATCTATTGTACAGATGAAAAAGCTTAAGCACAGAGGCCAAGGTCTTAGGCCAGTGAGAGCAGACCTCACTCTGCAAAATCTCACACTTTGTAAGCCAAAGAGTAGAGAGGAGAAAATGCACATTTATTGAGCACCTACTTTGTGCAAGGTGCTTTCCATATTTGAACCTCAACTTTGTCAGCAGTGGTTGGTACTGTTGCCCCTTTAGGTGGAGACCAAGGTTCAGAGAAGGCTGACTACTTCCTAAGGACACACAGCAAGTAAGTGATGAAGTTAGAATTGACACGTGTATCTGACTTTCCTGTAATCAGAGAGCCCTGCTGGAGCCATGCTGCCTTCCCCTCATGTTGAAACTTGGCTGTGCCTGTGAGAACCCAGCAGATGCCTCCAAGGTACTGGGCAGTGGTTCATTTGAACTCAATTACCCATTCAAGGTGTTCTGGACTCTTCCCACATCCTGTATGTGGTCATTCATCTGCAAATAAGGGACCCTGCTTTTTGTTATCTTAGTAACCACTCTTGTGGGTTGAGTCAAGGCACCACTACCCATGTGGGAAACCGAAACAGGTAACTCAAGGCACTGACTCAAGATTGTGCGGTCAGCTAATACACAGCTTACATCCCTGGCTTTAAGTCAGGTGACTGTGTACGTGACATAACAAAAAGAGGATGTATTTGGGAGCAGAGAGCCCTGACTCAAATCCTGTAGCCCTGGGCAAATCACTCTGATCCTTTATTGGGGGATAATGTTTGGGTGGCAAGTAAGAATATCAGTTCCTCAACATAGATGTTCTTAAAGTTTTCTTTATTTGTCTATGGTTTATTTTAATTGCATTTCAGATGTCATTTTATTGATTAATGGAAACTTCCCCATTTTCCCTGGGGTTTCCTTGCTGTTCCAGAGGTTTCATATGTGCCAGGGCATTCAAAGGGGGCTGCCTTGTGCCTGTTGCTGATTGGAAACACCGAGACATGTTCTTGTCCCAGATCACCAAGACCCCAACCGTCCCTCCCGCCCGAAAGACCCCTTCAGATTTAGCATTTCCTTTCTACTCTTTTAGACAAAATGGTTCTATTGAGGATTCCCTGGGCCTACTGCAGGACTGTGGGGGTCTTCACCAGCCCACCCCCCTAGTCCTGCAGTTAACTGTCTCTCCCTGAAGTCTTGTCACCTCTCCTCATTCTGGAAAGGAACATGGGCACAGACAGACTCTCTTCTTGAATTGTGCATGTCTGCTTGGGTTTCTGGAGCCTTCCTTCCCTGCCAGGGTTTGCCTAGGAAGTGGCAGGGGCAGGGGCACCCATTGTAGCTACAGTCTCTTCAATTGCTCTTGGAATCTCACAAGCCACAAGTCTAGCATGGGAAATTTTTCTAGTCTTGGGATCAGGAAGCCTTGCTTTGACTCACTGCAGACTTGTTAGTTCAAGGTCTCCTGTGCTCTGCGTTTTGAATGGAAAAAACCCAGGCTTTAAAAGAATTACTTGAAAAATTAATATACAGCAAAATAAAATTTTGCCTTTTGGGGTACAGTTCTATGATTTGTAACACATTTAGTTTAGTAACTATACTATGCCAAATCAGAATAGTTCCCATTGCCTCCAAAACTACTCTGTGCTATCCTTTTTTTTTTTCTTCTTATTTTCTTTTAAATGTTCCATTCAAAAAATATGAGGTCCCCATATACCTCCCACCCTACCCGCGCCACCCCTCCCACATCAACAAACTCTTCGATCATTGTGGCTCATCCACTGTACCCCGCGAATACATTCTGGAGAGCTGCTGCATGTGCTATCCTTTATAGTCATAGCCCTCTCCCCACCCATAACCCTTGGAAACCACTGAACTCTTCTCTATCACTCTAGTTTTCCAAAACTTTCTCTCTGCCTCTGATGGAATTGCTCTTCCATGAAGCCACAGGTGATGTGTATTCTACCAACCAGAGAAGGGGATGGGTCGTGGGGTGTCAGGAAATATGGAAAATACAAGCTGTGTCATGCCAAGACATTGTTTTTCCACATTGGTGACATTCCCATGCCTTTCTCAGAAACTGTGGATGGTGCACCTTTCTTCGTACGTAATAGATTGTGATTGCATTTGAGAGCCCATACAGGCATTCTTTTGTGAATGAAGAGGTCCATTTTTAAAGGCAGATATTTTTTCAAGGGCTCTGGCCTATCCAAGCTCTACTCTCCAGATCTTGGGGTGCAGGCCCTGTTCCCTGGGAGCAAATTTAAGGAGGGGGCTGAGTTTGGGGTGGGCAGTCCTTGCATGGGCTTGGAAACTCCAGTGGCTTTGTTAGGGGGCAAAGGACAAAGGGCTCACAGAGAGGGAAGCCGACTTGGCCCAGTGGTTAGGGCATCTGTCTGCCACATGGGAGGTCTGCGGTTCAAACCCTGGGCCTCCTTGAACCATGTGGAGCTGGCCCACACGCAGTGCTGATGCGCACAAGGAGTGCCCTGTCACGCAGGGGTGTCCCCGCGTAGGAGAGCCCCACATGCAAGGAGTGCACCCTGTAAGGAGAGCCACCCAGCACGAAAGAAAGTTCAGCCTGCCCAGGAATGGCAACAAACACATGGAGACCTGACACAACAAGATGATGCAACAAAAAGAAACACAGATTCCCGTGCCACTGACAACAAAAAAGAAGACAAAGTAGAACACACAGCAAATAGACACAGAGATCAGACAACGGGGGATGGAGGGGAAGGGAGAGAAATAAATAAAATAAATAAATCTTTAAAAAAAAAGGGTTCACAGAGACCTGGCCCTCTCCACTTTTATGAGAAATATTTTCTTAAGCAGAGATTGCTTAAGGCTAGTTTCATTTGCATTGGAGACTTATCTTCCCACCTGCATTAAGCGTGCCTAATAGTAGTAACAAAATTTTTAATAGAACATTAGTGCTTTACTACTAACAATCCGGTGGGGAAACTGAGGCACAGGGAGGACAGTGACATGCCTGGGGTCACCTCAGCTAGCGAGAAGTGAAGCCAGGCAGTCATTGGGGGCTGTCCGGCTTTAGTGTCTTAACTCCATGAGCAAATTTCCATCACAGTCTTTGAATCAGTGGGCATCATGGGAAGCAGATGTAGCTCAGTCAACTGGGCTCCCACCTACCACATGGGAGGCTACTGGTTCAGATCCCAGTGCCTCCTAAAGAAGACAGTGAGCTGGCGCAACAGGCAGGCATGGCAAGCTGATGCAAAAAGGTGATGCAACAAGAGATGTGGGGAGGAAAACCAGAATGAGAGACTCAACAAAGCAAGGAACGGAGGTGACTCAAGTGGTTAGACACCTCCCTCCCACATCAGAGGCCCGGTCCAGCTCCTGGTACCTCCTAAAGAAACAAGAAAGATAAACACACGGCAAGTGAAAAACAAAAAGGGGGTGGGTAGAAATAAAGATATAAAACAAACCTTAATTAAAAAAAGAAAGCACCTGCCCATCTTCCCAGGAGCCCTCCCACTAGCTGTGAAACCAGACAGCCCTAGTTTCCAACCCGGCTCGGCCGATTCCCGCCTGTATGACTCTGGACAAGCTGCTTCCCCTCTTTGAACCTCAGTTTGCTTCCAACTAACATGGGACTCGTGACGCCCACTTCTGAGGGCTGTTAGGATGAAATTGGAAGCAAATACCTGGAACAGAGTCAGTGCTTGGAAGTTACAAGGCACGGATGCACAGTGCCTGGAGCAAGGTTCTGGCATAATTTGGGGCTTTCTGCTTAATCCCCCCCTTAACCTGATTCCAGTATCATAGAGGTGTATCACACAGCGAGCCTTTCCAGGAGAAAATGTGATGGGTCTATGGCTCTGTGAACCTTAAAATGTTAAAATTTAAGAAAAAAAAGGACCAGAATGGGAAAAATTCAAGGGGGCCCCTTAAAGCAGAACCGATCAGCCTGAGGAGGGTTCAAGAGCAAGGCAGGCAAAAGAAGCCTCCACCATGCAGGAGGCAGCCCAGCCCTCTTATGTTTGCTCTTTGAAGCATGAGCAAGAAAAGTCCAGGAGCTCAGGGCTGTCAAGAGGAATCATCTGCAGGAACACCGGGGTTTCAGGTTCAAATCCCAGTGAAGCATTTCAGATTAGGGAGTTTGAGTTGAAAGATGCAGACATTAGGCTCTCTCTCTCGTCTTGTGTCCAAGCTGTTGGCGGTTCCTTGTTGGAGACTGCCAATCCAGCTGAAGGCAGATTTCGTTATTTCCCCCTCAGTGTGTGTGGGAGTGGGTGGAGGGGATTTCAAAGGAAGAGAAGGGAGGCTGAAGGCTGTTCCTGTGGCTCCTTGCTGTGTGACTTCGGACAAGTGAGTTTGTCTCTCTGAGCCTCAGCTTCCTCCTGTGGGGAAGGGTATAACAGTTTTTAACTTTTGGGGTTATTGTGAGGATTTGATGAACACTGAGCACCCGTCTTGGCACATAACAAGAGCTTCGTGCCTATGTGCCAGGATTATTGTTGCTATTGATGTCTTTGTCTTTTTTAAGATTTTTAAAATATATATATATTTCATTCCCCTTCTCCCCAGCCCCCATTGTCTGCTCTCTGTGTCCATTTGCTGAGTGTTCTCCTGTGTCCATTTGGATTCTTGTCAGCGGCACCGGGAATCTCTCTTTTTGATTCGTCATTTTGCTGCATCAACTCTCTGTGTGTGCGGTGCCACTTAAATTCCTTCAAACAATATTTGGTTATCAGCGTCTTCATGTTTTCCCATCACTAGGCTGTGAGGCACATGGGGCAGGGACTGAGTCTGATTATCTGCATCTGGAGCAGGGGTGGTCCAGGTGGGTCCCTGTTGAAGGTTTGGGTGGCTTGGGGGGCACATCCTGCTTGGTGCTGGTCCCTCTGCTGCCCCAACTCTCCTAGGGGGCAATAAAGGCATCCTGACAAGGGCACCTCTAATGTGTTCTCAGAGCATGTGCGGCCACCGCTCAGCAGGTCTCAGGGGGCTACGGTGGGGGGTCTCACCTCTTCTGGCCATCACTGGCCACTCCTGAGGGGTCCCACCTCACTAGACGCAGACACTCATCCATGAGGCTTTTCAGAGTGGGGGTGGACCCACATCCTGGGGAGGACTAATGCCATCAAATAGAGGGAACTGTATCTCTCGAGAGAGACAGGGTGGCTCCCAGGGCATTGGGGCAGTTGAGCAAGTTAGGCCCTGAACACTGTTGCAAGTATCTCTGGATGTGACTCCTCGGGAAATGGAGGTTGGCTGTCACTGTGGGCCCCAAGGGGAGGGGAAAATGGATGTTAACTGTGTGGAACCAAGGTAAATGTGGAGTAAGAGAGGAGTTTCGCGAGAGTACACAAGGATGGATATAAAACATGTAATATTACACCATAAACATAAAGGGGATGACAGACTAATAATGTAAACCATAATGCAAAACATAGGATAACTAAAAATTTAGAAAACTGTATATCCTAAAGTATGGACCACAATGTAAGCACAGATGTCACCTTGTTTGAAAGCTATTGTCTCAGAGTCTGTACATCAGTCTAAGTAAATATGATATGAATAAGTTATAAGAATATCGCTGTGAAAGGGAAAAGGTTTTATGGTAGATGTGTGGGAGTACTGTATATTGTATATATGAATTACTGTGGTCTAGGGCTCTTGTGAAGAGAAGTTCAATAATTAGGAAAAAAGAAAAGAAAAAGATAGGATGTAGAATTTTTCCAAATCAACACGTATTCGATATCTAACCTTTAAACCCATCGCTATATTCCATTTTACTAGTAAGGGATCCTGACATTATATTGGGCTTCACTTTTCAGGAAGTTTTGGATCACAGAATGATTCAACAATGGCAGCAGAGGAATACTGGTATAGGATACTATTGACAGGTGATATATGGCTGACAGGGAGCTATACAGGGCATATGTCCAGGGTGCATGGTAATGTTAGGATATACTCATAGTGGCAACAATTAAAAACTACAGATGGGGGAGTTCTGGGTTCCTGGCTGGGGGTGCTCTGTCGTGGTCCCTAGGGGAGCAGCAGCAGTCCCCCAGGTGCAACGGTAAGGACCAGGAAAGAATGAAGGTCCAACAGTGAGACCATGATACTAATGACTATGCTTGTGAGCCTACATGCCTGAAATAAGAACAAGGCCTAGAGCAGCACTGTGCCTAGGAATTTCCTCCTGACAGCCTTCATGTTACTCAAATGTGGCCAGTCTCAAAGCCAAACTCAGCATGTAAATGCAGTGCCTTCCCCCCAGCGTGGGACATGACACCCGGGCATGAGCCTCCCTGGCACCGAGGATCACTACCAAGTACCAACTGATGATGCAACTAGAAAATGACCTTGAATTAAAGGTTCAATGCGGATCAGCAGAATATCCCTGTCTACATATAATAACATGACTTTAAAATGCTGTTTGACCTAATGTAAGGGGGAAATGGAAAGGAGAAATGAGTTTATATGGCTACGGGTCTCTAAAAAAGAGTCTGGAGGTTGTCAGAAGGATTGCCCTTATGCACAACTGAGCAAAGTCTAAGAGACAGATAAAGTAGATACAACCCCAGGTATTGGTTCTTTTGAGGGATAAAGAGACCCACGGGTTCTATGGTCATGGCAGATGGGGTTCACCGCCATGTCAGATGGCCCTTCTTTGGAGCTGGTGTTTCTGCGTGATGGAACTGGACTCAGATGGGATCTCTTTTCACAAGACTTTCATGCTACTTTACTGGAATTGTAGTTGGTGTTGGGGTTTAAGATATATTTAGGGGACTTGAATCTCTGGACTGACAATATGATAGCCAGGCCCTGAGCCTCAACAGACTTCAGCTCCTACACTCTGATTTATTGAGCTCACCCCACTCAGCTAAGATGGAGTTGAAGGACAACCACCACACCGTGGAGCCTAGAGTGCCTACAACTGAAAGTAGGAGGATTGCATCCAGTATCCATGTGGAATCTGAGCCTCTTCTTGACATAGAGGTGCAATGGACACAACCAATCCAAGGTCCACAGAGAAAAGGTGGCATTGGTGTGGGAAAAGAGGCCATGATGGCTGATGGGTATGGGGAATGGGAGGAAGAGATGAGATGTGGAGGCGTTTTTGGGACTTGGAGTTGCCCTGGATGGTGCTTCAGGGGCAATCACCGGACATTGTAAACCCTCCCAGGGCCCACTGGATGAAATGTGCGAGAGTATAGGCTATGATGTGGACCATTGACCATGAGGTGCAGAGATGCCCAGAGATGTCCTTACCAAATGCAATGGATGTGTCATGATGATGGGAGTGAGTGTTGCTGGGAGGGAGTGGTGGGGTGGGGGTGGTGGGGTTGAATGGGACCTCATATTTTTTGAATGTAATATTTTTACAAAATGAATAAAATTTTTAAAAAATTAAAAAAATAAAAATAAAAATTAAAAAAAGCAAAAACAAAAAACAGTTTCACATCCAGCTGCCTGAGGATGTTGTTGATCAGAGGACACACCTGGGCCATCAGCACAGAGAGAAGGGTCGGGTCAGGGCTAGAAAGAGGCATCTGGAGTGTCTGTGACTGGAAGTGACAGTGCTGGGCTTCCAGCAGGAATCATGCCAAGAGGGGCTCCTTTGTACTGAGCACCAACTGTATGCAAGGCACTTCCGGAGGATTGTCTCCCTCAGACCTTATGACAACCCCATGAGATAGGGACTATGATGGTTCCCAAGCTGCAGGTGGGGAAACTGAGCCTCAGAGAGGCTAAGTCACTTGCTCAAGCACACACAGCTGGTAGATGGCACAAGTGGAATTTGAATTGAGATTTTTTTTCAGGCTCCAAAGCCCAAGGTTTGACACGCTTTTGCTAAATTGCCAATGTATATGCTCTGACTCCCAGACACAAGGATGCCAAGGGAAGATATTTCCACCAGGTATGGGATAACTCTTTCTAGCATCTCTCTGAGTTCAGAGAAAATGTTTTGTCTTTGGCAGGATATCCCTAGAAGGACAGGTGGGTAGGTAGAACAGAGAAATACAGGACTTCCCAAAGCCTGATGCTGTCTGTCAGGTACACCTTACAGAGTCGTTTACACCTCAGCCAGCTGCATGCAAGACAGATCATTGTCAACAACAAAGGCTGACCCAGAGAAGGGGGTGACTAGGCCTGAGGACACTCAGAAAGTAAGTGCTGGTTAGGTTAGAAGAACCAGGGCCAGGAGAGCACCTACACCAGTGCCTCTGAGCATCTCATGTAGCCTGGGCACTCAGAGATTGTCTGACGAATATGCAAGTGGACATTCACCGAGTCTAAGTTGTATTCAGCATTCTGGGCTTTTGGAGGTGAATTGGACACCAATCCTTCTCTTGAGGGACTCAGAGTCTGTTGCGGTTGACAGATGTGGCCAGCTCTAGTTTTGGTCTGGGTCACCACTGTATCCCTTGTATCAAGCCCAGTGCCTGGTTCATAGTAGGTACTTAGCAAATATTTGTTAAATGGAGGAGAGATGAGTTTTAGAAAAGGGCAGGGCACTCTGGTGAGGGATCAGCATCTGGGAAGGCATGGTGGTGTGAAAATCCAGGATGTGTGGACAGGTGGGTCCTTCCAAGAGACAGGAGGGTAAAGGGTTGCAGAGTCAGGCCAGGAGTGACTGTGGAAGCTTGCATTTCATTGTGCATTGGAGAACCACTGGAGGGTGTGGAGCAGGGGCTGGGAAGTGGCCAGTTCTCCTAGAAAATCACTTCTGCTGCCGGGTTGAGAATGGAGAGAAGGAGGTGAGCTGTGCATCAAGGGAACCTGGGCAGAGGCTAGGAGTTGGGCAGTGACTAAGGGGTTGGAAAGGAAAGAGGAACCGAGGACCACCAAGTTACTGAGGGGCAGTGGGGAGCAGGGAGGCAGAGCCTGGTTCCTGGGAGGGTGAAAGGACCATCCTGGGATGGGGGCACAGGAGGGGGATCAGACCCAGGGAAAGATGAGATCTGCTCTAGCCTCATCCAGGAGGTGGTGAAGAGGTGAGGCTGCAGCCTGGGAAGTGGGGAAGGGGCCCAGCCCTGGGGAGGGGACGCTGGTGCCTCACTCAGTTAGGACTCTCACATGGACAATTGTCCTTCACCAGATCTCTCTGGCTGAGTTCATCTTTCTGCAGCCAGGATTCAGCCACGAGATTCACGTGTAAGCACTTGTGTACGATCTTGTTGTTGGTCCTGGGGATTAGAGCGAGGAGGAAGAGTAAGGAGGAGATTAAGAGCAGAGGAGACAGAAGCAGCAGCAGGACCCGGGTTCTTCCCTCCAGTGGGGCAAAGGCTCCGGGCGACGAGCTGGCCAGGGTGCCCCGCTGGCTCCGCGTGACTGAGCTGTGCAGCCCACGGGCAGCTGCTGCTGAGCTGCCGGCCCAGACGGAGCCTCCTCCTCTCAGGGCATGGCTCCACCCTCCACCCCGTGCCCCATCAAAGGCCCAGGAGCTGCACTGACTTCTTTCCATCCCTCACTGCCCTTCCCCAATTCCCCAACTCAACCCATCAGCAGACCATGCTGGCTCCACAGTAAAAGTTTGGCCACTTCCCGTCACACTGACATTTTGACCTGTCCCAGGTCACCACCACCTCTAGCCTGGAGATGCTCCCACCTTCTGCTCGGGCTCCCTGCCACGATCCTGGTCTCCCTACAACCATTCTCCACAAGGCACCGCAGGGGTCCTAACACTTCCCTGCTGTTTGACATCCTCCACTGGTTTCTCATCGTCCTCAGAATAAAATCTGAATCCCCATCCCAGCTGCTGAGGCCCAGCAGAGTCCAGCCCCAGCTTGCCTTGGCAGTTCCATCTCCTACTGCTCTCTCCCTTGCTCACCAGCCATGAAGGGCTTTTTCTCCTTCAATACGCCTCACTCTTCCCTACCTCAGGACCTTTGTACTGACTGCTCCCTCCACCCAACATGCTGTCCCCCTGTCCTTCGTGTGCCCACTCCCTTCTCTTCACTCAAGGTTCTACTCAAGGGTCTGCTCTTCACAATGGACCTCTTGATCGGCCCCCTCCCTGTAACCCTTGCGTAGCTAAATATGTCCTTAAAACATTTCCTTCCACCTGAAATTAGTTATTTAATTTCTTGGCCTATCTCACTAACTAGAATCTAAGATCCCAAAAGGCAGGGACCATGTCTTGTTCGTAGTCTGGGCTCTGGTACAAACTAGGTGCTCAATGAATAATTTAAACAATTGTTAAGAGCATGAATGAAAGGAAGTGACCATGGCTGCATATCTCATCCAGCAGCCCTGCTGGAGAGAAGGAGGGATTCGAACTAGAGAGAAGGGAGCTCGAAGGCAGAGCGGGCTGTTACAGTGGTGTTGCCGTGGCCCATCTTTCAGACCCCGGAGTCTGAGGACCTTCTTGGGACTGAGCGGAGGAGCTGAAATGGAAGGGGGCAGGACGAGCCCAGTTCTGTGAGTTCAAGCAGAGTGACCAATTGTGATCCGTCCCCTCTGTGCACCAGAGAAGTGGCTGCCTGAGACTTAATCCTCACAACTACTTCTGGAGGGAGGACATACAATTATTATTCCCATTTCCCTGATGAAAATTCAAGGCTGATGCCCAGAGAGCTTGGATGCCTGGCCCACAGCCACATGGCTATAGTAGAGGAGAGATGTCATGCCTGATAGAAGCCTGGGCTTTTTGGTACCCAGATGTTTACCGAGCCTGTGCTCTGGGTACTATTTTGTAGGTGAGGCTTTGTGGAGGCGAAGCAATTTAACCAAGTTTGGTGGCAGAATCAGGATTTAAACTCAGACACTTCTATGTCTGAGCCTTCACTTCACTTTGACCTCCTTGATTCTCCTCAAAGCCCCATGCAGTGGCCCACCCCACCCCCCATCCTTGCATTGGGCTCTCCAGCCCCTCTTCTGTCACTCTGCCTTCCTTTCCCTCTCACAGGCCTTTTAGGTCCACAGGCCTACACCCCACTAAACCCCCATCCTCTGACCCAGGGGACTCTAGAAGCCCAGGGCCACGGGTAAGCATGAGGTCTCACCTGCCTTTCTGCCACTGCTGGATGTTCATGCTGCAGATCAGCCAGCCCACCACCCACCCAGGGGCCCCTGCCTCAAGTCCTTCAGACTGTCCAGGAGGCGGATGTTCTGGATTCTGCCCTCTACATTGTGGTTCATGAGGCCCTGGGCAATAACTGGAAATGGACAGTGTCATGGTAAAGGGGGGTTGGAGTCAAGGGGCCAGAGGCAGCTGGTGCACCACCTCTTGTCTGAATGATTGGAGTGTGACACCCTCTCTGTGATCCGACTTCCTCAGCTATGGGGTTATGCTCTGCAGGACTGATGTGGAGAAGAACACACACTGTCCCAGCAGAGGGTCTGTGTGATGGTTAGTCTAATGTGTGGCTTGTAATGGTGCCCAGTTGTTTGGTCAAGCAAACACTGGGCTAATTATAATACAAGGACATTTCATGGACTTTAGTCATCAGTAAGTTGATTGCATAGATGACTGATTACATCTCCAATCAACCAAGGAAATTACCATCAGCAATGAGTCACATATTATCCAAATAGTTGAAGGGCTTAAAGGAGAAAGTGATTTCAGCATTCAGAGAAAGAATTCTCTCTCTGCAAAGCTCCACTTTGCACAGCCAACATCTCCTGGGGACTCATCAAGGACTTTCATCAGAAGGCCTGGTTTGAAGCCAGCTCTGTGGAGTTTGAACTTTTACATCCCCAGATCAAGTGAGAGAATTTTATAAAATCTCATACAATTTACAAATATCTCCTGTTGCTTCTATTTCCCTAGAAACCCTGACTAATACAATCTGGCAGGCAAGAGCTACGTAAAGGAAATGTTTCCAGTAAAATTTCATCCAGCCTGGAGCTCAGAGCCTAACGTGCAGAGCACAATAAATGTGGTTGAGAGAGAAAAATAGGTGAGTTAATAGGGAGAGAATAAATTTAAATCCCCCCACATCATACCTAGAATCAATTACAGGACTAAGTGGAGCATCTTGCAGGAAAGAATGAATTACAAAAAGAAAGGAGATTTTAAAAGCTATGGACAGGCTTAAGTCCTGCCTCTCTCTACTCTAGACCCCTTTACACAAGATGGGGTCCCATTCTGACCAAGCTCAGTGCTCAACACAGAACACATTTATTTCACTGATTTGACCCTCCCTGTGGTCAGAACTATGCGTTAATTAGATAGTTAGTTTGTTTGTTAGTTAGGAGCAGCAAAAACCATTGCTACATGCCCCCTCCTCCAAGGCTAGCCCCACACCGCCTTTGACCACATCATGTTTCTGCCGCCTACAACAGGAAATTGTGTCTGGAGTCACAGATCTAGTTTCAAATCTTGGCTCTGTCATCTCTCTGGTCTTGATTTCCATATTTGTACAATGAGGGCAAAAATCGTACCCCTCATAGAGTTCTTGTGAATAGTGAAACCATTCAATCATTTGTTCATCTAATGGATATTCTTTGATTATCTGATGAATGTCAGACCCTGTACTGGGCATTAAAACAAACTAGTATTTTGTCTGGCAGGAAAGACATGCATGAACCAAGTAGTTCTGAGGAAAATGTGAAACTCTCTTTGCTTAAAAAAATTTTTTTTTGTTAGGCCAGTAAAAAGAATTTATCGGGAAATGGGAGAAAAGAACAGAGCTTGCTGAGAAATGGGAGAGGACAGAAATATGCATTGAGATTTGGTGTGTGTTCCTCTAAGTTTAGAGACTGGGCTTTGGTTTGTGTAGTCACCTTTTAAGTTATTCATCATTCATTCCCTTGCCAATGCTAAGGGGAGGGACCCCAGATGTTATTGGTTATCCCACCAATGGTGCGGGCGAATGGTAAGACCTGTTTGGAATATCTGGGGCCTCCCCTTGGCCCTGGAAAGAGTCCCATCTGGTTCCTCAAGGTTGACGTCAAGGTCTTGGCAGCATCTCACAGCTATGTTGTCTGTTGGTCATGTTGTCTGTCATAAAATTGTTTTTAAAATGTCCATTACTGTTTGCTTTTAACCACTTTTAGTGGTCTTGGTTAATGAGGATAGTAGCCTGGGAATTTGTGAGCAGCAGATGCCAGTAGTGCCTATGCAATACCCATCCACCCTCCCATCCATCCTTCCATTCTGATCTTCCCAATTGAACCCTAATGTGATCCAGTCAGTCTCCACTTCTCCACTCTTCCTGGTCCAGAGGAGGCTTTGATGATAGGAGCCTTCAATGCATGACTCACCCTTGGTGACTCACCCAGGTCCAAAGTGGGCATGTGACTCAATTTGGCCCAATCAGACTGAATAGAAGATACTATGTTCCAAGTTTGGGGAGAAGGTTGCTTTCTCTTTCTCCTACTGGAAAAGAATGAGGGATCCTGAGCCTTCACGGACCACCATTTTCCTGCCACACTGGGAAAGCAGCTTGAGGATGAAACCATGATGACCACATGCCGAGGGAAGGACAAAACCTGGACCTGCATGGCAGCTTTGAGCTGTGATCACACCAAACCTGGAGCTCATCCTACCTATGACTTTCAGTCATACAACGTGATATTATTTATCATTTAAACAAGGTTGAGTTGGTTTTTCTGTGCAGCTAAGCACACTAAATTACACCTGAGGGGTGGCTGGTTGCACTGGTTAATATATTCACAGTTGAAGAACACTTTACACCCCTTACCCTCTCCCCCACACCTTGTTGTTTTGCTCTCTGTGTCCATTCATTGTGTGATCTTCTGTGTCTGTTTCTTTTCACCTTCTCTACTTGTTTTCTTCTCTAGGATTCATTGGGATTTGATCCCAGGGACTGCTGATGTGGGAGAAAGTTTCCCTGTCACTTGTGCCACCTCAGTTCCTGGTTTCTACTGCGTTTCACCTCGACTCTCCCCTGCGTCTCTCTTTTGTTGTGTCATCATGTTGCTGCATCGCTCACCACATGGACCTGGCTCACTGTGTGGGCACTCCTTTACCAGGAAGCCCAGGGACGGAATCCAAGTCCTCCCATATGGTAGACGGAAGCCCAATTACTTGAGCCACATCCACTTCCCTGTACTTCTTTACCTTCATTGAATTCTCAAAAGCAACTCCATGAAATAGTATTTTAACTGCATGTTTTGTACAAACAAGGAGCCCCTGACCTACAACTACACAAAATATATTTGATAATCTAAGGAAGTGGATATATTTATGGCAAACTGTGAAGTGCCAAAGTTATGATGAGGGAAAATGGAAAACATCAATAAACTAGAACCATTAAGAAAGTGAAATAATTGACAATCTAATTGAAAAGCTTTTGACCTAGAAGCTTTTACCAAACTGTTATCAAGAAGTAATTATAAAAGAAAACAGAAAAAGATAAGGATGCTAAATATTTTTGCACCTAGTATAACTTTTTATGTTACAAAACAGATAAAAACCATGAAGAAAATGCTGTACATCCATTTTATGTACGAAACATTTGCTAAAATCCCAAATCAATTATTAGCGAACAAAATCTAATGTATATTATGAAATGCTTATCCCAGAAATGCTAGCATGTACAACACCAGGAAACCTGCTACTACCACCACATTAATGAATTAGAGGAAACTTAATGCATTATTTAGATTTCCTTATAATTTATAGATACCAAAAAACTTTTGTCAATTTACGATTAAGAAAAATCCAGAAACCTGGGAATAAAAGGCAACTTCCTTAATGTGATAAAAGTGATATTCCAAAAATCTATTTTTAACATAGTACTGGATGCTCTGACTACACTGCCAGGGAAGAAAAAGGTACAAGTAGTAAAAGGTTTAGAAAAAAGGAAATTTTTCACCATTTGCAAATGATACAGTCCTCTACATAGAAACCCAATGGAATAAATAATATAAACCATTAAAACTAATAAGAGTTCAAGGCTTTTGCATATCAGATTAATTTTCAAAAATCAGTTGCTTTCCTCTAGTTCATACTAGCAAAAACTGTCTAGAAAATATAATAGATAATTAGATAGCACTGGCAAAAAAGCAATGAATTCTCCAGAAGTCAGTTGAACAAAGCCTGTTCCAGATGTTTATAAGATTTAAAGCTCTATCAACGGACATAAAATAAAAATTTGAATACATTTTTGACCTAACATTGCAAAGATGACAATACTCCCAAAATTAATAGACAAATTCAATGTAATCACAGTCCAATTACAGGTAAGTTATTATTTTTGATGGAATGCAACATTTGGAAGAATAAATATCAACAATATAGCATTTTACAAATACAGAGTATTTAAAATATTATGTTATTGGGCAGAAATAGACACATAGACACAAAATAGAGAGCTCAGACATGAAACCATGTGCGTTTCAGAACTTGATCATTTCGTAGACGGGTCGAGAAAACTGACTCAATCTATGGGGAGAATTGAGTTGGATCTCTACCTTATATCATATATAAAACTTGCTCCAAATGCGTTAAAATCCTAAATGTGAAAGGCAAGTATATAAAATTATGGGTGGGGGGAGTAGACTATGTCTAGGGTAGGGTACAAGAACTTGAAATTCTTTGAAGTCGAACCTTACCATGAAATATTGATAAGTTTGAATATATTCCTGGCCAAAGAGACCCACAAACAACTTAATAGGTCAACATTTGGGAAATATGCTGGTAAACGACAAGGAAGCGATGTCAAATGTCAAGAATAGATAAATATTTCCTCAAATTCAAAGAGAATTTTAAAAAATGGGAAGTGATAGGAAAATGAAGAAAAGATAAGAACAGAGATTTTAAGAAGTCATCAAAATGGCTAACGAAATTTTGACAAGGTGCTTGAATCCCCCAGTGATTAGACAAAGTGAAGCAAAAACAATTAGATGTTACTTGACTGCTCATTAGACCAGCAAAAATTAGAAAGATGGATACTCCCCAGTGCTGGGGAACCTGGGAGGCAGGCAGGCTGGTTCATTGCTGGACTGTAGACTGGCACAACCATTCTAGAGGAGAACCTGACAATCTTTAGTGAAATTAAATTTTCATCTGCCTCAGGGCCCTGCCATTTCCCTTCTGGATAATTTGTAAGAGAAATTCTCCCACAGATCCTTACAGGAATATGGTAGTGGGTGGCTAAAGACAACCCAAGTGTCCTTCCCTAATGTAATGGCCATGTAAACTGAGTGGATGAACCTTATGGACTTCTCTACACCAGCCCAGAGAACATGGATCCAGACGGCATAGTACTGAGTGAAAATTGGCAAAATAGTATCATCTATCATATCTCTCTCTAATTCTATATAAATTAAGGCATCACATGTTTTCAAGGATGGGTCATATTTAAATGTGCATATTAAACACATTGTAGTAGCTGCCAAGCAGTAGGGGAATGGAAGTGTGATAACAGATGTAGGGGCAAAATAACATGAAAGAAAAGAAAGCAAAAGAGGGGTCTTGCAGTGATTGACGGTGATGATAAAATGCTCTGAATTGCCATAGGTTAATCCTCACTTTTCTGTACCTGATGTCTAAGAGAAAAAACAAAAGTAGAGGGTAAGTGACTGCCCCAAGTTCACTCAGCAAGTGCGTGGTGGGTCCCAGACGATGCCCTCCCCTAACTCCTGTGGGCAGCAGGTGGAGGAAGAGGCTTAGCTTATTTCTTGCCAGGGTGGATCCACTCCCTGCGTGGGCTTGGCCAGGCCAGGCCAGGGCTGCCTGTGTAGTGCTGAGGACATGGCCAGCAGGCTGAGGAGGATGAGGAGCCTCCAGAGTGGATTCATCTCGGGTTCTGGTACCTGCTGCCAGGAAGAGTCAGGTAGCAATCAGGCAGATGGCTGCAGGGTGACCACCCAGATGGATGGGCTCATGGTTTTCTGCAGGAGGATGGCACCAGAGTTAGCACCCAGCATGATTTCAGGGATGTTATGATTAGCTGCCACTGGGGCCTACTCACATGGTGAGAGCAGCAGCTGGAAGCCTAGGAGGAGGCCAGGACTCCAGAGGGAGACTTTATTGCTTGGAGACATCCAGCAGAGCCCACTGTTGGGTCATCCACCAGGAGTGCTCTCTCAGACATTGGCATAGGCCGGCTAATGGTGACTGGTGAAAAATGGGTGAATGAATGAGTGAGGATGGCAAACTTGGGGCTTTCTGAAGGGTAAGATCATCCTCAAAGCTTACCACACTGCTTACATCCTAGAAACTGGTGCTAATGAATGTGTGTTGGGTAACTAAATGACTGAATAAATGAGTGAATGAGGGTGGCTGGTCTCTGAATCCCCCACCCCACCCCAAATTGTGAATTTCTTAGGGCAGATGTGAGTTTAATGAAGCCTCACATCCATGGTGCCTCTTGTGATGCTTGCTACATGAAAGTTACAATGAGTGTGTGTTAAATGATACACATGAGTGAATGAATGAGTGGATGGATGGGTGAATGGATGAATGGATTCTGGAGAGATTAAAGGAGGGGCACAGAGAAGCATGTGGCCAAAGCATTGGGTTTATCTTGGAGAGAATTCAGCGCAAATACCCCTGTCCTCCCCATCTCAAGTAATGGCACCACAATCCATCCAGTAGCTCTGTCTGTAGCCCTGGGAATCATCCTCAACTCTTATTTCATCTTCCATTGCCCATCTGTCAGGAAATCCTGTTGCTTCTGTAATCTGACCACTTCTTCCAGCTTTGTCATCCACCAGCATTGGCCATGAATTATTGCAGGGGTGTGCTGATTCATTTCCTAGCTCTTCCCTTTGCCAACCTACAATCTCTTTTCCACACAGAAGCCTGAGAACTCATTTGGACACGTAAAAGCATGTCACTCCTCTGCCCCAAACAGTTCCAAGGTTCCCATGGCATGGAGCAAAAGCCAAACTCAGGTACCTCCTGGGCCCTGCAGGGCCCCCTGCTTTCTTGACCTCACCTCCTACCACTCTCTCCCTCACCTGCTCCACTCCAGCCACAACAACCTCGGGCACAGGGGCCCCCCAAATTCCATTCTTCTGAGCTCTGAGACAAAGGCACTTTCCACTGTCTTCATGCCAACCTGTGGGGGATGTACAGGGTCCTGCCCAGATAAGACATGGGAACATCCTTTGATAATTTCGCAAGAAAACCCTGGGGCCATTCTTGGTCATTGTTTTATAAGATACTTTATCCTAAACATTAATTCACAGCAATGGCTTTCTCCCATTTGAGGTCCTCTCCCATCCTTTGGGAATGTTTGTAGAATATCAGTTACTGTGAAAAGTACATTTCCTTCCTGATCTTTTGTAACCAGTTGAGTTTTGTTATTTCTTGTCAAGAAAATGGAGAAGAATGGTCAGTGTATGATAGCAGAAACTGGTTGCCATTTGGCTCTTCGGGTGTCTTACCAACTGGTATGCGTGTGGGGTGTCAGACCCATCAGAGGTTGTGGTTCTCAGGGCCACAGAGTCTAAAGAAATGATGAAGAGGAGCGTATGGACTTTGGGGGCTTGATGCAGGATGAGGAAGACAGCTGCAGCATGGAGAGGGGCCGTCCTGGACCTGTAACCAGGTCGAGGCAGAATCAGGTGACACTAAGACAATGGGCTCAAATGCTGGCGCTGTCTCTTGGTAGAGTCAATTTCCAAATCAGTAGAAGGAAGGTGACAATTGTGCAGTCTTCAAGACTGCAGCGAGGATTAAGGGGGATTATGCTTGGATCAGTGCTCAAAAATTGTGGTATTATCATCACCGTCAGCCTCCTCTTCATCTCTCTGATCTTCAGCTCCCTTAATCAGGTGGAAGCTGGTGAAGTAAATGACACAAAGCACCGAAAGTCCAGAGGCAGAGCCTGGGACCCAGTAAGTGCACGATGCATAAAGCAGCCGTCTCTAGAGAACACTTTCACAGGTGAGAGTGGGCCTCTTTCAGCTGCTCTAGTGGGCAGGAACTACCCACTGGGGCTGAAAAAACAGTGAACGACCAACTCTGAAAGGAGTTTTTGTATGACATTAGGTGACAGGAGTTGCTATCTTTCACTGGACAGAGAAACCAGCTAAAACGGTTGTGCTCTGATGAGTGCCGGTGCTATGGGTTTTCTGGGGTCGGGTGGAGAGCGGCCAGGCAGGGCCTCACCCTCATGGAGCACACGTGTCCTTGGGGAGGCTGACAGCCTTGACCATCCCTGCCACTGGGCATCTGATGAGGAGGCATGATGGGGCTGTGAAGGGGGTGGGAGGTGCCATGCGAGAGTACTGTGAGGGGAGACCTGGCCAAAGGTGGAGGTGGCGAGGACAGACCACCTTGAGGAGGCAGAGCTTGGGCTGACCTTTCTGTGTTGGGTGGCAGTGGCCGTGCTAAGCCTGCTCCGTGCAGTGTCTGCCCCATCCTCAGCTACACCGGTGAGTAGACAGGGACCCAGAGAGCCCTGTGGCCTGTCTGAGGTCCCAGCCAGGATGAGGCCATGCTGGCATCCCAGCTGCTCTCTCACCCTCCCCACATGTGCCCAAGAGGCTAATTCCAGGGGAGGTGAAACCAACTGACACCCTGAAAACTCACCTATTAGCAAACTCCTTACTTTTTCAAATACGCTCCTTCAGAACATGTTTGCCTTTTGGGGGTGGGGAGCATTTTGAAAGTGTGATGAAATCTTTCATTTGTCTTTCCAGAAAAATAGACCTAGTGCTAAAGTGTTGCTCACAGAACTGGGCTTTTCTTGGTCCTCCAAAGGCCTGCCCATTGACATGAGGTTAAAACTGGCTTTCAAGGAGTTTGACTTGGGAAACATTCATGTATCTATCCATTCATTCGATCATTATTTGTTGTGTGCCAGGCACTGTGCTTGGCTCTAGGCAGAAACAGACACCTGCTCTCCAGGACAAGATGCAATAGGGGACCTCAGGGACAATGGCAGACTAGAAAGACTCAGGGCTCTCGTCTCCAGAAAAATTGCTAGAGGACAGACTGAAATAGCCTAGAAAAAGATCTTCTAAGGTTTGGGACGCCAGGAGAAGTCTGGACACTGTCCAGAGGAGAGAGGGACAGAAGAGAGTTATCATGACCACAGAACTGTGAGGCCAAACCAGTGGTTGCTGCTACTGGCACCCTCGTCCACACTAAAGACATTTTAGAATGCTCAGGCCTCTGGGCCTGCGGCTACCAACCAGGGGGCTCCAGGGATCCACCACCCCAGGAAAGGGGAGAGAGGGGGACACAGCTAAAGCTGACTCAGCTTCTGACACAGTTTTGGTCCACTGTGTCCAATGAGCCCTTCTAGGCCAGGTGAGGCCGCCCCATTGTCTGTCTTGTGAGCCAGCAAGGGACTGGAGGGGAGAGAAAGTATTTCTTAACCAGGCCTGCCAGAGAAGGCTGGAGAACTGTTTCTGAGAAAGTTTGAACCACAAGGCTCTTAGCCTCGAGGCAGGAACCTCTATGACATTGATTTGGTCTGTGTTGCTGTTGTAGAAATTGAATGAGGTTCAATTATTTGTGTATAGAGACACCAGGACTCAGGAATGATTTTGAGAAGGAAAAATGGTTTATTGATGGCCGGCCGGACTCGGGAGCTTTCTCTTTCAATCCCAAGCCCCTAACAAGATTTTCAAATTTCTTTTATACAGAGAGAAAAAGCCGAATGGTCCCTTTGTTTCAGTTTTCAATAGGCTTGAATTAGCATATATATCTTCCATATCTTAGGTAAGCTTTTAGCATGGACTCCAGACATTCTAGATAAGCTTTTAGCATATTTGGTTTGCATTTTCCCTAAATACTTAAAGTTTATAGACCTTGCATTGTTAAACTGTTTCCTGGGACTGGAGTCATTGCCATTGTCACTAAGGGCAGGACTGCAGCCTCTTACCGTGCCACACCCACAAGTCAAACAGCTTAGGTTATCTCTGAGGAGACAAAGAGCTTCCCACCCATAACCCACATCATTTCCCCCCTTTACCAAAGTTTAACTTGCTAAGCTTTGGCATAATTATTGTTGGAGCTATGAGGTGGATGGCTGTTTATTGTTTTGATTGATTATTTATCAGCCTTTAATGCAGCATCCAGGACTGTTTTTAGAAGTTTAGAACTTTTCATTCTGGACAGCAGAATCTTGGGGCAGGGGCCTCCTGCAGTTATTCTGCTGCCACCAGCACTCACGTGGATTTCCAGTCAGGTTCCAGATTCATCTATTACTTTTATTTTACCCTTAAAGAGTTTACACCTTTAATTTAAAAGGGGTGCTGAAGGGAGATGATCTCTTTTCTGTAACTGCTTTCTGCTGGCCATGGGTTGTAGTCATTGTCTAACAAGGTGTAAACTTCTTATTTTAACTGGAGGAAGATGGATTCGGCATTCTGTACGAAGTTGGATGAAGTTTTTATATGGTTAATAAGATGTTCACTCTGAAAGAAACAAACTTAATTAAAAATTTGGAACACCCGTTTTTAAAAGAGGACATTGGATTACAAAGGTAGACAAGGTTAGGTACCTATAAAGATGGCACTTCTTCTTAAAAGCTGGTGGGAACAGCATATATATTCTTTTTTAAGTTATTTATCTTTAGAGAGAAATTGCAACAGACACTTAACTTTGTCTGAAGACACATTCCAAGCTGTTCAATGATTGGCACTCATTTGCTCCTTCAGATGCTCCTGGTCAACTGGCACTCCTTGGGCAACTGGCTTCATTCAGGATTAGAACACTAAATTGGAAATTCTCTTAGTTTTCAGCTGTGGGAGTGATTAGAACTACAGAATAAAGGTTTTTTACACCTTGGTTTTAACTGTACAATTTCTAGCAATTTTGACTTATTCAATAGGTGACTCACCATCAGCAAGCAAGCTTCACCAGAATACAGTAAGTTGACTGAGCCTGGCTGAGACTGCCACCTTATTCTATAGACATGTTTATTAACTGTTTAGAAAATGAATTTACTAGGAATTTAACATGTTAATATACTTCTGCACTTGATTTAAAATAGAAAAGATAATGTTATAATTATTAGGCATATATTTAGTACAGGATAAAAATACAGCACTTAATATTAACTAATGTATTACTTAATGCATAAGGATTCAGAGTTGCAATTATTAGTTTTAAGTTTCAGGTTTGTAATACTTCACATGTTATCTCTCCATGAGAGCAGGCCATAATGCCAATTGTGTTTAAGTTTTACTTACAGTATCTAGTATCATGGCTCCACTTAGCATGTTCTTCATGCAGTGAGCAAGTGGCAGCATCGTTGATCCTACAGAGATTTTCTAGTATTCTACTAGTTTGGTGCATAGTGCTCTCTGGCACTATGGAACAGTGCCAGTCTGGAGGTGATGTCCATTGTACACTTGGCTGTACTGAGTCATCATTGGCTGCTGCAGGAGCTTGAAACTGCAACATAGTTTCCATCGACTTTAGGAGCAGAACCAGAGGCTGATATAGCAAATATTTTAATTGAGGGGTCAGTGACCAGCCTAGTCAATAACTCACATGGAGAGGCAAAATGCAATGTATACAAGGCCTGGTTAGAATGCACAAGAGTTTCATAATGTTAAAGTTTATTCCTTGTTTTTATATATATTTTTTAAACAATTTAATGCAACACATCATATATTAAATGACTGTTTACTTACACAATTTTACCATGAAGATAATAGTAGGTACTTAACTTTAGTAATAGAGGGGGAAAAATTATTTTTCATTGTTAAAATGAAAACAGAATATTTCCAATAGAATCAAGATAACTTTTTATTACCATTTACTTAAATATGTACCTTACGGTGGCCTTCAGACAGGTTTTATCATCACGAAGTTATTTTTTTTTTGCAACCAATACCAATCTAAGTTTTAGTTAACAATGACTTTTAGAACTGGAACTATTTAAACATTTTTAGTTTGGAAGATGTTTTACAAACTCTTTATAATTGACTATAACCACATTGACTAGCCACCTCATGTTTAAATAAACTTATTAAATTACAATTACCAACCAAAGATATTTATTTATTTAAGAGAGCATATCTACAATTTTTTCTTTTAGCCTAATTTCACCAATGTGAACTTATAATTTTATTACTCTAAAGATTTCGTACATATAATGTTAATTTAGTTTATAAATTAACTATGGGAGATTACACTCAAATTAAATAAAATTGAAACCATTATAGTTTATGCAAGGAATGTTCTCTTTTTCCCTTACAGGAAGCTAAAAACTTCTTTTCTTTGTTTAAGTTACGAAAATGAATAATTTAAAAGCATACTGACTACCAGGTTTTAAAACACATTACACAATTACTTAATTTGTTTAATCATAATCCAGGAAAGATCTCTCCATAGTTTTTATGGACTTTTTTTTACTTACAGAAATTTGTTAATAGAGCCACTGATTAACTTTATTTTGTTGGAAAGAAATCTTCTGGAAGAAAATAAGGCTCACCAGATTGTGGAGAAGAAGAAAATAATTTATTCTCAATCTTGCAAGAAGGGAAGCAGAGCCAGATATGGCTGGTGCCCCGAACAAAGAAAAATGACACAGTTTATACCCCTAAGCCTAGCACACAAGCTCTTCCTCTGTTTCTCCATAGATTGGATACTTCAGAAGTTACAGTTTATCTGAGAAGATTTAAATTTACCGTGCAAAATTTGTGATTTAACTGCTTCCTCTATCACATTCTAACCATTATAGTTTTTACCTGTTCCCCTTTGTTAAATAAGGAATAGAATTTAGTGCTGAAATGGCACCGACCTAACTCCTTCTTGGGCAACCTTTTACTGCCCATAGGACTGGCCTAAGCTGGTCTCCTCCACTGCTGTCCAACCTGGGAGTGGGAGACTGAGGCAGCAGGCCACCAGGTTACACCAATCAACTTTTTTTTTTTTATGTGAAAACTAACCTAATCTTTGTTTTTTTTTACATTTTATGGCTGACAAAAAGTTTAAACTGGGAAATTACTGGGCAAACTGATTCTTAATTCCCTAGCCTAGTAGATAGGTTAATCTGCCACACCTAGTCTTGCCTTAAAGCTCTTGCAAAGAGGAGGCCCTTTCCCAATTGTTTCTATAATCAGATTTCTATATGACTTTTTCATCCTGCTTAGTTTAATTTGGGCTTTAAGAATATTTACATAGATAACTGCATATTTAATTTTTAACAATTTGAATAGAGCTCTTTTAAGAATTTTCATTTGTTAATTTGATATTGTTATCCCAATGTATGACGACATACACTGAGCAAATGGGCAGACAAAGAGTTAGACACAGAAACACAACTCATTGATATTACTTATAATTTGCATTATTTTATATACTGTTTAGCTTAATTTGGGGTTCAGAAATATATATTACTTATATAACTGCATATTTAACCTCAACAATTTGAGCAAATAGGCAAACATGAATAGTTTGACACAAAAACTATAACTTTAGTTACTTTAAACATAATTTTTACAAAACAAGTGTGACTGCGAAACATTTCAAAGACTCTTGAAACTTTTCTTAATTTGCACTATGACTGTGCAGTTTTACACTATGACCATGCAGTTTTACACAAGAATTTTCTTTCTTAATTAATGGTTTGTAACTAAAATGTTTTCAATGCTTTAGCACCATTTTGTTTTAGAACTTTATATTTTACTTTGAAATTAGCAGAATTTTGGATAAGCAACAAGATTAGTTTTATATGTATTTACTGAGGCTATTTGAAGCCTCAGGGAGACAGACTGGTTTCTCTCATGAATTACTACTCTTAGGAACACAGACCGTGAGGGCAGGAGACTTTTCCCACTCCACCCCCCTTTTTGATTTTGGAGATAATAAAACTCTAGTGGTCATTTAACCTTATTTCATCAGGCAGCAATTTATTTAGTTCATACTTGAATTCATGAGAGAAAGGGTTACTAATACTAGGACAGGAGACAGTGATGTCCCAGCTCTTCTCTGGCCTGTAGGGGCAGAAGCTATTATCAAATTACCATAGGCAAAGGCAAGGGGTGAGGTTAGGCTCGAGGTAACCATAAACAAAGGAAAGGTTAGCTTATAATTTACACTTAAATAATAGTTTCAGGCTAAATTCACTCAGCTATAATTTCAGTTATTATCTTTTCACTGTTTTAATAATATAAATGCATTTATAAATGATTTTAACTCTTAGTTACAGTTTTTATTAATTTTTTTAAAAACCTGTTAATTTTAAAACACCTTTAAACACCTTTCATTCGACTTATAATGTATTAAATGAACTTAACCATTACTTTAATTTTTCTTTTAAGGTAAAAGAATAAATCTCTTGCAGTTAGTTTGAAATAAAAAGCTACTTTTCAGGATTTGATTTCTAGAACATAATGTTCTTTTTTAAAAAAAGAGATAAGGCCCTTTCTTTTTCAAACACTGAGAAAATGATGAGGTTAAAGCACAAGAAGCTATTTTGATAAAAGATTTTCTTTGTATATTGATTTTACTCAATTTTAATCACAAAAATTTTCCTTCCACAAACCTTCTACACTTTCAGTATTCAATCAGGTTTTGTCCCACACTCCACTCTTTCCAATAATCAATTTTATCTTAGGACAAAATCATCTTCTGTTTCCTTAACAATAAAAACACATTCCATACATCCCACTTACTAAGTTACCAGGCAAACTTCTTACAACATATAATTGCCGTTAATACTAAACAAGCTTGTTAAAATAATGAACTTTTTTTCATTTTAAATACTTTGGAAGCAAGTTGGCAGGGGAGGCTGGCTGTCGAAGAAACGTTTTCTTGTTATAAAATTACTTTTTATTATTATTATTATCAATTCAGTTTTTGTTTAATAATGACTTTCTGCAATTAGCCATTTAAATACCTTAATTTAAACAATGCTTTGTTAAACTTTTGTAATTATTTATACCTTTAAGACAAATTTTACCTTCACAGAACACATTCTCTTACTTGAAGTTACTACAATACCTTCTAAGAACCTGGGCAGAATGCAAATGTATTTTGGCTTTGACACCCTATGGAGGGAAATTTACTGCCTTTATTATGATTCTGCTTTTTCACCCCCTGCACTTGCCCCCTTCCAGGCAGTCGGGTGCACAACAATCAAACAGGAATGGGACTTATGAATAGAAGGTGTGGACTCACTGAAAAGGGGCAAGCCCCTCCCCTCTTTCCAGCTTTCAGCCAAAATGAGTAGACAGAACCTACTCAAATTCGGCAACTCTCCAAGGGACCCAGCCCCCTAACTGGGGCAGCCCCAACAAACTGGGGTGTGTGGCATGGACACAGATGGCCTCCAAGCCCCGGCAAAGGGGCAGACCAGAGACAGGACAGCAGAGCATGCACAAACATCTAGACTCCGCAAACATCCAGACTCCTCACAGTTTTGCCCCAAAATCATTTCACCCCCTTGTCAATGGCAAGGGAGGGCTTCAGCTCCACTGGATTCTACTTTACATAACCACACAACTCCAACACTAGCATTGAGCTGACAAAGACAGAAGCACAAAGGTCACTAATCTGAACCACAAGTTCTATATATATATTTTCAGCACTGCTGCCCCCACAGCCATCACAACAAACCTTTGAACACTTAACATTTGGTATAAAGCAAATTCATTCACAATTTAGCACTATAACAAAAGATTTCAGCTGGACTTTTTCCACTGTATAACTTTACACCCAGACCAAGCTCCACTAGAAAAGCCGATCCATTTTTCTGTAACCAAGTTTTTGGGGTTTTTTTTCAATCTAGACCAATTTCCAGGACGTTAGGACTCAAACCTATTAACAGCCCTTCCTATTAAAATCAAGACTCCACTCCTTCAGTGGATGTGAGACCAGTACCAACCAGCTTTTAATATGCAGTTAGACAAACCTAAAATACCAGGGCTTTTCCCCGGTTTTTCTCCTTTTCCCAGGCCTAGAGAGAACGGCTTCCCCCCAATTTTCTGGAGCTACTAGGGTTCTCTCAGGAGGTGATCAGCCTCCCCTTCCTAGCAATTAAAGCTAGGGCTTTCCAGAGTGTGCTTACCCAGGGAGTCTTACCTTCTTCCATGTTTAGAGTTCCTTTTCATTCCCAGAATCTTTCTCTTCAGACCTTCCATTGCCCTCGATTTTTGTCAGGAAGATTCTGGTGGGGCCCATATCTTTTCTGGATTAAATTTAATCCAGGGGTGCCCAGATTTGGGGTTCATCAGAGTCCTCCCAGCTTCCTCGGGGATTTGGAAGGGACAACAAAATGCTACCATCTCTGGCCTTCATTTGCTGTCCCAGCGGAGTCACCAAAAATGTTGTAGAATTTGAGAGAGGTTCAATTATTTGTGTATAGAGACACCAGGACTCAGGAATGATTTTGAGAAGGAAAAATGCTTATTAACGGCTGACCAGACTCAGGAGCTTTCTGTTTCAATCCTGAGCCCCTAACAAGATTTTCAAATTTCTTTTATACAGAGAGGAAAGGCCAAATGGTCCCTTTGTTTCAGTTTTCAATCGGCTTGAATTAGCATATATATTTTCCACATCTTAGGTAAGCTTTTAGCATGGACTCCAGACATTCTAGATAAGCTTTTAGCATATTTTGTTTGCATTTCCCCTAAATACTTAAAGTTTATAGACCTTGCATTGTTAAACTGTTTCCTGGGACTGGAGTCATTGCCATTGTCACTAAGGGCAGGACTGCAGCCTCTTACCATTCCACACCCACAAGTCAAACAGCTTAGGTTATCTCTGAAGAGACAAAGAGCTTCCCACCCATAGCCAACATCATTGCCACAAACACACTCCAACCAGGCATTGAACTGAGAGCTGCTAAAAGGTTCCATCTTCTCGCAGGCTAAGGAACTACACGTGAGAAAATTTAAAAAAAATGAGAGGCTTTTTCTGGCCTTTATGGCCTCCTCCTCCAATGCCCTGGGAAGTCACACTGCAACCAATTACTAGGTCCAGAGCTCAGTTTTGGGCAACTAACCAAGACAATCCTAATGACTGAGATTGAAACAAGAATCAAAAGGGAGAAGTAACACACTGGCTCCTGTCACTAAATTCACATGAAAGAGAAAGAAATTGAGCATCTGAGTAAACTGCATCCTAATCATATGCCTAGACATCAAGATGAAATAAACAAAATAATCGCCAACTTTATTAAGGAGGAAAGGCAGGTTGTGAGGGCAGGAATAGGAAGGAGGCCACTGGAGGTAGGGGGTCAGAAAAGGTGTCTCAGAGGAGAAGGCATTTGAGCAGATTCCAGAAGGTACAGATGATGAGGGAGGACACATCCCATGCTGGGATCCACAGGGGCCAAGGTCCTCAGTTGGGCAAGGGCTTGGCAGGGGGGAGGAACAAAGGACAACTACTGTGGCTCTCTACTGGGTGAGCAGCTCCACGGGGTGAGATTAGAAGTGAGCGTCCATGTGCCCAGGGAGAGCCCTCGGCTGATGTCCAGGGCTGCAGGGAAGGGTGGTGCAGAAGGACAAATAGCAAGACCTTCCCGGGCAGAACCCAGGGCAGAGAGCAGGCCTGGGTGCACGTGTGCCCTTCCGCGGCCATCGGGACTCTCAGGCCATAGGTCCCTAGCCCAGGGCGGAGGGTGTGGAACTCTAGGGAACAACAAAAAGGGAAGAAGCATAAATTGCACATTCCTGCATGTGTTTCAGTAGGATCTGGGGTGGGCCCAGGAGCTTGCCTTGGAGCTATCACCCCAGGAGGATGATTCATGGGTTTCACCCATACTTTGAGCATCAACCTTATGACAAATTGAATTTGTTTATTCGTTTCATCATGTATCTATTCCATTCAGGACATTTCTTTGCAAAAAAAAAAAAATACATATATATTTTTAGCAAGAGTCAATAACTAGGGACTAGAGACTTGAACTTTAACCCAAAGGCCAATTTCCTTAAAATAGGGTGTCAGGCACCTTACTTGATGGAATATCAGCTTTGACAAAGGGTGATGATGACACCTCCTCTGAGTTCTGGTGTGGACTGAAAAGAGGCAAGGGAAAGAAAAGAGAGGAGTTTTTGAGGATAAGGCAATGCTATTTTGGGACAGAGATGCTTATTAAAAATGCAGATTCCTTGGCCACCTCTGAGCCATTGAGTCAGAAACTCTTGGAAGAGGGAGCTGGGAAGAGGCTTCTGAGAAATTCTGAAGCACATGATGCATGAACACTACTGAGCAGAAATAATATGAATGAGGCCAGTGAATATTTATTGAGGTACAGGGGCCTTGCTTGTAATCACCTTATTTAATCCTCAACACCACCTTTTGAGGCAGGTGATGTTATAATCAGCTCCCCTTTGCAGAGGCACAGAAAGGTGGGTTAAATTCCCAAAGCCACCCAGCTGGAGAGGGCTTTGGCTGGACAGGAGCCAGGAGCCTGCAGGAGAGAGGTCGGAGGCCTGGTCACTCAGTCCCCATGAACCTTTGCATCCCACACTCCACTCTGCTCCCCAACATCATTCCACATCCCACCATGAAGGCATTGCAAGGAGAGGCATTTCAAGTCATAGCAGCAAGCTGACACTGCCAGGCTTTCCTCAAACACTCCTGGGGGATTGACTAATTATTCAAATAGCCCTGTGAAGGTTGTGCGATTATGCCCATTTCACAGATGCAAAAGCTGGAAGCAAAGGGAGATGGTGGCATTTGCCCAAGCACACACAGCTGGTAAGTGTGTGGCCAGGATTCCAAGCTCGCCTGACTCTACTGTGTCTGTCTTATCTCTGGATAAATTCAGTCCCGGACATTGCCTTGCATCCCAGGATCTGCAAGCCTGTCTTTCCAGAGGTGTTTCCTCTCACAGTCTACAAAGGCCACTAGAGAATATGGGACATTCTCGGCAAATACTGAAGATTGTCAGTGAGCTGGAATTGCTCCATCAGTGGAGTGAAGACTGCAAGTCTCACCATAGCCATGAACTCCGAGGACCTCAGCGGGCAGGAATGGACTGATCAAGCCCAGGGCCTTCCTTGGGATGATATTCTCAGAGGAAAGGAAGAAGAGTGGGCTATGAGCCATGACCAGCCATTCAGAGCCACACCTGCCTTAAATGTCAGCCAGCAGGGAGGAGGAAATGTGCTTGAGTCCTTGCCCTTATCATGCCCATCAGACCTTTGTTTGACCAATAAATTAATTATTCAAACAACTTGGCTTGCTTCCTCTTCCCTGCTTAGCACTGCCTTTTTCATCAGGCACCTGGCTTCCTTTCCTCTTTCTTCTCTTTTCTACTCTCAGTTCCCATTCCCCCTTGTATTATAAACAAACAGATGTCACTCAGAATTTGCTATTTTTGCTTTAACTGATCCTAAATTCTCATGATTGCTGAGAGTGGCTGCAGAATTATATTCTTACTTCGGGAACTGGGGCGCTCCGGGACAAGGATAGGGGTCTCTGGCTGGCAGGAACCTTCCCCATCCTATCATGTGTGCATGGCAGCTCCCAAAAGGGAGACTTTGTTTACAGTGAGTCAGTATATTTTACTGATAATCTCCCTGTACCAATAATTGAACAAAATAGATAAAACCTCCATCCTTACTGAACTTACGTTCCAGCAGGAGAAACAGGCAACAAAGAAGTTAACTAAGAATGAAAAAAGATGACTTCATAGAGAGATGAGTGCTCTGAAGAAAATAGAAAAATGGGATGGCACCTGGAAGGGGTGGAGTTCAGGGGCCCCTCTAGATGGGCATGGGGTCCCTCTCAAAACAGAGACCCGGATATTTACAAAAGACATGTGCAGATTAAGAGGCACAGCGTTCCAGGCCAAGAGAACTGTAACAGGAAAGCCCTGAGGTAGGAATGAGCTTGGCATGTTGTGGGAAGAAAGCAAACAGGTGGTACCAGAATGCGTGAAAAAGGGGAAAAGCGGTGGGAGGTGGGGCCATGGATGGGTGTTGGGAAAGATGAAGTGTGTCCTCACAGCTCATGGTGAGGACACTACATTTTATTCTAAGATAGACAAAGATTTGAATTCTTATGGCTGATTTCTTCTGAGTCTGTTTCCCCAATCTAACAAAGGAGGTTTATCACGCGGATTAAATAAGAATAGGCACAGGTAACTCCTGGCAAGCAGTAAGTGCCCACTGAGAATGTATGCACCCCTTCCCTTCTTACCTGAGACCTTGTTTTATAAAGTGGCAGAACTGGGAACAGAGGACTGCAGATCTCAGGAGTGGCAAAGCCTTGGCTGAGGCAGCCTGCTCACTCTGCTTCTTCACAATCTGCAAATAACATCTCCCCCGGCCTTGAGGTATTGAGGCGTTTAGCCTTGGCCAAAGTTCAGAAGACATGGCAAGCTGAGGGAAACAGAAGTGGAAGTGAGGTCTGATGAGGAGATCCTGGAATGTTCCAAGTCAGGAGGCAAGCTCTGGGACAGGAAGTGGCTGCTCTGAGGGCTGGGCAACACAGGAAAGGCGAGGGACCAGCTAGAAAGGGCAAGAGAAGCAAATAAGCCTCATGTCTATGGAGCTCTCTCTAGCACCAGTCAGGGGATGTCTCCCTCCACACCTCTCATTCTGACCTGCCCAGGAGGCAGGAGAGATTGCATTCATCTGTGGTCTGGGTGGTTTCACCAGCTCCAACCCTGTGCTATGTTGGCCTCACTCATTCCAA
This sequence comes from Dasypus novemcinctus, assembly GCF_030445035.2. NCBI lineage: Eukaryota > Metazoa > Chordata > Mammalia > Cingulata > Dasypodidae > Dasypus > Dasypus novemcinctus. Next base: position 34,408,814 of record NC_080696.1, on the reverse strand, counting down.
TGATGACAGTGAAGCAGAAATGAATCCACACAGGTAGAAGAATCAGAAGCAGTCTGTTCGTTGGACTTACCCTGGCCAGCTGACAAGGAGTTCAAGAGGGTCAACCACCACAATATGGAGCCAAGAGTGCCTACAACTTCAAGCAGGAGAATTACATCCATCATCCATGTGGAATTTAAGTCCCCTCTTGATGTAGAGGGAGATTGGATATAACCATCCCAGGGTCCACAGGATTAGATGGATTAGAGTGGACTTACTGGTGATCTGCTGGGGAACTATTGTGATTGTGTAACAGAAGAAATTATAGTGATGTGGAGTGGGTGGCCATGGTGGCTGCAGATGGTAAGGAGACAGAAGAAAAGATATACTTCGGGGGCATTTTCAGGATTTGGAGTTGTCCTGGGTGGTGCTACAGGGACAGATGCTGGACGTTGTGTGTCCTGCCGTGACCCACTGGGTGAACTAGGGGAGAGTGTGGACTACAATGTAGACCAGTGTCCATGTGGTGCAGAGGTGCTCCAGAATGTATTCACCGGGTGCAGTGGATGTGCTGCGATGATGGAAAGTTTGTTTATGTGGGAGAGGTGAGGGGGGTATATGGGACCATCATATATTTGAATGTATCTTTAAACAGAGAGAAGATAAAAAACAATACATGTACAATAAAAACTATGAACACAAAAAAAATTTTAAAAAGAGTCAGAGCAGGCAGAAGTGGGACCAGCTCCAAATGCATCAATTTCTCATGGTGTGATTTTGGGCAAAACACACATAGAAATTTTCTTATTATTTAAATATTTTTAAAGGATAATTGAGCATTTAAACAAAAATAACAATGTAGTAGGGATTATAATATATATATATACACGCAAGAAAACATACTTATGATACATAAAAATTAAAAATAAGAACAATATATCAAAGACTAGGAATTCTGGAACTATTTGTGAAGTGATATAATATCATTTGAAGATATACTATCGTATGTTAATCCTAATTGTTAGGGCAAAAGCCTAAAGCAACCACTCAAATAACAAAGCAAACTCATTTAGCTCATAAGATAACAAAGTTGATAAAATCAAATGAACTCTCAGTTGATGTGACTTCTGGGATGGCCATGTGAGAAGCTTGATAGCTCTCTCTCCAGAAAAACAGCCACTTAAGTGCTAAAAAAGATTAAACAAAACAAAACAACCAGTTAGCTTCTGGAAATTGTTCTGAGGGCATACAGCAAGTGGAGAAACATTTATTCAAGGAAATTGAGTCTGTGCATTTGAGTCACAACATGCTCCCATATCTGCACCCCAGATAAGTGTCATGAAGGTGATTTCCAGGTTTGTATAGTCAAGACAATGGGGCTTCCTCTCTCCCCAGCTCCCAATCTAGGGCTGTAATTTTAATCCAGAAGGAGCATACCACTGGAATCTCTCACGACCCTGAGCTCAGTGTTGCATTAGCTCTCTTCCAGTCAGGTGTAGCTAAGAGGACTACGGCTCCAATTCCCCACACGGACCCGACTTGTACAACAGATGTTCTAGCCCAGACATGGCAAGCTGAGAACACTGGGATCCAATTGCCCTCATATCAGCTCGCTTGTAGGGTAAAGATTCCACACATGGAGTGAGAAGCTGTGAAGACCAGTGGCTACCATGCCCACCCAGAGCCCCACTTATAGAGCAGGTATGCCACTATGGGACAGTGGACTGCTGTCCCTGAACCCAGCTACAATGGTAGAGGCATGCTGTAAAAACAGGAAGATGTCCCTAAGGGGACTGACTTTATTTGGAACAGAGCCTGGGGAAGAGCCTGCCTAAGGGCATTGGCAATAAACAATGGAAATTTTGGTGTTAAGAAAATGATAGAGAAAATCAACAAAATCAAATGCTGGTTTTTATACATGACCAATAAAATGGAACAAACTCTAGTCAGACTGATCAGGAAAAAGAGAAAAGACGTAAATTTTCAGGAATGAGAAGACTGACATCATTACAGAACCTATAGATATTGAAAGGATAATGGGATATATGTGAACAACTTTATGCCAATAAATACAACAAGTTGCTTAAAAGGACATACCACCAAAGCTCACTCCAGAGGAAATAGATAATCTGATCAGTCCTACCTCTATTAAAGAATTTCCATTTGAAGAGAAAACCTTTTCACACAGAAACCTTAGGCCCAGACAGCTTCACTAGTGTAGTCTATCAAATATTACATTCTACTCCAACTATTCCAAAAAACTAAAGAGGAGGGAATACTTCTCATATAATTCCACGAGGCTGCCCTTATTCTGATATCAAAACCATACAGTCATTACAAGCAAAGAAAATTCCAGACCAATATCTTTCATGAATTAAAATCAAGGCTGAGTAGGAGAGAAAGTGGGAGCAGGAGAAATTCTGCCTGTAGATAGTAGCTGCAGTCAACCATCTTCCCTTCCCAATGACCTGCCTTATGGATTTTGGTCTTGCATAACCAATCCCCATAATCACTTGCAAGTAATTAATCACGTTAATTACTTGCAATAAAGCTCCCTCAGGTCCAATCTGTGCTTACTTCTTTGTGTTTCTCTGGGTGAACCCTGACTGATACTAGCATTATCACCCTTTCATCCTTAAGTTTAAATCATGGTATTTCTCTGTGAAATTCCCCCAGTGAAGTAGTGTTGCTTTAGGTTTATTATCCTGTAGAGAGAGAAAGCACCAGGAGTTTTCTACCTAGACTTTCCTACAAAGAAACTTTAACTCTATGGATCAGAGAGTCCAAACGGGCATTCTGCCAGTTCCTTACCATGTGTATTCCAATTATGCATTTAGGAACTGTTGAAATAATCACAGAATGGGTCCACAAAACTATGAGGCAACTTTGAATCAAATTTGTGCCAGAACTCCATTTAACACTTGACAACAAGACATGTTGACTATAAAGGTATATAAAGGACTATAAAGGTGTTTTGGGTTCCTGGGAAATTGCATAAATTCAGAGTCAGTATCACATGTCTCTGTAAGTCCTGGGCATTTCCTTTTCCCAGTGCACCACAACTCTAATAAATGACAACAGGTTCACTTGGGAAAGACGTGAAGATTTACAGCATATGCTTGTGGCAGTATTATAGGATCATTTGCCTCTCCTTCAATCAAGAGTTTTATTTTTCATTTTTTGAACAGCCTTAGAAGTGGAAATTGGGTGAGAAACTCTGACTCTCCATTGTGGTAACCCAAGGCAGGTTTCTCCAAAACCAGAGATTTTTCTGATCAAGTAACATTTTATTAGGATGTTCCTCTATTTCCTTTCTAGGAAAACTGTGACCAACCCATCTGGTGAATCAAATATTCATATTGCCCATTCAGCCTTCTCGTTCACTACAATGAATACGCTATCTTGCTTCTGCCAGTTGAGCTTTGCCACTTGCCCTCTGCTACTGTTATATCACAGTTCTAACTCTATTCCTCCAGGGGGAGCTCTGTCACATTCCCCAATGGAACAGCAAAAATCACCCAAGTGCAAGGGCAAAGACCAGTGAAGAAGGAAGGTCCAATAATGAGCCCTTGATACTGATGACTATGCTTATAAACCTGTGTGCCTGAAATTTCAACTAGGCCTAGAGCTGCCAGGTGCCTAAGAGTTACCTACTGAGAGCCTCCATGTTGCTCAAATGTGGCCACTCACTAAGCCAAACTCAGCATGTAAATGTATTCAATATCTTCCCCCCAGCGTGGGACATGACTCTCAGGGATAAGCCTCCCTGGCACAAAAGGATTGCTACCAATCACTAACTTGTGATTCAACTAGAAAAAGACTTTGAATAAAAGGGGGAAATGATATGGGAAGCGGACTTGGCCCAATGGATAGGGTGGCCGCCTACCAGTTGGGAGGTCCATGGTTTGAACCCTGGACCTTCTTGACCCGTGTGGAGCTGGCTCATTTGCAGTGCTGATGCACGCAAGGAGTACCATGCCATACAGAGGTCTCCCACACGTAGGTGAGCCCCACGTGCAAGGAGTGTGCCCCATAAGGAAAGCCGCCTAGCGTGAAAGAAAGTACAGCCTGCCCAAGAATGGCACCACACACACACAGAGCTGACACAACAAGATGATGCAACAAAAAGAAACACAGATTCCCAGTGCTGCTGATATGGATAGAAGCAGTCACAGAAGAACACACTGCAAATGGACACAGAGAGCACATAAATTGGGGAGGGAGGGGGAACAGGAGAGAAATAAATTAAGAAATAAATAGATCTTTTTTTAAAAAAAGATGGAAATGATAAAGACAAATGAGTTTATATTGCTAAGAGTCTTCAAAAAAGAGTTGGGAGGTCATCAGAGGGGTTCCACTTATGCACGCCTCAGCAGGATCCCAGAGGCAGCCAAAGTAGATGCAACCCTAGGTACTTGTGATCTTGAGGGCTATGAAGACACAGAGGTTCTATGGTCATGGGGGCTGGCTCTGGATTTGTGGATTACTTTGGAATTTGTGTTCTGAGTGTGATAGAATTGGACTCAGATGTGACCTTTCTACACATGCCTCTTCAGTCACTTTTACTGAACTTATGGTTGTTGGGGTTGGTGTATACTCAGGAGGCTTGAATCTCTGGACAGGGCATTTGTCAGCTGGGCCCTGAGCCTCAGCAGAGTTGTATCTCCTATTCTCCATTTCATTGGACTTACCCAGATCAGCTAATAGGGAGGTGAAGATTGTCAACCACCACACCAGGGACCTGAGAGTGCCTACAACTCCAAGCAGGAGAATCGCATCCATTAACCATGTGGGATATAAACCCCGTCTCAATATAAAGGTGGATTGAACATCACCATCCTGGAGGAATAAAATATGGATTAAAGTTGAATAATTGATATTCTACTATAGAACTATTGTGACTATTCATGGAAGAAATTGTAGCATTGATGTGGAAAAACTGGCTATGGTAGTTGCAGAGGGCTGGGAGAGGGAAGAAGAGATGTGATGTGGGGGCATTTTCAGTACTTGGAGTTGTCCTAAATAATATTGCAGGGATACATGCAGGACATTTTATATCCTGCCACAACCTGCTGAAAGTATTGGGGGAGTGTGTGAACCACAATGTAAACTGTAATCCATGCAGTGCAGCAGTGTTCCAAAATGAATTCACCAAATGCAATGAATGTGCCACAATGATGAAAGAAGTTTTGGATGTGGGAGGATTGGGGTTGGCATGTGGGGTACATGGGGACCTCTTATATTTTTTAATGTAACATTCTTTGATCTACATATCTTCAAAAACAAACTAGGAAACAAACAAAAAGAAATGCTTTTGAGCTCTCTTTGAGGGTGTGTGTGAACAAAGTCATAGCTTTCCTACTATGTGGCAGCTGTGTCCACTGGCACCAGCAGAGGCTCCAAATGAAGTTGGTTTGCTAATCTCTTTGTACCTTTCCTAGACTCTGTAACCCTCTTGGACTTGAATGTCTTACTCTTTGCTTGTCTTGAATTCGTGAAGGTCAGCAGGGGGACTGGGGGGGGGCCCATGACATGCCTCCCTTGAAGTCACCCACAAGGGTGTGTGTTCCTGTGTGAACACTTACTACTTAGTCACCTGAGTGACTCCAGGAGAGAAGGAGGAGGTTACAGTTAGGAGCCCAGGCCTTGGAGTGGGTGAACGGGGAGACCCACCTGACCGGGGTGCATTGCGGGAGTGTGTTGAACATCAGTGACAATCAGGAAGCAGCCCCCTCCTTTGAGCTAAACTCTATTTTCAGCGTCCTCTGCTCCTGGGCATGCTCTGAGAGAGCCCATTCCAGGGTTTCCTCACAGAGTGGGCCTGCCTTCTAACCTGTTCCACTTGTTCCCCACCTTCTGAGTCTCCCCACAAATGGTATCTCTGGCCATTCCTGCTCTCCACACCCACTACCCATTCCTCACCTTGGCCTATCACCTCTTCTGGCACAATTGCAGTAGTCTCCTCACTGGCCTCCTTGCCTCCAACTTGACCCCCTCAAGCTTATCCTCTGCATTGCAAGAACCACCTTTCCTCTCCCCAATATTTCATTGTGGAAAATTTGAAACACGGGGTGACGTTAAAGGAATTTTTGCAGTGAAAACCATGTATCTATCACCTAAATTCCACGACTAACTTTTTACAGAACTTGTTTTATTACATATCCATCCATCCATCCATTCATCCATCCACCTTTTTATTGTTTTTGATTAAGTTATTTTTCATAATCATAAACTTTGCAATCCAGCTACACTCGGAAGGGGAAGAAAAGGTGGAACCCAAGGAACTGTAGTGAGAGCGCAGCGATTATGGATACTGAGGGTGGACAGGGGGTGGTGGGTGTTCTCCTGAGCTACTGAAGGAATAGTCTGATGGTTAAGAAAAAGCACAAAGGAAATTTCCTGGACTTGTCCACAGATGGCAATGGTGTCCACAGTATTGCTGGTCTTGCCGATCCTGGACCCAAAGTGCTCCTTGGCTTCCACAGTACTCACACCCTCTGTCACCTTGCCAGTGACCACGTGCTTGCCATCCAACCACTCAGATCAAAAACCGGAAACCCTTTGTGTTGGGTCCAGCACTGGCCATGGACAGGACTCCAGGAACAGTGTGCTTCCAGAGGAAGCTCTGAACATCACACTTCTCGCTATGCACAGAATTTCCACCATTGCCATTATGGCGTGTAAAGTCACCACCCTGGCACACCAACCCAGGAATAATTCTGTGAAAGCAAGGGCCTTTATAACCAAACATTTCTCCCCAGAGGTCAGAGCATGTAATTTTTCTGTTGTCTTTAGAACTTTGTCTGCACACAGCTTGAAGGAGACTCAGCCCAAGAGGCCTTGTTGTAGACAAAAGTGTTGCAAACGTGTAGAGTTGACATGGACTGCAGCAACAGGTGGTGGCATCTGCATGGCCTTGACTTATTTATTTTTTGATTTTTATTTTTAGAAGGTGCTGGGGATTGAAACCAGGACCTTGTTCATGGGAAGCAGGTGCTCGACCATCAAGCTACACCCACTTCCCCCAACTTAGTTTTTCATGCTCTTCAAAGTAAAGTGCAGAGAAGCAGATGTGGGACAAGCAATTGAGCTCCTGTCTACCATATAGGAGGTCCAGCGTTCGATATCCAGGGCCTCCTGGTGAAGGCAAGTTGGCCTGTGTGGGAAGCTGGCTCACACAGAGTGCGGGCCCACGTGGAGTGCTGCCCTGCCCAGTAGTGCTGGCCCACGTGGAGAGCTGATGTAGCAAGGTGACACAACTAAAAGAGACACAGAGAAGAGATGAGAAGAGACGCAGCAGTCTAGAGAGCCGAGGTGGCACAAGAGAATGACCGCTTCTCGGCCACTCTGGAAGGTCCCAGGATTGGTTGCTAGAGCCGCCTAATGAGAATACAAGCAGACACAGAAGAACACACAGAGAATGGGCACAGCGGGCAGACAGTGGAGGGAGGGGGAAAAATAAATAAATAAACCTTTAAAAAAACAACAACAACAAAAAGAAAGTAAAGTGCAGATATGAGTACATTTTTCCTTAAGCACTGTAGCATGCATTCATTACCTAGAGAGCAATATTAGTTTTTCCTTCATTTTTATTTAGTGGTATGATTTATATTCAATGAAAAGCATTGATCTTAATGTCCATTTGTTGAGTTTTGAAAAATGCATGAAACAGTGTAACTCAAACCCCTATCAAGATATAGAAAGTTTCTTTATGTCCCTTCCCAGTCAATCCTCTGGTCCCCCAAGGGCAGACAGTCTGATTTTTATCCACCGTACATTCGTTTTTTTTTTGTTTTGTTTTGTTTTGTTTTTAAAGATTTATTTATTTATTTAATTCCCCCCCTCCCCTGGTTGTCTGTTTTTTTTTTTTTTTTTTTTTTTTTAAAGATTTATTTATTTATTTAATTCCGCCCCCCCTCCCCTGGTTGTCTGTTCTTGGTGTCTATTTGCTGCGTCTTGTTTCTTTGTCCGCTTCTGTTGTCGTCAGCGGCAGGGAAGTGTGGGCGGCGCCATTCCTGGGCAGGCTGCTCTTTCTTTTCACGCTGGGCGGCTCCTCACAGGCGCACTCCTTGCGCGTGGGGCTCCCCCACGCGGGGGACACCCTTGCGTGGCACAGCACTCCTTGCGCGCATCAGCACTGCGCATGGCCAGCTCCACATGGGTCAAGGAGGTCCGGGGTTTGAACCGCGGACCTCCCATATGGTAGACGGACGCCCTAACCACTGGGCCAAAGTCCGTTTCCCATGGTTGTCTGTTCTTGGTGTCTATTTGCTGCGTCTTGTTTCTTTGTCCGCTTCTGTTGTCGTCAGAGGCACGGGAAGTGTGGGCGGCGCCATTCCTGGGCAGGCTGCTCTTTCTTTTCGCGCTGGGCGGCTTTCCTCACAGCGCATTCGTTTTGTCAGGTCAAGGACAATCTGACCTGTTTTGCATCTGGCCCTTTCATTAAGAGTGCTGGTTTTGATATTCATCCATGCTGCAGATCTTGGCAGTTCATTCCTTTTTCTAGGTGCACAGTTTTCCATCACATGCACATACCAGTGTGTTTATTCATTTCATGCCTGATGATAGATGCATAGGCTGTTTCCAGTTTTTGGCTATTTTGGATGCAGGTAGTATGAAGGTTTTTTTCCTTCCTTCCCCCCCTCTTGTACCCCCTCCCCTCCGTGTCCCCTCCCCTTCCTTCTGTTTTTGCTGTCTCTGTCCACCGCTGTGTGATCTTCTGTATCTATTTCTCTTTTTGTCTTCTCTTCTTGTCTTTCTCCTCTAGGATATAGAGGGATTCAATCCTGGGGACCTCTGATGTGGAGAGAGGTTCCCTGTCAATTGCACCCCCTCATTTCCTGGTCTCTGCTGTGCTTCACTTTGACTCTCCCCTTAGTTTCTTTTGTTGAGTCATCATCTTGCTGCATGACTCACTTGCACTGGCACTGGCTCACCATACGGGCACTTAGCTCCCCATGTGAGCACTGGTTCACTATCTGGACATTGGCTCACCATGTAGGCACTCACATGGGCATACGGCTTGCCACACAGGCATTGGCGCAGGAACTCCGCTCACTTTGCAGGCACTCAGCTCGACAAGTGACACTTGGCTCTCCATGTAGGCACCTACATGGGCACTTGGCTTGCTGAGTGAGCACTTGGCTCACTGTGTGGGCACTCAGCTCACCACGTGGGCACTGACTCGACACAGAGACAGGCTTCTCTTCTTCTTTTTCACCAGAAGACCCCAGTTGAACCCAGGCCCTCCCATATGGTAGGCAGAGGCTTTATCACTTGACCCACATCCACATCCCCTGTCAATATTTTTGTACATGTTTCTTTTCTCCTATCCTGGGCCCTAGGGTAAATGTATGTTTAATTTTATAAGAAACTGCCAGAACTTCTTCCAAAGTGGTTGAACCATTTAACACTTCTGCCCACGGGGTATGAAAGTTCTGGTCACTCAGCAGCCTCAGCAACATTTGGTGTTGGCAGTCTCTCTGATGTTAGGCTTTCTAGCAGGTATGCCAGTGTCATCTTTTTAAATATGTCCCTGGCTCCATATGGCTCTCAGGAGAAAGCTCCTAACCTGGCATTCAAGCCCTCCAAGGTCCAGGCCTTCTTCGACCAACCTCACCATCTCCACCTCCCATTTAATTTTCCTACTATGTTGGCCCAAGCCGTGTTTTCCTGGATACAACATGCCAGGTCATTTTTCCTTTGCTGTTACACACTGTTCTTTCAGTCTGAAATGTGCTCCTGGTCTTGCCCATCTGGTGACTTCCCAAGTTTCTTTTTTGACTCAGTTTAGGAGATCTCCTGCACGAAGGCCTTCTGGATGTCTCATGCAGAGGAAGTCACGCCCTCCTAAATGCCACGATGGCAACTTAAAGATATTCTACTCTAGCGCAGATCTCCCTATTCTTTAATTGCCTCATACTTGACTATGAACTCCACAATGGTACATGCCCATCTGATTTACCCTTGTTTCCTTTGCACCTAGTGCAGGGCCTGGAAGATGGTTGGAGCTCAGGATGCATTTAGTGGCACTGACAGTGTCAGAAATGGTAAGTGTAAAGAGATATTCTCATCCTTGCTCACAGCTGAGGAATCCAAGACTCAGAGCGAAGAGGCTTCTTAAGGAAATAGGCAGGATGTGTCAAAGCTGGGATGTGTTTGGGATCTTCAGGTCTTTGCTCAAATTTCCCTCTTTAGAAGGACTGTCTTACATTTTCTTCCCAATTCCCCACACCCCCTGCCAACTGTCCCAATGACAACTCCCCACTTTATGGATTTTGTAGCCCTTATTGTAGCCTGTAATGATTGTAATGCTTATGAGCTGACATATTCTCGTGTTAGATGCTGACAAAATGCCACCTTTAGTAACTACTTGCTTTTTAAGATTTATTTTATTTTATTTTTTAAATTTTATTTATTGCACTCACCCCTCATTGTTTAGGCTTGCTGTCTGCTCTCAGTGTCCATTTGTTGTGTGCTCCCTTTGTCTGCTCCTCTTCTCTTTAGGAGGCACTGGGAACTGAACCTGGGATTTCCCATGTGGGAGAGAGGCACTCAATTGCTTGAGCCACCTCAGCTTCCTGCTTTGTTGTGGGTTTTTTTTGTGTTCTCCTTGTTGCACAACTTGTTGCATTGTTTCGCACACCAGCCCATTGCGCCAGCTTGCTGTCTTGCTTATCTTCACTAGCAGGCACTGGAATTCGAACCTGGGACTTCCCTTGTGGTAGGTGGGCGCTCAATCACTTAAGCCACATCCATTTCCCTGGTGACTCTTGCTACTGACAAACCACAAGCGTGCCTGTACCCCTGGCAAATGGGTGACAATTATGATCATATTCATTGACTCACTTTGTACTTCTAGGATTACATATATGTCTGGACATTTTTTCCCATGTTGTATGGGCGTATGGGTTTTCCTGTCAATTGCCAGCTCATATCTGCCTTAAATCAGGTTCCCTAGAAGTGGAGCCTGAAGTGGGGATTCTTGGGCATGTGATTTATTGAAGGGTTGCTCTTTGGAAAAAAGTTACAAAGGAGAGAGAAAAGCAAAATACGGCAGAAGGAAAAAACAGCAACTTGTAGTTGTACTAAAGTCTACTCTTGGGGGCTCTGGAGTATAAAGCACAACAGAGTGGTCCTGCCTTGAGGCCAGGGTCCTAGCATTTTTACCTCATATCATATTATGTCCCATAATATCTCAGGTGAAATCTCACCTGTAAATTGAGGACAATTCCACAGAGAAGGGGGAGGCTGTGAGCTGTCAGCAGCCTACACTCGCAGCCACTGGGGGATGGTCCCAGGAGGAGGGATCTGGGCAAAGCAACCCAAGTGTCTACAGTACACCCCTTGAACTGCTCACATCAACTTGTTTTTCACATTAATTTCTAGGCATAGCTCCTCCAGGATTCTGAATGTTCATAACACTTGGGATAGTTGCAAGATTGACTATAGTCCGTGATGCTGCAGTTGACCAAGAAGCCACAATCTCTTTATTCTATTACCTCTACTACCTTTTTCTGAATTGTCCTAATCCTCAGCACAAATGCTAGTGCAGGTGGCTCGTCTTGGTCAGGTAACCGAAACTTCAAGTCTGAGGAGTATGACCCTCTGGTTACCATGGCCTCAGCAAGCCATGATAATTGTACTTGTCTCTTTAGAGTTAAAACTCGGCATGGGGACTGGGGACAAGATGGTGGCTGAGTGAACTTCCCTGATAGTATCTCCTGCAGGGAGGCGGCTGGGCGGCATTGGAGGCTCTTTGGGACCGGGCTGTTTCAGGATTTTTGCTGGTCGGGAGGTGTCTGGACATCGATTTGGAGGGAAGGTAACAGAGAGGATGTGTCTGTGAAATATACACCGAGGTCCCAGCTGCGCTCGGAAGATTCCCTCCTTGGGTGGGCAGAGCCGTAGCATCGGGTGCTGCCGCAGCGTGGGGAGCCGCTGCGGCGGGGTTTTTTTTTCTTTTCTTTAGGCTCTGCAGTACTGGGAGTTCGTGGGCCCTGGGCGGCCTATTGGGGGGTTGGTGGGACAGGAGGCGCTTGCAGACCGATTTGGGCAGACGGACGGGAGTTTTGTGGCAAAGCGGGGAGAATTTTTGATTGCAGTCACAAACAATAGCGCTTCCACCTAGAGCCACGCCCCCCCCCAAGCACGGCCGCTGATCTACAGCAGTCTTAAAGTGATAGCAACAAAGAGACACACCAGGGTCTTGTAGGGTGGGAGACATTTGGAAGCTGATTAGGGGAATATTTTGTGAAGCGTGGGAATTTCGGGTTTGGACTCTGTTATTAGCGTTTCGGGCTGGAGCCCCTCCCCCGGACCTGGATATTGATCTGAGTCATTAAATTGGCTGCAGCCTAGAGGCGCCCCCAGGTGGCCATTCCGGGGGACCACAGGGTGGGAGGGTTCCTGAAGTCAATTGGTGACCACACAATAGACCCTAGTGAGTGAGTGAAGTGTAGGGTACAGAACACAGGATAGAGCTTGTGGATGTGACCTCACCCATAGGGCTGGCACCCAGCTGCAGGGATCCCTGAAGGCTGTGATGCACTGTGGTGCTCCCAGGCTTCCTGTTAACTGGACTTGAGGTTGCCATGTCTAAGTCCCCTGAACTCTGGTGGCCCACACCCCAGAGACTCACACCTCTTGAGTCCTCAATATCTGAGACATTCCATCCCTGAATCCACCACACCCTGAGGTCCATTTGAGGTCCTTGAATGTCCTAGCCCTCAACATTTGCATTTTTTCTTCTTTGTTTTGTTTTGTTTTTATTTTTATTCTATTTTTATTTTTTATTCTATTTTTTTTTATGTTCTGATTCCTGGCATTGCATTATCCCCCAGACTTTTCTCCCAGCGTATCCCCCAAAGTCTTTTTTTTTCCTCTCTCTCTTGCCCCCCATCTTCTTCTTATTCTATTTTATCTTAACAATACAATAGGTGCTGTAGGAAACACCTCACATTTGCTGGGTTTCCTCATCCTCCACTGCCTCATTTCTGTGTGACTAGATTTTGGCTATCTACACTATCCCCTTTCCCCTACATCTTGATATCCTCCATCATCTACTATCTCTCCTATATTCCACCTCCCTTTCTTTGATCCACAAAGTGTCTAACTCTTAATTTCTAATACCTTTGTTTTGTTTTCTGTCTGGTACCCACTCTTGAAACTATTACCTTTTTTCCCTTTCCCTCTCTCACGAAAACAATAGCTTTTTAGTTCATACCATATTCCTCCATATTCGGTCACCTACCTCATTATAGGTACTCTACCTACTGCTATAACTCTACACAATTTACATGAATCTAACCTCCATCCTCCCAGAACTCATATTGTTGCTTTGTTAACATATATCACCAATACTACTTTTCACTTTTTCCTTCCTTACACAATTGCCTTTCCCCGCCACTAATACTTTCCTTTAAAGTGAACTTAACTGGCAATAAGAAATTAGAATAAGAAGAACAAAGTGACAAAGAGAAGATATAACACTTACGCAAAAACAACAGCTAATTAATCTCCAAGACTAGACAAAGAAGCTAAGGAACTGATTAAACCCATCAAGATAAAATGATGAAAAGACAGCAACAAAAATCTACAAACCAAATCAGTAATCAGGAAAACATGGCTGAATCCAATCAACAAACTAAAAACCAGGAAGGGGAGCAGAACTTTGCACAAGCAATGAAAGATCTCAGAACATTTATCACCGACAAATTTGATGAAGTAAAGGAAGAGGTTAACAACATGAAGACAACACTTAGAGGGGAAATTGCAGACATACACAAAAAAATAACAGATATGATGGAAATGAACACCACAGTTCAAGAAATCAAAAATACACTTGCAGGAATATCAGCAGACTAGAAGAGGCAGAGCAGAGAATTAGTGATGTGGAAGACAGTGCATTGGAAATCAAACAGATAGTAGAAGTGGTCAATAAAAAGATAGAAAAAATCCAGCTAGGACTTAGGGACCTGAATGATAATGCAAAACACTCAAACATACGTATGATAGGCATTCCAGAAGGAGAAGAGAAGGGAAAGGGGTCATAAGGAGTGTTGCAGGAAATAATGGCTGAAAATTTCCCAAATCTACTGAAACAGACAGATGTACATATCCAAGAAGCACAGCGCACTCCACTGGTCATAAACCCCAACAGGCCCACCCCAAGACATATACTTGTCAAATTATCCAAAGCTCAAGACAAAGAGAAAATTCTAAAAGCAGCAAGAGAAAAGAAAACCATCACATACAAGGGAAGCTCCATAAGATTAAGTGCTGATTTCTCATCTGAAACCATGGAGGCAAGAAGGCAGTGGTATGATATAGTCAAGGTACTAAAGGAAAAAAAATTCCAACCAAGAATACTCTATCCAGCTAAACTAGCATTCAAAAATGATGGAGAGTTCAAAATATTTGCAGATAAACAGAAACTGAAAGAGTATACCAACAAGAAACCTCCCCTTCAAGAAATTCTAAAGGGAGTTCTGCAGGAAGAAAGGAAAAAAACAGGAGAGGCAGAGTTGGAGGAGAGTGTAAGAGCAACAAAAAAGACAAAAAGAGAAGGGAAAAAATAATAATACAAACAAAATATGACAAATAAAAATTCAATCAAAATATGGCTAACACAAATAATTCCCTGAAAGTAATAACAATGAATGTCAATGGATTAAACTCACCTATCAAAAGATTCAGACTGGGACATTGGATAAGGAAATATGACCCATCCGTATGCTGTCTACAAGAGACACATCTTAGACCCAGAGACTCATGGAGACTGAAAGTGAATGGTTGGAAAACAATCATACAAGCAAACAATAACCAAAAAAAGACAGGAGTAGCTATATTAATATCAGACAAAATAGACTTTAATTGCGAAACAATTGTGAGAGACAAAGAAGGATACTACATATTAGTAAAAGGGACAATCTGTCAAGAAGATCGAACGATCATAAATATTTATGCTCCTAACAAGGACGCCTTTAAATATGTGAGGCAAACACTGGAAAAACTAAGTGAAAGAATAGATGCATCTACAATTATAGTGGGAGATTTTAATACACCACTATCAACTCTGGACAGAACATCTCAAAAGAGAATCACTAAAGAAACAAAATATTTGAACAGTATATTAGAGAAGCTGGATCTAATAGACATATATAGAGCATTACACCTAAACACAGCAGGATATATATTTTTCTCAAGTGCACATGGATCATTCTCCAAGATAGACCATATGCTAGGCCACAAAGAAAGGCTTAATGAATTCAGAAAGATCGAAATCATACAAAATAATATCTCTGACCAGAGTGGAGTGAAGGGAAATTTGCAAGGGCCAGAGGCCCAGATTTCACACCATGATTTGGAAATTAAATGGCACACTCTTAGAAAAACAGTGGGTCAAAGAGGAAATCTCAAAAGAAATCAATGACTACCTTGAAACAAATGATAATGATAACACAACATACCAAAATTTATGGGATGCAGCAAAAGCAGTACTGAGAGGGAAATTTATAGCCAAAAAATTCATACATCAAAAAAGAAGAAAGAGCAAAAATTGAAGAACTAACTGCACATTTAGAGGAATTAGAAAAAAAACAACAAAGTAATCCAACAGGAAGAAGAAGGAAGGAAATAACAAAGAAAAGAGCAGAACTAAATGAAATAGAAAATAAGAAAGCTCTTGAAAAGATAAAGAAGACCAAGAGCTGATTTTTTGAGATCAACAAAATTGACAAACCTTTAGTGAGACTAACAAAGAAAAAAAGAGAGAAGATGCAAATACACAAAATAAGAAATGAGAAAGGCGATATCACCACTGACCCCACAGAAATAAAGACTATCATAAGAGGATACTTGGAAAAACTATATTCCAACAAAAATGACCATTTAGAGGAAATGGACAAATTCCTAGAAACACATAAGCAGCCTATATTGACAAAAGAAGAAATTGATGATCTCAATAAACCAATCACATGTGAAGAGATAGAATCAGTCATTAAAAACCTCCCAACTAAGAAGAGCCCAGGGCCAGACGGCTTCACAGGTGAATTCTACAAAACATTCCGGAAAGAACTAACACCAATCCTGCTGAAACGCTTTCAAAAAATTGAAACAGAAGAAACATTGCCGAACTCCTTCTATGATGCCAACATTACCCTAGTACCAAAGCCAAACAAAGACACCACAAGAAAGGAAAATTACAGACCAATTTCTCTAATGAACCTAGATGCAAAAATACTTAACAAAATACTTGCTAATCATATTCAACAACACATTATATGAATTATACACCATGACCAAGTGGGATTCATTCCAGGTATGCAAGGATGGTTCAACATAAGAAAATCAATCAATGTAATACACCATATAAACAGATTGAAGGAAAAAAATCACATGATTATATCTATAGATGCAGAAAAAGCATTTGACAAAATACAGCACCCCTCTTGATAAAAACATTCCAAAAGATAGGAAAACAAGGAAATTTTCTGAACATGATAGAGTATATATGAAAAACCTACAGTCAACATTGTTTACAATGGAGAAATCCTAAAATCCTTCCCTCTAAAATCAGGAACAAGACAAGGATGCCCACTGTCTCCCCTTCTATTTAACATTGTCTTAGAAGTACTTGCTTGTGCACTGAGGCAAGAACCAGATATAAAAGGCATTCAAATTGGCAAGGAAGAAGTGAAAATTTCACTATTTGCAGATGACATGATCCTATACATAGAAAACCCTGAGAGGTCTACAACAAAGCTTCTAGAACTCATAAATGAGTTTAGTAAAGTCGCAGGTTATAAGATCAATGTGCAAAAATCAGTAGCATTTCTGTACATCAATAATGAGCAAGATAAGGAGGAAATCAAGAAACAAATACCATTTACAATAGTAAATAAAAAATCAAATATTCAGGAATAAATTTAACTAAAGAGGTAAAAAACTTATACACTGAGAACGATGCAAGACTGTTCAAGGAAATCAAAGAAGACCTAAATAAATGGAAGAATATTCCCTGTTCATGGATAGGAAGACTAAATATTATTAAGATGTCTATCCTACCAAAACTGATCTACACATTCAATGCAATCTCAATAAAAATCAAGACAGCCTTCTTTAAGGAACTAGAAAAACTAACTATGAAATTTATTTGGAAAGGAAAGAGGCCCCGAATAGCCAAAGACATATTGAAAAAGAAAAATGAAATTGGGGGAATCACACTACCTGACTTCAAAACACACTACAAAGCTACAGTAGTGAAAACAGCATGGTATTGGCATAAGGAGAGACACACAGACCAATGTAATCGATTTGAATGTTCTGATATAGAACCTCATATATATAGCCATATAATATTCAATAAAGCCACCAAACCCTCTCAACTGGGAGAGAATGGCTTATTCAACAAATGGTGCCTGGAGAACTGGATAGCCATATGTAGAAGAATGAAAGAGGATTACCATCTCACACCTTATACAAAGATCAACTCAAGATGGATCAAAGACCTAAATATAAGAGCCAAGACCATAAAGACCTTGGAAAGCAGTGTAGGGAAACATCTACAAGACCTTGTAATAGGAAATGGATTCATGAATATCACACCAAAAGCACGAGCAGCAAAAGAACAAATAGATAAATGGGACTTCCTCAAAATTAAAGCCTTCTGCACCTCAAAGGAGTTTGTCAAGAAAGTAAAAAGGGAACCCACACAATGGGAGAAAATATTTGGCAACCATATATCCGATAAGAGACTTATAACTTGCATATATAAAGACCTCATATATCTTGAAAATAAAAAGATAAACAACCCATTTTTAAAAATGGGAAAAAGATTTAAACAGGCACTCTCCAAAGAAAAAATACAAATGGCTAAAAAGCACATGAAAAAATGCTCCAAATCTCTAGCTATCAGGGAAATGCAAATCAAAACTACAATGAGATACCACCTTACTCCCATAAGATTGGCAGCTATGAAAAAAAACACAAGAATACAAATGCTGGAGAGGATGTGAAGAAATGGGAACACTCATCCACTGCTGGTGGAAATGCAGAAGGATCCAACCATTCTGGAGGACAGTATGGCGGTTTCTCAAAAAACTAACCATAGATTTGCCATATGATCCAGCAATACCACTGCTGGGTATATACCCAGCAGAACTGAAAACAAGGACACAAACCAATATATGTACACCAGTGTTCATAGCAGCATTGTTCACTATCACCAAAAGTTGGAATCAACCCAAATGCCCATCAACAGATGAGTGGATCAATAAAATGTGGTATATACATACAATGGAATACTACTCGGCTTTAAGAACAAATACACTACAAACACACGTGATAACATGTATGAATCTTGAGAACCTTATGTTGAGTGAAGCAACCCAGGCATTGAAGGACAAATACTACATGACCTCAATGATATGAAATAAGCAAGATGCCTCAGAGAGCTAGAGACTGGAAGATAAGCCTACAGGAAATCCGGGGGTGGAGGAAGGATGTGAGCTAACGTCTGCAGGGGTGGAATCTATGATGGGCTGGCGGTAAATATGAGCACAAAGAAGAGATAAAATGGGGGCAAGGGGTTTCCTTTGGGTGGGGCTTTGCGGGTTTGAGGGGGGCTGGGGATGGGCGGATGGGTAATATTGCCCAAAAAATTGCGGGGAGGGAGGGGCAACATACAAACATAGGAGAGTGACAGGTGTTGGTTGAGAGTAAAATGCTGAAAAAACCGTATCAAAATATAATTAGGAGGGTTACCTGTTTAGGATGCTCAGAGGGGATGGTCTGACGCGGGACGGACTCCCTCCTGGGGAATGTTTGAATGCTCATTTTGCCAGGGTGGGTTGTACCATTGGGTAGAGACCCAAACAGTGAGAGTGGGGGTGGACCCACATCCTGGGGAGGACTAATGCCATCAAATAGAGGGAACTGTATCTCTCAAGAGAAAGGGTGGCTCCCAGGGCATTAGGGCAGTTGAGCAATCAGGCCCTGAACACTGTTGCAAGTATCTCTGGACGTGGCTCCTCGGGAAATGGAGATTGGCTGTCGCTGTGGGCCCCAAGGGGAGGGGAAAATGGATGTTGAATGGATGGAACCAAGGTAAATGTGGGGGCAAGAGAGGAGTTTTGCAAGAGTACACAGGATGAATATAAAACATGCAATATTACACCAAAAACATAGAGGGGACGACAGACTAATAATGTAAACTATAATGTAAAACATAGGATAACTAAAAAATTTAGAAAACTGTATAGCCTAAAGTATGGACCACAATGTAAACACAGATCTCACCTTGTTTGAAAGCTATTGTCTCAATATCTGTACATCAGTTTCAGTAAATATGATATCAACAAGTTAAAAGATTATTGCTGTGAAAGGGAAAAGGTTTTATGGTGGATGTGTGGGAGTACTGTATATTGTATATATGAATTACTGTGATCTAAGGCTCTTGTGAAGAGAAGCTCAATAATTAGGGGAAAAAAGAAAAGAAAAAGATAGGATGTAGAATTTTTCCAAATCAATATGTATTCTATATCTAACCTTTAAACTCATCTCTATATTCCATTTTACTAGTAAGGGAACCTGACATTATATTGGGCTTCACTTTTCAGGAATACTGGTATGGGATGTTATTGACAGGCGATATATGGTTGACAGGGAGTTATACAGGGCATGTGTCCAGGGTGAATTGAAATGTTTGGATATACTCATAGTGGAAACAATTAAAAACAACAGCTGGGGTTGTACTGGGTTACAGGCCGGGGGGGGCTCTGTCATGGTCCCTAGGGGAGCAGCAGCAGTCCCCCAGGTGCAACAGTAAGGACCAGGAAGGAATGAGGGTCCAAAAGTGAGCCCCTGATACTAATGACTATGCTTGTGAGCCTATACACCTGAAATAAGAACAAGGCCTAGAGCAGCACTGTGCCTAAGAGTTCCCTCCTGACAGCCTCTGTGTTACTCAAATGTGGCCAGTCTCAAAGCCAAACTCAGCATGTAAATGAAATGCCTTCCCCCCAGCGTGGGCATGACACCCAGGGATGAGCCTCCCTGGCACCGAGGGATCACTACCAAGTACTAGCTGATGATGCAACTAGAAAATGACCTTGAATTAAAGGTTCAACGCAGACCAGCAGAATATCCCTGTCTACATGTAATAACAGGAGTTAAAAATGCTGTTTGACCTAAATTAAGGGGGAAATGGAAAGGACAGATGAGTTTATATGGCTATGAGTCTCTAAAACAGAGTCTGGAGGTTATCAGAAGGATTGCCCTTATGCACACCTGAGCAGAGTCTCAGAGACAGATAAAGTAGATAAAATCCCAGGTATTGGTCCTTTTGAGGGCTAAAGAGACCCACAGGTTCTATGGTCATGGCAGATGGGGTTCACTGCCATGTCAGTTGACCCTTCTTTGGAGCTGGTGTTTCTGCATGATGGAGCTGGACTCAGATGGGATCTCTTTTCACAAGCCTTTCATGCTACTTTACTGGAATTGTAGTTGGTGCTGGGGCTTAAGATATATCTAGGGGATTTCAATCTCTGGACTGACAATATGATAGCCAGGCCCTGACCTCAACAGACTTCAGCTCCTACACTCTTATTTATTGGACTTAATCCACTCAGCTAACATGGAGTTGAAGAATGTCAAGCACCACACCATGGAGCCTAGAGTGCCTACAACTGAAAGCAGGAGGATTCCAATATCCATATGGAATCTAAACCCCTTCTTGACATAGATGTGGAATGGACACAACCAAGCCAAGGTCCACAGGAAGGAGGAATACAGTAAGGATCAGAGTGGACTTAATGATATTCTATTCATGAACTATTGTGGTTAATAATCGAGAAAATGTGGCATTGATATGGAAAAAGTGGCCATGGTGGCTGCTGGGTGTGGGGAATGGGAGGAAGAGAAGAGATGTGGAGGCATTCTCGGGACTTGGAGTTGTCCTGGGTGGTGCCCTAGGAACAATTGCCGGATGGCCCATTGACAATTGCCCATGGCCCACTGGATGGAACGTGGGAAAGTGTGGGCTATGGTGTGGAACATGGGACACGGGGTGCAGCGATGCCTGGAGATGTACTCACCAAATGCAATGATGTGACATGATGATGGGGGAGAGTGTTATTGTGGGGGGAGTGGTGGGGTGGGGGCGGTGGGGGCGAATGGGGACCTCATATTTTTTTAATGTAATACCTTTTAAAAAAATGAATAAATTGAGTAGAATTTGAAAAAAAAAATAGTCTTCTGTGCTTTTTTTCTCTTCTTTATTTTATTTTAAATGTTCCATTCAAAAAATATGAGGTCCCCATATACCCCTCACCCCTCAGCACGCCTCAGGGGGCTCCGGTGGGGGGGTCTTACCTCTTCTGGCCTTCACTGGCCACTCCTGAGTGGTCCCACCTCACTATACGCAGACACTCATCCATGAGGCTTTTCAACAGTTTCACATCCAGCTGCCTGAGGATGTTGCCGATCAGAGGACACACCTGGGTCATCAGCACAGAGAGAAGGGTCAGGTCAGGGCTAGAAAGAGACATCTGGAGTGTCTGTGGCTAGAAGTGACAGTGCTGGGCTTCCAGCAGGAATCATGCCAAGAGGGGCTCCTTTGTATTGAGCACCGACTGTGTGCAAGGCACTTCCAGAGGATTGTCTCCCTCAGACCCTGTGACAACCCCGTGAGATAGAGACTATGATGGTTCCTAAGCTGCAGGTAGGGAAACTGAGGCTAAGAGAGGCTAAGTCACTTGCTCAAGCATACACAGCTGATAGATGGCACAAGTGGAATTTGAATTGAGGTATTTTTCAGGCTCCAAAGCCCAAGGTTTGACACCCTTTTGCTAAATTGCCAATGTATATGCTCTGATTCCAAGACACAAGGATGCCAAGGGAAAATATTTCTACCAGGTATGGGATAACTCTTTCTAGGATCTCTCTGAGTGCAGAGAAAATGTTTTGTCTTTGGCAGGATATCCCTAGAAGGACAGGTGGGTAGACAGAACAGAGAAATACAGGACTTCCCAAAGCCAGGTGCTATGTGTCAGGTACACCTTACACAGTTGTTTACCCCTCAGCCAGCTGCGTGCAAGAGGGATCATTGTCAGCAACAAAGCCTGACCCAGAGAAGTTGGGTGACTAGCCTGAGGTCATTCAGCCAGTAAGTGCTGGTTAGGTTAGAAGAACCAGGGCCGGGAGAGCACCTACACCGGTGCCTGTGAGCATCTCGTGTAGCCTAGGCATTCAGCAATTATCTGACGAATATGCAAGTGGACATTCACCGAGTCTTAGTTGTATTCAGCATTCTGGGCTTTTGGAGGTGAATTGGACACCAATCCTTCTCTTGAGGGACTTACAGTCTGTTGAGGTTGACAGATGTGGCCAGTCAGTCTACAGATCTTCATTAAGCTCTAGTTTTTGTCTGGGTTACCACTGTATCCCTTGCATCAAGCACAGTGCCTGGCATAGTAGGTACTTAGCAAATATTTGTTAAATGGAGGAGAGATGAGTTTTAGAAAAGTCCCTCACCTCCCCAGTGGTGAGGGATCAGCATGTGCAAGAAGTTTTAGAAAAGTCCCTCACCTCCCCAGTGGTGAGGGATCAGCATGTGCAAAGCCATGGTGGTGTGAAAATGCAGGACGTGTGGACAGGTGGGTCCTTCCAAGAGACAGGAGGGCAAAGGGTTGCAGAGTCAGGCCAGGAGTGACTTTGGGAGCTTGCATTTCATCGAGAGGGCATTGGAGAACCACTGGAGGGGTGGAGCAGGGGCTGGGAGGTTGCCAGTTCTCCTAGAAAATCACTTCTGCTGCTGGGTGGAGAATAGAGAGAAGGAGGTGAGCTGCACTTCAGGGAAACCTGGGAGAAGACCAGGAGCCGGGCAGTGACTAAGGGAATGTAGAGGAAAGAGGAACCGAGGACCACCAAGCCACTGAGGGGCTGTGGGGAATGAGGAGGCAGAGCCTGGTTCCTGGGATGGGGGCACAGGAGGGGAAGCAGACCCAGGGAAAGATGAGATCTGCTCTAGCCTCATCCAGGAGGTGGTGGAGAGGCAAGGCTGCAGCCTGGGCAGTAGGAAGGGGGCCCAGCCCTGGGGAGGGGCCGCCAGCGCCTCACTCAGTTAGGACTGTCACACGGATACTGCTGGGCTCTGAGCGACAATTGCCCATCACCAGATCTCTCCCATTGAATTCATCTTTCTCCAGCCAGGATTCAGCCACGAGATTCATGTGTGAGCGCATCTGTACATTCTTGTTGTGGAGCCTGGGGATGAGAGCGAGGAGGAAGTCAGGAGGAGACTAAGAGCAAGAGGAGGCAGAAACAGCAGCAGGACCTGGGCTCTCCCCTCCCGTGGGGCAAAGGCAGCCGCCGCCCAGGGGCCCCGCGTCTCTTCCCCAGAGGTTAAAACCTCAAGTCGGCCATTAAGGAGAAAACCACGAGTACCCAGAGTGGCTTTGGAAAATCCTTTCAATAGATCAGATTAGGGGCCTTTGGAAATTCAGAAGTTGCTAACTCATGTCTCTTGAAAATCTTCATCGTTTAGCTGTGGTGTCTCTTTCACTGGGTCCAGTGGACTTTAAAGGAGAGTTTGGATAGGAGGGAAAAGGGAAGAGGTAACTAAAATGGTTTCCTCTTTCTTTTCTGTAACCGAGCCCCGTGGAGGGGCTTAAATGAGCAAACGGTGGCCTGCCCTGACCAGTGATCTCCAAGGCTCAGAGGCGTGAAGTGACACACAGCGGGCGAGGACAGAGGCCAGGTATGAGACCCAGGGTGGGGTCGGAAAGATCTGGGCTCCCCAGGTGGCCAACCCTCCACCCCCGACTCCCCACTAACACTCAGGCTCCCAGGGAGGAGGGAGGGCCTCACAGACCCCTTCAGTGGGACTCACAGTCTAAATTCCACGTCAAATTCAAGAGAAATATTTGCCAAAAAACACTCTTTGTGGAAAGACAGCCGGACCCCGACGTAGTCCAGCTGGACGTTGGTGACATTGATGCTGCGCCGGGAAGACCAGAGATCCTCATGGGCCCCGGGCATCGGGCGGGCAAGGCCACATGCCGAGGAGCCGCAGGGGGTCCTGGTAGGGGGCTTCGAAAATTCAGACCCGTTAACAGACGCCCTGGGCCAGAGCCACCGACAGGCGCCGGGTGGCAAGCTGGCCAGGGTGCCCCGCTGGCTCCGCGTGACTGAGCTGTGCAGCCCACGGGCTGCCAGCCCAGACAGAGTCTCCTCCTCTCAGGACACGGCTCCACCCTCCACCCCGTGCCCCGTCAAAGGCCTAGGAGCTGCCTTGACTTCTTTCCATCCCTCACTGCCCTTCCCCACCTCCCCCGACTCAACCCATCAGCAGATCACCCTGGCTCCACTGTAAAACCTGGTCTGAGTTTGGCCACTTCCCGTCAAGCTGACACTTTGACCTGGCCCAGGGCACCATCGCCTCTAGCCTGGAGGTGTTCCCACCTTCTGCCTGGGCTCCCTGCCACGATCTTGTCCTCCCTACAACCATTCTCTACAGGGCACCAGAGGGGTCCTAACACTTCTCTGCTATTTCACATCCTCCACTGGTTTCTCATTCCCCTCGGAATAAAATCTGAATCCCGACCCCAGGTGCTGAGGCCCTGCAGGGTCCAGCCCCCGCTTGCCTCGGCAGTACCATCTCCTACTGCTCTCTCCCTTGCTCACCAGCTGCAAAAGGCTTTTTCTCCTTCAATACACCACACTCTTCCCTACCCCGGGGCCTTTGCACTGGCTGCTGCCTCCACCCAACATGCTCTCGCCCTGTCCTTCGTGTGCCCACTCCCTTCTCTTCACTCAAGGTTCTACTCAAGGGTCTCCTCTTTACAACGGACCTCTTGATCAGCCCCCTCCCTGTAACCCCTTGCCTTCCTAAATTTATATTTACAATATTTCCTTCCACCTGAAATTAATTGTTTCTTCTCTTGGCCTATCTCACTAACTAGAATGTAAGATTCCAAAAGGCAGGGACCATGTCTTGTTCATAGCCCGGGCCCTGGTACACACTAGGTGCTCAATGAATAATTTTAACAATTGTTAAGGGCATGAATGAAGGGAAGTGATAGTGGCTGCACATCTCATCCAGCATCCCCGCTGGAGAGAAGGAGGGATTCGAACTAGAGAGAAGGGAGCTCGAGGGCAGAGCAGGCTGTTACAGTGGTGTTGCCGTAGCCCGTCTTTGGGACCCAGGAGGCTGAGGACCTTCTTGGGGCTGAGCGGAGGAGCTGAAATGGAAGGGGGCAGGATGGGCCCAGTTCTGTGAGGTCAAGCACAGTGACCAATTGTGATCTGTACCCTCTGTGCACCAGAGAAGTGGCTGCCTGAGACTTAATCCTCACAACTACTCCTGGAGGGAGGACATACAATTATTATGTTAATTGCCCTGATGAAAAGTCAAGGCTGATGCTTGGAGAGCTCTAATGCCTGGCCCACAGCCACATGACTATAAAGTCATAGATGGGGGATGTCATGCCTGATAGAAGCCTGGGCTTTATGGTACCCAGATGTTTACCTAGACTGTGCTCTGGGTACCATTTTGTAGGTGAGGCTTTGTGGGGGTGAAGCAATTTAACCAAGGTTGGTGGCAGAGGTACAGTTTAAACTCAAGACACTTTTATGCCTGAGCCTTCACTTCACTTCGCCCTGCCTTGATTCTCCCCAAAGCCCCAAGCAGTGGCTCGCCCCAGCCTCCATCCTTGCATTAGGCCCTCCAGTCCCTCTTCTGTCACTCCACCTTCCTTTCCCTCTCACAGGCCTTGTACGTCCACAGACCTGCTCCCCGCTACCCCCCATCCTCTGACCCAGAGGCCTCTAGAGGCCCAAGGCCATGGGTGGGCCTGGGGTCTCACCTGCCTTTCTGGCCCTGCTGGATGTTCATGCTGCTGATTAGCCAGCCAACCACCCCCGAGGCCCCCTGCCCCAAAGTCCCTCAGGCTGTCCAGGAGGCAGACCTCAGTTCCTGGTTTCTGCTGCATTTCACTTGACTCTCCCCTTCGTCTCTTTTTTGTTGTGTCATCAACTGGCTGCATCGCAGACCGCACAGACCTGGCTCGCTGTGTGGGCACTCCTTTACCAGGAAGCCCGGAGATGAAGGCCAGGTCCTCACATATGGTAGACAGAAGCCCAATCACTTGAGCCACATCCACTTCCCTGCACTTCTTTACCCTTATTTAATTCTCAAAAGCAGCTCCATGAAATAGTATTTTAATTGCATTTATTGTACAAACAAGGAGCCCCTGACCTATAAGTACACAAAATACATTTGATAATCTAAGGAAATGGAAATATTTATGGCAAACTGTGAAGTGCCAAAGTTGTGATGAGGGAAAATAGAAAACATCAATAATCTAATACCATTAAGAACGTTAAATAATAATTGAAGGTCTCATTGAAAAGCTTCTGAACTAGAAAGTTTTACCAAATTATTATGAAGAGGTAATTGCAAAAGAAAACAGAAAAAGGAAAAGATGCTAAATATTTTTTGAAGCTAGAATAACTTTATTTTTTAAAAAACAGATAAGAACAGTAAAGAAAAACCTGTATATCCATTTTATGTATGAAATATTTGCTGAAATCCCAAATCAAATATTAGCTAACAAAATCTAAAGTATATTATGTAATGCTTATCCCAGAAATGCTAGCATGTTCAATACCAGGAATCCTGCTACTACCATTTATCACATTAATAGATTAGAGGAAAATCTAATCCATTATTTAGATTTGCTTATAATTTATAGATGCAGAACAAACATTTGTTAAATGCTGATGATAACAATTTATGATTAAGAAAAATCCAGGGAAACAAACTTGGCCCAGTGGTTAGGGCCTCCGTCTACCACATGGGAGGTCCGCGGTTCAAACCCCGGGCCTCCTTGACCCGTGTGGAGCTGGCCCATGCGCAGTGCTGATGCACGCAAGGAGTGCCATGCCACGCAGGGGTGTCCCCTGCGTAGGGAAGTCCCACGTGCAAGGAGTGCACCCCATAAGGAGAGACGCCCAGCGCAAAAGAAAGTGCAGCCTGCCCAGGAATGGCACCACCCACACGGAGAGCTGACACAGCAAGATGACTCAACAAAAAGAGACACAGATTCCCGTGCTGCTGACAACAACAGAAGTGGACAAAGAAACAAGACACAGCAAATAGACATAGAGAACAGACAAGCGGGGTGGGGTGGAGAGGGTAGAGAAATAAATAAATAAATAAATCTTTAGAAAAAGAAAAATCCAGAAACCTGGGAATAAAAGGCAACTTCCTTTATGTGACAAAAGTGATATTCCAAAAATCTACAGAAAACATCTCATTTAGTGGGTAAATTCCAAATACATCCCCATTCCTATCTAGTAAGGGCACTATCAGTGCTACTTTTTAACATAGTAGTGGATGCTCTGACTACGCTGCCAGGGAAGAAAAAGACCCAAGTAGTACAAGGTTTAGAAGAAAGGAACATTTTCACCATTTGCAAATGATACAGTCCTCTACATAGAAACCCAATGGAATAAATAATATAAACTATTAAGACTAATAAGAGTTCAAGACTTTTGGATATCAGATTAATTATCAAAAATCAGTTGCTTTCCTCTAGTTCATACTAGCAAAAACTGTCGAGAAAATATAATAGATAACTAGATAGCACTGGCAAAAACAGCAATGAATTCTCCAGAAGTCAGTTGAACAAAGCCTGTTCAAGATGTTTATAAGATTTAAGCTCCATCAAGGGACATAAAATAAAAATTTGAATACATTTTTTACTTAACATTGCAAAGATGTCAATTCTCCAAAAATTAATAGACAAATTCAATGTAATCACAGTCCAATTTATAGATAACTTATTATTTTTTATGGAACTCAACACTCTAAAATATATTTGGAAGAAAAAGATCAACAATATAGCATTTACAAATACAGAATATTTAAAATAATTTGTTATTGGGCAGAAACAGACATGTAACACAAAATAGAGAGCTCAGACATGAAACCATGTGTGTTTGGGAACTTGATCATTTAGTAGATGGGTTGACAAAACTGACTCAATATATGGAGAGAAGTGAGTTGGATCTCTACCTTATGTCATATATAAAACTGGCCTCCAACTGGGTTAAAATCCTAAAAGTGAAAGGCAAGTATATAAAGTTATGGGTAAGGGGGGTAGACTAGGTCTAGGGTAGGGAACAAGAACTTAAAACTCTTCAAAGTCAAACCTTAACATGAAATATTGAAGAGTTTGAATAATTTCCTATTCAAAGATATCTACAAACAAAATAAATAGGGGACAACTTGGGAAGTATATAGGTAAATGTCAAAGGAGCGATATCAAATGTTAAAAATAAATAAATATTTCCTCAAATTCAAAGACAATTTTAAAAAATGGGGAAGTGATAGCAAAATGAAGAAAAGATAAAAACAGAGATATTAAAGAAGTCACCAAAATGACTAATGAAATTTTGACAAGGTGTTTGAATTTAGATAAAGTGAACCAAAAACAATTAGATGTCACTTGACTGCTCATTAAAACAGCAAAAATTTAAAGATGGATACTCTCCAGTGCTGGGGAACCTGGGAGGCAGGCAGGCTGGTTCATTGCTGGACTGTAGACTGGCACAACCATTCTAGAGGAGAACCTGACAGTCTTTAGTGAAATTAAATTTACATCTGCCTCAGGGCCCTGCCATTTCCCTTCTGGATAATTTGCAAGAGAAATTCTCCCACAGATCCTTATAGGAATATGGTAGTGGGTGGCTAAAGACAACCCAAGTGTCCTTCCCTAATGGAATGGCCATGTAAACTGAGGTGGATGAACCTTAAGGACTTCTCTACACCAGCCCAGAACACGTGGATCCCGACGGCACAGCACTGAGTGAAAATTGGCAAAATAGTATCATCTATCATCTCTCTCTCTAATTTCATATAAATTAAGACACCACATGTTTTCAAGGATGGGTCGTATTTAAATGTGCATATTAAACACATTGTAGTAGCTGCCAAGCAGTAGGGGAATGGAAGTGTGATAACAGATGTAGGGGCAAAATAACATGAAAGAAAAGAAAGCAAAAGAGGGGTCTTGCAGTGATTGACAATGATGATAAAATGCTCTGAATTGCCATAGGATTAACTCTTCACTTTTCTGTACCTGATATCTAAGAGAAAACAGAAAAGTAGAGGGTAAGTGACTGCCCCAAGTTCACTCAGCAAGTGCGTGGTGGGGCCCAGACGATGCCCTCCCCAAACCCCTGAGGGCAGCAGGCAGAGCAAGAGGCTTAGCTTACTTCTTGCCAGGGTGGATCCACTCCCTGTGTGGGCCTTGGCCAGGCCAGGGCTGCCTGTGTAGTGCTGAGGACATGGCCAGCAGGCTGAGGAGGATGAAGAGCCTCCAGAGTGGATGCATCTCGGGTTCTGGTACCTGGTGCCAGGAAGAGTCAGGTAGGAATCAGGCAGATGGCTGCAGGGTGGCCGCCCAGATGGATGGTCTCATGGTTTTCTGCAGGAGGATAGCACCAGAGTTAGCCCCCAGCATGCTTCAGGGGATGCTATGATTGGCTTTGGCAGCTGCCACTGGGGCCTGCTCACATGATGAGAGCAGCAGCTGGAAGCCTGGGAGGAGGCCAGGACTCCAGAGGGAGGCTTTGTTGCTTGGAGACGCCCAGTAGAGTCCACTGTTGGGTCATCCAGCAAGAGTGCTCTCCCAGACCCTGGCACAGGCCGGCTACTGGTGACTGTTTGGTGAAATAATGCATGTATGAATGAGTGAGGATGGCAAACCCAATCTCCAACTGGATTGGGGCTTTCTTAAGGGCAAGATCATCCTCAATGCTTACAATGCTGCTTACATGTCAGAAAGTGGAGCTAACGAATGTTTGTTGGGTAAATAAATGAATGAATAAATGCGAGAATGAGGATAGCTGATCTCTGAATCCCCCACCCCAGCCCAAATTGTGAATTTCTTAGGGCAGATGTGAGTTTAATGAAGTTTCACGTCCTTGGTGCCTCTTCTGATACTTGCTACATGGAAGTTAACAATGACTGTGTGTTAAATGATACACATGAGTGAATGAAGAAGTGGATGGATGGGTGAATGGGTGAATGGATTCTGGA
The DNA here is from genome assembly GCF_030445035.2 of Dasypus novemcinctus. Lineage (NCBI taxonomy): Eukaryota > Metazoa > Chordata > Mammalia > Cingulata > Dasypodidae > Dasypus > Dasypus novemcinctus. The sequence goes on along the minus strand of NC_080696.1, from coordinate 34,378,729 downwards.
GAGATTAAAGGAGGGGGACAGAGAGGCATGTGGCCTAAGCATGGAATTTATCTTGAAGAAAATTCAGCTCAATTGCCCCTGTCCTCCCCATCTCAAGAAATGGCACCACAATCCATCCAGGGGCTCTGTCCCCAGCCTGGGAATCATCCTCAACTCCTCTTTCATTCCCCATAGCCCCTCTGTCAGGAAATCCTGTGGCTTCTGGAATCTGACCACTTCTAACAGCTTCCTCAGCCACCAGAATTTGGCCCTGAATTATTACAGGGATGTGCCGATTCGTTTCCTAGCTCTGCCCTTTGCCCACCTACAATCTCTTTTCCACACAGAAGCCTGAGAATTCATTTGAACACAAAAACCAGGTCACTCCTCTGTCCCAAACCATTCCAAGGTTCCCGCGGCATGGAGCAAAAGCCAAACTCAGGTACCTCCCAGGCCCTGCAGGGCCCCCTGCTTTCTTGACCTCACCTCCTACCACTCTCCCTCACCCGCTCCACTCCAACCACACTGACCTTGGGCACAGGGGCCCCCAAATTTCCACTGCTGTGAACTCTGAGCCAAAAGCACTTTTCACAGTCCTTATCCCAGGCTGTGGGTGATGTGCAGGGTCCTGCCCAGATAAGGCATGGGAACGTCCTTTGAAAATTTCACAAAAAACCCTGGGGCCATTCTTGGTCACTTCACTTCTGGTTTTATAAGAGATTATATCCAAAACATTAGTTCAGGGTGATGGCTTTCTCCCATTTGAGGTCCTCTCCCATCCTTTGGGGAAGTCTGTAGAATATCAGTTACTGTGAAATGTACTTTTCCTTCCCAGTCTTTTGTAACCAGCTGGGTTTTGTTATTTGTTGTCAAGAAAAACAGAGAAGAGTGGTCAGTGTTCCGAAGCACAAATCGCTTGCCCTTTAGCTCTTTGGGCATCTTATCAAGTGGTATGTGTGTGGGGTGTCAGATCCATCACAGGTTGTGGTTCTCAGGGCCACAGAGTCTAAAGAAATGGTGAAGAGGAGGGTATGGACTGTGAGGGCTTGATGCAGGACGAGGAAGACAGCTGCAGCATGGAAAGGGGCCTCCCAGGACCTGTAGACAGCTCGATGCAGAATCAGGTGGCACTAAGGCAATGGGTTCAAATGCTGGCTCTGCCTCTAGGTAGAATCAGTTACCAAATCGGTAGAAGGAAGGTGACAATTGTGCAGTCCTCAAGGCTGCAGCGAGGATTAAGGGGGATTATGCTTGGATCAGTGCTGAAAAATGGTGGTTTTATCATCACTGTCAACCTCCTCTTCTTCTCTAGGAGCTTCAGCTCCCTCATCTGGTGGAAGCTGGTGAAGTAAACGACAAAAAGCATCGAAAGTCCAGAGGCAGTGCCTGGGCCCAGTAAGTGCAGGATGCATAAAGCAGCCGCCTCTAGAGAACACTTTCACAGGTGACAACAGGCCTCTTTCAGCAGCTCTAGTTGCAGGAACTACCCGCTGGGACTGAAAGTGCGCGAGGACCTGATGGTTCAAAGCCTGGAAGGAGTTTGTTTATGACATTAGGTGATGGGAGTTGCTATCTTTCACTGACAGAGAAACCAGCTAAAACGAGTGCCGGCGCTGTGGGCTCTGGGGTCGGGTGGAGAATGGCCAGGCAGGGCCTCGCCCTCACGGAGCACACATGTCCTTGGGGAGGCTGACAGCCTTGATCATCCCTGCCACTGGGCATCTGATGAGGAGGCATGACGGGGCTGTGAAGGGGGTGGGAGGTGCCATGCGAGGGTACTGTGAGGGGAGACCTGGCCAAAGGTGGAGGTGGGGAGGACAGACCACCCTGAGGAGGCTCAGCGTGGGCTGACCTTTCTGTGTTGGGTGGCCTGCTCCGTGCAGTGTCTGCTTCCATCCTCACCCACACCGGTGAGCAGACTGGGACCCAGAGAGCCCCTGTGGCCTGTGTGAGGCCCCAGCCAGGATGAGGCCATGCTGGAGTCCCAGCCGCTCTCTCACCCTCCCCGCATGTGCCCAAGAGGCTAATTCCAGGGGAGGTGGAACCAATTGACACCCTGAAAACTCACCTAGTAGCAAACTCCTTCAGAACATGATTCTTTACCTTTTGGGGGCGGGGGGTATTTTGAAAGTGTGATGAAATCTTTGGTTTCTCTTTCCAGAAAGAAAACCTAGTGCTAAAATGTTGCTCACAGAACGGGGCTGTCCAAGGTCCTCCAAAGGCCTGCCTAATGACACGAGGTTAAAACTGGCTTTCAAGGAGTTTGACTTGGTAAACATTTATGTATCTATCCATCCACTCAATCATTATTTGTTGTGTGCCAGGCACTGTGCTGGCCTCTAGGCAGAAACAGTTCCCCCTGCTCTCCAGGGCAAGATGAAATAGGGGACTTCTGGGATTGTGGCAGACTACAAAGACTCAAGACTCTCTTCTACAGAAAACATAACTGGAGGACAGGCTGAAAGAGCCTAGAAAAAGATCTTCTAAGGTTTAGGACACCAGGAGAAGCCTGGACACTCTCCAGAGGAGAGACGAAAAAAGAGGGTTATTGCGACCACAGAACTGTGAGGTCAAACCAGTGGTTGCTGCTACTGGCACCCTCGTCCACACTAAAGACATTTTAGAATACTCAGGCCTCTGGGCCTGCAGCTACCAACCAGGGGGGCTCCAGGGATCCACCACCCCAGGAAAGGGGAGAGAGGGGGACACAGCTAAAGCTGACTCAGCTTCTGACACAGTTTTGGTCCACTGTGTCCAACGAGCCCTTCTAGGCCAGGTGGGGCCGCCCCATTGTCTGTCTTGTGAGCCAGCACAGGACTGGAGGGGAGTGGAAATATTTCTTAACCAGGCCTGCCAGAGAAGGCTGGAGAACTGTTTCTGAGAAAGTTTGAATGACAAGGCTCTTAGTCTCCAGGCAGGAACCTCTATCATATTGATTTGGTCTGTGTTACAACAAACACACTTGAACCAGGCATTGAACTGAGAGCTGCTAAAAGGTGCCATCTTCTGGCAGGCCAAGGAAGTGAACGTGAGAAAATTAAAAATAAGTAAAAGAGGCTTTATCTGGCCTTTATAGCCTCTTCCTCCAGTACCCTTGGAAGCCACACTGCAACCAATTACTAGGTCCAGAGCCCAGTTTAGGGCAACTAACCAAGACAATCCTAATGATCCAGATCGAACCAAGAATCAAAGGGCAGCAGTAACACACAGGCTCCTTTTACTACATCCGTATGACAGAGAAAGAAATTGAGCATCTGAGTAAACTACATCCTAATCAGATGCCTAGACGTCAAGATGAAATAAACAAAATAATTGCCAACTTTATTAAGGAGGAAAGGCAGACTGTGAGGGCAGAAATAGGAAGGAGGCCACTGGAGGTTGGGGGCCAGGAGGGGTGTCTCAGAGGAGGAGGCATTTGAGCAGATTCCAGAAGGTACAGATGATAGGGGCGGGCACAGCCCATGCTGGGATCCACGCGGGCCAAGGTCCTCAGTTGAGAAAGGGCTTGGCAGGTTGGAGGAACAAAGGACGACAGCTGTAGCTCTCTACTGGGTGAGCAGCCCCACAGAGTGAGGTGAGAAGTGTCTGTGTGCCCAGGGAGAGCCCTTGGCTGACATCCAGAGCTGCAGGGAGGGGTGGTGCAGAAGGACAAAGGGCGGAGCCTCCTGGGCAGAAGCAAGGGCAGAGAGCAGGCCCAGGTGCACGCGCGCCCTTCCACGGCCATCAGGGCTCTCAGGCCATAGGTCCCTAACCCAGGGCGGAGGTTGTGGAACACAACGGGCAAAAGCATAAATGGCAAATTCCTGATTCTGCTTCAGTAGGATCTGGGGTGGGCCCAGGAGCCTGCACTTGGAGCTGTCACTCCAGGAGGATGATTCATGGGTTTCACCCATACTTTGAACATCAACCTTATGACAAATGAAATTTCTTTATTTATTTCATTATTCATTTATTCCATTCAGGACTTTTTTTTGTAAAAAAAAAAAAAAATATATATATATATATATTTAGCAATGTTAGACTCAATAACTAGGGACTAGAGACTGGAACTTTAACCCAAAGACAAATTTGCATATAATAGGGGATGGGTTACCTTACTTGATAGAGTATCAGCTTTGACAAAGGAGGAAAATGACACGTCTTCTGGGTTCTGGTGTGGTGTGGAAAGGGAAAGGAGAAAAGTGGAGTTTTTGAGGATGCGGCAGTGCTTTTTTGGGAGGGAGGCGCTTGTTAAAAACAGATTCTTTGGCCACCTCTGAGCCATTGAGTCAGAGACTCTTGGAAGAGGGACCTGAGAAGAGGCTTCTGGGGAATTCTGATGCACATGATGCATGGACACTACTGAGATGAAATAATATGAATGAGGCCAGTGAATATTTATTGAGTTACAGGGCCTTACTTGTAATCACCTTATTTAATCCTCAACCACCTTTTGAGGCAGGTGACGTTATTATCAGCTCCCCTTTGCAGAGGCACAGAAAGGTTGGTTAAATCCCCAAAGCCACCCAGGTGGAGAGGGCTTTGACTGGGACAGGAGCCAGGAAACTGCAAGAGGGAGCTCGGAGGCATGGTTACTCGTCCCCACCAACCTCGCATCCCACACTCCACTCTGCTCTCCCACATCATCCCACATTGTACCATGCAGGCATTGCAAGAAGGCATTGCAAGGAGGGTTGTGTGATTACAGCCCATTTCACAGATGCAAAAGCTGCAGGCAAAGGGAGATGATGTCATTTGCCCAAGGACACACAGCTGGTAAGTGCAGGACCAGGACTCCAAGCTTGCTTGGTCTACTGCGCCTTTCTCATCTCTGGATAAATTCACTCACAGCCCTTGCCCTGCATCCTGGGATCTGCAAGTCTGTCTTTCCAGAGGTGTTTCCCCTCACAGTCTACACAGGCCAGTAGAGACTATGGGACATTCTCGGCAACTACTGAAGATTTTCAGTGAGCTGGGATTTCTCCACCAGGTAGAATGAAGACTGCAAGTCTCACCATAGCCATGAACTCCGTGGACCACAGCGGGCAGGAATGGACTGGTCAAGCCCAGGGCTTTCCTTAGGAGGATGTCCTCAGAGGAAAGGAAGAAGAATGGACTATGAACGGTGACCAGCCATTCAGAGCCACACCTGTCTTAACTATCAGCCAGCAGGGAGGAGGAAATGTGCTTGAGTCCTTGCCCTTATCATGCCCATCAGACCTCTGTTTGAGCAATAAATTAATTATTCAAACAACTTGGCTTGCTTTCTCCCCCCTGCTTAGCACTGCCTTTTTCATCAGGCACCTGGCTTTCCTTTCCTCTTTCTTCTCTTTTCTGCTCACTGTTCCCATTCCCCTTTGTATTGTCAACAAACAGATGTCACTCAGAAGTTGCTTTTTGCTTTAACTGATCCTAAATTCTCATAATTGCTGAGAATGGCTGCAGAATTAAATTCTTGCCTCCGGGAACTGGGGGGCCATGGGCCAGGGATAGGGGTCTCTGGCTGGGAGGAACCTTCCCCATCCTATCATGTGTGCACGGCAGCTCCCGAAAGGGAGACTTCGTTTATAGTGAGTCAGTGGGTTACACTGAGCATCTCCCTGTACCAATAAATGAACAAAATAGATAAAACCTCCATCCTTATTGAAACTACGTTCCAGCAGGACAAATAGGCAACGAAGAGGTTAACTAAGAATGAAAAAAGATGACTTAATAGAGAAATAAGTGCTCTGAAGAAAATAGAGTAATGGGATGGCACCTGGGAGGGGTGGAGTGTGGGGGCCCCTCTCAAAACAGAGACCTGGATATTTACAAGAGCCACGTACAGATTAAGAGGGACAGTGTTCCAGGACAAGGGGACTGCAAACAGGAAAGCCCTGAGGTAGGAATAACCTTGGCATGTTGTGGGAAGAAAGCAAACACATGGAACCAGAATGCATGAGAAAGGGGAAGATTAGTGAGAGATGGGGCCACGGATGGGTATCGGGACAGATCAAGTGTGTCCTCACAGGTCATGGTGAGGACTCTACGTTTTATTCTAAGATAGACAGAGATTTGAATTCTAGTGACTGATTCCTAGTGGTGTGATTGCTGCATATCCCTGCCTCTTCTCAGTCTGTTTCCTCAATCTACACAAATGATTATGAGGATTAAATAAAAATAGGCACAGATAAAGCCTGACAAGCAGTAGGTGCCCATTGAGTATGTAGGCATCCCATCCCATCTTATCTGAGTCCTTGTTTTATCAAGTGGCAGAACTGGGAACAGAGGACTGCAGATCTCATGAGCGGCAAGGCCTTGGCTGAGGCAGCCCGCTCGCTCTGCTTCTTCACCATCTGCAAATAACATCTCCCCCAGCCTTGAGGGATCGGCCTGTGGCCCTAGTTCAGAAGTCATGGCAAGCTGAGGGAAACAGAAGTGGGGAAGTGGGATCTGATGGGGAGATCCTGGAATGTTCCTAGTCGGAAGGCAAGGTCTGGGACAGGAAGTGGCTGCTCTGAGGGCTGGGAAACACAGGAATAGCAAGAGACCAGCTAGAAAGGGCAAGAGAAACAGATAAGCCTCATGTCTATGGAGCTCTTTCCAGCACCAGCTCAGAGGATGTCTCCCTCCACACCTCTCATTCTGACCTGCCAGGGAGGCCGGAGAGGTTGCGTTCTTCTGTGGGTCTGGGTGGCTTCACCAGCTCCAAACCTGAGCTATGTTGGCCTCACCCATTCCAGTGAAAACAGAAGTTAATCCACACAGGAGAATCAGAGGCAAGCACAACTGGGACCAGCTCCAACTGCATCACTTTCTCATGATGTGATTTTGGGCAAGTCACACATCAAATTTTTCTTATTATTTAAATATTTTTAAAGAATAATAGAGCATTTAAACAAAAATAACATTGTAGTAAAGGGTTATAATATATATACATCAAAAATAAACATACATATGATACATAAAAGTAAAATGTAAGAACAGTATATCAAACGCTGGAAATTCTTGTACTATTTGTGAAGTGGTATAATATCATTTGAAGGTATACTATCATATGTTAACCCTAATTGTTAGAATTAAAGCCTAAAGCAACCACTAAAATAAAAAGGCAAACTCTTTCAGCTTTTAAGACAACAAAGTTGGTAAAATCAAATGAACTCTCAACTGATGCAACTCTGGGATGGCAGTGTGAGAAGCCTGATAACTCTTTCCCCAGAAAAATAGCCACTTAAGTGCTGAAAATGATTAAACAAAACAAAACAAAACAACCATTTAATTTCTGGAAATTGTCCTAAGGGCATACAGCAAATGGAGAAACATTTATTCAAGAAAATAGGATAAATCTCCATAACAACAGTAAGAGTCTATGCATTTGAGTCACAACCTGCTCCCAACTCTGTACCCCAGATCAGTGTCATGGAAGTTGCATCCCAGGTTTGTATAGTCAAGACAATGGGGCTTCCTCTCTCCCTGGCTCCCAGTGTATGGCTGCATTTTTTAATCCAGAAGGAGCATGCCACTGGCATCTCTCACGACCCTGAGCTCAGTGTTGCATTAGCTCTGTTCCAGTCAGGTGTAGCTAAGAGGAATAATGCTCCCTTTCCCCACCCGGACCCGGCTTGTGAAACAGAAGCTCTAGCCCAGGCATGGCAGGCTGAGAACACTGCATTCCAATTGCCCACATATCAGCTCGTTTGTAGGGTAAAGATTTCACACTGGAAGTGGAAAGCTGCGAAGACCAGTGGCTACCATGCCCACCCAGGGCCCCACTTGTAGAGCAGGTATGCCACTATGGGACAGGTGGGCTGCTGTCCCTGAACCCAGCTCCAATGGTAGAGGCATGCTGTAAAAACAGGAAGCTGTCCCTACGGGAACTGACTCTATTTGGAACAGAGCTTGAGGAAGAGCCTGCCTAAAGGGCATTGTTAAAAAATAATGGACATTTTGATGATAAGCAAATGATAGAGAAAATCAACAAAATCAAAAGCTGGTTCAGGTGGCAGACTTGGCCCAGTGGTTAGGGCATCCGTCTATCACATGGGAGGTCCGCAGTTCAAACCCCAGTCCTCCCTGACCCGTGTGGAGTTGGCCCATGCGCAGTGCTGGTGCGCGCAAGGAGTGCCCTGCCACACAGGCGTGCCCCCCCTGTAGGGGAGCCCCATGCGCAAGGATTGCGCCCGTAAGGAGAGCCACCCAGTGTGAAACAAAGTGCAGCCTGCCCAGGAATGGTGCCGCACACACGGAGAGCTGACTCAACAAGATGACGCAACAAAAAGAGACACAGATTCCAGTGCCGCTGACAACAACAGAAGCAGACAAAGAAGATGCAGCAAATAGACACAGAGAACAGACAACCAGGGAGGAGGGGGAAGGGGAGAGAAATAAATAAATATTGTTTTTAAAAAGCTGGTTCATATAGAAGATCAATGAAGTTGATAAAACTTCAGGAAAAAAAAAAGAAGACATAAATTATCAGGAATGAAAGGAATGACATTGTTACAGAATCTACAGATATTAAAAGGATAATAAGGGGATATTCATGAATAACTTTATGCCAATAAATTCAACAACTTGCTTAAAAGAGACATACCACCAAAGCTCACTCCAGAAGAAATAGATAACCTGATTAGTCCTAAATCTATTAAAGAAATTCATTTTGAAGACAAAAACCTTTGTACACAGAAACCTTAGGCCCAGACAGCTTCACTAGTGTTGTCTACCAAATATTACATACTACTCGAACTATTCCAGAAAATTGAAGCACAGGGAATACCTCTCAAATAATTCCACGAGGCTAGCCTTATTCTGATATCAAAACCAGACAAAGATATTACAAGCAAAGAAAATTCCAGACCAATATCTTTCATGAATTAAAATCAAGGCTAAGTAGGAGAGAAAGTGGGAGAGGGAGAAATTCTGCCTATAGATAGTAGCTTCAGTCAGTCATCTTCCCTTTCCAGTGACCTGCCTTATGGATTTTGGTCTTGCATAACCAATTCCCATAACCATGTAAGTTAATTACTTGCAATAAACCTCCCTCACCCCCAACCTGCACTTACTTCTTTGTGTTTCTCTGGGTGAATCCTGATTAATACAAGCATTATCACCCTTTCATCCTCAAGTTTAAATTATAGCATTTGTCTATGAAATTCCCCCAGTGAAGTAGTATTGCTTTAGGTTTATTATCCTGTAGGGAGAGAAAGCACCAGGAGTTTTCTATTAATCCTTTCCTATAAAAAAAACCTTTAACTCTATGGATCAGAGAGCCCAAATGGGGATTCTGCCAGTTGTTAATCATGTCTATTCCAATTATGCATTTAGGAACTGTTGAAATAATCACAGAATGGGTTCACAAAACTATGAGGCAACTTTGAATCAAATTTGTGCCAGAACTCCATTTAACACTTGACAACAAGCTCATGTTGACTATAAAGGTACATAAAGAACTATAAAGTCTTTTGGGTTCCTGGGAAATTGCATGAATTCAGAGTCAGTATCACATATGCCTGAAAGTCCTGGGTCTTTCCTTTTCCCAGGGCACCACATCTCTAATAAATGACAACAGGTTCATTTGGGAAACACTTGAAGATTTTTAGAATTTGCTTGTGGCAGTATTACAGGATCATTTCCCTCTCCTTCAATCAAGGGTTTTGTTTTTTTTTAATTGCCTTAGAACTGGAAGTTGGGTGAGAAACTCTGACTCTCCATTGTGGTAACCAAGTCAGGTTTCTGTTCTCCAAACCAGAGTTTTTTTTATCAAGTAACATTTTATTAGGTTGTTCCTCTATTTCCTTTCTAGGAAAACTATGACCAACTAATCTGGTGGATCAAATGTTCTGATTGCCAATTCAGCCTTCCTGTACATTCCAATGAATATGCTATCTTGCTTCTGCCAGTTGAGCTCTGCCACTTGCCCTCTGCTACTCTTATATCTCACCATTCCCGTTGAACTCAGGGAGCCCACCTCCATGGTGGTATTTCACAGTCTACAGAGAACACCCACTGTAAAGAAATTGAAGCTCTTCTCACTAATGTGTTTCTCAATTCCTTTGTGAAGAGAGTGTCCTTTGGACCCTCTCAGGAATGTAATGGTGGGCAATGAGGGCAGTTGCAGAAAACAAATTCACTTCAACATTCTCTTCTCCCTAAGCCTTTGGATTCCACACTTTACATCATACATGAGAAATTCTGGCATCTCAGCCTCATTGAATGAAGGCCACCATTGAGTCCAATTTTCAGTAACCAACATAGTTTACTATAACTCTTAAAGCCATTTCCAGCTATGTGAACTAACACATTAAATCCAGGCTCTTTGGTTAATATACCTAGCTACCAGGGCTGGGATAAACTTTCTCCCACAACTACAATCTTATAAACTGTTCTTGCCTCGGGATACATAGAAGATGAGACCAAGACATCACTTCACATTGAGGAGACTGTGGTCAAGAGGAAGGAGTTATCAAGGTCACAGAATGATCAGAAAAAAATATATAAAGGAAAACAAAAAGGAAAATATCCCAGACAAGACAGAAAGCCTTGCTACTTAACTTTTGGGATACTCCAGGCCAGAGTATCCCAAAAGTTTTTGGGATGAGGCTGAATTAACCCAGGTACTCCTCTCCCCCCACCTTCCAGACTTTTGTCATCATGACCAGACCCACCACCCTCTCTGGCTACTGTGGCCTCCACCCACACAATGCTGTGGAAGAACAGTCCACAATTCCAAGCTGCAAAAAAAGTTTATTGTGGAAAGATTACGGGGAATCAACTCAAAGATTCTGGTGGGGATTTACAGGGAAACGGGCTCTATACCCAGAGAAGTAGGGGATCTTTGGGTCCAAGGTGGACAATCAAATACCAGGCAGCCGCTGAATAATCAACATTAATGTCTTTAAGTGGTGGCTTAGAGTGTGGAGGACATTCCAGGGAGGCCAGCAAACAGGACCTGGTTCTGTGTGAGAAAATCCAAGTATTAATCATCTTCATGCCCTTTCTAAGTAGGCTATAAGCCAGAATTGAGAGCCATTCGCCAATCGCCTCCTCCCCCCACGGCCCTCTGGCATGGGGCCTGCTGTCCACTATCCATGGTGCTGAACCATATTCCTGCCCAGGTGCCCCATCCACTGCCTATTCCTGGAACCATTTTCCAGCTGTTTCCTTAAACTCCCTCTCACCGACTAAGGTAAGCCTTCCACCTCACCTTGGTCTACTTCATGACACAAGGATGCAAAATCTTGCCAGATGGTCAAAGGAGTTTTTATTACTTTTAATATTGGTGATTAATTCACATTTATCAAACACTCTCTAGACTAAGCCAACTATGTCTGTGGGCTGAATATGATATATTCCCACTAGTTTGGGATTTCTGTGATGGATGGAAGACTAGCTGGATTTGCTGAGGATAAAATGAGATGCTGTGTGCCTTTTAAAGTTCTACAGCTGTCAGAAAATTAGCTTAGAGTGCGCTGTCCACTATGGCAGCTACTAGTCACGTGGCTACTGAGCACTTGAAATGCAAATGGAAATGTTCTGTAAATATAAAATACAACCAGATTTCAAAGATTACTACAAAAAAAAGGAATGTAAAATTATTTCATTAACTTTTATATTGATTATATGTTGAGATGATAAACTTTTGGAAGTATTGGGTTATATAAAACATATTACAAAAATTAATTTCAGGGAAGCGGATTTGGCTCAATTGATAGAGCATTCACCTACCAACATGGGCGGTCCACCTACCACATGGGTTCAAATGCAGAGCCTCCTGATCTGTGTGATAAGTTGGCCCACGCGCAGTGCTGCCATGTGCAAGGAGTGCCCGCCACTCAGGGGTGTCCCCCGTGTAGGGGAGCCCCATGCACAAAGAGTGTGCCCTGCAAGGAGAGCTGTCCTGTGCAATAAGAGCACAGCCCACCCAGGAGTGGCACTGCATACACAGAGAGCTGATGTAGCAAGATGATGCAACAAAAAAGAAACACAGATTCCCAGTGCTGCTGACAAGAATGCAAGCAGACACAGAAAAACACACAGTGAATGGAAACAGAGAGCAAACAACTGGGGTGGAGGGAGAGAAATAAATAAAAAATAAATCTTTTTTAAAAATTAAATTCACCTGTTTATTTTCACTTTTTTTAAGGAGGTACTAGGGATTGAACCTGAGATCTCACATATGGGAAGCTGTGATTAAACTACTGAGCGATGCCCACTCCTCTATTTTTACTTTTAAAATGTGGTTAGTAGGAAATTCAAAATTACATGCATGGCTCATGTTTTGTTTTTATTGGACTGCACTGATTTAGAGTATTATATTAATAAGCTAATCAAGCCAAGAACATGGGTTCAACTGAGGTGTTGTTAACACAGTTTCTTATGTCCCTTGTCATGGCTGAATTCCCTTCTTGGTAGCTCAGTCTATCACATGTGCCCTCATCTTTAGAAAGTATGTGCACAAACTTATCCTTTCCTGAGAGGTGGATTTCCCTATGATTAACCTTCTGACCAGCCACCCAGAGCGTCTTCTCATTGCCCAGAGCACCAGGTCCTTTTCCAGACCTACGTATTTGCACGTACTGTATTCTCTGCCTATCATGCCTTTCTCACCAAAGAAACTCTAACTGTCCTTCAAAAGCCACTTTAAATCCTGTCTCCTCTGTGAAGACTTCCTGGAAGTCCCCTGTCAGGGCTGCTTGATATCTCATCTCTATTCCCATAGAACCTTAACCACAGCATATTATGGCCCATGAAATTGCCTGCTTATTTGTCTCATCCCTTACTAGGTTGCAAGCTTTTGAGGTGAAGAGTTACGTGTGATTCATCTTTGTAAATCCAGCACCTGGGATAAAACAGGGAATAAGACAAAGCCTCCACCGTCATAAAGATTACATCCTACTGAGAAAGGCAGAAAATAAACAAGTAATGTAATATGAAGTCAGGTAGTAATGAAAGGTATGAAGAAAAATAAAGCAGGGAAGAAAGTGGCAGGTTTGCCTATTTGAGAGCCCTGAGATGGTGACAATTGAGCGGAGTGTGTTCGGCACAGAAGAGGTGCAAATAAACATTGATGAATGAGTAAAGGACATCTCCTTTTGCAGAAATCTCCTTTCCTTTCTTCGCCAAATACTGCTCTTGCCAAGGTGCCTCCTCTAAATGAATCCCACCACACCCCAGCCCCACTGCCTTCCTTTCTTTGCTTCCAAAAGGAAATCTTGTTCCTGCACTTTTGCACGTGCTCACCTCCTGCCTGTGATGCCATCCCCCAGGTCTTGGCACAACTCCTTCTGCCTCATCATTCAAGACTCAGCTGAAATATGTTCTCTTCAAAAAGCTTTCTACCTGATCGCCTTCTCTTAATCTGATGCTTTCTTCCCCACCTCCACCCCAGTCACCTCCCTCTGGAACTAAGCTGACTATGTGTTCATCACACTCGTTGTTAGTATGCCCAATTTGAAGACAAGCTCTGGGAGAGCTCTTGTTGGTCTTGTTCACTGCTGTGTCCCCAGCATCTAAGACAGTGTAGCTCATAGTAGAGGTACAGCTAAACTATTATGAATGAATGACTAGCAGACTTATAATGATCTTAAAGCATGAGCAGCAACACGGAGGAGAGACAATCTTCTCTGATCTCTCACCAGATTGATTCGACCATGGCTCCTTTACGTTGAGGATATTAACGGCTGAAGCGATAATCCCTTTGTGGCTGCATCAAGTCTGGAATACAAAACAGACACCTCAGACAGGGGAATGGAGAACCCAAGAGGTCAAAGCAGTTTCCTCCTGCTCCAGCTGGGGCCAGGGCAGGGTCATGGAATGAGCCACAGCCTTGGAGACAGGGTGCTGGGCATGGAGTCCCAGCTTTGTTGCTGGCTGCCCCACCACGTTCACTGACAGGTTTTTTGTTTTTGTTTTTGTTTTTGTTTTTGTTTTTGTTTACTGGCAGTGCAGCAGTTTATGATGTGGGCTTTGTACTTGGATGATGTGGGCTCAAAAGCTGGCTCCGGCATTTTCTTCCATGGAAATTCTGGTGAACATTTTTATTGCCTACTTCCTCCTCTTTAAAATGTGGATGGTGATAATGCCTACCTCACACCATTGTGGTGTGAACTGATGGAGTTGATATGCATAAAGTCTTTAAAGTATCTGGCACATAGTAAAGTGCTTAATAAAACTTAGTTTCAACTATTATTATTTCTTACTGAATATTCTGGGATCAATTGCTTAAACTTTCTGGGTCTTGGTTTCCCCATCCAGAGGTTGGGAACAACCACTTCCTCCCACCTCAGTTATGGCCCCAAGTCAGCAAGCAAGGGTGTTGGCTGTCCTAGGTACTCATACACACTTGGGTAACCCAGGAGCTCAGGCTTAGGGAGCTTTAACACTCATTTAGATCAACTGCCTTAAGCTTTCTACCTCATAAGCAGTGCGCTCCCCAGCAATGGAGGTGCGTAAGCACAGACCAGAAAATTACTTGCTGGGAGAGACATTTAAGGGAACTTTAAAAACTCTAGTACCTAATATGTAGAGGACTAGTGAATATACAGCAAATGAAGGAAAAGTCCTTCCAACCCAGACACTATTGGTTTTTTGGATTCCCACTGGAGGCCCAGGGCACTGAGATTCAATCTTGCATTTGTTGCTTTGGGATCTGGCAGGCATGAAAACTCTGGGTGCTGGGGGTAGAGGCTACTGAAAAGAGGCAGATTGATGTCAGAGCTGAAAATGGGCCCGATTTTGGCTCATAATGCATTGTCATTTAATTAAGGAGTCCTTAAATGAAGGATCTGGTGGCTCCCCTGGGCCCCTTCCCAGAGAAGCCTCCATTCATACCCCAGCTGCCCTGGCACTTAGGATCAGAATGGAGTTGAAATCAGCATGTACTCAGCTGGTGGTGGGGATTCAATGCTAGTGCAGGCAGGTGCTCAGTCCTGAATTAGGCGACAGGACTCCCTCAGTAAGTGGCAGCTGAGCATATTAGGATTGTCACTATTAGGGGCCAATCTGCTTCAGCAGGAAAGAGATGTGTACCTGGTTTTGGTTTGGAAGAAGCATTGGAGTGAGGTAAGGGGAGATGAGAAGGAGAGGATCAAGGGGAATCGAGCTTTCTTCTTCGGAGTGTCCCTGCCATTTCCCACCCCCACACTTACTAGTCAGTTCTCTAATCATACTCAGATCCAAGTTACGGAACCAGTTATTGAGCATGGGACACACCTGAAAAACAAGGAAACATGCAAGAGTCAGGAGGAGCCCTCCAGTGATGGAGCCTGAGAGGAGGTGATCAAGGCACTTCTCCCTTTTGAGGCCAACTCATCCTAGGGGACAGTCAGGTACAGAGTTTTTAAAGAAAGACTGCCTTGGGTTCACGTCAGTTTAGTCACCTGGCAGCTATGTGACCTGGGTAAGTAATTGACCCTTTCTGGAAATTTTAATTAAGCCTGGAAAAAAGGGATCGTATTGTTATCTACATTAGGAGTTTGTTTAGAGGATGAGATGAGACAAATTCACGTAAGATACTTAGCAAAATGCCTACATGTTTAAGAAATGTTAGTTGTGCATTATATGATTACATATTCCCGTTTTACAGATAAAGAGGCTATCTTTTAGAGAGGCTCAGTGACTCACCTCTGATCACATAGACACTGATTTTTTAAAATTTTATTTTATTATTATGATTAGTTTTTATGGTACCAGGGATGGGAAATGAGCCTGGGACCTCATATGTGGAAAGCCAGTACTCAACCACTGAGCCACATCAGTTCCCCCGAGTTGGTTTTTTTGTTTGTTTGTTTGTTTGTTTTTAGGAGACACAAGGACCGAACCCAGGATCTCCCATGTTGGAAGCAGGTGCTCAACCTCTTGAGCCACATCTGCTCCCCCAGCCACTGATTTTGGCATGAGGAATTAAATAACGTGTAAAGCACTGAACCAATCCCTGGCTACAGAATGGAGCTTAATAAGTGCCATTTCCTCTCTCCAACCCCTCTCCCTAATTTTCCTTCCTGGGAGGTTTCCCTTCACTTTACCAAGACAATCCAACCCACCAAGCTCTGAGTCTCAGACTCAAAAACTGAAATGTGTATACGTACAGCTGCTGCCAGTTCACGAGGTACTACATTTTGCAGGGCCTTCTCAACGCTTGAGAAAACCATACTTGCAAATGGGATGATTCTAAAAGAGGAATGAAGGAAATTTGCAACAGATTAATTTTTCTCAAATACTCCTTTCTCTAAACCAGGATTCTTAACCTTTTTTGTTCCACGGACCCCTTCGCCAGTCAGGTGAAAACCACAGACCCACACCAGTATTCCTCCCCTGCCATTGTTGAACCTCTCTGTGATCCAAAACTTCTTCAAAAGTAAAGCCCAATATATTGCCAGGTTCCATTAATAGTGAAATTAAATATAATGATGATACCGGACATTGTATGTTCTCCCATGGTCCACTGGGTGAAGTGTGGGAGAGTGTGAGCTATGATGTGGACCATTGACCATGAGGTGCAGTGGTGCTCAGAGATGTATTCACCAAAAGCAATGAATGTCTCATGATGATGGAGGAGGTTGTTGTTATGGGGGGAGGAGTGGGGTGAGAGGAGTGGGTGGTATATGGGGACCTCATATTTTTTTAATGTAACATTAAAAAAGTAAATAAAGACAAAAAAAAAAAACCACAGACTTCTTGCTAAGTCCACACTATACTGTGTATTATTTAATAAATATATCCCACCCACTAACCAACATGTCCCCAAAGAATAATGTAATTTGAATTTCAACTCAAGCTCATAGGCCCCTGGTTAAGAACCCCTCCTTTAAACACTACTTTACTCAATGATATCCAGTAGGTTAAAGTCTAGAACTGGTCTCCACAGTGCTCCATCATCCAGCCTTACCTTACTACTCTCACCTACCCTTCTAGAACTCCTTAAAATTAAGCCTTCAATTTAAACTTTCCTGTCACGGCACCATCATTTTCACCTCTGCTCCTGTTCTGCTTCTCCCTCCTGGAAGCCTTCTTTACCATCTACCTCCTTGTTAGGCTTCCAGAAAGCCCTTCCTGACCCCCCAACCAATGCGAAGTTGTAACTTTCCTCTTTTTCTCTTATGATCTAAAGCTACCAGAGGACTTATCTCCTCAGCCAGAAGGTCAGTGCTTTCGTGGAAGGAACAGTACAGTATCCCCCTTCTGTCAGGGAGGATGGAGAAAGCAGCAGGAATGGGGACAACAGGAAAGCTGCCTTCATGCTTCTGACTCACTGTCCCTAGTCTTTACAGGGGAGGGGAAATTGCTCTAATTCTCAGGCACAGGGTTTATGTCTTTATTCTATAAAGAGCTTGCATTACAAGTCAGCTGATTGACTGCTCCCACCCTGAAAATGCTTTCCAGATTTCCTACAAAACAAGGACTTATTTGTGTCAACCTATCACAAGAGAAGGGAGCCATATTTGCAGAGTCAAGGATTTTGTATTGACCTGATTTTCACATATGTTTGGAAATGACAGTAGAATATATCCATAGTGAGGGATCAGAAAAGATCCTACACCTATATCTTTCTTGAAACAAAGAGCAACAGAGAGATGAGTCAGAATAAAGAATTCATGAATGAAAAAGACAGGGTATAAATGGATCCCTGTTGATTATTGGATCAGTTAAACATGGAAGTCAGTCTAAATTTTCAAAAAATCTTAAAAGAGAATATTTTTAAAAGGCAATTTTAAATTTAGAAGCAAACAATAAAATGCAAGTTAATAAAAGGACAAAACCTCTGAAGACAGTTCCTTTAAAGAAGATATGTAATAGACTAGTAACAAATGGTGAAATGTTTGCTCTCACGGGTGGCCAATGGAATGAAAATCAAAACTTGCATGGGATTTTCCACCCATTGACAAGAAAAGTTGTGAAAATGAGAATAATCAGTACTGATTGTGTAGGGGGATGAAACTGACAATGTCCGTTAGAGACAGTTATTTGTTGAACGATTTGGTGGGTGTTTTGGCAATGTGTAACTCAAAAGCCCCAAAACTAGTTGGACTCAGATGTGACTGCTCTACACATGCCCTTTCTGTCCCTTTTATTGAACCTGGGGTTGGCACTGGGGTTGGTGCATGCCCAGGAGACTTGAATCTCTGTGCTGTCCATGTGCCAGCTGGGCCCTGAGTTTCAGTGGTGTTGCAACACCTACTCTCCAGTTCATTAGACTTACCCAGGTCAGCTGACAGGAGGTGAGGATGGACAACCACCACACCAAGGAACCAAGAGAGTCTACATCTGTGGGCATGAGAGTCCCATCCACCAGTCATATGGAATCGAAGCCCCTCTCAACTGAGAGGTGAAGTGGGTATTGCCACCCCAGGGTCCTCAGGATGGAGGAATAAAATATAGACTAGAGTGGACTTACTGGTATTCTACTATAGAATTATTGTGACTCTAGCAATGGAAGAAATTATATCATTGATGTGGAGACAGTGGCCATGGAAGTTGCTGAGGGCAGGGAGAGGGAAAAGGAGATGCGATTTGGGGGCATTTTTGAGACTTAAGTTGTCCTGAATAATATTGCCAGGACAGATGCAGTACATTATATATCCTGCCATAACCCACTGAATGTACTGGGAGAGAGTGTAAACTACAATGTAAACTATAATCCATGTGGTTTAGCAGTGCTCCAAAATGTATTTATCAAATGCAATGAATGTACCATACTAATGAAAGTTGTTGTAGGAAAAGTGGGGGTTGTGCGGGAATTGGGGCATATGGGAACCTCCTATATTTAAAGTAATATTTTGTATGATCTATGTATCTTTCAAAAATAAATAAAAAATATATTTTAAAATACCACACAAAAGGCCCAAAGCTATTTATACTTTTTGAATACTCTCAGAAGTCTATAATAAAGAAATGATTCCGCTTTTGGGAATGCTTTATAATAGCAAAAAATTAGAAATAGCAAATAATCAACAAATGGTCAGGTGATCTTGCTTTTAGCACTATTTGGGGAACCTCTTTTTATGTTTATGAATTTATGACTTTTATGATAAACAAAATTTTAAATAAATGTAACATTATATTCATAACACTCAAATTGCTGTACATGCAAAAGGTTAATTTTATAGAATATTGTTTTGCTGTTGACATCTGTAGAAGTTTGATATTACTGATGAATTCCAAAAAGAAATATTGGATTATGTTTATAAACTAATCTTCTCCTCTGGGCATATTGGATTATATTGGATTCATAGGTTTACTTGATTACGAAATTATGTCAACCTCTTGTGCCAGTAGGGCATTGAGTTCCCACCCATTGGTGGGTGGGGACTCACAGATAAAAGGCACGACAAAGGACAAAGTTGAGGGTTTCTGATGTTGGAGTTTTGATGTTGGAGTTTGATGCTGAAGACTTAAACTGGAGCCCCAGGAAGTCAGTGCACAGAGGAAAGAGAAGCCAACCCCAGAAAGCCAGAGTAAAGCAAGCCCCAGAAACATAAGAACCTAGGAAGCCTGAACTCTCGCAGACATCGGCAGCCACTTGCTCCAAATAGACTTTGATGAGGGAAGTAATTTATGCTTTATGGCCTGGTATCTGTAAGCTCCTACCCCAAATAAATGCCCTTTATGAAAACCAACCAATTTCTGGTATTTTGCATCAGGACCCCTTTGGCTGACTAATACAACATCGTTCAGGTGGAATCTCACTGGGGCTTTTGTCATAACCAGCTGTACTCTGAGAAAGAAAGATTGAGGACTCACGGACTTTCAGGTTGGAGCCGTACACCCTCAGGTCCAAGACTGCACGCCCCAAAGACAAGTTGGTATCTGCCATTTACGCTCTCCAACCGAAGCTGGATTCTCATATCTGCCCGCATGAGAAGTGTGGCAGGACTAAAGCCCAGGACACTGTGGGAGGGAAGGATTCAGACTGTGAGGTAGAATGTCAGAGCTTACCATGCTCCCATTTGTTTCTAGAACAAGAGTCCCCCCACGTTTTCAAAAGACGCTTAACAATCTCTCTATTAAAATCATTTCCTGGGGAGTGGATGTGGCTCAAAGAGTTGAGTGCCCACTTCCTACATGGGAGGTCCTGGGTTCGGTTCCCAGTGCCTGCTAAAAAAGACAAGCACACAATGAGCAGACAACAAGCAAAAAACAATGAGCAAAAAACAACAAACAAAAAACAATGAGCAAACAGACGTGGGAGCCATCTCAGGAGTGTGGGGAATAAATGTCCCAACACTTTTTAAAAAATCACTTCCTAGTTTTCCATAAGACATGACTGAAGACTGGGGAGCAGGAATGGCTTCCCCAAGTCATGCAAACAGCAAGTGGTTAAGTCAGATAGGTCTGCATTCAGGCTGTATAACCTGAGTTCCCCTACCCCCACCCTGGCACCTGTTGCTCTTGGGGAGTTAGAAAGGAAAAGCTTGACTCTAAACATGGCATCCCATCAAAATTGAGGAACTGTGTCTGACCTTAGGAAGGACTGTTCTAGAAGTCCCAAATGCCATTATAGGCTTGAAACATAAATGAATGAAGTTGACCAGAAGCTCAGTTAATGGGAAGGGCTGCAGGCTGTCATGAACTGAAGGATGCCTGCTCTCTCTGACAATACACCATGAGGACCAAACAAAGTGTATCTGTGGACCAGATAGGGCTTCCAGGTCATCCCTGGGCAATGGTGGCAAGGAATATTGGGGTCTAGAGCAGATTCTGTGTTCTTGTTGTAAAGCATATTCAATCAGAGCCGAGTGGGCTCATGAAATTCAAACAAGTGAAGGTGGGGAGTGGCTCTCTGGATGAAGAAGGGAAAGGAAACCTGCTCAACCCTTGCTTCCCTTGAGAGGACCCAGGTTTGAAGCACTCTGTTATCCTCCAGGGCCCTCATTCTACACATGGGGGTGGCCAGGCCTAGAGTGGGGGTGTGTCTTGCCCAAACACACAATGAGTCTGTCCCTGAGAGTACACTGGATGCCCTTTCCCACAGCCCCACACACCTGTGCAAAAGTGAACAGAACCCACGAGACTCATAGAGGTGACTTACCTTATGGAATAGGAACCCTTCAATGGTATCTGTAAATAGACCTCCCTGCGATCAGGGGAAAATGCGAAGGAGACTTGAAGGAGCTGAGGGTTTCTCATCTGTACCCTGGATAAAGAAACAGCACATCAGGGAAGGCTATGGCTGCATCTGAAGGTGGACCGCGCTTTGCAGAGTATAAGGTGAATGTGTGCAAAGGTGACTACTCATTCATTAATCATGAAATTTTTTACATTACTACTATATGTTATCAGCACTAAGAATACAACCCTGAGCAAGAAGTCCTTGCCTTATTGCTTCTCAGAATGATCATGCCCAGTCTTTTAGTCAGTATCAAGCAGGCTGGAGTAAATGAGTGAACGAATAAATGAATGAAGTCTGAAAGCCACACATGGCACATGTTTGGTGTGTAGGGGTATGTATGTGTAACACAATAAACCCAGTAAATGAATACGCACAGAATGTTTCAGGTGATAAGTGTGAAAAAAAGACCCCATGGAGTTAGGTGACAGAGGTTGGGAAGAGTGGAATTTTAGATAGGCTGGTCGAGTAAGGCTTCCATGAGGACAGACATTTGGACAGAATTGTGATTGAAGTGAAGGTACAGGTCATGCAGATAGCCAAGGGGAAGAACAGGGAGGGCAGAAGTCAGAGCAAATGTAAAGGCCGGGAGGCTGAAACTTGGCTAGTGTGTTTGGGGAACAATAACAAGGTCAATGTGGCTGCTGGGTGGGGAGTGAAGGGTGAATGGTAGGTGAGGAGGTGAGAGAGGTGGCCAGGGCCAGAGAAGGTGGGACCTTGCAGGCTAATTGTAAGGACTTTGCATTTGTTTCTGAGAGGACTGAAAAGACATTAGAGGGTTTGGGCAAGGGTGTGACAGGGTCTGCTCTACTCTTAGGAAGATGCTTCTGGAGGTTGGTGGAGCAGACCAGGGAGGGCAGGGACTCAGAGAAGAACAGGGGAATCTGGGCCAGGAAACTGGGAGGGAGATGATGGGGGCTCAGACCAGAGGAGGAATGATCAGATGTCTGGGTGCATTTTGAAGGTAGACAAGGTTTGCTGACAGGTTGGATCTTGGAGTGAGAGGAAGAGAAGAGCCAAGGATGACAACAAGATTTTTTATCAGAGCAAGTGGATGGGGGTGTGGTAGCTTGGAATGATGCCCTCCAGAACAAAAACATGTTCTTAATCTTAACTGATTCCTGTGGGTGTGAGGCCACCATAAATTGGACCTTTTGATGAGGTGACTTCAGTTAAGGTGCGGCCCAAGTGGATCAGGATGGGTCTTGAGCCTATTACTGGAGGACTATAGAGAAGGCCATAGAGAGAGTAGCCCTGGGGTGCAGCCAGAAGCTGGAAGTGTATGGAGCCGGAAGAGAAAGGAGAAGATGCCATCATGTGCATGGCTACAGGGCAGAAAAACCAAGGAGCTCCACAAAGATTATCAGTCATTCAGAAGATACAGACCCCTGGAGATCCCTGTTGGGACGCCAGCCCATTGTGTGGTATTTGTTTCAGCAGTTAGGAAACAGAAACAGGTGGAGTTGTCACGGCTGAGATGGGCCGTCTTGGGGAGGAGTAGGTTGGAGGTGGAGATAATGGTGGGAACCAGCAGGTGGGTTTTTGGATGTGTTGAGTTTGAGATGTTTATGAGAGAAGGGACCCAGGTCTTCTCCACTCTTGTGCCCAGTCCAGCCCCAGACCTCAGTATCATCAGCTCTGATTACTGTTGAGAACCGTGATCCTTTCTGTAGTCGGTATTGATTGTGACCATTAGCTGAGGGTTTTCTGAGGGCAGGGAGCTGCTCACAGCAGCCCTGTGGGAACAGATGTCATGATTCCCTACTTAACAGAGACAGAATCAAGGTGAAGGGGTTGATGGTGCTATCCCAGCTGACGAGCAGCCATCCTCTTCCCAGTCAAGGGGGTTGAATCCCTGGGCCTCTTTCTGGCTTTACCTTCTCCCAAGCCTTCTGCCTCCCGCCTCCTCAGCCCCTTTCTCCAAACCCGTGGATCTCAGCTCGTCAGAATGGGAAGGGCTGTTAGAAATGATTTGGAAGTGGGGCAGCAGAGGCCCAAACAAGAGGAGGGGCTCTGCTTGTTGTGAAACGTGGGGGGAGAGCACTATCAAACCAACAAACCAGGACAGCCTGGGCCTGGGGTATTTGTTCAGAGGCCACTCACCCAAAACCGGACAATAAGTTGGTGAGTGGGTTGGTCAAGGCACCCAGGAAGCCTGTGGAAGTCTGAAGGAAAGCTTTAATCGGGGCCTGCCAGTCAATCATCTCTAGGCTGGAAAGAAGGCCTGCTTTCATGAGTCCTTGGGTTATTGCTGGGATAAAAAAAAAAAAAACAGGACAGGGAAAAATCCATTTAGTCATTTAGATGCCAAAGATGCCCAGCCACAGTCATGACCTCCAAGCCTGTGTGGCACTTGCTCCCCCTTTATCCTTTATCCTGGCCAGCGTGGTGCTGGGCCACGTCCCAGATACCATCATTTAGCAAACATTTGCGGGACCTACTCTGTGCGAGGGGCATACTGGGGGCTGGGGATGTGCCAGTGAGGCACACAGAAATCTCTGTCCTCATGGTGCTGACATTCTAATGGGGATGAGGGAAAGAGATGAGGATGCAGTGAATAAAGGGCCATGCAGATCTGGGTACAGATAGGTACTATGTAGGAGCTGATTTCAAAATATTTAGCAACCAATTTGGCATGGGCACCCACAGTCAGAAAGGACATAGCCACAGCTCTGTTGCCTGGTCCTGGGGCTCCCATGGCTATGCCCGGTGTTAACTCTTTAGATTTTGGTTCATGGGGAGGCTGGGCTCCTGGGGGTGAAGCTGGGGTGCCTGGAGAGTTGAGGGCATGCCATCTGGAAGGCCTCAGAGCAGGGGCCATTTTCCAAATAGTATGGAGGGAAACATCAGTATTTTAACCACTGTGGCCACACTAGAGCTTTCGGCTGAATGCCAGTTCTGTGTATGAGGGATAAACAAAAGGTAGGAGGAGGAATCAAGAAGACTGGAGTGAGGGTGCTAGTTTGTATAAAGAGATCAGAGAGGGTCTTTATGCAAAGGTGCCCTCTGAGCAGAGACCTGAAGGAAGGCAGGAAGCCATTCCCTCTGGATATTTAGGGGGAGAGGGTTCCAGGCAGACGAAATAGCAAGGGACCCTGAGGTGGGAGTATGCTTGATGTGCTAAGGAGGCCACCGAGGCAGGAGGGGGATGAGTGAGGGTGGACTGGTGGGAGAGATGGGCAGGGGCCGGTCCACATAGGGCTGGGTTCTGTGACTTAAGGCAAGGAGTCAGGAAAGCAGGGGTGCTGGGGAAAAAGGAGTCAATGGAGTAATGTAGCAACGATCAGAACAGCAGAAAACCAATGGTGTCAACCATCCACGAGATACTGCTAATAAGAACTTAACCAGCATTGGCCTATTGGGTCCGACAAGGACAGGCATGACCCAGGGCAGGACAATCTCACCATCAGCAATGTAGGTGGGGACTGCAGGCAGGTTGGCTTGGGCAGAGCATGGGCCAAGCAGCCCGCAGAGGAGAACGAAGAGGCAGGAGATCTTCAGCATCTTGGATCAGGTACCTGCGGGGGAGCAGGGCAGAGAGGGCAGGTTGAGAGGCCTTGCGCTGAGAAGGTCTCCCCAGAGCTTGGGTCTGGGGTGATGGCTGCAGAACTCATTTGGACCCATTGCACCCACGTCCATTTTTACAGATGGGTATAACGAGGCTAAGGGAAGAGGCACACCTTTCCTCACTGTATGGAGCAAAATGATGACATTACCTGTCCAAGGCCACACAGCTCATATTTATTCCTGAAGAGCTTTTTCCCAGGGATACAGCCTTCCTCAGTTGGGCTGCTGAGCTGCTCACCGCCCCGTGAGAGACTGCAAAATACAGCTATGAGAACAATCTCTGAAGCCACTCGCTGCTCCTTACCAGTGGTGGATCTGTGGGCTCTAGGGCAAGTTGCTTCACCACATGACAATGCCATGTGCAGGGCAGATCACTGTCCTCATTTTATAGCAGAGCCCTGGTGCTGATGCGCACCGGCTTCAGGGACAGACAGCCTGAGTGGGGATCCCAGCTCTGCCACCTGCTTCCTGGAGAACTCAGTTCATGTCTTGCAGCCTTGGTTTCCTCGTCTGGAAAATGGAGGGACACCCTCTCACCCCTCCCTCTCGGCTTTGCTGAAGGCATTCAGCTCAGCTCCCCATATGTTGTAAGTTGTCTTCGTTCTGTTATGACACATACCACAAACAGGTTGGCTTAAACAACAGGACTTTATTCTCTGTTTTGAAAGCCAGAAATACAAAATCAAGGCATCGCCAGGCCATGCTTCCTCCCAGAGTCGGGTGATGGCTTGTGGCATTTCTTGATGTTCTTTGGTTGTAGATGCATCTTTGCCTCCATCACAAGGCAGTCATTTTCTCCTTCTCTGGCTTCTTCTGGCTTCTACTGACTAACTAAAACCAAATTTCCTCTGCTTACAGGGACTTCAGTCATACTGGGTTAAGGTCCACCCTGGTTCAACTTGTCCTTATCCAAATAGGATCTTCAAAGATCCTATTCACAGATGGGTTCACACTCATGGGACAGGGGCTGAGGACTTGAACATGACTTTGTTGGCGGCATGATTCTGTCTATCACACAAGTGCTCCATAAATGGATGTCATGATACTGATGAGTTTGATGATTATGATGGTTCCCACTTGGTGATTCAAAGGACTTACCTTCCTGAGTTGGTGAGAAAGAGTAAATTCAGGCATGAACAAGATGGGCTCAGATGGAGGACAATGCTAGTCTGGAGTGCGTAGAGACGAGGTTCCCAGTTGCATGGCTTTGGGGTTGGAACCCTCTGCTTACAAGGTGCATTCCCTGGGCTGGGATTGTCCTCAGACCTTGATACCCCCACCCTTGGATGGGTCAAGGACATGCAAGCAGAAGTCAGTGTGACTTCCTGGGGCCTTAGCCAAACGGCAATGCAATGCAAAAGGTCCCACTTGGGACTCGAGACTAGCAGGGCAATACCTGGCAGATATAGGGAGATCCTAAACCCAGTCCCTGGATGCATCCCTTTGTAGAATAACTCATTTGCTTTAGTATTTTAATTTTAGTGCTCTCTTTTTAGGCAAGTAGAAAACGAAGATACGTACAAGAAAAAAAGAAAAAAAATCAATTCCTAAAAATAACTTCTGATGAATCTTCTTTCAAAGTTTTAATTTACATATACATAAAACGTATGTATACATACACACATACATGCATGTAACATTATAAAAACCAGGATTGTCTTGTCCATGCTCCTTTAGAATTGCTTATCCATGTAGCAACACGTTAAAACTATTTTTTTACTTCCTTATCCCCAACTGCAGAATAGGTCTAACATATGGATTGAAGAATGTTCATTTTACCAAGCTCCTTTTGTTAGCCATTTTTGTTATTTTCAGTTTCATATTATCTTCCCAAACAGTACTGAGATGAAGAAATTTGGAAGGTTTTTTTGTTTTTTGCACTTTATGGGAATAACAGTCTTGAAGTTATTTTTATGAACAAACAAGCATTCCCCATGTTGAACCATCTTACTTTAACCCTGAGCCCCAAACGCCTGGTTGCAATGTCCTAATAAAACTTAAATTCAAATTCCAGCTGCAGAGTTCTGGTTTGGGGCTGTTAGAGCAGTTTGCATCAGACTAACCCTCCCACTGAAATCAACTGTAAAATTTGGAAAAATGTATGTAAAACAACGAAACAACTGTTTGAATATTTGTGAGCAACTACATAAGTGAGATTTGAGAACCTAGGATTCTAGAGAAAAGGGTATCATTCAAGGTGAGTTCTGTATTCTCCTCAATTTTTGCCTAAGGGCATTTTCCAAATTACCATATGGGAGAATAGAACTCAAGCCCTAAGTGCCAGTCTTACTGGGCCAGGAGTCAGAAGTTGAAATTCAGGGTCTTCAGATTTGAGGGGCAAAATCCTAGAAAGGAAGATACCATAGGAAGGAGACTCAGGCTTGGTGTAGAGATTTCCCTGAACTCATTGGACATCTCCTAAGCTGCATCTGTACAGGGTGAGACACTAAGACATGTAGGAAAACAGCAGCTGCAAGTTCAAAAGTTGAGTTGAGGTTTCAGCACCTCGACTGTGTAGTGCTGGGGAAATACTGTACCTTGGGCTTTGGGATAAGAGCTGGAAGTCTGAGATCTAGTAGAAAGATCATGCCCTAAAGGAAAAGACCTTGCCTTAGAAATTAAGATTCCCCTCTAGGAGTAAGAGCAAAACTGAAATGGTCCCATCCTATTCAGGCATAAATCTAAACTTAGCAGGATCAAAATGATGTATACCTACTCTATCTTCCTGCTATGTTCTTTCCTCTTTGGAAGGAGATATCATCAATTGGAGCCTCTAATTGTTCATTCACAATGTCCAGCATCCAATAACAAATTAGAAGTCATGCTAATTTAAAAAGACCAATTGACTGAAAACCCAGGAATAAAAAATACACAGAACAGACCCACAGGGGATTAAAAGATTGAAATATCAAGCAGAAAACAGGGCAAGAAGTCCTCAGGGGATGAGGAGGAGGCCCATGAACTTCAACACCTTGGGGCAGTACCTGCTGGAGTCCCAAATAGATCGAGTCAGTTACAGAGTCACTCTAAGTGAGCCTCCGTGAGCTGGAGGAGTTTGGAGGACCATCAAAAGACTCATTTGGACTTATTTCAACTCGCTTATTTCAATACTCACTTTACAGGTGGAAAACTGAGGCTCAGAATAGGCTTATATTTTTCCCAAGGCCACTGACTGAGTTAGTGGCTAGAACCCAGCTCTCACGCCTTTTAGTTGTGTATCTATTGCCTTGCATCTTGTTAAAGAAGGTTGCTATGACGATTAAGAAGCAATTATGAAAATTGCTCTGCCTGATCTGCTAAATGGAAGTTTATGTTGGATTTGTTTAATCATGTTTACCTTTATCCCTGCATGGTTCCAAGAGTGCCCTTGGAAGCTTCACAGACTGAGTATGAAGGAGGAGAGGGTGGCCAGAGACACCTTTGGATGCTAAGTGCTGGAAAGCTATACCAAATCCTTTCAACAGCCCTATCCTATGAAACAAGTATTGTTACACTTATTTCACAGAGTGGGAAAGGGAAGCTTGGAGAGCTAAGAGCACTTGTCCATTCTTCCCATAGTCAGAACCTATGCCTCACAAGGGCATATCTTTCTTAGCCTTCTTTGCAACAAAGGATGGTTAATGGTATAAAAAGGAAAACTATGGATTGGGGCTTCTAACAAAGTTCTTTAAAGTGGATTAGCCCAACTGGGAAGTTTGCTCTTTTGTTTCCCTCTCCTGATTTTTCCTGATTGGAGATCAGATACAGTGGTTGGAGTTCAGCAGTCATTTTATTATCATGAAGATGAAAGCCATCACCTCAGGGTGGCAGAAGGAAGAGCTGGCAGGAATCCCCCAGGTCAGCACAACAGCCTACCTGGAGACTTTCCTCATTATTTAAGCTGACATTTCTCATGATCTGTACTAGAACCCATGCAATACATACCTGGTAACATTTATCAAGAACTTTTGTCTAGTTTGGCATCTGATCAAAAGGCATGTTGGAGAGTGTCATTGCAAAGTACTCACCTGGATTTCTCCAGTGCACTGGAGAGGTGTTCTGGGTCTTGGTCGGTCGATTCCAGGACAGCCTTGCAGAGGGGTGGACTTTATAAAGGGTGAGTGACTCCATCATGGAGGGAGACGTGGCACTGGTGATGGACAGCCAGAAAACTGATGGGAAGCCTTGATCTTCCCACGCCCATCCAATACCTCCAAAGTCAACATTCCTGCATTGAAGGCTCAAGGGATTAGGAGGTAGGAACATACTTAAGCCATTTGATGGATGTGTCATAATATATTTGAATCTGTACATCATGAATGTCATCAAATGAGTGTAGAGAATGTGAGGAGCAGTGAGAAGAGCTGGGAGTCAGGGGATTATGGTCCTATCTCAATTTCAGGTCCCTGTCCTGCTCTGATCCTGTTTCCTCATCTGTACAATGAAAGGTGGGCCTGGTGGCTCTGAAGGGAGCATGCTGCTCTTTCTGCATTGAGTGGAGGCAAGAGTTAGGGTTCCCTAGCTTCAGTGCACTGGCAGTGTTCCAGGAGCCTTGAGTTCTAGCCTGGCTCTCCCCATTCCTTGCTGTGTGATACTGGACAGCTCCCATGAGCTTTCTGGGACTCCACTTTATGCATCTGTATTAATAGTAGCAAACACTCTAAGGCAGGCCCTGGACTAAGCAATTTTCACAATTGCTTGTTGAATCCTCAGAGCAACCTTGTGCTATAGGAACTGTTATTTTCCCTATTTTGCAGATGAGGAGACTGAGGTTTAAAAGGGGAAATTTTCTTTTTGGGAAGCAGACATGGCTCAACTGATAAAGCATCCACCTACCACATGGGAGATCCAGAGTTCAAACCCAGGGTCTCCTGACCCATGTGGTGAGCTGGTCCACGGGCAGAGCTGATGCGCTCAAGGAGTGCCATGCCATGCAAGGGTGTCCCCAGCATAGAGGTGCCCTATGCACAAGGAGTGCACCCCGTAAAGAGAGACAACCTGCGCAAAAAGTGCAACCCACCCAGGAGTGGCACCACACACACGGAGAGAGCTGACGCAGCAAGATAATGCAACAAAAAGAGACCCAGATTCCCATGCCACCTGACAAGAATTCAAGCGGACACAGAAGAACACATAGCCAATGCACACAAGAGAGCAGACAACGGGGGGTAGAGGGGAAGGGGAGAGAAATAAATAAGAAATAAATCTTCAAAAATAAATAAATACATAAATACACACATACATACATACATAAATAAAAGGGGGACATTTTTGCCCAAGGTCATGAGCTAGAATTTGCTTTAATGCCAAGGCCCATGCTTGTAACCTTGGCATGGTGTCACAAAAGTCTTCCTTCAGAGCAGCTCTGAGGCCCTCTTGAAGTGTGGGAATAGCAGTTCTCCACTGCACCGGACAAGGCTTATTTCTCAAGGACCAAGGACAGGTGTTCTCCATATGTGTTCCAATGTTCAATTTCAAAAATGTATTAAGACACTTCAGATTATCCAAATAATTAATGATTATTACAGGATTTTTTTTAATTCAGAAAGGTATAAAGAAAACAATTTAGAGATCTCTTTAGAGATAACCACTGCTATTTCATTTCCCTCCAGTCTTTGTGTGTGTGTGTGTGTGTTTGACTAGATATAGATGAAGAGATAGCCACAAAAAGTTGTGGTTAAATGGCTTGTATCACTGTCTAAACAATGCTACAGCCTGTTTTTTTCCACTTGGTATAATATTTTAAGCATTTCCTCCACTTAAAATACACTTTTTAAATTGAACAAGTAAGATGTGCACATGATTTTAAAAAGTCAACCAATACTAAAGAGCAAATAGTAAAAAATAATTCTTCCCCTTTGCCTCCTCTGGCCCCACATTCCCTTCCACAAAAGAGACTGCTGTTAGCTACTGCTTGCTTATGCCTCTGGATATTTTCTGTTCATTTGCAAGCATGTATGTGTATTCTTATATATTCCAGGATCTGTGTTTTGTCCTTTGCAGTGTTATTGGCTTAGACCGAGGAAGATTTGCCCATGAGCTAGGAAGGGGTCACCTTCCCCTGAGTCATTCTGGGGAGGAGTGGACAACCAAGATAATTGGGGCTCCAATGAGAAGAAAGAAAGGGGCACAGCTTTGGGCAGGCAACTGGCAACGTTGGTGAATGGGCCTTGTTGTGAGTTCGGTTATGCCCCCCTAGAGGATATGTGGAAGCCCCAGCCCCAGTTCCGCAGAATGTGACCTTGCTTGGAAATATGGTCATTACAGAAGTGGGTAGTTAGGTTTAGGTGGGCCCTTAATCCAGTCTGAAGGGTCCTCGTTAGAAGAGAAGAGGTGCAGAGGCAGGGCCCCCAGGGAGGGCCACGTGAAGACGCAGGCAGAGGCTGGAGAGCTGCAGCTCGCACCGTGGCATGCCGTGGCACGCCCAGGCTTGGCGGACGACCCTGGGAGCTGGGACAAGACCAGGAAGTGTTCTCCCCCAGAGCCACCCGAGAGCGCGGCCCTGCCCACACTTCCAGCCTCCAGAATGCGGAGAGGATAACCTTCTGTTGTTTCAAGTCACCAAGCCCGTGGAAATTTGTCGTGGCGGTCTCAGGAACAAGACAGGCCTCTTGCCATTTCTATCTTTATGTTCCTTCCTCCTCATCCCACAACAGCTCAGAAACCACAGGACTTTTGTTCCCCACTTTTTCTCTCCTCCACTCCAAATCCATCCCTGATTAAGGCCTACCCCTCTGGGCTCTCTTGAGCCCGTCAGGGAGAAAAGCATATACTCCTTGGGTACTTACCATTTTCCAGACACTGCATTCTCTCATGTCATCTTCCCCCAAACCTGCAAGGGTCATTATAGCTCCATTTTACAGATGAGGAAACCAAGGTTTAGAGGGATGATATCCAGGGTCATGTGGCTAACAGTTGG
Source organism: Dasypus novemcinctus (assembly GCF_030445035.2). Lineage (NCBI taxonomy): Eukaryota > Metazoa > Chordata > Mammalia > Cingulata > Dasypodidae > Dasypus > Dasypus novemcinctus. The sequence goes on along the minus strand of NC_080696.1, from coordinate 34,347,224 downwards.
TGGAGCCAGACTCCAAACACAAATCAATCTGGTTCCTAACCTTGGCTTCTTCCATCCTCCCAGGCTGCAGTGGAGAGTTATAATCGAGCAGGAGAGGGAGGTTTGCATTGTGAGAAAGAGTGAGGAGCAGGATATGGTTGGAATTAAAGATGTATTGCTTGGGTTATGAACTGGATCCTTTCTAAACACTTTGAGAGTGTCCAAATTAATTTTGACTGTTGGACTGTGTTGCTTTGGATGTGACTGGGCCACAAGGAGCCCTGAGATTTGTTTGGGTAGCTTGTATAACGAGGGACTTAGACTCAGCTATTTGAAAACTCATTATATTTCTGAGGTATTGAAAGCCTTGAGGTCAGAGGTCATGGTAGGTCATCAAAATCTTCCAGCAACAGAGTCATTAATAAACTTGAAGTGACTGTTTTCAGTTGAAATAGAAGAGTATTTCCTGCCTCTCTTACTTACTGTATTAGCCAAGCCAAAGGGGTGCTGGTGGAAAATACCAGAAATCTGTTGGCTTTCATGAAGGGTATTTATTTGTGGTAGAAGCTTACAGTTACCAGGCCATAAAGGATAAGTTACTTCCCTCACTGAAGTCTGTAGCCACGTTTTGGAGCAAGATGGCTGTGGATGTCTGCCAGGGTTCAGCCTCCATCTTCTTCTGAAGGCTCTGTGGCCCCAGCTTCTTCCAATATCAGCTAAGGGCTGGGATATGTCTCATCCCTCTCCTGGGGCTCATTTCTCTCTGGACTCAGCTGCTCAGGGCTCTGGCCTCTGCAGCTGTAAACTATCAGGCAAACGGCTTGTCTCTCTTCCCTGGCCTTTGCAGGGTCTAATGAGCCTTCTCTGTTTCCTCACCTATCTGCTTCTGTGTGTTCTTCTCCCCTGCATGTTTACTTCCTGGGGCTCCAGCTCAAAAGCTCACAACTCCCTTTTCTGAATTGTAGTTTTTCTGTGAGTCCCCACCCACCAACATCCTACTGACATGGCCAAATTCAAGCCTTAATCATTATTTAATCAAGTAAAAGTGAAACCTCTGAATCCAATATAATCTGATATGCCCAATGGCAAACTGCCACACTTACTTTCACAGATTTTTTTTTTCTTTTGGGTACTGGGGGCTGGGGATTGAACCTGGGACCTCATAATTGGGAAATCAGTGCTCAACCACTGAGCCACAGCAGCTCCCCTGAATTGTTTTGTGTGTGTGTGTTTGCTTGTTGTTTCTTTTTTTGTTTTGTTTTGTTTTTAGGAGGCACTGGGAACTGAACCTGGGACCTCCCATGTGGGAGGCAGGCGCTCAATCACTTGACCCACATCCACTCCCCACATACGGATTTTAACTTTTAAAAATTCTCTCAAATTTTGAACCTTTTAATTAATTCCTCTGACAACCCTGAAAAAGGAGAAAAGTGGGGGGAGGGGGGAGCGCAGGCACCAGATCACCCAGGAAGCCAATGGCAGACTGAACTGTAGCCGAGTGAGCTGGTAAGTGGTTATTGTTCTCTGAACAAATGGCAGGTGTGCTTCCCACAAGGCTCCTGCTGACCTCCAGAGCCCCATGTCATCCCCTCCACCCTCTCCTTGTCCAAGCAGCTGCCCCTCGCCCCTCCTGGCTCAGGGTCTTTGCAAAAGCTGTTTCTGCTGCTACAACTACTCTCCCCACCCTTGACTTGCTCTGGTCCATCTTCAGCTGTTCCCTAAAATCTCACCACCCCAGGACACCTCCCCTCTGTACTTCCTCTTGTTTCTGACTTTCAGCATAGGATGGCCAAACCATTTATCACCCAGAATCTGGCATCCTTGACCAAGATGAAGTTTCCACCTGAGAAATCAGTTTATTGGGGTATTTCCTTTATTGTTTTTCCTTCCCCAAAGTAGCTAGTTGGCAGAACAGGGCTCCCCATGGCCAGGGAAGCAGGCTGGAGGCCCTGGGAAGACATCCTGCTCCAGCTGAATCCGTCCCGCCCCATCCCATTTGCCTTTCATTGGCCATGTCAATCACAGATGCAACGAGGCAGCTCCAGGGGCTTTGGGTAACCTTTCCCTCTTCTATCACCTGCTGCCAAGTGACTTGCCTCACTCACCTGGCAGCCACAGCAGATGCCCTCCTATAATCCTCCTCACCTTTCCATTGCATCATGGCAGCAGCATGCCTTACCCCCAGACTAGGGTGTGTGTGCCTGAAGGGGCCATCCAGGAAAAACCCCAATTCATGTGAGACTTATAATACATGAAGGGTGCAGGGCCTGGGTTCAAATCCCACTGCCCCATGCCCAGCTGCATGACCGTGGATGAGTCGCTTCCCCTCTCTGCACCTGAATGGGGGTGATTTTATCTCTATCTTAGGGTTGTCACCCAGATGGCCCAAGTGACTCCAGGTGGTATAATTCTCAGGATGGTAGGTTTGCTCTCAAATGGAAGGCTTTGTGTCTTGGATGTCATGCCCCCATCTGCTCTGGGTCCTCAGTAAATGTTATGAACTCTTCCCAGACACTGGAAGAGTATATACTGCTTGTGGGCAAGGCCCTGAGTCTTTGCTGAGCCTGAGTTGGAAGACCTATGAAAGCCGTGAGGATTCATAGAAATGGTAAGGAGGCCTTTGATGGTCACTGGCCATGGAGCTGGAGTTGGCCCCCAAGAAACACTGGCCACTGCTATGGTGTGGATCAGTTTGGGTCCTCTGGGAAACAGGCAACAAGATGGAATTAGACCCTCAGGACATTTGTGAGGGGAAACACCTGTAGAGGAGGCAGGGGCGGGGAGCAGGAGTCATGGGAAGAAGCTCCAGACCTTACAGCTGTGGAAGATCTTACACCCGTGGAAGAAGACAGGGAAGGAGGAGGACTAGCTAGAAGGGGCCTCAGCTTGTGGTGTATGTCAGAGGATGTGGCAGCCAGGCTGGTGGGGAACCCAAGAAGAGACACTGTCTGATAGAGGAGGCCACCATCAAGCAGAAGCAGCTCTGCTGCCCCCACCAGGCTCAGTTCCTGACCAGAGGCAGCCCAGAAGAGTCTGGCCCCCTGTGATCACCACGGTGGATCCAAGGATGCAGCTGCTGGAGAGGGTGGGCCATCTACTCTCCTTGCAGCAGCCCACTGGCCTGGCTGCCACCTTAAGGGCCCTAACATCCCTGGGCAAAGGCCCACGGCCCCACAGAGTCCAGGCATGGGGACCTTGTTATGCTAATCCTCTACCACCCATGGCCAAAGGCAGCCTTAGGCCTGCTGCTACCTGGACATTATTTCCCTGGAATGTCCTGGCCCCTCTTGCCTCGGGACCTTTGCTCAAGCTATTCCTATGGCCTGTCTGTGTTCAAAAAATATATGTAAAAAAAACCAACACATTCTTGAAGACTTACTCTGATCCCATCCTTGCCAGGAAGCTGTTAACAAATCTCCCCAGTAGGAATCAGTCTCTCTCTCTGACCCCTGAGGTGGACATTTATCCCCTGCTCAGTCCTGGGTCTGAGGACATGAGCTTCAGCTCTTAGGGGCTGCATCTAAATGTGCCTCTCCAGGCCCCACGGTACATGCTTGGCACACCTCAACTCATTCCCTCCTCTCCAAACCCTATGAAAGGGTGGCTCTTCTTACACCCTCTTTTACAGGCCAAGAAGCTGCAGCTCAGAGAGGTTGAGTAATATGCCAGAGGCAGCCGGAAGAGCCAAGATTCAAGTCCGGGATGCAGACGACAAGGCTGAACTCTTAAATTTTTCTACCTACTGTTATGGGTTAGAGCCCAGAATGCTGTTCTAACTTGTGCACATTTAGAGCAAAGGTTCCCAACAGATGTTTCAGCATGAACACCCACCATCACTGCACACCTCCTCCTTGCAGCAATGTGGGCAAGGAAGCCTGGGGGGAAGCTGAGAGGACAGGCAGGGCTCAAGGTCCAGAGGAAGTGGAATGGAGGGCCTGGGACCTCCACCCTGGAGGTCTGGGACACCCAAACCCATAGGGGCCATTTCGGCACAGCTGCCCACATTAGCTGCCACCTGGGAGGCACAGAGGACAAGTTTGATAGATGGATGTTAGCTGGACCAGGCTCTCATGGACAAATGTTGACTTTGCCTGCTGGCCTTGGATAGAAACCAGAGAACCACTTTGCTGCCTGTGCTGGGGCCAAAGGCAACCCTGTCTCCCTCTTGAGGAAGGAGGAGTTGAGGAGGCCGGAATTCAGGTCCCTGAGCCATCTGCCCTGGCCACCTCCAGAGCCTGGTACATGGGGCTCAGGAGGGCAAAGGCTCAGCACACGTGAGCCATGGAAGGACTTCTCTTGCGAGGGCCGCCCCCCAAAAAGTCATCCTCTCCCCTCTCCAACAGCCCCAGAACTCCTGAGCTAGACTAGACTTCAGGATCTCTCTCCTAGACCAGCCTCAGTCTTGGTCTCCTCCCAACCTACCCAACATATCTCTTGCCAGTGGAAAGTTCCTGAAACTGAGAGCTGGGCATAACTCATCCCTGTTCAGAAACCTTCCCTGGCTCCACAGTGTGTTTTGGGGATCCCCAAGCCCCTTTTGAGGGAGTTTGCAAGGTTGAAACTTTTACTAAATGCTAATAAACGATTTGACTTTTCACTCTCATTCTCTCACAAATTAGAGTGGAATTTTCTAGAAACTACACAATGAGCAATGTTGCAACAGTTTGAATGCAGAAACAGATGCAAGAGCCCACTGTCTTCTATTAAACCAGACCGTACAGAGATTTGGGGAAATGTAAAATAGTGCCACTCTTCTCACTAATGATGTTTTGGGAACATGTAGTTATTTTTTTATAGTGATATATCATTTTTGTTAAAATGTAATGAGTTTATTATTGTTATTTTAAAGCTCTTTTTAAAAAACTTCTCAGTTTGAATTTCTTTTATGGCAAATATCGCTAGACAGAACCCATAATAAACAAAAATTCTTTGCAGTCCTCAAGAAATTTTGAGAGTGTGCTGAGATCAAAGAAATATGACAATTGCTGGCCTAGATGGTCTCACCTACCCCACCTCACCCCACTGATGCACTGGCAGCATCGAAGGGCCTGTGGGTCCCTGGTATCTGCCTCCCTGCCCAAATTTCTTCTTCTGCTGAGGACATGAGTCATACTGGATTAGGGTCCACCCTGACCCAGCTGGGCCTCACTTTAACTAATCACATCCTCAAAGATCCCCCTTCCAAATGAGATCACATTCCCGGGACTAGGGGCTGGGACTTCAGTGTACATTTTGTGGGGGACACAATTCAGCACCTCCCCTGACTGCGCTCTCCTCCAGGCTGCACCAGAAGCCCCTCCTCTGTGTCCCTTTTCTCAGCCATTTTTTTTGTCTCTTCATAAGACCACCTCCCCCAGGAGGCCATGCACCTTCATGAGGGCAGGAACAGGTTCTCACCCAGTGCCCCCAACCCTTCTGCAGCCCTGGCACATGGGAGGAGCACAGTCGGTGCTTGCTGAATGAGGCTGGACAGGTACTGCTGAGGCTTCCCAGAATTGCCCAGCACAGGGCCTGGCTCAGAGAGTTAATCATCTTCCTGTTTTTTGAAAATATATTTTATTTCTTGCATAAACATTTGCGCAGAAATAAGAGTCACCCCTGACAAGTCAACTTCTGTCAAATTTCAGCATCCCTTTTCAGTTTTGCCAGTGTGCAATGATTTTGCATTATTTGCATTTCCAGCTAAGCACAATTCTAAGACATTATTTCAACATAGTTAGAAACCACAAATATTTCCCAATGTATACTAGTCCCTCAATTTTTGTTAATAGTCAGAGAATAAATAGTCCATTAAGTTGATATAGCAATTGACCTTTCTAATTTGGAACTTTTGGGCTTCTTTAATCTGATGAAATCTCTTCTACCTCCACTCAAAGAGCAAATATTTAAAAGAAAAATGGGTGTTTACTGGCAAAGATATGGCGAAATGTGTACACTTTCTCATCACTGTGGAAATAGAGCTATTGGATTAGGTAAATAATTTTGTAATGTGTTCCTGAAGACATTAAAGTGGTCCAAGTTATAGAGTTAATAATTCTGCTCCTGAGACTTTATCCTGAGGAAGTAGTACAAACACTGGAAAGAGCCACATGAAAGGGCAGCATTTATTTAACTGCATTAAGCCTTCAAAATAGCCTGGCCAGAGTCTGGAACTCTAGTTTCTGGATGACTTGGGGTCCACTCAGGTTCAGCCTTCTTTCTTCCCACATCTCTCTATACAACCAATGTACTCTCACCCCCTCAAATTGTCCTCCTCTTCCCAGAAGCCTTTCAGGGAGCCCTCACCTCCCTTTTAGCTCTGGGCCTATTGGATTAGGAACCAGAGGTGCTCCCTGGGATGCCAGGTGCACAGCAGAAGAATGTTCCTCTCCTGCTCCACCTTGATCCCTTTCCCCTTCATTAGCCACATCAGTCGCCCAGGAGCTAGGTGGCCTTGAAACAACCCACTCCATGTCCTGGTTTCACTCACCTATGGGCCACACATCAAACTGATAGTCCCACCATTTATGTCTTCAAGTGTTAGGTATCTGGCTTTCATTAATGGAAAATAATGGTGGGTCTTCTATAACCCCCATTCCTGTATTGCTAGAATTTTCCTTCTCATCCCCTCAGCAGTCCAGGAGATAGTGTCTGTGTATTGTCAGGAAGGGGTTCATTCATTCATTTGTTCATTCATTCAGTGTTGGTTCATGCCTGTCCTGTATCTGGTCCTTAACTGGGCACCTGGTCTACTGAGATGAATGAGATACTGCCCTCAAGGAACTCACAGGCTTGTGAGGCAGAGAGTTGAATAAGAAAACTGCAGACTTCCAGGAAGATGGTGGATTAGAGAGACACAGGAATCACTTCTCTCCCCAAAAAATAACTAGAGGTCAGGCAAAAAAAAACCTGGGGGAAAATGTTCTAGGTTTAGGACACCAGAGGAAGGATGGACACCACCCAGAAGAGAGAGAGGCACAGGAAAAGAATCTCAGTGGAACGACAGTAGATAGAAGCTGCAGCTGCAGCCACCGGCACCCTTCCCTCCACCTTCTGAGCAGACAGATTTGAATTCTTCTGCCACTGAAGAGTGGCTATGGACAGAGGGGACCACAGGGATCAACCTTCATAGGAAATGGGAGAGAGAGGGACGCAGCCTAAGGTTGATTCAGCTTTGGGCCAACAAATTCAGTCTGCTATATCCCATAAGATCTTCCAGGCCAGGTGGGGCCATGCCATTGTTTGCCTTTTGGCATGGAACTAAAGACATCTGGACCTCTCAGTCACTCTCCCCCTGACCAGGACTGTTTTCCCTACCCGGGAAAAGGGAGGAGGCTAGCAGCAAAGGTTGAAGAACAGCCTCTGAGAAAGTTTGAATTTAGAGGCTCTTAGCCTCAAGGCAGGATCCTCTGCCACGTTGCTACTGTCATATTACAGTGAACACACTTCCACCAAGCTTTGAACTGAAAGGGATGCCAAAAAATGCCATCTGCTAGTGGAACGAAGTGCACATGAGGAAATTCAAAGTAAATAAGTAAGAGAGACTTTTTCTGGCCTTTACACCCTTCCTCCCCAAGGCCCTTGGAGGCAGGTTTGCAACCCATTACTGGGTCCAGGACCTAGATCTGAGCAACTAACAAAGGACAATCCTAAAGACCCAGAACATTTTGAACCAAGAATCAAAGACAGCAGTAACACACAGCCTCCTGCCACTAAATCCCTATGAAAGAGAAATTGAGCATCAAAGTAAACTCACCATCCTAATCAAACACCTAGACATCAGCAAAAATTTCAAGCCATACTAAGAAAATGGAAGAAATGGCCCAGGCAAGGGAATACATCAAAGCCCTAGATGAGACACAGGATTTGAGACAACTAATCAACAAGAGTCTATAAATTTCCAATATCAAATCAGTAAGTTGAAAGATAATATGGTTAAAGAGATAAAGAACATAAAGAAGATATTGGGTGAGCACAAAGAAGATTTTGAAAACCTGAGTAGAAAAATAACAGAGCTTATGGGAATGAAAGATACAATAGGTAAGATAAAAAACACATTAGAGGCATACAACAGCAGAACTTGAAATAATAGAAGAAAGAATAAGTGATAAAGAAGATAGAACAGCTGAAATTGAAGAGAGAAAAACAGAGAGAAAAGAATGGGAAAAAGTAAGCAGAGGCTTAGGGAGTTGAATGTTAACACAAAGCACAACAACATACATGTCATGGGAGTTCCAGAGAAGAGGTGGGAAAAGGGGCAGAAAGAGTATTTGAAGAAATAATAGCTGAACTCTTATGAAACTTTCACAACTCTTATGAAAGAAATGAATTTATTTGTCTAAGAAGCATAGCATTCCCTAATAAGAATAAATCCAAATAGACCTGCTCTAAGACACATACTACTTAGAATGTCAAAAGTCAAAGGTAAAGAGAAAATTCTGAGAGCAGCAAGGGAGAAGCAAACCATCACATACAGGGACATCCAGTAACACTTAGTGCAGATTTCTCATCAGAACCCATAGAGACAAGAAGATGGTGGTATGATACAATTAGGATACCGAAAGAGAAAAATTGCCAGCCGAGAATTCTTTATCCAGCAAAATTCTCCTTCAAATATGAAGGTGAGCTTAAGATATTCGTGAATAAACAGAAACTAAGAGCGTTTGTAAAAATTAAAAATTAAAAAAATAAAAGAATATACCTTTGCATGAAATATTAAAGGGAGTCTTACAGCCTGAAAGAAAAAGACAGGAGGGAGAGGCTTGGTGTAGAGTGCAGAAGGCAAGTCTAGCAGAAAGGGTAACTGAAGGAGTAAAAAGATGAAAATAAGATACAACATATGAAAGCCAAAGAATAAAATGGTGGAATTAAATAATGTATTTACAGTAATATCATTGAATGTGAGTGGATTAAACTTCCCAGTCAAAATATATAGATTGAAAGAATGGATTAAAAACATGAGCCATCCATATGCTGCCTATAAGAGACTCGCCTTAGACCCAGGGATACAAATCAGCTGAAAGTTAAAGGTTGCAAAAAGATACTCCATGCAAACAGTAACCAGAAAAGAGTAGGGGTAGCTATATACTATCAGACAAAACAGACTTTAAATACAAAGAAGTTATCAGAGATACAGATGACCATCATGTATTAATTAAACAGATAATCCACCAGGAAGATATAACAGTCATAAACATCTATGCACCTAACCAGTGTACCCCAAAATACATGAGGCAAACTCTGGCAGAACTGAAGGGAGAAATAGACATCTCTACAATAATCATTGGAGACTTCAAACCACCATTCACATCATGAGACAGAACAATTAGACAGAAGACCAACTAGGAAACAGAGAACTCAAACAGAGCTAGACCTAACAGACATATGCAGGACGTTGCATACCAAATTGGCAGGTTATACATTCTTCTCAAGTGCTCGTGGATCTTTCTCCAGGACAGACAGCATGTTGGGTCACAAGGCAGGTCACAATAACAAAAAAAAATATTGAATTTATAAGAAGCACCTTCTCAGACCATAATGGAATGAAACTGGAGATCAGTAACAGATGGGAAAGGAGGAAATTCGCAGTGTGTGGAGGCTCAACGACACACTCCTAAAGAATCAGTGAGTCAAAGAAGAGACTAGTAAATATATTGAGACAAATGAAAACAAGAATGCAACTTATCAAAACTTATGGGATACAGCAATGGCAGTGCTGAGGGGGAATTTTATAATCCTAAATGCCTAAATTAAAAAAGAAGAGGAAGGCCACATGCCAGGCTCTTGCTCATGCAAGGTTCTCGCTGCAGAGAGGGTGAGGTGGCAGCAGCTGCCTGAAGGCCAGCAGGGTGAGTGGACCAGGCGACCTCGTACTTCCCTCAAGCTGCCACATGCCTCTCTCAAGCCGCCACAAGCCCACGGCACACGGGCACTCAGCAGAAGGAGATCACACTGCTTCACTCTTCACCAGCAGGTGTGGGGGCACAGTTGGTGCTATTTTCACTTGTCCACTAGAAGTTGTTAAGACCAGGTTGCAATCGTCACGATTAGTTCTATCCATAGGTCCAGGTGGGGACCATTAGTGGACCTGGGATGGTGAGACCAACCTCCATGACACCTGGGCTTTTACAGGTTCTGAAGTCAATCTTAGAGGAGGGACCAATGTCACTTTTTAGAGGCTTGGGTCCAAATTTGGTTGGAGTTGCTCCGTCAAGGGCTGTGTACTTTGCATATTACTCCAAAGCCAAAGAATAATTTAATGGATTTTTTTTTTTTTTTTTTTTTTTTGGCCTAAGAACAACATTGTGCACATTTTCTCAGCTGGCTCTGCAGCTTTTGTCACAAATTCCTTAATGAATTTATTTGAATGGTTAAAACCAGATGCAGCTAGAATGGAGAATGAGAGGCTCCAAGCAAATGAATACACTCCAGTGTGCTCACCATGTTCACCAGGCGGAAGACACCCAGCGCTTCTATAGAGGACTAGCTGCCTCATAGGCTGGAATTTCAGAAACTGTAATCTGTTTTGCTATTTATGAAAGTTTAAAAAAGTATCTGAAAGAAGGTCATTTAGCCTCTTCTACAAATGGGACTGAGAAAAATTCCACAATTTGTTTTGGACTCGTGGCAGCTGCTGCCTTCTCTAAGGGATGTGCCTCCTGCATTGCTTGTCCTTACAATGTCATAAGAACGTGGCTCTGTCAGGAAGGCACCAAGTTCAAATTTTTCATCCAGATCTGGTGTTCTGAGAAGAAGGTTATCTTGCTTTTTATAGCGGTAAGCTCATCAGTCAGACTCCAAACACTGCCACTGTGTTGACTGCCTATGAGTTAATTGTGTACCTGTTAGAAGACCATACTCAGTAGTAGGCCAGAAAATTGTGCTCTAGAGGAATAAAACTGAAAAACTCCAGAGAATTTTTTTCCCCATTGATGTTTAGAGTATTCGAGACTGAAATAGGAAAGGCCATAAATATCTGGTTCATATCACCTGTTGGGCATTTCGTTTTGGATTCACGCTTTCTGGAAGGTTTTGATTCATTAACATTAATAGTTAATTATAACTTTTTTTTAACTTAAGAGGATTCAGGATTAAGCAGCAACTAAATTAAATCATGCTATTTAATTTATTCATAAAAAATAAAAATAAACAAAAAAGAAGAGCTGAAATCAAAGAGCTAACTGAATAGTTGGAGAAAGTAGAAAAAGAACAGCAAACTAATCTCGCAAAAAGCAGAAGGAAAGAAATAATTAAGATTAGAGCAGAAATAAATGACATTGAGAAGAACAACAACAAAAATAATAGAGAAAATCAACAAAACTAAACCTGGATCTTTGAGAAGATCAATAATACTGACAAGCCCTTAGCTAGACTTAGGAGGAAAAAGAGAAAGAAGATGAGACTAAATACAATCAGAAATGAAAGGGGGGGGAGTTACAACTGACCTCATAGAAATAAAATGATCCTGAGACTGTTATGGGAAATTGTATGCCAACGAACTAGACCATCTAGATGAAATGGAGAAATTCTTAGAACTGCACAACCTACATTGACTCTATAAGAAATATAATAACTCAACACACCAATCACACTTAAAGAGATCAAATCTGTCATCAAAAATCTTCCAAAAAAAGAAAAGTCCAGGACCAGATGGCTTCACAGGTGAATTCTGCCAAGCATTTTGAGAAGCATTAACACCAACTTGTTTAAACTCTTCCAAAAAATTGAAGAGAAGGGAAAATTACCCAAAACATTTTATGAAGCCAACATCGCCATAATACCAAAACCACATAAAGATACTATAAGAGTGCACCTGGGGCATGCCTCTAAGGCATATGAATATGTTCAAGTGTTCATAGGGGCTTGTCTCAGTAAGTGGAGACCCATACAATCACAAAAAAAAATATTGAATTCCCATCCTGGAGAGTCCTGCTACATTCTCTAACAGGATGGCCAGAATCCCCTGAGTACATGGGCAGTGCCTAGGGAAGGAGACAGACCATCACACCAGATCTTTGATATTGACGATTGTAGTTATGAACCTTTTCCTGTGAAATTGAAATTTAGCCTAGAGTTATATATTGCCTGAGTAGGTAGGTCATTCAGAGGTTACACTTATGCACAGCTCAGCAGGATCTCATTGACTGCCACAGTAAACAGTGCCTCAAACAGCAGGGCTCTGAGGACTCTAAAGACACCTGGACACTATAAGCAGGGCAGACAAGCTCAAGAATCCAGCACCCTGTCAGTGGGCCTTACTTTGGAATTTATGCAGTGTAACAGAGTTAGATTCATTTATAGTTTCCCTACACATGGCTCTTCTGCCCCTTTTATTTGAACCTATAATTAGCTCTATACTTGTTAAATATTTGTCCCAGAGACTTAAATCTTTGGTCTGTTCATGTTCCAATTGAACTCTGAATCTCAGCAGAGTTGCAACACCTACTCTCTAGTTCACTGGACTCACCCAGGACAACTAACAAGGAGATGATGATGGACAACACTCATCCCAAGGAAGAGAGAATGCAATCAAGACAGTTTCATCCATCTGCCCCATGGAATCTAAGTCCATTTTCAATTAGAAACCGAGTGGACATCATCACCCCCAAATCCTCAAGATTGGGGAATGAACAGTGGACTAAAGTAGACTTATTATTATTCTATTATAGACTTATTATGATTCTAGCAATGGAAGAATGTGTATCATTAATATAAAGGCAGTGGCCACCAGAGGTTCTAAGGGGAGAGGGAGGGAAGAATGGGTATAACATGGGGGCACTTCGGGGACATTGAAATTGTCCTGCATGACACTGCAAAGATGGATACAGGTTATTATATATTTAGTCATAACCTATAAAATTGCGTGGGGCAGAGTGTAAACTATAATATAAACTATAGTCCACGGTTAGCAGCAATGCTTCAATATGTGTTCATCAATTGTAACAATTTAAAAAATATGAAGTCTCCATATACTCCCCACCCCCCTCACCCCACTCCTCCCCCCATAACAACAATCTCCTCCATCATCATGAGACATTCATTGCATTTGGTGAATACGTCTCTGAACACCGCTGCACCTCATGGCCAATGGTCCACATCATAGCCCACACTCTCCCACGTTCCACCCAGTGGGCCATGGGAGGACATACAATGTCTGGTAACTGTCCCTGCACCATCACCCAGGACAAGCCAGATGCCAGGGCTGAGGCAGCAGGACAATGCCCAATCCTCAGACAGGCCTCCTGGGGCCCAAGGGGCACTACCTGGATGAGCGGGGGCTCCTGAGCATCCTTCCTGATGATTGGGAGAGGCCTAAGGCCTATGCAGCCCCCGCTGGCCCGGTCAGCTATGGAATAGGGAGAAGATAGTCTAGGCAGATCCTTTAAGAATTGCCAGCAACGCTTACAGCTCTGTGGGATGTAATTCCAAGAGCCCGCAGGGCATGTGGAGCTGTTTGTTTTCAAAAGGACTTTTATCTTCTGGTTGACTGACCCCTTCCTTTGCGCAAGGAAATTTGAGACAGACCTCTGCTCAGCAGGCCTGTGATGAGGAAGCCTTGGCTAAACTGAAGTTGAGGCTTTGGGACTATAAAAGCCCACAACACAACACAAATCTTGGATTAATAACCCAGTCTTCACTGACCATGAGGTGCAGCGGTGCTCAGAGATGTATTCACCAAATGCAATGAATGTCTCATGATGATGGAGAGGTTGTTGTTATGGGGGGAGAGGAGGAATGGGGGAGGGGGGAGGGGGTGGGGGGTATATGGGGACCTCATATTTTTTTAATGTAACATTAAAAAAATCAAATAAAGACAAAAAAAATTTTTTGTAATAATAATCCAGGTCTTTAAGAATCTTTCCCAGACATGCTCCGATAACACCGTCTCCAAGCAATGAACGCTGGAAAATTCATTTGTGATCTACTACAAATGGTACATCGAATTCAGTGAACCACAGACAGATTGGAATTTTTCTGGAATATGAATTAGGAGAGATTTCATTTTACAATTTGAATAATAGATGATATTTTTTTACATGGACTAGCATGTGTACAGAAAAAAAATTGTGCCTTATTTCTCTGTTGGACTTACTACAAAATGTCTAACAATCACAATAGTCACAGAGGAAAGATGAACTCCTTGGGAGACTTTTGCACATTCATGTACTTCCTGTGCTCTTGGAGAATACTTTTTTTAAAAATATTTATATATATTTTTGTCTTTTTTTTTTTACTATTACATTCAAAAATATGGGGTCCCCATATACCCCCCACCCCACTCCCACTCCTCCCCACTCCACTCCTCCCCCCACAGCAACAATCTCCTCCATCATCATGAGACATTCACTGCATTTGGTGAATACATCTCTGAGCACCACTGCACCTCATGGTCAATGGTCCACATCATAGCCCACACTCTCCCACATTCCATCCAGTGGGCCATGGGAGGACATACAATGTCTGGTAACTGTCCCTGCAGCATCACCCAGGACAACTCCAAGTCCCAAAAACGCCTCCACATCTCATCTCTTCTGGAGGATACTTTTAATAAAGACTCTGACTCAAAAAAAAAAAAAAAAAAAAATCCAGGTCTAACAGCCTAAACTTTAAAAAATGATGATGAAACAAAAGCTCTGTAAATTGAGGCCAACCCGGTGAGTACCCTAGCTATACCTGCCCAGAGGGAATCCAGAGCAAGTCTCTATATCTTGTTCTTAAGGAGTGTCAGAGTCTAGAGCCAGATCATGTCAGTGTGATAAGATGTAGGAATCAAGGGCTAGTCTGGTATCAGCAACAGGGATTAAAACAATGAACAACAACAACAAAAGAACTTTTTAATTGAGGGATTTTTATCTAACACAATGTAATTACTGATCAGATGTTTTCAATACGTTATCCATATGCCCTTTATAGACAAAAAGATTATGTATTATTATTCCTTTGGGAAAAGTTGTTCAGGTATAAAAATAAGAAATTGCAATAAAAAATTTTTGAAACTAAAAAAAGACTCAAATACCCAGGAACCAATTTAACCAAAGATATACAGGACCTATAGTCAAAAAACTGCAAAACAGTACTAAAAAAAGTCTAAGAAAACCTAAACAAATGAAAAGACATTCAGTGTTCATGGATTGAAAGACTAAATATCATGAAGTTGTCAATCCTATCCAAACTGATTTATAGATTCAATGCAATACCAATCAAAAATCCAACAGCCTACTTTATAGAAATAGAAAAGGCAATTACCAAATTCATTTGGAAGAGAAAGCCCACCCAAATAGCCAAAAGTATACCCAAAAAGAAGAATGATGTGGGAGGACTTTCACTGTCTGACCTTGAAACATATTTACAAAGCACAGTGGTCAAAACAGCCAAGTATTTGCATAAAGATAGACACATTGATCAGTGGAATAGAATTGAAGGCAGCTATGCTCTCCACTATACCACCAGCGTGGCTCGTGGAATAGAATTGAGAGTCCAGAAATAAACCCTCACCTCTACGGCCAATTGGTTTTAAACAAACCTACCAAAGCTATGTTAACGGGACAAAACAGTCTCTTCAACAAATGGTGCTGGGAGAATTGGATATCCACAACTAAAAAATGAAAGAGGACCCCCTCTCTCACTCCCTTATACAAGAATCAACTCAAAATGGATCAAACACATGAATATAAAAACCAGAACATAAAACTACTAGGAAAAAAATGTAGGGAAACATCTTTAAGATCTTGTGGTAGGTGGTGGTTTCTTGGATCTGAACATCAAAAACACACATAACAAAGGAAAAATAGATAAATGGGACCTCCTCAAAATTAAACACTTCCGTATCTCAAAGTAATTTGTCAAAAGGATGAAAAGGCAGCTGACTCAATGGGAGAAAATTTTTGGAAATCACATGTCCGATTAGGGTTTAATATCCATGATATATAAAGAGATGCTACAACTCAACAGGAAAAAGACAAATGACCCAATTAAAAACTGGGCAAAAGACTTGAATAGACATCTTTCCAAGGAAGAAGTACAAATGGTGAAAGAAACACATGAAAAAAATGTTCAACATCACTAGCGATTAGGGAAATGCAAAACAAAGCTACAATGAAATATCATTTCACACCTATTAGAATAGCCACTATTAAAAAGAAGACAACTACAAGTGTTGGGGAGGATGTGGAGAAATGGGAGCACTTATTCAGTGTTGGTGGGAATGTCACTGTGGAAAACTGTTTGGCAGTTCCTAAAGAATTTGAATATAGAGTTGCCATGTGACCCTGCAATACCGCTACTGGGTATGTACCCAGAAGAACGGACAGTACTGACTCGAACAGACATCTGCACACCAAAGTTCACAGTGGTGTTTTTCACAATTGCAAAAAGACAGAAACAACCCAGGTGTCCATCAACCGATTAATGGATAAGCAAACTGTGGAGTATGCAGACGATGGAATATTATGCATCTGTAAGAAGAAATGCAGTCATGAAGCGTATGACAACATGGATGAACCTGGAGGACATGATGTGAGTGAAGCAAGACAAACACAAAAGGACAAATAGATTGTCTGTAGTTACTTGAATATGGTTTACCAGAAAATAGAATGAGGTTAGAGAATGGAAAGCTGAGGATTAACTTGTGCAGAATGGTAAAAAGGATTTGTGTTCATCTTTGGAAACGAAAAGAAAAGGTGAAAGCACAATAGAATTTGGTACTAGTAGTACTATTATGTGGGTATGATTGTGGTTTAAAGGCAAGTCTAAGGTCATGTATATTACTAGAAGGAAAGCTAAAAAATGTAACATGGGCTTATAGCATAATAAAACTGCATGTAAAATATGAATATGTGTAAATGGCATATATAAGAATGTTTTTCTTTGAAACTGAACAAACGTGTAAAAAAACCCATTATGCTAAGTGAAAGAAACCAGACACAAAGCACTGTATATTGTATAACATGTAAATATTAATCATTTTATAAAGATGAAGTTAGGTTAGTGGTTATGAAGAGCTGGGAAAGGTTAGAGGATTTGAGAGGTGACTGCTAAGGGGTATGGAGGTGTTTTTTTTGGAGTAATAAAATTGTTCTAAAATTTTTTGTTGTGATGAATACACAACACTTTGATTATACTAAAAGCCATTGATTACACACTTTGGATAGATCATGTCGTATGTGAATATATCTCAATAAAACTGCTCAAAAATCAATAAATGTGCAAAAATAGCAGCTATGGACAGCAGGAGGAGCATAGAGCGATTGAAAGGTGAAGAATTTTCTTGTTTGTTTGTCTGGTTTTTGTTTATTCTTATTATTATTGAAATAATGAAAATGCTCTAATAGTGATTCAAGTGGTGAATGCACAACTATGTGATTATTCCCAATAACATTGGTTGTACACTTTGGATGAATTGTATGCTTTATTAATAAGTATCAATAAAACTGACTTGTTTAAAAGAAAGAAAGAAAATGGCAAAGCATGATAATGAGACCTGACATTCTCTGAGTGCTCTGTCTGGTTGGGCACTAATGACAAGGCAGCACGGAGAGACCGACAAGCTGGGAAGCAGTGTCTTTTGGGGGAAACCTCGAGGAGCAGCAGCCGGTAGCCAGGAGGTCACCCTGAGCAGAAGCTTGAAGGCTGAGGAGGACTGAGCCAGATGGAGAGGGAGAAGGACAGGTGTTCCAGGGGACGGGGCAGCACAGCCTGAGGCTGGGCACCAACCCTAGTTGTTTACTGGCCGAAAGGAATACTGGATTTTGAGACCTTCCAGTGTATTTTTGATGGAAAGTGAGATTGTCACAAAATCGAGTCAGAAAGGAAAGCACTGGTCCCTCTTCCTCAGCAGGCAGGAGAAACACCAGCTCCAGTGGAGGCTGCTGTGGGATTAAATACAGCTTTGCCTTCAGCCAGCCTCTCTGAGCCTCATTTACCATACCTTCCCCAAGGACTACTCCCCGAATCACTCTGTTCAAGTCAGGATTCAACGAGATACTGTGTATAGAGGTCTAACAGGGATTTCTCAACCCTATTGTCATTTTGGACTGCAGAATTCTCTCTTGTGGGGGCTTATCCTACCCATGAGATGCCAGTAGCACCCCCTCCCCCAATGTGCAACAACTAAAAATGCCTTCAGACATTGCTAAATGTTCCTGGGGGATATATCTAGGGGATCTGAATCTCTGGACTGACAATATGATAGCCAGGCCCTGAGCCTCAACAGACTTCAGCTCCTATACTCTGATTTATTGGACTTACCCCACTCAGCTAACATGGCGTTGAAGAATGTCAACCACCACACCATGGAGCCTGGAGTGCCTACAACTGAAAGCAGGAGGATTGCATCCAGTATCCATGTGGAATCTAAGCCCCCTCTTGACATAGATGTGGAATGGACTCAACCAAGCCAAGGTCCACAGGAAGGAGGAATACAGTACGGATTAGAGTGGACTTAATGATATTCTATTCATGAACTGTTGTAGTTAATAATCGAGAAAATGTGGCATTGGTGTGGAAAAAGTGGTCACGGTGGCTGCTGGGTGCGGGGAATGGGAGGAAGAGATGAGATGTGGAGGCATTTTCGGGACTTGGAGTTGTCCCGGGTGGTGCTGCAGGGACAATTGCCGGACATTGTATGTCCTCCCATGGCCCACTGGATGGAACGTGGGAGAGTGTGAGCTATGTTGTGGACCACAGGCAATGGGGTGCAGCGATGCCCAGAGATGTACTCACCAGATGCAATGGATGTGTCATGATGATGGGGAAGAGTGTTACTGTGGAGGGAGTGGTGGGGTGGGGGTGGTGGGGGTGAATGGGGACCTCATATTTTTTGAATGTAATATTTTTTTTTAAATGAATAAATTGAGTAGAATTTGGGGAAAAAACAAAACAAATATCAGGAGAGAAATAAATAAAATAAATGTACTTATTTATAGGTGAAGCAAAGACTCCACCTATGAAAATACAAGAAAAGAAAAAGTAACAAATTGCAAATGATAAAATTGGGATTTCAGTGAAATTTGAATTTTAGAAATCTGTATCTCCCATAAAACCTTGGACAATTAACAATACTTAAAGACTTTTCTGATAGAATGGTTAATGATGTAAATAAATGTGTTTCAATTTAAAAAAATAAAATAAAATAAAATAAAAGTTCTTGGGGGAGGGGGGGTAGGCAAAATCACTCCTGGGTGGGAACCACTGGTTTGTTTGGTGCCCGGCTTGTCATAGGAGGTCAATAGATATTTATTCTTTGCTTGCCCGTCAGCTCTGGAAGGGGCATGAATTCCAACCTTATTGGAGCAAGAAGGAAATTCAGGAATCACTGTGAAAATAGGGAAGTGGGGCTCAGAGAGGGAAAGTTATCAGTTTAATGTCACACAGCAGGTCCTTGACCAATGAGACCCCATACCACAGCAGTTTAAATAAGCAAGTTCCTTTCTCTCTCCCGTAACAGCCCAGAGGTCAAGCGCTGCCAACCTCAGCACAGCTTCCAGCTCTGGGTCTAGTTATTCCTGTTTCTAACTGGAGAGAAGGGGGATGGTCAGGAGGAAATGGAAGAAATCTGCTTTTCCAGAGTCTGGAGGTTGTCAGAAGGATTGCCCTTATGCACACCTGAGCAGAGTCTCAGAGACAGAGAAAGTAGATACAACCCCAGATATTGGTCCCTTTGAGGGCTAAAGAGACCCACAGGTTCTATGGTCATGACAAATGGGGTTCACTGCCATGTCAGTTGGCCCTTCTTTGGAGCTGGTGTTTCTGGGTGATGGAGCTGGACACAGATGGGATCTCTTTTCACGAGCCTTTCATGCTACTTTACTGAAATTGTAGTTGGTGCTGGGGCTTAAGATATATCTAGGGGATCTGAATCTCTGGACTGACAATATGATAGCCAGGCCCTGAGCCTCAACAGACTTCAGCTCCTATACTCTGATTTAGTGGACTTACCCCACTCAGCTAACATGGAGTTGAAGAATGTCAACCACCACACCATGGAGCCTGGAGTGCCTACAACTGAAAGCAGGAGGATTGCATCCAGTATCCATGTGGAATCTAAGCCCCCTCTTGACATAGATGTGAAATGGACTCAACCAAGCCAAGGTCCACAGGAAGGAGTAATACAGTAAGGATTAGAGTGGACTTAATGATATCCTATTCATGAACTGTTGTGGTTAATAATCGAGAAAATGTGGCATTGGTGTGGAAAAAGTGGCCACGGTGGCTGCTGGGTGCAGGGAATGGGAGGAAGAGAAGAGATGTGGAGGCATTCTCAGGACTTGGAGTTGAACTGGGTGGTGCCCCAGGGACAATTGCCAGATGTTGTATGTCCTCCCATGGCCCACTGGATGGAACGTGGGAGAGTGTGGGCTATGGTGTGGAACATGGGACATGGGGTGCAGCGATGCCCGGAGATGTACTCACCAGATGCAATAGATGTGACATGATGATGGGGGAGAGTGTTACTGTGGGGGGAGTGGTGGGGTGGGGGTGGGGGGGTCGAATGGGGACCTCATATTTTTTTTAATGTAATATCTTTTTAAAAAATGAATAAAATGAGTAGAATTTGGAAAAAAAAGAAAGAAATCTGCTTTTCCTTTTTTTTTTATTTCTCTTCCCCTTCCCGCCGCCCCCCCCCCCCACCAGTTGTCTGCTCTCTATGTCCATTCGCTGTGTGTTCTTCTGTGTCTGCTTGCATTCTTGTCAGCGGCACCGGGAATCTGTGTCTCTTTGTTGCGTCATCTTGCTGCATCAGCTCTCTGTGTGTGCAGCACCACTCCTGGGCAGGCTGCGCTTTTTTTCATGTGGGGCAGCTCTCCCTGCGGGGCACGCTCCTTGCGCATGGGGCTCCCCTACGTAGGGGATACCCCTGCGTGGCAGGGCACTCCTTGCATGCATCAGCACTGCACATGGGCCAGCTCACAACACAAGTCAGGAGACCTGGGTTTGAACCCTGGGCCTCCCATATGGTAGATGGATACTCTATCCATTGAGCCAAATCTGCTTAAAGTACAAACTGGAATTTGCACCATCTCTTGGGCTTAGATGCCACATGGCCACACGGCTATAAGGGGGCTGGGAAATGTAGTCTTGGGCACATGCCTCACTAAAGCTTGGGGATGGGGAGAAGAATGAACATAGAGGGACAGTTGGTACTCTTACCTCACAGAGACAAGGTGAAAACCCGAGATTTCTCTGGCCTTGGCTCTCTCTACCACATCAGCCCTTCCATCAGTCAATCAACAAACATGAGGTCAGTGATCATAACAGTAGCATCAGCTGACATTGGCCATGTGCTCTCGAGGTTTGGGGCCCTGGGTAAACACTTTCACTTAGTTTTGGCTCATTTAACCCTCACCACACCCCACTGAGTGAGGTCTAGCCATCCACTCGCCATGTGACGGGTGAGGAAGCCAAGGTTCCCAGGGTGGGTGACTTGCCCACCATCCCAGGCCTAGGAAGTGGCAGGGACGGTTGGATCTCAGCTCCGCAGTCTCCCCTGGGCCGAGATGCCCGGAGTCATAGCCCAAACTGGGGTCCTCAGCAGGAGGGTCAGGAGATGAGACCCCGGCCCCGAGGCCTCCCTGCCACCCCGGCACACAAAGGGCCCCCGAGGTGCCGATGCTGAGAGCCGCCTTCGCCCTGGTGACTGGGCGGCTGGGCCGCCCGCGGTGGGGCCTCAGCCTCTCTCGCAGAGTCGTCGTGCCCGGCAGGGAGATGTCCGTTCAGCTCGCGGGAAAGGCTCCTCGGGCCTCTGGGAGGGAGAGTTAGACCCCTGGTGCGCCTGAGGTGTGGCCCACCCCGCCCCACTCTAGGAGACTAGGGGAGGGACCCTTTCCTCCTCCCTCAGGGCAGAGGGGAAAGTGAAGACCTCTGCAGGTGGGGAGGCGCGAGGAACTGAGGAGGGGCCAGGAAGAGGAGCAGCCAGAGTGCCTGGGGCATCACTTCTGGGCAAGGGGTGAGTCCAGGACCTGCCACCTGCTCGCTCTGAGACCTCGGTGAGTCACCTTGCCTCTGGGAGCCGAGTCTCCTCTATCCACTTGGGGTACTAGTGGTTTCCTCGTAAGGGGGTGTTAGGAGGACTTGGCGAGACCCCATGTACCCACAGGCAGCCCCCAAGGTGGCATATCATAGGCTCGTGGTGCTCTCTGCCACGACCTGGGCACAGCCTGGTGAGCTGAGCTCTGGGGAGCAGTGGAGGGAGGGGCCGGGCAGAGGGAGGCGCGGTCTCGGCGGTACAGGCGGGCACTGCCAGGGCCTCTGGCTCACGGCCTGTGCTGGCCTCCATGCTCCAGTGAAACCCTGGCCCATGAAAGGGCATCGAGGGGCGGGTGGGGCTGGGCTGCAGGACTCTCTGGTCTGTGTCGCTGTGCCCTGTACCCCTGAATCCAGTCAGACCAAGTGTCCTCCGATCCTCCACGAGGCCTCTCAGGGGCCCTGGAGAAAAATGGGGGACGCACCGGGCGCGGTCGTCCCCGGAAGGTGCCGGCTCTGTCCCCACCGTCTTCCTGGCCCAGTAAACACCTCTCAAATGTGGGACTTTATGAACCTGGGGTTCTGCCCCTGCTGCAAACCAGTGAGGTGACCCTGGGCCAGTTTCCTGTCCTCTCTATGCCTTGGTGTCCCCAGGGGTAGAACTGGGATGTGGGACTGGGTATCCCCAAAGTTTCTTTCCAGCTGCAGAATCCAGGTCTCTGCTGCCCCACTTACAGCTGACACGTCCCACTCCCCTTCCCCCGATCGTGATGGAGGGAGCACAGCAAGCCACACAGCCGGGTACAGAAATGGGGTTTTTATTACTGCGGTGGGGACAGGGAACAGGCGTAGCAGCCCCTCGTCCTGACTGGGAGGAGGGGCGTCTGGGAAGGGGTCCTTCCGGAGCGGCCCAGGCGTTTGCTCTGGTTGGATGGTGGCAGCACCTTCCCAGGGGGAGATGCTAAAAGGAAACTCAGTCAAGCCACGGGGAGCCAATCTGGAATGAGATCCCAAGCGTTAGGACATCGACAGCAATAGCTGCCCTTATGGGCACCCACCCCCGTGCCAGGCGCTTGGTGGGCCCAAGTCGGCCTGACTCTGCTGCCCCAGCCCTTTCCCACAAGACCTTGCATGGTCTAAGGCCTTAGAGGGGAAACTGGTGACTGAGGTTTGGGGTCTTTCTCTGGCACCTGTTACTGACCCACCTCACTTCCCTCATCCACCCTAGAACAACAGCAGGTACAAAAAGACGGATTAGAGGCCAAGACTGGAGCCAGTGTCAAGGCTTATTCTGGGGCCAGAAAAATGGTTCAGTATGTGACCAGGATCAGGGCTCAGTCAATCACTGAGGTCTGTGGCTAAGGGCTGGGCTCAGGTGATGACCAGGATCAGGGTGCAACCTGCTGCTCGAGAAGGAAGAAAGGCTGAGCTCGCTCTGGCTTTGCCACAGGCCCCTCTGGAAGAGCCTCATCCTCCCTCCCCAGCCCTGGGGCCCAGAGTCTGGCCGCTCACCAATGGGTAGGCCTCACAGCGGTTCTTCTGAACCGTCCTCTTCAGACACTGATGTGCAGGTGGATTCCCTGCTGAAGCTTATCTGAAGGAACAAAATCAATACAGACCTCAGTCTCAGTCACTGGACAACTGAAGAGAGACCAGGTCCCACTGACCACCACCCTCCAGCAGGTCAGCATGACAGCTGGTGGGACCTCGGGTATATCCTTTGTCTCTCTGAGCCTCAGTTTGCTCATCTGTAAAATGGGTGCAATGACAGTACCTGCCCCACAACATTGTTGAAAAGATCCAGTGAGATGGTGGAGGCAGAGCACAGAGTGGAGGCCGAGGGAGTGGCTCATGGTGATGTTCGTAGGAGAAGGGCACCTTCACTTGCCCCAGCAGCCCCACCCTGCCACCCCAGCCATGCCTAGATGCCAAGGCCCCCAAGTGGTTGGAAGAGAAGCCACAGCTCCTCACAGGAAGGGAAAAGAAAGGGGAGGTTTTATTCACAATACCTACTTGAATGTTAGCCTCTTTTACTTCTTTTTTTTAATCATGCATCAAATTCACAATGTTAGCAGTCTCATTTCACCCAGGTGGAGACTGAAGCTCAGAGAGGCAGAGCCACTTGCCCAAGGCCCCACCGTTGCTGAGTAGCAGAGACGAGATCTGAACCCCCCATCTGGCTGCCCAAAGCCATTCTTCTTTCTAACATTGCTCTGCCTGGACGCTTCTGCTGATTCAACAAGGGATGACAGTAGAGAGCTCTCAGAGGCCCACTGAAACCCCTCGGTTCTGCAGGGCCCCCCTCCAGCTACACTCTCCCGACTTGCTCAGGACAGTGAGTTGTTCTGCTTCTCAGGGGTCCCTGGGGGCCGGCGCTCCACAGGCCCTGACCGGAGAGACAGCCCCCACTTCACCAGGCTGTGACTTACGGACGAGGTTCTGAATAACATCCACATCCAGGGTATGGAGGAAGATGCGGATCATTGGGCACATCTGGGGGAGACAGAGAGAAAGAGAGAGGGAGGGAGAACAAGTCATTCTCAGCTGGGAACAAGCTGCCTTCCTCCCACAGAGGAGCTCACCTTTTGGGATCTTAGAGCCTTTGAACCATGGGATTCTAGAACAGTGGAAACCTAGAGAAGTCTAAAATTCAACAGCCCCAGGGTCCTAATCCTTCCCATTAGAATTCTAGTATCTTAACCATCTCTGTTGTGAAGTGTTAACCTCCCAGAACCCTACGCTCTTAGAAAGCTTGAACGTTAGAACCCTGGCATTTTCAAGAGTCGAGTGGCACCGTGGAGCCCTTAGAGCAGTGTTTCTCGCACCTCCTGTGCATCCAGGTCCCCAGTGAAGTCATGAAAATGCAGATTCTGATGCAGCGGATCTGAGGTGGGGCCTGAGATTCTGCATGTCTAGCATGTACCCCGCTGAGGCCAATACTGCTGCTCACGCCTGGGATATCCAGGTTTGGTTCAGTGAGATACAGGGTTCCTTGGAGAACTTTCCCTTTATAAACCTAGATTGCCAGGCCCCATTCCCGAATGACTAATTTAGAATCTCTGGGACTACAGGCCCAGGAATCCTGCAGATGGTGCATGTGGTTTTGGCTGATGCACAGATAAAAACAAAATGAAACTATTTTAACAGATCTGTGTTCATGCTTTTGATTCTAGGATATGTGAAATTCGTTTTCCATTCCTGGTAGGGATATAAAGTTTCCTTTTTAACATGAATTTATTTAAACACATTTATTTAATTAAAATTGTGTCGATTAAAGGGAAATATTAGGTAAAAAGGCATACTGGGGGTGATTTTTTCAGATCTTGTCAGGCCCCTGCTCTTCCCACCCACTCTCCTCCCCAGTGAGTAGTAGAGAAGGAGGCTCCTGCTGGCCTGAGAAGAACTTTGCATCTGAGAAGGAAAGGTGCCCAGTGGGTAGAGCCAGGCCTGTGGCGCCACACCTGCCCCCCCGCTCAGCCTGGCTCTGGGCCCCTGGGCACCAGGGACTCACCTCCTTCTGCACCAGGAAGGACACGGTCTTGACCAGGACTTTGGTCATGGTTTCCACGATATGTTTGACCATGGCGTTTTCACTGGCAAAGGGAGAGAACTGATAAGCCTGGGTGAGTGGGCAGGGCCAGTAAGCAGCAGGGGGGGGGGGATGAGTGGGAGTGAGGGGCTAGAGGGAAGGAGCACCGAGGAGTCAGGTAAACTCCTGGGAACCAGGCGCCCCTCTAGCCACAGGCAGAGAGCCAGGTGGAGTGTCAGGTAGAGCCCCACGTTTTACAGCCACTCTCCCCAGCCCGGACGGCTCGTTCATTCACTCTTCCAGCACATCCTGACAGACCACCAGCTATGTGCCACACACCAAGCTAGGCCCTGGGGGTAAGCAAAGCGCAAGCAGCTCCACACCTGGTGCCTAAACATTAAGCAAGTCTTGCCAAGGCTGGCTTCTTCCCGTGTTCAGCTCACAGCGTAATTGCCACCTCCTCAGGGCAGCCCTCCCTGACTGCATGGCTCTGGAAGGGTTCTGCTAATCATAGCATCCTGTTAAATTCACTGCATTGCCCAGCACTGAATCTGATATTTCACCCAATCTGACATTTTCTGGTGGGTTCTTGATTGATGGAGTGAATGCTGTGATGTCTGTTCCACGAGAACAGGGACCTTGTCTGTGGTCACCAGTAAGTGCTTTCAGAGCTCAGCATGGTACCTGGCACATAGTACGTGCTCAATACGTTATTGGCTGAGAGAATGAATGAAGCGAACAGCCAATGAAATAGCTAATCACAATTCGTGACAGATACTCTGAAGGGAAAGGACAGGCAGTTATGAGAGAGAACAAGAGCAATGGTATTTTAGACACTGAAGGATGAAAAGGTATATTGAAGCAGAGTCTGGGGAAAGCTGTTCTAGGTCTCCAGAACAGCCCATGCAAAGGTCCTGAGGTAGGAAAAAGTTTGGCTTGTCTGAGAAACAGAGCAAAGGCCAATGTGCCTGGAGCAGAGTGAACCAGTGGGGCAGCTCAGTGATCCTAGGGTAAGCAGAGCCTAGACCTCCAGGCAAGGGTTTGGAATTTGAGCCTAAGTGAAAAGAAAAGCCCTGAGAGGATTTGGAGCAGCAGAGTGCCATTTTACAGAGGCTGAGCTCCAAAGAGGCAGAATGAATTCACTGCTTGGCAAGGCAGTGTCCAGCAGGACTCCAGCCTCTGAATTTGCATCCCAGCCCTCCCTAGGCCATGGAGACTTTTTTTGGTTTGGGGGGTTCTTTGGGCACCCTGGGATCAGATCCCTTGGTGGGGTGGGGCGGCCACAGCCAACCAAGTGAGGCACCAGCAGCCCCAGCCCCAGTTTCCAGACCATTCCACCTGGGCAGTCCCCTGACTCCCAGTCACTGGCTGGGTTTGCAGCTTCTCTTTCCACCCCCTTCCCTGGGTGAAACCTGCTCTTTCAAGCAAAGAGCTTAACAGAGATTTTGTAGATTAATAGGGATGGATGATTTAAATGGAGAGGATTAAGTTTCAATATCTCATTTTGGGAATTTTCCAGGAGAGTAGAGAAATATTTGGGGGTAACTGAAATTAGAGTCCATGGTAGATATTTATTCACCTTCTCCCTACCTGGAGGCAAGGAGGTAAATATGCTTAATAATAATAGTTATTATTACTATTGTAAAATGATAAAGGTAATGATTCTCCAAGAAAATATAATAATCCTAAATGTGTTTGTACCTGACAACAGAGCTTCCAAATGCATGGAGCAATAACTGATAGAGCTGAAAAGCCAACTAGACAAATTCCCCATTCTAGCAGGAGACATCAGCATCCTTTCATCAGTCACTGAGAGAACGTGTAGACAGAAAATCAGCACAGGGATTATTACTGAGAACTGAATGTGCGCCAGGCTCTACACTCAACACTTGTACTTTTTCTCATCTTCTCATCTCAGTAGCCTCTGAGTAGGCATTATCAGTGCCCCTAGGCACAGGGGAAACCAAAGGCTCAGGGAGGTAAGTTGGCTACAAAGTTACAAATCAGTGGCAGAACTGGGATCTGGACCCGGCGCCATTCGACACCAGAGCCTGAGTTCTTTCTCACCACCTGTGCCACCTCCCAGATGTGGGAACAGGGCTGCCATTGAGGGGCGATCAGATCTTCAGAGAACCCCGCACTGCTGAGCTGGGTGAGACTTACGAGTCCAGCAAGGTGAGCTGGACGTTGGCGGGGTCACTGGTGCACTCTCCCAGGATCACAACGGGGAGGCCAGTCTGGACATCAGTTTCGACTTTGAGTCCAATCTGGAGGTCCAAAGAGGCCTTCAGGCCGACGACCTTTCCAATGAGAGGCCTGCAGGAAGTAAGAGTCACAGCTAACAAAGGTCTAGAAGGCCCGCTCGGCTTCCCCTGCCCATGTGGACGTTGTCCATGCGCTCGCTGGGTAACGTCAACGTCGCCCATATTCTTCACACGACGTACATGTTTATATCAGGGGATTCTTCACCTGCCCACATGGGTTTAGTTCCTATGAAATTTTTATACAGCAGAAATTATGCTAATAATTAAACTGATATTAATAATAAAAAGTTAACATTTATTGAGCACAAATTATGTTCTCGGCATTTAAAAAAGTATTTTCCATGAATTAATCCACTTAATCACCACAGCAATACTACGAGGGAAGGATTATTATATCTCTACTTTCCAAATGAGGAAACCTTGGTAGACAGAGGTTAGGTAATTACCCCAAGATTTCACAGCTAAGGAGCGATGGAATCTTTTGTGAATTTAACTATGAACATTCTTCTCCAACAGCTCATTTTCCTGTCTCACTGTCTCTGTTAAATCGATTGAAAATGCTTTAAAATGATCTATTGCACACTTGTCCTTTCTTATATACTATGCATTTAAAGTCAATTTTGAGATAAAATAACACCAGAGAAAATTTTGTCAACAAGTTATCAATTTTCATGCCTGGGCAGTAGGATTATGAATAGTTATTAACTTCTCAACTTTGCAGATTTTACAATTAGATAAATGTTATGATTTCAAAATATTATTGTTAGTGACCATTCTTTTAAAAAAGACTTGGTTATGGCCAAAATGCTTAGAACAATTTAAAGGTTGGGATTCTAGCTCTGGAATGACCCCGCATTGACAGACTGGGAAACGGTGCTGTAAGACCACACAGCAAAGGGAAGGGTGCCTCATTGCATGGCTGGGTCTCCATGGGCCATGCAGCACTGCCCCTCTCAGTTCCTGGTACCGAGGCATACTCACAGGGTCAAGGAGACATCAGCGGAGACAGGGATCCTGAGGTTGATGGTTTGGTTATCAGGAGCCAGTGAAGCTTTGAGATCCTGGATGTTGGCATTGCTGATTTTCAACCTGTGCAAAACCCACCATTCAGCCTTGTCTCACTTCAAGACAGCCATTTGCTGAGCACATCTCTGTGCCAGTATGTGCCACTTTTGGTCTTCGCAAGAGACTTGTTCAGAGTTCATGCTGTCCTTTTAATGGCATGCCATGCTGAGGCTCAGGCCAATGCTACCTTCCTACCCCCAAATCCCAAGGAGAATAAGTGCCAGAGTCAGGATTTGACTCAGAACTGTCTGACTCCAAAACTCCATGTGTGGAGCTCCTTGGTGTGAATTTTGTTTCTCTCCCATAAGGGAATTTGGGTTTTTATCCCAAGCCCTCTTTGAAAAGGGAAAAGTTTTTTTCTTTGGAAGAGGTCTTTGGACACCAGCAAACAGGTGAATGTGAGGGTGACCCTGACTCTTAAACTGTAGAACCCACGAGAAGCCCAGATTAGCCTTTTGGACCTGCCCCCAATTTACTCAAACTCTGATGGACCTGGCCTCAGGTCACCTCGGCTGGAGAGAAGAACAAAGTTTATCCACCTTTCTGTCTTTGATCCCAAACCAACCTCCCCAAAGACATGTATTCCCTTTTCTTGCTTTTCTTGGAACAAAGATCTTCACCATGAAGTACCAACTTACCCCAAAGCCTTCTCTAAATCTTGACCCAGCTTAGAAACGGTACTGCCCACCAGGTTCTCAACTTCCTGGATCTTCTCCTTGGCCAGTTTCCAAGCCTGGGAGCCCTGGAGCTTCTCCAAGTCAACCTTGACTTTCTGAAGGAGAACTGACAAAATCAATAACCATTTAGTGTCATGTACTACTTATGAAGCAGCTCCTATGTGCCAGGTACTAGATAAGAGTATTCATTTATGTTATTTCATTTAATCTTCATAACAACTCAATCAGGTAGGTATTGTTATTATCTACATTTTATAAATGAGGAAATAAAAGATCAAAAAGGTTAAGAAATGTGCCCCATAATCACACAGCTAGGGAGCCATTGTTCCTTCCATGCTGCCTCCCTACTAATGTATTACTGATCAGTCATCAATGAAGTAATCAATCAATTGACCAGGCAATTGATGTTGATTATACACCAACTTCCAGCAGTGATTTTGCATGGGAGCATCTAGTGCCATAAATGAGGTATACACAAAAGTTTTTTAAAATTAGGTCAAACAAAAGGAGAGAATAAACTAAGAAATGGGGAAGCTAGACTCAAATGGCTCCAACACATGAAAATAGTAAAGGGAAGTCCAGGATGTCAGCTTTGAAGCAAGCCCAGAGGACAATAATTCATATAGGTGCAGGAGGACAAAATCTTTCTAATAGAAGGTCTCCAGAGAAAATGGGTTTGTGGCAGAATAAATGACATGGGGCAGATGTAGGATGGCCATATGAAAAGAAGTAAGGATATGTGAGCAGAAAATAATTCCAGTGGCAAACAACAAGGCAATTACTAATCCAAGGAAAAATCAAAGACTGTACAAGAAAAAAATGTGATCATATTACTGCAACTTGGCTCTGCCATGGACCATATCAGCCTAGTTATAATGATGCAAACAGGGAATAACAATTTAAGTGAAACTAATGATATAACTATATCTGGTCATATAATTCAGTAGATGACCTTGATCCATACACTTCTGTCTCTGGTCCTCAGTTTTGATAGTTGTGAAATTAGAGAAGGTCCTTTCTGAGTCTTTGAAGTTTGTCTAAGTTCTGGCAAGGTTTGAAAGGCAGCTATATGCAAAAGTTACCTCCTCCTATAAAGAACGTTTGTCAATGTACTATTAATGTTTCCAGAAAATAAAGAGAAATCTTTTTTAAGGAGTTGGTATAAAGAGAAGACATAATTAAATACAAATGGCTAGGTGGGCTAATTTCCTTAATTTCCAATAAGCTAACAAAATCTCTAAGAGAAAATTGAACAATCCAACAGAAGATTATACTGAGAACATAAACAGAATAGTTAAGTTAAAGTATGCAAAAGGCTGGTAAATATATTAAAAAATTGAGTGGACCCCTAGAGAGATGCAAATTCAAATGAGTTACAATCTTTCATTTATTAAACTGGAAAACATTTATAGTTGTCTATACCAAATGCAGACAAAGGAGTGGACAAAATGCACTCTCATAGACAGTTGGAGGGAATGTAACATAAGGGATGGTTTTCAACATCTACCATAATTTGAAATGTGCATGCCTTTTGAACTTTTGGAATTTGTTCCATGCCTATATTGGCAATAATTTACCAGTATATAATAATTTATAAAGGATATTCATTGCAGCATTACTTGTTTCTATAACTATGATAAGTGAATAAGCCAAGAATTGCATAGCCACCTCTCTCAGTAAACTACCTACAAAGGGCAGTCCCTGGTGGCAGCCTCTGGTAATGCAAGCATAGTCTTTAGGAGGCAAGCTCCTATGTATTACTGATCATCATCCTTGTAACTCACCATCAAGTGTATTGTCAACTGTCTCAAGCCCTTTGTCAATGACAGGTTTCACTTTGTCCACAACATTAGTCAGGTCATTTTCAAGAGTCCCCAGAAGAGACGCTGAGGTCCCAGTGAGCAGACCGCACAAGAGGACAAGTTTCCAAAGTTGAAACATCTTTTGTCCTGATACCTGGACAATTATGGGAAGAACAGAATTGAGAATTACCCAGAGGGAAAGAAGTATTTAGTAAGCACTCATCACTCTTATACTTAACATGCCTTGAGATAGATGTGGCTCTCTCCTAATTTACAGATGGATAGTCAAGACCAGAAAACTAGAGCAACTTGCCCAAAGACACAGTCAATGAGTGGAAGAGCTGGGATTTGAAAAGTTAGACTTGACACCAAATCCATGTTCTTACAAAAAGGTCCTTTTCACCTGCAGTTTTCTCTGCCTGAAACATCTTTCCTCTTCCATGATTTTTCATCTACTGATTCCTACTGATTCTCCAAGCCTTAGCAAGATATCATACCCTCTGTGAAACTGACTTTATTGCCCTCCCCAGAGTCTATGTTAGGAGGTCCCACCTAACCACTTTGGCTTCCTTTAGTCTCTGATCAGAGTCTGGTACCAGCTGCCTGATGACTAGTCTACCTCTCCCACTAGGCTGTGATCTCCTTAGAGGAGGGACAGTGACTGTTGAATCCCCAGCCCCCAACAGAAATCTTGCATTCAGTAGGTGCTAAACAACTATTTGTTGAATAAAATAATTAACAAATAAATAGATACCACTTCATGATCCCCTTCATTGCTCACCAGTTTGATGGCTCTTTAGCATAAATATATATATCTCTTAATTGGCTACATTAAAAATGTTAACTAATCCTGGGACCCCCATTCTCCTGCCTCTTACCCCCCAAATCTTCTGAAGAGCACCATGTGAGGAGCTAGCAAGAGGTAAGCCTACTACTCACAAGTTTGGAGGAGGATGCTCACGAAATCCCTGTTCTCCTGCACAGTCTCCTGGGATTCTGCTGGGTGCGGGTGGTTTTTATATGTTTCAACAGGGTGGGAGGCTGCCCATGGAAGCAAGTCCTGATTCCAAGTGACTCCAAAAAAAATAACCTCTGTTCAGGATGTGCAGAGAAACTTCTAACCCAAAGGTCACCCAGGATGCTTGACTTGGAATAGATGGTATGGAAAGAACTTTCTGCCAAGACTAAGAAAAGGTCCTTCTGGGGCCTCTAGCTGTCAAGGGGGTGGTCATTGTAGTGGGGCCGGGGAAGACTGAGAATGGACCAACTGGAGAATGTTTGGGTGGGAGCACCCCTAGAGACCACCAAGTACAACTCTGTCATTTAGAAACTGAACCTCCTAGAGGGGAAGCAACCAGTCTGAAGTCACCCAGCAAGATGAGGACAGAAATGGGGTTAGAATTGTGGCCTGGAGAGAGTTAGGACCAACAACCTGAGAGGTCATTCTGCCTGGCCTTCTCCTGGTGTCTGAGTGTCTTCTACCACATCTCTTACAGTTCAAATGTTTACAGTGACAGGGAGCTCACTACCTCCAAGTACCTTCAAGTCTTCTTGTTCCATCTAGTTAGTAGAAAGTGCTTCCAGAGAGGAACCAAAATCTGCCTCCATGTTATGCACATGTGTGAACAACAGTGAGGCCCAGAGAAGGTGAACATCTTGGCTGACACAATGCCAGCCAACGTCAGAAACACAATGCCACCAGCCTTGCCCCTGGTCTCCCTTTGCAACACATGCCCCCACTGGCTCCACTCTCAGCAAGGCAGCCAGAGGGCATCTGTCAGGTAAAACCCAAAGTCTCTCCACGCCCAGAAGAGCCCACAGCCTCTCCAAATTTATCTCCTACCTCTATCCCTTGTTCCTGCTGGGCTTCCTTCTGTTCCAGAAAGATACCAACCTCTTCCCGGCTTTGAGCTTTGCACAGCTACTGTCTCTGCCTGGGTCTCTCCTCTCTCTGAATGGCTCTCTAAGTCATGTCCTAAGAAAGCCCTCCCTGCCTGCCCACCTCGGAGGGCTCTCCCCATTATCCTTACCCTCAGTTCCTTCAGTCACATCATGATCACGTGAAATACTCCCACTCATTTTCTGCCCCCAGCAAGGGGCTACCACCCTGTGCTCTGAGGCCCTCTTCTCACATGGGTCCTCAAGACACTAACCTGCCCCCCATCTGCTCAGGATTTCTCTCTGGGGCATCCCATAAGGCCAGCTCTCCCTGGGCAGGTAGTGAGGGCCTCCCCACCAGAGATGTCCGGAACTTGGCTCTGTGACCGCTGAGCTCCTGTGCGCCTTGACATGACTGTGGGCCACGGTCCTAACTCTCCATAGGTCTGTTGCTCAGAGGAAATTATTGCACATTTCTATTCTTCACCTTGGGCTTCTTTTCTACCCGACCTCAGCCCCCCTCAGGCTTCCAGTCTCTTTCCTTTTCTCACTCTTCCTACCTGTCAAGGTCTCTACTTGGCCCTGCTGTGGCCCTTTGGAGCTACAGGGGCTTGGGCTTGGTGTTTTCTTTTATCGTGGACCCCACCAGGACAAAACCTTCCCTCACTGGCCTCAATCACCCTTCACAACCAAGCTCTGACAAGACATTATGCTAGAAGCTCTTGTCCTCTTGGAGGTGAACCTGCCAGGGGTCAGAGCAGGCAGAGGACCCCGTCCTCTCACATGCAGCTCAGAGGTTCTGGTTTCTAAAGGTGTCCTAGAAGCTCACTCCTGCAGCCTTGCTGGCCCCAGCCCACACCAGGCCAGGACCCAGGGGTCCCAAGACCCCTTCCACTAAAGCATTGGGGGGAACCCCAAGTCTGATCTACTTTAGATGACACCTGCCAAAAATGGGGGGAAAAATGCCCCCACTTCTCCCTGAGGTCCTCTGGGTCCTACTCCAGATAGTGTGTGTGGAAGAGTTGAATAAGCATGCACATGCTTATTCACATTTGTACGCACATGCGCAAACACACAAGCACGCAAGAACAAGGCACCACAAACTAGACCCTATGAAGAAACAGATACATTTCCCTGCCTACAATGAGAACTTTTTACAGAACTACGGGGACCATGTCAGCTTCCCACCATTCTGAATGGAAGAGCTCTGTACCCCCGAAGGGGCGTTTGGGTGTCCACAGATTGCCTGCAGACGCTGATTTATTTCCTTAAAGACTTCAAATACAACGATCTGGCAAAACCCCCTGGAGAATAAATGCAATGCGTCATCTGAGTTCTTGGATCCAGCTGAGCCTGAAACTATACGCCCCTCAACTCTTCAGTTCACCCGTGTCATGCCGAGGCCAGCTGGCGAGGCAGGTGCCGAGTCCTCAGGCTCGAATATCCTGTTGGTTGTAACGCCTGATGAACTGGGCTGTGTCCACCTGGAACAGGACACAGGAAGCCCAGGAGGGTGCCACTTGGCATCAGGCTGGGGAGGACAAGCCCCGGGTGCAAAGGTATCCTGTGTCTCTGCCCCTTCTGCTTGGCCCCTACAACTCAGCAAGGACCTGGTGGAGCTGTCCTCCATAGGAAAGTGTCGAGGGCCAGGCCTGGGGTGAGGACAGGTGGGGGGTTCGAATTTCCTCACGCTGGCCGTGGTTCCTCCATTAGGAAGCAGAGCAGGGCAGCAGCAGCGAAGAGGAAGCTGTGGGGACGAGGCCTAGTTGACAGCACAAGCCTTGAGGTGGAGGGAGTCTGGGAGAATTCAGCCCACTGGAGGCCTGCCGTGGCCCTGCCTGGGGCATGGGACCAGCGTCTGAACCCCTCTTCACCATCTGGGAGTGGGAAAATATCTGGCAGCCTGGCACCAGGTTCTGTAAACATTTAGAACCTCCACTGCCACTGGTGGGGGGGAACAGAGCTTTGTTGAACTAATTTGGAGACAATTTTCTCACCCCAAGACCACAACCCAGGGGACTGCAGGTGAGGTGGTAACCTTAGACCTGGAGTTGGCTCCAGCCCTCAGTTGCCTCATCTATAAAATGGGCACACACCCTTGTCCCTGGTATAGTGGATGGATAAGTACCTGGGAAGTCAAAAGCATGCTAGGAGGCTCTGCCTGTGATGGTTAGAACTGGCTCTGCAGTTGGGCAGGCCTGAGTTTTAATCCTCTCTTCTTGTTGCTGGCTGTGTGACCTGGGCAAGGACCTTCACCTCACCAAGCCTCAGTTTCCCATCCTGGGTTTAATTAAGGGTGGCTAAGAGCTATGATCTCATGCATGACCCTGATTGATTGGTAGGGGCTGGATGGAATACTCTACTGAGATACAGTTTGAGGCAGCTCCTGGGTTTGGAGGGCCTGATTGATTAGTGCTGTCTGCCACAAGTGCAGGAGGAGAGAGTGGAGGCACATGTGCCATCTTGCCATTTCTGTCTAGGTGATCTCTAAAAGTCCCTTTTGCTCAGTCTACACTAGACTACACTAAACACTAGTGTCTACACTAGACATCCATGGAGGGTGGAAATCTGGGATCTGGTGCTGGGAGGTGGAGGAGGAGATCCCTGATCTGGCTCGAGTCTTGGCACAGCTATCAACCTGTGACCCTGGGCACAAAGACACTCGTCTCTCAGAGTCTCTCTTCCTAATTATGAAATGACGGGAGGATACAGCTCAAGGGCTCCCTGCTAGACAGCTGATCCCTTGGGGTCTTGAAAAGAGCTGAAGGAGGCTGGGGGCTACTTGCCATATTTCCACCAGCTGCAGCCACCACACGCTCTTGCTCTAACCAGGACTCCCACCAGCTCCTTGGCTTTGGTAATCATGGCCCCTCTCTGAGGCCATGAGGCCATCCCCAGGACCTGGCATACAGCAGGCACTCATTAAATGCCTCTTACAAGCCCTCAGAAGCATTTTTTCCCTTATTGCTGATGAATAGAAAATGGAGAACTGGACACATGTTTAATCCATGCCTTTTATTTATAACAGCACAAGGAGCCTGGGTTTTGAGGCAGACAGCCTCGGGTGTGTGCCCCGACTGCGGGGCCCCAGCCAAGTGCCCTAACTTCTCCACACCTCCATTTCTCTCCCATCAAGTGACAATTAGAATGGTGTCTACCATGGAGGAGCCACTGGGGGACTAAATGAGGAAAAGCCAGTAGAGTGCCAGCCACTCTACTCTAGAGAAGGTGCTCCATGAAAAGCAGCTGCCACTGTCACCATAATGACAGTGATGAACTGTAGTGAGTAGTGACTAGCATGGCCTGTAGGAGTCCAGGGAACTGCAAGGGTGTCAGGAGGCAGATCCTATGCTTGTTAATAGGATGAGAGGCCTGGGTTCAAATCCTGGCCTGCCATTTCCTAGCTCAGAGACTTAGTTTCCCTCTCTGTAAATTGGGGATAAAATTTGTACCTCCAGTCAGGTTGGTCTAAAGAGTCCACACTATGTATAAACTCTGTTAAGCACTCTCTGTTTGCTCTTTTTACCCCCCTCTCCCTCTCCCCCCTCCCCTTGCTCCTCCCTTCCCCCCACCCTGCTGTTTTTGCTTCTGTGTCCATTCACTGTGTGATCTTCTGTATCTATTCCTCTTTTTGTCTTCTTTTCTCATTTTTCTCCTTTAGAATTCACCAGGACTCGATCCTGGGGGCCTCTGATGTAGAGAGAGTTTCCCTGTCACTTGTGCTACCTCAGTTCCTGGTTTCCACTGCGCTTCACCTTTTTAAAAAAAAAAAAAAAAAGATTGATTTTATTTCTTTCTCCCCCCATATTGTCTGCTCTCTCTCTTGTTCATTCACTGTGTTTTTCTGCATCCACTTGCATTGTCAGGTGGTGCTGGGAAACTGCACCTCTTTTTCTTTGTGTCATCTTGCTGCGCCAGCTCTCCATGTGTGCAGCACCACTCCTGGGCAGACTGTGCTTTCTTCATGCAGGGTGGCTCTCCTTGCAGTGTTCACTCCTTGTGTGGGGGGCTCCCCTATGCAGGGATGCCCCTGCCTGGCACGGCACTCCTTGCGCATGGCAGCACTACACATGGGCTGACTGGCCACCTGGCAGGAGGTCCTGGGTATCGAACCCTGGACCCTCCATACGGTGGGCGGATACTCTTTCAGTTGAATCATGTCCACTTCCCCGCTTCACCTTGACTCTCCCCTTTGTCTTTCTTTTGTTGCGTCATCATCTTGCTTCGTGACTCACTTGCACAGGCACTCTGCTCGCCACACGGCACTGGCTTGCTGCGCAGGCACGCTTTCTCTTTTTCTTTTTTACCAGGAGGCCCCAGGGGATTGAATCCGGGTTGTCCCATATGGTAGGCGGACGGCCTATCACTTGAGCCACAACCGCTTCCCTCTATTTACTCTTATTCCCCCACAAAAGTGGGAGCGACGTGAGGCAGCGAGTTTTGTCTCTTTTGTTCCATCACAGTGCTTTGTAAGAGTAGGTGCCTGAGTCCCTGCTACTACCATTATTTGGACACAGGGTCTTTGCCTTTCCTTGATGTCCCCTCCAGGGACAGTGATACTGCTCAGTGTGTCCACATCTTTTCTGTGCATATATGTCTCTCCCCAGACGTGTGGCACTTTCAATATGTGATGCCCCAGCTTTTCTCTGTCCCTCCTTGTTCCCTGTGACCCGCGCTCTGTGCAGCTAAGAGCGTGGGCTTGGTGGGCAGCCGCTGCCTCCTCGCCTCAGCTGCACAGACTTGGGCCATTCCCTTTCCTCTCTGAGCCCCTTGCTCCTTGCCAAGGCGGCTAATGCCAGGCCCAGTACTTCTTTTTTTTTTAATAGGAAACTTGAAGTTTATTATTAATTTTTTATTATGGTAACATAGATACAACCTAAAATTTGCCATTTTAACCACTTTTAAGTATGCAATCAGGCAGCTTTAATTACTTTTAGGATGCTGTGCTGTCATCACCACCTTCCATTACTAAAACTTTCCCATCACCCAGCACAGAAACTCCTCACCCCTTCAACAAGAACCCTCTCCCTCCCCCCAGCCCAGCCCCAATCCTGCTCACAGCTGTGGCAAAGGTGAAATGAGATGACGTCAGTCTGGGGCTGGCACGAAGTTGGGGTGCCCAAATGAACTCTTTCCAAAACGTCCAGGCTGTGGGCGTGGGTGGGGCAGGGCGCAAGGGTCCCCCGGGCAGGGAGGAGGCCGCCCCCCTCCCCGGGGGCCGCCCGGCTCAGGGCTCTCTCACCTGTGCCACCACCGGGGGAGAGAAGTGGAGACCTCCGGGACGTCCCCCCTCCTCTTCCTGCTAAGGGTACACGCCGTCTCCTTGCATGTCAGGTATTTGCATTTCAGGGACAAAGGCCCCAGTATGAGGGTCGTGGGATGAATTTCTCATTGAAATTCTCCAGCGAGGCATGA
The DNA here is from genome assembly GCF_030445035.2 of Dasypus novemcinctus. NCBI lineage: Eukaryota > Metazoa > Chordata > Mammalia > Cingulata > Dasypodidae > Dasypus > Dasypus novemcinctus. Next base: position 34,308,676 of record NC_080696.1, on the reverse strand, counting down.
AGGATTAGCTGTCCCACGTCTGGGACAGCCTACCCACCCCGGCGTGACAGCTAATCCAGCCCGGCAGCTTCCTGGTCCCACTGACCCAGCCCGTAAGCTCTGAATTGACATCTTTTTCCAAACACAGCGCAGATCTCGGGCTGAAAAGGACCTGGAGGTCACCCAGCCAGCGGGGACCCCGCGGGGGCGAGCTGAGGGTCTGAGGTCTCCGTGGGACTCGGGCGGGCTCGGCGCTCCTGCCTTCGGTCGCAGCCCTGGCCCTCCTCCTGCCCGCAGAGCTGCCCCTGTCCTTTCCCCCCCGGGGTGACAGCATCTGGAAACGCACCGCGTCCCAGTCACAAGTCACAGCTTCTTTTTTGCTATTAAAAAGCTGGAAGGGTTTTCAGCACAGCGCTTTTGCAGTCGGTCACAGATTACGCATCTGTTTTTGAACAGGAACAAGGTGTTCACATTTGTGTTGCCGACTCGGGGATGCTTGGCAAATAACAAAGAATGAAGAACAAAATGTTTTCAAACATACTGTCGTTTTCATGACTGCTACACGTAACAAGTCATAAAGCTGTCGTAATGTTCGCGTCTGAAAACCTTTAGTTAAACTTCCAGCGACCGCGACGGGGCCGTCTTCTTTTCTGATTTTGAAGGCAGCACATTTTGTTCTTGTGGTTTTGCTCTCGGGCATTCTTCTAACTGCTGGGCTCAGTGTTTGTGACACCTACGAGGCTCACCAGCTCCCCTGGTCCTGGCCCTAGAAACAGGGGCCCCTTCCCACGGACCGACCGAGGGGAGGGGGCCTCACCCGACCCCTCCTGGGGCCTCCCCCTCCTATCCGTGGACTTGGCCCAGATCGCCTGAGAAAAGTCCCCCCGTGGGCGGGAGGGCGTTTGCACCGAGCCTAGCTCCTCCCCGGTGTCCCTTGAGTCTGGGGTCTTGTGTCCCCCCAGAGCTGGCCTGGGGTCTGGCGTAGAGGAAGAGTCCAACCGTGTTTGTGGAAGGAAGGCAGTCAGAGAGGGAGGGAGAGAGGAGGGAAGGGCTAAGGAAGGGAAGGAGGAAAGAAAAGAAGGAATTATAGGGAGAGGGGAAGGGAGATGGAGAGGGAGGGAAGGAGAGAGGGAGGCCAGCAGTGTCCGCTGACCGGGAGCCCCGAAGGCAGGAGCGGCACCATTTCGGAGCCCGAGGGCCTGGCTCCTCTCATTGGCCTTGACCGATGATCTGACCATTTGACTAAATAAATGAGCTCACTGGAGGTTGAGGAGGTCCAAAGACGGCCGCCCCCCAGGGGAGCAGATGGGCCCGCACCGTGAGCCCATGACCGGCGGGAAAGCACAGTGTCATTCACTGACCCTCCAAACAAACTTTATTCCCATTTCGTAAGCAGAGAAACAGAGGTGGGGGGGAAGGGGGAATGAATTGCCCAAGGTCACAGATCTTGTGGCAGGGCTGGGATTTGAATCCAGGTGTCCTGACCTGAGTCCGTGCTCCCAGCTGCTTACAGGGCCCTGTCCTTTGTATTCTAACCCTCAGGATCCCCCCTGGACCGCGCGAGTCCTGCAAGGGCTGGCACACACGGGGTTCTTCCCCACCCCCTCAGTGGCCCAGCCCAGGCCCGCGTCCGAGGAAGCGTTCTGTAGGGTTAGCTGGTGGCAGGAAGGGGCGCTGGCCTTTTCTCCTCCACTAGCCGGGGAGACTTCAGGTCAGGGGCCGCGACTGCCATCCTTGCATCCCCAGCAGCCAGCGGGCCCTAATAAATGAATACGTCCAGTTATAGTAGGAAAAGACTACCTGGTGGAATGGATAAATGAAGGGGACGAGACTCAGAATTCAAAAGAAGAATCCAGAAGATTCTTAGGTCCCGAAGAGAGAAGTGGATCAACTAAGACAGAGAGGTGGCCCGGCTCGGGCGTCAGGGGCCGCTGCCGCCTTCTGTCTACCCTCTTGCCCGTGCTCCCTCCCACGCACTCTCCAAACCGCTCACCACCCGCCCCCCACCCAGCCACCTATCCTTCCGTCTCGCCTCCCATCCCACCAATCATTCCCTCAGCAACTCCATGCCACGTCTTGGGCCCCAGAGCACCCTCACAAGTGCTCCCGGTGCCAGTAGGGGGTGGAGGCGAACCCACGCACAATGACGGCTTTCCAGAGGCAGGCAAGACTCCTGGAAATGCCCTGTGCACGTGCCGGCCCCACGCAAATACAGCTTTTCCCTCTTGCTGCCTCAACTGCTGTCCCGGCCTCGAGCTACCCTCAGCCACGGGCCCTTCATAAACACTGGGTGGGGTGGAATCGAGCACTTTGGGGTTTGAACAAGGAAATGACCTGACATTACAGGATAGGCAGGGACAGATGAGACAGAAGACAAACTTTGGCAGAATTCCCCGCCCTGGGGGAGCTCCGCATCTGTTGGCCTTGCAGGGGCTTTTTTTTTTTTTTTTTAATTCATTTTTTAAAAAATATTACATTCAAAAAATATGAGGTCCCCATTCACCCCCACCGCCCCCACCCCACCACTCCCCCCACAGTAACACTCTCCCCCATCATCATGACACATCCACTGCATTTGGTGAGCACATCTCTGGGCATCACTGCAACCCATGGCCAGTGGTCTACACCATAGCCCACACTCTCCCACATTCCATCCAGTGGACCATGGGAGGACATACAATGTCCGGCAATTGTCCTGCAGGGGCTTTTGGTAACCACCTAGGCCTCGATTGAGTTCTGACTCAGCTGCTTATTCGCTGTGTGACCGTTGGCAAGTCACAGAGCCTCTCTGAGCCTGTGTCTTCATCACAGAGACCCTGGCAGCCATCTGCTAAATGGTGTGGGGATTAAGTGAGATTGAAGCGTGGAGAGCAGTTCACCCAGCACCTGGAAAACAGTAAGCACCCAGTAAAGACAACTCAGCAGGGCCTGCCCAGGGTGGACTTGAGAGTGGGAAGCTGTGGATCTCCTGCCACGTACCTGCAGCTTGCCAGTGATTGTAGGCAAGGCAGCAGCTCTCTGAGGCTTAGCTCCTCTTCCCTAAAGTCCTCCAGAGGGCCTGGGGATGTGTGAAACGAAAGAAGGAGAGCAAGACGTTCCAGAGTCAAGACGTGGCCACTCAAAAGGAAGGAGGGACTGAGGGAAATAGCAGAGCTCCCTGCCTCTCCACGTGGGCTCCTCGTGGGATCCTCGAGGGACCCTGGCTTGTGGGGTCTCGGCTCACCCCCTCCTCTGCCCACACTCAGGCTTCTCAGTCTCTTCTGGGCTTCCCCCAAGGCCTTCTCCCTGGCCTCCCCACCTTCTCCCCTCCAGCTCCTCTCAGTGCCAGGAGCCAGGTCTGAGGCTGCTGCATCCTTGCAAATTCTCCCCATCCTTCAGGGAGCCCCTTGCCCGAGGCCCTCTCCACTCCACCCACCTGTTCCTTCTAACCTTCTGCCTTGTGGCTCTTGAACAGGTTTCTTCCCTGTCTACAGACACACACACACACATACATGCACACGAGGTTGTAAACTCCAACGGCTGTGTGGGATTTCTCTCTTGTTTCACACTGACTTGCACAGAATGAGCGGAAATGTGTTTGTCAATTGAACTCGTCAGGATTTTTGGGTTGCTTGTAATGGAAGACAACCCAAACTGGCTCAAGTGTCAAAGGGACACTCAAAGACCCATGGCTTTCAGGCATGGCTGAATCCAGGCACTCAAAGAAAACATTCAGGAATATGTCTCTCTCCATGACTTAGCTCTGCTTTCTTCTACATTGGCTTCATTTTCAAACCAACTCTCCCCAGGATTGGGGGGTGGCGGCAAAGGCAGCTCCAGACCCACACTCTCTTAGCATCACAATCTTAGTAGAAAGAGAGGAACTCTTTGTTACTATTTTCTTCCAATGTCTTGGGGCTAATTCCCATGGGCCCTGCTGGGGTTACATGCCAGGTAAAGGAATATATTAAAGTCCACATGGCCACAGGACAGGATGAAAACCAGGGGAGCATGGCCAAGGAAGGACTGGGTTTCCAGGAGGGGGAAGGTGTCTGCCAGTCAGGTAAGAGGAGGACAACTAGGGCTGGCTGGCGAGGGCTGCGTGGGAGATGGGTGGAGGTGTGGAGGTGGCCAGAACACGCGAGCTGTTCCCAGGGCAGGCCGGGGACCCACAGCATTGGTCTCGCAGGGGAACTTGTTGGAATTGCCAAAGCGCAGACCCCACCCCAGCCACCTGTGCTGGAAGCTGCACTTTAGGGAGAGCCCCAAGGGATTTGTGCACAGTCAAGCCTGAGAAGCACAGCTCTCAGGATCGTTGGATCCGAAGGGGAAGAGAGCAAGCAGGTGGGAGCTGGGGTGTGGGGTCAAGGGCGGGACCTTCATTTGGCTTAAGAAGGAAGAGACTTGAGCATATTTGGGTGTGCTTTTTTCATAACTAAAAACATCGGAGGAGGGGATTTGTTTTATTCAACTTTCTGCTCACAATTTTGCAGAACGCTATTTCAGATTTGCATAAATCAGATTCATATCGAATGCATCCTAACTCTATTTGTTGACAGGAAAAATGAGTGCTGTGCTGTGGGGACTTTCCTGAGAGCCTCCCACTGTGGCTCCTTGGAGACTGGACCAAGGACACAGGATGCCGTGGCCCCGCAGAGAACTCAGGGAGAAAAGCCCAAACAGCCACTTCCTTCTCTCACCACTTTATGCCTCTGCCTGGCTCCATGTGGCTCTCCTCCAGTCCTGCCGGGCCCCTCAGATAATGATGGTCCTGGCAGACGATAGTTAGAAAACAAATGTTGTCGTGGGTCATCGAACCGGAGCAGGCCACGGGCCTGAGGGACTCCAGGGAGCCTAGAGAAGACTGAGTTCTGGGGTGGTTTGTGTGGGGCTGTGGGGCCCCCACACCCCTTCCCAGCACCCCTGGGATCTGGTCCCTTGGCTGTCACTTTTGGTGTCTTCCCCCTCCCCCCCAGGGTAGAATCATAGCACCAGGGAGTGGTGAAGGGATCCCACGTCATACATTCCCACTAGTGGGGAAACCGAGGCCAGAGTGGCATGGGAGCTTCAGCAAGGACATGGCAGAGCCCTTGCTGGCTGGGACAAGAACCCTGAGGTCCTGGAAGCCCCCTCCTCCTCCAGCTCCTGCCCTCTACCAGAAGTCCCCCGTTGAATCTTGGCTGGAAAACATCTGCCTCACAGGTAGATGAATGAAATAATCCATGTGAGGTGAACAGACCAGGGCTGGACAGGGAGTGAAAAGAAAGTGCTAAAGTATATTAATAGATCATAACATTATGGCCATTATTAGCCCCATTTTTTCAAATAGGGAGACCAAGGCACAGCGAGGTTCAGTATCCTAGTAGGCTATAGAATGGGGATCTGAGCCCAAGAATTCTGACTCCCCAGCCCATGCATTGAATCACATCAGCACACTGAACCTGTCTCCTCATCTCTAACATGGAACTAATGATACTACTGGCCTTGAGAAATGGCTGTGAAACCATGAGATCACGAAAGCCAAGCACTCAGCACAGGGCCTGACCTAATCAAACTCCTTTAATACAAAAGTCCTCGTAGCCTGAGTGAGAAACATGGATTAGCAGAGTCATGGCCCCACCTTGTGGCAGGGTCTGGGAACTGCGCCTTCCGCTGACCCTCGGGTACACGTGCCTGGGCCCTTCTTGGCTTTCCTTCTCGCTCAGTGTGGTGGCAGAGGGAGGGGTGCAGAGCTAAAACTTCTGCAGTTTCCAGCCCCTGTGACTGCAGGGGTGGGGAGGGAGGCTTGGCTGTGGGTTCTCAGAGCACCTACCTTGAGGTCCCCTTTGCACACCTTTGCCAAGCAGGTCCCTCTGCCCGGTGGTCTTTAGACTATCCACCAGTGGGGGCAGTTTGCTACACTGTCCCAACCCTGAACTAAGGCTCTCTTCATGCATTTTCTTGTGCTCCTCTCTGTGCCTCCGTCTCCCTGTTTGAAACATTTCTTTTGAGGTGCTATTCTCATCCATTTTGCAGATCAAAAGCAGGTTCAGAGAAGAGAGATCACTTGCTCATTGAAACTGGGAGTCAATGGAAGATTCTAGAAGAGTCAGGGTTTGAATTCGTATCCATCTGACTCCAAAGCCTAGGCTCTTCACAGTCACACTGAAGACAGGGCCCCCCCCACAGCACCACTTCCCACCCCTTGAAACACACAACGGCACCATGAGGGTTTTGTCCAAAGAAAGGGCTCAGAGCTGGCGTCGTGTGGAGCCAGCAGGTCCAGTTTCTGCTTGTCCCCACCCTTCGTGAAGGTCCTGGGCTTCCTCAGCCTCTGAAGCCAGGATTCTAAGTGTCTGGAATTCTAATGTATATTATCTTGGTATTCTTCCCCCCACCTCCATCCCCCACCCCCCACCCCAGCCAGATCCTGAAGCATTACTTATGCACTGACTAAAACAGGTTTGGAACAAATTTCTTATCCAGGAGAGGAAGCAGTGAGGGAGAAGTGGTAATTGAAGGTGCAGGGCCAGAGGGGTTTCAGGCAACTTCTCTATTTCCTTCTGGGTTCTACAAGGCTTAGAAGCTGGCCTACAGCCGGATTTTATAGCTCTTACAGAATGCCACCGTCCTATTGGATGGGCCTCTCAGCAGCTCCAGATGGATCCTGGAATAGGCCACCTCTAGGCTCTAAAGCAGACCAACTGCCTGAAAGGGGGGGGGGGTTACTCTCTGTGCCCCCACCCCCCATTAGAGGGCCATTATTTTGTTTCTACTTTTCCACTCAGTCAGCCCCATGCTGAAGTGTCTACCTTAGGAGATTTACCACCATATCAGTTTTGAACATGTCCAAACCCAAAGTGCCGATGAAGGGACGGCTTGCAGTTCAGTTATGGGAAAATATTAGTGGGAAAACCAAGGTGCCAGAGAGTTCCCAAGTGACTGTCTAGGGTGTGGGCACCCTTACCATAGGCCGGCAAGGGGGCCAGTGCTGATCATGGTGATGGTGGGATCTCCGGGCCTCTGCAACTGACATCAAAAAGAGCCATTAGAAGATGCCATGGTGCAAACGGCCTGCAGTGGCCATAGTTTTGCTGGAGGCCCCTCTGCCTCTGGTCTTCTCCTGCTCCTCATTTCCCCAGACACTCATCATTGAAGGAAAGGCCTGGAGAGATTGCATATTCTACAGATAGGAGAGGAGAGGACAACAGAGTGGATAGTTCAGCACAAGCACACCCAGAGAGGTGGGGGTTGAACTGGGATTTGAACCCAGGTCTCAGGATGCCCAGTCCAGGGCTCTTGGATTTCCTTGGATTTTACTATAGTCATAGGAAATGCCCAGGAACACAGAAGAAGGTTCACAGGTGAGTCAGGCCCTCCCCAGCTTCCCCACACAAGCAGGATGGTCCCATCTCCTCCCCTACCTCCTGCCTGGAACCCAACCTCAGTGAGAGGGGCAGAGAAGGCATGGGGTATGCTATGATGACAGTCCAGAGGGTTCACCCAGGACAGCTCTTCTCCTTTGTCCATCCCCCTCCCCACTCACACAGTGGAGGACCCATGTGACTGGGCACCGGGGATTTGGGAAATGGACCGGAAGCACAGTGATTATAAAATTCCTCCACAACTCAGAAATCAGTTGACCCTACTGGAAATTTTTTCACAATAGAGTAGTGGAATATCCCAAGAATCTCATCTCAATGCTCTTTATTATGAAATGGATTAGTCTGAAAACTTAAACTTAATACCAGGAACAACCTCACTTTAACAACAAGGGAACGGGCTAGCCCAGAAACCCAATGGTAATACCTTCATTATTCACTTCATTATGGAGTGTGCAATCACAGGAATCTCATGATTAACTCTTCACCATGAAATAAGTTGGTCAGGAGCCCCACCCTAACACTAATAACTATGGAATGGGCTATCCCAAGAACTCCACTCTAACATTGACCACTAAGGAATGAGCTATGCCAGAAATCCCTTTATAACAAGGATCACTATGGAATAGGATAGCCTAAGAATCCCACTGCAGCAGTAAGCACTAGAGTGGTCTATCTCAGGAACTCCAATGAAACACAGATTACCATGAAAAGGGATATTCCTGGAACATAGTAACCCTGACCCCTCTAGAGTAAGATAACCCAGGAATACTAATCATGAAGGACTGCATGATTACAGGAATTTTTCTTTGACATGACTCTTTGGAAAGCCCTAGAACCACATTGTTATACTAATCTCTACAGAGTGTGCTATCTCAGAACCACATGTAACTCTGGCTACTATGGAGTTGGCTATCCAAAAACCCAACTTTAGTGCTATTGATTCAAGCATGGACTCTATGGCCCAAGATCTTCCACCTTTCTTCAGCACCCATAAAAAAGAACTGCCAGACACAGAAGAAGGTGGGAGGATTGGGGGACAATAGGGATAGATGTAAAAAGGAAAAACTTACTTTCAATCAGCCAGTTAATGAAAGAGGCTGGGAAGTATTTGTCCTGGGAAAACCAGAAAAGTCACATTAATTGAGCACCTACTATATACCAGGCTTTGTACCTGGATTAAAGACAAGGAAATGGAGATGCAGAGATGTTTGATTTGCCCAAGGCAGTGTCAGAATTGTTCCTAAAATTTGGGCTCCAGACTGACCCCAGACAGGTGGGTGCTGGGAGGGATGGGGAATGCTGGCCCCAAGATGGAAGATCCCCTCTGTGGAACAGTGCATTTCCCATAGTTCAGGACTTCCCATGATAAAGGGGGACTGGGCAGGACCATGTTACTGCTTGGAAGAAGCTAGGAGGGGAAGGATGCAGATGAGGCCACCATAGATCACTCCTTCAACAATCTGGGGTCCTCTGTATTGTGATGCCAAGAAATGAACCTGATTGTTGTCTTTAAGTGTTTAAATCAAGTGAAGAGGTGACTAAACCACTAGTTTTTGAGTTCCTGGACAAATATTGTGCTGGACGAATAACTGGGCATTTTTCTTATCTATCATTATACTGCTCTTTTTCATCCATTCTAAGACACCATGGTTAAGATAGACATTAATATGCCACTAAAAAATTTTTAAATGATGACCTATCACATATGATTGGCTATAAGACACATTCCGACTTCAGAAATGTTAAAATGTGGGGGAAATGGGTGTCTTGGGAAGTGGTGAAATATCATAACTTTCTACTGGTGTCCTTGTCTGAGAGTTGAGAAAACCGAGCCTCAGAGACAGAGAGGACTTGCCCAAGATTGCACAAACAGCAGCAGAATCTGCCTGGTTCCAAAGCACAGCACATGCTGCCTCTCTTGACAGGACCACTGTGAAGCATTTGCATGGCCAAGGAGACTCAAGTGAATGACAGGATGGGGCACCATTGAGCTAGTCTCAGATGTGAAGATGGGGCGGATCTCAGAAGATTCCTCAGGAAGAATCCACTGCTCGTACCTTAAAGTCCAGGTGGTAATATTGTTCAGACGACTGTTGCATTTGGGAGAGGGCAGAGTGGAGGTTTGTAAATAACTAAGGTGAATGGACATCTGGTGAAAAGAAATGGGGAGAGGCAGCAATAGGAAGAGACAAGAGAAGATGTGAGAGGGAAGCGGACTTGGCCCAGTGGATAGGGCATCCATCTACCACATGGGAGGTCCACGGTTCAAACCCTGGGCCTCCTTGACCCGTGTGCAGCAGGCCCACACGCAGTACTGATGCGTGCAAGGAGTGCCCTGCCACGCAGGGGTGTCCCCCACATAGGGGACCCCCACGCGCAAGGAGTGCACCCCGTAAGGAGAGCCGCCCAGCGCGAAACAATGTGCAACCTGCCCAAGAATGGTGCCGCACACACGGAGACCTGACACAACAGGATGACGCAACAAAAAAGAAACGCTGCTGATAAGGATAGAAGCGGTCACAGAAGAACGCACAATGAATGGACACAGAGAGCAGACAACTGGGGGGCGGGGAGGAGGGGACAGAAATAAATAAATTAAATAATAAATTTTTTAAAAAGAAAAATAAGAGAAGACATAAGAGATCAGGTTGAATAAGCAAAGGCCTGTAAACTCATTCGTCTCTCTCTGTCATACACAGATTTATCCAGAAGATTATTCACAACTATTGGAAAACCTTGTAGCCACAAAGCCCTGCCAATTTCTAGAACAAGAGAGTGATGTATTCTCCACCTGGTACACAGAAGTATAACTTCATCCAATCATCTGTACCTCATTTGTGCCCACCTTACCATCATCTTTCTACCCATCTTCCTATCCATTCACCCACCCATCCACCTAATGATTGTTTCCTCCCTGCTTCCCTCCCTCTTTCCCTCCCTCCTTCCTTCCCCCCTTCTTCCTTACTTCCCTTCATCCTCCATCCAGCTATATAACATCTTTCTTTTCTTCCTCCACCCATTCATTAATCCATTCACCCATCTATCCACAATCCATCTACTCACACATCCAATAATAGATCCTTTCTTCCATTCATCCTTTTAGCCATCCAACCATGCATTGGCCATTCACCCATTCATCCTCTTATCCAACCATCCTTCCTTCTTTCTTCTCATTCTTATATCCATTCCTCTCTCCTTCTCTTTATCCATCCATCATTCTTTCTTTTTTCCATCTTCTCTTATATCCATCCATTACTTTATCATCCAGTCATTACTTTGTCTCTTTCCTCCTTCATCCCATAACTCACATATCTACCCAAATCCCCTTTCTTCCATCCATCCTTCCTTATATTTATCCATCCATTTATCACCCATTCTTTCATCCATCTTTGCATTTTTCTTTCATACTTCTGTCCTTTGGTCCATCTAGCCATGTTCCTTCCCTTCATCTAACAGTCCTTCCAGCACAGTATATGCAGTACCTACTTTGTGCCTAACCAGGAACTCTGAGACAAGCACGAGAATACAACAGAGCCCCTGCCCTCAAGGAGCTTCCGGTCTAGTGGAAGACTGCTAAGAACCAGACAGGTGCTACACAGTGTGATAAAAGAGTGACATTTGCGTATGTGCAACATCATGGAAGTCCTGAGGAGGGAATCATGCTGCTGGAGAGATCTGGAAAGGCTTTGAGGAGGGCAAATCACTGGAGCCACACCTTGAAGGGGTGCAGGCATTTTCCAGGCAGAGAAGGAGGGCATAAGAGGTCTCACAGAGGATCCAGCTTTTGTAAAGCCACGTCATCTCAAAAGGGCCTGGAGTGCATGGGGATGGCTGAGGTCAGCCAGCCGGACCAGCAAAAGGGGGAAGAGGAGGATGAGGTCAGAGCAGTTGGAAGAAATACCTTGACTTCCAGCCTAGGGGGTTTGGACTTGATCCTCCTGGTAGTGGGCTGCCAAGGAAGGTTTTGAACAGCGGTGTGATTTAGAAAAATCTCTTTGGCAGCTATGGAGGAGAGAAGCCTCTGCAATTGTCTAAGCAAGAGGGCAGTGGTAAGATCAATAGCAAGACTTAAGTTTCATAACGTTCAGCAGTTGACTGATGATGTAGAACCAGAATTTGACCACTGGGCACAGTTGAAATATACAGGAGCACAGGCATTTGTGAGAGGAGACTTGGGCCATTTTCCCAGCCCAGCCCTGCCTCTGACTGGCTGTGTGGCCTTATGCATATTTCATTCCTCCCAGAGTCTCCATGTCCTCAAGGGGGCTGAATTAATTCAATCTAGTCTCGGCTCTGCCACTTTCTATATAATAGTGCTGATATCATCATCATTATCATTATCACCACCATCACCACCATCACTATCATCATCAATCCAAAGCTTTCATGAAGAGATTCTTAACTTTGGCAATATTAACATTTTGGACAAGCTAATTCTTTGTTTGGGGCTTGTCCTGTGCACTGTAGGAGCTTAGCAGCATCCCTGGCCTCTACCCACTAGATGACAATAGCACTCCTTCCAGTTGTGACAACAAAAAATGTCTGCAGTCACTGGCAAAGTCCCCTGGGAGGCAAATTTACCCCAAGCTGAGAATCAGTGCTTTAACCAGTCTCAGTTCAGCTCAGCATGCGCTCTGTAACAATGACAAGGACAACAGCAAGAGCTATCACTTATATATGTCCTTGGGCGACTCACTTTATCTCTCAGAGCCTCATTTTCATCATCTGGAGAATGGAGGGAATAATAGTGTTTATCTCGTAACATTGCCATGTGCGGAACAAAATTATAAATCTCAACTATGTTACATTATATGATATCATTATAAGCCCCAAATGCATTAATTCAATCTTAGATAAAATTAAAGAACAGAAGCAGGAACCGTTAGCCATTGTGACCTTTTCGTGAGAAGGTTTTAAGAAAAAGAATTTTGGCAAAGTCCTTTTGAGAATGTACTGTAAAGAGCTACTTATCACCTCCTGTTAAAAGATAAGAGAGTAAGTTGGAGGTTTACATATGACTTAGGATACAGGAATAAGAATAAATGGCACCAACCAGGTAGGGTCAATGTTTTAAGTTAATTTTCTACTTATTCTCTTCTCCACTTTGCCTTCACGAAACTGGATTTCTGTCTGGATTGCTGAGAAGGTAAGACAAATGCTGTCGATGCCCTGTCCATAGCCCCTCCTGTACCACTTCACGGGTGAAGCACAGCCTCAACTGCCATCTGTGTTCCTCTGTCACACCCTCCAAAGTCTGCTTTGCCCGTCTGTGCACAGGCCAGAAATACCAAGGATTCAATACTTCCAGGAGCACCCGTCAGCCACAAACTGATGGGAATTGGGGTATAAATACCCCAACTCCCTCACCCCTGGGCGGGATAACTCTAAAGCATGTCTACATTCTGTCCAGCGTTCCCCAGTAAAATGTGCTGCCATTGCTCACAGGGTAGCTGACTTGATAGCTCACGACTTTGGCTGCCTGCCCTTCCTTGTCTTCCAACTTACGCACCTACTGGTGCTTCCTGGGCTGGGATCCCCTCCCATACAAACCACCTACGTTCAAATCCTTATCTCAGTGCTTGGCCCTGGACAAACCAAAACCTAGTCAGTGGGACAAAATATTCTTTTTCTTTTCTTTTAAGATTTATTGATTGATTGATTTCTCTCCCCTCCCTCCCCACCCCGGTTGTCTGTTCTCTGTGTCTATTTGCTGCGTCTTATTTCTTTGTCCGCTTCTGTTGTTGTCAGCAGCACGGGAATCTGTGTCTCTCTTTGTTGCGTCATCTTGTTGTGTCAGCTTTCCATGTGGGTGGCGCCATTCTTAGACAGGCTGCACTTTCTTTCGTGCTGGGCGGCTCTCCTTATGGGGCGCACTCCTTGCGTGTGGGGCTCCCCTACACAGGGGACACCCCTGCGTGGCACGGCACTCCTTGCGCGCACCAGCACTGCGTGTGCCAGCTCCACACGGGTCAAGGAGGCCCAGGGTTTGAACCGCAGACCTCCCATGTGTTAGACGGACGCCCTACCCACTGGGCCAAATCCGTTTCCCAAAGTATTCTTTTTCAAAACATTTTCTTATTTCTTAAGTGTTGCAACCTATTCTTAAATCATGCGTGTTTGTGATAGAGAGGCTCCATTTATTAGACCAGCTCTTACAGGGAATTGTGATTTTTCATTTTAGACTGTAAACCCATGTTTGCCAAGAGAAGCTGATTGTGTCCACCAGCCTTGAACCTGCTGAAAGGAACCTGACTGATCGCATCATTGTTGACTTAACCAATATGCAGATGCTGAATTTTCTTGGTAAAAGGGAAACTTTTCTGTATATCTTTCTCTTTGCAAAATTAATTTCTCATCTAAAATTAATGAGTGATTTTAACAGATTCTTTCATAAACATATTCAAATCATCTACAGGTTTAAACTGCTTGGCAATAGTACTCTCTTATTAAGTATCTCTTTCATTTCCCTTTCCCGCTCAGCAGGGACCTGAACATGGGACAGGACAGCAGTGCCCTGGGAGGCTGGAGAGCCCAGGGTTAAGACCATGTGGCTTGGCTGCCTTTCACCTCCCTCCACCTTGGCCACTCCTTTATCCTTTCGGCTGCAAAGCCTTCTCCAGCCAATCTCTGGGGTTTGTCAAACTTACCATGTCTGATAGCGAAGTTTCCAGGATCCATTTCAGCATAGTTTCCATCATCCCAGAGAGCAGGTTGAGGAAGGCAAACAGAAGCATTGGAACAGAAATTGAAATTCTAGCTAATGGTTATAAAATGTTTCCTCTGCCGCTGGGACTAGCTCCTGGCATATATTAACGCAATATTTAAAATAGTTAAAAGCACATATTGCCTGAATCTCAGCTCCACTATTTCCTGGCTGTGTGGCCCTGTCCAATTTGCATAATCTCTCTATGTTTTTCATCTATAAAATGTAAAATAAGTTTGTTGTGAAGGTTAAATGAGTGAAAGAGAGATGGCCTGGGAGACATTCAAACCATCACTACCAGGGCACCTGCCGCTTCACAAGCAGGTGGTGTCTTTCCTTGTGACTTGATTGTAAGACATATAGGAGTCATTTCCTCTTAGAAACCATATTCTAAAATAGAGGCTGCAAAATTGAAGCTTGCAGGCCAAATGAGGACCACAGGTGTGCCTTCTTTGGCAAGAACAGTGTTTTTAAAATGCATAGAGAACCTCCAGAATTTAAAAATCAGGAGACTTTACATAAAAGTCTCAATTTCCAGCCTTTCTCTAAAATCCAGAAAAGTGACAACTCTGGGCCTACCTTCCCGCATGGCCATAGTCAGCTGAAGTCAAGGAGGAGCTGTCCTTTTCAGATAAGGCTGAGCCATTGAAATTGAACTTGAATGTTGTTATTACTTCTAACTGAGATCCACTGACCAATGTATGCTACTATCCTACCCCCGAAAGGCATTTGAGTTTGTAGCCCCTGTTTTAAGGCATTGAATCTAGAGGATGAGAACTAGAAAGGATCTTGGCGGCTGTGAGCCTGGGTTCTCAGTCTAGCCAGCCTGCCTTTCTTTTTTTTTTTTTTTTTTTTTTTTTGTCTTTATTTATTTTTTTAATGTTACATTCAAAAAATATGAGATCTCCATATATCCCCCACCCCCCTCACTCCACTCCTCCCCCCATAACAACAACCTCCTCAATCCTTATGAGACATTCATTGCATTTGGTGAATACATCTCTGAGCACTGCTACACCTCATGGTCAATGGTCCACATCATAGCCCACACTCTCCCACAGTCCACCAGTGGACCATGGGAGGACATACGATGTCCAGTAACTGTTCCTGCAGCACCACCCAGGACAACTTCAAGTCCCAAAAACGCCCCCACATCACATCTCTTCCTCCCACTCCCTACCCCCAGCAGCCACCATGGCCACTTTCTCCACACCAATGCCACATTTTCTTCGATTACTAATCACAATAGTTCATGAATAGAATATCAGTAAGTCCACTCTAATCCATACTCTATTCCTCTATCCTGTAGACCTTAAAATGGTTGTGTCCACTCCACATCTATGTCAAGAGGGGTCTTAGATTCCACATGAATGCTGGATGCAATTCTCCTGCTTTCAATTGTAGGCACTCTTGGCTCCCTGGCATGGTGGTTGACCTTTTTCACCTCCATGTTAGATGAGTGGGGTAAGTCCAATAAGCCAGAGTGTAGGAGTTGCAAGTCTGTTGAGGTTCAGGGCCTAGTTCTCACATGGTCAGTCCAGAGATTCAGGTCCCTTGGGTATACATTAAACCCCAGCACCAACTATAGCTCTGGTAAAAGTAACAGGAAAGACTTGTGGACAAGGATCACATCTAAGTCCAGCTCCATCCCACAGAAACACAAACTCCAAAGTAGGGCCAACTGAGATTGCACTGAACTCCATCTACCATGACCATAGAACCTGTGGGTCTCTGTAGCCCTCAGAAGAACCAATACCTGGGGTTATATCTACTTTATCTGTCTCTGGAACTCTGCTCAGGAGTGCATAAGGGCAACCCCTCTGATAACTTCCTGGCTCTTTTTGGAGACTCATAGCCATATAAACTCATTTGTCCTTTCCATTTCCCCCTTTTATTCAAGTCAAAAAGCATTTTTAACTCCTGGTATTATATGTAGATTGAGATATTCTGCTGGTCCGAGTTGACCCTTTTATTCAAGGTCATTTTCTAGTTACATCATCAGCTGGTACTTGGTAGTAATCCTTTGGTGCCAGGGAGACTCATCCCTGGGAGTCATGTCCCATGCTGAGAGGAACTGCCTGCCTTTCAAAACCCATAAAGAAAGTGACCCATAGCACTCCAGCACCTATCTGTGACTTACAGCATCCTTCTCAACCGTAGAATAATGACCTCCAGTCGATCCCTCCATCCATCCTCCCATCCATGCTTGCATTGATCCATCCACCCATCTTCCATCCATCCATCCACCAATACATCCTCTTTGTCTTGTTCTCCAGTGTATTTCCAGGAACAACACAGTACCTGCCTAGCTCTTATTTGTTGAATAAATGAATGATGAATATAAGTCAGTTTTTGCTCTCACAGAGCTCACATAGGCACAGGCAGACAATTCTTCCACAGTGTGAGAAGTGATATGATGGAGATCCCACCCAGAGTCTTTCCATGTGAGCACTGAAAAGGGAGCATGTGACACTCCCTATATATAGGGAAATTATCAGGAAAGTCTTCTTGGAGGAGGTGTGCTTGCAGGGAGAAGCTATTCCCTCCCATTTAGAAATCTAAATTTCCTGAGGGGAGAAACTTGGGCAGAGCAGGGGGCTCCAAAACAGAAAAAGACATGCTCTGGTGGCACAGTTTTGCCACGACACATGACAAACACACCCTCCAAAATGCACTCTGCATTGTTCTTACCCTGCTCACATGTAGATCTTGATGAAGATGGGCTTGCAGTTGCAGGACAAGTGAGATATGACCAGGCTTGGTGTGCAGCAGTGTGAAGGAGGCCATGATGTCTACATCCAGCAGGCAGCCACTAAGGAACTTGAGCAACCTGGGCACACAATGGGAAAGCCACGTGAGCTGTTCTCTGGGCAACCTTCAGAGCCAGGACAGGGCAAGAGCCACCTGGCAAGCCATGGGCTGCGGGGAGACCAGGGGTTCCAGGTCAGGCAACACAACCTCCCAGAGCAACTTTCTGAGGATGCCCCAACAGCTTTCCTCAAACTTGGAAAAAGTACTAGTGTTTGTGTGTGAGAGAGGTGGCCCATACACATTTTTTTTAATGATGCCTGTTGTTAAAGGTGTATTTTCCTTTTGCGTGTGTATAAAAATTAAGTTAAATTAAATATTTTAGTTTATTTTATTTTTGAGTATGTTCAAACCATTTTGTGGTTCAAGGTTCGAAAGATAGAAGTAAGTATATGGTGAATAACCTGCCTCCCGCCACTGTTCCCATCCAGCTCCCTTACTTGGGATAACACATCACCAGTGTCTTTTATGACTCTTTTCCGAGATATTACATGCACACAGGCAATTTAATCTAACTTCTCTGAATTTTTAATTCTAGCTCTTTAAAACGGGCACATAATAACAGCATCTTCCTTCAAAGATCGTTGTGAGAATTGAATGGGATAATTCATGAACACCTTTAACACAGTGCCTAGAATAGATTACACACACAATAATATTAGTCTTTTTGAAGGACAATTTGGCAATACTTATAAAAAGCTATAAATTACACTTCTGAGATTTTCTAAGTAAATAATAATATGAACAAAGATGTATTACTCAAGATGTTAATCACAGAGTCATTTATAATGGTGAAAACTGGGAACAAGCCAAGTTAATAATAAAAGAATGGTTAAAGTATACCATAGTATATCTATATGATGGACTATTCTTTGCCATTCAAAATAATATGGAAAAAAGTTTGGGAAGAGGCAAACTGAAATGTTAATAGCTAATGTCTCTGTGTTGTGTGATTAGAGATTATTTTCTTCAGTATTTAAACTTTTTTCCAAATTTCTTACAACAAAGCATACAAAAATGGCAGAAAAATTAAAGATTTACACTCACACATACTTTACTGTTATCAGCAATCTCTAAGAAGTTTATGTGTTTAGGCAGATACTTTCAACAATTTCCAATTAATGCTTAGAGTAGCCAAAGACTATTTTGACAGTTGTTTAAAAACTGCCTACTATCTCCAGGAATTCTCTTCAATCCCCCTTCTCTTGCCATGAGCAAGTTACTCACCCTGGGAAATCGATAGTCATTTTGGTCTTAAAGTTCATTTGGGGTTTGGATAAAGGATGAGCCTTCCATGATACCTTGACAATATCAAAGTCTGTGATTTTGAGCCCACAGAATGGGAAGAATGAGGTGAAGTGAAAAGGCAGGAATTCCTAGTTCTCTCAACGTGATGCTCAAACTGCAATGTAGCTTTTCTTTTATCCAGGGCCCTCCCATTCTTAGATTTCCATCCCATTACTATTAATCTTAAGGAAGACATTAGCCAATAACTAAGTTTTTTTGTGTGGTTAATTAAGGTGTTAAATGAAAATTAAGACATAAAAGTCTAAGAATTAGTTGATAATCACAGAGTTAGTTGGTGACAAAGATGCTGTTTTAATCACTAGGGTATTAAGTAATAGCTAAAGTTTTAACTGGGAAGGGCTTTGGCTATACCTTCTTCCAGGGTCCTTTGTAATATAATAGGGGTTTGGACAAGTCTACATAAATCCAAAGGGTGACACCATAATGGGGGAATCCTGGGTAGTGAGTTGATAGTTTGGAGGGGGAGGCAGTTGCCTGCTCAATGTCACCTTTCCAAACAGGTGACTCAGACTCCAACACTCACAACACCAAGTGTTATCTTTCAAATACATGGGACTTTCACTGATTATATCTTTGAGGACTATTTTATTGCTAAGGACACAAACTCACCAGCTGTTGAATTTCCTGTAAGGAATCTTGATCTTCAGAACATCACTGATGCCAACAAGACTCCCATGGACACAGAGGACCCCCAGCGAACCCTTGCAGAGCAGAACTTCCAGAGCCAGAGGCCCAGCTGCTTCCAGGAGGATCTTTTCCCAAGTTCCTGCTGCCTAGGATGAAATTAAGTAGCATTTCCCGCTCCTTGACCAGATTCTAGTTGTTGAGAATTATGGCTCCCAGAACCCCTTCTTGAGCAAGGAAGTCTTTGCTGAGGACCGTTGTGTGACTGTGGAAGTTTCCAATTCCCATTTTGGCCCCTTCTTCTTGATCATGATGAACTGGGGGAGGCAGCACACTGACACCGACTGGTCTCCTGCCTTGGGTTCCTATGTGGTCAAGATCTCTATGTGGTCCTCCCCTAGTGGGACTAGAGGGGATGCCATGTCCAGACTGGACAAAACATAAGGATGACCCGGCCTCTGACTTGTCATAGCTATTAGGTGACCTAGCTCCAGACTGAGCATAGCCAACAGATATTACAGTCCTTAACTGATCAAAATCTGTGGATGATGTGGTCCCAGAATTAGTAAAATGATCAAATATTCCTATTCCAGATGGAAGATTTCCTTCTGATAACCTAAACCCAGGCCTAACACCCATCAGACTGTCCACTCTCAAACTGACCATTCATTGACTCAGTCCCAAACTGACAAAAACGACCAGATGACCCAGCCCATAGATGGCCCTTCATTGGCCCTGTCCAAGATTGACCCATGCACCAGAAGACCCAGACATAGGCTTCTCATTCATTGACCCTGTCACAGAATAACTGTACTCTTCAGATGACCTTGTCCCAAACTGACCATAGTCACTAGAGGATCCAGCCCCAATTTGATCATAAACACTAGATGACCTATCCTCAATCTAACCACTCATTGGCCCTGCCCAAGACTGACCAAAATCACAAAATTTCCCAGGCCCAGGCTGATGATTCATGGACCTTGTGTTAGACTGATGATGACCACCAGATAACCCAGCCACCAATAGACTGTTCATTGATGGTGTCTCAGATTGACCCAAAATATCATATGAACCAGCCTCAAAATGATCATACCCTCCAGATGACTCTGTACCAAACTGACCATAACCACTATATGAGCTATCCCCACACCGACCACTCATTGACCCTGCCCAAGACTCACCAAAACCACTAGAAGACCTATCCCAAGTCTGACCATTTGTCGATCCTGCCCCAGATTGACTAAAACCCCTAGAAGACTTAACCCCAGTCTGACTACTCATTGTCCATACCTCAGACTGTTCAAATCCTCCAGACCTGTCCCTACTCTATTTAATTGACTCTGCCCTAGATTGACCTAAGCCACTTCATGGACTGACCATTCATTGATCCTGCCCCAGATTTACCAAAACCACTAGAAGACCTATCCCAAGTCTGACTATTTGTCAATCCTGTCCAAGACTCATCAAAACCACTAGAAGACCTATCCCAAGTCTGTTCATTTGTTGAGCCTACCTCAGATTCACCAAACCCCTAGAAGACTTGCCCCGAGTCTGACTACTCATTGACCATTCCTCAGACTGTCCAAAACCACAAGAAGATCTGTCCCTACTCTGACCATTCATTGATCCTACTAGAAGACTTATATCCATTCTGACCACGTGTTGACCCTACCCCAAATTGGCCATAACCTCTAGATGGTCTTCCCCTGCTCTGGCCACTCATTGACCATGCCTCAGACTGTCTGAAATCACCAGAAGTCCTACCCCTAGGCTGACCATTCATTGATCTTGCCCTAGACTGATCAAAACTACCAGAAGATCTAGCCCAAGTCTGATCATAACTGCCAGATTTAGTCACTCCAGACATGGTAGGATCTGAACAACGACCATTGCCTGAAAAGCTCATACCCTTACTTCTAGGGTCATATTGGCTTGACCACTTGTGATCAGAGTAGCCAGGACTTTTCATACCCTTATGACCAAACTTTCCAGGGGGCATCATTTTTTGGTGGCCTAAGGATTCTTGACTGATCACATCACTTTTGCCAGCAAATCCTTGACCACTCCTCTCACTTTGACCAAATTTACCCATATTATCCTGATTGGCCACATGGATTCTCACTGGCGGTAAGGGAGTTGGCCCAGCCATTCTTGCTGAAGACGAGACCCAGGGCAGAGCTGGGAGCATATTGGATTTCCAGGGCCTGGAGCTGTACTCAGTAAAGTCTTCAGTGTCAGGGTCATGCAGATAAATATATTCCTGGTATTCTTAGGGAAGTTTTGTTCAGAGGAGTGGGCAACTTCTCTGCTACTTGAAGCACCACTGTTGGCCCAAGCATGATGTTTTCTCCCACTGGGAAAGTCCTTGTCAAGCACACCACCATTCTCAAGCACCTGGCCATTCTCAAGAAGGCCTGTACCCAGCTGACCACTGCTGCCCAGGAGACCTTCATTTCTATTCTCTGCTGGGACAGAGACACATGTGAGTCCGAAGTCACACCTTCTCATTAAGGGCATAGGAATGAGGAACTCAGTCCAGAACCAACTGTGTGACCATATCCAGTGACCAGGATAAAGATTCCACTTGCAAATTTAGAACTGAGACCCAGTTTTTCACTAGATTTTATTGACCATTTGATCCAGGAGGAAATAAAAAGTTAGACCCAAAGTCATCACATTTGGACCATCTGTGGCAGAATGGAGAAAATGTAAAGAGATAATGATGGTAGAGTTTTACTCAGAGAAATAAAACAAGCACTGTGATTTCATAGGAATAATAGCTGCTTTGGCTGTTGACTGCTTTCCAGATCTTGGTTTCAGTGTCTTGGAAGACCCAGGGGACTTCTGAGCTTTTGAATGAGTGGGATAACCCCTCTCCTTTTCCCATAAATCAACTTTTTTTGTTGGACTGATTGGTAGTGGAGTTTCTGTTCCTTTCCAACAAACAGCCCCTAAGATAGAAATTGGCACCAACTGTGGGTTTCAGGCAAGAAACTTTCAGAGAAAATGTGAGCTAGAGAATGGAATAGAAGCAGATTGGTGATTTCCAGGGATTGCTACATCATAAGATTAGAAGGTATAAGTCTGTGTTATATGGTTCCAAAGCAGCAGGTTAAGCTCTCATCTGCAATCTCATGGGATGCAGGTCATCAGAGATTAAGGCTAGAAGAGTTTACCTGGGGACTAAATGTGAGAATGGAAGACTATGATGAGAAAGTAGAAAGGTGATGTGTGGCTTGCATTAAACATATGATCTAGACACCAAGAGGAGATGCTAGAGGGATTAGGAACCTCTGGGGAAGGCAAAATACCTCCAGGGGCCTCCTATGCCACTTGCAAATTAAGTTCTTCTAATGAGTCAGACTTGGTGACAGATGCAAGGCCCAACAGAGTTATGTTTATTTCTTTTGGAATTTCCTTGACCAAGCTCCCAGGGAGGGTGGGATGGATTGCCTGTTCTGGAGAGGAGACCTCCAAACTGAGCATGACTTGTGCTAAGAAGGCAGCAGGGGAGGAGGAGAGCCCACAAAAGCTTTCCCATATTCACTCCAGCTGCCTGTGGAGACAATAGTTGGTCAACAGGACAACACAGATTGAGGAGCCAGGGGGCCTGGCATCTCATCCTATCTTCACCATCACTTTCTATGTGGCTTATCAGGTAACTTAAGTTCTCTGATCCTCAGTTTCCTTATCTGTAAAACTAGCATATTTTTACTTGTCCTACCTCCTGAGAGGAAACCATGCCTGAATATAGAGGCATTTTGTAAATGGTAAGTTCCTCTGCTCTTGTAGTTGTGATAACAGCTAACATTTATTAAGCTTGTCATGTGCCAGGCACTGTGCTAAGCACTTTGCATGATCCCATCTCATCTTCATAAGAACCTTGTAAGTACTATTATGATTCCCATTTGCTGGGGGTAAGGGAGGAGAAGACCTTTACACAATAGTGTGGGGCCAGTCTTCCTGGCTTCAGATTCTAGTTCTTCCACTTACCAGCTATGTAATCTTGGGCAAGTTATTTTACTTCCCTACACATCATTTCTCCTTTGCTAGACTCCAAAGCCAGGCAGGCTGGCCCCATACTATAGAGTAATGCTTCCACTGGTAGCAGTGGCTGCTGTAGCAGTTACCATTTATGGAAGGCCTGCTGTCTGCTAGACCCCATGCTAGTTGCTTTCCACTCACCATTTCACTTAATAAAACCTTTACTGCAGCCCTGAGAAGTATGTTTTATTTACACCAACTTAAAAATGAGGAAATTGAAGCAAAATGGCCTGCCCAAGATCATTTGTTAGGTAATGACAGAACTAGAACCATGAGAGTTATTATTTGAATTCACTCTTTAATACTTGAGCTAGTGGGTGAGGGATGCTGTGGTGGATGGCCAAAGACAGTTGCACCTACGTATTTGTCCTATCCCACATGCTCTTCTTACAATATTACTGACACTCCTCCCATTGAAAGGTGGGGCACACCTGCTGTCTCTCTGGGGATGCTTGCCTTTGGACCTTAGCCCAGGCCCCAAGGTGTTCCAGCTGCCAGCCCCAGCTAAGGGCCAGCTAAGAGACAGCCTCAACCACGAGGCATGTGAATGAGAAATCCTTCACCTGACTACAGCCTCATGAGAGACCCAAAGCTAGAACTGCCCAACTGAACTGCTCCTGAATTCCTGATAAAAGCCACTAAATCGGAGGTGGGGGGGGGGGCATTTAGTTATGCAGCAATATAACAAACTAAGTAAGATGCAAAGGAAATGGAAATAAGAGCAAAAACCCATGGCATCCCTCATTGCAGATACTACAGCAACTTGCTCCCCCTTTGGGTCACCCCCTTGAGAGAAGACGCTGATCTGCCATCTCTGACTCGTAGCAAAGGGTCTGTGTGCTCATGGTAGGACTAATGGTGGGGACGGTTTTCTCCTTCAGCTCAATCCCATCACTGTAGAGGAAAAGGGAGGTAATGGAGGGAAGGTGCCACCCACCTTAGTCCCACAGAAAATCACCAAGGACTTCCCTTTGGCAAGAACTAGAGTGGATCAGAGTAATGGCCATAGGTGGTTACGAGTGGTTACGGGGACAGGAAGACCTGCCTTCTAGTTCCAGCACCAAAATTTAAGGGCTGGGTAAGTTTGACTGAGACAGTTTGTCTGTCTGAACCTCAGTCTTCCCAGCTGTAAAATGAGAATAAAAGGAGACCTCCCCATTACAGAGTGGTTGGAAGATACGAGAGAATGTTCACAAAGCCCCAGGCACAGCATTGGGTCCATGACAAAACCTCAATGGGACAGCGGTGATCCTGGGAAGATTTCTTAATAGTCTAATGGTGGCTGTGGCCTCTTGAGGATTACCTGAGATTTTAATATTGTAGACTGGAAAGGAATGTCCCCTCCGTCTCCCAACCCTCGGCCTGGGCTTTGTCGGTGGCTGTTGGAGCAGGGAAGGAGGCAGTGTGGGGACGAGTGGGGAGAAAAGGCAGGGAAGGGTCAATGACAGCCTTTCTTGTTCAGGACTGACAACAATTGTCAGAAACAAAGGAGACGACCCCAAGGAGGGCTTTGCTTTCCAAAAACCCAGGCCAACAATTAAAAACTTCAAATACTTTCAGGAGCCTGGGGGAGAGGCTGCTGTGCCCTGGAAGGCAAACGCCCTCTTAGAATGTGCAGCTCTTCCTGGGCTCTACCCAACTGTTGTCATGTGGGAAACGTGGACCCATTGTGGCTACAACTTACAAATTTCAAGGGAAACATGGTGTTTTATTTTACTTATTTTAAAAAATGTTGCTCCACAGCGCATTTTATTTTAATACAAAAGCTTGTAAAATGCAAGTTTGTTGTTTTGTTTACAGTAGTATCCCCAAACTCTGAAACAGGGTCTGGCTCAGTAGATGCTTGATAACAGTTTGTCAAGGGATGAGCTGAAGCTCTCAATTTTCAAATATTGACAAGTAATTTAAAAAAAAATTTTTTTTTTGTTTTTGTTTTTGAGGAACTGGGGGCCAGGGATTGAACCCAGGGACCTCTTATGTGGGAAACCGACACTCAGACACTGAGCCACATCAGCTTCCCTGAGTTAGTTTTTTCGTTTGTTCTTCTTGTTGCTTGTTTTTGCCTTTTCAGGAGGCACCGGGAACTGAACCTGGGACCTCCCATGTGGAAGGTAGACGCTCAGGCGCTTGAAACACATGCGTTCCCACTAATTCAAATTTTAAAAGTTGTTTAAATATACACTTTGTGAGACTCACACCTGCATAAACATACTGTGGCCCTGTCCCTGCTGGTTTGAGAATGGAAGTCCAGGTCTATGAGTGACTGAGCACATGGAGGAGGGAAGTGAACGTAGTGTGTTTGGGTTTGAAGAGGCCAACAGCCTGGCCCCCAAGATGGGGCAGACCTCACCCAAATGCGGCATGAGGAGGTCAGATACGGAACGGCAGGATCTGAGCTCTCACTTGGCAAATGCCCATGAAGTCCTAAACATGTGGCACCTCAGGTGGGGCTATGGCAAGAGCTAGAAAGAATGGGGTTACAAAATCCTGTGAGTCTGAGGTTGACCCAGAAGCCAAAGGGTAGTGGCCCCAGCAGAGCTGACTGGGGTCCCTCTGCAAGCTGGGCCACGGCCAGTGAGCACAGAGACCACACAGGCAAAGAGGACTTGCTTGGAGTCTCAGTACACCCAGGGAGGGGAGGGGAGCAGAGAGGAGGAGCCCAGCATCCTGAACTGCATTTCACTTGATTTATAAAGACAAAGAGATGTGGGAAAAAGCTGGTACACTCAACAACATGGATGACTCTCACAGGCATTATGTTGAAGTCAGATACAAAAGATCCTGCTCTGTTAGTTCCACTTAGATGAAGTTCCAAAGTGGACCAAGGTCACCCATGGTGCTAGAGGTCAGAAGAGTGACTCCTTCTAGGGGCAGGTACTGGGGCACAGGGAGCCTTTGGGGGTAATAGAAAAGTTCTATATCTCTTTTTTTTTCCTATTTTTTTTGTTTTTTGTTTTTTGTTTTTTTATTTATTTTATTCATTTTTTCAAAATATTATATTAAAAAAATATGAGGTCCCCATTCACCCCCACCGCCCCCACCCCATCACTCCCCTCACAGCAACACTTCCCCCATCATCATGACACATCCATTGCATTTGGTGAGTACATCTCTGGGCATCGCTGCACCTCATGGTCAATGGTCCACATCATAGCCCATACTCTCCCACGTTCCATCCGTGGGCCATGGGAGGATCTACAATGTCCGGTAATTGTCCCTGTAGCACCACCCAGGACAACTCCAAGTCCCGAAAATGCCTCCACATCTCATCTCTTCCTCCCATTCCCCGCACCCAGCAGCCACCATGGCCACTTTTTCCACACCAATGCCACATTTTCTCGATTACTAACCACAATAGTTCATGAATAGAATATCAGTAAGTCCACTCTAATCTGTACTGTATTCCTCCTTTCCTGTGGACCTTGGATTGGTTGTGTCCATTCCACATCTATGTCAAGAGGGGGCTTAGATTCCACATGGATACTGGATGCAATCCTCCTGCTTTCAGTTGTAGGCACTCTTGGCTCCATAGTGTGGTGGATGACATTCTTTAACTCCATGTTAGCTGAGTGGGGTAAGTCCAATAAACCAGAGTATAGGAGCTGAAGTCTGTTGAGGCTCAGGGCCTGGCTATCATATTGTCAGTCCAGGGATTCAAATCCCCTAGATATATCTTAAACCCCAGCATCAACTACAATTCTAGTAAAGTAACAGGGAAGGCTTGTGAAAAGAGATCCCATCTGAGTCCAGCTCCATCACGCAGAAACACCAACTCCAAAGAAGGGCCAACTGACATGGCAGTGAACTCCATCTGCCATGACCATAGAACCCGTGGATCTCTTTAGCTCTCAGAACAACCAATACCTGGGGTTGTATCTACTTTATCTGTCTCTGAGACTTTGCTCAGGTGTGCATAAGGGCAATCCTTCTGACAACCTCCAGACTCTTTTTTAGAGACTCATAGCCATATGAACTCATTTGTCCTTTCCATTTCTCCCTTAATTTAGGTCAAAAAGCATTTTAACTCCTGTTATTATATGTTGACAGGGATATTCTGCTGGTCAGCATTGAACCTTTTATTCAAGGTCGTTTTCTAGTTATGTCATCAGCTGGTACTTGGTAGTGATCCCTCGGTGCCAGGGAGGCTCATCCCCGGGTATCATGTCCCACACTGGGGGGGAGGCAGTGCATTTACATGCTGAGTTTGGCTTTGAGACTGGCCACATTTGAGTAACACGCAGGCTGTCAGGAGGGAAACCTTAGGCATGGTGCTGCTCTAGGCCTTGTTCTTATTTCAGGCGTATAGGCTCACAACCATAGTCATTAGTATCAGGGACTCACTGTTGGACCATCATTCCTTCCTGGTCTTTGCCGTTGCACCTGGAGGACTGCCGCTGCTCCTCTAGGGACCACGACAGAGCCCCCCGGGCCAGGAACCCAGCTGTTGTTTTTGTTGTTGTTGTTGTTGTTTTTTTGTTTCCATTATAAGTATATCCAAACATTTCCATGCACCCCAGACACATG
The DNA here is from genome assembly GCF_030445035.2 of Dasypus novemcinctus. Lineage (NCBI taxonomy): Eukaryota > Metazoa > Chordata > Mammalia > Cingulata > Dasypodidae > Dasypus > Dasypus novemcinctus. Next base: position 34,281,343 of record NC_080696.1, on the reverse strand, counting down.
CCCTGTATAACTCCCTGTCAACCCTACGTCCCCTGTCAATAACATCACATACCAGTATTCCTCCCTGCCATTGTTGAACCACTCTGTGATCCAAAACTTCCTGAAAAGTGAAGCCCAATATAATGCCAGGTTCCCTTAATAGTAAAATGGAATATAGCGATGGGTTTAAAGGTTAGATATAGGATACACATTGATTTGGAAAAATTCTACATCCTATCTTTTTCTTTTTTTTTTTTTCCTAATTATGGAGCTTCTCTTCACAAGAACCATAGATCACAGTAATTCATATATACAATATACAGTACTCCCACATATCCAATATAAATTTTTTCCCTTCCACAGCGATAATCTTTTAACATATTCATACCATATTTACTGAAACTGATGTACAGATATTGAGGCAATAGCTTTCAAACAAGGTAACATTTGTGTGTACATTGTGGTTTATACTTTAGGCTATACAATTTTCTAAATTTTTAGTTATCCTATGTTTTACATTATGGTTTACATTATTAGTCTGTCGTACCCTATATGTTTTTGGTGTAATATTACATGTTTTATATCCATCCTTGTGTACTCTCGTCAAACTCTTCTCTTACCCCACATTTACCTTGGTTCCATCCATTCAACATCCATTTTCCCCTCCTCTTGAGGCCCACAGCCACAACCAATCTCCATTTCCCGAGGAGCCACATCCAGAGATACTTGCAACAGTGTTCAGGGCCTGACTTGCTCAACTGCCCTAATGCCCTGGCAGCCACCCTTTCTCTCGAGAGATACAGTTCCCTCTATTTGATGGCATTAGTCCTCCCCAGGATGTGGGTCCACCCCCACTCTCACTACTTGGGTCTCTACCCAATGGTACAACCCACCCTGGCAAAATGAGCATTCAGACATTCCCCAGGAGTCTGTCCCGCATCGGACCATCCCCTCCGAGCATCCTAAACAGGTAAGCCTCCTAATTATATTTTGATACGATTTTCTCAGCATTTTACTCTCAACCAACACCTGACACACCCCTATGTTCGTATGGTGCCCCTCCCTTCCCCCAATTTTTTGGGCAATATTACCCATCCACCCAGCCCCAGCCCCCCTCAAACCTGCAAAGCCCCACCCAAAGGCAATCCCTTGCCCCTATTTTATCTCTTCTTTGTGCTCATACTTAGCGCCAGCTCATCATAGATTCCAACCCTGCAGACGTCGGCTCACATCCTTCCTCCACCCCCCGATTTCCTGTAAGCCTATCTTCCAGTCTCTAGCTCTCTGAGGCAGCTTGCTTATTTCATATCATTGAGGTCATGTCGTATTTGTCCTTCAATGCCTGGGTTGCTTCACTCAGCATAAGGTTCTCAAGATTCATCCATGTTATCACGTGTGTTTGTAGTGTATTTGTTCTTAAAGCTGAGTAGTATTCCATTGTATGTATATACCACATTTTATTGATCCACTCATCTGTTGATGGGCATTTGGGTTGATTCCAACTTTTGGCGATAGTGAACAATGCTGCTATGAACACTGGTGTACATTTATCGGTTTGTGTCCTTGTTTTCAGTTCTGCTGGGTATATACCCAGCAGTGGTATTGCTGGGTCATATGGCAAATCTATAGCTAGTTTTTTGAGAAACCGCCAAACTGTCCTCCAGAATGGATGGATCCTTCTGCATTCCCACCAGCAGTGGATGAGTGTTCCCATTTCTTCACATCCTCTCCAGCATTTGTATTCTTGTGTTTTTTTCATAGCTGCCAATCTTATGGGAGTAATATGGTATCTCATTGTAGTTTTGATTTGCATTTCCCTGGTAGCTAAAGATTTGGAGCATTTTTTCATGTGCTTTTTAGCCATTTGTGTTTCTTCTTTGGAGAAATGTCTGTTGAAATCTTTTTCCCATTTTTTAAATGGGTTGTTTATCTTTTTATTTTCATGATATAGGAGTTCTTTATATATGCAAGTTATAAGTCTCTTATCGGATATATGGTTGCCAAATATTTTCTCCCATTGTGTAGGCTCCCTTCTTACTTTCTTGACAAACTCCTTTGAGGTGCAGAAGGCTTTAATTTTGAGGAAGTCCCATTTATCTATTGGTTCTTTTGCTGCTTGTGCTTTTGGTGTGATGTTCATGAAGCCATTTCCTATTACAAGGTCTTGTAGATGTTTCCCTACACTGCTTTCCAATGTCTTTATGGCCTTGGCTCTTATATTTTAGGTCTTTGATCCATCTTGAGTTGATCTTTGTATAAGGTGTGAGATGGTAATCCTCTTTCATTCTTCTACATATAGATATCCAGTTCTCCAGGCACCATTTGTTGAATAGGCCATTTCTCCTAGTTGAGAAGGTTTGGTGACTTTATCAAATATTATATGGCTATATATATGAAGTTCTATATCAGAACTTTCAATTCGATTTCATTGGTCTGTGTGTCTCTCCTTATGCCAATACCATGCTGTTTTCACTACTGTAGCTTTGTAGTATGTTTTGAAGTCAGGTAGTGTGATTCCTCCAATTTCATTTTTCTTTTTCAAAATGTCTTTGGCTATTCAGGGCCTCTTTCCTTGCCAAATAAATTTCATAGTTAGTTTTTCTAGTTCCTTAAAGAATGCTGTGTTGATTTTTATTGGGATTGCATTGAATGTGTAGATCAGTTTTGGTAGGATAGGCATCTTAATAATATTTAGTCTTCCTATCCATGAACAGGGACTAGTCTTCTATTTATTTAGGTCTTCTTTGATTTACTTGAACAGTCTTTTGTAGTTTTCAGTGTATAAGTTTTTTACATCTTTAGTTAAATTTATTACTAAATATTTGATTTTTTTTATTTGCTATTGTAAATGGTATTTGTTTCTTGATTTCCTCCTGATCTTGCTCATTATTGGTGTACAGAAATGCCAATGATTTTGGCGCATTGATCTTATAACCTGCAACTTTACTAAACTCATTTATGAGTTCTAGAAGCTTTGTTGTAGACCTCTCAGGGTTTTCTATGTATAGGATCATGTCATCTGCAAATAATGAAATTTTGACTTCTTCCTTTCCAATTTGAATGCCTTTTATGTCTGGTTCTTGCCTCAGTGCTCAAACAAGTACTTCTAAGACAATGTTAAATAGAAGGCGAGAGAGTGGGCATCCTTGTCTTGTTCCTGAATATAGAGGGAAGGATTTTAGGATTTCTCCATTGTAAACGATGTTGGCTGTGGGTTTTTCATATATACTCTTTATCATGTTCAAAAAATTTCCTTGTGTTCTGATCTTTTGGAGTGTTTTTATCAAGAAAGGGTGCTGTATTTTGTCAAATGCTTTTTCTGCATCTATAGATATAATCATGTGATTTTTTTCCTTCAATCTGTTTATATGGTGTATTACATTGATTGATTTTCTTATGTTGAACCCTCCTTGCATACCTGGAATGAATCCCACTTGGTCGTGGTGTATAATTCGTTTAATGTGTTGTTGAATACGATTAGCTAGTATTTATTAAGTATTTTTGCATCTAAGTTCATTAGAGATATTGGTCTGTAATTTTTCTCTCTTGTGGTGTCTTTGTTTGGCTTTGGTACTAGGGTAATGTTGGCACCATAGAATGTGTTAGGCAATGTTCCTTCTCTTTTGTTTTTGGAAGTTTCAGCAGGATTGGTGTTAGTTCTTTCTGGAATGTTTTGTAGAATTCACCTGTGAAGTCATCTGGCCCTGGGCTCTTCTTAGTTGGGAGGTTTTTAATGACTGATTCTATCTCTTTACTTGTGATTGGTTTGTTGAGATCATCAATTTCTTCTTTCATCAATATAGGCTGCTTATGTGTTTCTAGGAATTTGTCCATTTCCTCTAAATTGTCATTTTTGTTGGACTATAGTTTTTCCAAGTATCCTCTTATGATAGTCTTTATTTCTGTGGGGTCAGTGGTGATATCTCCTTTCTCATTTCTTATTTTGTATATTTGCATATTCTCTCTTTTTTCCTTTGTTAGTCTCACTAAAGGTTTGTCAATTTTATTGATCTTCTCAAAAAACCAGCTCTTGGTCTTGTTTATCTTTTCAAGTGCTTTCTTATTTTCTATTTCATTTAGTTCTGCTCTTATCTTTGTTATTTCTTTCTTTCTTCTTCCTGTGGGATTATTTTGTTGTTTTTTTACTAATTCCTCCAAATGTACAGTTAGTTCTTCTATTTTTGCTCTTTCTTCTTTTTTGATGTATGAATTTCCCACTCAGTACTGCTTTTGCTGCATCCCATAAGTTTTGGTATGCTGTGTTATTATCATTTGTTTCAAGGTAGTTATTGATTTCTCTTGAGATTTCCTCTTTGACTCACTGTTTTTCTAAGAATGTGCTGTTTAATTTCCATATCTTGGTGTGATATCTGGGCCTTTGGCCCTTGTAGATTTCCAGCTTCACTCCACTGTGGTCAGAGATATTATTTTGTATGATTTCAATCTTTCTGAATTCATTAAACCTTTCTTTGTGGCCTAGCATACCGTCTATCTTGGAGAATGATCCATGTGCACTTGAGAAAAATGTATATCCTTCTGTACTTGGGTGTAATGATCTGTATATGTCTATTAGATCCAGCTCCTCTAATATACTGTTCAAATGTTTTGTTTCTTTAGTGATTCTCTTTTGAGATGTTCTGTCCAGAGTTGATAGTGGTGTATAAAATCTCCCACTATAATTGTAGATGCATCTATTCTTTCACTTAGTTTTTCCAGTGTTTGCCTCACATATTTAGAGGCGCCCTTATTAGGAGCATAAATATTTATGATTGTTCATTTTTCTTGAGAGATTGTCCCTTTCACTAATATGTAGTATCCTTCTTTGTCTCTCACAATTGTTTTGTATTTAAAGTCCATTTTGTCTGATATTAATATAGCTACTCTTGCTTTTTTTTGGTTATTGTTTGCTTGTAAAATTGTTTTCCAACCATTCATTTTCACCCTCCATGAATCTCTGGGTCTAAGATGTGTCTCTTGTAGACAGCATATAGATGGGTCATATTTCCTTATCCAATGTCCCAGTCTGAATCTTTTGATAGGTGAGTTTAATCCGTTGACATTCAGTGTTTACTTTCAAGGAATTATTTATGTTAGCCATATTTTGATAGGACTGTGTTTGTCATATTTTGTTTGCTTTTTTTTCCTTCTCTTTTTGTCTTTTTTGTTGTTCTTACACTCTCCTCCAACTCTGCCTGTCCTGTTTTTTCCTTTCTTCCTGCAGAACTCCCTTTAGAATTTCTTGAAGGGGAGGTTTCTTGTTGGCATATTCTTTCAATTTGTGTTTATCTGTGAATATTTTGAACTCTCCATCATTTTTAAATGCTGGTTTAGCTGGATAGAGTATTCTTGGTTGGAAATTTTTTTTTTTAGTACCTTGACTATATCATACCACTGACTTCTTACCTCCATGGTTTCAGATGAGAAATCAGCACTTAATCTTATGGAGCTTCCCTTGTATGTGATGGTTTTCTTTTCTCTTGCTGCTTTTAGAATTTTCTCTTTGTCTTGAGCATTGCATAATTTGACAAGTATATGTCTTGGGGTGGGCCTGTTGGGGTGTATGATGTTTGGGGTGCATTGTGCTTCTTGGATATGTACATTTGTCTCTCTCAGTAGATTTGGGAAGTTTTCAGCCATTATTTACTGCAACACCCCTTCTGACCCCTTTCCCTTCTCTTCTCCTTCTGGGATGCCTATAATACATGTGTTTGTGTGTTTTGCATTGTCATTCAGGTCCCTAAGTCCTAGCTGGATTTTTTCTATCTTTTTATCAATCAATTCTACTATCTGTTTGATTTCCGATGTGCTGTCTTCCACATTGCTAATTCTCTCCTCTGCCTCTTCTAATCTGCTGCTATTTGCTGCAAGTGTATTTTTGATTTCTTGAACTGTGGTGTTCATTCCCATCATATCTGTTATCTTTTTGCATATGTCTGCAATTTCCTCTCCAAGTGTTTTCTTCATATTGTTAACCTCTTCCTTTACTTCATTAAGTTTGTCTCTGATATATGTTCTGAGATCTTTAATTACTTGTGTGAAGTTCTGCTCCCCTTCCTGGTTTTTAGTTTGTTCATTGGATTCAGCCATGTTTTCCTGATTACTGGTTTGGTTTGTAGTTTTTTGTTGCCGTCTGGTCATCATTTTATCTTGACGGGTTTAATCAGTTCCTTAGCTTTTTTGTCTATTCTTGGGGATTAATTAGCTGTTGTTCTTGTGTAAGTGTTATATCTTCTCTTTGTCACTTTGTTCTTCTTATTCTAATTTCTTGTTGCTAGCTGAGTTCACTTTGAAGGAAAATATTAGGGCCAGGGAAAGGCAATTATGTAAGAAAGGAAAATGTGTAAAGTAGTATTGGTAATAAATGTTAACAGAGCGACAATATGAGATCTGGGAGGATGGATATTAGATTCATGTAAGTTGTGTAGAGTTATAGCAGTAAGTAGAGTACCTGTAATGAGGTAGTCGACTGAATATGGGAGGAATATAGTGTGAATTAAAAAGCCACTGTTTTCATGAGAGAGGGAAAGAGAAAAGAAAGACAATAGTATCATGAGTGGATAAAAGACAGAAAACAAAACAAAGGTATTAGAAATTAAAAGTTAGACAATTTGGGGACCAAAGAAAAGAAGGTGGAATATAGGAGAGACAGTAGATGATGGAGGATATCAAGTTGTGAGGGAAAAGGGATAGTGTAGGTGGCCAAAATCAATTCACACAGAAATGAGGCCATGGAGGATGAGGAAACCCAGCAAATGTGAGGTGTTCCCTGCAGCACCTATTGTATAATTAAGGTAAAATAAAACAAGAAGAAAAAGGGGGAAAAGAAAGAAGAAGAAAAAGAGAAGAAAGAAAGAAAAAAAGGGGGGGTGGGTAAAGAAAAGAGAGGGAAACAAGTAAGAAAAAGAAAAGAAGAAAGAGAACAAAAAAAAAAATCTAAATAAATGAAAAAAAGACCTTGGGGGATACAATGGGAGAAAAGGCTAGGAGATAATGTAATATTAGCAACCAGGACAATAAAAAATTTTTTTAAAAAAACAATTAAAAAAAAGAAGGAGGAAAAAAAAAACGCAAACGTCAAGGGCTAGGACAATCAAGGACCTCAGATGGACCTCAGAGCATGGTGGATTCAGGGATGGGAAGTCTGTGATATTGCAGACTCAAGAGGTATGAGTCTCTGGGGTGTGGGCCACCAGGGTTTAGGGGGCACAGACCTGGCAACCTCAAATCTGGTTAACAAGGAGCCTGGGAACACCACAGTACAACACAGCCTTCAGGGATCCCCGCAGCTGGGTGCCCAGCCCTATGGGGGGGGGGTCACATCCGCAAACTCTGACCTCTGTGTTAGAAACCCAAAATTCCCCCTCTCACTAGGGTCTCTGCTGTGTCACCAATTCGACTTCAGGACACCTCCCGCCCTGCAATCCCCGAAACAGCTGGGGGTGCCTCTATATTGCAGCTGTTTTAAGGATGCTGCAGACCAGCAGCCAGGCCTAGGGGGCGGGGCTCTAGCCGGAAGCGCTGATATCCGTGTCAGAAAACAAATTCCACACCTCACAAAAATCTCTGTCTCTGTCTCACCAAATCAGTTTCCACAGGCCTCCTGCCCTGCAAGCCCCTGAATAGCCCGCTCAGGGCTTATGAATTCCCCAGCACCGCAGAGCCTCCAGGAATCGCCACTGCCACGCCACCCGCCCCATGGGGCAGCATCCTGCACGCAGCCTCTATCTCTGTAAAAGAGAGCCTGATTTCTACCTTTTACAAGAGTCTTCTCTGTCACCGTCCCACCAAATCGATGTCCAGACACCTCCTGCCCTGCAAAATCCCGAAACAGCCTGGTCCTGAAGAATTTCCAACACTGCCCAGCCGCTTCTTTGCAGGAGAGACTATAAGGTGCGTTCACTCAGACACCATCTTGTTCTGCCCCCTTCTATTTTTTTTTAAATATTACATTCAAAAAATATAAGAGGTCCCCATACACCCCCCACCCCTCAACCCACTCCTCCCACATAAACAACCTCTTTCATCATCGTGGGACATTCATTGCATTTGGTGAATACATTTTGGAGCACTGCTGCACCACATGGATAGTGGTTTACATTGTAGTTTATACTCTCCCCCATTCCACCCAGTGGGCCATGGCAGGACATACAATGTCCAGCATCTGTCCCTGCAGTACCACCCAGGACAACTCCAAGTCTTGAAAATGCCACACATCGTATCTCTTCTTCCCTCTCCCTCCCCTCAGCAGCTACCGTGGCCACTTTCTCCACATCAAGGCTACAATTTCTTCCATTGGTGGCTACACAGGTTTACATTTAAGCCAAAAGTCATCGAGTTGTAGGCTTTACCATATGTACCTTAAACCTCACTTTAAAACATGTGGAACAAAGAAGGAAAGAAGCGTGGAAAGAGCAGGAAGGATGCTCCTTGTCCCTGGAAGGCTGGGAAGCTTATCTTATCTATTACATCATCCTACTTTTTACCACTGTATTTCATTAGCTCTAAGACTTGTTTTTTCTCATTTTACTCTCTCTGAAACCAGGCTGCATCTTAAAATCAATGTGCCTAGTCAGCAGTGTGCTTTCTTTCTTGGTATTGCACACCAAAGACTGGTGTGTCATGGAATGGATGGCATCTAAAATACAGAAGTCCTTTTAGCCCTCCCTGTGGAACCTAGAGATGAAGTAGGCTGGAAATGATCTCCTCCTAAACGGGACAGAGACACGGGACCACTGGAACTATTTCTGTGGTTTGCGAACACCCAACTTAATCCCCAGGGTAAATGGCTCCTCGCCCAGCCGCACCTCTGCAGAGTGGGCCCAGTTCTGTAGATGACCGTGCTCCCTTCTCCCCTGGGGCCTGTGGTGAACAGACAGAAGTAGCCTGAAAAGTGGAGCATCTCCTGGTGGAGTGGCTCACAGTGGATCATCTCACAGTGGAGCATTTCACAGGGGAGCACGTCAAGGTGGAGCACCTTGCAGTGGAGCGTCTCCTGGTGGAGCCTTAGCCATGGAGCGTCTCATGGTGGCATGCCCCACAGTGGAGTGCCCCATGGTGGAGCATCTCACAGTGAAGTGCCTCACAGTGGAGTGCCCCATGGTGGAGCATCTCATGGTGGAACACCCCAGGTGAAGTGCCCACAGTGGAGTACCTCACAGTGGCACCACAGAACAGCAACAACAGCACTGTAATGACAGCTGCCGCACACTGAGCAGCACCAGGCTCAGCACCCACCTCCAGCCTCTCTTAGAATCCTCATGCCACCTTCTTGCCCCTGTTCAACAGATGGTGCTACTGATGGAATCAGTTATTTCTGGTGGTCAGAGCAAGAAATTTGGTCCCAACAATATTAATGGTATTGTCCATGTCCTTAGAATTGACCACAAATGAGCAAAATAAAAACAGAATGCCCATAAGCTGACACATTTTGGGTCTCAGGCAGGTGAGCTTTGGGTTTTCCTCAGAGGGTGTCAGGTATTTGGCAGACATAATATACAAAAGATCGAGCACCCATTTGGCAGATCTGAAAACTGAGACCTCAGTGACAGGGCAGATCAGTGACAGCTAGGATGAAAACCAGGGCTCCAGCATTTTCCTCACCACTACCTGGCTGCTCTCCAGGCGTCTGAGGTAAGGTGGGGTGTGTAGGACCCTTACCTGGGATGTGCTCCAGCCACCTTGGACCAGTGACTCCCCTCCGCCTTCCTCTAGAGTGAGAGCTAGAAGCAGAAAGGAGCTTAAGTAGCAGGTACGTCAGGCCAAGAGCTGGCCCAGGGACAGAGGGAGTGGGTAGATGACCTTGAAGGCCAGAGCAGGTCTCCTGGAGCACCAGCCACTTCTGGCCAACACCAGGGCTGAGGTAGGGAGGGCAGGGGAAGGGCTTAGCCCTGGAGGCCTGAAATGGCTAAGGCCACAAGGTCACCTGAGTCAGCAACTTAGGCAGTGTATGGGGGCTTTCTGAAACCGCCACAAACCCACATGTGTGTGTCATGTGTCTGAGTGTGTCTATGTGTGTGCCTGTGTGTGCTTGTGTGCATGTCCGTGTGTGTCTGTGTGTGTGTTGCGTCTGTGTATGTGACCATGTGTGGGCTGATGTGTAGGCTTGTCTGTGTGTGCTCATGTGTTTGTGTATCTATGTGTGTGCCTGTGAGTCTCAGTGTGCATGTGTGTTTGTGTCTGTCACTGCGTGTGATTGTGTATATACATCATTGTACGTGTGCGTGTGCATTTGCATGTCTGTGTGGGTCTCTGCATGAGTTCATGCAGATTCTGGGACGAGGCCACAGCTTTAGCCTGATCCCCCAGTGACTCCCCCCAGGGAAGTTAGCTCTCTACTCTAAGGCAACTCCCTGGGGGGCTCAGTTTTCTTAGAGGGAATTGCTGCCTTGGGAAAGACTGCGGGCTGTGAACATCTCATTATTCCTGAGACATCATGTTGAATGAAATAAGCCAGACATGAAAGGACAAGTATTATGTGATCTCACTGATAGGAAATAATTCGCATAAGCAAATTCATAGAGTCAGGAACTATTAATAGAATATAGCTTACCAGGGGCTGGGGTGGGGGTGGGGAATGGGGAGTTAATGCTTAATTAATACAGAACTTTTGCTTGGGGTGATGGAAAAATTTTGGTACGGATGGTTGTGATGGTAGCACAACATTGTGAAAGTAATTATCAGCACCAAATTATATATTTGAATATGGTTAAAAAGCGTAATTTTAGGTTGTATACATGTTACCAGGATAAAAATGAAAATAAAACAACATAAGAATGTATAACACAAACAGTGAATCTTAATATACGCTATCGACTATAGTTAATGGTATAATTATAATATTTTTGTTTCATCAACAAAGGTATTACACTAGTTCAAAGTGTTAGTGTTAGAGAAAACTATGTGGGGGCGCCATGCATGTGGGAACTTTGTATTTTCTGCATGCTTTTTCTATAAATGCACAACTACTCTAACAACCACCCGGCTGGACAGGATCTGGAGTCGGAAAGAAAAGAGAGCTTTAGGGGCAGGACCCAGCTCTGCTGTTGGCCAGGTGTGTGACTTTGAACGTGTCCCTTCCCTTCTGGACCTCAGATCCCACCAGGCACTGGCCATAGCACCCACTCCTTGACAGAAGGGGAGATGACTTGCAAACTGTAAAGGTCAGTCCCCGCTGAAGGGGCTTTTGTTGTCACGAGGTTGATTCTTATGTCAGTATGACTCTCTGGGGACAGAGCAGGAGGAGGCTGTGGCCCAGGGAGGCCCGGGGCGTTGGCATGGCCACGTGGGGACCCAGTGCTAAATGGGAAGGGTCCAGGGGTCCTGACTCCAGCAGGCCCCTCCTAGCCCTTTCCCTCATTCCTCCAGGCACCCAGCCTGAACCCAGTGCCCTCAGGGTGCCACTGGTTTGGGAAGGAGGGGTCAGTCACAAGGTGGCAGAGCCAGGGAGATGGTGTGGGCTATGGAGAGGGCTGGGTGGCCTCCCTCCTACCTGCAGGCTCTTTCCTCATTTCACACCTCACCGGGCACCAGGAAGAAAACCAGCCCATCCTATGTGAGGTGATTGCAGGCCTGAGGGATAGGGCACCTGGGGCGGCCAGGCTGAGTCCGCGGTGAGGTCACTCGGGCCCAAGAGTCAAGGTGCCTGGCCAAGTCCCTTGCACTCCCTACGCCCTTTCACACCATCTGAAACGACCTCTGCCTGAGGCCACTGGGCTGACTCGGCTGAGTGTGGACATGCAGCCCTAGTGGGCTCTCCTTCTTCTGCGTTTTCACAACCCTCTGGCTGTGAACATTTGGGGACATGTTATGATTTTCAGTCAGAGCAGTGTCTACCTGAGAGAGACTCCAAACCTCTTAGTTTTGTACTCAGTAACAGAATTTTGAAGAGCCATGCACCCCCAACACCTTCTCTACTGAAGTATAACATACATCCATTCAGTGCACAAATCCTAAGCATGTTGCTGGGATTGGTATAAAGGGAGCCTTCCCTGTCGTGATTCCTAGGGGAGCAGCGGCCGTCCCCCAGGTGCAGTGGCAAGGACCGGGAAGGAATGAGGGTCCAACAGTTAGCCCCTGATACTAATGACTATGCTTGTGAGCCTATATGCCTGAAATAAGAACAAGGACTAGAGCAGCACTGTGCCTGGGAATTTCCTCCTGACAGCCTTCATGTTACTCAAATGTGGCCAGTCTCGAAGCCAAACTCAGCATGTAAATGCAATGCCTTCCCCCCAGCGTGGGACATGACACCCAGGGATGAGCCTCCCTGGCACCGAGGGATCACTCTCAACTACCAACTGATGATGCAACTGGAAAATGACCTTGAATTGAAGGTTCAATGCGGATCAGTAGAATATCCCTGTCTACATATAATAACATGACTTTAAAATGCTGTTTGACCTAATGTAAGGGGGAAAAGAAAAGGAGAAATGAGTTTATATGGCTACGAGTCTCTAAAAAAGAGTCTGGAGGCTGTCAGAAGGATTGCCCTTATGCACAACTGAGCAGAGTCTAAGAGACAGATAAAGTAGATACAATCCCCAGGTATTGGTTCCTTGGAGGGCTAAAGAGACCCATGGGTTCTATGGTCATGGCAGATGGGGTTCACTGCCATGTCAGATGGCCCTTCTTTGGAGCTGGTGTTTCTGCGTGATGGAACTGGACTCAGAGGGGATCTCTTTTCACAAGCCGTTCATGCTACTTTACTGGAATTGTAGTTAGTGTTGGGGTTTAAGATATATTTAGGGGATTTGAATCTCTGGACTGGCAATATGATAGCCAGGCCCTGAGCCTCAACAGACTCCAGCTCCTACAATCGGATTTATTGGACTCACCTCACTCAGCTAAGATGGAATTGAAGAAGGACAACCACCACACCATGGAGCCTAGAGTGCCTACAACTGAAAGCAGGAGGATTGCATCCAGTATCCATGTGGAATCTGAGCCTCCTCTTGACATAGAGGTGCAACGGACACAACCAATCCAAGGTCCACAGAGAAAAGGTGGCATTGGAGTGGGAAAAGTGGACATGGTGGCTGATGGGTATGGGGAATGGCAGGAAGAGATGAGATGTGGAGGCGCTTTTGGGACTTGGAGTTGCCCTGGATGGTGCTTCAGGGGCAATCATTGGACATTGTAAATCCTCCCAGGGCCCACTGGATGGAATGGGGGAGAGTATGGACCATGATGTGGACCATTGACCATGAGGTGCAGAGATGCCCAGAGATGTACTTACCAAATGCAATGGATGTGTCATGATGATGGGAGTGAATGTTGCTGGGGGGGGAGTGGTGGGGTGGGGGTGGTGGGGTTGAATGGGACCTCATATATTTTTTTTAATGTAATATTTTTACAAAATCAATTTTAAAAAAAACAAGGATGTGCAGATGCAATTATTACTTAAGCTTTTTAAATTTACATGGATTCATTGTTGGAAAATGTTCATTGTTGGAAATTGCCTTATTTTTATTATAAATTTTTATTTGTATATTTCTAAGCAAGTTATTTATTGCTCTGTGTTTTTTTTCCTGCTGTGCTGTATCATAAAAGTAATGTTGGTATGAAAATAAATAAATAAATAAAATAAACGGAGCCTTCCTATGTAACCAGCATTCAGACAACAAGCATGGCATCACCAGCAATCTAGAGGCCCCATTGAGCCCTTCCCAGGCTCTCACTCTCCCCTGAGGGTAACTTCTAATATCATCCACTAGTTTTGCCAGTTTTTGGTGTTCTGTAAATGGGATCACACACTACGTGCTCTCTCGTGCCTGGGTTCTTTCACTCAACAGTATGTTTGTGAGCTTCCTCCATATTGTTGTAGCAGCCATTGTTTTTCGTTCTTGTTGTTGTACAAGTCCAAATTCCACAGGGCAGGCTGCAAACCCAGGGCTCCAAGGAAGGTCCTTGATGAGGTCCCCAGGAGTTGCTGACTCTCTGGAGTAGAGAAGGGAATTCTCTTTCTGAATGCTGAAATCCTTTCTTTTAAGGCCTTCAAATGATTGGATGAGCCAGGACTCATTACTGATGACAATATCCTTAGTTGATTGTAGATGTAACCAGCCATATATGCAATCAACTCATTGATGATTAAAGTCCATGAAATGCCCCTTTACTACAAATAGCCCAGTGCTTGCTTGACCAAACAACTGAGCACCATTACCTGGCAGTGTTCACAAATTAACCTAATCATCACATCCTCCCCTTGTCAACTTGGCAGCCACAAACATCACCTTAAACCATACTTAGTCTCTAAATAAAAACAATAACAGATATACATATATTTCCACCCAAAAATATTCAGCAGTCATGCTTACAACCAGAAATGCACTAAATCCCTCCAAAATAGGGTGCAAGTCCTTGAGTTATATTCATTCTTAAACTTGACATCCTTAAAAATGATGACATGAAACTAATACAACTTATATCCTATGATAAGGGGAAAGGTTAGGTAAGGAAAAATGATATTCATTTTATGTACATATACAAACATACGCAAAACAAGGAAGAAATAGTCATGACCATTACAGTCCTTGTCTCTGTAACTGGTCATGTGCTCAAAATAGGTTTGTATTTATCACTACCTTCTTCCACTACCCATTCCATGTTCCTTCTACTCTCAGCAAGCACATCAGCTGGTCATGGTTCTTTGCCTGGTGGGTTGACCAAACTTTCTTTCCTGAAGATTCTGGGACACTGTTAGCCCTGCCTGGGTTGGGTTGTTATAGTTTTCCATTGAGTTAATCACTGCACATGGTAATAATAAGAGAAGTCTTAGGGGATCGCCTCTATTCCAGGCAAACTCATCTTTACTTCCATTTTGTAGGTGCAGTCCCATTTCCCCTTGATTGTAAGGATCAATAACCCCAGCCAGTATAATAATCCCCTTCTTTGCCTATTGATTCAGAGGCATTAGGAGCTCAAAGTGGTCAGGTGGCAGTCTTAACTTCCAGTTCATTGGAATCATTGTTGTGTTCCGTGTTGCAAGCACTCCATCTTTTGGAACTAAGGCCCATAGACCAGTAGAGCTTAAGGTTGCGGAAACAGGAAGCAAAACTTTCCTAGTGGATCATGAGTGGGGCGATGATGAGTGGTGCCACTCTCATTTACACCCCTTGGTTGCTGGACCCATGAATCCTGGCCATGGGAGAGACAGCACCACAGAGTGGACACTGACTTAGAGCATACAAAGCCTCCTGGAGAAATGGCACCAGTCTGACAAGGTATTGCCACCTAGTTGATGCTGCAATTGAGTCTTCAAAAGGCCATTCTACAATTCTATCAATCCAGCTGCTCCAGGATGATGGAGAACATGGTAAGACCATTGAATTCTACGAGCATGTGCCCATTCCCACAGATTAGTCACTGTGAAGTGGGTTCCTTGATCAGAAGCAATGCTGTGTGGAATATCATGGCAGTGTATAAGACATTTGGTAAGTCCATGGATGGTAGTTTTGGAAGAAGCATTGCATGCAGGAAAGGCAAATCCATATCGGGAATATGTGTCTATTCCAGTTAGAACAAATCATTGCCCCTTCCACGATGAAAGTGCTCCAATGTGATCAACCTGCCACCAGGTAGCTGATTACCTTGAGGAAAGATGCCATATTGGGTGCTGAGTATGGGTCTCTGCTGACCCTCACTCTTTTTTTTTTTTTTTTTTTTTTTGAGGTACTATGACCTGGGGATTGAACTAGGACCTCCTATGTGAGAAGCTGGCACTCAACCACTAAGACTCATCGGCTTCCCTGAGTTGTTTTTTGTTTGTTTGTTTGTTTGTTTTGCTGTTGCTGTTTTGAGGCACCAGGAACCAAACCCAGGACCTCCTGTGTGGGAAGTAGGGGCTCAACTGCTTGAGCCACATCCACTGCCTCTCACTCACTTTTAAGTTGACCTTTCAAATTTTTCAGTTTGTGTGTACATAGCTGCAAAATGTATCATTTTCAGGTGATTGTAACTATTCACGTTTTGAAATAACATATTTAGATTACTCTTATAAATGTATCCAATGGAATATAAATATCATAATAGTGGATTCTCACCTTCATTCATTTAAAAACACAGAAACAAGTTCTTTAACAGTTGGAAATGTTATGGCATTCCTTTTTCTCCTTGAATTTGTATTTGCATTCACCAGATTCTTATCCTAATATAACAAATGTTTATGCTTGAAAGTATGTGATTAAATTCATTCATTCATTCACTCATTTTTTTTCATTCATTTAACTACAATTTATTGAACACCTATATAATTAACCAAGGTCAGTGCTGAAGTGACTGCACTGAACAAAACAAACAAAAATCCCTGCCCTCGTGGAGCTGACATCCCAGTTCACCTAGAAACAAGGTAAATATGTGCAAAATGGTGATTGGTGTTAAGGGGGAAAAAACAAAAGGCAAGGCTGAGGGGTTCTGAAGGGTTGAGGGGAAGGAGGGAGAAATTTTAGATAGAGAGGTCAGAGAAGGCCTCCCTGAGAAGGTGGCTTAGAGTAAAGCCGGCAGGAGCAGGCAGGGGGCTAGAGGAATAGTTAGGAAGTCCACAGAGCTGGTGGGAAGTTAACGATGGGGGAGAAGAACAAGAGATGGCAGTGGACAGGCAAGAAGAGGGCACACCCTTCTGCACCAAAAATATGTGCATTTGTCAATTTTTTAAAAATCTCCTTCAACCATAAGGCCCAAAATGTTCAAAATAGTCTTTTAGATTGCTATTACAATTATTAGAGATGCACAATTTATCAAAGCAAATTTTGATAATTCAACACAAAGTAACATTGATTTGGAAAGCACATATCAGATTGAGACAGATGTTGCTGGTTTTTTTTTATTATTCCAATTAGTTCTTTTATCTGTGGGTTAATTTATATGTCACTAGAATGAGTAGGCAGGGTTCAGCACCCGTTAAAGATTTAATTTTCATTTTTAGAGGACAAAGTACTGTAAGTACATATTCTGCTTATTCGCCAGATGGGATGGAAGGAGTTTTATCAGGACAGCGTTGCACGTTCCTTTGAACAGTTTCCAACGTATATGCCAAAAACAGTTCCTCACAGCACTGCAGTAGATAAATAATGGTAGTAATACTGATACTCCTCTTTTGTTGAAAGCAAATTGAAACCCACCTGCTTATTTCTTGGGCATTAGAGAATCCGTCCCACTCCCTTTGCTGGAAGCCCTGGAGGCCGACATCCCCCAGGCAATGCACTGGTAAGGAATGGGGGGAAAGAGAGAAATGTCCTTCTTCTTTAAAGAGGGCAAAGGAGAATTTGTGGAAGGGAGGGGTAAGGAGGAGCAGCTCTTGAAGGGATGGCGCTTGGAAAGGGAAGAGGGGAGCCCTGAGCATCTGGACCTGGAATCCTTGGGAAGTTTTCCTATATCCCTGCTCCCCCATTGGATTCACACCAGGGCCTGGGAGGTGCCTCTGTGGACTCTGGGTTTGAATCCTGAGGCTTCCATTCATTAGCAGTGTGATCTGATTACATAACTTGGCTAACCCTCAGTTTCCTCATCTGTAAAATGGGGAGGAGACTAGCATTTTGTGAGCAATAAATGAGATAAGGACATGAAGGGCCTGGCCTGAGGGCTTAGCTGCTACTGTGATATTATACGTCACACTCCTCTCCTATTTAATAGTGCTGTATGGCCTGCTGTCATTAATACCATCATTTATAACCCAGAGGGCCCCCCTCCCGAAGCCCCATCCTCCAGCCCTCCTGCAGCCCATGGGGCTCTGCTCTCCTGTTTTTCTACCAGGCTACCCATGAACCCTTGTTTGATGGGAAGGTTCAGCTTTAACGCCCCTGGTGCGACATGGAAAGCAGATTTCCAAGCTCATCCCTACTCTCTCTCGCCGCTTGCAGGGGCCCAGTAGAAGCCCACACTGGGCTGGATTTACATTGCGTCGCGTAATCTGCGTGGCCTCGGTTAAGGTCAGGTGCTCTGGAGTCTGCTCCGCCTGCCTTTGCGTCTTAGCTCTGCTGCGTCGGGCCCTGAGTCCCCTTAGGCAACTTGCCTCTCTGAGCCCGGCTTCCTCTTCTTAAAGTGAGGTTAATGCTGGTGGCTCATAGAAAAGGTGGCACTGGATTGGGAAAAGTGGACATGGTGGCTGATGGGTATGGAGAAAGGCAGGAAGAGATGAGAGGTGGAGGCGTCTTTGGGACATGGAGCTGCCCTGGATGGTGCTTCAGGGGCAATCACCGGACATTGTAAATCCTCCCAGGGCCCACTGGATGGAATGGGGGAGAGTATGGGCCATGATGTGGACCATTGACCATGAGGTGCAGAGGTGCCCAAAGATGTACTTACCAAATGCAATGGATGTGTCATGATGATGGGAACGAGTGTTGCTGGGGGGGGAGAGGTGGGGTGGGGGGGTGGGGTTGAATGGGACCTCATATATATATTTTTAATGTAAAATTATTACAAAGTCAATAAAAAAAATGCTGGTGGCTGCCAAGGGCTCTGGCGATGGCCGAAGGAGTCACATGCCAAGGGCTTATGACAATGCCTGGCACAAGGAAGCATGGTCCCCTGCTGCTGTCAGGATTAGTGCAAAGAGCCCTGCAGCCGTGATCAGGAGGCTGCCCCTTCCTCATGGTAGCCTTGGCAAGCCCTCTTCCCATGTCTCAGTTCTCCCAGCTGTGAAATGGGAATTCCAGTCCCTGCGTTGCCTCCGTTCTGAGATGGAGGTCCAGTGAGAACTTAACTACGACATGCTTTGTAGCTCTCCAGTGGGGGTGGGATTTGCCCAAGCCTGGGAAGGTGCACTGGGGACTGCACCTGGCTCCCTGGCAGGGCCCTGGAGAGGTGATAGGACCCCAGAAGCTCATGGCTGCAGGGGGCCCAAGGTCCACTCACAGCCTTGGCAAATATTTCCAAACCCAAACTTTTCAGCCCCTCCAACTGTGGAGAGGGGAGACTGTCTTACTCATCTTTGAATCCCAGCACATGGTGGGTGCTCAATAAACAACTGTTGAAAGAAGAATCAGATCTGCAGGCCAGACAGGGTAGATCCAGGCATGGGCAAGACCTGGGAGACTCTGCAGGTGCAGAAACCAGGGAAGGCGTTCCTGAACCAGGACAGCCGCTTGGAGGGAGAGGTGGCAAGACTGAGCTGAGGGATGTGGGTGGCTTGGGAGGGGGGAGCACTCAAAGAGCTCCCAGGTGCAGCCTAAGTGCCTGGGAGGGAGATGCAGATTCCCCAGCCAGCAGATGAATGGCACAGGCCAACAGGTGAGATGTCAACTTCCAGGTGGGGAGGGAGGCAGGGCCCTGCCAGGGTCAGCTCAAGACTCCAAAAAAGGGCTCGTTAGAGCTGGGCCCCCGCAGCTCCCCAGAGCAGCTGTCTGGCTTGCTGTTAACAAGCTCAGGCCATGCCAGCTTCTGTATTGGTCCTTTCCCAGGTCACCTCTTGCCTGGAAGGTGGCGGGAGCTGGGAGTTGTCAGATGAGCTGATTCTGTCTCAGTGGGCTCATACCTGGATACGGGGGAGGGGCTCAGACTAACGGGATTTGTGGGACCCCTTGGAACAACCTCACAAATAGGCCAGGCCTGCCTAGGTTCAGGGCTGAGCATCAACTGCCTGGGTTCTGAAATCCACTTTGTCACCTGCTTCCTGTGCGCTCCCGGCCCTCTTTGAGCCTCAGTTTCCCCAACTGCAAAATGGGGAAGGTAGATTAACACCATGTTTCTCAAAGTGTGTCCCCCAATTCAGCTGCACCAGAAGCACCTGTGAAGGTCATTATTCCAGTTCCCCATCCTGGGGTTACTGAATTAGAGGCTCTGTGGAGCAGGGGTCTGGGAATCTGCATTTTATAGGCTGCCCTGATGACTGTTTACCAGGACTTGAGACCCGGTGAAGTGGAAGGAGTTGTGATGTGGGCTCAGGAGACCTGGTTCTGACCCGACCGTGCTACTCCTAGCACCTCCCTTCACCTCCTTGGGCCTCAGTTTCTCCATCTCAAAAAGAGAACAGGTTGAACTTATAGATGTACAAGAGGGTGGATTCACATTTCTCAAGCACCTCCCAGGTGTCCAGCCCCCACGCTGCAAACTTTTAAGATGATGGTGTCATTGAACCGCAGGCACAGACTCCGATCCAGGATTGTGTGCAGAATGGAAAGTTTATTAGAAAACGAGCATTGGCAACATCGGTGGGGTGCCTGCCACCAAGCAGAGAGCCTTAGGGGTGTGGGGAAGAAGGTGGTAGCTGGGGGTATGGGGTGGCCCTCTACACCTGAGCTGAGAGCCCAGGGCTTAGCTCTGGGGACACCTCAAGGGTTCCAGGCTTCAGATTTGGTGGGCACCCATTTTGCACAGGGAAGTCCTGGGAAAATCATCCCAGTTTCTCCACTTGCTGTGTGAACACGAGCAAATTGCTTAACCTCTCTGAGCCTCACACCCCCCGCTGTGAAATGATGATGATATCCTTTACCCCCCAGGGTAGCTGTGAGGATTTCACAAGATAATGGGTGAGAGAAGCCTGGTACCACTTCTGGCCTTCAGTAGGCATTTAATAAGCAGTGATTCCTTTTTCTTTCCATCCTCTTTCCCCTCCTCCTCTCTTCTGTCAAAACTGAGCTAGGGGGTTTCCAGTTTAGCTCCCTGATGTTGAATGAAAGAAAACAAACAAGGCCTGAAAAAGTCTGTTTTTAAAAATCATGGAGGGAAAGGATGTGGCTCAAGTGATAGAGCTTCCGCCTACCATATGGGAGGACCTGGGTTCGATCCCTGGGGTCTCCTGGTGAAAAAGAAAGAAAGAAGAGAAAGCGTGCCTGCGTAGGAAGCCAGTGCCCATGCAAGTGCCTGCGTGCCCACGCGGCAAGCCAGTGCCCGCATAAGTGCCCACGCGGCAAGCCAGTGCCCGCATGAGTGCCCATGCGGCAAGCCAGTGCCCGCATGAGTGCCCACATGGTGAGCCAGTGCCCGTGCGAGTGCCCACGCGGCGAGCCAGTGCCCGCATGAGTGCCCACGCAGCAAGCCAGTGCCCGTGCGAGTGCCCACATGGTGAGCCAGTGCCCGTGCGAGTGCCCACGTAGTGAGCCAGTGCCCGCATGAGTGCCCACGTGGCAAGCCAGTGCCTGCATGAGTGCCCACATGGTGAGCCAGTGCCTGTGCGAGTGCCCACGCGGCGAGCCAGTGCCCGCATGAGTGCCCACATGGTGATCCAGTGCCCGTGCGAGTGCCCACGCGGCGAGCCAGTGCCCGCATGAGTGCCCACGCGGCAAGCCAGTGCCCGTGCGAGTGCCCACGCGGCAAGCCAGTGCCTGCATGAGTGCCCACATGGTGAGCCAGTGCCCGTGCGAGTGCCCACGCGGCGAGCCAGTGCCCGCATGAGTGCCCACGTGGTGAGCCAGTGCCCACATGAGTGCCCACGTGGTGAGCCAGTGCCCGTGCGAGTGCCCACGCGGCAAGCCAGTGCCCGCATGAGTGCCCACGTGGTGAGCCAGTGCCCGTGCGAGTGCCCACGCGGCAAGCCAGTGCCCGCATGAGTGCCCACGTGGTGAGCCAGTGCCCGCATGAGTGCCCACGTGGTGAGCCAGTGCCCGTGCGAGTGCCCACGTGGTGAACCAGTGCCCCATGTACGCAGCAAAATGATGATGCATCAAAAGAAAGGCAAGGGGAGAGTCAAGTGAAGTGCAGCAGAAACTAGGAACAATTGGTGGCACAGTTGACAGGGAACCTCTTTCCCTATCAGAGGTCTCCAGGATTGAATCCCAGTGAATCCCAGAGGAGAGAAAATGAGAAGACAACGACAGCAAAAACAGTAGCACAGGAGGAGGGGGAGAGGGAAAATAAATAAATAAATCTTAAAAACAATCACAAAGAGGGAAAAAAGTTTCTTAATTGTGTGAAAAGGACTTCAATATTTCTGAGCCCTTCCAGACTAGAAGGTGGGATCAACTAACTCTCCTTAAGCTGCCGGAAATGTGCTCCCGTGGCTCTAACCCCAGAGATGGGGCTGTCTCGGGAGTGGCCGCTGCCTGGGCTCTGGAAGGGCTCTGCTGGGCACACTCTTGGCCAAGAGACACGCCAAGGCCCTCCTTGTCCTTCGGTTGCCAGGGGCAAAGGCTCGTTAGCCGACGTGGCTCCTAACGACAGCTAGCACATCCCGAGCACTTACTGTGTACCAGTCTTGGTGCTGAGCACCTCTGAAAACAACAAACATCGCATTTAATTCCCACTCCCATGTTGTAATGTTGTTATTGTTATCCGTTTTAGAGATGGGAAACTGAGGTTCAGAAAGGCTAAGGGCCTTGCCGCAGTCACACAGAGGTGAGACTTGAACCCCATCCTCCTGATTCCAAAATTCTTGCTCTTTTAATCACCTCCTGATGCCAGGGTAGCACAGATCTGTCCTATTGGCCAGGGAAACTAGAACCCCGCGGGACTGCTGTTCGTATTGGCTATTTCTCTTGCAGTCCGGCAGACGGGTTCCCAGGCACCCTGGAGGTGGCGTTCATAGAGCAGTTCCCTGAGTGGGTGAGGGCACGGCTGGGGTCTAGTTCTGATTGAATGCACAGACACTGGCTTTATTTCTAGAAACCAAGGACATGTTTGTAAAGGGCTGCTCTGGGAGCCTCCTCGCTCCTTTTCTGGCTGCTGCAGGGCCCGTACTTGCCTGGGTTTGGATCCAAGGGTACCTGTGGCCCAGTATCTCTGCCAAATCTCTTGGGCAACAGGAGCCGCGCTCCCCGCCAGCTACGCCTCCAGCCTCCCTGACCAGGAGGACATGGAGGGTGTGGAGACATTGCTGTGCTCCCCAGTATATCCGGTTTTCCTTCCTTCCTGGACGTAGGAAAGGATAATATTTACCCACCCTCTGAGGTCATGTGATTTGCTTTGGCCACTGAAATGTGAGCAGAAGTGAAGTGCCTCTTTTCCCGGGAGAAGAATTTAAGGGCTGACACATGGTTCTCATGCTCTTTCCTCTGGGGACTATACATTTTGGGGCCAAATCCAGCCTGAAGCGACCCCTTGCAACTTGTGAGCAGCAGCAGTAGTGAGTGATTAGGGCTCTGGGGCTAAACTCACAAGGGTTCGAACCCTAGCACCGCCACTTGCCAGCTGTGGGACTTTAGACAAGTCCCTGTATTTCTCGGTGCCTTGGTTTCCCCATTTGTGAAATAGGGAAGGTCCTGGTCGCACTCGGGGCTGTTCTGAGGGTTAAATGAAGCCAAGTTCCCAGGCCTCATGCAGGGCTCGGCAGGTGGTGAGTGTGCAGCAAACACGAGCTCTCAGAGGACGTGGTGGGAAGGGTTGGTTTTGTAGCCTTTCACCGCAGCCCTGCGCCTGGCATACACGCACCCACCCTTCTGGACCTGAGCAAGTCACAAGCTGGAAAAACAGAAAAAAAGGAGAGGAAAGGAGGCAACTCAAAGCTGAGAAAGAAGAGGAGCCCCTGCCATCTGGGGTGTGCCGTGGGCGATCCTTCTGGCACCGTGAGGTCGGGTGGCTTTGAATTTGTTGCTCCAGGGTCCTGCGGGCTGAGGGGCTGGGGTGAGGGGTCCAGACAAGGTGGTGAGAGCGGAAGGACAGCCCCTCCTGCTCGCCTTTGGGGTCCCCAGTGTAGCTGACATTTTTCCAGCATGGACTGATCCGTCTTCTGTCTGGTGTAGTGACAGCTGGCAGGGGAGCCCGAAATACCCCGGCCCCGACCGAGGGGTCTTCAAGGAGACTCACCCCAACCGAGTGCAGGGAAAGTGGCATCTTTTATTGAAAGTGTAAAGTACTCGGCGTAGTGGCAAGGCCTTAGGGCACCTCCTGTCACTGGGGCTGACAGTGGATGAGATTGTTGGCCGACAGGGACAGTGGCTGGGACCTTTTTTGGGGTGGGGTCACATGGGGAGGGGGGTCACAGGGCTGGGGAGGGTTTGTCGTGGAGGGTTGAAGGGACTCGGGGCCCAGGAGCCACATCCAGGCTGAGCCTGCCCAGGCCGGGGCTGGCTTCTCCGGGGGCGGTGGCAGCGTCTCTGCGCCCGTCACTCACGCACTCAGCACCAGGAGGTCCTTCAAGGGCAGAACAGAGAACCCGGTTAGTGGGTGGGGTGGCTTGATCAGTCACAAGCCTGTCAATCGGGCGAGCCACGCTTCCGGGAAGCAGGAACACTGAGCGACAGGGCCAAACGCGGCCAAATGGGCCCCGAGATCACCCTGGAAGTGTCGCGAGCTTGCCTGGTACAAGGACCTGGGCAAATCACTTCCTTCCCTTCCCTCATCTCCTTCTTCCTCAAAATAAGGGCAGAAGGCCTGAACCCCTCTCCCCAATCTTCCAAAACCCAGTTTCATAATTTTTTAAAAATCTGCAACACAATAAATGCTGAGAGTAATGGATTAAAACCCATAAAACAAAATAAATGTCCATATGTCCATACAGAGATAATAAATAATTGATTCAATAAATTGGGGAGGACAGCTCTTCCTTATAGAATTCCAATTAACAAATGTAAAAGGAATTCTAGAAATGGGAAAATACCATTGGGCAAAATCCCAGCAATAACTGTTGCAGACAAGAACCATTAACAAATACAAAATTTAGGGAGAAAGTACGATAAAAAATGGGATATCTGCACAGTCTCAAGCACCTCCCACAAGATATGCCTTAATTATAAAGGGGCAAATGGTAACAAGAGTGGAGAGACCACCTTAATCAAGTGATCAAGGAACATTTCCGGGAACACGACACAAACACTTAGACTCCTGACATGATGCGCTGAGAAGAAGACAATGTCACTGTTGTAGAATTCTCGCCCAAAATGCCTGACCTCAGTCTAAACGTGGAAAAACATCGAACAAACCCAAACCAAGGGGTATTCTCCCAAACAGCCCAGACTATCAGAAATGTCAGGTTCCTATAATTCGATGCGATGTGGGATCCTGGATTGGATCCCAAACCAGAAAAAGGACACCTGTGAGAAAACTGGAGAATAAGGTCTCATAGATGAGTTCACACTTTTGAGTCAATGTGAATTTTCTGGTTTTGATCCTTGTACTGTGGTTATGGTAAGATACTAACAAGAAGGGAAGCTGGGTAGAGAGTATTCCGGAAC
Source organism: Dasypus novemcinctus (assembly GCF_030445035.2). Lineage (NCBI taxonomy): Eukaryota > Metazoa > Chordata > Mammalia > Cingulata > Dasypodidae > Dasypus > Dasypus novemcinctus. The sequence continues at coordinate 34,256,321 of NC_080696.1, read as the reverse complement.
TCTTTGTACTACTTTTGCAGCCTTTCTATACATCTAAAATGATTTCAGAATAAAAAGTTTTAACAAATGGCTAGATCCATATAATAATAGTAACAGTAATAATAATGATAGTACCATTTACAGGGGTCTCCTAAACCAGACATTGAGCTTTATTTACACCAGTAGTTCTCTACCTTTCAGACGCAACACCTCATTTTACTTTTTATTACAGGAATGTAGTCTACTACTCCTTTTATTATTCTGAAATAAAATTCATAGATTATATAACCTACTTACACATATATTTTAAAAACCAGTATAATCTCCTTACTGGAATACAAAGGAGAAATAAAAAGCAGGTAATTTATAATAAAATAATATATGTTTTGGAAAGAAAATTTGCCCCCACCAATTTTGGAAAGGCCCTCAGGTTTGAGCTTTGTGACCTTGAGCAACTGACCTCCCCTCTCTAATACTGAGGCCCTTCGCCTCTGATGTGAGGACAAACATCACCCAAGGCTGGGGTAGGCCCAGACACAGGAACAACAGTACATGAGGTGGGCATCATTGCTTCCTCATTTCCAGATGAGGAAACTGAGGCCCAGAGCAGGGCTGAGGTCCTGTAGGAGCTCAAGTGGTGGAACCAGGAAGGCAACTCCTGGGGACACTCCCAGAGCCTGCATCGGAGCCCTGGCCACACTGCCCATCCAGGGCCATCATCCACCCCCTCGTCTGCTCCCCTTAATGTGGAGGGGTGGCCACTCCCCGGGCTGAGGGCCAGGCCTGGTGGGGCACGGGGAGCCATGCGCCACACACTGCAGGGACCATGCAAATGGCTATAACCTTTTGGAAATTGTCAGTCTGGGGCAAAGGTCCACTCATTCCCCTTCTGGGAACTTGTTTCAAGGAACTAACCCTTGAATCCCAAAACAGTTTTATGTACCAAGATGTTTATTATAATGACTAGACGGATAATGGCACACACGTCGAGAATGCTTACTATGTGCCAGGGACTATGCCAGGTACTTTGCACACAGAATCTCATTTTACCCTAAAAGCATCCCTAGAGATAGTGCTATGATTAATCCCTTTTAATAGGGGAGAAAACTGAGGCTCAGAGAAATAGTGTGCCCAGGGCAACCCAGCTGGAAACTGCAGAGGCAGGATTTGAACCCAGGCCGCTGGGCCCCAGAACCCTCATTCTTTAACCACCATGCTTCACTGACCATCCCTGGTCAAAGTCATGTTTAAAAATAAAACCCCATAAAGACAAGTGAAAAAATGGTTCAAGTGGTGATTTCTGGGTTGCATTTGTATCTAGGAGGATATACATGTTTGGTCTTTTTCTTTACCATTTTTTCCAAATAGGAAAAACAAGAGCCCATGCACTTGAGCTTCAAAGCACCTGCCATGATTATAATTAGGCGATCACCAGCGGGAATGTTTACCCCAAGGCCTACAGTCCCACTGGGCTGGGAGAGATTGGCGAGGGCCAGGGCTGTGCGTGGTTGTCGTTCACTGCTGTATCCCCTGTCCCTTGCAGTGTCTGGCACACAGTAGGTTCTCAATAAAAGTTCTTCCAGTGAATAAACTTCCCACTCTGGGCAAGCTCTTTAGTGCCCTGAACTTCAGCTTTCCCCGTTGGAAGATGGAATAATGGTTGTTGTGAATGAGCTCGTGGATGTGAAAAGCTTCCTCCAAGGCAATTTGGTAGCTTTGTTTCTTGTTCCCTCAGTCCCATGCTTTGCAGGAAGAGACCCCTGTTTCCCTGCCCTGCCCTTCCCCTCTCCTCCTTCTCCCAGTTTCTGACCTGACAACCTGCATCCACCAAGGCTGACAGGCAAAGGGCACTGAGGGGAAAGCAGCACCACCTCTACCTCCCCTTACCTCCAGGACATCGATGTCTGCGTTGTTGAAGTCAATGTTGAGAATTTTGGGGAGAGGGACTCCAGAACCCAGCACAGCTGTGGAAGAAACCAGTCGGGCATGGTCAGCACAGCCGAGACAAGCCAGCCCCCCGGGAAGCCACCAGTGCTTACAGAAAGACTGGAAAATTCTTTCTGCCTCGAGGCCTTGGGTCTCGCATTTCCTCCTGCAGGGAGCTCGCTCCCTCAGCCCTGCCTCCCTGGTAGGTTCTCAGCCTTCCCTGAGACCCTGCTCCGATGTAACCTCCTCGGTGAGGCGTCCTTGACCCCAGACCAAGGACTCAGGCTACTGCTGCCCCTTCCCCTCCCCTAGTAGAGAAATGACGAAACAGTATTCTCTCTTTCTGCATCAGCCTCCCCTATCAGACTGTGGTTCCTGGCGGGCAGGGATCGTGTCCCAAGATTACCCAGCCCTGGGCCAGGCCGAGAGGAGTGGACAAATGCTGGCAAAATGGAGGAGTGGAAGGATGCACAAGGGGGGCCCCAATAAATGACCGCCAGGGGATGTGCTGTTTGTTTTTAGATTATCAGCCCAAGTAGACCTGCTAATCAGTGTTCTGGAAAGAAAGGAAGGAGAAAGGAAAGGAAGAGAGGGAGGGAGGGAGGAAAGGGTGGGGGGTAGGGGTGGATTAAGTGAAGGAAACCGACTTTCTGCCTCTAGCAGGACTTTGCTGAGCAGTAAGGACATTGTGAATCTGCCCAAGAGGACTATCTTCAGCACATCCCAAATATGCTTGGCCACAGAACCCTTTTCTCAGGGTGTCTTATAGGACTAATGTTCAATGGAACCCACTTTGGGAATCATGGATCTAACCCAATCTCTCACTTCTCAGAAGGGTAAACTGTGTTTCAGCAGGATTAAGGGACTTTCTCCAGTTGACACCAACTCTTAGTGGCCCAGCCAGGATGGGGGTCTCCATTGCTTGCCTCCCAGGTCAGCCCGGCACAGCTTCTGGCATCATTCTCTCCCGCTGGGGAACATGCAGGGACTTTGTGACCCGGGCCTGTTCCCCATAGAATGGTTCTCAGAATAAGGTGCTGGGTAACGTCAAGTTCTTGCCAAATGAACCTGGTGACTGTCCTGTAAAACCCAGGCTGGCACAGCTGCTGGCATCAGCTGGAACGTGCCAGCCCCTCTCCTTCTTCTCCCTTCTGTGAAGCAGAAATCAGGAGGGAGAGGTTGAGGCCAAGAAGCTTGAGGGCTCGGGGACTGAGGTTTCCAATGATAAGGGGATGGCACGGCTGCTCGGCCAGCTTGCTCAGCCTGCAAATGCTACCCCCACCCTCACTTCGACAAGTAACTTTACTGGTAATATTCTTGAAACTCTTACAGAAAAGATCAAGCATGCTCAGTCTATTCCAATTAAAAAGTTGGGCAAGAAAATGTGCTAACTGATAATGTGACTGCCAATGGAGAGGATTCTGAATTAAGAGATTAGAGATGTTGGAAAGGGAAAATTTAGCTTTATTTGCACTGGTTGAATTTTTTAAAAATAATAAGAATGCATTCAGGGAGTGGATGTGGCTCGAGCAGTTGAGTGCCCGCTTCCCACCTGGGAGGTTCCGGGTTCAGTTCCCGGTGCCTCCTTAAAAAACAAAAAAACAAACAAGCAAAACAAATTTAAAAACTAACTCAGGGAAGCTGATGTGGCTCAGTGGTTGAGAGCCGGCTTCCAACATACAAGATTCCAGGTTCAACCCCCAGTCCCGGGTCCGTGGTTCAAACCCCAGGCCTCCTTGACCCGTGTGGAGCTAGCCCATGCGCAGTGCTAATGCACACAAGGAGTGCCATGCCACGCAGGGGTGTCCCCCGCATAGGGGAGCCCCATGCGCAAGGAGTGCACCCTGTAAGGAGAGCCACCCAGCACAAAACAAAGTGCAGCCTGCCCAGGAATGGCGCCACACATACAGAGTGCTGACACAACAAGATGATGCAACCAAAAGAAACACAGATTCCCATGCCACTGACAACAACAGAAGTGGACGAAGAAGATGACGCAGCAAATAGACACAGAGAACAGACAACTGGGGGGAGGGGAGAGAAATAAATAAATAAATAGATAGATAGATAAATAAATAAATAAATCTTAAAAAGAAAAATCCCCGGTCCCTGGTAAAAAAAAAAAAAAAAAGAATGCATTCATTTAATTAGCCCTGTATAATTAAAAATAAATACAAATTTGAAAATAAGTCATGAAATAACTACATGAAAAAAATGAAGAAAGAAGCGTTTAGAAGAAAATATACTCAGTTGTTGAAGTTAGTTGCCTCTGGGAAGTTGAGATATTTTTTCAAACTTTTCCGGACTTCCTAAAATTTACACACATATAATTTTCACATACAATCAGAATTTTACATATGCATGAGAAAAACAAAACAATCAGCCAAACAAAATAAAGCAGAAGCAGCCAAGTAAGGAGGTTTTGAGGTACCCATGGGGGGCGCGTTTGCATTCAAAGGCATAAATAAATAGGCTGAGGATGAAGTTCTGAGAGTAACTTCTCAGCAGAACGCTGTGCTATAAACACGCCTAACAAATCAACCGCCACCCGGTCCCCACGCCACGCGCCCTCGGGCAGGGCAGGCGCCCGCTCTCACCGTTCATCGCGGGCATAAACGCCAGGTCGAAAATCTTCCCCACCAGCACCTCCATGAGCCCAACCTGCGGGGGGAAAATGGGAACTGAGTCCAGGCCAAGGCGGGGGGCTGCCTGCGGGGAAGGCTAGGAGAGGGAGCCCGCGGGACCCCAGCCCCGGCCGGGCGTCGTCTGCTCCATCTGCCATCTTCAGATGGGAGGCTGAGGCCCAGGGAGGGGCAAGGACGGGTCGAAGGCCTGTGGTGAGATGTGAACCAAATGAGGCTTAAATTCTTCCCGGGAGGCCCAGCGCCAGCGTGCCAGGTTCCCATCTCAGGGCAGCCTCCGAGGGCCTGGGAGCAGATTCCTCCACCTCTTTGACCCTCAGCTTTCTCAGCTGTAAAATGGGAAAACACGCCAGGAGCCCCAGCTTGCAAGGATGCAGCGAGGACTGTAGGCAGATCGTGGAGAATGCAGGGCTTTGAACTTTTTCATGTATCACTGCCCTAAGCTTCTCTAAGCCTTGGTTCCCACATTCGAAAATGGGAGTGTGTAGTCCTCCCACCCCAGGGTGGTTATAAAAATGAAACAAAAGCTCCTATACGTAAAACGCCTGCCTATAGATCCTCACAGTGGTCAGACCAAGGGGCTCAAAAAGAGGTCACCTTGGGCAAGTCATTGACTTCTCTGAGTTTAGCCTCCAAGTTTGGAAAATGGAGTTAATCATAGTTACCACGTCATAAGGAGGTTGTGAGGATTAAATGAGAAAAGCATATTAAACAAAAAAGAGCTGAATGGAGTGCCTGGTGCACTTCCTCTGAAGCTTCATAAATATGCATTGATTTTGCAATCAGTGTTAGCTCCTTTCTCCACTTAGAGTTCAGAAATTTCAGTTCCAGTCCCAACTCACTCCAGCCAGCTCTGAGGCCTCAGGCAAGTCACAGCCACTTCTGGGCATCAGTTTCTCTGCCTAGAAAATGAAGCTGGTGATACCATGAACTCCATGAGCAGTGGCTGTTTGGGTTAGAAAAGCTCAAAAATGAGCAAGAAATAGATTTGACACTTCTCTCTGCCCATATGGAAATGTCACCCAAACTTACTCCAGAAAGCAAGTGCCTGCTGAGTTGGCAATTTGTAAGATTAGAGAGGGGAGTTCCGGAAGCCGTGAGTGGGGCGGAGGACCCAAGAAGAACCTAGAGGTGAAAAGAGGACCAAACCCAAGAACACGAGAGTCTCCGATTCATAGAGTCTTAGAAAAGCAGAATTCTAGGACCTGGGGAGTAGAAAGGATGATGGCAATGAAGCCAAATCCATTCATTTTGCAGATGGGGAAACAGGCCCAGAGTGGGTTGATACTGCCCAAGGTTGCACAGCAGTCAGTGGCAGAGCCAAGTCTCCCAACTCCAGGAAGGAAGGGCTCATCCCACCACCTCTCAAGCCTGGAATGGAGAGGTTTGGACCAAGTGGCACCATTTAGGACAATAGTTAAACTGGGACAGCATCACAGGCACAGCAGAAAGAGCACTGAGTCTACTCTGACCCTCCCTCACTTGGTGTGCCTCAATTTCCCCATCTGTGCAAGGAGGTTGCTGATCTCTAAGGCCTGGCAGTGCTAATGCCAACGCTTGGGAATTCCTGCAAACTTCCCTGTCCCCGCCATCCTGGCTGGGATGCCCTGGGAGCATCTGGGTTCCAGTCCCAGGAGAGCTCACCCTGGGGCCAGGGGCTTGGCACTTACATCAAAGTTGCCCACGTTTGAGGTTCTGAGGCTGAGGCTGGTCCTGCAGAAAAAGAAAACAGCCATCAGAAGGAGAGCTTGCCAAGGATCATGAGATGCTTGCATTTCAATAAACTATCAGAAGCCCCTACCCACATGCTCATGAAACGCTCTCTTGATCTGGAGGGAGTTAATAAGCACAATGATCTGGAGGGAGTTAATAAGCTGGTTTCACATACTGAGCAGTAGCTACGCACTAGGCACAATGCTAACGGCTTTATCTACCATATATATATAAGGCTCAAATTGTAGCCTTGCCATGGTGAGCTTGTGACCTTGGCCAGATTACTTGAGGCCTCTTCATACCTCAGTTTCCTGTTCTGCAAAGTGGGTATCTGCAAGGACTACATGAGGTAATTCACACCTAGAACTGTGCCTGGTACAAACATCAGTGGATTCGTCCTTACAGCAACACCCTGGAAGACCATCTGAGGCTCCCGGGGGACCCTGCATGGCCCCAGGTCAGAGAGGGACCCCCTGAACGTGCACTCTCAAACCAACAGTGCCACCTAAGAGGGGCAGGCCGGGCCCACACATAGGGTGGAAAATCCAAAGGATGGGCTCAGCCTCCAACAGGAGAGAAGCAACAGAGCAGAGGACTCTCTGCTGCGGACATTTTTAATTCTCTCCTGGTTTTCCTTTCATCCCTCTCTTCCCCTCCATCTCTCCACTTCTCAGCACCCAAGCCCCTTTCCTCCCCAAGGAGATTTCCCTCCCTGTACTCCCTGCTGGAAGCCCCTTCTTCTCATTCCAAACTCCTTAGAAACTTCTGGATGGCTCTTAGTGTTGTACTGTGAGTAAGTCCCATTTGCTGGACTAGGTAAATATATGTTGTAAGAAGAAAAATTTACAATAAACTAGGCATCTGCTGAAAATATTTCACCTCATCTCTTTTGGTCTTGGAATGGGAATAATAACAGTACCTACTTCCTTAGATTGATGTCAGAAATTAAATAATGGCTTAAAATGTACAGTTTCTATTTGGGACAATGGAAAAGTTTTGATAATGGATGGTGGTGATGGTAATTGTGAAACGAATTACACTGAATTACATATTTGAGTGATTAAAAGGGGAAATTTAGGTTATATATTTGTTACTAGAATAAATTTTTTTTTTAATCCATGGAACTGCACAACCCAATGAACCCTAAGCTAAACAATGGACTATTGTTAATAGTACAATTATAAAACTGTGCTTTCATGAATTGTAACAAATGTACCACACTAATGCAAGGTTTTCATAATAGGGTGGTTTATGGAAATCCTGTAGTTTATGCATGATTGTTCTGTAAACCCACAACTTCTCTAATAAAAAATTAATTTTAAAAAGGCAGAGCCTTACGCAGGCAATTACATTTTAAATCGTTATAACAAAATCAAGATATTTGCATAGAAATAGACAATTAGAAAAGTAAAATCCCATTAAAAAAGAATTAAGTGAATTGACACATTTAGGACTCAGCTCAATGTTTAACACATAGCATTTGATGAATAAGTTATGATTATTATAACTACTATGAGGTAGTGATAATTATCCCAATTTTCAGATGAGAAAACTGAGGCTCAGAGAGGCAGAGCACTTGGCCAGGATCACACAGTCAGTCAATGGTCGCATCAGGATTTGAACCCATACAGCTTGACTCCAACGCCTGTGCTGTAACCCCTCAATGCAGCTCTAGGTGCAGACAGGCCTGGGTTGGTTCACTTGCTATGTGATCTTGAGAAAGTAAATTCACCTCTCTGAGCCTTAAGTTTTCTCCTCCTTAAAGTGGGACAACAGCCCTGACTTCACAGGACTGGTACGAGGGCTACACAAGACAATGCCTCTAAAGGGCCTAGAGCAGAGCCTGGTGCCTCCTCAGCACCATCGTCACTGTCACTGATGCGTCGTCACTCTGCTGCCGGCACAGGTTCTTTCTAGCTAGCTCATGGCTTCGCCCACCATCAGTCTTGGCCGTCACCCCCATCTCCACTTTTGCAGCCTGTTGGATTCGCCCAGCCCCTGATGGCCACACCAGGAGACCTCTAAGTCCTCCCTGGCGGCCCCCAGGTGAGCCAGGGCCAGCCCCAGCAGCGCCAAAGACCCTTTCAGAGGAGCAGGAGCCAGAGGCAGGGAGCCCCCTTACTTGTCCAGCTTCGCGTCGATCATGAGCTTATCCGCCTCCACAGAAAACATGGCCAAGAGTTCTGTGTTCTGGAGGAAAAGGGAAGAAGGAAATGTCACCACTGTCCAGTAATGGACACCTTGGTCCAACTCCCCTCCAATAACGCTCTCCATGTACTGGATGATTTTTTTTTTTATTCTTCTCTAGAGGAAAGGAGTTAGAATGAATGAATTGCCAGCACTAACTATTGTTTGCAAGTAAAGTCACAGCGAGGGCTGAATGTGTGTTTCTCGGAAAGACAAATGTCACAGAATCCCAATGATTGGCATGTGGGGTGTTTACCAAGTTTCTCTGAGATGTCTCAGTTCAGAATTGGGGGAGAAGGGGTCCCTGGCAGCCTTGGGAACCTGTGTCAGGTGAACCACTGCAGGTGGGATCGGGCAATCTCACTGCCAATCACTGCCCCCCAGCAGAGGCCCCTCTGCAAACAGAAGCCTTATTGTAGGGCAATTTCTCCATGTCTACTTTCCTTCAGAAACTAAACAAAACAAATAAAACAAAAGCAAAACTTGGTCTTATGAAAAATGTAGTCTACACTAATACATGACCTGTGAGAATGGTAATGGCCTCCCCTTTCTGAGCCCTTACTGTAGGCCGGCACTGCTCTGAGCATCTCGTGCATGTCCTGCCACCATCCCTAGTGACAAGGAGAAAATCGGGCTCGGAGAAGGGGTGACTCGCCAAGGCCACTTAGCTAGAAGTGGCCAAGGCTGGATTTGAACCCTATCATCTGGCCCTCAAACCAGGCCCGAAGACTCCCTGCTGGGGTCAGGGGGTGGGGATTTGAAGATTGTATGGCTCGAGGAGACCACCTGGCCCTGTCTGGAGGCTCAGCCGAGGGCGCCCACTGCGCAGACACTCACCACGTCAATGAGGCAGATGGTGGTCTCCACGTCGTTGGGCTGGGACACCATGACCTCGGAAGTGGCAAACACCTTCACCAGCGCCTTGTCCTTCTGCAGCGTCACTGATGGTGGATTCGGCACCTGGATCCTGATGGTGAGTGGGAGGGACTCGGGGTACTGCTGGAACACCTGTGGGAGGGCACCAGGCAGGGTGAGGGGGGCCCTTGGCAGTGGAGGTAGACCTGGGGGTTGTCAGCCGACCTTTAGACATCTGGTATGGGGCTCTCATACCTGGGTAACTTCAGGTTCAATGACAGGGCTTGAGCCCTACATACCGTGTGGGAAAGCCACCCACCCACTGGGGGATGTGGGCATGGTGCTGCCTTCTCTGAGCTTCTCACACAGGGCTATTGTGATAATTAAATGTGACGGTGATGGCAAAATCCAAGCTCAGTGCCTAACACATGGCACTGCTGCAAATCTGGTCCTGGTCCAGAGAGGTCTCCTGGGGGCACTGGGTCAGGAACTGGACATTGATAATGTCATGGAATCATCACATGGGGACACCTTCATAGGGTATTTTTTCCTTCGTGCTACATCATGAAAAAATAGGTTCAGAGGAAAATGGAGGCTCAGAGCAAAGTGCCCAAGGCCGCCGGAGAGCCGAGCGCTGAGTCCAGGCCCGTGTGGCCCAGGAGCCCTTTCCTCCGCTCCTGCCGCGTCTGCTCGCCCTTCCCAGAATGAAGGAGTCCACGGCCCCAGGGATCTTGCAGCAAAATCCCAGAGGAAGACACAGGCTGACCCACCTGCTTGGATTTGCTGAGGGTCTCCTGAGACCCAGAGTGGGAGGGGGTCTGAGCCTTTTTGCCCCAAATTGATTCACCAAAAGCAAACTCGCTAAAGGGAAAATTCACCAAATGACCAGTTTGCCATATTTACTAAATAATGGTTCACCAAACAAATTTTATTTTAAGGAATTTTAAATGAATACAAATATATGGACAACCTCAAAGTTGCTTTTAAAAAGAACGGAAAGAAATCGGTTTGAACGGAAGCATGTCCCGATGCAATGCCGCAGCCTTCCTAAGCAGCCTCGACTCATGTTCCTGAACACTCAAGGCGAAGCTCTTGGTCAACTGGCAAGCCTGGTCAAATGGCAACCAACTGCCCACTGCATAAACTAACCCTTTGGCAAACTGGCTTTCAGCAAGTCAGTTATTTGGACAATTGGCTTTTGGCAAGGGGATTTCCAGGATGCTTCCCCAGAGGGCACTCATATCCCAACCAGCCCCACGTGATGCAGAGTCTCCTAGAATTAGCAACCCCTTCCTTCTCAGGGGTTACCTCACCCTCTCCCCAGAGCAGGCGGGGCCCTGTGATGCCCATCCTAGCTCTGAACAAGCTTCCCCTGATGGCTCTGCCCCAGCCCTGGTCTCCAGGACACATCCCCCTGCGTCTAGCCAGAATCCCCCCTGCTGCAGCCCCTGCCCCATTTGAGACCTGAGTCCCTGTTGTAGCCCAGCTCTGCGGCTGCCTCATTGTGTGACTTCTCTGAGCCTCAGTTTCCCCACCAGTAAAATAGGGGTATTCTTCCCCGATGGGCCTGTGGATGGGGGGACAGTTAGAACCAGATGAGAGAGAGGCTCCTCAAAGCGTTTCATAAACCATAAACAGTCGTGAGCGTGGGAGGTGGCCCAGGAGATAAAAGGCCCCTCTAGTTAAGGAGTCCACCTGCCTCCCAGGCAGCCCCTGCCTCTGAGAGGAGCAAACAGCGCATCGCCATGTGGCTTCCAACCGCACGAGGGCGGTGGTGACCACGTGGTGCTTGTGTGGATCTCAGGGAGAGGGAGTGGAAGCAGAGGGCAGGAGTCCTCTCCTGCCTCTTCTGAATTCCCACAACCACCCGGGGTGGGTAGAAAAGAGGTGAGAAAGGTCTCAAATGGCTGCAGACTGCTGCGATTCTTTACACCTGTATAAAGCTTGCTCTGTATGGACCTCTTTTCAGGAGTTGGCATGGAAAGAGCCTGGCACCAGAACAGGGACAGGAACGGGGTCAGAGAGCCCCGGCCTTGGTCCAGCCGCACGAGGTCACTCACTGAACATGCGTACACTTGCTCTCTCTCTCTTTTTTTTTTTTTATGATTGTGTCATCAGTAATGATGCATACATTATTCATCCATCAAATGCCTGCTCATGTCCACAGCTTCCCAGTGAGGTGAGTATTGTTACCCCTGTTTTCCAGACGAGCAAGCTGAGGCTCCGAGAGGGGAAGTCCTTTGCCTAAGGTAACACAGCTGAGTTGGGATTCAAATTCAGGTCTGTCTGCTCCAAAGATCTGGCTCTTGCCCTCGAAACCACCATGCACCTGCCATGGGCCCAGCCCGGAGCCGCCAGCTTTCCACCCATCATCGCCTGGGCCCTCAGAGATGAGACTGGCAGAGGTGTTAGGAGACTTTTTTGACAAATGAGGAAACTAAGGCCCAGAGATATTAAGTCTCTTGCCCAAAGTCACACAGCAAGGAGGTGGCTGGGCCAGACTGGTCCTCTGCTAGAGCTCAGGATCCTTCCCCCTCAACCCCCCACAGCCCACTCTCAGGGGCGTCCAGCCTCCAAGCCTTTGTCGCTGCTCTCCCAGGGTCCTAGGGGCTCCCTGTCCTGGCACTGAGCACCTTCCCTTCCGCTCCGGTTTCTGGAGCAGCTGGAAAGAGGGTGAGGCTGAAGACAAGGGGACCCACCTGCCCGACGTACCTTGGGAATCAGGGCCCCCAGCGTGGAGGTAGTAAGTGGAGGAAGATCTTCAAACTGTAGGACAAGAAGAAGGACCGTGTGACTACTGAGGCCCCAGGGACAGGAGCTGCTAACGCAGTGGTTAGAGTCAGACTCCTGCAAGCGCTGACATGCTCCTCTCCCTTAGGGTACCAGAGCCCTTGGGAGGCCCTGCCTGTCCTATAGCGGCCACCACAGGGACCGTGAGAGCCATTTTGTGGCTGAACAGCCCGGGCCAGCCACATAAGCTTCCCACAGGCATGGTTTACAAGCAGGAGGCAAGGCCTGGAGCCCAGGTCATCTTGAATCTTTCTTCTCCATAAAATGTAATTCTTTATTAAAAGGTGAGCTCCTGCGAGTCCTATTTGCATAAACCTGTATCCATTAAAACCATGACTTCTGTCATATCCCTGAACCACTTTTACCTTTGTTCACTTAATATCTTCTTTAAGTTGACTTACTTTTTAAAGCTTCACATACTAAAAATGCAAAGCCAATACTACTTGCCAGAAAGAGATGACAACCGTAAAAATAAACACATCGAAATCTGAACAATCCCATTACTTTCTAAGTGGGTATCGGCGTCTGTGGAGGGTTTTGGGTATGAGACCTATGCCCTCTTAGTTCAAAGGAAGGCATGAAAAAGAGGGCAAGAGGATTAACTACGGACCAGAATCCAATGGAAGCTGTCCTCTTTATGAATCAAAGATCAACGTAATTAGTGTGGTGGCTTTTTAGAGAACACCTTGTTCTTAGGAGACGCACACTGACGTTTATAGAATGATAGATGGCCCCCAAAACTCAAATTGTTCAATAACAACAAACAGATGATGGACGGATGGAGGGACGGATAGATGGATGGATGGATGGATGGATGGATGGATGGATAGATATGAATCAAATGTGGCAAAGTAAGAAAACTGGTAAATCTAGATGCAGGGTACACGGGCATTCATTGTACTATTTTGTAACTTTTCTGAAGGCTTGAAATTTCTCAGAAGAAAAGGTTTGGAGAAAAAACAACTGTGGAGCACACCTAAGGGCAATACTTTATTCTTGGATATCTTTTAGTTACTTAGTATCGATGCTTATTAGTGAAAGGCTGCTAAAAATGTGTATTGAGATACGTATCTAAGAGAATACATTATGTTTCTTAAAAAGCATTGAAATAAAGTGGAATAGGACTGTCCAGCTTCGTCCACTCAGCATAATGACATTGGGATTCATCCACGTTGTTGCACGCATCGGCATGGTTTTCTTGGGGTGGAGGAGGGACAGGAGGGCTGGATAACAAGGAGGCACGAGGAAACTTTGGGGTGCTGGATATATTCCACATATTGATTGTGGTATTCGTTTCAAGGGTGTAAATATATGTCAAAACTTACCAACTTGTATACTTTGACTATGTGCAGTTTATTGTTACTCAATTTTACATCAATAAAGCTGTTCTGATTCCTCATCCTCTGATTTTACGTTATTTAGAGCTGCATCTGCAAACTACCTAAATCCTCTCCAGGCACCCTGCTTGGTGAACACTGATGTAATCAATACACACCCATGAATTGGAGATGAGTCAAGAGGAGGCCCGGCCACGGTTCTCTCTTGAAGACATTGCCCTGAGGCCAGGGGGACTAGAAAGGACCCACAGGAGCCGTGTGCTGCCCCGCCTGCCCTCCCCAACGGGGCCACGACTCACCGTGCCGTCGGTGATGTCGATATCCAGTGCCCCTTGCTTCTGCAGGAGAGTCAACACCGAACCCAGGAAGTTGGCAGAAATAGCCAGTTGGGAGTTGGTGTTGTCGCCCATGGGGGGCAATTCTGGCATCCTCTGCCTGGGATCCACTGCTGGCCGCCCCAGTGGGTAGTCGATGAGGTCCCCTCCAGCCTCCCCAACCAGAGACTGGGGAAGCAAAGGAGAGGGGTTGTGAGCAGGGACGCGGGAAGGAGAAGGGAGAAGGAGGCAGAAGGCTGGGGTGAGGCCCCAAATCTGCTTCCAGGCAGCCCTCCCAGCTTAACCTGCTCGGCCTAAGAGACTCCTTCAGTATGTGATGCAAATCCTGCTTCATAATCATTTGTAGTCATGGCCATGGCATATCACCTTGTATTTTAGTTATCTGTGTGACACCTCAGCCTTGCCTTAATGAATTAGCACATTTATGTGTATGCACAATGTACATTGCCTGATTTACTCTTTGAAGATAAGACTCTTCTCCATGGCTGACAAAGCACTCTGTGTTCTGTCCCCAGGGGCCTCCCTGGTTTCGTCTCTAGCCCCTCACCCTTTGCAGACCAGCCACCAGTGCCTATTCAGTTCCTCACACCCTCTTACCACTGCTTTGTACACAATCTTTGCACACGCTGTTCCCTCTCCATATACTTCTCTTGTTAAGTCCCACACATCTGGCCGGTCTCAGCTCAGGAGTCATCTCCTCCAGGAAGCCCTCCTTGGCTTCCCCTTGTTTTAGGCTCTGAAAGCCTTGACCCTCTTTCACAGAACTCATGGTCTATACTTTCATATTTGAGAGATTCTTGGATGGCCTCTCCCCTCCAGTAAATTATAAACTCCCTTGGGACAAAGACTTTGTCTCATTCACTACTATATCTCCAGTAGTCATCCCAGGACGAGACACACAGCAGGTATCCAATAAATAACTCTTGAATGGTTGAGCGGGTATGTGTTTATGAACATGGTGGGTGTGCGTATATGCATTGCGAAGGTGTGCCTGTGTACATGGGAAGGTGTGTGTGCATCTGCACTTCTGTATGATGGAGCAATTGGGGCAGGTATCCATCCTGTGCAGCCCCAGGATGTGTGTGCGTGCCACGCTGCTATGGGGATGGCTGAAGTTAATCTGCACAAAGTCCTTAGAATGGCACCTGGCACACCGTAAGTGCATGTAAGTGTTGGGTGTGATTATGTTTCTAACATGGTTTCTAGGAGGTCTTTGTCTAATCCACAAAGATTCCTGTTCAAATGCTGCTTCTGGGCATTCACCAGAAGCCCCGGGAGCCCTTCCCCAGCTCCACTGCCTTTGGGGAGGAGGACCACTTCCCCCTGCCCCCAAGCCCAGGCACTCACGTTGAGGTCCAGCTCCAGGAATTCCCCAGTCACAAGCGGAAGGCTGGAGAAGGTGTACTGGACACTTCCCAATATCCCCAAAGGAATCAGAGCTGCAGGCAAAGGCGGGGGTCACAGGGAAGCCCCCTTCCCCCACCCAATACTGTCCTTCTTTGTGCCCTGTGCCTGGGAGGCTGAGGCTTCTGCTCTAGGGTCTGTGGAAACAGCAAGAGTTCTGGGTTCAAATCCCAGCTCTGCCTCTTCATTGCTGCATGGCCTCTGTTGGCCTCTGTTGACCTCAAGCTCCTCTTCTGTAAAGCAGGCTTAATGTTATAAGCCCCTTGGGCTACATGGAATGGGGCCAGTGAGATCCTGGGTGTGGATGAGCTCTGTAAACTGCAAAGTGGTATATTCCGGAGAGGAAGTTTTAGGATTACCTAACGTACTACTCAACTGGAGTTGGCATTTCCTTGCCAGGTGACCAACAGCCCTTGACCCTGCGGGGAAAGCCAACCTCAAACTACCCCGCGTTCCAGGGAAGTGTGGCATCCCCATCAGAGAGGGCTGCCCTCTATGGCTGTCCAGGTTATGTCCTGCAAACTCGAGGTGCAGCCGGTACGTTGTCACCTCCGTGACAGAAGGTCCCTGGAACTGTGCATGCCCACGTGGGCAGCCTGCCTTCAGCAATCCTGGGAGTGGGGGTGTTGGTCCTTGCACCCCCAGTCTGAGGCCTGGACAGTCGCCACGGTGTCCCTCATCATTCACACTCCTAATCCCTTTGTTCTTTGAAGCCAGACCCTCCGTCTTAGAGATGAGGAAACTGGGAAGGGTTCTAGGGCTGCGGGGCAGAGGCGCGCTCAAAGCCAGCCCCGACTCCCTCCCAGGGCTGTAGCCCCCAGTCCCAGGTGGGAAGCACCTTCCCCTGGGACCTTTCTCGTGGCACCAGCCCCACGGCGGTTCAAGGGCCCGAGGGCAGGTCTGACTTGCCCGCGCACCGGGCCCTCCCCCAGGACAGCTCCGCGTCGCGGCACCTTCCCAAGCTGGGCCCAGCAAAGGCACTAAGAGGTGTCAGGTGAGGAAAAGCCAGGGGGACTTACAGTCCACGAGACCCAGCTGGTCGTTGACAAGACCCAGCACCACATCCACAATGGGGCAGAGCTGTAGGGAGAAAGGGCCGTGAAGGGCTGGCGGTACCGCGGGGTCAGCGACAATGACGGCTGACGCCTGGGCAGCGCCCTGGCCTCGCCGCCGCCCCAGGGAAGGCTCAGCCGCAGTTCCCAGTCTGCAGGGGACCCAGCTGGCTTTCAAGCCCCGCCTCCCTGTCCCCTCACTATCTGCCCCCCATGTCTCTCGGGGTCCTCCCCAGACCGCCAAGAACGTGCCCCGGTCCCCTGGCCCCTCCATCCCCTGGGTCACCTGCTTGCCCACAGCGGGGAGGCCGGGCAGTGGCCCTGGGGACCTGGGGAACCGGAGCTCCCTGCCCCCCGCCCCGTTCCAGCAGGTTCTTACCACGTCGGGGAGGACGTTGGCCAGCACTCGGTTCACCAAGTTGTCCACGAGGTTGGGGAGAAGGCTAGGGAGAGAAACAGGGTGAGGGCGAGACTCGCAGGCTGAGCGCGGGTGGAGGGCCTCAAGGTGACTGCAGGGGCCCCCAGCCCAGGCTCTCAGAACAGCGAGAGCCTCTGAGTGCTGGAAAACTGTTCTGAGTGCTGCAAGGACAGCGGGTGTTCCCCTGGACCTGCCTGGGCAGGCCACCCAGGCACATTGTTTGGCCATTCAGTCACTCATTCATTAGACGAACAAATGCTGCTTCTTAAGCTCTACAAGGGGCCCGAGCTGTGATGTTGCTGATTCTTAACTGCAGAAGTCGTCTCAGCCCTGGTTCCCTCTTGCTCATCTGGCACTCCAGTCTCTAGTGGGCTGTCCCCTGCCGATTTGCATAATCTTCCCAACAGGAAAATCGATGTCTTACTTTGTCCAAATAGCTAACACAGTGTCTGGAACATTGTAGGTGCTCCATAAATGTTTGTGGAAGGGGGAGAAGAAGGAACACTGGCCAATGAAATGAGAGAACAGGGTGTTGGTACTAGAAAGATTGTGAGATACGATCCATTTGACAGACAAGGAAACTGAGGTCGGGAGAAGAGACCCAGAGTAGGTTCCAAGTACACCATCCAGCTCTTAACCATTGAGTTCAAGGGAGGCAGGGGTAGATTGTATATAGACAAGATACACAAACAGAAAACAGACTTGCAATCCAAGGATTTGTTTCCAGAGGCCCTACATGCTGAGGCTGCAATCGGACCCCTTTGAAAACTGATCTCCCACCCCCCACTGAACTCTGCCTGTCCCCTCCCTCCAAGGTTATAGCAGTCTAGGCAGTAGTGTGCCAGTTTGACAAAGCTAGGACTTGCTTGAGATATAGTCCCAATTAGAACGTTTCCCCCAAAGCTTACTTTTAAAGTGGATTCACCTTAAGGGGACTTCTCCTGGCTCCAGTTCTCCTTGGATGATAAGGCCCTTGAGAACACACATGCACATGTATGAAAGTGTGTGCAGGTGTGTGTATGTGTATATGTGTGTATATGTAGTTTAGTCTCTGTATATTCAGGACACAGATTGCTTTTCCCTTTGGAGAAGCCACATCGGCCCACATGTGAAATGATGCTATGTTTAAGGTTATTCATGTAGCCTTATGTGTCAGAGCAAAAGATTAAACTAATTGAATTGTCCAACAATAGGGGATTGGAAAAATAATAGTGCACCAAGATAGTGGAATATTACACAGCGGTGAAAAATTAAACAACAAGGAAGTTCTCAAAGTCCAGATGCAGAAAAATCTCCACATAGAGGAAACAGAAAAAGCAAAGTGCAAAGTGTTATAGCATGCACCCATTTGTGTAAGGAGAAGGGTGAGAAGTAAGCTTCTACAATTATGTTTGCTTGCATTCGTATAAAGAGACTGGAAGGAGCATCAAAGATGAATAACCGTGGCGAGCTTGATGGAAAGGGAAGAGAGGGAAGCGGCTCGTGAGGAGCTCTTCAAGCCTTCAAGCTGTCCTTTTGTCGTTTTTTATTCTCAAACCATGTATATTTCCTAGTGAAAAATGTAAATGTAAACACCTGTGAGGTCTCAGTGTGTTTCCCTCCCCCTCTTTCCCCTGGGGCCTATTTTCCCTGCTCCACCCATTTTGAAGCAGAAGCAAAGATTAGGAGAAACCAGCCTGAATCTGAAAGATTTGGGTTCAAGCTGCAGGTGAGTTTTTCTTCTCCCAAAGTCAAGATAAGATGAAAAGTAGAGGTATTGGGTCAAGGAATAGATAAGAGAGAAGGGAAAGGAATGGGCGGGGGCGGGGGGGGGGGGGGGGCCAGGGCAGAAGCCTCACAGAGAGGCTGAAGAAGGGTCTCCCATGAAGAGGCTCGGGGAGTGATGAGAAAGGGACTCAGCGCTGGACTGCCCCAAGTGTACCTTCATCCAAGACCACGGCCTGGGGACTGCAGGCTGGATGAGACATGGACACTTGAGGCCACCCTGGACAGAGGGTAGAGACTTGGCCACTTTGTGGGGAGGATGTCCTAGAAAAAAATCCCCCTCACCAAGGTCTAGTTGGACAGAACCAATTGGGAAACTTCCCCAGGAGTTGGGGTACCAATGGATATGCAACTCCTGTTGGAAACATAGTCATAAACTCTTCAAGTATGCCAGATTCTGCACCGAGTGTTTTACATCCATTATCTCAATTCCCAAAGGAAAAAGAATTACCCTCATTTCACAGATGAAGAAACTGGAGCTCAGAGAGGCACCTGGGTTTCCCAAAGTCACGCAGCCAGGAAAATAGTGTTGCTGAGATTTGAGCCCCTGTTGGCTTGCAGAGCCTGTGCTCTTAGCCATATGGATCCAGGCCTTTTTGAAGTGGAAGCCTGTGTCATCAGGTTGGCTAAGCCTCACAACCTGGGTTTAAAGGCACAGCCCCTGCAGCGCGGTCATGCAAGCACCCGGTCATGCAAGTGCAGTGTGAGCCCTCTCTATCCCCTAGACTCACTGCTCTCCCACCCCAGTGCTCAGGGGTAAGTGGGTGGTGCCATTTTGCTTGCCAAAGGAAGACCACTCCATCATCCCCCAAGACGATCCACGGCCTGCTGGTACTCACCCCCTCAGCAGCTTGACTTTGATGCCCCCCAGGAGGGTGTCACATCGCTCAATGACCAGCCGTGGGTAACCTGTGCGGTCCATGGTCAGCCGGACCTTGGCCGTGATGTTCACCTCTACCGCAATGTCCAGGAAGCCAATAAGACTGGAGGAGACCAGGAAGCCATGGAGACGCTGAGTCCCACCCAACTACCAGGCAGCTCACCCTCGCCCAGGCCTGCCCAGCTCCTCCCCCTCAGGCTTTGCCCTTGCTGTCCCTGCCACCTGTTCCCTTCGCTCTTCTCTAAGTATCCCAGACAAGGAAGGCTTCCCTCATCCCTCAAATCGTCAGTGAGCAAATCTGTCTCCCCAGTCCCAAAGGCTGGGAACAGGGGTCACCAAATGAACTCTGTACGTGAATTCTGGCTTCCAGGGTGACCACCCAATCACATGGCTTTGTAGACATGACCTTGTCTGGTGGGGATTAATCTATGTCAAAGTCCACCCTCTGAGGTCCTCTAATAAGCTCCTACTATGTGGCAGGCACTATTCAGGAGGCATTTGGCTTGCCTTCCCTCCCTTACGGCCACAGCCTTCTGGAAAGGAGGCGGTCTTCTATCCCCATGCAAGAATGACCCCAGGCCATGCAGCTCTACCTGACAGGGTCTGGACTCAAACCCAGGCTGTCACTTCTCCAGCCTCCCGGCTCTCAACCGCCTTCACCGTTGCAAGGCAACCTTGAGTCCCACCTGATAAACCACGCCCCGGTAACTCATCTTGTTCTCCCCGTTTTTGGATAAAGAGATGGGGGCGTGGAAGTAGAGGAGGGGAATGACGTGCTCCCCCCGCGAGGACACGGGGTGCAGGGGCCCCTCTGGGGCTGAACACACGCACCTCTTCCCGTTGATGGCCACGCGGGTGTACAAGCTCAGGTAGACGCCCACGCCAGGCAGGAGCCGCACTGACACGCGAGGGAGGGTCAGCTCCGCGATGCGCAGTCTGCACGGGGGTGCGGAGCGCAGTGAGGGGGTGCAGCCCCCACCGCCCCCCACTTGCCGGGAGCACCCACACACACACACACACACCCTCCTCATCTGCATGCTCATTCCTCCTGACTCTAAAGAGACCTGAGCTTCATGGACAGAACTTGGAAAACAGAAAGGTTAAAGCAAAAATTGCCACAACCCATAATCCCACCGCCCAGAGACCTCCAGTGTATATTTCCTTTGAATTCCTTTGAGTTTCCTTTGAATACATCTACTTTCCTTTGAATTCTTTTTCCACAGACAAGTGCCATTCATTCTACCTGACCCTGCCCCTTTGCCTGGTCCCCTCCAGCACATTCTTCAGATTTCAGCCAAGGTCCTCTTCCTCCAGGAAGCCTCCCCTGACCTCCCAGGTAAATGAGCTCCCCCATTATACACACTCTCGTTGCCCTACGAGCTTCTTATCACTGCGGTAATTTTATGTTGTTTGCAGCTTCTTTATTCCTGTCCATATTCTCCACCTGCCTGCAAGCTGTATGAGGACAGAAGGTGTGTCTTCTTTTGCATAACCACTGGGTGATGTCCCCAGTTCCAACACAGTGCCCTACACATAGTAGGAGCTCCAAATATTCGCTGACTTAAAGAATGAATAAAGGACATGGGCATAATTGAAATTATTATATATATAAGATTTTTAATCCCTGGGCATTTTCCACTTAAATTATTTTACTATGACTGTTCTACAGATGAGGAAACAGAGATGAAAAGAGACGAAAAGAAGGGCCCAGAGTTATGCATCAAATATAAAAGGTTGAGCTGGGGCGCAAATGTGGGCCTGTTTTATCGCCAAGACCCCAAACCATAAAATCGGGACCTTCAAGATGTTCAGTCCAGAACCAAGCCCCAGAGTGTATGGGGTTCTGAAGACTCTCCCTCCCCCAACCCCTGGTCTCGGGGGTGAGGACCCCTGTTTGCAGGTTGGCCAGGGGGCTTAAGAGGGAGAGCCCAGTCCTTCTTACCCTGTGATGCCCTGGACGGTGCTGAGGATGCCGCCCTCGCCAAGCACGCCAAGGACGCCCCCTCCTCCGAGAAGTCCTCCATCGCCAAGGAGACCTCCCCCGCCGAGCAGGCCCCCTTGGCCTGACAGGATGCCTTCATTCGCCAGCATTCCCCCAGTCCCCAGCAAGCCACCTGGGCCCAGCGCCCCAGTGGCCACACCAGGTGGGATTTCTCCGGGTCGCAGCTCCCGCCGGTGAAGCCTGCCCACGGTCGCCGTGCCTTCGGCTGACCTATACTGCCCATGGCCCCTGTGGCCGCCATATGCATTCTCAGCACTGCGGTAGTTGCCACTTCGGAGGTCCCTGATGCTTCCGTCCGACTCAAGGATCTCACCGTATCGGTATTTGCCCCCCAACTGAGCACTGTTGTCGTTGGCATTGATGTGACCATACTTGTAATTACCGCCAAGCTGGTTGCCGTTGGTGTATTTGGGGGGGGGCTCTCGGACATGGAAGTCGTTGTAGGGAACACCACCGACACCTCGGGGGAATTCAACGCGTCTGTAGTCATTGTAATGGTGTCGGCCACTGCCCAAAAGACCACCACCACCACCACCCAAGAGACCACCACCACTGCCACCCAGCAATCCACCTCCACCACCCAACAACCCACCACCACGGCCCCCATCCGAATGCCCCCAGTCACTGCCACCACTGCACTGTTCACCACCACCACCACCACCCAAGAGCCCACCACCACTGCTGCCACCTAACAGCCCACCACCACCGCTGCCACCCAACAGCCCACCACCACTACTACCACCACCCAACAGCCCACCACCACCGCTGCCACCCAACAGCCCACCACCACTACTACCACCACCCAACAGCCCACCACCACCGCTGCCACCCAACAGCCCACCACCACCGCTGCCACCCAACAGCCCACCACCACTACTACCACCACCCAGCAGCCCACCACCACTGCTGCCACTGCCACCCAACAAGCCTCCTCCAACCCCACCCAAGAGATCGCCACCGCCCCCTCCATCCCCACCACCAAGCAGGCCCCCCAGAAGACCACCTCCCCCGCCGCCTCCACCTCCACTTCCACCAAGCAAACCCCCCAGGAGAGGCCCACCACCATCACCACCAGCTTTACCCATGGGCACCTCTCTTAGGGCCGAACGCAGAGCATCGCTTTGCTGCAGGGTGCCTGAAATGGCTGCAGAGAGGCAAAGCATCAGCCAGGGTTTTCTCTTCTCCCACCTCCAGCTCCTGGGCACCCCCCACGAGGCATCCCTCAGCTCCCTGGGCCTCACTTTTCCCATCAGTGAGATGCAGGGATCAAATGAGGAGATTCCTCAGGCCAATCCAACCCTGACGTCCCAGGTGCTCTCTTTCCCTGCTGCGTTTACCTGGCCTCACTTAAATTAGATGTCAACATCAGGCAGTCAAACCTGGATGGCTTTTCTTCATCCTCCTCCCTTCCAAATATTCTATACTTTACAGTTTAAAAAACCTATTTTCTCTTGCATCATCTCAACTGATTCCTGGGAAATAATAAAAGCCACAATTATTGTCCTCATTTGATGGATTGAAAAAATTGAGGCCACTTAAGCAGAAAATTATCTCTTTTCTTTTTCTCATGATAGCTCTGGATGGGAATTGGTGCAGGGAGCGTGTTCCCACTTGCCAGATGACAAAACTGAGGTCCTAACACTTGCAGGCAGCACTAATTGTAGCTCCCACTTACTGAAGGCCTTCTATGTACCCAGAACTGGGCTTAGTTTTCATAAACATGGTCTCATTTAAGCCTTACATCAGTCCTCTGAGATGAGGTCCATAATTGCACCCACTTTGCAGACGAGGAGACTGAGGCTTAAGAACTCAAGTCATGAACTTAAGGTCTCACAGTCAGGACTTGAACCCCAGGAAAGCCGACTCCGGAGCCCGAGCTCTTAATCACTGCTCTCTGTTTCTCAAGAGACATGAGCATATGTGCCTAGCACCTGGCACATAGGTGATGGGAAATGGCAGCCGAAAGAAAAAGGGGAAACTAAGGCCTGGAGAGGAGACATCACCCGGCCATCTGATGTGGGTCTGCCAGGGACGTGAGGGTCCTGGGGAGCAGGGCTGCCTGGACGGCCTTCCCCGTGCCATGCCCATGCTGAGGAGGGACTCACCATTGCTCAGCACGTCTTTGGTAACCCTGAGGACGGTGTTCGTCTCTTGGCGCATGCCACACACGGCCGCCACGCACAGGGCGGCCACACACCATGCCGTCCACATGCTGGCGCTGCTTCCCTGCTGAGGAGACAGGGCGCCCGGGGCCAGGAATCACCCCGTGGCCAGCAGGAGGGCAGACACCCCTGCTAAGGGTCATATCAGGACCCTGAGACCCGGAGACGGGAAATGAACAGAGGCCAGAGAGTGGGGCAGGGCGCCGAATTCCTGGTGCCACCCCCCGAATTTTTCAAACTGAAATGAATCTGGGGATGCACAGTGGACAACATGTTCATTCTGTCCTAGATTGTGGGTTGTCTGATTATCTCCCAAGTGAGATTTCCAAATGGGGCCTCAAGGGAAAAGGGTAATGGGGTTTTCCATTTGAAATAGCAAAATGGTAGCAAGCAGGTTCTGGGGAAATCCCTCCAGCATCTATCCAATCACCCACCTACCACCCCCTCAACCATCCATTCATCCACCCACACACTTACTCATCCAATCATCCATTCTCCCCTCCTTTTCACCCATCCACCCATCCTCCCATCTCTCCATCATCCAGCCAGTCAGTCACATGTCCATCTGCCTGTGTGCAGAGAACAAGTGGCTAGGCTTTTTTGACCATCTATTCAAACCTTCCATCAGTCCCTCCACCCATCAACACATCCATCTAGCCACCCTCCCATATATCCAGCCAGCCAACATATACTCTTTCCCACTTCTTTAGAGGAGACAGTTCTACTCCCATGTGATTAAGATGAAGGAAGGGCTCTGGATCAGAGCTAGCTGAGCAGAGCTATCTAATCTTTAGGCAAGAGACTTCACCTCTGCTTCCTGATCACTAACACATCATATCTGGTACATAGTAGACATTCAGTAGACAGCAGCTATTGTTATTGTTTGGGGACCATTACATCAGACTGCAAGAAGCAGGTGGAGAGTGTTGTAAGATTGGAGTGGTGACGCAGGTATTTTGGGATGAGCTGGTCAACCTGCAGGGAACTCAATTTTGCTGCCTCCAAGCCCTCACCCAGTTCTCTGACTCCATTGGCCCTACCTACTCCTTCACCAGCCTCAGGAAATCAACCAGGACATGGTCTCCTATCAGGGCCAGACTGAAATCACTGGCTTTGGTCTCCACCAGCTATGCACCCCTCTTCTCTTTTCCCTGCTCTCACTTCCCTTAAAGTTCATAAAATCCCCCAAGTTCTTGCTACACCCCCATCTGCTTCCATGAGAAAATTGGACACACTCATTTAGACTAGAATATTAAGGACTAATATGTACAAAAATTCTTTTTCTGGCTTCCTCCTCTCATCCCAGTGCCACTGCGTTGAGAATGCTATGTTCAAACAGAGATCACCACCTTCAGGTGGTGAAATGATCACCAATGGAAAGATTTCGGGCATCAGGAAGCAGTTGAGGCATCTCTAGGGGGACTCAGGTACCCCCTACCCCAGGGAAGAGGGGTGTGGCTCTGCCATGCATATCATCCACATGCCAAGTCCTTTTGATGGACCCCTGAGAAGGTATCGTGGCAATGCCCATATTACAAGACAACTGAGGCTGGTGGAGGGATTGCCCTGGCAGCCTCCAGTCCGGGACTGTCTCACCCTTCCCTCAGCCACAGGACGCCTTCCCAGGCTCAGCCTCCCACTGCCAACCCAGATGCTGACTAAGAAGGGGCTTCTCCTTACCCCTGGCACGTCCCTGCCGCTCAGTCCAGAGAGGTCCCGCTCGCCGGGCCCTCTGATGTGGCTGGGCCTGCCCAGAGGCTGGCCTTATATAGCAGGTGGAGACTGAGCCTGGACTCAGAGAAGGAGCACTGTGTAATTACCAGAGACCAGAATTCAGATTTACTATGCAAATCGGGCACTGAGTTCCAAAACCACAAGGGCTTGCGGTTTGTGGCTAATTCTGAGAACTGCGTTCAGCCCGGATGTTGTTACCTGAGCCCGAGTTTATCGGCCCTGGGCTGGGCACGTTCCTGAAGACCCCGGCCTGGCCCCACATTGAAGAACTGGAAATGTCCCCACCCCACCCCCAGCCCTGCATCAGGTTTCCAGCTCCAAGTGCTTACCCACTCCAGACAGTCCAGGCCGGCTGGATATGCCCAAACTGGACTCAGGATCGATCTGACCCAGGTTCGAACTCCTCTCAACTCCTGACTCACTTGGGCCAGCCACCTCCCCTCTCTGAGCCTCACATTATTTCCATCTTTAAAATAGGTATAATCTCTCCCTTCTAGTACTGATCTGAGGACTAATAGAGATGGATGTGGATCTGATTCCTCTTGGGGCCTGTGTGCAGAGAACAAGCAGATGATGAGCTTTTCTGACCTGCAGAGGGTCCCCCACAACCCCGGCAATATTTCACTGTGAAATTTTCACCCTTACAGAAACGGTGAAAGAAGTGTACAGGAATATGCATGTAGCTGTCACCTTGTACCCACCAGGAAGTAGAGCATTCTGTTACACTTGCTTTATCACACAGCTCTCCATCCACCATAAATCCATCTGTTGACGCATTTCCAAGTGCATTGCAGACATCAGCACACTTTCCCCTCAGCACATCAACACACACACCATCACCTGAAGTTCAGTATTGTTTATGAGTCTCTTCTTCAGATGTAAAACGTACAGAATGTAGAATCAACAAATCTCAAACGTCATTGGCTGAGTTTTGACAATTGTACGCTGCCATGTAGCCATATTGTCCTCTCACAATATAGGGCCCTTCTCACCCAGAATCTTCCCTCCTGCCCCATCCAGCCAGTCCTCCCCCGCTTCCAGAGGCCATCACTGCTCCTTCCAAGACCTGCGGTGGCTGCCTCTGTCCCCGGACCCAGCCCAGCCCTCTCCCCTTGCTTTCCAGCTAGAGCCGCCCTCCCCACCCACATCCCGCTGCTCTCCTCACACGGCTCCCATCCCCTTCCCATCGCCCCTGGCCTCCCTACCTCTGGGCCTTTGCATGTGCCGCTCACCCATCTAGAGTGCCCTCCTCCTGACTCCACTGATCAAAACCGTGCAGAAATCTCCTCTCCAGAAAGCTTTCCCTGATCATTTCCACACCTACCCTTCCTCTGGGCCATGCAGGGCCCCCTGTCCCCCATGGCGAGCTGCTGATGCTCTGGGAGAACCAGGCGAACCAAGGCTGTGGCCCTCTGCTAGCCAAGCGCAGGCACAAGAGCCAGTGCAGTGAATGAATGAGTGAACACATGGATGCTTTTATCCTCCGCCGGACTGGCAGGTCTTTGGGACCCCCTTGCTCCCTCCACCTCTAGCCCCAGCCTAGGTCATACCTCCATGGTTAACTGACGCCGCCACCCCCACCACCCTCTCCCCCACTGGTCAGACCCAGAAGGCAGGGACTTCTCTCCCCCAGGGCTTGCCCTCAAACCGGGGCGTGGTTGCATGTGTGTCGCCCTGGACTCCACACGGGGCTCTTGAACTGAGGTCAAGTCCTGCCAGGTTCTGCTGATGTCACCACTGGCTTCTCCTTCTTTGCTGCTATGCCAACCCTTCTCTGGGACTCAGCTTCCCTGTCTGCAGGGGCAGCATGGATGCCACCTCGCAAGCACAGGCTCTGGAACTGGCTGTGGGTTTGAATTCTGCCACCAGTGCTCACCGTTGTCCTGGCCATAAAATGGTGATTGGCGCTGCCCCAGCACTACACGAGGTTATGAGGCTCAAGTGACTCCATCCTGCAAAGCTCTGAGGACAGGGCCTGGAGCTGTGCTCAGGAGACAGTGAGTTTAGCTTCAGCCTCCAGGGTCCCTGCAGGCTCCAGGTGACAGAGTGGGAGGGCGTGAGGAGCATGAGGAAGTGGCTCCGGCCTTAGCCTAGGCCATCATATCCCTCCATGGGGGTAGGAGGGGCTTCAGGGCAGGGATCCCCGAGAGTTACTATGCACCTGAGTTCCCACATCCCAGGCCAGGACAATCACCGCTCCTCCAGGCCTCGGGCTGGCCTTCTGCAAAGCACACGTGATCGCGCCTCCCAGCAGGGCTGCGAGGACCAGCCTGGGAAAGGTCTGGGACGTGCCTGGGTCCAAGGGGCTCAGAAAGCACCAGCCCCACCCGCCCCCCACGAAGCGAGCCACTGGTAGGAGCGCATGCTGCCCCATCGGCTGCAAGCATGAATTTGTGCTCACGGCTTTCCTTCTCTGTGCCCCGGTTCCCCTCTCTGTAAAATGGGGAGACTAGCAAGGACCTCTCAAAGTGATGATAATTATCTGAGTTCAATGGGCCCCTGATCCTCCCTTGTTTAATACTTGGTGTCTCCCCATGGCCTGCACTTCGTAAGTGTGATATAAATGCTTGTTAAACAAGCATATTACCTTATTAAAGTGAAAAGTGAGGAGGGCAGTTGTGCCTCCCCCATGCCCTGCAAGCTGCAGAGGGCAGTGCACCCACAGCGGTGCTTGTTGTTAGTCGCCCAAGGCCCTATCCGGTCTGCAGTCCTGAGGCCCACCTGCCCCCAGCTGCCCCGTGAGGATTACCGCAGCCCTGGCGCCAGGGAGATCACCTGGGCTTAGCGTCCAAAGACGCCTTTGTTCAGAGTCAAGGAGAGCAGGTGGCTGGAGGGACATTCCCTGGGAGGAGCCTCAGGCAACTCAGCCACCCTGGGGGGCCACACGGAGCTCCAGAGATTAAGAGTACTACCCCCACACACTCAGCCCTGGTCTCCCTCGAGGACTGCCTGCCCGCCAGGGGAGCCCTTCACGTCATTTTGTATCCCCCCACCTAAATGCAGAGGTCCAGAACCCAGACTCTAAAGTCAGGTGGACCTGGGTTCAAATGTTGACTTTGGCCCTTCCTAGCTGTGTGGTCTTGGACAAGTCACCTAACCGCTCTGTGCCTCGGTTTCCTCAACTGTAGAATGAGGGTAAAAACAATCCTTAGAAAACAGAGTTGATTCAAGGAGTCAATGACATATGTTTCTAAAGCACTTAGAACAGTGCCTGGCACTTATTAAGTGCTCAGAAAATGACAACAAGTGTTATCATTTACAGCACATCAATGAAAATCCTAGGAATTAGGTTCAGAAGGATCTGGTTCAAATCCTGGCTTTGCCACTTCAGAGCTGTGCAATTTCATTTCTCCAAGCCTCAGGTTCCACATATGTGAAATAGGGTGAGAATACCCACCACTTATGGTCCTTGTGGAAATCAAGTGAGCCAAGGGTTAAATATCTAATGTAATGTCTGATTACAAAAAGTGCTCGGCAGAGGCCAGCTGCTCTCATTGCTCCTTTGTACAGCCACAGGACACCATGATGGGACAGAGACCGTCCCCACCTTGCAGAGCCCGTGGCTGAATGGGAGAACGACAGAGAGGGAGTGACAATGTCGCGTGGTAAGTGCCATCCTGGCCCCTGCTCACGGCACAGTGAACGCAAGAGGGGCTGAGAGGCTCTGCCAGTGGGGGCCGCGTGTGCCCCGAGTGTGAGGATGGTAGGAGCTTGCCGGGCACACTTGGGGGTTCCAGGAAGAGGAGGCCTGGCACCACCACTGAGCATTTAGCATCTACCCTAGAATACTCATCTCAGAGCTTTACAAGGGCTGCCTCATTCCATCCTCAGACACCTGTGAATGCCACGACATCATTCCCAACCCACAGATGGGGACCTGAGATGCAGTGACGGTTCTGCTCCCCCTCTGTGCTCCAGGGGGAACCGGCTGAGGCCGCTGCTGGGCAGCCTTGGACGCCAAGCCCAGGCGTTTGGCTGATTTCCTGCTGGCGATGAGAAGCCAGCCCTTGAGGGCTGTCAGGGGCAGCTAGATGGGAGCGGAGGTCAAGGATGGGAGGGAAGAGAGGAGGATGGGTGGCCAGGGAAGGGGAGGTGATGAGGCGATGAGGGGTCACTGGGGCAGAGCTGTGGGGTGGAGAGGAGGGAACAGACCAAGGGGTGGTCAGGAGGTAAATAATGCAGTAATAACAGTGAGTGGGTGCGTCTTCTCAGTCGCTGGCCTGAGTGCTGATGTAACCCTCAAACGCTTGTAACTGTCATCCCCATGTTACTCATGAAAACATCACAGCTCAGAGATGAAATGACTTGCCCAAGGCCACATGACTAATCAGCCACCTGGATGGGATCTGAACACAGGCAGCTACTCTCGAGCCACTCATTTAACCGCTATGCTAACCGGGAAGTGAACACTTGGAGGTGAGAAAAAAGTTGAAGTTAAACCCCAAAATACCATTTAACCCTGGGTCTAGCAGGTCGTAGGTACCACTAAATGTAGGATGGGAGGGTGGTTGGGAGGGATGGCATGGGGAAGAAAGGAGGATTGATGGGTGGATGAGGGGGTAGATAGACGGAGATGGAGGGAGGATGGAGGGGAGGATGGGTGGGTAGATAGGTAAATGGATGGGATGATGGGTGGATGGATGATAGATGAATGGGTGGGTGGAAGGATGGTCTCAGAGCCTTTCCTACTGGTGGACAAACCACCAGATGGGTTCCAATTCTCCTCTACCTGTCCCCCAAGTTCAAAATATGAGCCAGTTACCAAAGCCTCATTGACACCTCGTCATTCAGACCCACCGTAAGCGCCAACTTGGGGCCATTCCCAAAAACCAAGGAGGCCCATCCCAAGCAGTGAGGAATAGTCCCAGGGCCGAAAGGTAGGACCCGCAGATTCCCACCCCAACTCTGCCAGCGTGGGGCCTTGGGCCAGCCAGTTCCTCTCTGGCATCCATTTCCCATCTGCACTGAGCACTGGCCATCGCTGCGTTCTTAGGTCTATCTTGAGGTGTGTTCACATCTGATGTGCAGCATGTGGGAACCCCTCCAGGTAAGTCTGGGTCTCCTTCATCCTCGCATCCTGGAATGTTGGTTCTTTTTCTTGCTGGAAAACTCCTATTCATGCTTCAAAATTCAGCTCAGATGTCACTTCTGCAAAGCACCCCAAAGTCAGCTAGAGAGACTGACTCAGAGAGAGAGAGCAACAGTGGGAAACTGAGTGAAAAAGACTGAGGTATCTGGAGAAGTGGGGTGAACACGTGAGAGAGGAACACAGACAGAGAGAACGAGAGGAATTCAGGGAGCTGGAAGGGAAGGAAGGCTGGGCGGGACACAGAGGCTGCCAGGCCAACCAGGTCAGTTAGGGATGCACAGCTACAGTCGCTGGGCCCAAGCCCCTGCAGCCCCCAGGAGCTCCTGCCTGGAGCCGTGGAGGACGAGGAAGGCAGAGGCCAAGGCAGGCCCCATGCCTGGGGAACAAACAAGCCAGGAGGTGCTGAGACAGGGAAGCAGTTTATTGAAAGCTCAGGGCTCACCACTGAGGCCCCAGAAGCAGAGCCCTGTGGAGAGCCCTGCAATCCCCACTCCAGACTGGGGACAGGGCCAGGGTGCTGAGTGGACCTGCATGGACAGGGGATGCTGATGCTGTCACTGACACAGGCTAGGGACTGGGGGGACATCGAGGCAGGGTGGTCAGATGGACAGGACTCCAGTGTCAGCAGGGAGGGAGGGCAGCCTTCTCAGCCTCAGGATGCCACGGTCAGCACAACAGCATTCTGCAGGGAGTGACAACTCTCTGTTAGGCCCGCTGAGTCCTTATGCCCAAACCCCCTGCTCTGCCCCCACCACTGCAGCCATCTCGATGTCCCTCCACCCCTGGCACTGGTGTGAGCACTGCGCCCAGAATAACAGGTGCTCATTAAGTATTTGGAAGTGAATGACTGGGTGAATGGATGAATGATGAATAAATGACATCCAGTGTGGGGCAGGTTGCTGACTTGAAGACTTGAGTTAGGAGACTCAGGTCCAAGTTCTATTTCTGCCACTAGCGAACTGTGTGACTTTGGGTCAGAAGTTTGACCCTCAGTCTCGGTCCTTATCTGAGAAGTGAGTGCAGAGCTCTGTGCTCTGCCCACCTCCCAAGCCAGTCTTAGACTCAAATTTGTGCTGGGTTGAGAAGGATTGTGAGGCTATGTCTGTGCTCAGTGAGAAAAAGCGTCATGATCGATTAGCCATGTCTGCCATGGGCATAGGATAAGGGAGAGACAGCACATGTATTTGCCATCCCTGGTCCAGGGAAACTGATTCTGAGTGACTCTGAGGTTCCATCCTATGGGCCAGAGCATGTGTCTGAATTCAACAGTAAAGAACTCAGTGATTGATTGACAATGTCTGCCATGGGCAAGTAAGGAAGAAGTAGTAATGCACATGTCATCTATTTGCCACCCCCAAATTAAGCAGTTTGTAATTCTCTAAGCAATTTAGAAAATGATGCAGAGTCAGGCCAGAGGAGGAGTCAGAGCATTGCCCTTACGACTCTCAAACACGGCTCTCCAGAGACAAGCTTAAGGCCCATCTGAGCCATGTCTGCATGGAAAACTCACCTCTATGATCTCTAGAACTGCATTGGCAAAATTGACATTGAGAACTTTAGGCAGAGGGATTCCAACTTCCAGGTCCTCTGTGAAAAGGAAGTGGTTGAAAACAAAAATATGTAGGGGTTAGAGGTGGGATTTGGTGGCCTTATTTCCACTACTTTTCATGAGCAGTCATTTATTTCTTTTCTTGGGAACTCATTTTCCCTACAGGCAAACTCCTACTTATCCTCCTAAACCCAAATGAAAACACCCCTTTTCTGTGTTGTCATTCCCAGCTCCTCTCAGCAGAGCCTCCGGGCAGCTCCTTCAGCCCCTTGCACATCAGTCATCCATATCCTAATCATCCTAATCGTTTCTTTATGTGACTATTTCCCACTGGATTGTGAGCTTGAGGACAGGACTCAGGTCAGATGAGATCTCAGACCCCAGAGCCCCTCAGGATGTAGATGCTAACCAGTGTTATTTGAATAGAAACTTTGGCGTGCTGGTTTCTACATCTTAGAAATAGGGGGATCAACCCCTCTCTGGCCCTAGCGTTCCCATCAGAACAATGGAAATAGGCAATGGATTAGACAGTCCTAAAGTCAGACACCCCGTGTGTCCAACAGGACAGCTCAGGCCGCCCTTACCGTTGAGCTTCGGCACATATGCCACCCGGATCACGTCGCTGAGCCATTCCTCCAGACGAGACGCCTGCAGCGGGGCACGTGGAGGCTGGGAAGGGAGGCTTCACAGCGGGCAGCTCGCCCCTACCTGGGGCCCAGCGGCCCCAGCCTCCCCCAAGCCTGGGGATTCAGCTAGCCACCTCTGACCCCAAAGGAGACTCTCTGATTCAGGCCGTCTTCACCTGCGACCCCCAAGCTTGGAGGGGGCACCTTTCTAGGGGAAGGGTCTGTGGGCCCTGGACTGAAGCAAGGCAGTGCCTGAGAAAGAGGGAAGAACATGTGCCTAGCTCTAGTGGAACTCGGTGAGGTCTAACCCTAGAACCCAGCCAGTTTAGGAATCCTTAGAATGTTCTAGAACCTGCAACCATCTGCAATTTCAGAACTTCAGAACTGTCAGAAGCTGGAAACTCAGGGTCCTGTGAGGCTTTGCAATTTTAGAACTTTCTGAGTTTGAGAACCTTATCATCTGTGTGAAGTTCCAGAGTTTTGGACCCTTGCGAGATTCTAGATGTTTACAACTTTGTGAGGTTTCAAGACCTCGGAAGATCATGACATTCACTTTCTTAAGATGCTCACCGCTTTACACACACTCAGGGCATGTTAGAGCAGAGCCCAGACTGAGTAGGCCAGCTCAGGCACGCGGACCTGGCTCACCATCCCCCCACTCCCCTTGTTAACTCCCGCCCGAAGACTCTCCCCACCGCCAAGCCGCTCACCCTCCCAGGGACTTACGTCGAAGGTGTGCGCAAAGGAGGAGGCCAGCTTGACGCTGAGCCTGGCGGAGAGAGGAGAGAGACGCTGAGGGGCTCCAGTTCCCACCACCCTCGCCTGCTGAGAGCTGCTCTTTCCCCACCCCCTGCCCTAAGCCCCACTCCTAGCCTGTCCCAACCACAGCACGCCGGGTTCAGGAAACAGGCTTACAGGCCCAACTCTGCCTCCACCCAGCCTCGACACGGAGACCCCGTTTTGCTGCCTGTGAAATGGATCTTGAATATAACCTCCTTTCTGGGCATCACGGCCACTGCCTGGACTTGGAGCCTCGGTCTCAGCCTCTGCTGTTTTACTCTCTAGTGGCTGAATTGCTTGGAGGAACTGCCCTCCCTCAGACTAAGCGATGGACATAGGACACCTTGCATACAGCAGGTGCTAATTAATGGCAATGCCTTGCTGATGGACCACAGCTGGCCCAAGTGTAGGGCTGGGGCCAGAGCCTGGACACACATCTCTACCTCCTGAAGGGCTGAGGCATGAACTGCCACCGGGAAGGGGGGGTTAACAGGCAGTGGAGAGGCCCTCGGTAGGGGAAGGGCTGGAAACGGGCTGTGGTGGAATCACGCAGGGGCAGAAAGAGCCCGAGGCACCCAAGGCGGATACTGAAATGGGGTCAGATGAGCAGTGGGTGCCTATGGCTCAGGACAGGCTGATCCCAGAGACCCCTGGGAAAGCCCCTGCCACCAGTGTGGAAGCCTGGCCTGATATGGTTCCTGGACCTGTAACGTGCTTTGCAAATTGTAAAGTACCAGGCACGTGTAAGGAAGAATTGTTGCCAACATCATCACTTTGGTTATTACTAAGATGATCATGTCTAATTATTTGGGGGATAGAGGGCAGAGACTAGGGAAATAGCAAGCCACGTGAATAACCGAGCATTCTGCGATATTCAAGGACAGTCGTCTCAGTGGTTAGCATCTGGGGCTGACAATTCAGGAGTTTGGACTCCAGGGTAAAGGGGCACAGTAGAAGTCTGGCTCTGGAACCTGCCTCTCTGAGCCCCGGATGCCACGTCTGTAAAATGGGTTAACACTGTCCCTTCCAAGTCAGGTCCTAAAGGCGAGGGTGATGCCGGTAAGATGCCTGGAACTTCTTTGATATCCCATAAAGGGGAGGCAGCTCCCATTGGGCCCTAATATTTACTCCTAAGACAAGGCCCAGCAGCCCACGTTACCGTTCCAGGGACAGGGAGAGGTGCAGCTTGGTAGCCGAAGGAGCCAGCTGCGCATTTAGAGTCATAACCTGCATGGGACAAATAGTCAGAGGTTACCGAATCACAGAATGAGCTCGAAGGATGGGTCTGCCTTGAAAAGAGGTGCCCACAAGGGAACGTCCATCATCAGCCAATCCCTCCGCTGGCCCTCACTGAGGCTCCACGGTGTGGAAGGCTCCGTGCTGGGCACAGGGCGGTGAGGCGAAGGGTCTGGTGCTCAAGAGCCAGGGCATTACACCTGGGGGTGAGCGGAGTCAACAGAGAGGATGTCCAGGGCCGTGGGAGTGGGGTGGCCCTCGGCCCAGCCTGCATGGGGTGAAGGGGCTGCAGGGAAGCCTTCCCAAAGGAAGCCGGAGCGGAATCTGGAAAGACGGAGCGTTCGCCAGGTGAAGGGGGGACAGCACCCCAGGAGGAAGGGCTGGTGGGAACAAAGGCAGGTGGGTGGGGAGAGGAGCTGAGGCTCAGGGTGCAAGGACAGGATGAGGCAGCAGGGCATCGAATAGCAGCCTGGCAACGGGGAGCCAGAGCAGAGAGGGAGCAGGAGAGGAGCTGCCTCTGTCGAGATGGGTTTGAGAAAACTAGTGGAGGGGGAGATGAGGAGGGCAGACTGCAAGGCGGCGGCCAGGAGGAAGCTGGAGGATTATCTGAGAACTACATGAGCCCAAGGAGCGAGAGTGATGGGGGGCAATTCCTGAGCCCCCGAGGAAGCAGAGGGGATGGGCCTCTGGCTAGGCTGGACGTGCCATGAAGGAGCAGGCAGGAGTCTAGGCTGGTGCTCGGGTCTCAGCCCTGACAGCAACAATGGGGGTGGTGGCAGAGGACTTCTAGTGCTGTGCCGTGTGGGGCCTCCCGCCCTGAAATCGGGGGAAGCCTGGAGAGGGCCAGCCCCACTCAGAGCTCCAGGGCCAGGCCCCCAGACTTTGGCCACTCACTCCGTTCAGCTGGAAGAGGGATTCGGGGGTCCCACTAGGATCGTAGGACTTCACATGGATGGCAGCTGGGATGGAGACCATCGCCTTCTTTTTCTGGAGTGTGACCGTGGGTTCTTCCTTCACCCGCAGCGAGAGCAGGAGGTGCTGGTTGGGGGGCAGCTTCCCCAGCGCCTGGACAGAGGCAGGGGCAGAACAGGTCCCTCAGACACCCCAGTAATAGAATCAGTCAGTCAATCAACAAACCCTCGTTGAGCCCCCGCTGAGCAGCTGGCACCAGGCTGAACACTGCGGTTAGAGCATGAGCCAGGCAGGCCTGACTGACATTCTCTCCGGAGGCAGAGACGACCAAGGCCAAGATGAACTAAGGCAGTTGAAGGGAGGTGATTCAGAAACCTGCAAAGAATCCCTGATGGAGAAGCAACAACGAAGGGGTCAATGCCCAATTGCCTTCTGGGGCAGCCAAATCCTGGTCCTTTCCTCTCCAAGCAAAATCTGCTATCAGACAAGAGATGGCGTTATTCATTCACCCCTTAGTGTGAATTTGGACTCGACAGTCGATTGCAGCTGCTTGGAGAGGTGTATGGAGAAATATTTTGGAGTTGTATTCAGGCTGAACTAGGAAAGAGCTACGGTGGCCAAAGCCCAAATTCTCTGACATGAGAGTCACTCACCTCAGGGACCAAAGCAGCCAGGTCTGTGGTTGTCAGTGGGACATTGTTGGGAACCTGGGACAAAGACCAGATAGGAGAATGACAGGAGGTGAACACAGCAACAGGGCAGGAATCCAGCAGCACACACAAGACAATTTATCCACATACGCTCCCAAATGCATGCACACACCTCTGCAAACACCCATGTCTGTCCTATCAGTCACCAGTTTCTGAGCACTTACTACGTGCCAGGCACATGCTAAGGGTTTTGTGTGCCTTTGATCATTTCACCCTTACAACAGCTTGAAGAGGAGGGTGCTGCAATTACAGATGGGAAAACTGAGGCTCCTGCCTGGGGTCATACAGCTGGTCAATGGAGGGCATCAGGATCTGAACCCAAGCAGGTTAATTCCAGAACCTTTTAACCATCCTGCCCAGGGGACCAAATCAGACCTCAGGCATTTTTGCTTTTTTTACCCAAGCAGTATTTTCAAAAACTACGAATGCATTTCCAGTATTGACATGTCAGGAATTCATTTAAATTTTATATTCATAAGAAGTCATATAAATTTGCCAGTTTCTGGCTTAAAAGTTGGGAATTCTGGCCATGCTGGACTTGTACCCTCTCTCCTAGGGGCAGCTGAGTGGCAGCCACCTGAGAGATGGGACAGGGGCTCCCCAGTTCACCCACCAGGTCTGCTCCCATTCTGTACCTGCCCAGCCCCCCAGAACCTTGCTATTTGATATTTGACCCCCACCCTCCCACCCCCAAACTACATGTCAACTTCTCAGAAGAGACCAGTTCTTGCAGGGTAAAAACAGCCACACTCCCTCTGAGTCAGGACGCCCATGACACAGCCTCTGAGGTCCCCCTCTCCCCACCACACTCATATGCATGCAACCATGTCCAAGGCTGCTCAGACACACACATTCTCCTCCCGCAACCTCTGCCTGGCTTTGGCTGTCCCTTCCCCACCCCAGCTCAGGGGTCTAAGCCAACCACCCAGAGGCCTTCAGAGCTCTCTCTGGACCCTGCCTTCAGAGAGTGCTGGAGCCCTGCTCCCTTGGTGGGGACCCAGGAGCTAAGTGCTCACAGGAGAAGATCGAAGCCAAGAAAATGCCTCTGGGTGGGGCTTCTGCGGGGTGGGGGGGGGGGGGCTGGGCCTTTCAGACATCTGTAGGGGTGAGAGGGGCCACAGTGCAAGCAGGGAGGGCTCAGATGCTTCAGAACAAATGTCTCCGTGACCTTTGGTACAGTCCAACCCCAGTTTTCTTCTCTCCAACTCAAATCTGTTCTTGAGAAAGCAATGGCGACGTTAGCCAGGCACGCTTCAGTGGCCATTTGGGTTTTGATTCTTGGCGGGTTCCTCTAGCACAGGGATAGGAAGTTGGCTTCATTTATAGGCCAGTTTTGAAATGGCTTCCTGGTGGCACACTGAGAAGGATTCAGAGGTCCCATTTGGACTTAGCCAAGTCGAGGGCCTTCTGCCACATTTGGCGGGGGGGGGGGGGCAGCAGCGTGTGTGAGAGCACTTAGCCAACACCCTCCTATATCAGGAAGAAGACCCGGCAAAGCTCGACAGGGACAGTGTGACTAGGTCAGGGCTGGCATCGCCAAAGCACGGCAGGGCAGGGAACCCCCACTCGCGCCCCCCCTCCGCCCCACTGACCAGGTCCGAGGTGATGTCTATGTCGAGGGCACCGTTGGTCTGCAGGAGCCCAAACACGGTGCTGAAGAGGTACAGCGGCACAGTCACTTGGGACGTGTGGTCCTCCTTGGGGGGCACCTTGATGGGCTTGGGCGGCTTGGGGGGCTTGGGGAAGTCGATGACGTCACCAGCCACGCTCTTCACAATAGGCTGCAGGTGCCAGAGACAGGGCACGGGAGAGGCTCAGGGCTGCTCACCCACTCAGCCTTTACCAGCATCCCCCGTCCACCCCAGCTGCGGGCAGGGCCCCCGGGGCACTCACATTGATGTCCAGCTCTATGTACTGGTTGGAGATGAGAGGCAGCGTGGCCAGAGAGAATTCCACGGACCCAAGAGCCCCCAGGGGCACGAGGCCTGCGTGGGGGAACGAGAAGACACCGTGAGCCCAACCTCCAACATAGGAACCTGCTTCCATTTAGTGAGTTCCCGCCGAATGCCCAGCACTATACTAAATATTCACTTGGGCACTACTGTCATCCGCATTTTAAAATGCAGAGAAGGACACTGAGCCTCAGACAGAGGAAGCCACCAGCCCAAGGCCACACAAGCCACAGAGCAGCAAAGCCAGGATTCAAGCCCAGGCCCGCGGGCTTCCAGAGCCTGTGGCCCTGCGTCTCTCACATATGCCACAGAGAGAGGTCTATCTGCACCAAGTTTTCCATGCTTACTCTGGGCATGCCTTTTTATACTTTCCAAAGCCTTTTTTGTGGAACACAGAGGCCTCCATGTCTTGGAAGGGCTCAAGGAGATGAGATCCACTTAAGCTGGGCCTTGGTCACCTTGTCTGTCCAGTGGGAACATCACTAATATCTGCCTCGTGTTTCTGACACTGCCAGACACACACCACGGGCTCTCAGTAAATGCTGGCCCAGACAGGCAGGGCCTTGGGGGCTCTGAGCCGCCAGGCCCTGCTGAGCCAGCCTCAGCCCAGGGCTGCACCACTGGGCCTCCTCCAAACGGCGGCCCAGTCAGGCCGAGGTTCGCAGTTGGAGGAAGAAGTAAAAATTCCCAGGATTCTGCCCCTTCCCATGATCCTCGGCAGCCATACTCCCTTGGGGTAATTAGAGGGATGGGAGAAGGGGACAAAGGGGAGGGGGTAGGGCCCCAACTTACTCAGTACAGCCCCCAGGAGCTCATTGACCACGCCCAGCACGGTATCC
Source organism: Dasypus novemcinctus (assembly GCF_030445035.2). Classification (NCBI taxonomy): domain Eukaryota; kingdom Metazoa; phylum Chordata; class Mammalia; order Cingulata; family Dasypodidae; genus Dasypus; species Dasypus novemcinctus. Next base: position 34,217,448 of record NC_080696.1, on the reverse strand, counting down.
ACCACAGGGCACAGCTGCGTCCGGAGAAGACGGTGTCACAGAAAAGCAAAAACGAACCCCAACTTGACACAGAGCACAGCTGCATTTTCCTTAAATGATTTGCTGTGTGGCCCCAGGGACCGAGGCAAGGTGGGACAGTGAGACTCATGGGGGACACACAAGGGGGAAGGCCGGGGAGGGGCTGGAGTCTGGACGAAGACTTGACGTCTCAGAGGCTGGAATGGGGGTGTGGAGGGCCAGGGCCTCTGGGCCCTGCTTCCCTTTCTCACATCAGCTCCATCAGGAGACCCCAGGGAGGCTGGGGGAGAGGGGAGACACATTTCAGAGGCCAGTGGGGACACTGGGACAAAGGCTTCTCCCGAGGAGACTAAGGTGGCTGCGATTCCCTCCGGGGCCTCAGCCCCCTCTGCCAACCCCAGGAGGCCAGAGTCCCTGGTTCTCTGGATTCCTAGAATGAAGACCCCTGCCCAGTGTCTCCTCCCCTCTACCCCGAGAATCAGGTCTGGGCTGGGATGTCTACGACCAAACCACCACGTTTGCTAAGATCCCCTGTGCAGGACGACCCAGCAGTTCAGCTTGCAGAATCCTGAGTCTGGGAATCACAGAATCTGGGCCCATCAAAGCAGGAATCTCAGAGGCATCCCTCCAGCCCCAGAGAAGAAAGGCAACTTGCTCAGGTTCAAGTCACAGAGCGGCAAGAGAGGGCTGGGGAATTTAAACTTGGGGTCCCAGACTCCAGGGCCTCTGGGGTCAGGCAGGTCACAGAAATTAGAAAAGGTCAGAAGGCTTTGCAGGGGGCAAGAGGAACAGCCCCCACTCGGCGCCAACCGTGTATGACCTGCAGGAAGGAGGCACTGGGCAGTTTCGGCTGATTGAGCAAGACAAGCCAGAAATCCGATTAAGAGAACTCTCCAATCTCTAAATGCTGGCAATTAACTCTGATTTTGAAAACCTCTTTTGAGGCACGCAAAACCTCTCTTCCGGCCACTTCTCCCAGGAAGCCCAGTTAGGGTTTGCAATTTAAATGCACCAGAACCCCCCTGTTGAAATATCCCTAAAAGTGGACCCACTTGACCCACTGAGCTTCTTTTCCAAGTTGGCTTCTTCAAGCCCGGAGCAGTTTTGCCAATCCCAAAATTATGCCCCAGGACCCACAGGGGAGCGACAGCCAGGACTAGGGGTCAGGAGGCTTAACCTTGGCTGGCTCTGTGACCTCTGCAGCGTCAGGAGGAGGGGCCAGCTTTCCTGCAGTGTGGAAGCCGGATTGCCCCAGGGGGTGGCAGTGGGTGGGCAAGCATCCTTGAATTGTTTAATCATTTCATGCTTTGTTTATGGAGTATTAAAAATATGCATGTGATTTCCTGTATGTGATTGCTAAGCACAGAGCTCAGCTGAAAATCATTAAGCTAGTCCATTTAAAGTTTAATTTAAAGCTAATGTAAAGAAAAATATGGAAGTAATAATAATGCAAGTGACAAAAATAGAGCCCCGGATAAGAAAGACAGGGCTATGAGAGCAGGGGACCAGACCAGGCAAACCTGGAGACTAAGGACCGGGAGGTCTGGGGAGCTATGGTGCCTGCCCACCCAAAGACACACTGGCGCAGGTGGCAGCCTGAGCCCAGCCAGCCAGGACGGGATTACCTGGTGGGCGTGGAACCAAGGTGCAGCCTAATCCCGGCTGGCGCCCAGCTTTACAGAAAACTAGGTGGGGGGTGCAGACGGCGCTGGGGGAGGGGAATGCCTCTCCTGCAGCCCCCACACTCACCAGTCCTGGCAGCACCGTGAAGAGCGTCTGTTCCACGATCCCAAAGAGTGGCGCGGGCAGCAGCCTGGACAAAGCGAGATTCGTGAGGGCCTGGCCGCCGCGTGGGAACAGCACCAGCCCAGATGACGGGGCAGGGTGGGCACTGGGGATCCGGATTTCTCTCCACTCCCTTCTTGGTGGGATTGGCTGGGTTTGGGGTCCTAGGTTTAAGTCCCCACTCCACCTTACTAGGGGACCCTGGGCAAGTCCCTTTCCCAGTTTCCCCATCTCCCCAATGCCCACCTCGTAGAGCTGCTGCTGCCAAGATAAAATGGGATTGTCTATATGCCTGGTATATAGTCAGCGCTCAATACAAGTCTGTTACTAAGTGACATTTAGATCTAGACTAGTGTTTGATTTAGAGTAGGGCGCTCAATAAATATTTGTCGAATGAATGAATGAATAAGGGGACAGCATGAGAATAAAGGACCTGCAAGGTACCTGTAGATGGGCTCAGGTCTGTTTGGAGACCTGGGGGGCCACTACAGGACCACAACCCCGAGGTGCTGGCACTATCCCCCACACTCTCTCTCCAGGGTGCCCTTTAGCTCAGATGAGTAGGACTGAGCCACTGGAATTTAAGGGACGCCAAGACCCTGCTGGGAATCCCCTTATGAAGGTGCAAGAGGAGCATTTAGCCTAGTAAACCCCATTCCTGGGAACTAACACAGACCCATCACTGACCAGGGCCACCCAGCAAAAATGGGGGCAGGAATGTGGACACTAATGGGGGAGGCCCAAGGTGTCAGGCAAGGGAGGGGCAGGTGCAGCAGAGGTGGGTAGGGAGACGGGATGAACAACCTTGGACCTGAATCCAGAGGCCAGCCCCATTTCCAGCCCCAGCTCAAACTGTGTATGTGACCTTGGACTGGTCCCTTGTCCTCTCTGGGCCTCAGTTGTGCCACAGGAGAAATGACTCAACACAAGTGTAGAGGGAAGAGGAGGACTCTGCAAGCAGGGGCACTCAGAGCCTTCCAGATCATCTAATGCAGACCCTCATTATACAGGCGGGGACACTGAGGCCCAGACAGGGGAAGGGGCTCCCCTGGGGACAAGCAGCAAGCCCGCAGCCACGCTGGAGAGGGGTCGGGGTTCCCCGCAGAGGGGTCCCGGGCGGCCCCAAGCCTGCTCTGTCTGGGCGAGTGGGCAGCCGGCCGTCAGCGACCGGAGAAGCGGTCGTCCAGGGCTGGGCCCTGCTTGCGGGAGGGAAGTCCCTGTGGGTGGCGGCGGCGCCTGCGGGTCTGCCCTGCTGAGGCGCGCGGGGGCCGGCGGGGGCGGGCAGGTTCAGGTCCCGCCCACCCGGCCTCTCGCGGAAGACCCCGGCTCAGGTGCGCGGGCGGCCACTCGGGGCAGGTCGCGGGTGCCGGGGACCCCTCGGCGCGGGGCGGAGCCTGCGGACTCACCCCGAGAGCACGCTGATGTGGCCCAGGAGCGTGTTGCAGCTCTTGAGGATGAGGATGGGCGTGCCCCGCGGGCTCATGCCCAGCGCCACCCGCGACGACACGTTCACCTCGGCCGCCAGCTGTAGAAGGCCCCCCAGGGGGCTGCGAGACCCGACGCTGGGGGCTTGGCCAGGCCGCCCGGCCCCTTGCACTAGTGCGCCCCCCTGCCGTGCCCGCACGCACCCAGCCCGGCCACGCAGGTCCCGGGGAGGGGCCTAGTCCCCCTCCCTCCCCCGCCCCCTACTTCCATGTCCCATTTTGCATGCCCCTGTGCTCCCTTCCCAACCCGCTTTGGCGAGCCCCAGGGAGTGGGGTGGGGGCCTGGGGAGAGAGTGAGGTGGAGGTCCCCCAGGGAGCGGGCAGTGGAGTGGGGGCTGGGGCACAGTGGGGCAGTGGGGTGGGTGGGGAGCAGTAGGGGGCGGTCTCCAGGGCACACTCACCCGGAGCCATGCAGGCCCACCTTGGTGTGCAGGTCCAGCTGCACCCCTACCCCCGGCAGCAGCTTCAGCGACACCCTGGGCAGCGTGATCTCCTCGATCTTCAACCTGTGGTGGAAGTGGAGGGAGGGCCGCTAGCTGCCCGACATCCCCACCCCTACCCCAGCGCCAGCCCAGAAGTGCCCTCGACCTCCCAAACCGGGTGGAACCCAGAACCTCTCACCCAGAGGATCACCCTGGGGCCACTTATTCGTTGCTCTGGGCCTCTGTTGCCTCATCTGTAAAATGGGGCTGATACTGGTACCCACCTTCTAGGGATGTTGCAAAGACCCAGCGAGATACTGTGGGTGCAGGAGCTGGTGCCCGATACGTGTAACATCCTCCTCGCTGGAGGCTCGATGAAGTTGTTTTCTCCCCGCCAAAGCCCTACGGCCTCTGCCAGGATCGTCCCACACGTGCCAGCCCCCTGGCTCACACACACTCACCCCGAGGGGCTCTCAAACAGGGCTCCACATTGAGCTAACTCCTTTCTCTGTCCTTTCGTCCTTTGCCCAGGCTGTTCCCTCTATCTGGGAAACCCTTCCCTTGACTCTGCTTCCACCCTGCCTTCCTCTTAAGCTAGCTGACTCCTCCCTGCTTTCCTGATCTCAACGAGGGCAACCCCTCCTCCAGGAAGCCCTCCTCCCTGTTTCTCCCACTGAGTCAGATGCCCTCCTCTGAGCAGCCCCCACATCTCGCCCAGGCCGCCCTGAGCTCACTGGATAGTCAGCAAGGGACTCTGCTAGACACTGGGTGCTTTTCATGGCAAGGATGAGGTCTGGTTCATGTCTGAGGCCCTAGTCTCACGGAGCAGGAGGAGTCTATAGTGGGACAGGGAGTGCATCAAGTAACATAATAATAATAGTTAATATTCACCAAGCACTTACTGTGTGCCAGTTTCTATTTTAGCTGCTTGACACAGATTAACTCACGGTCCTGGAAAAACCACACCAGGTAACCACTAAGAGTGCAATCAATAAAGGCCACACACCAGAGGTTCAAGTTCCAGCTCTGCCACTAACTGGGCAAGTCATGTTGCTGCTCTGTGCCTTAGCTTCCCCATCCATAAAGTAGGGATATGGGCTGTACCTACCAGAGAGTGATACATGGCGAACCGCCGGCAATGTCAGCCCTCCCTGGGCCCCTTTCCAGCAGTCCATTTCCTTTTTTGGGAGGTGGACATCCATTCCGCCTTCTGCTCCCACCGTCCCATTTCCTCCTGTACAATGACCCTTCTCCCTGCCCTGCCTGCTGGTCTGCAGCCTTCTCTGGGGCCTGTTGTTTGACGTCCTCCTGATTCATGGACTAGTTCCCACCCACCCTGGGCAGGTAGTGGGACCTGTGATTAAACACAGGGACTCCCTCCTCCCTCCCCCCTCCCCAGCTGGTGAGCTTGGCAGGTCCCCTAGCAGCCCCATCTTCAATGTCCTCATCTGTTCAATGCGGTTGATGATAGTCATATCTCTGGATTCCGTGGGAGAATTCATCTGAATTGCTTAGCACAGTGCCAGGCTCACAGCAAACCCTGGAGTGGCCATTGGGTTATAAAATTAGCTACTATGTGCTGGACAAACCAGACAAAATTCCTGTCCCTCCTGGGCTTTAAAATCTAGGAGGGAGATAAGAAACAAGACAGTAAAATATATGGTATGCAGGGGCGAGGTGTACCCTGGAGGACAGGAAGGCAGGGCCAGTGTCAGGAGGGCCTGGCAGGGCAGGGTTCTTTTGAGCAGAGACTTGAAGGAGGTGAGGGCAGGGCCCTGGTGATGCCTGGATTAGCCCAGACAGACTAAGCACCTTGCCCCAGGCCACACCTTGGGCTACTGGAGTGACCCCAAACCTGATACCCTCAGCCACAGAGGCTTGTGGCTGCCCCTGTCCTGCCTGACACACAGAACACTTGTAGTTTTCAGATGAGAATCCTGGGATTCCCTGTTCAGTGCTCCCCTTTCCACCCCTACTGCCTGCCTAGAAGTTAGCATCCATCTCTCATCTACTCCCTGAAGCAAAGACAAGGCTGGTCTCCCCATAGGGCACAAAGTAGGTGGGCCATTGAGAGGCCTCACGGGAGGGACTTACCCAGAGAGCCCCTGGACAACACCAAAAACTCCTCCATAGCTCAGCAGGCCGCCTCCTCCAAGCAGTCCTCCTGAGCCCAGGATGCCCTGGTTCACAGATGTGACTGAACCCAGGACGTTCTGTAGAATGGGGCCCCCGACCAGCGAGTTCTGGATGGCTGCAGATAGGGCAGGGATGGGCAGGTGCTGGGAACCCTTCTCCACCTCCAGGGTGTGGCAGCAGCCCTGTTCCGCTGAGCCTGGGTGGACCCCCCCCCTCTTTTTTTTTAAACAAAATTGGTCCAGAAGTTACACTCAAATGGTGGCACCCACTGAGCCAGAACAGCCTTATACTCCATGTGCTGGCAGCCCCAGGCCCTGCCTGGCACGTGGGCACACTCTGTAAGACTGTGGAATGAATGAGCGAATCCCATGACAGCCGCTTCATACTATAGACGGGGAAGCAGAAGCCCAGAGAATGGCGGGCACTTGCTCAAAGTCACACAGCAAATCAGGTTTGAGGCCAACAGTATGACTAGGGCTTCCGACCCCAGGCCACCCCGCAGCACCCAAAGGAAGGGCAGAACCACAGGAGAGGGAGCACGGCAGCCACGGGCGGCATGGTTAAGATGGAGGAGGCCGCCCCTTTTCCTCCGGGGCACCCAGGCCTAACTCTGCAGCTTGGAAGAAGGACGGGACTGAAGGGGCCACTGCCGGGAGGCAGAGGGGCTTAGGCAGGCAGGAGTGCCCCCCCCAAAGCATTTCCTGTTCACAGCTGCTCTATTCTTACCCCGAGACTGAGCCACTGAGCCTTTGGGTCTTCTAGCACCAAATGCCAAGTAAAGTTCCCCCACCCCAGAAACACAGGGACAGAGACACTGGCCCAGGCAGCCCTCTTCCCTCACCCCCTCAACTCCATCCCAACACCATCCCTGAGCCAGACAGCCTCCACCCATACCTGCCCCGTCTACCTTGCCGAAGACAGTGAATTAAATACCCATTCGAGACAGCAAAGCAAACCTTTATCCCCTTGAAAACACTGCCCAGAACCCAGGAGACTATGCCCTTTATGCAGCCTGTTCTCACCTGACCCTGACAGCCCGTCCTCTAAGCCTGTCTGTGGGTGCTTCACCCTGCAGCTGGACGCCCTACGAGCTGCTCACCTTTGCCGAGCTCATCCTTATCGATCCGAGCGAGCGTGCCCACCGTCTCGAGCAGCCCCTGGCACGGAGTCACCAGACCCCAGAGGAGAAGCAGGGACCACGCACCCAACATCATCAGCTGCACACCTGGAAGGAGCAGACGCAGGCACCCCGAGGTCCTCTCGGGCCCCAGCCTTTCCCTCTCCCAGTCCCCGTCACCGAGCTGGAGCCTCCAGCCCCCCTGGCACGGCCCAAGTGCCCCTTCTCTCTCAGCCCTCTTCATTCAAGTGCCAGCAGCAGCTTACACATGTGAGCACGGTCCAGCTTCTAAAGCGTTCTATAATGTTTCCGAGCCTCTCTCTCATTAGGTCCCATTTCACAGATGGGAAAACCAAGGCTGAGAGAGCTAATCAGTGGCAGGACCAGAATTCAAGGCTGAGTTCGTTTGACTTCAAAATCTTGGTCCTCTGCGGCTGCAGTGAGCCTGGGCTGGTTCCTGGAGGAAGAGGTCCACAGAGGCTCCCCTTGCACTACAGCAGGATGTGCCTTTGTTTCCGGGCCTGCTTTCGCCCTTGGCTCTGGGGCCATTTCAGAGGGCGTGGCTGATGAGAACGCAAAGCCTCTTCCTTCCTTCCCCACCTCCATCCCGAGCCTTGTTGGAGAAAGGAATGGAACAGGAGTTGGGAAACCTTGTAAGTCAAAAAGCATGGCTAACCACTGGGTGGAACGTGGGAGAGTGTGGGCTATGATGCGGACCATTGGCCATGAGGTGCAGCGGTGCTCAGAGATGTATTCACCAAATGCAATGAATGTCTCATGATGATGGAGGAGGTTGTTGTTATGAGGGGAGGGGTGGGGTGAGGAGGGTGGGGGGTATACGGGGACCTCATACATTTTGAATGTAATATTAAAATAAATAAATAAAGACCAAAAAAAAGCATGGCTAACTCACTAGTTTCATAGAGCAGGCTTTTTCCTTGTGGAATTCCATATCAGCCCACCTAGTCACATATCCATCTATCCTCTCGTGTCACCCTGCTAAGACCCTCCATTGGCTCCCCTCTGCTCGTGGAACAAAACCCTGGCTCCTTGCCATGACCCGCTAGGCCCTGCTTGCCACTGTCCCCTCCCTGCTCCTCCTTGGCCATGCCAAGCTTTTTCCCACCTCAGGGCTTTGCACGTGCTGTCCTGCTAGGAAGGCTCTTCTCCCTGCTCTCTGCATGACCGACTCCTCATCCGTCAGGTTCCAATAAACGTCGCCTCTACAGAGAGGCCTCCCTCCTTCACCTTGTCTAAAGAAGCCCTCTGTCACTGTACAACACCCAGAGAATTTCTTTTACGGTGCTTATCACAACTTGCAATTATGCCTTATTTGTTTTTGTCCCTGCTTGTCATCTCTGTAAGCTCAGAGAAGGCAGGGGGCGCCTGCCAGGGGGGCCAGCAGGCACCACAACCAGCTGCACGTGACTCGCCAACCACTTGCCCTGGTCTGCCCACAGAGGGCTCCTGGTTCTCGTCTGCACCAAGGCGCTGGGTGGGTGCTATATGAACCAGCTGCCACCCTCGCTGTGTTTTATCTTATTTCCCCCAAACTCACCCCAAAGTGGCTCCCTGTAACTTCCAGGTTTTCTCACAGAAGGAACCATCTCCACAGTGGGAAGCCACTGGCATCGTCCATGGGTTAGAGAGAAACGGGCACCCGCGAGCCCCTGCACAGGGTGATTCCGTCCCAGCCCCCAGCCCTGGCATGACTGTGTAACAAGCCTTTGCCCTCCTCTGGGCCCTGGTTTTCCCACCTGTAAAATGTTGTGCTTTTTTCCTCCCGTCACCCTCTAGGTACCCCCAGTCCCCTCCTGGGGTTAATGCTTTCTGTGCCCATTGTTCAGATGGGGCCGTAGGAAAGCCATGGGGCCAAGAGCTGGAGAGAGGGACAAGGCCGCCTTACCCGCTCCTGCAGCGACACGAGGGGTGGGTGGGGGCTCCCAGCCTCCTGTTTGTTCCTCCACCCTCCCGGGCCCTGGGGAGGCCCTTATATGCCCGCAGCGGCTCTGGGGACACAAAGGGGGCATGGCCGCCAGAAACCCGTCAACATGTCATGTCAGAAGCAAATTGCGGTTTTCCCTGCGGGCCTGGGCTAAGCCTTCCTTCTGCGGGGAGAGTGGTTGGGGAGCGAGGGGGCTGGGGTCGGTGCCCAGTGGAGGGAGTGAAGGTGTGGGGACTGCAGAGGCAGCTGCCTCCCGACATGGGGGTTGGGGTGGGTGCTGCCGCTTGCCCAGGCAGCCCCCCCCGCACCGGGGCTCCCTGCAGAGCTCCTCGAGAGCCATCCCGATGGCATGGACTCCACCCGGCCCCCCCACCAGACCCAGGGAGGAAGGAAAGTGCTTAGGCTGCTGTGTCTCCCCAGTCCCAAGCCTTGTGTAGAGACAGCAGGGGGACCTGGAGAGGGAGCCTTGGGCAGACTTGGGTGGGGGGAGCATAGCAACTCCACCCCCACCTCCCAAGGTCCAGTGTCCCCAGGGAACTGCAGCAAGCTGCTTTTGTCCCCTCCCAGAGGCTGCTTCAGAGGGTGGTGGAGAGAAATCCATCATCCATCCATCCATCATCCATCATCCTTCTTTCTACAGCAGCTATTTATGGAACATCCACTCTTCGCTAGGCGCTGAGGATACAGCAGTGAATAAGAGAGACACACCCCTGCCCTCAAGAAGCTGATCAATAAAAGGAGAATGCAATTTTAGTTTTTCTAGTAGCCACATTTAAAAAGAGGTAAAAAGAAGCAGGTGAAATCAATTTTAATACTATATTTTACTTAATCCAATATGTCCGACCTATTATCATTTGACATGTAATCAATATAAAATTACCAATGAGATATTTTGCATTCTTTTTCTCATACTAAGCCCTCAGAATTCACTTACGTCACACCTTCTTTTGGACTCACCACATTTCAGGCGCTCAGTGGCCTGGTGAGGCCATCGTTTTGGACAGCACAGCTCTAGAGAAAGCAGGTAAGCACGTCATCCAGGAAGTCAGGGCTGGTGAGAAAATAAAGCGGGGAAGGTGCTCGGGAGTGTGGAGAAGGGGTTCAATTTTCAAAACGGTGGCCAGGGGCGGCCTGTATTCCAGGTGGCTTTTGCCCTGATGGAGGTGGATATGTGGGGGAGGGCCTCCCCGGCCGGGCAGGGGGAACCACAGCCACAAAGACTGGTGATCCTGGAATAGCAGGGAGGCCAGCATGTCTGGAGGGAGTGGGCGAGGGAAGAAGGGGAGATGGGTCCAAGGAAGTGGCAGGCCCCCTAGGAGAAGGGCTTTGGCTTTTACTTGTAGTTCCTCTGCAGGGACCAGCTTAGGCACCTCCTCCTCCAGGAAGCCTTCCTGGATCCCCAAGCAGTTCCCTAGGATTCCTTCTATTGGTGTCTGCCACACACTGTGTTGTAATTGTCTGTGCATTGGCGGATCTGTCTCTGCGTGGGGCCCTGAACCCAGTGAAGTGTGGGGCGTGGTATCTACCTCATTTGCCTCAATAACCTCTGAACCTCCAACTCTAGAAAGTTCATCCTGATGATTTTAGGGGTTCAACCAACTACTCAACCACAATATGCTTTAAAAATCACACAACTTTTAACTGAAATATAAAACATGTACAGAAAGGAACACAGATCATAAGTGCACAACTCAATGAATTTTTGCAAACTGAACAATTCAGAAGCCCCCCTGGTGTCCCCTCCAAGTCACTGCCTGCCTGCCCCATCATGGGTGACCACTCTTCCTTACCTCTAGGACAATAGGAGGATTCCGTGTGTTCTTCAGGTTCATATGAATGGAATCTCAGCATGTACTCTTTTGTATGTGGTTTCATTCACACGTTGTCTATGAAATTCATCCATGTTGTTGTATAAGGCAATGATTTGTTCTTTTTCTTTGCTGTATACTACTCCATTGTGTGAAATACCACCATTCATTTACCCACTCTCCTGTCTAGAGGCAGCCAGGCTGTTTCCAGTTGTTGGATCTTATGAATGAAGCTGCTAGGAACGTTCTTGTCAAGTCTTTGTGTGAGTTACTACCCAGGAGTGAAATTGTTGAACCATGATAGTATGTGCACGTGTTTAGCTTTACTAGGTACTCCTTCTGTTCTCCAAAGTGACTGTGCTACTCGACATTCACACCTGCAGACCTTGAGAGATATGGCTGCTCCCCATCCTCATCAGCACTTGGAATTGGCAATATTTTTAAGACATTTGTTTGAGGGAGTAAGAGGGAAAAGTATGATGGTTACTTTCATGTGTCAACTTGGCACCATGATTATGCCCAGTTGTTTGGTAAAACACCGGCCTACTTGTCACTGAGGACATTTTGCAAATGGGATTTGCATCTACAATAAATTGATTGCATCTACAATCAACAAAAGAGTTTTCCCACAGCAATGTGGGGCATCTCCTCATCCAATCAGCTGGAGGTCTTAAACCAGAACTGAATGAAGCTTTTAGAGGTCAAAAGAATTTTGCTGCAACTTCAGCATTGGCTCTTGTCAGAATTTCCAGCCAGCCAGCCAGCTTTCCCTGGGGAATTAGGACTAAAAACTTCAACATCACCTTTATCAAAGTTTCCAGCTTGTGGTCTGCCCTATGGAGTTCAGGCTTGCCAGCCCACCCTGCCTCCCCATCATGTGAGCCAATTCCTTTATAATAAATAAATATTTATACCTCATTGGTTCTGTTTCTCTGGAGAACCCAGATTAATACAGAGTGCCAACACCTAGTGTTTATTGAGCACTCACTGTGTCCAGGGTCACACAGGACTCCAGCAGGACACCTGACTCTAACACTTGCCATCTTAACTCCTGTCCAGCCTGGCCTCTTGGAAGGGGAAAAATGTTACCCAGTTTCTGTTCTGGCTCATCTCCCCCATTTTTTACTAGACTCCTCAAAAGAAACTCTGACCCCCCACCAGGTACCTATGAAACCCCTCATGCGCCGACTCCGGCCAGGGACCGGCCTGCCCGTGGGATGGGGTTCATTAAAACACGTGTCTCTGGGCCTTTGTCAGCCCTGCCTCAACAGGCTGGCGTGGAGGCTCCGGGGACCAGCGTGTCCCACAAGCCACCGAGCTACCTGATGGACAGCCCTTTTGAGAGCCCTGAGAGGGCGATGGGAGCCAAGGAAGGGAACAGAGCAGGGGAGGGACTCGATCAGAAGAAACACCCCTAGGCTCTGGAGCCAGGATTCCTGGGTTCAAATCCCGGCTCCGTCATTGCTGAGTGACTCCCTCACAGTGCCAGTTTCCCCAGCTGCAAAGTGGCCTGTTACCACAGGTGCCCACCCTCAACCACCTGGGCAGGCTGTGAAGACAGGTATCCCGGAAGTGGACTTTAGGGCTTCAAGGGAGCGGTGCCAGGGGAGCTGGAGAAACGCAGGTGATGGCGACTCCCCTGGGAGGCCTTCCGCAAGGCCCTGGGGAGGCTGGGAAGGGAGACGGGCAGGAGCGGTGGTGGCTGGTGGGGCAGGGCTGTGGGGCCTCATCCCAGGGCGGGGCCGCCTGGCAGGCCCGTGGGGGGCGAGAGCTGTGGGCCCGGGGCTGAAGACCCGACTCTGCCAACCCCTCGCTCTGAGCCAGTCACACACCCTCTCTGGTCCTTCGTTTCTTTAAACGAGGATCCCAAGGCTGAGTATGGTCTGAAGGAGAGAGGAAGAGACTTGGGCTCAGGCAGCCAGAGGTTCAAGACCGAGCTCCCCCTGTGCCGTGTGCCGTGGCCGGTCGCCTCATCTCTCCGAGCCTCCACTTGGCCATTTGGGTTGTGGAAATCTTGGGAGGTGAGCAGAGCCCATGGGGACAGCACTGTGGGGTCACAGTGCAGGACTCCCCATGCCAGCCTAGCCCCCGTTAGCCATTGGCCCTTTGGCCCACAGTAAATCCAGAGTACCTGCCCAAGAGACGAACACTGACATGAGACCAGAGGTCAGAGCATCCAAGCCCTCTCCCCCGTGGGAAAACCAAGGTCTGGAGAAGAGCTGCGGTCGGTCCAAGGCCACGCAGTGCTCACCACGGAGGAACCGGGGCGAGAACCCAGGCCTCCCAACCCTAACAGCTTTGTGCCTTGATTTCCCCATCCGCACACCGCCTGGGTAGGGCGGTGGTGAGGTTTTAGGTGGCCATGTGTGTGCTGTGTGAGCATCCCAGGGCAGGGCAGGGGAGGGGAGGGGCGTGCTTGGCCCAGCGCCAGCCACCCGTGGATTACCCAGGCGCCTGTCTCTGCCAGGCTTCCTCAAGGCTGCCATTGTCCCAGAGCCCGGGGAGATGATGGGTGATGGGATTAGGGCCGAAGGGGGTGGCCCTGGCATCCGGGAGGAAGGGAGGGAAGGGCCTGCCTCCTCTGTGGCATGGGCCCCGAGCCAGGCTGGGATGGGGCCCAGCTGCCAGGGTCCCACCGGCCCAGGGGCGCTGTCCTCTGGCCACACCCCTCGCCCACAGACCCCTGCACTCAGGGACTTGCCCAGCCCCTCACATGCAAAAACTCACCCCCATAGAGACACAGACAGATTGCCAGGCATAGGCACCACCAGACACACAGACACACGGCCACCCCCAATAATTTCCAGAGCTGGAGCACCAGGCTAGCATAGGGGGAGCCCTGATGGGCATTTCTTCTCAGAGTTAAGGAGTTCTGCTTCTACATGATAGCAAATGACACTAATTTTCAGGATCCATTTATAATACATTTATTTTTAAATGCATTTTAATCTAATACCATGTAAAAATTGTTTAATTTTTTTTTAGGTTAAATGACTTACTGCAGATTTTTTAGCTATTCAGTGCTTGAGTTGGTCATAGCACACGAACTCCCGAGCATTTCTGTTATTTTGCTGTATCACTTCCCTCCCGTAAAACTTTTTATAGTGTTTTGTCTCCTCTCCCCACTCTGAGGCAACTCTTCCTCAAGAATCCCTGTTTAGCAAGCCATGGAACTACGAGTGGCTGGTGTGGTCGCGGGTAAATGGAACTACGAGTGGCTGGTGTGGTCGCGGGTAAATGGAACTACGAGTGGCTGGTGTGGTCGCCGGTAAATTCAGCGGTTGGTCTGCTGCTGCCTGGTCTTCCCTCAGGCACTAATAGCCCCTGGCTCCGAGCTGTCGGTGAAAGGGCCTCACGAGCGGCAGCTCTACTAGATGTGTGCTGATACATACGCAAGCCTTCAAGCAGTCAAGCTAGGAGATAGTCTTTGCCTTCTAAATTTCCTTCAATAAAAAGGATGAAGAAGAAACTAGTTCTATACAGAAATTATTACAGCTGGTGTCTGGTGTATTTCTTTTGAGGGATTTCTATCGCTGTGTAATACTACTACAAATATATGTGTAAATTTACACCAGTGTGTCTATAAATATGTGCCTCATTATGTATAACTACCTACCAGCTATCCCATGCCACTTGCTTTTCGAGTCAATTTAAAGAATAATATCAGTGTGAGTCCTAGGAGAGGTGGCAGGGTACAGATCTGGAAAGTGCCATGTGTGGGCACAGACGTAAACACAAGAGCAGGTAGACACAGACGGGCAGCCAGAGGCCTTTTCATATGCCATGCAGACCTCCACAGCCAGACACACGTGTGTGCACAGGCGACCACCCAGGCCGCCCACAGACTGGTGTATACACTGATGTGCTCACACCCGCACACTGACACGTGGTCACGCAGTTACCCACCTCCGCTCCAACACGGAAACAGGAAGCACCTTCTCACGTCTCCCTCAACAGTTGCCCCTCTACCACATTGAGTTAAAATGTGGATTAAGTGAGAGGACACAGGTAAAACCCCGAGCATGGCATTCAGCAGGTGCTCAATATGTGCTCAAGTCTGTGGCGAGCTGCCCTCTTAGACCCTGAAACCCACTGAAGGGGAAGAAAAGCCATACATTGATTTGCCGCAAATAAAGAGGCAGACACGTGAGGTGTCGGGAAGGGCCTTTCTCCTGTTTATTGCCAAGGCACCCCCCCGGGCCCGGCCCGCCCGCTCCTGGGCACAGGAAGCAGCCGCGGGGCCGGGGGCCAGGCCTCCCCTTCTCCACCCAGGGCGGCCCCTCCGTGGGCTGCAGTCTGTTGGTGTCGTGCAGGCAGGCGCCAGGAGGGTCCTGCCACAGTCAGTCCAGCACCAAGTCCAGCACCAGGGCGTTCTGGAAGGAGGCGAAGGGCCAGGGGCAGGGTGGGGCCCGGGGGGCAGAGGCAGGGCCACCCGGGCACGGGGACAGGGTGGAAGCCAGTGTGGCGCCCCAGAGCAGAGGGTGAGCTGGACCCAGGGAGGCCCCCTCACCTCTCTGAGCCCCCGTTTTCTCTGCCTCCCAATGTGGAGAGATGAAGGAGAAAAATGTGCATGTAGCGCTCCAAGCACGGCGCTTGGCGGACAATGAATAGCTAGCATTTATTGAGCCCTCACTGTATGCTTTTAAGTGAAGTATCTCAATGAATCCTCGTAACAGCCCCAGGAGGTCAGCCTCCATATTATCAGCCCCATTTCCCAAGCAGAAAAACGGAGGCACAGAGAGGTGAAGTATTTGCTCAAGACGGCAGAGCGAGGGAGTAGGAGAGCTCAAATCTCCTCCTGAGGAACCCCTGGCCAAGGCAGGCCCAGGTTCTGAGGGGCGGGCAGGGTTACGCTGGTGGCCGCGTACGCCCCTACCCTGCCCCCTCACACTGATGAGAGGCAGTGGGCGATGGCTCCTCACGCCTTGCCGGAAGTCCTGACTGGCGGGCCCCAGCCCCTCCCCTCACCTCCACTATGTCCAGCTCAGCCAGGTTGTAATTCATGCCCAGGAAGTCCGGCAGCGGGAGTCCGACCTGGAGCACACCTGAGAAACAGGGCGAGCGCCCCCTCAGCCCGCCCGCCCTGCGGTGACAGAGGGGCGGCTGCGGGAGCCGAACCGTGGGGACAGCGCGGAGACGGAGTCACGGTATATGCCAGTGGCACGGGCAGCCTGGTCACCGGGTATCTACCATCCCAGGTGCGGGTCAAGCGGCGACTCGCCGCACGGTCTGGGGTCAAGGGTCAGTGTCCAAATTGTGGGAGGGGGCTTTGTCCCAGGCACCGACCTCGGAGCCTCGGCAGTGGCCCTCCGCCCCCTTGTGGCCTCCGCCCCCAGCGGCAGCTAGTGCGGGGGTTTTGAGACCACCCAGGTGGCCGCCCTCCCTGCATAAAGTGCCTCTTGGCACCAGAAAAGCCAGAGCCCCAAACCCCAGTCCTCACCATTCACAGCCGGGACGTAGGCCTCCCGCAGAACATCGGTGATGAAGCCAGTCAGGTCCACCTCCTGAGGCAGGGAGAGGGAAGAGAGGACTTTCCACGGCCCGTCATCCAGTTCAAGTCGGTGCAACTCAACGATTTTGGGGGGTTCCCACTCCAACGGGGCTCAGGGGACCGTGGCAGTGACTATTACAAACATCAGATAACTCGGCCAGCTTGCATCCAAACTGGGCCTTGGCTGGCCACAGGCCCCTGCCCCTCTACACCGCTTAGTCCCTGTCCAGGTGACACGCAGGGCCATGGTACAGGGACGGGGGGATTTGGCAGCCAGCAGGGGGCTCTGTGCAACCCACTTCTGCTCCTACAGAAAACTCAGGAGCTATGGTCATTCATTCCTTCACCATCTCTCTGTACCTCAGTTTCCCTATCTGTGAAAGTGGAGTATAACAGCACCTGGTCCCAGGGTTAAACAAGACTGTGTGATGCACACAGCGCAGGGTAAGTACTCAGTAAGTGCTATTGTCATCATCGTTGTTCTTATCCCGTACTGGGGCCAGGTTCTCTGTTGGGTCTTGATACCACAGAGACTAATAAAAATAACAGTTTGGCCACCCCAGGCTGCCACTGCCCATGGCAATATTTTTTAAGATCAATCAGGAAAATGTCCATCCCTATTTAGAAAAGGAAACAGGGACTCAGAGAGGTTAAGGGACCTTCCCATGGTCACACAGCAAGTCAGAAGCCCAAGCCCCACCTTGGGGGCTTGCTCTAGTCACCCTGCCTCCTGTGAAAGTCCTTTCCTGTGGCTCCAAAGTGGAATAGGCCTAGTCTTGGCCTCAAGTCAGAACACTTGGGACACTTACATTGAAGGTGCCAATCGATGAGGACTTGCAGGACAGGCTCGTTAAACTGTGGGAAGGTGGCGGGGGGAGGGCAAAGGGTGGTCAGAGCCATAGCACTGGCCCTGGAGATGGGGGGTCCCAAGAACACCCAACCCCTCCCTGATGCAGAAGTCCCTTCTACAGCTTCCAGGCCAGGTGCTTCTAAGCCACTGCTTGCCTGCTACCTGTGACGGGATGCTCACCACCTTGCTGTTTCCCATGGCTCACCCCTTCCCCCCTTTGGCCCTGCCTCTTCCCCCTGGAACCCCCGCCACTCTATTGCTCCAGCCCCAGGCCAGAGATTTGACACCTAACTGGAGTCCAAGAGCCTGGCAGGACACCAGGTTGGGGACCCTCATCCCACCACCCCTGCACAGCCTCCAGTAGGCACTGGTGTGCGCACCAGAATGGTCACATGATGGTCATCTAGTGGCTCTACCTTCCCAACTTCTCTTCTCTTTTCCAGTAACAACCTTGCCTCCCCCACTCCCATTAGAAGGCATTCCAGAAGAGCTGAACCCAGAGCCCTCGAGGGTGACCACATGACCCAGGCCTGGCCAATCACAGCATTCCCGCTCCTGGTCGCAGTGATTGGCTTAGAGTTAGGCATGTGACTCAAGCTAAACCAATGAGAAGCAGCCTCATTAATTTCTTAGAACCACTGGACAAGAGGCCTCTCATAGCGATGGTCAATTTGCCACACGTGGGGAGAGGCTACCCGAGAATCCAGCAACAAAGTGGACAGCGAAGGCAAGGGGAAGAGGGAATGGGATTCTTGAGAACTTTGTCTACTGGAGCCAGCAAAGTCTGAAGGTATTTTCAATGACAGGAGCCAAAAGAGTCCCTTTGGGGCTTAAGCCAGTTAAAATTGGAGATCTGTCTCTTGCAACTGAAAGAATCCTGACCTAAGACAAGTCAGATCGGTGATTTAGGCAAATGAAAGAATTAACGAGTGTCCGAGTGTAAAGCTGGAATGGTGCTAGTACCCTCCTCCCAGAGTGTAAGGATGAAACGGGGTAATCGATACAACATGCAGGGCCAGGGCTGGACAGAGAGAGAGCGCTCTGCAAACATTAGTGCTTATTAGTATAAGAAGAAGGCGGCTTTTGAGGTGAGCCCTGGCTGGCAGATGGCATTTAGATGGCAGGGAGAAGGGCCCTTTAATGGAAAAGGAGACATGGGCCCATGAGCAGACTCACTGTTCAGGAGCCTAGTGGAATCATGAGAGTGAGGGTGGGAGAATTTGAGAAGGGTTTCTAATGCCACGCTAAGATTTGAGAGAAGATCATGCAGACAGTGGGGAGCTAGTGAGAGTTCTAGAGCAGAATTAGTGACCAGAGCAGGCTGGCAGTGTGGGCCATGTTGGGTGGATTAGGGGGAGAGCCTGGAGCAGGAAGCCCAGCGGATGCTGGCAATACCCATGCAGAAGCACAGGGATGCCAGCGTGGAGCACAGGTTCCTACCTGTCCAAGGAGGTGGCCATCTGCAGCCTGTCCCCACTCACTGAGTACTGGATTCTCAGGTTGAAGTGCTGGGGTGGAGGGCAGTGGGGAGAAGGCAGTGGGTACCCCAGTCAGGGGTACCATTGCCAAGACAAAGCAGGGGCCAGATGGGCCCCTAGTGCCAGTCCTCTTCTCTACCCATTCCAATCTCAGGGATTGAACCCCTCCATTTCCCCAGGCTCCTCCTCCTTCCTTGTTCCTGGACCCCCAAAATACCTGGTATCATTTGTAGGTCCTTATACACTGTGTTACTGCTCCAGGCTTTTATGCATGCTGAACTCTCTGTCTGGAGTGCCCTCCATCCCCAGCACCCCAATATCAACACCCCCTCCCTGGTCAGCTCCTGCTCACCCTTCAAGATGAGCCCAGGCATCACCTCCTCTGGTGATGTCTTCTGTGATTTCCCCAAACTGGATATGGGGCCTTTCTGGGCTCCATAATCTCTGTGAACCCTTCACTGCCCTTAAGCTACTAGTGAGTGTTGGAGGGAAGTGGAAGAGAGAAAGAAAGGACTAAATCATTGATCTTCTGTTTGTTGCTCTTTCCAGTCATTCAAAGGTTCAACAGCATAGGCATGGATCAGACACCAGGTAACAGTTGGGAACACACGATTGAAATTAACCAAGAACTTGCCATCCATTACTCAGCCATCAACTATGATCCCCCCTCCAGCCTCACATATCCACTAGGCTGGGACTCAATGGGGAATAGTTTCCACACTCACGACTTCCAGGCGGAAGAGGGACTTAGGAGTCTTGCCCCGCCGGTGAGCAGCAAGCATCTCCAGGGTGCCATGGAGGTGCAGCAGGCTCTTGCCTGTCTTCATGGTGACCTTGGGGGGCTTGTTGATCCTGATCTTGGTCACCAAGGGCCTTGGCTTGGGATAGGCCTCAACCACCTATGAAACCGAGGAAACTCCCCTTAGGACCAGTTCTCAGACTGGTGGCTCCAGCTGAAACCAGGAGTCCCTCATTAAACAGAGAATTTCTACCTAGAACAAAGAAAGTATGATATGGAAAACCTGGGAATACATCTATCAATAAATAAAAGGAACAAGACATACAATCTGGCAATTTCCATATGTCAGATGGCTGAGCTGTTTCCACACTGGACCCAGAGTACTTTATGCAGTGTTGGAATGTTTCCACATTGGAAAAGGGAACTGTGGCATTGAAAAGACCAGGTCCCTCATCCATTTGCCTGGAGAAGAGGGCAGGGCAGCTCATGGTGATCATGGGTATGGGTGGTTGGGGTACTCACTTCAGGGATGAAGCCAGCCAGTGTCTTGGTGGTTTGTGGGGGCAGCCCACTGATCTACAAAATAAAAGTCAAGGTGAGAATTGCTGAAGGTTTCCCTGACTCATTCTAGCAAACATCTCTTCTGACTCCATAAGGTATACTCTTTGAGTTTCCTTCATGACAACACTTACCACTCTGTGCTTAATTGTTTGCCTAACTACACAATGAGCTCTTTGGGTGACCAAGATGGTGGCTTACCCATTCCTATATCCATAGCTCTTAGCACAAGGTCAAATGCTGAGAAAATGTTGTCTTATGGATAAGTGGGCACATGGATGGGAGAATGGTGTATGGATGGATGGATGAGTGGAGGAGGGTGCATGGAGGGGTAAGAGGATGGGAGAATGGCTGAAGGGATGAGTGGGTGAATGGGTGGAATGATGGATGGAAGGGTACATGGATAGATGAAGGGAAAATGTGTGGGCAGATGGATAGGAGTGTAAAGGAAAGGATGGAAAGATGGAGGACAAATGAGAATGGAAGAAAGGAGGATGGAGGATGGGGAAAATGGATGGTTGAATTGTTGGGTAGGGAATGGATGGGAGAACACATGAATAGATGGTGGGTGGATGGATGGGAAGAGGAATGGATATAGCAGTGGAGATGGGGATGGGTGGACAGAAAATGGATAGCTGAATGAATGGATGAGTGAGAGGACAGATAGATGGATAATGGAGCATTGGGTGGGAAGGTATGTTAGTGTATGGGTGTTTGGACGATAGATGGCAGATGCATAGATTGATTCATTCAACAGTATCAGACCCTGTCCTAGGTGTGGTGTAGATGATATGAAAGGATGGATGGATGATAGTTGGAACGATAGCACCGAGGGCATGAATACAAGGTAGAGAGATAGATAGGTAGGGGAATGAGGACTGGATAAAAGGAAGGTAGATGGATGGCCAATGCCTGAGAGGTGTAAATTGATGAATAAATAACTGGTTGTATGGACAGTTGGAATGAGGGATGGTGAATGATGGGATGAACTGATGTTAGAATCCCCAATTGGTCCTGGCATCTTTCAGTACTGGTGTTGCCCACAACTCCAAGATAATTCTCAGAATGGACAAGCCAGGCAGGGACTGTCATTATGAGGGGGAAGAAGCAGATGAGAGGGTTGGGAGGGGGCAGACTGGGTAGCTCACCTTCGACTCCTGTACTGTTACATCAAAGGATTCCCGCAGGAGGGTGAGCTCAGCGGTGAGGAATGCAGCCGAGAGCACCAGCTGTGAAGAGCCTTCCGGGTAGCCCTCAGGGACCTCGAGGGCCTCCCCAGCGTCAGGAAGCTCAATAGTGTCACCCTCTTGCTGCTGCACAATAGGCTGTGGGACAGGCAGGAGGTGAAGTCACTCAGCCTTGGGTGTGAGGAGCTGAGCCTGGGATGGTCCTCCACCCCAATGGAGCTCAAACCAAGCCCTGAATCTGCAAGTCATTAAATGGTAGAGCCAGAGCCAGAGCAGGATACAATAAACTTCATAGTGTACTATTGGGTAGACAGAAGCTTGAGAGGGTAAGGGAGCCAGCCCCTAAACCACTGGCAGCTCCTCCTAGGATTGCTTAGGTAACCTCAGTTTATCTGACTCTGACTGATTGGAGCCTTGTTTATCCATAAGGTGTTTTCTGTTGTATTTTAGGAGAAAGAGGCAAATGGAAAACAAATGGGGCATATAAGAACCACACTGGAAAGACTTCACAAGGACGTGACGTCTTAGAATTTTTCTTTCCATTCCTGAAGATGCAGTCAAACAGCCACTGCCACCAGCGTCCTGTGGGACCCAGTCCTGCCTCCTGCCTGGGCCTCAGTGCTCCCATCTGCACAATGGTAGGATCTGTCTGCATGGACCACTCATTGGGAGAGGCAAACAGCTTTGGAGAAGGTGTGAGTGTGATGTCAGCAGCCCAGCTGTCAGTTCAGGGACTCAAGGACTCATGTTTGGAGCAGACAGAGGGAGAAGGCCCGGGTCAGGGAGAACTCTCCTGGCGGGCCTGGATGTACCATGGCCTTAGGGGTCCTCCCACCTGCCGGAGACCCAGACCAGGCACCTGCAGACCCCCACCCGGGCCAGTGAAGCAGAGGGCCCAGGCCTCTGGCCACCCCTGGGGCTTACACTTAAGTCCACGCGGATGTAGCTGGCTGTGGTGGCTGGTGCGGATGTCAGGACATATTTGACAGTGCCTGCCTGGCCCACAGGCATGGGGGCTGTGCAAAGAGGACGGTTCCACTCAGGGAGAGGCCAACCCCAGGGGCATCCCAGAGAAGCTGGCCCCAGCCACCTGCCACCTGAGCCTGGCCTCTGTGGGACCCAGGGCAAGCTGCTTAGCATCTCTGGGTCTCAGTAACCTCATCTGCAAAGTGGGGGCAATAACAGCCTACCCTGGAGTCTTTGCCAAGGGCCTCACACCGGCCCAGGGACACAGAACCATCAGCTCTAGTTTACAGATGAGCAAACTGAGGCTCAGAGGAGGAAAGTGACTTGTCCCAGGCCACGGTGCTGGGAATGTGAGCTGTTTTCCTCAGTGCCAGCCATTGCACGTCTTCTGCCCCACAGTGGGGCGCCCTGGAGGCCCTAAGATGATGGACGTGCAGACCCCACCCCCCAGCAAGGAAGAGTCAGATATCATCTATCGGGATTACAACTCGGGGCGCCAGGTTTGTGGGTGAGCTCAGAATGGCTGCTGCCCTTGCAGTCCTGGGGGTGATGGACGGAGCAGTGGACGGAGGGCTGACTCGGGAGGACTCCCGCTGGGACAGTGGGGGATGGACAGCATGACCTCAGCCCTCCTCTTGGTCCCCAGGCTGGAATGGGAAGTGGGTCGTGCAAGTCTAGCCGTCCTGATGGCCCGCGGTGGGCGTGCGGCTGGAGGGCCGCTCACCGTCCAGGCTGGCCCACTTCTTGTTCACATACACCAGGACCGCGTCAATGGCTGGACACATCTAGAAGCAGAGGAGGCACTGGGCTGAGGGGGCCCAGCATGGGGGCCACACCCCTCACAGGGGAATGGTACTCCACAGGAAGTCCCCAGAGCCCTGGGGGGACAGGCACTGGTGGGGAAACTGAGGCCCCAAGGCACCCAGAAAGTCAGTGGCAGAACCTGCACCAGAACCCGATCTGCGGACTCAGCCTGCAGAAGCGGTGCGACTCGATCCCCAGGGAGAGGCCACCCAAGCAGCACCGGCAGGACGCGATGTGCAGCCTGCCCTCGCCTCCCCCCACGCTCACAGCACACAGCACTAGACGAGCCAGTGCAGGCCCAGACTCCTTCTCCCCAAAGGGGCACCCAAGATAAAATGCCTTTGCCAGGCCCGGCCCCAGCGGTCCCAGGGCGGGGGGCGGAGGCTGGCCGCGGGCCACTCACCAGGCCAGGGAGGACTTTGTGGAGGGTGCTGTCCAGGAACTTATTGACCACCTTGGGCAGCATGCTGGACACAAGCGCAGAGGGCGGGTGAGCAGGGGCACACACACGGGCCAGAGGGGCGGAGGGGCAGGGGCTCCGCAGGGGCGCGGCGGGGAGGGGGCGCTGCCGGGGCGGAGCCCGCCTTCCCGCCCCGCCTGAGCGGGCCCCGGCCGCGGAGCCCTCACTTGCTGGGCAGGTTGGTCTTCACGCTGACCAGGATGATCTCACAGCCCTCGCTCTTGAACATGGGGAGGCCCGTCTCCTCGTCCTGCAGAAGCCGGTCGGTGGCTGTGATGTTCAGGACCACGGTGATCTCCATGTTCCCGCCCATGAAGCTAGAGGAGGGCACAGGCAGGCATGACGGGCATCTCTGCCACCACTGTCCCTGCCTCCTCTTTGCCCACAGTCTTAGCGGCCCTGGGGGGAGGGGGAGGGTGGATAGAGACAGGCTAGAGAAGGGCATGGGATGGGCCCGAGGTCACGCAGCCAGGCCTTTCCCCTCCCCTCTTGCCTGGGTGAACTCCTACACATCCTTCAAAACTCTCCTTGACTGTCACCACCTCCCAGAAACCTTCTCTGATCTTCCCTGCCTCCCAAATGCTGCCTCTCCTAGATTAGTCACTCAGTCTGTGGTTAGCTGTGATCAGGTCCATAACACAGCACCCGGGTGGGACACAATAAATGAGCACCAAAGAGGCCATTCTCCTCCTCCCTTGTCCCCTGCCAGCCCCATACTCACCTCTTGCCAGTGATGGTCATGCCCGTGGACACGCACTGGAAGATGCCCACCCCAGGGACGAGGCTCAGGGTGATGACCGGCAGCTTGACATCCTTCACCTTCAGACTGGGAGGGCACAGGCATCCACGGCCGTGAGAACCCGACAGGGGAGCCCCAGGCTCTAGACCCGCCCCTCCTCCACCTTGCCGGGCAGCCTCCAGGACAGGCCCATCCTGGGCCACAGGGAGAAGCCGACCTACAGGGCCGGCATGAAACTGCGCAGAGGCCGGACGTGAACAAACGTGTACCCGGAAAGCGTTCATCACGGGTGGGGCAGGTCACTGGCTGGCTCACTGTGTGACCTTGAGCTGCTCCGTCCCCTCCTGTGGGCCTCTGTTTCCCCACTGGCAACTAAGGGGGAGGTGTGCTTAGAGGTGGCACCAGGGACAGTTTGGGCGGGAGAATTCTTTGTGCACTGTAGGACGTCTAGAGCCTCCCACTCGATGTCTCTAAACCTCGATGCCAGTATTAACCCCCCTTCCCCCAAGTCGTGACAGCCAAAATGCCTCCAGCCACTGCCAAATGTCCCCGGCAGGACAAAATCACCCATGGGTTGAAAACCACCAGTCTAGGTCCAGGACAGCCAAGATGTGGAACCTACACCTCCAGCTGCCCATCCCGAGCTCTTGGATATGCCTCAAAGTCCTTCCCAGCACCTCCGTCCAGGCAGGCCCTACCAGTCGATCCCAGATGCACTTGCAAAGGAACCGATTTGCTGACATTAAATAATTGCTGATCCCGTTCCTACTGTGCCACTGGAGGATCTTTCCATCAATTTCACCCACTTCCAGAGAGCCTCTGCTACACGCGGGGAGTCGGAGTTGGACTTTTCAGGCTCACGTCCTCCTCCCAAGGACCTGCTTACGGGCAGGGATGTCCCCAGGGATGGCCGAGGAGGCGGGGCCCAGGCGGGAGTAACCACCAGCTCAAGGTCGCCCAGCAAGACAGTGACAAGGCAGGGAGAGGCCCCGGGCCGCACACCAGCTTCCTCAGGTGCAGGCACAGCTTCCCCACCGCCTTCCGCCCGGCCGCCGCCCCGAAGCCCGTCCCGCTCACTTGGTGATGCCCTTCATGGGCTTCTTGCCCGCCTCCGCTGCCATCTTCTCCAGGATGTGACTCTCATCCATGGCGCTCTGGACCTCTGGAAAGGGGGGCCCAAGGGACACTCAGCTGGGCTCCCCCACTGCGCCCCTGCCCTCCCTGCTTCCCGGCGGCACACCACGTGCCCCAGACACTGTGCCTCACCCGGGGCTGGGCAATCGGGGGACCCAGAAATGAGTCTGCCTAGCCCCTGCCCTCCTCCAGCCTAGCAGAGGAGACAGGGCCACCTGCAAGGACGGTAACGAGTGCCCAGAGCTCTAAGAGGGTGGGTGCGGGCAGCTGGAGGAACCGCATGAGGGGCCCAGGTCAGGAGGGGAAGAGCTGGGAAGGCTTCCAGGAGGAGGTGACATATAACTTGGTCCTTGAAGGAGGAATAGGACTTCCCAGGCAGCACGAGATGAAAGGGACTACTCCGGGCAGAAGGCACAGAGTCCAAAGGAGAGGAGGAGGGGGAAAGCATGGCATGGTGAGGGGAGAGGGATAATTCAGTATGGCTGGAGGATGGTGGAGAGAGAGACAACAGAGAAGCGAGCAGTTAGCAGGGGCCATATCACAGAGGCCAAGCTAGAGCCTTGACGTTATCCTCTGTGCCAGCCACTCCCAAACCTGGGCTAGTAAGGGCACCATTTGGGAGCTTGTTAAAATGCAGAAGCCTAGAGATTCTGATTCCCCAAGCCTGGAGGCCTCAGCCCGAATGACACTGTGTGGGAAACCCCACCAGGATGCTCACAGTGGTAATTCCAAGAGGGAGGGACAAACACTGGGCTGACAGAACTGTCATTCACCCTTTGCAACTGGGATCACGGAGCTGGGCATGGAGTGGAAAATAAATTTTCCTAAGGATCTCTCTGGTTTCATTTGATCCTGCCAGGGAAGGACTAGTGGCCCCATTTTACATTTCCTTACATTTTACAGTTAGAGATAAGCAAACAGCTACACAGAGAGGGAAAGCGATTTGCCTGAGACAGCACAGCAAGTCCGTGACCGACCTAGGATTTGAACCCAAGTCTATGATTCCCAGAGCCCCCTTGTGACCACCAACCCCTGCCCTCAAGGTCACGGAGAGGCTCCAAGGCAGCAGGATTTCCAGCTCTGCCTCTAAGTTTTTGGGGCATCTTAGGCAAGTCACCCCATCTTCTCTGGGCCTCGGTCGGTTTCCCCCTTTGTAAAAGAGGAGAATAAAATAACACAAAGCTCATAAGTCTATTTTGAGGCCCATAGGAGGCTCAGGTCATGCAAACGTGAGTGGTCAATGCCCGCCCCTTCCTCCCAACCCACGTCTGGGCCCGCCAGCTCACCGCGGTTCATGGCGTCCATGCCCAGCCGCAGCAGTGCCCCGGGGTCCGCCCGTGTGCCAGCCAGCAGGCCGCAGAGGGCCAGGCACAGGATCCACAGCATGGCTCCACCTGCGCCAGTGGGGCCCGAACTGGGTGCAGCCCACCAGGCCCTGGTGCCCCCGGGGGACCCCACGCCCAGAGCAGACGCAGCCCTCTGGGTCCTCGCAGAGTCCATGAGCCCTTTGACCTCTGCCAGCTCAGCAGACATCATTGCCGCCTTCTCCAGAGGGTGGGAGGTGCATCCTGATAAAACGTGGGGCCCTCTGGAGTCACCCCCGGCAGGCCCCTGCCCTCTCTCAGCCTCAGTTTCCTTTTCCGCGGGTTGAGTGAGCTAAGCTCTGACCACCATGCCTTACAGGCTTGCTGGGAGGTGCAGCTGCAGTTTTTGTGGATTCAAGTGTGTTTGGAGCCGGGCAGTGCTAGGACCACAGAGGGGGCTTCCAACCCGGCCCTGACTCGGGAGCTCGCACTGCAGTGTGGGAATGAGGGAACCCTCTGTGCCCCCCACTCTGACCCACACCCAGTGGTGACCCCCACCTCCTCCAGCCCAGCACTACCTCCCCACGGGGCCCAGAAATCTCAACTCACAGTCCTTTAAGGCCTCTTTAGACACAGCTTCACCGATGGGGCAGTGAGGGGCAGGCCCAAGTTCTCATAGCCGCTGAGCCTCAGAACCGACCCGGGGCCTCCCACGCCAGCTCCTTCTGGATGTCAGGGGAGCCCCACACACACCCTCGGCCCCTCCGGAAGTCCCTCCCTCCCACTTACCAAGACCTGAAATTCCACCAACCAGAGACCAAGTGTTTATTCCAGGTGGGAGCTTTGGCTGAAAAGGCAAAGAATCAGACAAGGCCTTGGGCACCCAGCCTGCGTCAGCCCAGGGAAGCGGCAGTTCCATCTGGACACCTGCTGCCAGCGGCTCGGGCCACTGAGGCTCCACGATCCTCCACCTCCCCAGCCCAAGCCTATGCCTGCGTTCATTCATTCATTCATTCATTCACTCGTCTCCCATTTATCAGGTATCCACTGTGTGCCAGATCAGGCTACAAGATACACCCGGCAGAGACTTTCCTGCTCCTCCTGAATCTAAAATCTGGAGGGGGAGACAGAGGAGAAGCAATAGGGTGGGGGAAAGCGCGCGTGTTGGAGGGGGAGGACGCCCTGGGCAGCGAAGACCCCTCTAAGGAGGCGGAACCCTAAAGCCTCAGAAGGAGCCCGTGGGTAAAGAGCCAGGGCAGAGCGGCCCAGCTAACAACCAATACTTGTTAGAGCAAAGTGTGAGCTGTTTCTCTCTCACCCCGTTCACTTTTTAAATATCACAGCTTGAAAATAATCACCCTTGGCATTTCCTCAACCCCTATGAATCCATACACGTGTGCCTCGGCACACACCATGCACATGCACACCCAGAGCCAAATCTCTTTGAAAACCATCCCCAGAGGGACCATGGAGTTCTGTGCCAGAGCGACAGAGCTGGACGGGACCAGGCAAAGGTCCCTCCAGCTCCAGCCCACCTCACAGATGGGGAGACTGAGCCCCAAAAACTGAGCCCCTCCCCAGTCTCTCCACTGCCAGGACAGAACTGATGCCAGGTTAGGGTTAATCGGGCAGGGATTTTTGTCACCTCAGAACAATAGGTGGCTTAGGGCACTAAGGTCGTGCAGGAGTTTCTGGGACAAGCAGTTAGTGTCAGTGTTATGCTTCTGTTTTGCTAAGCTGGACCCCCCCACATCCAAACCTGCTCTTCCCTGAGTCCTCGCTCAGCCCTTGCCTCTTCCACCAGCAGACGAGATCAGTGGATCTCTTCTGCACACACCCCCAGCCTCAGAGATCATTTGAACCTGACCTTACGCATAATCCAGCCCACCCCATGATGCGCGTTTCCTGCTGCCCCCATCCCCATCCTTCGGGGTCACACTCCTTCCTGCACCTGGGGTCCCTTCCCCTGCCCCCTCTTCATAAGAGCTCCAGATGCTCCCATCCCCGGCCACCTCAGCTCAGCTCTGAGCCCTGTAAAGGCCCCGGGGCTTGCTCCTCCTTGGTCTCCCCTCTGCCTCCGGTGGGGTCCGGGGAGGCCCCTTCCACTGCCATCTCCTTGGTCTTGCCTAAATCCTACGCGGCAACGGCCCGGGGCTGCCTGTGAGGTGGGGAGCGCTGGGCTGGGGTCGGGACACGGGTCTGAGCCCTGGGCCTGCCACCCTTTTGCTGTGTGATCTCAGGCAGGCCCCTTCCCTCTCTAGGCCTGCTTTCTCACCTACAAAGTGACAGGGCTAGATGGGACACTCCAGGGAGAGGCCCACAGGCGGGGCCTGTCCTTACCTCGCCGCGCCCGAGAGTGTCCAGGATGACTGGCCCCTGCCTCCCCTCCCCGGCATGAGGAAGCCCTTATATTTGGGAGCCTGCTTAGCTGCTTGGATAATTGAGGGTTTAATAAGGCCCAGATAATTATCTAGAGGCCCGAAGAACAAGAGCCCCGCTGCTCACGTGACGCTTCGCTCTGTTCCAACGTAAATAGCACGGGGGATGAGGGTGGCCGGGGGAGCCCAGGTGGCCGGGCCAGGGCAGGTGCTGGGGAGGGTGCCGGAGTGGGTGTCAGGGTGCACGCCGTCCACTCTCCTAGGCCCGCACCTCCCACAGGGCTGGGCACACAGTAGGCACTCATTCGTTCCTTCAGCAAACACTTATTGAGTACCTGCTGTGTACCCAGCCTGTGCAGGGTGCTGGGGATCCAGGAGTGAAGAAGGCAGTTTGCCTTCCTGCACTGGGAGGGCTCCTGGAGCCTAAGGGGGAGGTGGGCACCAAGCAGCAAGCTCAAACCCAAGGCTGCTTCTGAGCAAGATGTGGGGCAGGACGGGGTTGCCAGATCCAGGAGACCCCCCCCCTGCGCAGGGGCCACTGGAGCTGACACCAGAGGGAGGAGCAGAAGGCAGAGCTACAGAGCCATGGAGAGGCTTTCGGGCGGGCACCAGCAGGTGCAAAGGCTAGGCCAGGGGGAGACTTGTGCCCCACCTGGGATGTAGGTGGGGGACACGAGGAGCCAGTGGCCAAGTGAGATATCCTCAGAGGGACCCTCCTGGGGGAGAGACGGGGAGGTGGTAAGTGCCAGGCAGGGGGCTTTTCCAAACCGGAGGTGGGAGCAGGCAACAAAGGCAGGGGTCCAGGGTTACGTGGTGAACGACCCACAGAGGCGGGGCCAGCCTCTGCTCCGGCCTCCATGAGCCCTTGGGAGGTGTGGCTGGGGGGCACCTTGAAGGCCTTTGATCTGACTGGACAGCCCAGGGAGGGTGCAGGGGGACGGGGTTTCCCTCGTCCACCCACGGGGAGCGTAGGGTCTTAAGAGCGAGGCAGCACCTGGCCCCGCATGCCCATGGGCCCTCAGGACCTGCCAGGTTGGTACGGAGCCAGAGCAGGGCCCTGACTGGCATAGCCCATCTCCACCCCGACATCAGTCCCGAGCTGGAGGAGCCAGTCCTGGGCCAGTAGCCGCAGATAGCATCATTTCATCCCAGCCAGTCCGCCCCCGACAGACAGACGGCCGGGCAGGGCTCACAGCTCCTCGCGCCCACAGATCCACCGGCAGTGCCCTCTGGCTCTGGTCCCTGAGCCTCCTCCCCTCCCCCAGGGCCATCCGAGGGATTAGGGGTGGCAGGAAGGACATGGGTGGGGGGAGATTGGAGCAGCCCCTTGAGTGGGTAGAGGAATTTGGGTCCCAATCCCGGCCATGGGCCTCACGAGATGGGTGGCCTTGGGATACTCCCTCCACCTCCCTGGGAACTGTGTTCTCCTCTGTGTGACAAGGGGGTGGAACTCCGTGACAACACTGACAACAGCAGTACAGTAATTCCCAGGTACTGGGCCCTTCACCTGTGCCAGGCACAGTGCTCAGCACTTCACTGCAGCAGCCATGCCATCCTCAGAACTACCCTATGAGGTGGGTGCCTTTGCAGTTTTCTCCATTTTACAGATAGAGAAACTGAGGCTCAAAGACATCAAGCCACTTGCCCAAGGTCATGCCGCATATGAGTGGCACAGCTGTGGTTGGATCTGGACCCAAGGGGCTCTGGAGCCCAGGCTGAGACCTTCCTCGCACACCCACTTGGGTTTCTGCCCATCTTGCTGGTCTCAGTTTCCCCTACACCCCAGACTCACCCTGCCTGATCCCTTCCAACACCCTGCCTGCTACTGCTCCAAGTTCCTCATCCTTCCAGGACCAGCTTGCAGCCCTTTCCTCCAGGCAAACTTCCCTAATCACTTCTTCCCTTCTCCCCCTGCCCGGGCGCTGAAGGATGGGCCGGTCCCAAAACCCTGTCCTTCCCCAGGGACCCTTGGAGACCCAGCATCCAGCAGCACCCACCTGCCGCAGGGGTTCTGGCTCCCTGCTGACTTGCCTGGGGCCAGGGGATGGGACAAGTCTGGGCCGGAGCTCCAGCACATAACTGCACATGTAATACACGCACCACACGTTTATTAAGCACTTGCTGTGTGCTGGGCTCTGGGGAATGTCAGAGAGGAGACTCAGAGGTCAGTCAGGATATAGCTGGTGGGGAGGGAAGCAGGGACACAAATACCCAGAGCATGAGCTGGAAGGGCGTCAGAGTCCCAGGGGAAGAGACACCCAGTGGGTTTGCAGGCTTGGAAGGAGTTGGGGAAGCTGGTGTTTGACCTGGTCATCGAAGGGTAAATAGTTTAGGCAGAGGTATCCCAGGTGTAGCAGAAGGCAAGTGCGAAGGCCTTGAAAGACCATGCGAGGGGAAGTAGACTTGGCCCAGTGGATAGGGCGTCTGCTTACCACATGGGAGGTCCACGGCTCAAACCCCAGGCCTCCTTGACCCGTGTGGAGCTGGCCCATGCGCAGTGCTGATGCGCGCAAGGAGTGCCCTGCCACGCAGGAGTATCACCACGTAGGGGAGCTCCACACCCAAGGAGTGCGCCCCGTAAGGAGAGCCGCCCAGCTCGGAAGAAAGTGCAGCCTGCCCAGGAATGGCGCCGCACATACGGGGAGCTGACACAGCAAGATGACGCAACAAAAACACAGATTCCAGGTGCGGCTGATAAGGATAGGAGTGGTCACAGAAGAACACACAGCAAATAGACACAGAAAGCAGACAACTGGGGCGGGGCAGGGGGCGGGGGAAGGGGGAAGGGGAGAGAAATAAAGTAAAAATAAATCTTAAAAAAATAAAGAAAGAAAGACCATGTGCGGGTCTACCTTCATGGCTAAGAGCGGGCCAGGTGGGTGGAGGAGTGGGATATTTGTAAAGGAGCCAGACCTGGGAGGACACGGCCTTCTCTTTTCTGTGTCATTAGCAATTTACTGTTCCTCAACTCCAAATGCACACTTCATTATATGTTCTATATTGCAACAATATAGATAAGCAATGGCATCCTTGAAAGTGAGCATGATGTTAGCCTTTCTCAGTGGAGGGCACCAGAGGGACGTTGTAAGAGGAGGGGCTTCCTGTGATTTCCGGCACAGGTCAGGGTCAGTGGGTGGATATGAGAACATCTGGTGAAGCCTGTCCCAGCCACAGGCCCATACGTGATCCCTCTGCCGCCTTGTAGCCTCAGCCTGGAGACAGCCTTTCCGCGGTCCTCACCAAACAAAATTCAGAACACTTTCCCCCATCCCCTGGCCCATCCACGCTGTAGGGCGCCTGCCCATGCCAGGGCCCAGCATCCCTCTGCAAGCTCCTCCCACCCACCCCCATGTGGTCTTGAATGCAGGCTCTGACCGTCTTCTGTCCCCAAGGGTACCCGGATTCCATCTACATCACTAGTTTACTGATGGCCTGCTCTCTGGCCTGTACCCCAAAGAGTAGCCTCTTGTTTGCCCAGCAGCTCCAGGCCAGCTCTGCCCTGGTCCAACTGGGGAATCTCTGCTGTGCAGTAGGCTGCACCACACCTCATCCAATGAGGTCTGAACCCCTTCCAACTTTATCCTTCCTTGACTACTCTCCCTTCACCCTAGGGTACCATATAGAATTTCCTCATATTTGTATTAATTCTTTATATCAAACCCTCCCTGTTGAAGCTACTA
This sequence comes from Dasypus novemcinctus, assembly GCF_030445035.2. Lineage (NCBI taxonomy): Eukaryota > Metazoa > Chordata > Mammalia > Cingulata > Dasypodidae > Dasypus > Dasypus novemcinctus. The sequence continues at coordinate 34,184,965 of NC_080696.1, read as the reverse complement.
TGTGGTTTCTATCTTCTGAATGGACCCAGACGACTACACTCATCTGTCCGTCTCACTGAGTGGCTGAATGGTGTCCCTTAGGGATTCATCAGCTGTCTTTGAGTAGACCATGGACTTCCTTCTGGGCAGGGATTTTGGCTCAGGTGCCTTTGTGCCCTCCTCTTAAAAGAGCATATGTTACAGAACTGGATATATCATGGGTACCCACAAAGTCTGACTGATTAGAAAAATGGCTAAATAAATGGATGACTGGACAGATAAATGAATGGACAGATGGATGAGTAGTTGGATGAAGGTGATTGGGTATATGGATGAAGATGTATAGATAGATGAGAGAATGAATGGATGGATGGATTGATAGATGAGTATATGGACAAATAGATGGATGGGTGGATAGATGGATAAAGGTAGGTGCATGGATGGATGGGTGGGTGGATGGATGGACAGGTGGGTGGACAAATGGATGTATGTATGAATGGGTGAATGGGTGGATGGATAGACGGATGCATGGATGGGTGGATGGATGGATGGGTGGATGGAAAGATGGATGGACAAATGGAATGACTGTTTAATGAATGGAGCCTACATATTGAGCTCATGTTCTTTTTCTAGGTAATTAACTTCCTTTATGACCTGAACTGTATCTTAAGCTTTTTTGTCTCCCCAATACACCAGACTACCTAACTTTGGGCTGAGCCTGTATTCGGCCCCAGTATAAGTGGGATTAATGAATTAATTAACTAAGCAATCAAGAAAAATAAATGACAAGCTGTCCTGAGCAAACCATGAAGTTGCATTTTACAGCCTCTCCTTTCCACTCTTTCAGCACCACCCTTATCTCCTTCCCATCACCAATCCCTGGGCTGGGTCTAGGTCCCCCAGTCAGTCCTGAGATCTTAGGGATGAACCTGTAACTTACAGGGAGAGAGGCTAGTGTCACACTATACCAAGGGCTTTGCTTACCGATGGTGGATATTCAGGCACCCTTTACTCCCAAAAGGAAACATAAACAGAACACGAATCCTGTATATCTGGGCAGGAAGGCCTACAATCTCTGGCTAAGAGATTAGCTTATCAGGGGGAAAAACAACAGGGTTTTGGCTTGCCATCCCTCAGGCTTCCCTAGGTCATCTTGTTGTGTGTGACTCATTGGGTCTGAAGAGCTTTCCGAGGGAAAAGGAATTAGACGTGGTCAGTGAGGTCAGAGGCCCAGAAAGCAAATCCTGACTCCACAGAGAAGCAACAGCTGCCTGTTCCCCCAGGCTTGTGACCCAAGGACAAACCCCAGGTGGGGATGCAGTGCTGGTAAAGAGAGGAGGCACCTGAACATCTTCCGTCTGGATTCTAGGAAGGTCACTTTCCTGGGATCTGGCCCCCGCCAGCTCTGGGACTCTGGCACCTTTCTCTATTGCTGGGCCTCAGTCCCTGCATCTGTAAAATGGCACTCCAGACCCTGCCTCCCCAACTCACAGGGCTCTTATGAGGTTCTCTTAACAAGATGGACATGACACTATAGAGGGGGAGGGCAGAGCGCGTGGTGCCCAGAGTGCCACCCCGGTCTTCATAGCTTCCAGCTTGTCCTTGGTGCTCTCCGGGATCCCCGCGAGCTCCCCATGGGCAAGGAGGTGACCGAATCAGCAGGTGTGGTCAGCAGAGACATGATCACCTCTTCTTCCGGGCCCAGGCAGCTTTGGTGTCTCCAGGGACAGACAGCACCCAGCGGCTGCGTGCAGGGAACGGCCTCGGGAATACAAAGAGCTCGCCAGGCCTGGCTGGAAGTTGCAGCTCAAGAGAAGATGTTTAATCCAAGAGGGGACATATCTGTACAGTCTGGAGGAGCATCTGCTCCCCACAAAGGTGGGGGGGGAGGGAGGGACAAGGAAAGGAGGGGCAGGGGTGGGGGTGAGTGATGACTGAACTGCCCAGCTGGGCCATCCAGGCTCGCTGGTGCTGCCTCAGTTCCCCGAGTGGCTTGAGGAGAGAAGGCCCCCTGAGCAGGCAGCCGGCCCACCCTCGGCCCTCCCGGTGGTCCCGCCTCAGCTCTGGTAGAGGAGTCCACTGGATACCACCACGTAGCCCTGAAGGGCAAAGAAAACCACGGCCCAGGTCAGAGGCTGCCCAAGGCCAGGCAGGACTCCCAGCCGCCTCTCTGCCCCGGCCCTGAGGCCATGCTCGGCCAATATTGCTGTGTGTCTTGGGAAGAGTGCTTTGCCTCTCTGGCCTGTTTCCTGCTGTCACTTTGGGGTGGCGGCTGTGAGGATACAGTGAGACCTTGCAGGAAAAGCGTGGCCCCCACACATGGTTGGTGTCATTGCTGCTTGGTGACTGGGATTTTCCACAGCAGAGCCGGCCACTCCCCATGCCTCCCCCACGCTCTACCCTGCACCGCAGAAACATCCAGGAGCCTGCCGAGCCTTCCTGCCTTCGTTCCTTTAACCAGTCTTCACTAAGCCAAGCCCTGGGCCAGATGCTGGTGATGTGGCTAATTAAGTTAAAATTTATTTAAATTCAATTTAATTAAAAATTCAGCTCCTGAGTTGCACTGACCACATTTCAAGGGCTGTAACAGCCACGTGGGGCCGTGACTGACAGTGGTTACTGTTTTGAACTGCGCAGGTTTCCAGCATTGCATGAAGTTCTATTGGACAGCGCTGGTCTAGGGAGCTTTGACTTCTGGCCCACTTGGCTAATTCGTGAGTGTCGAGTGGGCCAGCCCCTGACCACGCCTGTTTGCAGGAGTCGTGGGGAAATTCCCACTTACAGCCCTGGCTCCTCCATGTGCCCATTTTTCCTTCTTACGGGGGCAGGTGACACAAACGTCCTGGGGCCATAGTCCTTCAGCAAGGACTCCCTGGAAGGCCACAGGCAGCCCCCGCTAAGGGGGTGTGGCTAGCACACGCAGGTGTTGGGCATGTCCCACGCATGCCTTGTTGACTAAATTAGAAGAAATATTAGCCTTTTATAGTCCAGACGAAACAGAAAGAAGTTGTAGGATTTCACCCTGGGCAGTGGTTGTGCTTGAACCCTGTGCCCACAGTTTCCGATCCAGAGAAAGTGCTTTTACAAGGGGTAGGGAGGCTCCTTCCCCCATCCAGCCTGCAGAGATTTGCCACCAAGCTTTAAGGAGCCCCTGTCACTGGCCCCAGCCCCTGAGGGGGCTGTGTCTATCCAAGGCACTGAATCACGGGACAATCAAAGGCCTGAATCCCCTGAGTGGAGCCTGAATGTGGTGCAGCGTCTGATGGGATCTAAAGTGCAGTGAAACCCTCGCCTGTGTCTCTTGATACCCCGAATATTCCACTTCACTGCAGCTATGGATCCACAGTGTGGTCCTGGCAGGAACCTCAGGCCTGGCGAGCAGGGAGGGAGTGGGGAGAGGTGACCCCACTTCCCCAAGCCCAGCCTCCATCCCGGGTGGAGGGCCCCCATCTGGCCACACCCAAAGGCTCTCACCTCGTGCACAAAGACCTCGGGGGTGCCGTAGTGGAGGTTGACGAGGTTGGGGAGGGCAATGCCAATGCCCAGGAGAGCTGCAGGAGGGAAAGGAGGAATCGGGTTCAGCCGGGCAGTGGGAGCAGCGCCCCGCCCGGAGCTGGCCGGTGTGCTGAGGTCCTCCCCTGCAGCCACTCGCTGAGCCCTCACAGCTGCCCTGGAAGTGGGAGCCATTACCATTAGACCCATTTTAGAGAAGAGGAGACTGAGGCTTAGAGGGGGACAGAAGCTTGACCGAGATCACCAAGCAGCTGACCAGCCAAGCCAAAAGGCCAACACGGGCCTCTTTGTCCCTGAGCCTAATGGTGGGAGGGGCCCAGGGGATGGGGACAGAGAGGCCACACTGAGGTGGGTGGGGCTCACCATTGAGGTGGTCCAGTAGGGGCTGCTCAAACACAGTGTCCATGAGGACGTGTACTTGATCCGTCTGCAGCCGTGGAGCCGGGGAGGTGGGGGCCATGGGCCTGCCCCAGCCAAGGGGCCAGGAGAGGGGCCAGAGAGATGGACAGTTAGGCACACACCTGATGTCAACTGACAGACTGACAGAAGGGCCGACTGACTGAGGCTCACTCACTGTGTGGCTGACTGACAGACTGGCTGACGCACACTCATTTGTTCACCAAACATTAATCTTCAGACTGACAGACACCTGACCCCAGGTGACTGACCTGTTGGCACTGACTGGTGGACACTGACTGATGGATGGAGGCACTGGTGGGGCATATGGACCAACAGTTCAACTGACAAATGGTGGCACGGTGGCTGCTGGCCCGGCCAAGTCACAGGGACTGGAGGAACAGCTGATGTGCTGCCAACCACGGACTTGTCCAGTTGACTGATGACGGGGACTTGGGCCAAGGGCTGGCTGACCACATCAGCAGCCACCAGGCTGAGCAACAGGCAGGCTGACTGACAACTCACTGCCGGGCTGAGCTGACTGACCACAGCCAGCCAGCCTGTGAGGAGAAAAGCTGTCAGATGGGCCAGCTAACTGACCTCTGCCCCCAGACACCCCAGGAGGAAGCCCTGGTTATGGAGGCATGTGCAGTTGAAGGCGCACACATTCCCCAGGCTCAAGGCCTGGCCCTCCCAGTGCAAGAGTCCCTGGGGATCCCACCCCCAGACTCACGTCGATGAATCCCACGTTGGAGGAGGCCACGGTGAGCTGGATATCTCTGAAAGAGAGGCAGGAGGGTTCAGGGCTATGCCCAGTGTCTCCCCACCCCCAGACTGCCCCCACCATGTCCCAGGGTCCTCTGACTGCTGAGGCCTCAGTTCAGCGGCCCAGGGTAGCTGCAGGCCCATTGCACAGAAGGACACACCGAGGCTGCTGGGTCCAGGAGGCCTCACTCACCCCAGCACGGATGTGGTCCCTTGAAGCTTCACCTTGGATACAGACAGCTGGAGGCTCAGGTTAACTACCTGGGCACACGGAGATGTCAGGGTCAGCGGGAACAGAGCCTCATGGGAGCCTCCAGCAGGCCACCAGCTACCCCAGCCTCCCACCCAGACCCATTCATCCAGGCGGCGGAGCCTGTTGGGCATCCGCTGTGTACCAGGCCCTGCACTGGCCCTGGGACACAAACAGGCCCAGTCACTACCCTTGGGAACCCTCCGTAGGCCAGTGGGGGAGGTGAAAATAACCAAAATAACCAGACAGGTGTCAAGGCAGAGGTGGAGGACCACCTAACTCAGGCTGCCCAAGGAAGTGACATTTACCCTGAGTCCTGAAAGATGAGGAGAAGCCAGCCATGCCAAGGGCCAGGGGAAGAATGTTCTACAGAGGGTACGGCATGTGCAAAGGGCCTGAGGTAGGACAATTCTGACACGTCCAAGGAACAACAAGGTGGGAAGCGGATGTGGCTCATCAGATAGAGCATCCGCCTACCATATAGGGGATCCAAGGTTCATACCCAGGGCCTCCTGACCCGTGTTGTGAGCTGGCCCACACGCAGTGCTGATGCGCACAAGGAATGTGGTCCATGCAAAGGTATCACCGTGTAAGGTGCCACCTGCGCAAGGAGTGGCCCCTGTGCAAGGGGAGCCATCCCACATGAAACCTCAGCCCGCCCAGGAGTGGCGCTGCACACACGGAGAGCTGACCCAGCAAGATGACACAACAAAAAGACACAGATTCCCAGTGCCGCCTGATGAGAACACAAGCCAATACAGAAGAACACACAGCGAATGGGCACAGAGAGCAGACAATGGGGGGGGGGGGCGAGAAATAAATAAATCTTTTTAAAAAAAATTTTTTTAAAAAGGAACAACAAGGAGAACAACGTGGCTAGAGCAAAGCAAGAGAGAGAGTGCAGGAGGAAATGAGGTCTCCCGACTCATCGCCCAGCCCTTCCAGTTGGCTACACCCAGCCTCACTTACCACGTCCAGGGAGAAAAGGGACTGGCAGGCTGAGTTGGAGGCCGCGGCCAGGACCTCCACGAAGGGCTGCAGCCGCAGCGTGGCGTTGCTGGTACGGAGCGTGGCCACGGGGCTGGCCCCCAGCCGCACCTTGAGCACCACGGGCATGGGCTCCGGGAACTGTCTGGCCACCTGGGGGAGCAGAGAGGGAGACAGGGCGGAGGGTCCCACTGGGGCCAAATGACTCCATTCAGCCACTCCCGAAACGCTGCTGAAGCCAAGCCCGCGTTGTGCTGCCGTGACCGGGCCGCAGAGGCGGGTCCCGCCCAGGCCCCTGCCCTGGGGACGCCCTGTCCAGTGGGGGACGCACAGCCTGTGGGAGGGGAGCCCAGGAACAATGGGAGCTGGGAGGAGACCCCTGGACCAGGCTGGGGCTTAGCCTTCCTTTAGGGCTTTGAGGATGCTTAAGAGGAAAATCACACGAGGCAGAGGAGGCTGGCGGGCCAAGGCACGAGGAGGTGACAGAGCGTGGCTTCTGGGCAGAAGCCGGGCCATCCCCGACAAGGAGCAGATGAGAAGTGCAGATGCTGAACCCCACTCGGGACAGACGGGGGCCAGTGGAGGTCACCCTCCCCCAGCACCGTGCTTCAGCCGCCACGCCCAGAAGCATCACCCACCTCGGGGATGAGCTGGCCCAGCGCAGAGGTGTTGAGTGGGTTGGTGTCCGACTGCTGAAATGCCCCCCCCACGGCAGATGTTAGGGCAGCTAGCCTGACCCCCACTTGCCTCTCACAGAGAGGAACCCCTACCCGCACCCCCCGAATTGCCCTTCCAACGGCCTCCCTCTGGCCCCAGAGCTCTGGCTGCCCCACCACAACCTTCCACCATGGGCCCCCCCAGCCTGGGTCACAGGGCTCTGCTGCCCCACGTGCCCCGGGCAGCAGGTCCAGAGCTCACCAGCTGCCCTGTGATGTCCAGGTTGAGGGTCCCAGCCTTGTGCAGCAGGAGAAAGGCAGAGTCGAACAGGTCCTGGGAGAGGCCTATGGTTACCATGGCACCCTGGGTGCCCACGTGCTGCGGCAACACGAAGAGGGTGGCATTCACAGGCAGGACGATGGGCTTGCCCAGGAGGAAGAGGACAGCCTGGGGGGCAGGGAGACAAGACGCAGGGTCTCAGCAGGGAGGTGGCCCAGGGCTCCCGGGCGCCACCCCCAGAGAGGCCGCAGGTTGTCCGGCCTCACACCTTCACCACGTGCCAGGCCGCCACCGGAATGCTGCTCTACTCCTCTCCTCCTCACTTCCCTCTCCTTCAGGAACCTTCCGGGAGGCTGAGCATTCCAGCGGCAACAGGTCCACAACTCTGGGCTGACAAGGAGGCACTTACGTTGATATCCAGGGAAATGCCATCGTCGGTGATGCGGGGCGCGTTGACCATGGAGTAGCGAATCTGGGACTCAGGACCGACGGGGTTGAGGCCTCACGGAGCCCGGGATGAAGAGAAGACGGCACATTAGCATTATCCACAGTGCCTCTCCTACCCGGAAAACTGTATCTGACTGCCTCGATTAGCCAGAACCAGGCCAAGAAACAAAAGAGGCACAAAAGACCTCTGAGTTAGCAAACTTACGCTGCCAAGTGCACACACCCAAGATGCAGCCCCTCACAACCACGGGATTCTTAGTCTAGACACAAATTTAACAGGCGGAGTTCCGCCTTCCCAAACAGTAAAAGGCGAGAGACACCGAGTTAGAAGGAAGAAGGCTCACTGCAGGCTCAAAAATCCTCTGCCAAAGGCCAGAAAGAACCACAGGAAAGGCAGGGAGCACATGGTCCCATTCAATTCTCACCTCAATCCTGAGAGGTTATCAGCCCATTTCACACACTCACGCGTGCACCCACACGCACCCACACACGGAGGTTAGTGAGGTTCGGTCTTGGTCAGGGGCATCTCCCCAAGTCAGTCTGACTCCAAAGCCAAGTTCTCTCCACCGCCTCACGCTGCTGCCAGCTGGAAAGGCCCGCGGCCTGAGGCCACTGAGGGCTGGCACTCGGGAGCCCGACTTCCTGCGCCTCTCAGGCTTGATGTAGCCTATCCTCAGGCCACCTCACATGACCTTCTGTATTTATTTCCTATTTTTCCTTAAATTTACTTGCTTTTTCTTAAATTAATTGCAAGCAAAAACTTTTAATCACTGTCAACTCTCTATCAACTACAGCTGTCTATCAACTCTTACTACTAATATCCCAGCATGCCCTGGATAGATGGGGTGGTTATGTATTGTCACTCGTACTGCATAGAAATTAATGCATAACCGTCCAGTTCAAGAAGGCTCAGCTGTGCATCCAACACTTCACAGGACAGGTGAGGCCCAAGCGCTGGCCCCTGAGAGAGCGGCCTGGGCTGGGCCTCTCACGAAACGCACGCCCCATCACACGGCACGTGTCTCTCTGGGGTTGTGCAAAAAGAAGCCCAAGCATTCCGTTATGACTGGGGTTCTTAACCTTTTTTGTTCCATGGACTCCTTTGCCAGTCAGGTGAAAACCACGGACTCCTTACTAAGTCCACACCGTCTGTGTAGTATTTAATAAATTTCCCACACCCACACTAATTCATCCCTGCAAGAATAATAGTTTTTTTTATTTAAATTCAAGCTCACAGAGCCCTTGTAAAGAACCCCTGTATTAAGACCACTACGCTCCCTCCCAACGTGAGAGCCTGCTCTCTAAAATCTCATGATTCTGAATAGGTGAATGATTCTAGACTCTAAGCTTCAGTGGTGAGAAGTTTCTCCATTCTTGGAGGGATGACATCTTTAAGACTCATACATCAAACATTTTGTTTTGTTTTTCAGATTGTTTGGTCTAAGTTATGCAGATTCTAGAATCAAAGACTGAACTATTCTAAAATTTGGAGATTCCCAAATTCCACAACGAATTGCATGGTTTAGGATCCCACAACTGAAGTGTCCTATGATTGTCTGCCCAGAGGTGGACCCTCACCCAAAGGGGAGTGTCAGGGGCCCCACCCCTCCCCTGGGCTCCCAGGACTTACCAATTAAAGTGCCCAGGTGGACGTTGAGGCCCTGCACCAGGTTGGAGACGCTCAGGCACAGCTGTGGCAGGGCAGAGAGGAGGCTGGGCTTAGGTGGCCGGCAGGGCTGGAGGGGGTCTGGGGTCCCTGTCTGGAAGTCTTCTGCCACCCACACACCATGCCTAGAATCCCTTCCTTCCTCCAACCCCCTAGTGGGCATCTCTCAGCAGCTCCTCTGGGCACTGAGGAGACAGAGGAGAAGCAGCCCAAAGGCTGGAGGGGGCAGAAGAGCCACAGCATCCAAGGAGGAGCAGGGGCTGTGGGAGCACAGAGCGAGATGGCTACAGTGGGCACAAAGGGCCTGAGGCAGAGAGCCTGAGTTGGTGCCCACGGCAGGGGGGGCAGGCAGAGGTGAACAAGGCAGATCACTGCCAGGCAGCGGAGAACAGGACCGAGCCCAGGTGATGAGAGAAGGTAGCAGACAAGAGCCCAGAAGGCCAGGTCCAGGCAAGGCCGATCGGCCCAGGCCAGGGGAGGCCGGGAGGCCGAGGAGAGGCCCAGGCCTCCCCTTCCTGCAGCCGCTTGGCAGGAGACACTGGCTGTGAGGGAGCAGGGAGAGGAGCGGCCAGGCCAGCAGGCTGAGCCAAGGGCCCTTGGGTGTCCTGCAGGACCCCCAGGACAGGCTGCGCCCTCCACCCACCCCTGAGACGGAGTGCTGGGGCCCACCTCCAGGGAGGGTGGCTGGGCTCACTGGGGGTTGATCTGGCCTCTGCTACTGCCCTTGACAGGGTGGTGGGGTAGGGTGGGCAGGGACAGGGAGGGAGAGCCCACTGCCCGGGGCAAGGGGACCCTGCACCTCACCAAGGCAGCCGCAGTGCAGACGATGACAACAGTAAAGTGAGGGGTAATAGCAGCATGCATACTGCCAAACCTGGTCTAAACTCAAACGCTAACGCTTTAGTCCCACAACAAGCCTGTGAGGAGGGATTTTACTCTTTTTGCATTAGAGGCAGAGAGGAGTGAAGTGACTTAGCCAAGATGCACAGCGGGGAGGCAGGGGAGCCAGGACGGGACCTCAGGCCACACAACTGGCTCCAGTGCCCAGGCCTTGCCGCTCTCATCTTGCCTCCTTTTCACAAATCACGTGGTCCCTGAAAGCGCTGGCAGGGAAGGGAGCTGGCCAAGAGGATGACCCCATCCCTCCAACCCCCCCGCCCTTGCCCGGGTCTCCCCACCACTCCCTGGACCACCACTCCAGCCTCTCCTGCCCTCCATCCACCGGCCCATGCCCGCAGTCGCACCACATGCCCTGCGTCCCCGAGTTAAGCAACGACCCCCTCCCGAGAAGGCGCCAAGTCCTTTACCTTGTTCCTCAAGACAGCCTTGATGTGCTTCTGCAACAGGACCAGCCAGGCAGGGGAGGCGCTGAGGGCGAGACGCAGAGGGGCTCCTGAGCTCCGGGTCCCCCCGTCAGGGCCTAGCTCTCTGCACGGACACAAGCCTGGGAGAGACGTCTCGGCCCCCCGCCGGGAGGCCAGCGGTTCCCACGGAATACCCTGCCCTGTGCCAGACGCAGGGCCGGCGTCGTAATTGTCCCCTTCTGACAGGTGAGGAAACCGAGTCTCAAGGAAGAGGGTCATGTGTCCCCAGGTTTGGAAGGGAGGTCCCCAGGTTTGCGGTGGGGGGTGGCAAGAGGGCGCTGCAAAGGCCAGACTCAGCCACATCCGCAGCCAGCGGGCTCTGTGTCCGCTCCGGCAGGCGGGGAGAGTCACGTGGAGAGGGTGAGGCTCGGCCACTCGTGGTGGGACCTCGGGCAAGTCCCTCCCCGCCTCTGCGCCTCAACGTCCTCAGCCACACGCAGGACTGATGACGGGGTTCTCTTAGACCTGCCGTGGCCAGTGGACGAAGTCTTGAGTGGGACCCACAGCCTTAGCATCTGGGGTTCCAGGAACCACCCCCGAGGAGCCTGCAGACCCGCCCTCACCAGGCACCCACCTTTTGGCACCTTGGAACGTGCTGCTGTTGCCGAAGAACGCGTAGCAGGAGGAGATGCTGACCACGGGGGTCCCGATGGAGGCCCGGGCCACGCGGGCATCGGCCAGCAGCCCCACGGGCAGCGTCAGCCCCAGGGGCTCTGCGCCGCTGCAGGGAGGCCAGGCCTGAGCCCCCGAGGCGCCGCCCAGCTGGGGCACCCCCCTGGCCAGGCCTGCCCTCCGCTTGACACAAGCCAGGCTCCCGCTCAGGGTGAGATGGCCCCACAGGACAACCACCCCACCCCGCCCCCGGTCTCCACTCGGGGTCACAGAGCCTGCAGCAGACGGGTAGGAAGTCTGGCTCTCACTGGGAGACCCCAGGCTGGTCAATCCCCCTGCCGGCCTCAATTTCCTCTTCTGTAAAATGGACATAAGATGGGTGGCACCTATCTCTTGGGGCTGTACAAATGACCCAGCCCAGAGCTTCACCCATAAAATGGAAAGCACCCGGGAGGCAGTACGTCGGGGCAGAGGCGTTATACGTCCCGCTCAGTGTGTGACGATAAATGCAGTACCCTCTAAAGTGCCTGATGTCCAGAAAGAATTCTGTTAGCAATGTTTACTGAGCACCTGCTGTGAGCCTTGCCCTGTGAAAGGCGGACAGAAATTCTAATTACAGCCACAAGTCCATTCACTGCACCCCTCATAGCCACCCTGCAAGTTTTATCCCATTTTACAGCTGGGAAGGCTGAGGCTGGGGGAAGTGGAATGACCCCGCCCAGCGGCCCAGCCATTGAGCAGGTCCAGGTTCTCTGGTATTCTCCCACTGCCGCGCTCCCCGCCAGGAGAACTGGACAGGGAGTCGGGAGGCCCGGATGCAGGTCCCAGAAGGATTGCCAAGCCCCCTCCCCTCACTCTGCCCCTTGGAACGTCCTGAAACTGCCCCCACCCCCGACAAGGACACCTACTTACCGAAAGACCTTGAGAGTAAAATTGGCCGCTGCCAGCAAGCGCACCCCCAAATCGGCAATGAAGCCCAGGTGGAGGTGGGGCACGTGGACATTCAGAATCTGAATCCTGCAGGTGGGAATCGAGGTTACAGGGTGGCCCCCTTACGCCGTGGAGTCCCCTAGGGTGGGTGACATTCTGAAGAAAGGCTTTCTGACGGTTAGACAGGCAGGTGAGGAGGGGTGTGCTCTCCCTCCCAGGGGCAAGAACGCCCAGGCGGGGCAGGCGGGAGGCGAGGGAAAAGGCACAGGGGTCTCAGCCTCGGGCAGGACTTGGATGAGGGCTTGCTCAGGTCTTAGTGGCGGGACGTTTTAGTTTCTGATCCACTAAGGAGCCGGGAAGGCTGGGAGGATGGGAAAAGAAAGTCCTTCAGATCCCCAAGGGCAGAAATCCCCTCACAGCGTCAAACTCTGAACTTTGGCTTGTAGTCCTCCAGCAATGGGGAGCTCACTCCTTTTAAAACAGCCTCTTCTGTGGGCTAAGTACTTGCCAGCTAGCCTAATTTCTTTTTATCTTATATGAAAGCTTTTTTTTTTATTCTGCATTGTTGTTGAGGGGGAAAAATTCAGACATTACAAAACGGTATGTTTTAAAACATCCAAAACCCACGCTCGAACACTACCATGAGGACGTGGGGGAGCGTTTTCCCATGACTCTTCTTGGGACACAGGATGACCCAAAACCTGCTTCTTTTCCCTCGAAACGATCCTGCAGGTGCTCCCACAGCTAGACGCACACACCCGCGGCACTGTTTGCGCACAGCCACGTGATGGGCGTGGAGTTGCCAGGCCATGGTCATTCGGAGCCCCATGACTCCACCTTCAGTACCCATGCCACGAGCAGGGTCCCAGCCCCCCGAGGGGTCACAGACTGGGGCCCCCAACCAGCCATAGCACCCAGACAGGATTTTCACCCACCCAGAGTTTCAAATGGTTTTTTTTCTTTTTTTTTTTTCTCTTTCTTTTTTTAATGTTACATTCAAAAAACATGAGGTCCCCATATACCCCCCACCCCTACCCCACTCCTCCCACATCAACAACCTCTTCCATCATCGTGGCACAACTATAATGTGGACCATTGTCCATGGGTTACAGCGGTGCTCAGAAATGTATTCACCAAGTGCAATGAATGTCCCATGATGATGGAGGAGGTTGTGGTTATGGGAGGAGTGGGCTGAGGGGGTTGGGGGTTATATGCAGGCCTCATATTTTTTTAATGTAACACTAAAAAAAAAAAAGAAAATATTAACCTTACAATTTTTAAATGGGTAAAAATGAGTGTGATACCTAGTCCTCATGAATTATAAAACACATGAAATACAAGAGCATAATAAAATCTAAAAATTAAATTAAAAATGCTGGTAAAATATATGTATGTATGTCTGGCTTTTCTTGAAAACGCAGAGATCTGGGCATAGCGAGCCTGCATCCCCACACGGGGACCATCGGCCCAGCCCCGGAGACGTGTGAGTTCGAGCTGCCCCCACCTACCTACGCTTTTGCGACTAGGTGTTACCAGGGGGCGGGGGGTAAATCAGGCTTGGACCTAGTGTCCAATTCCGACTTTAGCTCTTGGAGGAAGCAGTCAAGACTCCTGCCAGCCTTGGGGGCCCAGAAGCCACTAACTCAGAGGCCTCAGGCCCCCATGTCTCCACCTGGGCCCCCTTCTCCTGAACCCTCCTGGGACCACTCATCTGGTGGGTGCAAGCCTCTCCCGGAGGGCGGGGGCACTCATCTAGCAGTCAGGAGTACTCTTCCTGTGGGTAGGTGGGGGCCCTCCCCTGGTGGCAGGAGCACTTTACCTGGAGGGCAGGATCACTCACCGGGTGGGCTGCAGCACCTCTCCACTGTGGCTCAGGAAATACGGGATGGTGACCTGCAGGGCCCGCTGGAGGGGGGCTTTTCCGATTTCAGACACTGTGGGTCCAGGGTAGGGGAAGGTCAGGCTCCCATCAGCCGCCCCTGCCATCTGCCCACACTTTGAGTGGGAGGGGACTCAGAGACGAGGAGGGGCTTGCACACAGGCACCCCGGGAGGGTGAGTCGGCTCCCCCTAGCCTGCCTCGGCGCACCACGCACACCAGGCCCTCTGCCAGGCAGGCCCTTCCTCCCTCGCTGCTGCCTCTCAAAATCCTGCCTGCCAAAAATAATGGGCAGCGGATGTGGCTCAAGCGGTTATGCACCTGCTTCCCACATGGGAGGTCCCGGGTTCCATCCCCAGTGCCTCCTAAAAACAAAACAACAACAACAACAAAATAAGCAAACAAATGAAAGAAAGAAATGAAAGAAATCAGGGGAGCTGACGTGACTTGGTGGTTGAGCACCAGCTTCCCTCACACAAGGTCCCAGGTTCAATCTCCAGCCCCGGTACCTCAAAAAGTAATAATAATTACTTTTATTAATTACGCAGGTTCCTCCTCCTCCAGGGAGCCTTCAAGCAGGAGTATTTCCCAATCATCCCTGGTAGCTATGGAGGTAGCCCCTTGCTGTCCTCAGATTCTGGGTGCAAATCCCAATGCTGCTATTCACTACCTTTGTGGCTGCTTTGTGACTTGATTTCCCCCTTGTCCTGTGTTGAATTTTGTTCCCCAAAAGACCTGTTCAAGTCCTAAGCCCCCATGAATGTACCTTACATGGATTTGCAGGCGTCATCAAGTTCAGAGGAGGTCACACTGGATTAGGGTGGCCCTAAATCTAATGTCCTTATAAGAAGAGGGACACGTAGGCAGAGACACACAGACACATGCAGGGAAGACGGCCGTGTGAAGACAGAGGCAGGGACTGGAGTGACGCGCTACGAGCCAAGGAACGCCAAGGATGGCCTCGGCCCCCAGAAGCCAGAAGAGGCAAGGAAGGAGCCCTCCCAGGGAGCGCGGCCCTGCCGACACCTTGGTTTTGGACTTGCAGCCTCCTGAGCTGGGGGACGATGCCTTTCCATTGTTTTAAGCCACCCAGTTTGTGATGCTTGTTACGGTGGCCCCAGGAAACTAATCCAGGCTTGGATAAATGTGCAATAATCCTAGCGGCACCTGTCACAGGAGGTCATGGTAAAGACTGTGCTCAATAAACATTCACTTGTGTTGTTGCTGTTTATTTTGTGCAGGAGAGGGCTATCATTTACAAGGGGCTTCCTTGTGCCAGGCACTCTTCTGGGCGCTGTACGTGCCGCTACTATCCTAATGCTCGGTTTACAGCGGGGAGGGAACCGGGCTGGGAGAGTCAGGTCTGCACCCGGGCAGCTGGCTCCAGGGTCTCTGGACTTTCTTCCTCACCTCTGCTCTGGGCCCCAGGGAGATGCTAACTGAATGTGAGTTGGCATAAGGTGAGAGATCATGGTGCTGGGAAGGGAGCACTGAATTAGGAGTCTAGAGGCCCGGAGTCCACTGGGATTCCCTGTGGGACCTTGGGAAGTCCCAGCACCTCTCTGGGCTGCCTTTCCCCCAGACACCGCACATGAGGACAGTGGTCCCCAAGCGCCCGAAGCCCCTCTCCGTCCCAGCCGCCTGTGCTGGGCTGAGGCCCACCCAGGCCTTGGGCCTCCCTCTCTAGTACTGGCCTGAGCCAGGGCCCGAAGCCTGGGGGCCTGAGGTGGGCTGGGAGGAGGTGCTGAGAAGCCGCCCAGCCACCCTCGGCAGTGGTGGGTGCGGTGTGGGCTTCCCGCTGGGTTTTTGCCAAGAACAAACACAGGAGGCCGCCAGGAGGACTCTCTGGGGACAAAGGAGGCTCACCCGGGACGAGGGGGGGGGGCCCAGCCAGCGGGCGCAGGCGAGGACACCTGTGCTCCTGGTGCCAGCCACCTCGGCACGGATCACTGACCCCTTTTATCCCCCACCCGTCTGCCCGGATCCAAGGTCCCGGAAGGCTGTGTGTGCCCTAGGGGCTCCCTGCTGCTCCCTGAGTCACTGTCCCGCTGCCTCATGGCCTGGGCCACCAAAGTCCCTCCTGAGATCGCACTGGCCTGGGGTGAAACAGCTACTCATTTCCCATCCCTGACCCAGTGTCCCTGGGACCCCTGACAGCCTCTCCGGGGGGGCCACAGGGAGGGGTCAAGAGCTCTGTGCTGGGTCTTGGACCCGGGCAGCCTCCGTCCCTCCCTGGGCCTGTTTCCTCATTTTGCCTTTCCCAGGGGCTGGGGCAGGACTTGGAAGGGTCTAGCAGAGCTCTGGGACAGAGGCTCCCCAGGGAGGGCCTGGCAGGGATCTTCCCTCCCTGAGCCCAGTGGGGATCTAAGTTCAGGACGCTCCCTGCAGGGCTGGGCTGGGCATGCCCCTCCCCAAGTACGCATGTGGACACACTCCGGCACGCGCGGCCAGCATCCATATACTATCTGTGCACGCCAGCAGCCCTTCTCAAACACCCGAGCATGATAGGGACACATGTGCAGCCAGGGTGCTCGGTCACATCTGTGTACGCACCCACGCGGGAACCCACGGGCACCTGCACACCTGCCCATGGCTCTACTGGAGGGCACACACAGTGCATTTCCATGGATTTTCAAATTCATGGGGAGACACATCGAGCAAAAGGAGCCACCCTCTGCCCACACCACTAAGACACATGAGCATACTGGACATTTGACATTTACTCCCATTCATTCACTTAACAAATATTTATCGAGCGGGACTGGGTGTCAGGCACCATCTGGGTGCCAAGGACACTGCAGGGGATGAGACAAAAATCCCGGTGCCCAGGGGGCTTTTGAGCTCACTGATGCACATGCACACTTCGAAGTGCCCACACACCCACGCGTGCACACTCCTGCACAGACACGGGCAGGGCAGAGGCCTGGCGGCTTGGCTCTTACCGTGGCGCAGCGCGGCCTTTTGGAGCCTGACCACAGTGCCCGGCATGGAGGCGCCCAGCGCAGGCGGCGGCAGCAGCAGCAGCAGCAGGCCCAGCCCGCAGGCCCGAGCCATGGCTGTCCCCCGAGTTCTGCGGGCAGGGGTGAGGGCAGGAGTCAGGGAGCTTGTCCAGGAGTGGCTTCAACCCCACCCCGGCTCGGCGGCCCAGCCCTGCGCCCAGCCCCCTGGACATCAGCGCTTGCCTCTCTGCTCCTGGAGAGGGCAATCCCCCTGCCCGCTCCACCAGAGACCCTGGAGGAACTGGGGCTGGAAATGTTCCCCAGGACCCAGAGAAGACGCGGTCTTGCCTAACGCCACAGAGCAGACCGGGCCACATGCAGGACACAAGCCGTGTCAGAAGAGGACTTGAGACACAGGGCTGGGGGAGCTCAGCCCACCACCCCAAAGCCCGGGATGTGACAACCCAGCCCAGTGTCCAGCTCTCTGAGTGCAGCCGGGCGCAGGGGGGGCCAGGACGGCTCCCGCCCCCATCTCTGCCTATGCCAGGCAAGGGATATCCCGAAGGTGAGGCCCTCCCGACCCAGCCCAGCCTAGTGAGCAGATCTGTGTCCAACTTGGGGAGAGTGGACCAGGCAGAAAAGGCAGCTGCCGCTCCGATGCGCTAACTGAGGCCCAGAGAGCAGGTGCTTGCCCAGAGTCCACAGCAAGACTTGCAGATGCAGTTGGAGGTAGCATCTGCATTGAATGGATGGAGACGCTGAGGCTCACTCCTTGGAGGGGTGACTGCCCCACCCCAAGCCTACCTTAGGGGGTTCCTGAGGCAGGTGGACTCTCGGCACAGCTACGGCCTCTTCCTCCCCACGCCCGCTTGGAGGCCACTTTATGAAGCTGCCCTGTGTGCAGGGCCCACTGGGAAGGGACTTGGGGTGGGGCAGGTTTGTTCGGGGTTGCAAGTGTTTTCCCTGCAAATATGAATTTTGCCAAAGTGTCTCATCCCACACGTATGGTGGGGCTGCCACGTAGCCAGGTCCAGCTGCCAACTGCTGCAGGAGCCTCAAGGGCCAGGAAAGGCCTAGAAGGAGGGCTGCTCCCAGAAGGGACCCTCATTACCCCAGCCAAGCTCAGCTGAAGGCCTGGAAGGAAGAGGGCACCCAAGGAAGGGGGATGGCTGCAGTGACCTCTCAGGCCTGGTGCCTCCGAGCCCTTCCAGAAAGACCACTGTGCTAGGAGTGGCAGGAAGCTGTCCAGCCCTGACCCTGGACACAACCTGAGTCCTGATCCTTGTCATAGACTTAGTTTTGATCCTAATCATAGACTGAGCCCTGTTCCTAGGGACACACTGAGTCCTGATCCTGAACACACTGAGCCGTGGCCCTTGTCATAGTCTGAGCCCTAACATAAAAGTGTGGGTGACCCCAGGCAGCCAGACCTTGCTGCTTAACTTTGTGTGCATGTGAAGTGGTTCATATGCACATGTGTTTGTGTGTGAGGGAATGTGTGCATTTATCTACATGTGTATTCGGGGATGCATTGTTACATGCGTGTTTATGTGTGTGACAGAGCATGTGTGGTTAGATGAGCGTGCATGGTTGCATGTATGCATTCCTGTGCACAGTGTGTATAAGATCATAATTATTGACTCCAGAGGAAAATGTGTGTCCATGTGTGAGCGTGTGCATGAAGTGGGCGTGTTGGCACCGTGCTTTGTGGTGTTACTGGCCTGTTCACACATAGCTACATGAGTGCAGATGGGGGACTTTTGTGTCCACGTGCATACATGTGGGCTTGGTGTACTGAGTGTACTTGTGGGCTTGCATGTGTATGGTATGTGTGTGTGTAGAGTGGACAGTTTCCTAGTTATTGGGACATGCATGTTTGCACATATGTACTTATGTGTGTGCACAGAACATGACGGCATAACTGTGGGGCCCGCCCCTCCAAGCCTCTGCATGACTCACCTGGGGCCTAAGTGCTACCCCTGCTCCAGAGCCCTCTGTGGCTCCCGATGACTCATACCAGCCCAAATACCAGTCCCAGAGCCCAGGCCCACTCTGTGCTGAGTCCCCCTCAGTGCCCACAGAGCTGACGTGGACCCCAGACGCTGTCACACCCCACCCTGCTTGGCCAGAGCTCACCTGGGCTAGCCCTACCTCCCAGCCAGGGCTCCTCACCTCCTCCGACAAGTGAAAAGGAATGAGAAGAGCCAGCTGCAAGCTCCCTCTCCATCCTACACCCGGCCTCAGTTTGCCCGTCAGCGCGTAAGAGCAGGCTCTCCCAGCCCCTCACCGCAGCTGAGGTAAACGGACTCGGTGGAGAGAGGTGCAAATATTGACCAAAGCCACTCTTGGTGTTTGCTCTCAGCACAATCACTTCCTCTCCCTCAATGTTTCCAGCACAAGGGACATTTGGGTGACAGCCTAGAGACAAAGCAGCGAGGTTCTCCCGGCCCTCCCCAGAGCACAGAGCCCAGCGGTCTCCCAAGGGCAAGGGCAAAGAGCCTCTGTGAGTACTTGCCTTGTGCAAGGCCCAGCACCCGCCACTCGCCCACTCCGCCTCGAGATAGGAACTCTTCTGCTCACACCTGTGTCCAGTGCCTAGACCACACTAGGTGCTTAATAAATATTTTCCAAGTGACTGAATGACTGTGCAACTGAAAGGCCTTTGTAACAGGAATAGTGCAGCATTTCCGGGCTGCTTCTCCACTGATGACACTATTCTTTGGGGTGCTGTATTCACTCCCAATGGCTGCTGTGACAAATTACCACAAGCTTAGTGGCTTCCAACAACACAGCTTTATTAGCTTACAGTTCTGGTAGCTGGAAGGCCAAGATGGGACCCACTGAGCTAAACACAAGGTGTCAGCAGGCTGTTCCTTTCTGGACTCTCTAGGGGAGAATCTGTTTTCTTGCCTTTTCCAGAGTCCAACGGTTGCCTGCTGTCCCTGGCTCCTGGCCCCATCCCTCCATCCTCAAAGCCAGCAGCATTAGACTGAGCTCTGCTCACGCTGCCATCCCTCTGGCTCTCTTCCATCTCCCAATTCCACTTATAAGGACCCTTGGGATCACCTCAGGCCCACCCGGGTAATCCAGATACTCTCCCCTTCTCAAGGTCAGCTGGTTAGCAACCTTAATTCCACCTTCACCTTAATTCCTATTTGTTATGTAAACTGACGTAATCACATCCTGCCACCGATTCTTAGCTGGCAATTTGTGCAAGTGCCACCAGGGGGCAAAAATGCCTTCATTTTTATCTTCACCATCCAAATAGCCAGGCCCCCCTCCACAGGCAGGGCTAACAGAAAAACACTTGGCAGGACATTTCCACTCCGTTAGAATTCTTTATGGAAACAATAGCTTGCGAATGTTATTCTGTGTTATGCTAAACGGTTCGCTAGTGAGCAGCTCAGCATTGCAAAATGCGTACACTGAGATGGTAAATCTGGGGTGCTTGGGGGCAGGGAGCCGGTTGGGGAGCAAGAAAAAGTCTAGCCTGGGTTCTACAGCCTCAGCTCTTACCCCTGCCCAGCCCCCGAGACCCTGGCGAGGCCTTCCCATCTCGAGCCCTCAATTTCCCCATCTTAAAAATGGGCAAGCGGTTCCTCCGAGGGAAGGTCTCAGAGCCAGGGTGGAGGCTGGCCTGACCTCCCTCACCCACCTGCTTTGTGAGGTCACAAAGTGCTGACAGCCCCACCCGCCCCAGGCAGGTTCCACATGGCACCTTCCAGGGGACCCTCAGAGGCAGCGGCAGCAGCAACAGCCACTTCTTCCTCGTCAACTCCCCGACAGCCATCACCACTTTTCCCTGTTCCCTGAGAAGGAAAGCAATGCCGCGGCCCGCAAGGAGCCCCGGAGACTCAGGTGCCCTACCTGAAGACCTGGTCCACGGTGCCCGGGACACGAGGGCCAGAAGGTGAGGACAGCAGACACTCTCTTTGCCCAGCCCTTTACAGTCTATATAATGCCGAGTGGGCATTATCAACTGCGTTTTACAGATGTGACACCAGAGGTCAGAGAATTTCCACAATGACTTTCCCAAAGCCTCCCGGCTAGGAAGTAGCAGGGCTGTCATCCTGCAGCACATGATTTTTCTTTAGGAGGTACTGGGGATTGAACCTGGGACCTCATGTGTGGGAAGCAGGCGCCCAACCATTGAGCTACAACTACTGCCCTGCTTTTTGAGCACCTCCTATTTACCAGGCACTGCTCAGCGCTGGGAGCACACCTTTGCACCATACGGATGTGCTCCCTGCCCTCGTGGAGCTCACAGTCTAATGAGGGAGACAGGTTTAAAAAAAAGAAAGGAGTATTTCTGCCATCCATGACTGTCAAGAGGCCTCTGGTTACAAGTGGCAGAAATTCCAACTCAAAATGATGCCTATCTCTGCACCCCCAAAACAGGGTGTATACCCCAAAGGGTAAGCAAAACAATCCACTGGGGTGAGGAAGAAATTGTTAGGACTTCCACAGTTTTGTTTTGTTTTTTAAGCTATCTTCTTTTAGCTTATATTCCTTGGGGATATATAAATAAATTTATACATTTGGAAAGAGTAAATAATATATTAGCACAATGGGGCACATATGTAAATTCTTAATAAACAAACACAGATACATTGGGGATATAATAAAAATTGGTTAGAGACCATTGCCTTAAGAAATAAAGAAAATTTATCTCACATATCCAGAAGTTCAGGGTACGGGTGGCTCCTGGTTGCATTAATTCTGTGGTTCTTCAATGCCACCCAAGACCCAGATCCCTGCCACGCCTTTCTGCTCTTCACTGTGAGCTGCTTCTCATGGCCCTGAGATGGCAACCTCAGTTCCAGGCATCACACTGGCACATGCCTGAGAGGGTGGAAGGAGAGTGGACATTGCTTCCTGTGGGTCTCCTTAGCAATAAGAAAAGCTTTCCCCCAGGTTGCATATCCCAGAACACACCTCTCTACCCCACCCGTCACCCGAGACTTAACTCATCCTTGAACCAATCACAGCAAAGGAACTGGGCATAACTACAACAGACTTAGACCAAGCAGCATTGTCTAAAATCACAGAGGGAGGAGTGGACAAGGGGACAAACCAGGCCTCTGCCAACAAGGGGAGGGGTGGCTTTTGGTGACAACACCCCATGATGCACACTGCGTCATTTCTTCAAATGAGACCTGGATTTGGGGCCAGCCAGACCTAAGTCTAACCCTCATTCTGATTACCCACGGGTTGGTGGTCTTGGACAAATCTCTCTGCAACTCAGCTTCTCCATCTGGAATGTAGGGACACCAGTACACACACACACACACACATACCATCTTTCCTTGTAAACTGTAAAGAGTGATTGTGGGTCTTGTCATCCCCAGGATCACCCAACGAAGCCGGAACCCCTGCAGGGTGGCAAGCGAGTCCTCACCAAACATGAGTGAGCAGGGAGGGGAGCGGGGGTCCTGGGGTGGGCCTTCAAGGGCAGCTGACAGGCTGAGGCTCAGAGATGTCAAACTGGCAATTCTGGGCCACCCAGCAAGGTGGCAGGGGGGGTAGGGATGCCCACACCAAGTTCTCTGCAGTCATCATAACCCAGAGTGCAGTGACATGACAGCTCTTGTGCTCTCCACAGATCCTGACACCTTCCTGTTTCCCATCAATGCCCCAGGCCTGATTCACTGCATGCTGGGATGGACGTGTACGTATAAACCAAAGAGCTGCCTTGGCCAACCATGTGGTCAGGGGAGAGGATCCAGCCTTAGGGCTACAGGAATAGTAGGGAGTTGAGTTCTGGGGGTTTCCTCATCACACGTTTCATTACAGCCAAGATCCATTCAGTAGTTGCAAAGAGGGAGACTTGCTGTTTAGAGGAGGGATTCGCTGCCGGACCTTCCCTATTCTGCCCCTAGCCTGGCCAGTGGACCAGGAGGTAAAGGTGAAGATATGGGGATGGTTTGATGCAATTTACCCTCACTTCAGGGACATGGTTCTGACCACACCCTAAAGATCTGTCTTTTTCTTATATGTTCATCCACCTGTCCATCCATTTACTCATCCTTTCAGTCATTTGTCCAATCATTTGTCCACTTATCCATGTCATAATATCCATGCATCCTATCAGTTTATCCAGCCATCCAGCCATTTGAGATATCCATCAGTTCACCCATGCTTTCATTTATTAACTTGTACATCCATCCAATCATCAGTCCATCCATCCCTCTATTCATCCATCCCCCTATCCACACATCCATCCATCTCTCTTCTCATTCTCCCATCGCTTCATCCATCCACCTATTCACTCATCTTCCAAATCAGCCAGGCATCCATTCTCTCATCCATTGTTTCATCCATCCCTGCATCCTCCCACCTATCTATCCTTCCATCCACCCCATTAATCCATATATCCAATCTCTCTTCCATCCTTCCATTCTTCCATTCTTTCAACAAATATCCCTGAACCCCTACATTTTTTTACTAGAGAAGTTGTAGGTTTATAGAAAATTCATGCAGAAAGAACAGAGCTCCCATATACCCTCTTTACCTGCACAGTTTTCCCTATTATTAACACTTTACATAAGTGTGGTACTTTTGTTGTAATTGATGAAATATTATTATAATTACACTATCAACTATAGTTTATATTATGTTATAGAGTTCTACTGTTTTTTCAAAGTTTTTTATTCTGGTAACATATGTACAACCTAAAGCTTTCCATTTTAATCACTTTCATGAACTCCTACTTTTTGCCTAGCCCCAGACTGGACAATGAACCAGACTAGGACCCTGTCCTTCAGAAGATCTTGGTATCTAAGGGAATGGGTTTTTGCACATCCCAGTCTTTTTGTGCTCTTGAATCATTATTAAGTATCTATTGATTGCCAGCTGCAAGAATTGCTCACCTATAGGACCTGTGCTCATTCTAAGCTGGTGATTATCCATGAGCAGAGCAAGGGGCTGTCCTGGACTTGACCAGCCAGTTGGGAGAATCCCCCAGCTCTGGGGTCTTTCTCCAGCCCCAGGAGAATCACTGAGCCCTGATGAAAGTGCAACTACTCACTGCTCCCTGTCTCCTCTGCAGCCTGGGTCACCAACATGGCCTGTACCCTGAGGACTTGGACCCAACACACTCTATTCAATACATGCAGGTAAGTAGGGGCTGAGAAAAGACAGCTGGAGACCAAGGCAGCTCCCTCATTGGTTTGGACCTCCCCTTTGGTCATCAAGCCAGATAAGTTACTCCACACCTGACTTTCATCAGACCCCCTCACCCCAGAAACCACTGTGGCTCCCCATTGCTTTAGCTCCTCAGCCTGCTGCCTTCTGGAATCCTGCCCCACCCTTCTCTCCAACTTGCCCTCATTCTGCTTCTATCTGTGGACCCATTGGGCCAACAAGTCTATAGAGTTCTTACTCCCGGGGCATACCATTCCCATTCCTATCTCCAAACCTTTGCACATGATATTTTTCTGGAATGCCCATGTTAATCACTCTGAATTCCTGTAAAGCTGACCACCTCATTCATTCATATAAAGTTTAAATTTCAAATGTTTCCTGAATGCCTACTCAGTTCCAGCCATGGTCCCCACCACTCATGAGCTCACAGTCAGGTGGGAAAGCAGACACCAAAACTCACAGGACTCAGCTGAAAATGTTGACTCTGGAAGTCTTTGGAGGAAGGGACATTTGGGCTGAACCCTGAAGGATGAGCTCACCAGGGAGTAGAAGGAGGAGGATAAGCAGTATATAGATGGAGAAAGGGAGCAAGAAGGAGAGTGAATTCTGTGAGTTCATCTCTGATAGACCAAAATGCTGGAGTATGAGCTTTCTCTCTTCTGGGACACTTGGGAGCCACAGAAGGTGGCCAGCATCCTGGAGAGGGCATCATCACCCAGAAAGGGACATGCCCCTCAGGGAAGGGAAAGGGAAAGGAGTGACGATCTGTGTAAAGCCCTGCCTTACCTTAACTACTGCCTCTCTGCCTTCCAGATTCAAGCTGTTCTTCCAGATGATCATGGAGAAGACAGGCATCCTGATCCTCTGTGGATTTGGTGCGTCCCCAGGTTCCTGCCAGTCTCAGGTCATGGTGCCCCTGGGCTCCAGCCCAGCCTGGGGCAGGCAAGAGCAAGAGTTCTGGCACTGACTAGCTACATGTCACTGGGCAAGACTCTCCCCTCCATGAGCCTCAGCTTCCCTACCTGTCTAATGGGTGTTGCTGTGAAGATTAAATGAGATGAAGACCAAGAAAATTTTTTGAAAACCAAGAAGTGCCTTGAAAACTGTAAACCTCTCCCAAACCAAGTTATAATTAATTCTCCCTCCTTCAAGGTTTCTGTGGCCTCTTTCCAGCCCTACCACTGCCTCACACCTCACAGCATTGCTTTCTCAAGCAAAGGAATCTCCTTTTCTTTCTATTTGAGTCTCCTGATCTTGAGGCAGGGAGGTAGGGCAAGGGCTGAGAAGGGGAGAATCAGTTCTGCACAGGATAATGGACAGTGAGTCCAAGGAAACTCCCCAGCTTTATGGAAATATAATTCCTACACCATAAAGTTCACACTTTAAAAGTATGCAATTCTGTATTTGTTGTACAGTCACAAGGTTGCACATCCATCACAACTATCAAATTATAGAATATTTTTACCACCAACCATTGGCAGTCATTCCCCATGCCTCCTTCCCCAACCCATAGCCAAGCACTAAACTATTTTCTGTCTCTATGGATTTGCCAATTCTGAGCATTTCATAAAAATGATAAATAATATGTGGTCTTTTCTATCTGACTTCTTTCACTTAGTATAATGTTTCAAAGTTCAATCATGTCATAACACTTCAATTCATTTTTATGGCTGAAAATATTCCAATGTATGGATATACCACATTTGATTATCCATTCATCAGTTGAAGGATATTTGGGTTGTTTCTACTTCTTATTCCTAAATATTTTTATTTTTATGCTATTGTAAACAGAATCTTTTTTAAATTTCATTTTCAGATCTTTCATTGCCAGTTGATAGAAACACAATTGATTTTTATATATTGATCTTGTATCCTGCAACCTTGCTAAACTCATTTATTAGTTCTGACATTGAGCAAGACACCCAGTCTTCGATACCTTAAGATTCATACAAGATCATGTCATTGTAAATAGAGATAGTTTTACTCTTTCTTGTCCAATCTGGATGACTTTTTTTTTTTTCTTGTCTATTGACCTGGTTAGACCCTCTAGTGCAATATTAAATAGAAATGACAAGAGAAGGCATCCTTGTCTTGTTGCTGTTCTTAGGGGAAAATGTTCAGTCTTTCACTTTTAAATATGATGTTAGCTGCAGGTATTTCATATATGACTTTTATCAGGTTGAGGATGTTACCTTCAATTCTTAGTTTGTTGAATGTGTTTATCATGAACAACAAATAAGTTTTAAAGGTTTTTAAACAGTGTCTTGAATAGTGGAATTTCAGATACTACAGAGGCCATAAAATGCCAGGAAAATCATTCCCCCTTCTCCTCACCAGTAATTTCCCCAATAACTTTGGGACAGGATAGGGGGAGGAGACATCAACTGTCTGAATAATGTGAGGCCCTTCACATATATGATCCCGTCTGATCATGAAGCGGATATTACTGTTGTTCCCATTCTATGGAGGAGAAAACTGAGATATAGAGAAAGTAAATGGTTTCCCCAAAGTTGCACAAGGTCAGGAAATGGGCAAGTTGTGATTTAAAACCCAGATGTCTTAACTCCAGAGTCTAGGCCTTCCATGTTAAATAGTTCATTCTCATTTCCCACAGGATTCTGGGTGCTTTCTATACACGTGCCATCAAAAGTGGAAGTCTGGCAGGTGAGTGAGTGCCCTATTCAGGCCCCACTACTGACTGGTCCCACCGCGTCCAGTCATTGTCACCTCCGTGGCTCCCCTTTCATCACATCTAGACCCTAATCAGCTCCTGACTCATCCCAGCTCCAAACCTCAGCCTTTGCCATGTCATCCACTTGGAACCCATAGAGCCTGCCAAAATCTGACTCTCAAGGAACAGATGCAATATTGCCTCCTCCAGAGAGTCTCCCCTGTCACTCCCCCCAGAGGTGGTCCATCTCTCCCTTCTCAAGGGCCCCACCTAAAGTGGGATGGCGAGGACAGGGAAGACGTTACTTTCTTCGTTCAAGGAAGTTTGCTCTTCTGTTTAAATAAGATAAGATCATTTGCTTTGTGGTTCCTGAAGAGGAAGAAGGAGGAAAACAGTGGTCAGAGGTCCCTGTCTGAGGACAGCAAAAAATCTCTGAAGATCTATAGGGAAAGGGCACCTAAGAGGCCTGTACCTCCCTCTCCTCTTCTCCACTTAACGAAATCCTTCACATACTTCAAGATCCAACTAAAACATCACCTCTTCCAGAAGCACCCAGGCAAAGGCAGTTGCATTCCCCTCTCCCCTCCATAATTTTCTGTAATCATGAATGCAGTTTTCTGTAATCGTGCCTGTCTCCCCAACTGGACTAGCTGCTCCTTGAAGGTAGGAGCCAGATCTAATTCATCCCAGCAATGTTCAGCTCAGGGCCAGGCATAGGGTTATGACTAATCAATGTTGGATGACTGGATGGCCAGATGGGAGTATGAATGGAAGGAGAAAGAAGGGAGAATGGAAGAATGGATGGATAAATGGTGGATGGAAGGATGGGCAGATGGATGGATGGATGAATGGATGGATGAGGATGGATAGATGGATGGGAGGGTAGATAAATGGTTGAGGGTGGGTAGATGAGGGAGAGTACATGGATGAGAGGGTAGATAGATGGATGGGAGAGAAGATAGGAAGATAGATGAATGGGTGGATTTATGGTTATGGAAGAATGGATGGATAAGGCTCTTTTGGGCCTGGATTAGACCATCTGAAGGAGATATCTTAATTTCCTCAACTCCCCAACAGGATGACAGCATAAAGAATCCACTGCAAAGCCTGAGGTAAGAGGAACCTGCTGAGTAGTCCTATTATAATTCAAAAACCAGAGCCAGAGCACAGTCTGGGATGTATTGCCTAAGAATGTGGGTTCTGCAAGTCAAACCAACCTGAGTTCAAATCTGAGCTCCCACACTTTATACCTGGTTGATTTTATACAAGTCGCTTCACCTCTCTGGGCCTTAGACTGTTCATTTAAATAATGAGGCATAATGCCCACCTAACTCTGGGTAATTATGGGCACTAAAGAAGATGTAAAGAACCATAAATAGTTCCTGTTCCTTAGTCAGTGCTCAGCAAATGGTGGCTGAGGAGAAATTTTAAGCAAGACACCACGTGGTATCAACATTCTTAATTGCAGGCAAAATTCTCAGGAATATCTGGAGGGAATGATATTTAAGGATACCTAAGGTGAGAGGGAGAACATGAGTAATAAGTAATGTTTTAAAGATAAGAACTAGGGAAACGGACTTGGCCCAGTAGTTAGGGCATCCGTCTACCACATGGGAGGTCCGCGGTTAAACCCTGGGCCTCCTTGACCCGTGTGGAGCTGGCCCATGCGCAGTGCTGATGTGCGCAAGGAGTGCCGCGCCACGCAGAGGTGTCCCCTGCGTAGGGGAGCCCCACGCGCAAGGAGTGCGCCCCGTGAGGAGAGCCGCCCAGCGTGAAAGTGCAGCCTGCCCAGGAATGGTGCCGCCCACACTTCCCGTGCCGCTGACAACAACAGAAGCGGACAAAGAAACAAGACGCAGCAAATAGACAAAGAGAACAGACAACGGGGGAGGGGGGGGGAATTAAATAAATAAATAAATCTTTTAAAAAAAAATAAAGATAAGAACTAATTTCTGGGTGGTCCAGAGATGGGCCCAAGAGAGTGACTTGGCTGCCTGGCAAAGGGAGGAGCTGAGGGTGAAAATAGCAGCATTGCAAATCAGTCAGTCCATGTTCTCATTCCTTCCTGGGAAGGATGTACCAGGAGAAGGTGCGACATCATGCTGGGGAAATCCAGGACCTCCGAGGTAACATGAACCAGCTCATTGCCAAGCTCCAGGAAATGGAAGCCATGTCAGATGAGGTAAGACGCTGGCCTTTCTGCCCTAGACACTTAATTTCTCTCTTGGTTTGATGCTGTTTCCTATATCCCAAGCCTCTTTTGTGGGTTCTTCCCTCATTTTTGGAGAGAAACACAATTGATTTTTCATATATATATTTTTTATATTGGAAAAATATATATATTTATGTATTTTTTTATATTGGAGTTCATTCCCCAATAACTTCCTTGAATAGAATGAAAGAAGATTACCCATATCTGTATCTATATCTATATCTATCTATATTATATCTAGATCTAGACATCGAGATATAGATAGATAGATAGACAGATAGATAGAAAGAGAGAGAGAATGTTTGAAAATATCTTTATTCTTCTTTTGCATTTGATTGGTAGTTTGGCTGTGTACAGAAGTCTAAGTAGAAAATAGTTTTCTTTCAGAAATTTGAAGGAAGTACACCATCATATTCCAGTTTCTACTGTTGCTGTTGAGAAGTTTAATGCCACTCATCAATTTTTCTTTACTGTGATCTATTTTTTTTATCCCTGAAAGGTTTGCAGGATGTTCTTTTTGAATCCAAAAATTGTTCTATATTTAACACTGCCTTGGCAGTTTGCTAAATTTACTGGAGGGTGTGGGTGGTGGTGAGTGTCAATTAGTTTTGGAAAATTATCAGCTATTATCTCCTAAAACATTACTTCTTCACCCATTAGCTCTCTCTTCTTCTGGCTGTCCAATTACATGTATGTTAGACCTTTGGAATGTGTTCCATGTGACTCCCATGGTATTACCTAATTTGTTTGGGTTTTTTGTTGTTGTTTTTTCATTATTTTTCTCTATGTTCTGGTATTTTCTATTGACCTTTCTTCAGGCCCACTAATAAAGCTGTATTATGCTCTGTCCAATCTACTGTTAATGCAATCATTTAGTTCCTAATTTCAGATCTTTCAATATTTCATTCTAGAATATACACTTACTCTTTTTCATATATTTTAAGTCTATGGTGAAATTCTCCAATATTTCATCTATGTTGTCCCTCTTTTGTTTATTTAACATGTTAATCATAGATAATTTTAAGTCCTTGTTTGGTAACTTCAATATCTGGATCACCTATTTCCTGTCTGTTTTTTCTCTTGATTATCAACATAATCTTTCCTCTGCATATATTACACCATGTATAAGAGAACTGTAGATCACCAGAAAGATTTCATCCATTCCTTCGTGAGGCAGAGGAAGTGGGCTGATTGGTCACTTCTATCTAAACACGCATTCAGCTGGCTCAGACCTGGATCTCAATTTTTGTAAGATTTAGTCAGAGATTTTTGGCCTAACTCATTAGCACCCTGCCCATGTAACTTCAAATATTTGGCAAATATCTTGATGGGCAAAAACTGGCCAAGTGTTTGGGGCCTCTCAAGTCTCCAATTTTTTCTCCCAGTCCTGCATGAATGTAAAACCTCTGACCCCAGCAGCAGGCTTCTCTGCCAGGGTGAAGATTGAATTGTCAGCCTCTAGTTGTGCCCAGAATAGGTTTAGTGTTCCCTGGTGAAATGTAACTGTAGATGCTCAGTATTGACTCACCACTCCTTCTAGGGCAGAGGACCCCAAAGTATGAGCCCAGGACCAAGAGCATCAGCATAACCTGAGAACTTCTTAGAAATTCAAATTTTGAAGCCCCCCACCCCCACCCCACATCTACTAAATCAGATACACTGAGGACAGGAACCTCTGCTTTCTAACAATCACCTGCAGGTGATTCTGACATGCTAAAAGAAATCACTGTTTTGAGGCTTTCATCTCTTGTCTCTTGTTTTAGGGCCCCCTCCCTCAGACAGACTTTGTTTCTTAGCACTGTGTGACTGCAAAGTTTTATTCTGCCTTCCAGAAGCAGTCCATGGTTTTACTCTGCCTTCTTTAGCCTCCTACATAGACTAGGAATTCAGTTAGAATCTTGTGGGGAAACTGGCTGTGTTCACACCTCCTCATGTCTCCAATTTTGTCACTTTAGCTCTGTGTGATCATTAAAAACTTCACTGTATTCTCTTTCCCCAGTAGCAGCCCCTTCACTGGCCCAATTCCAGATGCTCAGCCTACATCCAGAATCACCAAATGCCCCCAGGGATTAAAAAAAATTGTCATCACACTTCAAAATGATTTCTTCTCAGAAATTTTAGTCCATCTGTCCTCCTTGCTTTCATAGCTTATTAATGCCTTTAAAAACATGATTTGAGAAAACTATTTGGCTTTTTCTACATGTCATTAGAGGAAGCATTGGCCTTCTATAACTTACTGCATCTTATCCGGAAATCCTCCATCTTACCTTATGTCTGAAATTTCACAGTAATTTGTCTATGGACTGGCTCTCTTTCAATTTGGAAGCTCATGTCCTCCAGTCATGAGAAATATTCTTTAATCATTTCATTGGTGATTTCCTCCCAGCCATGTTTGTTCTGTTTTTGTTTCTTAAATTCTATTATTTGGATATTAGACTCCTGAACTAATTCTCTAATTTTTTTCTCTCTTATTTTCCTCTTTTTTGTTCTGCAATTGAGAAAATATTCTCAACTTTATTCTCCAAAACTTCTGTTGAGTTTTTCATTTCTACTAATATATTCTGAATTCCAAGAATTTGCTTTTTGTGTCCCTTTTCATAGACTCCTATTCTTATTTTCTGAATGCAATGTATTTTTAATCTCTCTGAGCTTATTAATGATCATTTTTGTTTTTGACATTTTCTTCTCCCTCCATGGGCTCTTTTTAATTTGATGTATATATGTAAGAGTAGGGAAATAAGAGCAGGCTACAGGCTCTGAACATGTGTCAGGAAAGTTGATGACTTTCACTGGGTGTGTTTCGTTGGTAGACAACTAATGCAGATATCTTGGACTGGTGGATTCCCCAAAAATTCAGGGGTGGGGGTCTCAGTATTCAGTGTATACACACATGCACTTAATCTAATCCTCACCTTCAACTGTGCCTGGTTTTCCCCCAAGAGACCCTCTAATTTTGCTTTATTTAGATATAAGATATATAGTCAAGTGCACAAATCTTAGGTACACAGCACAAGAAACTTTCACATTTGTACACAACTGTATAACCCCACTGTATTAGTCAGCCAAAAGGGTGCAAATGCAAAATACCAGAAATCTATTGGCTTTAATAAAGGGTATTTATTTGGGGTAGAAGCTTACAGTTACCAGGCCATAAAGCATAGTTACTTCCCTCACCAAAGTCTGTTGCCACGTGTTGGAGCAAGATGGCCGCCGATGTCTGCAAGGGTTCAAGCTTCCTCTTCCTCTTAAGGCTCCGTGGTCCCAGCTTCTTCCAATCTCAGTTGCTGGCTGGGGTAAGTCTCATCTCATTCCTGGGGCTCATTTCTCTCCAGCCTCAGCTGCTCTGCTCTTCCCACAAGGCCAGCGGTAGACTATCAGACTAATGGCTCGTATCTCTTCTGGCACAGCCTCTGCGGTGTCTAATTGAGACTTCTCTCCTTCCTCACGTATCTGCTTCTCTGTGTGTTTACTTCCCTGGGCTCCAATATCAAAACTCTAACTAACTGCTCTGCCATTTAGTTTTCTATGTGAGTCCCCACCCATCAAGGGGGCGGGGACTCAATGTCCCACTGACATGGCCCAATCAAAGCCCTAATCACAACTCAAGCAAAAGTGAAACCTCTGAATCCAATGCAATCTAATATTCCCAAAGGAACAGACTAGTTCTCAAACATAATCCAATATCTATTTTTGGAATTCATAAACAATATCAAACTGCTACACCCGCCAAAATCAAGATATAGAACATTTCCAGCTCCCTTGTGATTCTCCCTAGACTATGTAGCCCCAAAAGGAACCACTATTCTGACATTTAGCAGCACATATTACTTTTGCCGGTTCTGGGTCTTCATATAAATTGTATCCTACAGTATGTTCTTTTTTATGTCAGGTTTCTTTCACTTAGAATAAAGTCTGTGAGATTCATTCATGTTGTGTGTGTATCAGTAGTTTCATTTTTCCTTTTTGTTGCTAAGAAGCATGCTATTGATGGATATACCGTAGTTTATTTAGCCATTCTACAGATGGACGTTTGGGTTGGTTACAGGTTGGGGCTCTTACAAATAATGCTGCTATAATCATTATTTTGCTTGTCACTTTGTGAACATATATATTTATTTCTCTTCCATATATATCTAGGAATGTAATTGCTGGATCATGAAGTATGATTATGTTCACTTTACTAGATGCTGCCAAACAGTTTTACCATTTACACTCCCACCAGGAGTGTATGCAAATTCCAGGTGTCCCACATCCTCACCAATACTTGGTATTATCAGTCCTTTTTTCTTTAGCCATTCTGGTGGGTGAAAACTTATCTCATTGATAACTTTTAGTTTGCGTTTCCTTGTTTTTAATACTATTGTCTTTTTGTATATTTATTGACTGTTTGGACAACAGCCTTTTTTTAAAAGTTTGGGTTGTCTTTTTCCTATTGATTTGAAGGAGTTCGTTTATATTCTGGATATACATGCTTTGTTGAATATACATATTGTGACTTTTCTCTTAGTCTATATTGTGCCTTTTCACTCTTAACATGATGAATGAAAGTTCTTCGTTTTAATTAACTTCAATGCATCCACCTTTTCTCTTATGGTCAGTGCTTCTGGTGTCCTGTTTAAGAAATCTTTACCTGTCCCAACAGAAGCTCTCTGCTTTCACCCTCTCCAGGGAATAAACTTCCAGTCTTCTTCTAGGGAGGGAAGTCACCTGGCTTCTTAGGGAGGGGTGTGAGAGTATCTTGGGTAAAGGGTAAATTTAACTGCTCTTTAACTGGCTTCCATCCAATTCTCCTCCACCAGAAAGCTAGAGAAACCTAGTGTGAAGGATCCTTAGCCTTTTGAGGATTGCCTGCTTAGGATTCAGCTTTCTTAGTACTTCTAAGTCAGTGGTACCCAACCAGGGCCAATTTTGCCTTCCAGGAGACATTTTGGTTGTCACAACTGTGGTGGGAGATGCTGCTGCACGTGGTGGGTAGAGGCCAGAGATGCTACGATCTATAGGACAATCACCTACAACAGAGAATTATACAGCCCAAACTGTCAATAGTGTTCCACCGGACATTGTATGGCCTCCCATGGCCCACTGGGTGGACTGTGGGAAAATGTGGGCTATGGTGTGGACCATTGACCATGAGGTGCAGGGGTGCTCAGAAATGTAGTCACCAAATGCAATGAATGTCTCATGATGATGGAGGAGGTTGTTGTTATGGGGGGAGGAGTGGGTGAGGAGGGTGAGGGGTATATGGAGACCTCATATTTTTTTAATGTAACATTAAAAAAGCAAATAAAGACAAAAAGAAAATAGCGTTCCACTCAGAAATACTGTGCTAAACCCTCCCCTGCTTATCCACCTGTTTTCCATTTCCAAATTTTACTACTGTCTCCAGGGCCACTGCTTGTACATATTGTGCCTTTGTGCAAAGTGGGAAAAGCCACTGCTCTGGGCAGACAAATTGGAAAAAATCACCTTCCTTGATCTCAAAGAGCAAATTAAGGGCTGGATTCCAGTCCCACTCAAAGCCCCCTGCTGCAGTGCACAACTTGTACAACCATTCCCAGCAGGCTGGTTGTCTCTCTCCTACTCTCCCCATTCATACATGTTTGGGTATAGATTTTTTAAATTTATTTTTTACAATTCTGTAGTTTATTGTTTTTCTTCATTACAGTCACACATATATAACAAAAAATTTCCCATTTTAACCATTTTAAATTCCTTTACTGTAGTTTTAGCAGAGTATTGGAAAAAAGCAAAACTACATGATGTGTTTAATTCACCATCTTTGCTTAGAAGCTAAGTGTTTTAAAGGCATCACAAAGAGGGATTCCACTGTGTAAAAATCAGCAAATCTTTCTAAATCTCCTCTATACTTTTTCCTGTCCCAAAGTCGCAGGCTGCCACTGGCCCTTCCTCTCCCCTCAAGCTTCCACCAAGGGCTCTGTTCAGACGGGCCCAGGAGGGGAGCGCATCCGCCCCTCATGCCTACGTTTTGTAGACGCTTCCTCTCCACCAATGAGAGAGGTGGGCAGCGTCCGGCAGGGGGCAGGTAGCAGAGAAGGACGTCTGGCTTGAGAGAGGCTGTGAGCTTCGTGCTTATAGGCACGGCTCTCGAGCCAGGCTGCCTAAATTTCAATCTCATCTTTACCACCTAGAGACTATGAGACTTTGGCCAATTTACTTAACTTCTCTGTGCCTCAGTTTCCTCATCTAGAAAATGGGCTAAGGATTAAATTTCATAAATGCATGTATACTCTTAAAATAACACGTGTCAGATGGTAAGTACTGTCAATGTTTGCTGTCTTTGAAAAAAGGTGCAGTCCAAAGGCACATGCTAATCAGTATGCATCAATTAAGCACCTCCTGTGTGCTAAGCCTTGTGCTGAGAACCCAGAATCAAGTATAAATGAGATCCACTCCCTGCCCCTCAAGGCGCTCCCCAGATATATGAATCCTAAAGGAGAAGCCCCACCCACTCCTGGGCCAGAGAGAGGGTGGGCGCCATCAGGGAAGTTCTTGGGGTTCATGGCCCAGTTTTAATGAGGAATAAGTGAGAATTTGCCCAGCAAATAAGGCGAAGAGTGTAGCTGGGCAACCTCAAGCAAGTCATCAACCTTTCCGAGCCTCAGTTTCCATATCAACAAAATAGAATCAAAATTGCTGACCTGCAACAAGTGGGCTATTGCCCTAGTGGCTTTTGTTGCTAAGCAACCCGCCCCACCCCTTACTGGCATAAAATAGCCATTTGATTATGCTCGGGGTTTGTCTGGGTCAGGAATTCAGACGGCACAGAGGAGCTGGGTCAACTCTGCTCCACGATGATGTCGGCCGGGAAGTCTCAGAGGTTAAGGGTTCTGGAGGCATCGTCACCCGCAGGCCTGGAGGCTGCTGCTGCCTTCAGCAGGGAACTCAGGGCAGGCCGTTGACCGAAGCACCTACACACGGCCTCCCGGTGTGGCCTGGGCTTTCCCACACGGTGAGGAAGGTGGCTGGGTTCCAAGAGAACCAGGCAAGGCCGTGTCACCTCCGAGGTCCCCTGGCATCACTTCCACCAAGTCCCGTGCCCACCCAGACTGGGGGGAAGGAACTTGGACCCCACCTGCCCGTGAGAAGAGGGTCCAAAGAACATGAAACAGGAGCAGGGGGAGTAGGAGATATTGCTCTGGCTACTTGCAGAAAATGCCACAGCTGTGAAGAGTCTAACGTATATGATAGCTGGCATTTATTGAGCGCCTACCATGTACGGGCTCTGTGCTGAGGGCATTGCCATCTTTATCTGGCAGAATAGTGGCTACGAGCCTAAACTCTGGAAACAAATGCCTAACTCTGCCTCTTACTAAGTGCATGGCCTTGGACAAGTTACCTCTTCACGCCTCAGTATTCTCATCTTTCAAGTGGGGATAATAATAGCACCTACCTCCCAGGGTTGCTGGGAGAGGATAAGAGTGAACACACTTGAGGCTAAGAACTATCCTGAAACATATTACGGGTTTTATAAGGCCAGCTCTGAGCCCTGAGAGGAGGACGTTACTGTCGTCCCAATTTTACAGATAAGAAAATCGAGGCTCAGGGAGAGGCAGTAACCTGCCTGAGGCTCTCCATAGCAGTAAAGGTCTGTCTGACTCTGGACCCCCCGCCTGTCACCTCATTGTAACCCCGGACCCCTGCGTGGCCCCCTGTGCATATAAAGGTGAAAGCACTGTGTGAACCAGGGGTGGGGCTTGGGGGGGCCCTGTGTAGCCACGGGCCACAGGGCAGGGGTGAGCAGGCAGGGAGGAGAGTTGCCTGTCACCTGGCGTGAACACACACGTGTGGGCTGTCATCAGTAAGAATACACCGCGGGGAGCGGATGTGGCTCCAGCAGATGTGGCTCAAGCAGTTGAGCGCCTGCTTCCCACATGGGAGGTCCTGGGTTCAGTCCCGGGTGCCTCCTAAAAACAAACACACAAACCAGCAAACAAACAAAAGAGCCAACTCAGGGAAGCCAATCTGGCTCAGGGGTTGAGCACCAGCTTCCCGTATATGAGGTCTTGGGTTCAATCCCCAACCGCGGTACTTAAAGAAAAAATTAAAAAAGAATACACCAGTGCCCAGCCTGTGTTTTCTACCTTCCCAGCAAAAAATGGCCCAGAAAATAATGAAGATGATACATGGAGATTACATCGAAAAGCCGGACTTTGCCCTGAAATCCATAGGTAAGAGCCATGCCCCACCCCCCACAGGACCCCCTGTCTGCCTACTTCAAGTTTCCTCAGATTCTTTGGAGATCTCAGTTCTCTTCTGGTGTTCCTCATGTACACCCTCTGCTCTGGGAAGTTCACCCTCAGAGCTAACCTCTGTTCCCCACCTGGATTTCTTGCTAGGATTTTGTTTTCTCTAACTTGCGGGGTCCAGGATGGGACAAGAAAGTGCCAACCCCCAGGCTCCTGGCATGAACCTGGCCCTTCTGCCCCCCCACACACCCCCACACACTCACTCTCCAAACCTGTGCCTGCCGTGGGACACAGCCAGCCTTGCCCTCAGGGTTGGGGGACCACAGTCCGGCAGGCGTGTGGCTGGGAATCTGTTCTTTGGGGGAAAATAAAGCAGGTGGCTGCGATGGGGGGGCCGGGGCAGAGGGAGGCCTCCCAGTGCAGGGGACCTTGGCGTTGCGACCTGCTGGATGACAAGAGGAGAGACGTGAAAGCTGTCCTGGGATGACGCTCCGCACGCCAGCTGGAGCAAGTGGGGCAGCGCGGGAGACGCAGGGCAGGCGGATCCGGCAGCGGTGAGGACCCCCAGAGGCCCTCCAGGTGACACCGGCTGACCCAGACGCCCCCAGGCTTGACTCAGGAGGGGAAAAGGCGAGATGTGGAGTCAGAGGGCATCATCCCCAACCCCTGAGTGACCTTGGCCTCACTTAACCTCTCAGGATAGAGGTTTCCTCCTCTTAAAATGGAAGCAATCAATCCCAGCCAGAAGAAGAGGCTGACTTATAACTACGCCTGGCTCTGTGCCAGGCCCTGTGGAAAAGCCTTTGGTCTCTAGCTACTTCAGCAGCACTGCAGCCTACGAAATGGACGCTGTTATTCCTACTATTATCATTACTATGTTACCCACCCCGTTTCCCAGGGAAAAACACTGAGGGTCAGAGAGGACCAGTGACCCTTCCAGGGTGCTTGCTGGGTACATACTGAGCACCTGACCAGTGGGGCTCCCTCCACCAGGCAGAAGCCAGGGAGGCGGGCTCTGCTGAGACCCCCCACCTCCCATGCAGGGGCCACCATTGACTTTGAGCACACGTCACCCACATACAACCACGATAAGGCTCGCTCCTACTGGAACTGGATCCGACTTTGGAACTATGCACAGCCCCCGGATGTGATCCTTGAGGTAGGGGCAGTGGTGGGAGGCAAGGGGAGAGGGGCAGGGGGCAGAAACAGGGAGCAGGGACGGGGTGGGAGCAGGAGGCACTGGATGTAGGGCTTGGGGGTGGGTGTCAGAGGACAGGGACCTAGGGTTGGGTAGGGGTAGGAGCAGGGGCCAGCGGGAGGGAGCAATTGACAGGATCGGGGCAGGGAGAAGCCAGGAGCAGGGCGGCAGGGGTCAGCGGGGAGCAGAGGGCAGGGGCCCCCGGTGAGCTGGGGCAGAAGCAGGGGACAGAGACAGGGACAGGAACAGCCTGCCTTAGCCCGGGAGGTCCCCATCACCCATCCCCTGAGACCTGAGGGTGGGGGATCCTTGGGACCACCCTGGGGGTCCTCACTTTGCAGAGAAGACTAGACTCTGAGAGTCCAAGTCACTTGCCTGTGGCCACCAAGCTGGACATTGGTATGTGGCAGAGCCAGGGTTCAAACCTGAGCCTTCACCCCTCTCAAATCCTGCCTCACAGATGAGGAAACTGAGGCCAGAGAGGAGAAGGGACCCATCTGGTCACAGAGCAAGGGCCTTTATTCAGCCAGCACAAGCTGATGCCACAGCCACGGGGCAGCTCCAAGATGGCTTTGCCTGTCAGGGACTGGGAGGCTTCCTGGAAGAGGAGGTCATGGCTGAGAAGGAGCTCGTCAGGCAGGGAGGAGGGTCAAGGCAATGCCTGGCAGAGGGAACAGCGGGGCCCTGGTCCCTGAGGGGCGACTGGCAGACCCAGGGCAGGGCAGGGCGAGGCTGGGCTCGCAGAGTGCGGGCTGCAGGCAGGCGGGGAGCGGGGCTGAGGGCCAGCCCAGCAGACTCGGCCCCTCCAGCCCGTCTCAACCACCCCCAGTTCTCCACGTGATCAGGCCCAGCTCATGCATGCTGTTCCCTCTGCTTGGACTCCCCTCCCTGCCTTCCCTGCCCAGCTAGCTCCTACCCTCCCTCAGCCTCGGCTCCCCCAGGAGGCCTGCCTGGACCCCCACATTCCCTGCACCCTATCCTAGCATCTCCTGTTCCAGGGAGGACCGCCCACACGCCATCTCCAAGACACTCACAATGTCTTGATGACATTGTGAATGAAGGCCCTTGCTGAATGAAGGCCCTTGCTGTGCGATTTCGGTCAAAACTCTTTTCCTTTCCTGGCTTCCGGTTTCTCATTGCAGGCCCTGGACAAGTCATTTTCCTCCTCCATTTTCCAATTTCCTCATCTGTAAAATGTGGATAATAATGGTTCCTGCATGCCAGGGTGGTTATAAAATCTTGCAAAGAGTGATGGTAGGGATAAATGAATGAATGAGTAAATGCATGGATGAGTGGACTAATGAGCAAACAAACAAATGGGCCAGGGGAAAAGGCGGAGGCTGGAGATCAGGCAGCTCTCCTCACTGCACTGGGCTGGGGAAAGCTGCACCCCTGCCTCAGGCAGTCAGAGCAGCTCCCTGGAAGGGGGGGGGGCGGGGCACAGGAGCCAAGCTTTATAGACAGGAAGGATCTGGCTCAACCAGGAGGGCTGGGAGAGCCAGGTTGGGATGCACAAGCCCCCTCACTGACCCAGCATGGCCCCCATTGCACCTGCCCTTACAGCCCAACGTGACACCAGGCAACTGCTGGGCCTTTGCGGGTGACCGCGGCCAGGTGACCATCCGTCTGGCCCAGAAGGTCTACCTGTCCAACCTCACACTGCAGCACATCCCCAAGACCATCTCCCTGTCGGGCAGCCTGGACACGGCCCCCAAGGACTTCGTCATCTATGTGAGCGTGCCCTGCTGCAGGCACTGGGACACAGTGTGTCCCGACCCAGGCGGGGGGGTGGTGAATGAAGCTTTGTCAAGGCAGGGAATGGCCAGGGTGAGGTTCAGAGCTCCAAGGATAGGGGATAAACGGCTACTGTCCTTCAACCCAAGCTTTCACTGATAAGGAAACTGAGGCCCAGAGAGGTTCAGGAAAATCCCCAAACGTCCCAGGTCAGCGGCAGAGTTAGGAAACCCTCTGCCTTCTGACTCCCAGTCTGGCACTCTTTCCTGTCCACTGCTCTGTGCTGCAATGGAACAGTGGCAAGAGAGGTAGGGAGCTCCCCATCCTGGGAGGTGTTCAAGTCTCAGCTGGAGAGAGGAGGCACCCTCTGAAGACCATGCCTGCAGCTGACACCTTCTCCTCGGTTCCGGTTCTGCAGGGCATGGAAGGCTACCCCAAGGAGGAGGTGTTCCTGGGGGCGTTTCAGTTTCAGCCAGAAAACACCATCCAGATGTTCCCGCTCCAGGTAACCGAGCTAAGCTGCCCGTGTTGAGCATCTACCAACCGCACGCCATGTGCGGGGCTCTGCCCAGGACCCCCACTTCAGTCCCACCAGCCCTGGGAGGGGCACAGTTACTGACCCACTTAACAGATGAGGAAACTGAGGCTCAGAGAGATAGAGCCACCGCCCAGGGCCAGGAGCAGGACCCTGGGGAGACCTACCCTGCACTGCCTGGGAAAGTTCCTCCCAGGGACAGCAGGTGCTGAGCAGGAGGGGCCCCTGGGGCTCGGTACTTGGGGCTCCAAACTTGGAGTCTCCATGCTGGGAAGCCCCATAATTAGCGTCTGATCCAACTCAAGTGGCAGGTGGGAAAACTGAGGCCTGGGAGGGATGGGGCTGGGGGCAGAGGCAGGAGTGGAGGGGGCTGCTGGAACAGCCAGGGGTCTCAGTGGTGGGAAGTGTCCAGACTTGGGAAGCGGGTGGACCCTGGCCCCAATTCCAACCCAGCCACCAAGGCTGTGTGATCTCGGGCCATTCCCTTCCTCTCTGGGCCTCAGTTTCCCATTCTGTAACTCCCTGGGAGGTTCAGAGCATCGAGTGAGATCTTGCAAACCAAGTGGGCCCCTTCCTGCACTGGGCAGGAGTGTAACAAACGCAGGCTCCATCCCCTCTCGAGGGGCAGGCCATCGGGGCTGCACACACCCAGGGCGGCTAGATCATCCAGCCCTGAGATCCTCTTTCATGCAGCAACCCTGGAAAGCAGGTATCACCATTCCCACCTTACAGAGGGGGAAACTGAGGCCCAGAGAGGGGCATTGGCTCAGCCGGGGCCCCACACGGTACGTATGTGGCAGGGCCCAAAGCCTGAGACCACTCTGGCCCCAGCACCTTCTATCCCAGCCCTGGAGCACTGGCTTGCTGTGTGCCCTTGGGACAGTCCATTCCCCTCCCTGGGCCTCAGGTTCCCCACCTGTGAAATCGAGGGTCCCCTTCCACTCCCAAAGCCCCTTCAGGCCAGGCAGGTGGGGGCCACGGATGGGCTGTCCCCCACATCTGCGACTTCCTCTTCCAGAACCAGCCTGCCCGGCCTTTTGGCGCCGTCAAGGTGAAGATCTCCAGCAACTGGGGGCACCCGCGCTTCACCTGCCTGTACCGTGTGCGCGTCCACGGCTCTGTGGCCCCGCCCAGAGGCCAGTCCAACTAGACCCTACCCCCAGAGAGAGCATAAAGTCTATTCTTCACCACCCACCCACGTCTGCGTGTCCTCTGGCCCCGGAGCATGCCCGTGGGCCCGGCCTGCGACGAGCAACTACTGAGCAGGTGCTGGGAGCCCGGCTCCCTCAGGCCCCCCCCGCCCAGCCCCCCCACCCAGCCCGACCTCACAGAAGGGGACAGTGAAGGAGCCGACCAAGCAGCTCCCGGAGCACACACACGGCCCGCAAATGGCACAGCCAGGGCTCAAAGCCAGGCGACCTGACCCCTGTTCATGAGAGAGGCCTGGCTTCACGTCAAATCTGCCCTGACCCACATGGGTTCATGGGCAAGACCTGGCCCTCTTGTGGCCTTGACCTCCCCAGACAGTGGGGGCAGCATTACTGCCACTGGGAGCGTCAGGTGAGGTGGTGGGTGAGAGCCGCAGCCCACCCTCTTCAGAGCCTTTCAACATCATAAGGAGGTTTTACTGCATGACATTAGGCAGGACACGCACCCTCTCTGGACCTCGGCTTTTCCAGGTGTAAAAGATTCTGTTCCCTCAGCTTCCTGTTCTAGTGTTTACTTGGCAGGTAGCGCTAGGGACGCTACAGCATCCACTGTGACTGCTAAACTCTGATCAGAATCCCTCCCCCTGGAGCTAAGGCCCACAGAGCTCTCGGCACAGTAGAGCTACCCAACAGCCGGTGTGGAGTAAAGGCTCCAGCCCCAGCCCCAGGACAGGGCGACGCTGCCCCCGAGCAGGGCCCTGAGCAGGGCCTGCCGGGGAGGGAATTCTTCGTGGGCAGAGGCAGAGAGGTGGAGATGCTGGCCCCGGTCCAGCCCGGCATCAGGAGGGCAGGTGAATCGGAAATTCGCTTGTCTCCTGGGAGGGCTGGCCAGGCGGCCCCCCAGCCAGGCCCCTGCTGGAGCAGAGCCCCCCCACCCCAGCCTCTGGCCTCTAGTCTGCAGTCTGCAGAGCCTCCCTGCCAGCCCCTGGCCACAGGGCCTGCCCCCGAAGGGCTCCACAGGTCATCTCCCACCCCTCCCAGCAAGCAGGTGCCCGGAGCCATGCAGGCGCAGCCTACCATTAAGGTCTTTCTTTGTTTTATTTATTTACCTCCCCTCTTGTTTGTACTCGCTGCTGGTCTCTGTGTCCATTTGCTGTGTGCTCTCTGGGTCTGCTTGTCTTGTTTTTAGGAGGCATAGGGAGCTGAACCTGGGACCTCCCATGTGGGAGAAAGGTGCTCAGTCACCTCAGTGCCCTGCTTTTGTTGTGTCTCTCATTGTCTCTCCTCTTTGGGTCTCCTTTGTTGCATCATCTTGTTGTGTCAGTTTGCTGTGCCTGCCCCTCACACCAGATCACTGTCTTGCTCTTCTTCTCCAGGAGGAACCAGGAACTGAACCAAGACCTCCCATGTGGCAGGCGGGAGTTCAATCGCTTGACTTTTTTTGTTTGTTTTGTTTTGAGGCACCAGGGCCAGAGATTGAACCTGGGACCTCGTATGTGGGGAGCCAGCACTCAACCACTGAGCCACATCAGCATCTCTGAGTTGGCCTTTTCGTTTGTTTGCTTGTTTGGTTTTTGTTTTTAAGGAGGCACCAGAGACTGAACACTGGACCTCCCATGTGGGAAACAGGCACTCAACTACCTGAGTTGCATCTGCTCCCCTGTGGTAGTTTTTATGTGAACCGTTATTATTAAAAAGCCGAACCATACTGAGGCTGATGAAAAACTAATCCACAGATACCCCACTCCTTCCCCAAAATGTCCCCCTCAATCACCCCTCCCGCTGTTAAAAGAGTGGCAAAGATTTTCTCCCAGTCGTCTTTTAACTTTGTTTAAAGTATCTTTTGTTGGACAGATGCTTTTTTAACTGTAGTCAAATCCATTTTTTTTCCTTTATAGCTTCTAAGTTGTATGCGTCGTTCAGGAAGGACATCCCTGTTCCAAGTTAATAAAAATACATTTCTCTT
Organism: Dasypus novemcinctus; assembly: GCF_030445035.2. Lineage (NCBI taxonomy): Eukaryota > Metazoa > Chordata > Mammalia > Cingulata > Dasypodidae > Dasypus > Dasypus novemcinctus. The sequence goes on along the minus strand of NC_080696.1, from coordinate 34,141,489 downwards.
TTTTCGTCTACTGATTTTATAATATATACACACATACATACATATATATATATATATACACACACACACCTTTAATGCCTGTGTATGTGTGTATTACACATATGCACACAGATGAGATATACAGGTGCATAAGCACTTCACAGTATCTGGAATTTTTGTGCATGGTGTGAGATGGAGATCTAATTTCCTTTTTGCTGGATGACTACCAAAAACTCACAGTATGGTACCATTCTTGACGAGTCCATCTTTGTTCCCCTGTAGCATTCCCACCTACCCTTCTTCCCCCTGTACAAGGCGCATTTTTAGAAGGCCGCTGGACTGGCCCTGGCTGGTGGAGGACTGTGGAGAAGCCGTGTCTGGGCCACTTCAGCTCCCCTCTTCCTGGAACATGGAGATTCTCTCCTTTCTTCAGGTTCTTTTTCGACATCTTTCCATAAAGGGTCATCATTTTTTTCATATGAGTTCTGCACTTTTCTTGTCAGATTTAACCCTGGATACTTTACCCATTGGGGGCTGTCCCCTTGCTGACATTTCCACGGACTGTGGAGGAAACACCTGCCATCAGACCCTCCTGGGCACTTGCCCCTCCATGGGTCTCCTCTCCCAGGTGTGCTAGGTGAGCGTTCCATAAGCCACAGGTGGGTACACACATCCCCTCATCGCCTCCTCGCACTGCAGCCAGAGCACCCCACAGACGCGAGGAAACTAAGGCATGGAGAGGTGGAGCGACTTCCCAAGGTCACAGCAAGTCCCAGGAGCTGCAACCCTGACCCTAACCTGCCCACCCTGAGCACTTGCTCTTTCTGCTCCTCTCCTTCACCACCTCAGAGTCTAACAGGAACTGCACATGGAGGGGCAGGACCTCTGGTTCCAACCCAGCCCCTGTGAGCAGATGACAGGCCCCTCCCCCACACACACAGTGCTGAGACGATCCCGTAAGGTCAGTTAGAGCGCTGACCCCGGAGGAGCTCCATAAAGTGGGCAGCACCCACTGCTTGCAGCTCAGCCCCCTGCCCAGATCATCAGTCTCCCCTTTCTTCGCCCTCAGTTTGCCCGGTCTCCTCCACCCATCCCCTCCTTCACCCACATGCACACGCCCTATCCTGCAAGAGCCGTGATCCCTTGGGCTGCGCATTCCCGTCCACAGTGCACCTGAATAGCCCCTTTGCACAGAGCTGGAGACTGAGGCACCGGGAGGGCCGGGTCTCACCCAAGTCCCACGAGAGATCCCTGATTGGGCCAGCAGGGGAGCAGAGGTTGCCCCTAGGCCTCGCTGCCGCCCACCCCCGTTCCAGGCCCACAAAGCACAAGGCTGGCGCCTGCCCACCTTTCAGTCCACCCACCGGGCTGGAGCGGAGGAGTGGGCAGTGGGCCAGAGAGCCAGCTCTCAGCGGCGACCAAGACACACCGGAGGTAGAGCGCGCCAAACCTCCCCCAGGGCCCCCAGAGTGGCGCCGCCGATAAGCTTTGCTCAAACCCCAGGATTTTAGCTAATCTCACTAAATCCCTGGAAGCCAGGCAGGGCTGGGCAGGGGGGGCCTCTGCTTCTTGGGGTTCAAGGCCCAGAGACCCCTGAACAGACAGTGGGAGATGGCCTCAGTGATGAGAGAAAGCCCGGGGCCCCATCTCTGCCCTGTGCTTCCCCCTCTTGTGACCGTGAGCCTCAGTTTCCCCATATGCACCAGGAGATGCTAGTGCTCACCTCCTCCCTGCCAGAGGCGGGAGAGACTAGTACAAAAGGCCCTGGCTGACTGTGGTTAACGTAGGAACTGCTTTGCACGTAAGGAGAGGGAAACGTCGCTTTATTTCTCCAAATGAAAGCGGCTCAAGCTCCCCTGCACCCAGGCCAGAGGGAAGCCCCGCAGCTTCTCTGGGGTCTCTGCCCCCTCCTGGGGCCCTCAGGATGGCTTGGCCCTGTGGAGAGGGGGTGGCTGCTGGCCCCACATCTGTCATAGTCACAGCCAGGGAGCCAAACTCGGGGTCTCCCTCCACCTCTCGTCTTGACCTTGGAGCCCGGGGCTCATGAGAAGGCTGGGCCAGACTCTGGGGTCCCCAAGAACCCCCCACAGTCCTTACTGGACCTGTGGGCACACAGAGGCTGCTCCTGCCCCGCAGCACCAGGGAAAGCCCCCTAAGCTGTGTTAACTGCTCAGGTGCCAGCCCGGGACAGGAGGGGCCCGGGCACGTCCCCACCCCCAGGGTCGGGGAGTACCTGCCTTCCACCCTGGCCTGCGTCCTCCCAGCAGCTCGGGCTTGGACACGGGTCTGGGTGGGGAAGCAGGAAGGCCACGTCCACCCCAGGCCCGGGAAGAGCGGAGCTCCCCAGGGACCTTCCTACCCACCGGCCTTTCCACCATAATGGCACCCACCAGAGACGAGTGAGCAGCTCAGTGAGGGCGTGGCCTCCTCAAGGGCTCTGGGACAGCCCTTTCCAGTTCGCACAGACCTGCCAGAGGCCATCCAGGAGGTTCTGCTACCCTGGCCTTTGCAGGGAGGACCACCCGGCCCTGCCCTGAGGGGCCCCAGTTAGGCCTGGGCGGTGGCCTCCCACAGTCCTGCCAGGGAGGGAGGGAGGGAGGTGGGCCTGGGGCCACACAGCGCACAAGCTGCGGAGCGAGGATTCAAAGCCGGGCTGACAGGTTCTAGAGTCCCTGCCAGCGGGTGTCTAGAAAGGGAGCGGCTGGTAGAGGTGGGGCCTGCAGCTGTAGGCCTTCGGGAGAACAAGGTAGGGGGTACTGGGGCCTCTGCGAGTTGACATGGTGGGTCACTCTTGTGGCCCCCGCAAGAAGCCAAGAGACTGTAACTGCTCAGCCTTGCACCCTCATCCCCTGCTGCCCTCCTCGGCAGAGCTGGGCCAGAGCAGGAGGTGGGAGTGGGTGCCACTCGAGGAAGGACTTTCTAATAGCCCAACTATGGAGGGAGGGAGGCCCCTGTCCCTGGAGGTGTGCAAGCTGGTGGGGTCGGGTTGCTCGAGTCTCCAGGCTTCTGTGGATTTTCTAGCCTGCTTTTGGAGGTGACTGTTTCCTCCTCCTCCTTGTGGGGTCCTCAGCCCTCTACTATGAGTGAGGGCCGCCCAGCGGGCACTGTTTTTTTTTATTTTAATCCTCCAATTCACGAGGAGGGGCTGCCTCGCTTTCCAGTTGAGGCTCAGAGAGGTGTAGCCACCTTTCCACGGTCACCCAGTCAGTGTGGGAAAGAACCAGAAGGGCATCAGGAAGTGCTGTGGGAGGAACGAGCCATGCTCAGGACTGCAAATTGCTGAGTGACCTTAGGCAAGTAACTGCCCCTCTCTGAGCCTCTGCTCTCTTCTGTACAATGGGGGAAATACCACCCACCTCACCAAGAGTTCATTCAATGACATTTATAGGAAAACTGTGTAGGGACCCAGGACAAAAACCAGAGAGCTGAGCAGGACGCCTCCCTTCCCGGCACTTTCTCTCCTGCACAATGGCGCCCCTGTCACCTCTACCTCCAGAGCAGGTCCCAAACCCGACCCTGGCTCCCGGGACCCTGCTCCACCGCCACTGCTCACCCTTCTCCCTTCAGACCACGCCACTGCCCTGCTCCACGCACCGTGATGCCACCCGCCTCCCCAGGGTGAAGTCCCGCAGCCTTGGCGTGCTCGGCAAGGCCCCGCCTCCCTCGCTAAGCCCACCTCCCACCTCCTGCCCCCCACCCCAGTCCTCTCCGCTCCAGCCCCCTTGCTGCTTCTTGGCCACTCTAAGCCCGTTCCCACTTCAGGCCCTTGCACCAGCTGCCCCGCTGCGTGGAGCCCTCTTCACCTAACGTTCACCCAGCTGCTTGCTCCGAGGCCCTGTCTCCACTCAGAGGGCTGCTCTCCTCCAAGTCCTTCCTCCTTCGTTTGCTGAGCGCTTGGTGGTAATTAACTACCTATTATCTCCCTCCGCATCTCCTGTCCCCGCCCCTTCGTTATTAGTGTCAAAGCCCGAAGCACTGTTGGAGTGTCTTTCTTTGCATTATTCTCCCTCTTTACTTTGTGTGAGGTCCTTAAGGGCAGGCACCGTGGTGGTCTTATTTCCCTCTATGTCCCCAGCACCTAGCACAAAGTACACACAGTAGGTGCTCAATAAATACAAGGCAGGTGAGTGAACAGTGCACACACAGGAGGGGGTGCTGGCACCACGAACTGCCCAGGTGATGGGCCCAGGACAGGCCTGGACTCTTGGAAGCACAGGACAGAGGCATTTATCTGCAGGGGGTTGGCCGGCCTGGCCTTCCCCAGGTCCTGAGGGGGCACTCAAGGGGTTGGGGACACAAGCCCACGAGCAGCATTACCTTGAGAAATCCTTGACAGCTCATCGGCAAATGGATGGGAAGGGGAGAAGGGGACACGAGGCCTGGGGTCCAGCTGAGGGCCTCTCCAGGTCTCAGTCTCCCCATCTGCACAGTGGCGCCCCCCCCCCCCCGCCCCCGCCACCCTGTTCCTGAGCGCGCGGTCCCTGTTTAGCCACACATCTCTCCCACTCCATCTCCTGCATCTGAGGGTCCCCATAGGTGTTTGGATTTTACCTGCCTTGTCAACAATTCCTGTCTCCCAACATGTTGGGAAAGGCTGGGCATTACTCAAGCCGACGCCTTCTCTAGCTGGGGTGTGGGGGGCAGAACAGGGGTGGGGTGGGGGGACCATGAGGACTCCCCAGAGTCAAACCAGCTCTGCACATTGAAAAACAAACATCAACCCCCATTCGTCCTGCCAAAAGCAGAAAGCACAAAGTCATCGAGACAGAAAATTAGAAGCAACCGCAAACCACCTCCAATCATCTATGACACCTCATTGTGCCCCCCAAACGTTCTAGACATGCCACACCTAAGCCAGCAAGACGGAAAGTGACGGGGACCAAGAGTGACAATTTTTACAGAGATCTGGGGGCAGGGGAAGAGAAAGAGATTTATCTGGGAAATTGATAAAATGTGTTTATATTAAATTATATTTTGGGGTGGAAAGCCAAAATTATGTTAGGTTTTTTTTTGGTTGGTTGGTTGGTTTTGGTTGTTTTGTTTTGTTTTGTTTTAAGAATCGGAGCAGTGGACTTGGCCCAGTGGTTAGGGCGTCCGTCTACCACATGGGAGGTCTGCAGTTTAAATCCTGGCCCTCCTTGACGCGTGTGGAGCTGGTCCACAGGCAGTGCTGATGTGCGCAAGGAGTGCTGATGCGCGCCGTGCCACGCAGGGGTGTCCCCCAGCCCGGCACGAAAGAAAGTGCAGCCTGCCCAGGAATGGCACTGCACACACTGAGAGCTGACACAACAAGATGACGCAACGAAAAGAAACACAGATTCCCATACCACTGACAACAACAAAAGCGGACAAAGAAGAAGACACAGCAAATAGACACAAGAACAGACAGACAACCAGGGCAGGGGGGAAGGGGAGAGAAATAAATAAATAAATAAATCTTAAAAAAGAATCAGAGCCTTCTATTAAGCTATACCTCCAGAGGTGGCCGGGGACCCTGCCAGCTACCTTCAGAAAGGCTGATACCAGGCCCACCCCTGCCACCTTCTCATCATCCACCAAATAAATACCCCTCCCTCGCCCTCGTTAGCCAAGGGACGTCAGCCGCTTTCACGGAGCCCTTGGGCTCATTAATCTCCCTTTCCCGAGATGCGAGGCCACTGCGGGCTCTGACGCCTGGGGGGGCATCTCCCCTGTGGACAAGGCTACAGCGGGGAGGGCGGACACAGCGGGGCAGGCGACCCCGCGCACTGCGAAAGGCCGCAGGGAGCACCGCACACCGCCGCCCCACCCCCGCCCCGCGGCGGGACTCGGCCACGCACGACCCTATCCGGACACCTCCCCCGCTAGCCCTTTTGTCCGGGTGCGGAAGGCGGGGCACCTCGGAGGCGTCCCAGGGCCGGGGGAGACAGTCCAGATCCGCCAGGCCCGGCCGGGCTGCACAGAGCATGCGCGCTCTGGCGCCCGCGGCGCGGGGGGGGCTTGCCCAGCCAAGCGCTGACGTTGACGCTGCCATCAGCTGGGAGGATGCATCGGAGGGGACCTCCCACCCCTCAACACGACCCCATCGCCCCCCCTGCTTCTTACAGAGAGAATGGGCCCGAGTTCCTGACCCTTGGGCCTCTCCAACTTGGGGAATGTTTCCCACGGACAGCGAGGACTGGATGGAGGAGGCGCTGCCGATGGAGCGGTATCTTTAAGACCCCGGGCCCTGCTGGGGGAGGGAAGGGGGCTTCCCCTGCGTCACCCACTCAGCAGAGAGAGGCTGCCTCAGAGCTGCCTGGGCTCACTGTGTGACCGGGGGTAAGTTTCAAGCTCTCTGGCCTCAGTTTCCACCAACGTGACCAGACACCCTTGGAGAAAGGAAGGAGTGGGCTCTGACCTGGCTAGGCTTGGAATGGGGGACAGAGAGACAGGAAGCATCTGGCGATGCCACCAGCAATAATAATAATGTGAGTTAGCTCCGTCGTGGCTGATGTGCCAGGCCTGTACCTGTGTGTTCTCCCTGCCCCAGGAGGTAGTGCCACTGCTGCCCCCCGCTGGGCAGATGCGGCCGTGAAGGCCCCTCGAAGGGCAGTGGCTTACCTGTCGCTCAACCCCAAAGCCTGTGCTCTTAAGCCACGGGAAGGCCCCAGAGCACACCCCCTGCAGTGGGTAGGGTGGGACCCCGTTTCTCAGAAGGTTTGGAGAGAGTCCTCAGCCCCAGTTCCCTGGGCAGGGAAAAGTCATCTGAGAGGAAGATCTGGGAATGCTGTGCTCAAGGCCACCGCACTCACCTGTCTGTGTTCACCATGACCCTTCCCTGACTGACACCCCTAGAGCTGCTCCTCCCGGAAGGCCCTGCTGGGGCACCATTTGTTCCTTTGGTCTAAAGCTCTGTCCGCGGTCTATGCTATCCTCAATTGCTCACACCTGAGTGGGCAAGAGGCAAGCAGAGCCTTTCCTAGGAGGCGCTGGGATGGGGATGGGTGGGGGTCAGGAGGGCAAGGGTGCCCCCCCACAGCCCTCACTACCTTGAGGGAGCAGTGGGAATGGGAGCCCCTGGGCTCAGCGGCTGCTCCGTAAGGCGCACGTGTTCACCACCCACTGGCCGCCCTCGAGCAGCTTCATGGGGAGGTTCCACAGCCTCAGCTTTAGCACCAGCGTCACCAGTGGCGGGCACCATGGCCAGTGTGGGCCATCGGCTGCCGTCCTCGGCCCCCAAAAGAGCCCAGAGACTCACTTTCAGACCGCATCCCCTCCCTACCAAAGAACACAACCACCAGCCATTGAGCTCTACATTTATCCCCATTTTACAGATAGGGAAACTGAGGCTCTGAGAGGTTTAAACACCCAGGACTGCACAGGAAGTGGAGAAGCTGGGATTCAGCCCTGTTGCCCACATTCTTCTGACACTATTGATTCCAGGATCCTTACTGGATCTACCCCCACCCCTGACACCCCTAACACCTTAGAGTGTCAGATGAAACCTCTGTGACTCCTCTGAGCCTCAGTATCCTCTTCTGAAAAATGTATTCAGGTAATGTATTCAGTCCACAGTAACAGGTTTTCTTCCCCTAACATTTAAACTTTCTGGGACACCCCCCCTTGGGACAGCCTCTTCCAAAATTGCCTCACTAGCTTGCTGCCCCAAAATCTTTCATTCCAACCCCAGGACCCACTCAGCAAGGCAGGACACATCCTGAAGGCGACTTTCTTGAGTGAGCCAGTCGGGGCTCACAAACTGCCCTTTTCCTGGGCATCCTGTGTCCTCAGGACTTGAGCAAGGAGCCTCCAAGGCCAGGAAGGCAGGGTGACCGGCTGCAGTAACCCGACCCCAACCCTGGAGGCCGTCCAGCTCCACGTGCTCCACTGTAGCTATTCCTTTGGGCAGGTCTGTGACTCCTCTTAATAACTTAATTGTTTTTCTTTTATATGGACCATTTTTCTTTATCCTTAAGTAAGTTTGTTTACTGACTAGTGTGAATGGAAATTCAGAGTCATTCTCCAAAAATAAAAAGCAACTGAAATTTTAATAAACTTCCTCAAAAAGGAATCAGTTTACAGTCAGATGCTGAAGGCCTTGACCTGGGGCCTTGTCTCCCTCTGTTAAAAAGGCAATTTGCTGTTTTTGAAGAATTGTCAGCATCTAAGTCTTTCCCTTCAGTTTCATTAGAAGAATTAAAGGAAAACTAAAAATTGATATTTCTAGCTGTTTCATTTTTTAAAGATTTATTTATTTCTCCCCACCCATTCATTGTTTGCATTTGCTGTGTCTGTTCATCTTCTTTGTTTCTTTAGGAGGCACTAGGAACTGAACTCAGGACCTCTGATATGGGAGGGAGGCACCTGATTGCTTGAGCCACCTCCCTTCCCTCTTTTGTTGTGTCTCTTGTTATGTTTTTCTTCTTGTATCTCTTTTTATGTCATCTTATTGCATCAACTCACCATGCCTGCCCATCATGCCAGCTCGCTGTCTTCTTTAGGAGGCACCAGGAACTGAAATGAACCACAGACCTCTCATGTGGTAGGCAGGAGCTCAATCACTTGAGCCACATCTGCTTCCCTTCTAGCTGTTTTGATCAAGGGAAGGAAAAAGAGAAGACACCAATATCAGAATGAAAGAGGGCCATCACTACAGATCCTACCAGCATGGAAGGGAAAATAAGGGAATATTATGAACAACTTTATGCCATGAAATTCAACAAATTAGTTGAAATGGATACATTTCTGAAAAGACACAAATGACCAACACTGACTCAAGAGAAAATATGAAGAGTCATCTATTAAGGAAGTTGAATTTCAAGTCCAAATGTTTTCACTGGTGAAACATTGAACGAAGAAGCAATACCAATCCTACCCAAATCTTTTAAAAGAGAAAATTGAAAAAGTAAGTATTTGTTCTCCTTGTGGGTCCACTGTTAACACCATGTCCTTGTAGCACCTAAAGTCACCTCATGCCAGGTATGGTGTAAGATCTTGCTTTGGGAAACCCAGGTCTAATGCACCCAGAGTGGGGCAGTCTTGCCTGAGGGCACAGCATGTCTGTGCAGAAACAGGCATGAGCCAGGCCTCCTCAGGACTCTTCTGGATAAGGATTCAGAAACTCTGAACACCGAACATGCCAGGCCCTGATGGTCAAACCCTGCCTTGGCCTCAGTACTAACGGGTTACACCAGAGGGTTGCTTGACCTCTCGTGCACCCCAGGATGCGTGAGCATTCCAGCCTGGGGGGTGAGGGGTGGGGGTCAGTGCAGGGAGCCAGTGTGCCACTGGGCAAGTCACAGGTCCCCTCTGACTCAGTTTCCTAATCCATAAAATGGAACAGTCATTTTGCCTGACAAGAGCCATTCTGGGGCCACACGAAGAGGCACAGAGTTCTCAGCAGACGTTGGAGGGCATAGGTGGGCACCACTGCACAGCTGTGTTCCCCATGTCAATTTCCTGCCCTCCTGGGCCCAGCGCTGTGGTGCCAAGTCTCTGTTTGATCTCCCTATCTTGATGGGATTCTTTCCAAAAAGGACTTGGCTCCTTCAGTCGTGCAGAGGAGTTATTAACCCCTTCCCTGCTGAGTCAGCTAACACACCTGAGCTCTGCAGTTCCGTTAACCCTCCTCTCCAGGTCTCCTGCCCCTTGCTCTTATTGCCTATAAAAAATAACAATGATGATAATAAAAATTATCTCGTAATTCCTGGGCACTAGGTATCTTCAGCGAGTCAAGATAATGTGTTGATTAAAAAGACAGGTTCGGGGACATGATTTGGGATTGCTACCTGAAACTGTTCCCTGAATTGCAATTCTAAGACCCCAAACAAATGTCTTTGTTATTTCTAGGTTGGCATTACATGGTGTCAGAAATGGGTTCTGAAACAACTACAGACCTGACTCTGGAGCTGTGGCTGGATTTGAGCTCGGTACCGGCCTTGTGTTCTGTTGTGTCCCCAAGGGCCCGGGTTCCTGTCAAAAGCTCCCAACCCTGACTGGAAATCCACTCCTGATGGGGACCCAAAGCTCAGTGTTACCAAGGATGAGAAGTAGACAACATCGGATGTAGGCAACCATCCCAAGACCCGGGGCCAGGCCTGTATAATTAATACTTACTGGTGATTTTAGGCTTAGATCACCCAGAAGTAGCAAGCATCAAGTACGAACAGCTAACCCAGGAACCTGACCTGGTTTTCTTCAGGTTGGATGAATTCAGTAAAGCCTGCTTTCATCTTCATTTCCATCCCACCTCACCCCTTCTCCGTACCCCAATCCATCTCTGTCCCTCCTGCAATGAATCCTACCCATTTTAAACTCCTCATTCTCAACCCTTGCCCTCTCTTCCTGGTCATTCACCATCCTTTTTTCCCAACCAGACAAAGGACTGGTGACCTGGGCAATCTATCAAATTGCTGGGTCTGTCCTGATTTAGACTTCATGGAAGGGCCCCAGTTATTGGCCACACCCATAGACATTCAAACCCAGGTAAACATAGAAGGCATATTTTGTATAGACCAGGTATGGGACCATTTAAAGATAAAGAAACTGAAACTTAGAGAAAGAACTTACCCCATAGCAGGCAGAGCCAGAATTCATGGACCCTCTGAGTCCATGCTCTCAACAGCTCTTCCCCCTCTCAATTAGAGGTGGAGTGGGCATCACCATCCCAGAATCCTCAGGATTGGGGAATGAGCAGCGGACTAGAGTAGACTTACTGGTGTTCTACTATTGTGATTCTAGCAATAGAAGAACTGTTTTCATTGATGTGGAGGCAGTGGCCACTGGAGGTTCTGAGGGGAACGAGAGGGAAAAACAGGTGCAACATGGGGATATTTTCGGGACTTGGTAACTGTCCTGAATGACATTGCAATACCAGATATAAGCCATTATGTATCTTGTCATAACTTACAAAAAAATTGTGCGGGAGAGAGTGTAAACTACAATGTAAACTATAATCCATGCTTAGTGGCAATGCCCAAAATGTGTTCATCAATTATAACAAATATGCCACAAAAATGAGGGATGTTGTTAATGTGGGAAAATGTGGGAGGGATTGGGAGCGGGGCATATGGGAACCCCTTATACTTTTTATGTAACATTTATGTAATCTCAGTGTCTTTTTTAAAAAAATAAAAAAGGATATATTTTTTAAAAAGAAACTTTTTATAAAAAAAAAAAAACAGTTCTTAACAGCACCTGGTGTTGCATCATCCGTGTAATGTGCTCTGAGCATGGAAAACCCATATCCAAGGTGGTTGGAACTTGGTGCAAAAATTAATTGGCCAAGTGAGGACTTAAAGCATGTTTCCCCCTTAAGGTGTGCCTGAGGAGCTTTGGGGGAGCTCAGAGGCCCAAAGCTGAAGTTGCAGCAAGTGTGAGCTCCGAATGGGCGCGGTGTTCGGGGTTGGGTTGTGATTACTGGAAGGAGGGAGGAGCTGAGGAGCTAGGATGTGGGGCCAGCCACTCCCCATCTGTGGGCAAGGAAGGGTCCTTGGGGGAATGTTGACCAGGGCAGAGAGCATGACTGACAGAAAGGGCTGGCAGATGTCCAGTAGAACCTGTGTCCTTGGAGTGGTGGCAGGGCCATTGCCAGGGGACAGAGCTGCAAAGGAATGGTTGTGTTCTTCAGCATGAGAGGCGTTTTGCTGGGGTGAGGGTGAGGAAGGGCGGAGGGTGGGTCAGGCAGGTCAGGGGCTCTGGGCCCCCCGCCCTGCCCCACCCTCCACCCCAGCAAAGCGCCCACCTGAAGCGTTTTGAAGACTGAGCCCCAGGTCCCGGCCCCATGTGTGCTGGACGGTGTTGAGCGTACCCCTGGGCACCAGCACTGCAGGGGAGTCACCCCTCCAAACCGCAGCCTGACTCCCCGGGTCACGCCTCAGACACCATGGGGGGCAAGGCCGGAAGAAGGGCAGGGTCTCTCCCCACTGGGATCCCACAGCTGTAGGGAGACTGACTGGCCTGGTTTGGCCAAGACAGGAGTTCCTGGGACATGGGACTTTCTGTGTTTAAAAAAAAAAAAAAAAAAATACAGGGAAACTGATGTGCCTCAAACAATTGGGCTCCCGTCTACCATGTGGAGGGTCCCAGTCACCCACTGCACCTGGCCTGGTGATGACCAGCTGGCCGGCCATGCCTGCCTGCAGCCTGGTGCAGATCTCAAAGATGTGGGCTGAGATGACTCGGAGGCTGTTGGCAAATCCCACCTGGGCCTGAGCAGGAGTTCCCGCTCCTGCTGCGCTGACCCCCCTGCCACCCAGGAGCTCTTCGGAGGCTGGGCCTGAAATCTGCTCCCCATAGCATTTTTTTTCTATCTGGTTGCATCATTGTCTTTTTGGTGAGTTGCTTTACCACTCGGGGGTCTTCTCCACTGGGACATCTTTTTTCTTTTTCTTTTTTAATCAGGAGTTCCCAGGGATTGAACCCTGGTCCTCCATATGGTAAATGGGAGCTCAGTTGCTTGAGCCGCAGTCGCTTCCCTCCCTGTGCGGTTCTTGACACTCCCCTGGGTGGCATTGGGAGCCCTCTACAACCTGACCCACCTCCCCTGCTTCCCACTGGAGGTGGGGTGTTTTAATCTTTGCTGTGTGATGTGTCACCTCCCTCTCTGAGCCTCGGTGTGTTCCTCTAAGGACCCTGACCAGTCATATCCTCCCTGTAGGCTGTGAGGTCGACAGCATCGAGTAGGAGCAGTGCCTGGCACACAGTGGGCCCCCATGAATAACATGGGGTTTGGGTCTTTTTATTGTCATTCTGTTGCTTAATAGCATGCTATAATTTTTTAGACTGAACACGAATTAATTTTGCCATAAAGAAATAAAACTATTTAGTCATTTTAAAAGTGTCTATTGGTATCCACAAGAGGGCACTCCCTCCCCAGCAGGATTCCCCTCACTACCTGGTTTCCATTCTAGGACCTGCCAATTTAATACCAGTTTTTCAAGGGGCAAAAAAAATCCTTGAATGCACACATCATTTGTGAGACACACCCCCATTTCAGAAACTTAAAAAAAATTTTTTTTAATATGTATCTTAGAATTGAGATGTGATGTTTTGAAAAAGCGCTTGAAGTAAAAAGAAAAAAAAATGTTTGCAGAAGCAGCAGCCCAGGTGTCAGGGCCTCTGGTTCGGGCCCAGGCGCCTCCTCCTGGGTCTGGCAGGACACTCCTGCCTCCACAGTCCATCCCCTCTTAGCGGCCAGAGGGAGCGTCTCAAGACAACAATGAGCTCACACCGGGACCTTTATTAAACTGCCTAGTGGCTTCCCATTGTTCTAGAAGCCCGAGTCTTAGGGGGAGGCACTGCATGCTGCATCCTTGGGGACCCCTCGACCCACTTGTCCCTTCGTTCCCTCTGCTGAGCCACACTGGCCTCCTCGCTTCCTCCAAAAATGCCAGCTGGCATCTTTGCTGTTCCCTCTGCTGGAAGGTTGGAAGGTCCCCTCCCCACCGCCCAAAAACGCCAGGTCTGGAATCGGCTGTCCCAAAGCACAAGCTCCACTGCCCTACCAAAGGCCCCCTTGCGAACACAGGCAGGCATCAATGTTCTTTGGGGACCCGCGTGAAATGACGGATGCCATGAGGCATGGGGTGCACGTCCTTGGGGCACGAGGACTCGCGGTTCTGGATCTCCTCCTCATCACAGGGCAAAGGAGGCCGACGGTGCGTGGCCACAGGGAGATTCAGCAGGCCACAGCCACACAGAACACCCACAGCTGCCCGCCAGGGCCCACCTGCCAGTTAGGCCCTCAGAGAAGCACGATCCCCAACCTGACTCCCAGAGCAAGACCGGCTGGAGGCAGGGCAGCCCTGGCCCTGGGAGGACCAGAAATGCCCCTTCCTGCCCCTTTCTTTCCTTCACCCCCAGGCCTTTGACCCTGCAGTTGCCCTCAACTGGAAGAACGTCCCTCGTTCTTTCACCCTCCAGCTGCCAGTCCAGCTTGCCCCTGCAGACCTTATGCCGTGCAGAAGCCCAGGAACCCAGAGCCAGTCGGGACCTCAAGGCACCTTGTCTGCTGCCCCTCCCCCAGCAGCCCCACCGAGGTTTGGGCTCACACATGGGGTCTGTGTTCCCCACTGGGGAGGGACTAACCCAAATCCAGCCAGGGCAGGAGAACAGAGTACATGCAGCCCCAGCAGAGGGGAAACTGAGGCAAACCCAGAACAGTTGGGCTCAAGCTCAGATCTCCTGAGGGAGGCCAACCTTGAGCTAAAAGTCATTACTGTTTATTGGACAAATAAGTATCCAAAACCTAATATGCACCAGGCATCATGCCAAACACATGAACTATGAACAAGACAAGCCTGGTCCTGCACTCGGAGAGCTGACATGCTAGAAGATAAAGAGGAAAAGCAGGGCAGGGGTCACAGAGCGCAAGGGTGATGGGACATTTGGGGGGCTATTAATTTTGAGCATGAAGGAAAGGCCATTTCACCTAGGGGTCATCCTTCTCAGACAGAGCAAACAGCAAACACAAAGACACCCCCCCCGTCCAGGAAGCCACGTCGGATTGCTTCTCCTGGTCCTTACCTCAACATCCACACACTATCCCATGAGAGACGCCTGTCTTACGCCAGATGCCCAATCCTTGGCATGGAGTATGTGCTCAATAAAGATAATCTGTGGGCTAAAATAACAAGGAGGCACCACACTGCAGAGGAATGATTTGTTTTCCCAGCAGCAAAGGGCTTGGTCATCTTCATTCCAGTGTCCCCAATGCATTGGGACAGTGCCTGGCACACAGCAGGTGTTCAGTAAATGTTGAACTAATGTCCAATTTGGGAAGTGGTGCCAGAAAAGCCGTCCCCACATCCCCTTGGTGCCCTCATGCCCCATGTGCTGGTGGAGGAACGCCCTCCCAGGGTTGCCAGCCGGGGTCATGGCCCCTCAGCCTGCTTGGTTGAGGAAAGTTTCTGCTCCACTGGAGACCAATGGCTGTTTGTTCCTCTGTTGGACTGTCAATTGTCAGGAGATGAGCAGGAGGTGTGTGTCTTCCTGCTCCTTTCACAAGTGACTTGGCAGTGGTTGCAGGTCCTATAGAGGGTGATCTGGGAGGGGCTGGTTTAGGAGGAATTGCAGCAACAGGGTGTTCACGCAGCACACAAGGCGTGCTGGACTCAGAGCTCAAGTGCCGAGGTTACAGGTATGTGTGTGAGGGCATGAGCACGTGAGAATGTACGTGAGTGGATGAGTGTGAGTGTTGAGTGTGTGAGGGTATAAGTGAGGGTGTGTGCACAAGTGCACATAAGGACATAGAAAATGTTTAGGAGAAAGTGTACCAAAATGATCTCTAGGTCAGATCCAGGTGGTTCTTTTACACTTTTCTGTATTTCCTTAATTTTCTATACTCAGCATGTGCTATTTTAGAATCAGAAAAGAGCAAAATCTGAATCGTTTTTTTTTTTAAGCTTAACTTATATCAACCCCCCTCCCCAATTGCCTGCTCTCTGTGTCCATTTGCTGTGTGTTCTTCTATGTCTGGGCAGCACCAGGAACCAATCCTGGGACCTTCCAGAGTGAGAGAGAGGCACTCAATCTCTTGCTCCACCTCAGCTCCCTGGTCTGCTGTGTCTCTTACTGTCTCTCCTCCATGTCTCTTTTTCTTGCATCATCTTGCTACACCAGCTCTCCACTCGGGCCAGCTTGCCACGCAGGCCAGCACTCCACTCAGGCCAGCACTCCACGTGGCCCAGCTCTCTGCGTGGGCCAGTTTGCTGTGCAGGACAGCTTGCTTTCACCAGGAGGCCCCAGGAATCGAACCCTGGACCTCCCATATGGTAGACAGGAGCCCAATTGCTTGAGCCACATCCACTTCCCTGAATTGCTTTTTAAGACCATTGATGCAAAAGGCAGAGAACAGGTGGAAAGGAGGAAACAGGCTCCTTCACTCTGGCCTGGGAGAGAAGGGAATGGGAGCAGGAGCTAAAAGGTGGAAGGCGGGGCTGTGGGGCTACAGGAGATTTGGGGATGGAGTTTCTATGGGGACATGGAAATGTGGGGAAGCACCAGGACCTAGGAGGCATTCCATCGGGGCTCCAACCTGGCTCTCACACAGTCTCCCTGTGTGACGCTGACCTCAATTGCCCCATTTGTTTTCTAAGCTCCTTCAGTCCTGGATGATCTAGAATTATTTGCCCAACATCCCATGTAGGGGACTGGGCCAGGAGGGCCTGGACATGGGTGGCAGGACAGACAGAGGGTCTCTCAATCCCACTGAGCTCATTCCCATCTTTTGTTTTGGCGTCTGTTATTCTCCAGAGATAAGTTGCCTTGAGTTCCTGCTGCCAGGAGGGCCCCTGCCAGCTCTGGCAGCCAGAGACAAATCTCCAAGGTTGGGTTTAGGGAAAGTGGCTGGGGGTAGGGAGTGAAGCTCAGGATCTATCATTAAGTGCCTACAATGTGCCAAAAATAAAACATGCATGCAAACACCAGTCAAGTTATTGCAAACTGGGGCTGGTAGGTTGAGGGGAGTGTTCCCAGTCCCAGAGTGGAGTAGAAGCTTCCCCTGAGGTTGGCCCCTAAGTCAGGAACTCCTGTCTCTAGAGGGGATGCCGAATATCCTACAGACCCAGGCAGTGCAGAGGCCTTTGAGAAAATCCCCTAAGGCCTGGTAATTGCCACATCCCCACCCATCCTCTCTACCCTCATCCCCAGCTTTCTGTAGAAAGCCCAAAATTATCCCTTCACCTCCCATCTGAGGACAGAGTCACTCAGCCTGGCCTTGGCCCTGCCACTGCTTTCTTCATCGACAGACAAAACTGATCCCCCCACCTCCCCATCCTGAGTTGTCCACCTGAAATGCTGCCCAGAGTAGGTTACAGTGGAAGGAGCAGTGGATCTGTCTCAGAAAAGCCTGGGCTCAAACCCTAGCTCCACCAGTTTCTAGCTGTCAAACCTCACATCTCCCTAAGCCTCAGTTTCCCCCTCTGTAAAATGGAGTGAATGCTTAAGAGGGCTGTTGTCCAGTTCAAATGAGCTCTTGGGCATGAGAGGGTTTAGGAAATAAAGCCTGGACTGGTGAGAAGGATCCTGCTTTCCCCCTGAAGAAAGACCACAGCCAGCCCATCCCTCAGCCATTCTGCCTCATGGCCTGTGGGACTCCAGCATCTCAAAATTTATTTTATTCTCCTGGTCTCTGGTGAGGAACCAGAGAGAAGACAAGTCAGCAGGGCAAGGACAGCAGGATGAAGGCCACACCCGGTAGGGCCTGAGAGGGCACAAGCCACAGGCAGCACCCCTGTGGGCCTGGAGGACGGAGGTCAAGCTGGAGAGCAGGACGCAGGCACCTCAGAACCTGACGTGGGAGCCCCTCTTCACGGAGGACACAAGCCCTGAGCGTTGCCTGAGTGAGGGGACAAGGGTCTTGGGGGTCACTGACCTCTGCAAGATGGACTCAGATGCCTGGGATGGGTCTGAGGGGGTGGACTGGGCCGGGGAGGCTGACCAGGGCCTCAGCAAGGAGGAGGACTGGAGCCCTGGGGGGGTGGACGAGTTGGAGTCTAGGAACTTGGAGGCGGAGAATGAGAGGGAGAGCAAGGAGGAGGGGGTAGAGGGGACAGCAGGCATGCTGGTGGCAGCATCAGGCACAGTCTGCTCCTTGTCACCCTCCAGGTCCTTCTGGATGTTGTGGGTCATCACACGGATGTGCCGGACCCTCTCATCTGGGATCTTGTGTATGGTGGAGAAGTCAAGCTGCTGGGTGGGCTTCAGGTCACTGAAGTGCAGGTTTTGGTAGATCTGAGGTGAGATCTGTGGGAGACAGAGCAGGGGAGCTCGGCAGGGGCGCATGCATGAGGCTTGCAGGAAGGAAGTTGGGCCTCTCCCTCCACGGAGCCCTGAGGTCTTCCCACCGGAAAGGGAGCTCCAGAGCACGTGGCTCCTGCTAGCAGCTGCAGTCTGCGGGCCCTGCTAGCCTACTCTGTGCCAGGTCAGACCCCGCCCGCCTCTCTACACTCTCGTCAGGGGCTCGGAGTGGGCTCGGGGCCATGCGCACACACGCCTGCCTCTCCCGCCAACACTCGCCAGGTTGCACTTGAGGCTGTCTGCAGGACAGGGGCGAGGGAGTCCTCTGGCGCTAGCCTCTCCCCAGCTTGGAACAGGGAAGGCCTGCAGGAATGTAACATGGCCTTTGGCATTATCTCACTTGTACCTAACCCCCACCGTTTGAGGGGAGGGCGTTCCCACAGTCTCCCTGCAGCAGATGGGGAAAATGAAGCTGGGAGGGGCTGGGGCTGGGGTCTCCCCAAGCAAGCAGCAGGGTAGGACGCAAGTCTGCTCTTTCCACAGCCCCTGCTTCTCCTTTCTCACCCCAAGGAGGGCTATGTCCCTTCCATCCACACGTCTTGCTTGCTGGGTGTTGGCCTCATGAGCCCTGTGTCTGCTCTTGAGCAGCTCTCGGTCGTGGGAACACAGGCAGTAGATGCACTAACCAGCAAATAAATAACCACAGACTACAGGAAATGCTTTGAGGGCTGCAGACGGTACCAGGCCCAAAGAGGACCTCCTTGCACATGTCCCCTGAGTTCTGTCCTCAAAGAAAAAAACTGAGCCCATGGCCTCAACCAGGGCCTTGTCAAACAAACCAGCCAGATCAGTCACATTCCAGAACTGTCTGTAGCTCAGAATCCTGTTAAAGGGTGGATGTTGCCATCACTGCCTCTCAGAAGCCGTGTGGGCACAAGGTGGTCACTGATGCAGATGGGACCCTTTTGTCTGCAGCTCCAGCGTCCCAGGAAGCTGGCTCCACCCAGCCTCACCTGATACTTCATCCAGGCATACTGCACATTGGTAGACCAAAGTTCAGGACTCCGAGACCGTTTCTTGTGCTTATACGCTGCTCCCAAGACTTTACTCTCCTGCAGGAGTCATAGGCAAGAGTGAAGACTCAGGGCTGCGAATTGGGGCTCCTCTCCCCCTGCCCCAGTGTCCCCCATTCAGCCTCACCAGCTTGCCCTGGGACTCCCAGTTGAGCCAGCTGCTCTCAGTGTCCTCCAAGGAGCGCTCTCCTGCCCATGGGGACAGCAGGGCCATCCTGTGTACTCTGGCCCAAGCTTCAGCCTCCTTGTCTGCCTTCCCGTATAGGAGATCCATCAGCGCCACCTGCTCGTGCTGCTGGTAGGCCAGGATATCAGCAAGATTCTTCTCCTCCCTGCCATGAAGGGCTTTCCTTTACAGGCTGTAGCCCCCGCCCCCAAGAGGTGGGATGGCCTTCTCAGGTACCCCAAGAGGTGTCCCTCTCCTAGGCCTGATTCTCTCTCACCTTCTCGTCCTTCTTCCATGGCCATACTGCCCAGGGTCCGTCATTGAGCAAGTGTTCAATTACATAAGCAAAGTCCAGATTAAGCTAGTCCCCAGCAAACCCTGTGTCCCTGCCACCATGTGCTCTCCACAAAGGCCAGATAACACCTCCCACACCATTGTGGCCCTAACTGAACTGCCCAATGTGGAATATTTAAGCATCCTTCCAGTCCCAGAGAAACCCTATCTCCAACTTGTTTGGAAGCCCCCACAGGAGTGTCAAGGTGTTTGCTTTGACAGGGAGCTCAGAAGCCAAAAATACTCTGTAAGTGCCTGGAAAACTCCTACTTACACCTCAAAGCCCAACTCCAGAATCTCCTCTCTATAAAGCTTTCCATATTGATCCACCGAATCAAGAGGATAGTCCTCTGAGTCATCCTTGCTCTTAATACTCCTACGACTTAACTATCGCATAGTAATGAAGTCACCGGTTTACATATCCACCTCCCCAAGTGGACTGTGAGTTCACTGAGGTAGGACCTATGTCTGGATTGTTCTGGGCTGGGAAGTCAGCGGGACCTCAAAAAATATTTTTTGAATGAACCAAAATTATTTAAGACTTGGTCAGAAATGAGGGTAGAGTGTGGTTGGGGAAGTAACTTTAGGGGAAGGAACAGATAGCAAGCAGCCTTCTTCCCCATGAATCAAAGAAAGAATGCAGTATCTGCTTAGAACTAGAGCCCTGGGCAGGACCTAGACACTTTCCTGCCCGAGGCCTCTGGATACTTAGAAATGGCCTCTACAAGGTAGTCGCCCCTGGCAAATCTCAGCCTGGCCCAGAGGCAGAGTCCTGTCTAAGGACTTGAGTATGATAAAATTCCCCCCTTTACTGTTCAACCTTCCAGCTGAGCTGGGCAAGAACAGGGCCTCAGGCCCTCACGGCACAACCTCACCTGTGGAGTAGGCTTGCCTGCAGGCCTCAACCCTCTGGCCTTCCCAATGCCCACCCCACCATGCCCAGCACTATCCAGCCCAGGTGCAGGCTGCCTGGGTCCTAGGGAGTCTCTGAGCGATCCCTTTCTAAGGCCAGAGAAGACAGAAGGGCTGTGATAACTCACTGCAACTTTGGCTGGAAGGCCTTCTTGCTGGCATCCCTGGAGTCATCCCTGTCCTCAAAGGTAGCTCTTTGCTTACCATCACCATCCACGCAGGGATCCTGTAGCCTTGTCCAAACATGCACGCCAAACGTCCCTGAGATTGAACGAGATACTCTACTCAGTAACGGGAACTGGACTGGCATATTACCCTTCTCTGAATCCTCTGCTTTCTGCTTCCCCCCTAAAGAGTCCACCATCAACCCCATAGACCCGGTCCCACCATATGCCAGGCATTATACTAGGAACTCAGTAAACATCTTCAGGAATCAGACACCAATCTACAAATATGCTTGGAGATCAGACCTAAAGCTTACTGCCCCAAGTGTAGGCTGAGATGGGAAGACTACTGTGAAACAATGACTGAATGATCCTCAGTGCAGCTGTAAGTCACTCATGAGTAAAATGGCAATGGTACAAAATGACAGGGCATCCTCAGATGGGAGGTTTGGGCAGGGAGGAGGGTATTACTGGAGTAGAAAGTAGGTAGTAAGAATAGAGAAAAAGGAGTCCTACTTCCAGACAGAGTACAGTGAATGGGATACTCTCCTTCTGGCAAAAAAAAAAAAATTACAAAATCATATTTTTAAGAGATTTTTGGAAGGAAAGAAGACTAGATAACTAAAATTAAAGCGAGGGAAGATTCCTTCCAAGAAGTGCAGTTGGGAACTGTTTTCTGTTCTGAAGGCATGTCCTGAATCTGGACACAAGCTGAGTGAGAATCAGGCTTGGCTTAAGTAGAAAGAATCTACCAGATAGAAGAGATATCATGCTAGCTGGAATGATGTATTAAATCAAGTGGAGTCCCAAATGCACCACAGTTTTTCCCACAGGATATTTGCTGAGTGCAGGGGGGTAGGGGAAGCTCAGATTCTGGGAGCTGGGGTAGAAAGGCAGAGTGAAATCATTGCAAGATAGAGTCCCACAAGAGGGAGAAGCTACAACAAACACAAAACACACTTCATTTATAAGACAATTAAAAACAGAGGTGAACTAAATCTACCCAAAGCTGTAATCAAGCTACAAGGCAGTTCAATTCCTGGCAGGATTGAGGTGATCAGCCATATTCAGAGTAAAGAGCAAATGCTCAGTATGAAAATAACTTCAACTTCAGTCTCTGCATTATTTTTAACACAAAGTCTAGAAAATTATTTTTTTAAGTATAAGACATGTGAAAAGTAGGAAAATGTAACCAATAATGAAAAGCAGAAATACACAGTAGAAGTAGACTCACAAATGATTCAGATATTAAACACACAAAACTTCAACGTAACTATTATAAACAATGCTAAATTAAAAAAAGGAAATATGAACTAAATGGGTGAAAAGGAGAATTTCAATAGAGAATTGGACTCTTAGAAAATAATCAAATAAACAGTCTAGAATAAAAAACACAATGTCTGAACTTAAAAATTAATTGGCTGGACCTGAGCCTCAATGGAGTTGCAACACCTACTCTCCAGTTCATTGGATTCACCCAGGACAACTGCAAGGAGGTGATGATGGACAACCACCATACCAAGGAACCGAGAGAGCCTACAACTGTGAGCAAGAGATTCCCATCCATATGCGACCAAGCCCCTCTCAATTAGAGGTGTAGTGGGCATCACCATCCAAGAATCCTCAGGATTGGGGAATGAACCATGGACTAGAGTGAACTTACTGGTATTCTACTATAGACTTATTGTGATTCTAGCAATGGAAAAACTTATATCATTGAAGTGGAGGAAGTGGCCACTGGAGGTTCTAAGGTCAGGGAAAGGGAAAACATGTAATATTGGGGCATTTTGGGGACTTGAGAATTATCCTGAATGAAATTGCAATGACAGATAAAGGCCATTATATATCTTGCCATAACCTACAGAATTGTGTGGGAGAGAGTGTAAACTACAATGTAAACTATAGTACATGCTTAGTGGCAATGCTACAAAATGTGATCATCAATTACAATGAATGTACCACAGTAATGAAGGATGTTGTTAATGGGGGCAAATGTGCGTGGTGTAGGGAGCAGGGCATATGGGAATCTCCTATATATTTTATGTAACTTTTATGTAATCTAAATATCTTTAAAAAAAACAAAACAAAAATTTTAATTTAATTGGCTGGAGGAGTGACAGCATTAAGATGGCAGAGTGAAATGCTCCAGGGCTCTATACCCCAAAAGAATCTTTATACAGCAAGCAAAAACTGGCAGAACCATCTTTCTCAGAATTCCAGAAAACAGTTAAAGGGCTGCAGTAACTGGGAGAGTGCCAAATCAAGAAAAAGACAACTTAAAAATGGAAGGAAAACCTCATAGTGCATTTGCTTGCCCTTTTCCCACCTGCTCACTGGCTCAGTGTGGAGCCAGCCTGTATGCCTAATTCAGGTCCCTGTTCCTGGTTCAAGAGGAAGCAGAGTGACCTTTGTGCACATACTGGTGTGTATGGAGGTCTGTACCAGTCTGTGTGGTGGAAGATTGAAGGACTAAACCAGAACACTTGTCTGATTTGCCATGCCAGAATGTGGAAGCAGCTTACAAGGCAGTTGAAGCAGTGTGAGAAAATAATCAAATAGTAGTTGCCTGGGGCAAAGAATTCCCAGCTTTAATACGTACAGTACAGTACCTGGGACCAGGAAGAGGTCTTCCTTCCTGGGAGAAGAAAGGTATTCTAATCTTTGTAAATGGGGGAATTCCTAAGGCCACACACAAGCTTAGGAACAGACACCTCAATGACTAAATTCCAAAGTTAACACACTGAAATATTAAAATGTCCACTGTGTTTGAATAAAAAATAAATCTTCCATAATTTGTTGAGTTGCCTTTTTCTGTTATTTTTTTTTTTTTTGAAATAAAGCTTGAATAAAATGGCCAGTATGCAACAAAAGATTACAAGGCATGTAAGGAAAGAGGAAGTGATTATCCATTCAAAAGAGCAAGATAAAGCATCAGAAATCATCAAAGAGGAAGCCCAGGCTTTGAACATACCAGACAAAGGCTTAAACTTTGAGGGCTTGAATGAATCACCTGCACAGAAAAGCAGAAAAACTGACTGTGGGGAATCTTGATCTGTATCTTTGAACTCCGGAAATTTTGGGTAGTGTCTGTATGCATTTTTCTTAGCTTTTATCAGATTCTCAAAGAGCAACAAGATTAAAAAGTAATTAAGGAGGAGGGGCAAGATGGTGGCAGAATAAGAAGCTCCAAGAGTCAGCTCATCCTCCAGGGCACTTAGTAATTACCCAGAGCTATCTAAAACACCCATTCGGTGGGCTCAGGAGACTGGAAGAGCATACTGCAACATCCTTGAAAGAATGGAAAGAGGAGACTGCCCATCTGCAGTGGATTCATGAGAAGACCACTCCACACCACAGAGGCCATTGCCCATCCTCCACTGGCAATGCAAGCAGCCTCAGGAGCTATTCTGTGGCTGGAGTTGGAAGCTCCATTCCCAAAAATTGGGGAAGAGGAGACGGTTGGGCACTGACTTCAGCTTCTGATTAGTAAATTCAGGTGGCTAAAGTATAATCCTAAGAACAGCTAAAGTTTGAGCCTGTCTAAATTGGAAAGTGACTGGAAGCCACCATTTTAACTCCACCCCAGGAAGAAGGAAAGCAGGGCTGATTGAAAATCACAACAGTAGGGACCAGCTTCTTTCCACCCAGATCCGATCACAGCCCTAGCCAAGGCTCCAGCTCCACCTCCAGCAGAAAAAAAAGTAGAAGAACCTGCACCAGACTCTGCAGGCAACTTCAGGTGCTTTTAGCTGGCACAGACTGGATAGCCAGACACCTGGGGCTCCATCCCTGCACTGCAATAGGATAGGAAGGGAGCTGTTTCTTCAGCCTATCTGGGCAACTGCAGGCATGTTCAGCCCACATGGATTAGATTTTGGGGCACTCCCAAGGGTCCACCCACACTTCTGACAGGGGAGGAAGTAGGCCAGTGCTATGTCAGCCCACCTGGGCAATTGAGGTCAGTTTTGACCCACATGGCTTAGTTTGCAGCCCACACCTGCAGCTCCATCCCCACCCCAAGCAGGGGAGGAAGGCACATGAAGCTCCGTCAGTCTCTCTGGGCAACTACAGACAGTCTTGACCTGCATGGCTTGGATTGCTGCACATGGCTGCAGCTCTTTCCCTACCCCCAGCAGCAGAGAAAGATGGGAGAAGCTTCATCAGTTCCTGGGGCAATGTGGGCAGCTTCAGCCTCCACAGCTTACAGTACCAACTATATCCTCAGCTCTTTCTACACATCCAGCAAGGGAGAAAGGGCAAGAAAGTCCTAAGCTAAAGAGAGAAACTGCACCCATAATACATCTAATAAGCCAGATGCCAGCACACACATACAAAAAAAAGTATAATCCATTCCAAAAACAGGAAAATATGGCCCAGTCAAAGGAACAGGAAAAGCTTCCAGATGACATAAAGAAGTTGAGATAACTAATTATAGATGTTCAAACAAATCTCCTTAATACATTCATGAGATGGCTAAAGAGATTAAGGATATTAAGAAGACACTGAGGGAGGCAGATGTGGCTCATGTAGTTGGGTTCCTGTCTACTACATGGGAGGTCCCTGGTCCAGTTCCCAGTGCCTCCTAAGAAGACAGTGATCTGGCATAACAGGTGGGCATGGTGAGCTGATGCAACAAGAGATACAAGAAGAAAAACATAGTGGGAGACATAACAAACTAGGGAGTAGAAGTGGCTCAGACAGTTGGGTACCTCCCTCCCATATCAGGGGTTCCAGGTTCAGTTCCTAGTGCCTCCTAAAAAAACAAGGAAGATGAACAGACACAGCAAGTGCAAAACAAAAATGAAAACTGTGATGCAACCAGACATTTGCACACCAATGTTCATAGTGGCATTATTCACAATTGCCAAAGGATGGAAACAACCCAAGTGTCCATCACTGATGAATGGATAAACAAAATGTGATATATACATATGATGGAATACTATGCTGCTGTAAGAAGAAACGTAATTGGGACACATATGATAACATGGATGAACCTTGAAGACCTTATGCTAAGTGAAATAAGCCAGACACAAAAGGACAACTATTGTATGGTCTCACTAATATGAACCAAATACGAAGAATAAATGCATGGAGTTAAAATCTATAGTATAAGTTATTAGGAGAGAGGAGGAGGGCTGAGAAGTACTGCTACTTAATGTATGTTGAAGTTTTAATTAACTTGACTGTAAAAGTGTAGAAATGTATAAAAATGGATGGTAACACATTATAGTGAGTAGAACTAATGCAGCTGGTTTATAAGTGGGGTTGTGGCTGAAGAGGGTAGTCTAGGGATGTAAATGTCAATTGAAAAAAATCTAGAGAATAATCTAGGGACTGAATAACATAGTGAACCCAGAAGTAGAGGAGAACTGTAGTTAATAGTACAAAAACAACAATGTATTTCTATGAACTAGAACAAATGTTCAGCACTATTGCAAGGTGGTGAGAAACCAGAGAAGCATGGGAAAAATGTAATTAATGTAAGCTACAGAATATAGTTAACAGCAATACTGTAATATTCCTGCATCAATGCCAAAGAGGTACTGTGTTAATAAAAGG
Organism: Dasypus novemcinctus; assembly: GCF_030445035.2. NCBI lineage: Eukaryota > Metazoa > Chordata > Mammalia > Cingulata > Dasypodidae > Dasypus > Dasypus novemcinctus. The sequence continues at coordinate 34,115,600 of NC_080696.1, read as the reverse complement.
GAGGGTTATGGAAAAAATATACCAAATGTACCCTATAGACCATAGCTAGTAGTAATATGTTGACAATATTATCTCATAATCTGTAACACATGTTCCACAACAATGTAGTGTGTTAGTGGAGGGGTGCTATATGGGAATTCCACACATGCACATGATTGTTTTATAAATTCAAAACTGCTCTAATAAAAATTTTTTTAAAAAAACATGTCTTAAATATGCTCAAAGAGCTAAAGGAAAACACAGAAGAACTAAAAGAAATCAGGAAAATAATATGTGAACAAAAGGAGAACTTCAATAAAGAGACAGAAATCATACAAAGGGAACCAAACACAGCTGATTACCACAGTATCTGAAAGCAAAAATTTCCTACAGAGGTTTCAACAGCAGATCAAAGCTGACAGAAGAAACACTTAAATTGAATATGACAATCGAAAATATTCAGGTTGAGTAGTAGAAAGAAAAAAGAATGAAGAAAAGTAAACAGAGTCTAGGAAAACTGTGGATGCCATCAAGCATACCAATGTATACATTATGGGAGTCCCAGAAGAAGAAAGAAAGAGGGGGCAGAAAGAATATTCAAAGAAATAATGGCTGAAACCTCCCCAAATTTAATGAAAGACATGAATATACATATCCAAAGAGGTGACTCTCAAAACATCCTCACTGAGACACATTATAAACATATTGCCAAATGCTACAAACAAAGAAAAACTGCTGAAAGTCACAAGAGAAGCAACATATCATGTACAATCTTAATCAATAAGATTAAGTGACAATTTCTCATCAGAAACCATGAGGTAAAAAGGCAGCAATATGATATATTACAGGGCAGAAAGAAAAAAATTGTCAACCAAATTCTATATCCACCTAAACTGTCTTTCTAAAATGAGGGAGAGACATCCAGGAAGATGGCAGACTAGAAAGACACAGGTCTCTCTCCTCTCCCAGAAAAATAGCTAGAGTACAAGCAGAAACAGGCCGGAAAAAAATGTAGGTTTAGGACACCAGGGGAAGCCTGGATACCCAGAAGAGAGAGAGGCAAAGGAAAAGAATCTCAACCACAAAACTGTGAGTTAAAGCTGCAGCTGGAGCTGCGGAAGCCCTCCTCCCTCCACCCTCTATCTCCACTCCAGATAATTTTGAATTCTCATAGACAAAGGGGGTCCACAGGGATCTACCTCTCTAGAAAACTGGACAGAAAGGGACACAGCCTAAGGCTGACTCAGCTTTTGACCCACAAATATGGTCTGCTGCGTCCCAGGAGCCCTTCCAGGCAGGGAGGGGCCACACCATTGTTTGCCTTGGGAGCCAGCAGCGAAGGACTAAAGAGATGCAACCCTCTCAAACATCTTCCCTCCTGACCAAGACTGGTTGTTGAGGATGCCGAGGGGAGTGGAATTATTTCCTTTCTGGGGAAAGAGGGGCTGCCAGCAGATGACAATGATGACAGAGAAATTTATAGCCCTAAATGCCTATATTAAAAAAGAAGAAAGAGCTAAAATCAAAGATCCAACTGAACAACTGGAGAAACTAGAAAAAGAACAGCAAACCATTCCCAAAGCAAGCAGGAGGAATGAAATAAAGATTAGAACAGAAATAAGTAAAAATGAGAACCAAAACAAAAGAGAGAAAATCAACAAACCCAAAAGCTGGTTCTTTGAGAAGATAAATGAATTGACACCCTTAGTTAGATTAACAAAGAAAAAAAGAGAGAAGATGCAAATAAATAAAATCAGAAATGAAAGTAGGAAAGTTACGACTGACCTCACAGAAATAAAAAGGATCATAAGAGGATATTATTAGAAACTGTATACTAACAAACTAGACAACCTAGAGGAAATGGACAAGTTTCTAGAAATGCACAAACAACCTACACTGATGCTACAAGAAATACAAGGATCTCCTTGAGTGCCACAGTAAAGTGTCTCAAATAGTGGGGACCCTGAGGGTTCTAGAGACATCCAGAAACTATAAGTAGGGCTGACAGCTCAGAAATTTGGCACCCTGTCAGTGGGCCTTACTTTGGAATTTATGTTCCCCAGTGTAACAGAGTTTAACTCATTTATAGGTTCTCTACATATGGCTCTTCTGCCCCTTTTATTTGAACCTATAATTAACACTATACTTGATAAATATATGTCCCAGAGACTTAAATCTTTGATCTGCCCATGTGCCAGGTAAGTCCTAATTTTCAGAAGAATTGCAACACCTACTCTCCAGTTCATTGGACTCACCCAGGACATCCAACAAGGAGATGATGATGGACAATGCCCATCCCAAGGAACAAAGAGTGTCTGCAACTGTAAGCAAGGTAGTTCCATCCATCTGCCCCATGGGATCTAAGTTACCTCTCAGAAGCAGAGTGGGCATCGCCATCCCAAAATCCTCAAGACTAGGGAATGAACAGTAGATTAAAGTAGACTTATTATTATTCTACTATAAACATTATTATTCTAGCAATGGAAAAACTCTTACCATTGATTCATTGATAAAAAGGCAGTAGCCACCAGAGGTTCTGAGGGATGGGAGAGCAAAGAATAGTTGTTACATGGGGGCATTTTTGGAACATCCTGCATGACATTGCAGTGACAGATATAGGCCATTGTATATTTTGTCATAACCTAAAAAATTGTGTGAACAGAATGTAAACTATAATGTAAATTCTAGCCCATGGTTAGTAGCAATGCTTCAATGTGTTTATCAATTATAACAAGTATACCACACTAATAAGGAATGTTGCTGATGTAGGAAAGTGTGGGAAGGGGAGGGAGTGAGGCATACGGGAATCTCTTAGATTTTTATGTAACATTTATGTAATCTAAAGCTTCTTTAAAATAAAAAATTAACGAAAAAAAAAAAAAAACTTAACAAACCAATCACATTTAAAGAGATTGAATCCATCATCAAAAATCTTCCAACAAAGAAAAGTCCAGAATCAGATGCCTTCACAGAGGAATTCTACCAAGCATTTCAAGAAGAATTAACACCAATCCTGTTTAAAGTCTTGCAAAAATTTGAAGAGGAGGGAAAATTACCCCACAGATTTTATGAAGTGAACCTCACCCTAATAGCAAAGCCAGGAAAGATAAACAAGAAAAGAAAATTACAGACCAACCTCTCTAATGAACATAGATGCAAAAATTCTCAGCAAAATACTTGCAAATCAAATCCAACAACGTATCAAAAGAACTTTACACCATGACCAAGTTGGATTTATTCCTGATATGTAAGGGTGGTTCAACATAAAATCACCTCACTTAATACACAACATTAACAAATTGAAGGATAAGAACCACATGATCATGTCTAAGAAAAGGCATTCAACAAAATCCAGCATCTATTCTTGGTAAAAACACTTCAAAAGATAGGAATAGAAGTAAAATTCCTCAATATGATAAAAAGCATAAATGAAAAACCCACAGCCAACATTGTACTCAATGGGGAAAGGTTGAAAGCTTTCCCACTAAGATCAGAAACAAGACAAGGGAAGCAAATCTGGCTCAACAGATAGAGCATCCGCTTACCACATGGGAGGTCCAGGGTTCAAACCCAGGGCCTCCTGACCCATGTGGAGCTGGCCCATGCGCAGTGCTGATGTGCACAAGAAATGCCATGCCACGCAGGGATGTCCCCCGTGTAGGGGAGCCCCACGCTAAAGGAGTGCACCCCATCAGGAGAGCCGCCCAGTGCGAAAAAAGTGCAGCCTGCCCAGGGTGGCACCATACAAATAGAGAGCTGATGCAGCAAGATGACGCAACAAAGAGAGACACAGATTCCTGGTGCTGCTGACAAGAATCCAAGCAGACACAGAAGAACACACAGTGAATGGACACAGGGAGCAGACAACTGGGGGGGGTGGGGAAAAGGGGAGAGAAAAAAACAACAACAAAAAGAAACAAGGCAAGGATGCCCAGTTACCACTGTTTTTTTGTGTCGTCCCACCCCTCCCCCCCCAGTTGTCTGCTCTCTGTGTCCATCTGCTGTGTGTTCTTTTGTGACTGCTTCTATCCTTATCAGCGGCACTGGGAATCTGTGTTTCTTTTTGGTGCGTCATCTTGTTGTGTCAATTCTTCATGTGTACGGCGCCATTCTTGGGCAGGCTGCACTTTCTTTCGCACTGGGTGGCTCTCATTACAGGGTGCACTCCTTGCACGTGGGGCTCTCCTATGTGGGGGAAACCCCTGCGTGGCACAGCCCTCCTTGCGTGCATCAGCACTGCGCATGGGCCAGCTCCACACAGGTCAACAAGGCCCAGGATTTGAACCACAGATCTCCCATGTTGTAGACAGATGCCCTATCCATTGGGCCAAGTCTGCTTCCCAGTTTACACTGTTTTTCAGCAGTATGCTAGAAGTTCTAGATAGAGCAATTAGACAAGAAAAATAAAAGGTATCCAAATAGGAAAAAAGGAGGTAAAACTCACTACTCATGGGTGGTATGAGTCTATATTTAGAAAGTTCTGAAATATCTACAATAAAGCTATTTGAACTAATAAATAAGTTCAGCAAAGTGGCAAGATACAAGTTCAATAAACAAAAATCAGTAATGCTATTGTACACTAATATTGAACAGTCTGAGGAGGAAATCAGTGAAAAAATTCCATTTACAATAGCAACAAAAGACTCACATACCTAGGAATCAATTTAACCAAAGTATAGGACATATATACAGAAAACTACAAAACAATGATAAAAGATATCAAAGAAGACCTAAACAAATGGAAAGACATCCCATGTTCATGGATTGGAAGAATAAATATCATGAAGATGTCAATCCTTCCCAAACTGGTTTATAGATTCAATACAATACCAATCAAAATTCCAACAACCTGGGAAACGGACTTTGGCCCAGTGGTTAGGGCGTCCGTCTACCACATGGGAGGCCCGCGGTTCAAGCCCCGGGCCTCCTTGACCCGTGTGGAGCTGGCCCATGCGCAGTGCTGATGCGCGCAAGGAGTGCCGCGCCACGCAGGGTGTCCCCCGCGTGGGGGAGCCCCACGCGCAAGGAGTGCACCCATAAGGAGAGCTGCCCAGCGCGAAGAAGGGAGCAGCCTGCCCAGGAATGGCGCCGCCCACACTTCCCGTGCCGCTGACGACAACAGAAGCGGACAAAGAAACAAGAAACAAGATGCAGCAAAAAGACACAGAAAAACAGACAACCGGGGGAGGGGAGGGGAATTAAATAAATAAAAAATAAATCTTTAAAAAAAAAAAAAAAATTCCAACAACCTAATTGATAGAAATAGAAAAGGCAATAACCAAATTTATTTGGAAAGGAAAGTACACCCAAATAGCCAAAAGTATTCTAAAAATAAAAAAAGAACAATGTGGGAGGACTTCCACTGCCTGACCTTGAAATATATTATAAAGCTACTGTGGTCAAAACAGCATGGTAGGGAAGCGGATATGGCTCAAGTGATAAGGCTTCCACCTACCATACGGCAGGACCCAGGTTTGATCCCTGGGGCCTCCTGGTGAAAAAGAAGAAAAGAAAGCATGCCTGCACAGTGAGACAGTGCCTGTGTGGCGAGCCGAGTGCACACTCAGTGAGTCAAGTGCCCATGCAGTTAGCCGAGTGCCCATGCAGCGAGCCGAGTGCCCATGCAGCAAGATGAGTGCCCATGTGGGTGCCCACACAGTGAGCCAAGTGGCCATGTGGTGAGGCGAGTGCCCGCACAAGTGTATGCATGGTGAGCCAAGTACCCACATGAGGGCCCACATGGTGAGCCAGTGCCTGTGTGGTGAGCCAGTAACCACGCAAATGAGCCACGCGGCAAGATGATGATGCAACAAAAGAGAGACAAAGGGGAGAGTAAAGGTGAAGTACAACAGAGACCAGAACTGTGGTGGTGCACTTGACAGGGAACCTTTCTTCGCTTCAGGATTAAATCCCAGTGAATCCTAGAGGAGAAAGACAAGAAGAGAAGACAAAAAGAAAAATAGACACAGAAGATCACACAGTGAATGGAACAGACAACAAAAAAACAGCGGGGGAGGGGAGGGAAGAAAAATAAATAAATGTTAAAAAAAAAAAAAGAAACAGATTGGTATTGGCATAAAAATGGACATATCAATCAGTGGAATAGAACTGAGAGTCCAAGAATAAACCCTTAACTCTATAGCCAACTAGTTTTCAACAAACCTACTGAGTCCATGTTAACAGAACAAAACAATCTTTTCAACAAATGGTGCTGGGATAACTGGATATCCATAACCAAAAGAATGTAAGAGGACTCTATTTTACTCCCTATACAAGAATCAACTCACACTGGATCAAAGACCTAAATATAAAAGCCAGGACCATAAAACTACTAGAAGAAAATATAGGAAACCATCTTAAAGATCTTGTAGTAGGTGGTAGTTTCTTGAACCTTACATCCTAAACAAGAGCAACAAAAGAAAAAATAAATGGGACCTCTTCAAAATTAAACACTTTTGCACCTCAATAGACTTTTGTCAAAAGAGTGAAAAGACAGCTGACTCAATTGGAGAAAATATTTGGAAATCACATGTCCAATAAGGGTGTAATATCCATGATATATAAAAAGATGCTACAACTCAACAGTAAAAGAGAAAATGACTCAATAAAAAAATGGGCAAAGGACTTAAATAAACATTTGTCCAAAGAAGAAATACAAATGGCAAAAAGACACATGAAAAATTGTTCAGCATCACTAGCAACTAGGGAATGCAAATCAAAGCTACAATGAGAAATAATTTCACACCTATTAGAATGGTCACTATTAAAATGACAGAAAACCACAAGAGTTGGAGAGGATGTGGAGCGATAGGAACACTTATTCATTGTTAGTGGGAGTGCAGAATGGTACAGCCACTGTAGAAGACTGTTTGGCAGTTCATAAAGAAGTTGAATATATACTTGCCACATGACCTGGCAATACCACTATTGGATATATACCCAGAAAAACTGGAAGCAGGGAAGCGGACTTGGCCCAGTGGTTAGGGCGTCTGTCTACCACACGGGAGGTCCGCGGTTCAAACCCCGGGCCTCCTTGACCCGTGTGGAGCTGGCCCATGCTCAGTGCTGATGCAAGCAAGGAGTGCCCTGCCACGCAGGGGTGCCCCTGCATAGGGGAGCCCCATGCACAAGAAGTGCGCCCCATAAAGAGAGCCACCCAGCACGAAAGAAAGTGCAGCCTGCCCAGGAATGGCACCGCACACAAGGAGAGCCCACACAACAAGATGACGCAACAAAAAGAAACACAGATTCCTGTGCCGCTGACAACAACAAAAGCAGACAAAAGAAGACAACACAGCTAATAGACACAGAGAACAGACAACCAGGGCAGGGGGAAAGGGAGAGAAATAAATAAATAAATCTTAAAAAAAAAAAAAACTGGAAGCAGTGACACAAACAAAATATCTGCAAACAAATGTTCATAGTATAGCATTATTCACAATTGCCAAAAGATGGAAATGACCCAGATGTCCTTCAACTGATGAATGGAAAAACAAACTGTGGTATATATACAAGGTGGAAAATTATGCAATTGTAAGAAGAAATGAAGTCATGAAGCATATGACAACATTGATGAACCTGGAGGGCATTACATTGAATGAAGCAAGTCAGACACAAAAAGTCAAATACAGTATTATTGTGCTATTATGAACTAAATATATTGTGTAATCTCATGGAGTTAAGTACTTGAATATGGGTCACCAAATTCAAAGAGATTAGAATGAGGCTAGAAATGGAAAGTTGAGGGTCAACTTGTGCAGAACTGGTAAAAATGATGTGTTAATCTTTGAAAATGACTAGAAAAGGTGAAAGCACAACATAATGTTTATAACTAGCAGTGCTATAACATGGGTATGATAGTGATTGAAAGGGAAAGTCTAAAGAAATGTATATTACTAAAAAGAAAGCTAAAAAAAGTAACATGGGACTGTATAGCATAGGAAAACCTATGTGAAGTTTGAATAGGTAATATTGCATATATGACTGTTTTTCTTTGAAACTGAACAAATGTTAATATAACAAGATGTTAATCGACAAAAACACACTATGCTAAATGAAAGAAACCAGATACAAAGTACTGCATATTGTATGATAACATTTATATAAAATGTAAATATAAATCAATTTATAAAGATTAAATTAGATTAGTGGTTATGTAGGGCTTCAGAAGGATAGAGGGATTGAGAGGTGACTCCTAAGGGGTAATGAAATTGTTCTAAAAGTTTTTGTGTTGATGAATGTACAACATTGTGATTATACTAAAAGCCATTGATTATACACTTTGGATAGAGTGTATGGTATGTGAATATATCCCAATAAAACTGCCTTCAAATAAATAAATAAATCAACTCTTAAGCACAAAGAAACCAAATATTGTTCGGAAAATTCTGAGCCTATCTAGATAGTATGCTACGAGACTAGGGCCAGAAGCAGTTCTATCAGGAACCTCCTTGAGCTTCTGGAAAACAATCCCTGGAGAATAGCACTCCAAGTGAAGGTTTAACTGAACATGGATCTAGTCAGCCATTTCAGTGAAAGTCCAAATTGGAAATGCAGTTATGCAGGAAGGATCTGTAGAAAGTTTTATTGTCTGATGGTTTGGACCCCTATGAATTGCACACAAAGCTAACAAGTTTTTGTGAATCTGATGAACAGAACCACTGCCAGCTGGACTGAAAGGGGCAGAGAAGGGATAAAATGAAATGACTTCAAGGGCAGAACTATGGAAGTCAAAGTCTGGACCAAAGAGAGCAGTCCCTCCAATGTGTGCGGAAAGGGCAGGTTCACCCCTGCATTTGAGGGGGCAGGCCATCTGTCCCAGTGCTTGGAAGGGGCAGGCCTTATACCCCATTGTTCAGGGAGATGCCACCACTACCCCACCACCCCTGATGCTCAGAGATGGTGGGGCCTGTGCCCTGGAGTTCACAGAGAACCTGGCCACCGCCCCAAACTTGAAGAGGGTATGGCCTGTGTCCTGTCATTCATGGAGGGACTGGCAACCATACGGGAGCTCAGAGGGGATGGGGCCTTCATCACAGTGTTTGGGGTGAGCATGTTCACTGTGCAAGTGTTTAGAAGGGGTGGGACTGCCCCTTCTTCAGGCCCAGAGGATAAAACATCCATCCATAGGTGACTCCTAGACCCTGAAATCCAACAGAGTTTTCCCTGCTGTCTTTCAGAATTATTTGGGACCCGTGACCCCTGTGTTCCTTCTAATTTCTCCATTCTGGGATGGGAATTTTTATCCTAAGCTTGTTCCCCCATTGCATATTGGAAGCAGATAACTTCTTTTCTAGATTTTACAGGTTCCCAGACAGAGGGGATTTGTGCCATACCCATAACCAATTTTGTACTTAACATTTTTACTGAAATGACTTAGGTTTTTGGGAGTTGTGACGGAATGAACGTATTTTCCATGTGGAAAGAACATGTCTTTTGGGGTCCAGAGGGCAGACTGTGGTGGCTTGGAGCTACATATACCAGAAAAAATAAGTACTTAAATTTAATCCATTCCTGTGGTATGAACCCTCGTAAACAATACATTACCTAATATGATGCAAAAAGAAAGAGAAAATCTCAGCAAAGCTATAGCAACTAAAGAGAATGAATCAGTAGTTTAAAATCTCTCAAAAAAGACAAGTCCACGACTGGGTAGATTCACTGCTGAATTCTACCAAATATTTAAAGATTTAACACAAATCCTTCTCAATCTTCCAAAAAAATAAGAGAGGAGGGATTACTTCCTAACTCATTCTCTGTGGCCAGCATTTTCCTAATACCAAAACCAGAGAAAGACAGCACAAGAAAAGAAAATCACAACATTCCAAGGTCCACAGGATGGAGGAATAGAGTACGGAATAGAGTGGACTTACTGATATTCTATTCATGAACTATTGTGATTAGTAATCAAAGAATATGTGGCACTGGTGTGGATAAAGTGGCCATGGTGGCTGCTGGGGGTAGGGAGTGGGAGGAAGAGATGAGATGTGGGGGCGTTTTCGGGACTTGGAGTTGTCCTGGGTGGTGTTGCAGGGACAGTTACCAGACATTGTATGTCCTCCCATGGCCCACTGGGTGGACTGTGGGAGAGTGTGGGCTGTGATGAGGTGCAGTGGTGCTCAGAGATGTATTCACCAAACTCAAGAATGTCTCATGATGATGGAGGAGATTGTTGTTATGGGGGCAAGAGTGGGGTGAGCAGGGTGGGGGGTATACGGGGACCTCATATTTTTTTAATATAATATTAAAAAAAGAAAGAAAGAATATCACAGAGCAATACCCTGATGAATATAGATGCAATAAATCATCAACAAAACACTGGCATAACAAATCCAAAAGCAAATCAAAAGGATTATACACATGATCAAGTGAGACTTATTCCAGGAATGTAAGGATGGGTCAATATAAGAAAATCAATCCATATAATATACCTCATTAATAGAATGAAGGGGGTGAAAAACATGAACAAGTAATGAAAACATTCTAAAATTGACTGAGGGGGTGACAGCACAACTCTGTAATGAAAATGACAGCCATTGAGTGTACACTTTGAATGGATGTACAAGGCATGGAACTGTGTAAGACAGTGGATATCCCATGTTCATGGATTGGAAAGTGTGGTTAACAGAACAGATATGAGAATGTTCTCTCATGAACTATAACAAATACATAATGCTAATACAGGGTGTTAATAATCAGGTAGATTGGGGGGGAAATACACCAAATATAAGATATGGGCTATAGTTGGTAGTAATATTTTGATGATATTATTTCATAGTTTGTAACAAATGTTTTATAACAAAGTGAGGCATTAGTGGAGGGGTGATGTATGGGAGGCCTGTACAATGATATGCATACTTGTTTTGTAAGTTCACAATTTTTACTATATATTTATTGTTTATGTATGTTCACATATTAATGATATATTTCAATAAAAGTTTATAATTAAAAAACACATGATCATCTCAACTGATGCCAAAAGGGCATTTGACAAAATCTAGCATACTCTCATGATAAAAACACTCAGAAAACTAGAAATAAAAGGGAACTTTTTCAACATGATAGAGAATATTTATGAAAAATCCACAGTAAATATCATACTCCAAGGCGAAAGAATAAAATCTTTCCCCCAAAGAACAGGAACAACACAAGAAAGCCCACCATTGCCACTATTATTCAGCATTGTACTGGAAGGTCTAAGCAGTGCAATCAGGCAAGAGAAAGAAATAAAAGATATTCAAATTGGAAAGAAAGAAGTTAAATTATCCCTATTCACATATGACATGATCCTAGATATAGAAAAATATCTACAAGAAAGCTGCTAGAACTAATAAACAAATTCAGCAAAGTTGCAGACTACAAGTTAAAATGAAGAAGTCAGTTGGATTCCTATACACCAGTAACGAACAATCTGAAAAGGAAATCAAAGAAACAATTCCATTACAATAGCACTTAAAGAAATAAAATACTGAGGAATAAATTTAACCAAGGAGGTGAAAGACTTGTACATTGAAAACTACCAAGGAGGTAAAAGACTTGTACATTGAAAACTACAAAACATTGCTGAAAGAAGACCTAAATAATTAGAAAGACATTCCATGTTCATGGATTGGAAGGCTTAGTATTGTTAAGAAATCAATACTGCCTAAGACAATCGACAAATTCAATGCAATCTCTATCAAATTTCCAGCAGCCTTTTTTGCAGAAATGGAAAAGTTGACCCTCAAATTTATATGGCATTGCAAGGGGCCCCATAAAGCCACAAAAAATAATAACAATAATAACCTTGTAAAAGGAAAACAAAGTTAGAGTACTCACACTTCCTGGTTTTAAAACTTATACAAAACTACAGTAACTAAAATAGGGTGGTGGGGATTGTGGAAAGATGGCACCAGATTAGACAGTAAAGGCTCAACTCTCTCACAGAAACAATGGAGAAAGAGCCAAAAGCTGCCCAAAGGACCTGCTTTGGGTGCCAGCAGACCAGGACAGTGCATCACAACTTCCAGGAGGATGAGACAGAGAGATGAAGAAGCTGAAACAACAAACTGTGAGTTACTAAACTTCCCAGCAGCTAGAAAGGGGTCCCCTCCCCCATCCCCAAGATACTCAGTGGCAGTAAAACACCTGGTTCATTGCAGCTGAGAGAGTAGTATTCTTCTTCCTCCCTGTCAGCTCTTACAAGGGAAAATGGAAGGGCAGTTGGGGGAGTGGGGTGTTTTTCTTCAGTGAATTGGGCCAGCAGAGCCCTCTTTGAATCTCGGCTCTGGCCCAATGAAAACTGAGAGAGATACAACTCAATGGCAAACAAGCACCCTCTGCAGGTTGGTCTGGAAATTACATGGACAAAAACTGCTTTTAGAGCCTCTTTACCTGACCCTTGGGAGAAAGTCTGCATCCCACTAGTGAGTCCCTGGCATGATTTTGACAACTTAAGCTGGGAAATCTTAAAGACTTAGGATAAGTTGAACCAAATATTAAAGAAGAGTTGTGAAAAAAAAAATAATAGGCATGAGAGAGAAACTGTCCACCAGAGTAAATTTGCCAACATATCAGATGCCTAGACATCAGCAAAAATTACACACCATACCAGGAAATAGGAAGAGAGAGCCCAGCCAAAGGAACAGATCAAATATCCTGAAGAGATTCAGGATTTAAGACAATTAATCAATGATAATCACACAATTTTCCTAAATCACTTCAAAGAATTTAAATAAAATATGACTAAAGAGATAAAGGATATTAAGAAGATACTGGGTTAGCATGAAGAACAATTTGAAAGTCTGCAAAGACTTTCACTATTTGCTGAAGGTTTATGGGAATGAAAGACATGATGGGGATACTAAAAATACATTAGAGGCACATAAGAGCAGATTTGAATTGCTTGAAGACAGAATTAGTGATTTCAAAGACAAAACATCTGGACTGGAGAAGAAAGAAGAACAGAAAGAGAAAAGAATGGAAAAAGTGGAACAGTCTCAGGGAATTGAATGACAATGTGAAATGCAAAATCATACACATTATTGGTGTCCCAGAGGAGAAGAAAATGGAAAAGGGGCAGAAAGAATATTTGAGGAAATAATAACTGACAATTTTCCTACCCTTAAGAAAGATATAAATATGACTATTCAAGACAGACAATGTACCCCAAACAGAATAAATCCAAACAAACCTACCCTGAGACACCTACTATTCAGAATGACAAATATCAGAGATAAAGAGAAGATTCTGAAAGCAGCAAGAGAAAAGCAAAACACCACATATAGGGGAATCTTGATAAGATTAAGTGTAGACCTCTCATCAGAAACCATGGAGAAGAAAGTGGTATGATGTATTTAAGGAATTGAAAAACTGCCAGCCAAGAATTCTGTATCTGGCTAAGCTGTCCTTCAAAAATGAAGGGAAGGGGAAGCAGCTGTGGCTCAATCGGTTAGGCTTCTACCTGGGTTCATGTCCCAGGGCCTCCTTGTGAAAGCAGGCTTGACTTCATGCTGCAGAGAGCTGCCTGCTCAGGTACCACAGAGAGCCACTGGCACGCAAGTGCCACAGAGTGCGGCCAGGCCCACAAGCACAGAGAGCCGACTCAGCAAGATGACATAACAAAAAGGGAGATAAGTAAAAACACAGAAGAGCACAAAGCAAATGGACAGAAAGAGCAGACAGCAAGCACGCTGCAAGGGGGGGGGGTGGAATAAATTTTAAAAAATAAAAAATAAAAAATAAAAAAATGAAGGGGAGTTCAAAGTCTTCACAGACAAACAAAAACTGATAGAATATGTTACCAAAAGACCAGAATTACAAAAGATACTAAAGGGGTTGCTGCAGCCTGAAAGGAAAAAAACAAGGGCAAAAGACTTGGAGAAGAGTGTAGAAATGAGGATTATTATAAAGGATAAATTAAAGGATAAAAAGATAGACAATAGTACAATATGACAATAGAAAGCCAAAGGTCAAAATGGATGAAGTAAGTAATGCCTTTATAGTTTAACATTGAATGTTAATGGCTTGAACTCCCCAATCAAAAAGCTGATAGAATGGATGAAAAAAAATATATGAGCCATATGTTGTCTACAAGAGACTCACCTCAAATGTAAGGACATAACCAGGTTAAAAGAGAGAAGTTGGAAAAATCTATTCCACACAAATAGTTACCAAAAAGAGCTGGAGTGGCAATATTAATATTGGACAAAATGGATTTTAAATGCAAAACTGTTATAAGGGATGAAGAAGGTTATCATGTATTAATAAAAGAGGCAATTCAACAAGAAGAAACAATTATTCTAAATATTTATGCACCTAATCTCAGTGCCCCAAGATACACTAGATGCACACTGGCAAAGCTGAAGGGAAAAATAAATATCTCTACAATAACAGTTGGAAACTTCAAGACACCACTCTCAGAATTGGGATAAATATATATATATATTTTTAAAGCCAATAATCAAATTTATTTGGAAGAGTAAGGGGCCCAAAATAGCCAAAAATATCTTTAAAGGGAAGAAGGAAGTTAGAGGACAGTCACTTCCTGACTTTAAAGCATATTACTTAGGTACAGTAGTAAGAACAACATGATACTGACATAAGGACAGACAGATTGACAAATGGAACCAAATCAAGAACTCAGAAATTGGCCCTTACATCTACAGTCAAGTAACTTTTGACAAAGCTGTTAAGCCCACCTAGCTGGGCCAGAACAGTCTATTCAACAAATGGTACTGGGAGAACTGGTTAGCCATATACAAAAGAAAGACAGAAGACTCCTCTCTCACACCTTATACAAAAAAAATTAATTCAAACATGGATCAAGGAAGTAAATATAAAAACCACCACCATAAAACTCCTAGAAGAAAATGTAGGAAAATATCTTCACGATCTTGTGGTAGGCAGTAGTTTCTTAAACTTTACGCCCAAAGCATGAGCAACAAAAGAAAACATAGATAAATGGGATCTCCTCAAAATTCAACTTTTGCACCTCAAATGACTTTGTCAAAAGGGTGAAAAAATAGTAGACTCAATGGGAGAAAATATTTGGCAACCATGTATCTGATTAGGGTTTAATATCCATGATATATATGGATATCATACAACTCAACAAGAAAAAGACAAAGTATCAAATTTAAACATGAGCAAAAAACTTGAAAAGACAGTTGTCCAAAGAAGAAATACAAATGGTGAAGAAACATGAAAAAATGTTCAACATCACTACCAATTAGGGAAATGCAAATCAAAACTACAATGCGATATCATTTCATACCTATTAGACTGGCGGCCATTAAAAGACAGAAAACCATAAATGTTGGAAAGGATGTGGAGAGAGAGGAATGCTTATTCACTGTTGGTGGGAATGTAGAAAGGTACAGTCACTGTGGAGGACTGTTTGGCAGTTCCTAAGGAAGCTGAATATAGACTTGGCCATGGAATCTGGCAATACCATTGCTAGGTATATATCCAGAAGAACTGAGAGCAATGACACAAATAGGCTTCTGCACACTGATGTTCATAGCAGCATTATTCATGATTGCCAAGGTTGGAAACAACCCAGGTGTCCATCAACTGACAAGTGGATAAACAAGTTGTGGAGCATACACATGATGGTATATTATGCAGCCATAAGAAATGAAGTCAGGAAACGTATGACAATACAGATGAACCTGGAGCCCATTACGTTGAGTGAAGCAAGCCGGACACAAAAAGACAAATACTGTATAATCGCCCTATTAGGAATTAAATATATTATGTGAGGGAAACGGACTTGGCCCAGTGGTTAGGGCGTCTGTCTACCACATGGGAGTTCCGTGGTTCAAACCCCGGGCCTCCTTGACTCGTGTGCAGCTGGCCCATGTGCAGCGCTGATGTGCGCAAGGAGTGCCCTGCCACGCAGGGGTGTCCCCCGCATAGGGGAGCCCCACGCACAAGGAGTGCGCCCCGTAAGGAGAGTCGCCCAGCGCGAAAGAAAGTGCAGCCTGCCCAGGAATGGTGCCGCACACACGGAGAGCTGATACAAGATGACACAACAAAGAGAGACACAGATTCCCACGCTGCTGACAACAGAAGCAGACAAAGAAAGAAAACGCAGCAAACAGACACAGAGAACAGACAGCTGGGGTTGAGGGGGGAGGGGAGAGAAATAAATAAATCTTTAAAAATATATGTATATATAATGTGAAATGTAAATATATGATGTAAAATTTGAATATGGGTAGAATTGCATATGTAAGATCATTTTTCTTTGAAGCTGAACAAATTTAACACTATGCAAGTTACTATCAGACAAAAAAAACCACATTATACTAAGTGAAGGAGACCAGACACAGAGTACTACATATTGTATGATTCCATTTAAATACTACATGACCTCAATGATATGAAATAAGCAAGCTGCCTCAGAGAGCTATAGACTGGAAGATAGGCTTTCAGGAAATCAGGGGGTAGAGGAAGGATGTAAGCTGACATCTACATGGGTGAAATCTATGATAAGCTGGCGGTAAGTATGTGCACAAGGAAGAGATAAAATGGGGGCATAGGGCTACCTTTGGGTGGGGCTTTGCGGGTTTGAGGGGGGCTAGGGATGGGCGGATGGGTAATATTGCACAAGAAATTGGGGGGAGGGAGGGGCAACATACGAACATAGGAGATTGTCAGGTGTTGGTTGAAAGTAAAATGCTGAGAAAACCTTTTCAAAATATAATTAGGAAAGTTACCTGTTTAAGATACTCAAAGGGGAGAATCTGACGCAGGACAGACTCCTAGGGAATATGTGAATGCTCATTTTGCCAGAGTGGGTAATACCATTGGGTAGAGACCCATATAATGAGAGTGAAGGTAGACCCACATCCTGGGGAGGACTAATGCCATCAAATAGAGGGAACTGTATCTCTCAAGAGAAAGGGCGGCTCCCAGGGCATTAGGGCAGTTGAGCAAGTCAAGTCCTCAACACTGTTGCAAGTATCCTGAACATGGCTCCTCAAGAAATGAAGATTGACTGTCACTGTGGGGCCCAAGGGGAGGGGGAAATAGATATTGAATAGATGGAACTAAAGTAAATGTGAGGACAAAGGAAGTGTTTCACAAGAGTACACAAGGATGGATATAAAACATGCAATATTACACCAAAAACATATAGGGGACGATAGACTAATAATGTAAACCATAATGTAAAACATAGGATAACTAAAAAATTTAGAAAACTGTATAGCCTAAAGTATAAACCACAATGTAAACACAAATGTTACCTTGTTTGAAAGCTATTGTCTCAATATCTGTACATCAGTTTCAGTAAATATATGAATAAGTTAAAAGATTATCGCTGTGGAAGGGAAAAGGTTTTATAATGGATATGTGGGAGTACTGTATATTCTATATATGAATTACTGTGATCTAGGGCTCTTGTGAAGAGAAGCTCAATAATTAGGAAAAAAGATAAGATGTAGAATTTTTCCAAATCAATACGTATTCTATATCTAACCTTTAAACTCATCGCTATATTCCATTTTACTAGTAAGGGAACTTGACATTATATTGGGCTTCACTTTTCGGGAAGTTTTGGATCACAGAGTGGTTCAACAATGGCAGTGGAGGAATACTGGTATGGGATGTTATTGACAGGTGATATATGGCTGACAGGGAGTTATACAGGGCATGTGTCCAGGGTGCATGGAAATGTTTGGATATACTCATAGTGGAAACAATTAAAAACAACAGCTGGGGGGGTACTGGGTTCCTGGCAGGCGGGGGGGGGGGGGGCCTCTGTCGTGGTCCCTAAGGGAGCAGCGGCAGTTCCCCAGGTGCAACGGTAAGGACCAGGAAGGAAGGAGGGTCCAACAGTGAGCCCCTGATACTGATGACTATGCTTGTGAGCCTATACACCTGAAATAAGAACAAGGCCTAGAGCAGCACTGTGCCTAAGAGTTCCCTCCTGACAGCCTCTGTGTTACTCAAATGTGGCCAGTCTCGAAGCCAAACTCAGCATGTAAATGCAATGCCTCCCCCCAGCATGGGACATGACACCCGGGGATGAGCCTCCCTGGCACCAAAGGATCACTACCAAGTACCAGCTAATGATGTAACTAGAAAATGACCTTGAATTAAAGGTTCAACATGGACCAGCAGAATATCCCTGTCTACATATAATAACAGGAGTTAAAAATGCTGTTTGACCTAAATTAAGGGGGAAATGGAAAGGACAAATGAGTTTATATGGCTATGAGTCTCTAAAAAAAGAGTCTGGAGGTTGTCAGAAGGATTGCCCTTATGCACACCTGAGCAGAGTCTCAGAGACAGATAAAGTAGATACAACCCCAGGTATTGGTCCTTTTGAGGGCTAAAGAGACCCACAGGTTCTATGGTCATGGCAGATGGGGTTCACTGCCATGCCAGTTGGCCCTTCTTTGGAGCTGGTGTTTCTGCGTGATGGAGCTGGACTCAGATGTGATCTCTTTTCACAATCCTTTCATGCTACTTTACTGGACTTGTAGTTGGTGCTGGGGTTTAAGATATATCTAGGGGATTTGAATCTCTGGACTGACAATATGATAGCCAGGCCCTGAGCCTCAACAGACTTCAGCTCCTACACTCTGATTTATTGAACTCACCCCACTCAGCTAAGATGGAGTTGAAGGACAACCACCACACCATGGAGCCTAGAGTGCCTACAACTGAAAGTAAGAGGATTGCATCCAGTATCCATGTGGAATCTAAGCCCCCTCTTGACATAGATGTGGAATGGACACAACCAAGCCAAGGTCCACAGGAAGGAGGAATACAGTAAGGATTAGTGTGGACTTAATGATATCCTATTCATGAACTATTGTGGTTAATAATCGAGAAAATGTGGCATTGGTGTGGAAAAAGTGGCCACGGTGGCTGCTGGGTGTGGGGAATGGGAGGAAGAGATGAGATGTGGAGGCATTTTCGGGACTTGGAGTTGTCCTGGGTGGTGTTCCAGGGACAATTGGCGGACATTGTATGTCCTCCCATGGCCCACTGGATGGAACGTGGGAGAGTGTGGGCTATGGTGTGGACCACAGGCCATGGGGTGCAGCAATGCCCAGAGATGTACTCACCAGATGCAATGGATGTGTCATGATGATGGGGGAGAGTGTTACTGAGGAGGGAGTGGTGGGGTGGGGGCGGTGGAAGTGAATGGGGACCTCATATTTTTTGAATGTAATATTTTTTTAAAAATGAATAAATTGAGAATTTGGGGAAAAATGTAAATATACATCAATCTATAAGGATGAAATTAAATTAGTGGTTATGTAGGTCTGAGGAAGGAACGCTAAGGGGTGTGGAATCTTTCTTTTTGGAGTAATGAAATTGTTTTAAAATGATGAATGTGGCGGCAGCCTTGGCCCAGTGGTTAGGGCATCCATCTACCACATGGGAGGTCCGCGGTTCAAACACCGGGCCTCCTTGACCGTGCAGAGCTGGCCCATGAGCAGTGCTGATGCGCGCAAGGAGTGCAGTGCCATGCAGGCATGTTCCCCGCGTAGGGGAGCCCCACGCACAAGGAGTACACCCCATAAGGAGAGCCGCCCGGTGCAAAAGAAAGTGCAGCCTGCCCAGGAATGGTGCCACATATACAGAGAACTGACACAACAAGATGACGTAACAATAAGAAACACAGATTCCCATGCCACTGACAAAAACAGAAGTGGACAAAGACGACACAGCAAATAGACACAGAGAACAGACAACCAGGGTTGGGGGGGGAGGGGAGAGAAATAAATAAATAAATCTTTAAAATAAATAAGTAAATAAATAAATAAAATGATGAATGTACAACACTGTGAATATACTAAAAGTCATTGATTATACATTTTGGATAGAATAGCCAGAAACAGCAGCTATGGACAGTGAGGGAAGCATAGAGAGATTGAGAGATGAGGAATTTTCTTGTTTGCTTGTTTATTATTATTATTACTGAAATAATGAAAATGCTCTAATAGTGATTGAAGTGATGAATACACAACTATGTGATTATACCAAATACCATTGATTGTACACTTCAGATGAATCTGATGCTTTATTAACATATATCAATAAAATTGATTTGTTTAAAAAAAATACAGTGGTGCTAGCCTAAAGATAGACTTATAGATCAATGGAATAGAATTGAGGGTCCAGAGTTATATCCGCACATCTTTGGCCAGTTAATTTTTGACAAGGGTACCAAGTCCATTCAATGGAGAAACAATAGTCTCTTCAACAAGTGGTGCTGAGAAAACTGGAAATCAACATGCAAAAGAATGAAGGCGGACTCCTACCTCTCACCATATACAAAAACTAACTCAAAATGGATCAGTGATCTAAATACAAGAGCTAATATTATAAAACTATTACAAAAAATATAGGAGGGAAGCAGATGTGGCTCAACTGATTGGGCTCCCGTCTATCATATGGGAGACCCTGGGTTCACCTCCCAGGGCCTCCTTGTGAAGGCAAGCTGGCCCATGCCCATGGAGAGGTGATGGCCCATGCCCACAGAGGGCTGGAGCAGCAAGATGATGCAACAAAGGAAGACACAGAACTTGCAGCGAATGGACACAGAGAGCAGACAGCAAGCAAGCGGGGGGGGGGGGGGGCTTTAAATAAATAAAATAAATCTTTAAAAAAAAAATAGGCAAATTTCTTCAGGACCTTATAGTAGGCAATAGATTTTTACATTTTACACCAAAAGCAGAAGAGACAAAAGAAAAAATAGATAAAATGAACGTCTTTAAAATTAAAAACTTTTGTATATCAAAGGACATCATTAAGAAAAAGACAACCAAGAGAATGGGAGAAATATTTGGAAACCATATATCTGAAAAGAGTTTACTATCTAGCATATATAAAGAACTACAACTTAACAGCAAAAAGAAAATTCAATTAAAACATGAGCCAAGGATTTGAATATACATTTTTCCGAAGAAGATAATCAGATGGCCAGTAAGCATATGAAAGCATGTTCAACATTACTAGTCATTAAAGGAATGCAAATTAAAATTCCAAGATACTGCTTCATCCTCACCAGGATGGCTATTATTTTTAAAAAATAAAAAATAAAAAACTGAAAATTACAGGTGTTAGCAAGAATGTGGAGAAATGGGAACCTTCATACATTGTTGGTGGCAGTGTAAAATGGTGCAGCCACTGTAGAAAACAGTTTGGCAGTTCCTGAGAATGTTAAACATATGTTCCAGCAATTCCACTCCTAGGTATATACCCCAAAGAATTAAAAGCAGACCTCAGATAGATATTTGCACACCAGTGTTCATCACAACATTATTCACAAGTAGCAAAAGGTAGAAGCACTTCAAGTGCCCATCAACAGATGAACAGATAAACAAAATGTAGTATACCCATACAATGGAATCTTACATAGTGGTGAAAAGGAATGGAGTTCTGATACATGGAACAACATGGATGATCCCTGAAGACATCATGATGAGTGAAATAAGCCAGACAGAAAAGGACAAATATATATGATTTCTCTTATATGAAATTCTTAGAATAAGCAAATTCATACAGACAGCAGAATCATAGTTACCAGGGGTGGGGGAAGAGAGGAATGGGGTTATTACTAAATGAATATGAGTTTTGGTTTGGGATGACGAAAACAGCCTGGAAATAGATAGTAGTGAAAGTTTACACAGTATTGTCAATGTACTTAGTGTCAAAGAATTGTCTGCTTAAAAGGTTTTTAACTATTTACATAATATGTAAATAAATCATTTAAAAGACTTGAGATGCCATTGAAATGGCTAAAAAATTTTTTTAAATAAATTATTTAAAAAACACAAGACCTCTCTCTAAGACAAACTCAGCATATAAAAGCATTACCTTCCCCCCAACATGGGACATGACTCCCAGGGATGAGCCTCCCTGGCACCAAGGGATTACTACCAAGCACCAACTAGCAATGCAACTGGAAAAAGACCTTAATCAAAAGGGGGAAAAGGTAAAGACAAATAAGTTTATATGGCTAAAAGACTTCAAAGTGAGTCGGGAGGTCATTTCAGAGGTTATGCTTATGCATGTCTTGGCAGAATCTCATTGACTGCCAAAGTAAATACTGCCTCAAATAGCAGGGGATCCTGAGGGCTCTGGAAACACCTAGACACTATATACAGGGCAGATAGCTCAGATGTTTGGTGCCCTGCCAGTGGGCCCTTCTTTGGAATTTATGCTCCCCAGTGTAACAGAATTGGACTCAGTTGTGGTTTCCCTACACATGGTTCTCCTACCCCTTCTATTTGAACCTACAGTTAGACTAGAGTTGATAGGTGTACGTCCAAGAGACTTAAATCTTTGGGCTGTCCATGTGCCAGCTGGGCCCTGAATCTCAGCAGTTCATTAGATCTACTCTCCAGTTCATTGGAACCCACCCAGGACAACTAACAAGGAGATGATGATGGACAATGACCATCCCAAGGAACAGGGAGAGTCTAAAACTGCAAGCAAGAGAGTTCCATCCATCTGCCCCATGGGATCTAAGCCCCGCTCTCAATTAAGGGCAGATTGGGCATCACCATCCCAGAATCCTCAGGATTGGGGAATGAATGATGGACTAGAATAGACTATTATTCTACTATAGACTTTTTGTGATTCTAGAAATGGAAGAACTGTCATCATTGATGTGGAGACAGTGGCCACTGGAGGTTCTGAGGGGAGGGGAAGGGAAAGGGAAAAATAGGTGTAATAGGGGGACATTTTCAGGACTTGGGAATTGTCCTGAATGAACTGCAATGACAGATACAGACCATTACATATCTTGTCATCTTACAAAATTGTGTGGGAGAATGTAACCTACAATGTAAACTATAATCCATGCTTTGTGACAATGCTCCAAAATGTGTTCATCTATTGTAACAAATGTACTACACTAATGAAGGATATTGTTAATGTAGGAAAATGTGGTAGGGCTAGGGAGTGGGGCATATGGGAATCCCTCATATTTTTTATGTAATCTAAGTATCTTTTTTAAAATTAAAAAGTAGATTATTAAAAAAAGGGAAGTGGCTGTGGCTCAATCAGTTGGGCTCCCGTCTACCATATGGGGGGCCCTGGGTTCACATCCCAGGGCCTCCTTGTGAAGGCAAGTTGGCCCGCATGCTGCGGAGAGCCACAGGCCTGCAAGCACAGTGGAGTGCCACCCAGCCCACAAGCGCCAAAGACAGCCAACTCAGCAAGGTGACACAATGAAAAGGGAGACAAGCAAAAATGCAGGAGAATGCGCAGATGAATGGACACAGAGAGCAGACAGCAAGCAAACCGCAAGGGGAGGGGAACAAATGAATAAAAATAAAATACAGACACAGAAGAACGCACAGCGAATGGACACAGAAAGCAGACAGCAAGGAAAAAAGCCGCGGGGGGAGGGGAAATTTTTTAAAAGTATACTATAAAAAAAGGAAAAAAAGACAAGACATGAGATGCCATTGAAATGGCTAAAATTTTAAACACTGATAATACCAAGAGTTGATAAAATTATGGGACATTCTTGCACATTGCAGGTGAAAGAGTCCAAATTGGTAACCACTTTGAAATACGGTATGACAGGAAATACTGAGACTGAACATACATATACCCTGTAATTCAGCAATTCTATTCCTAGGTATATACCCAATAGAAATGCAAACTCTTCTTTACCAGAAGATATGTATAAGAATGTTCATAGCAGCAAAATTTTAATAGCTCAGACACAACTCACTGTCCATCAACAGTAGCAAAGATAAATAAATTATGGTATATGATACCATAGAATACCATATTGAGCAGTGACAATGAATTTGCTATACTCAACAAATAGATAAATTGCACAAACATAGTGGTATACAATAATGTTGAGAGAAAGAAGCCAGATACAAAGGAGAAGCTATTGCATTTTGTATACAAAATTCAAAACCACACAAAACTAATCTATGTGTTTAAAAGTCAAGACAGGCAGCGGACTTGGTCCAGTGGTTAGGGCGTCCGTCTACCACATGGGGGGTCCGTGGTTCGAACCCCGGGCCTCCTTGACCCGTGTGGAGCTGGCCCAGGTGCAGTGTTGATGCACGCAAGGAGTGCTGTGCCACGCAGGAGTGTCTCCCATGTAGAGGAGCCCCACACGCAAGGAGTGCGCCCCATATGGAGAGCCGCCCAACGCAAAAGAAAGTGCAGTCTGCCCAGGAATGGTGCCGCACACACGGAGAGCTGACACAGCAAGATGACGCAACCAAATGAAACACAGATGCCCATGCCGCTGACAACAACAGAAGCAGACAAAGACAATGCAGCAAATAGACACAGAGAACAGACAACCGGGGTGGGGGAGGGAAGGGAGGAGAAATAAATAATCTTTAAAAAATAATAAAAATAAAAGTCAAGACAGGGAAGCAGCTGTGGCTCAAGCAATTGAGCTCCTGTTTACCACATGGAGGACCTGGGTTTCATCCCCGGGACCTCCTGGTTATAAAAAGAAAAAAGCCATCCCAGACCTGTGCAGCATGGAGAGGCACAGGCCTCCGCAGAGTGGAGAAAATGACCAAAAAGACGATGAAGCAACCAGACAGAGGGAAAAAAAGTCAAGGCAGCAGTTACTTTTGGAGATGGGTAGGTAGTGATGGGGGGAGGGATAAGGAAAGCCCTTCGAGTGCTGGTAATGTTCTTTCCTCTTAGGGATATTGGCTATGTGGGTATATGTTTATTTTTTGAAGATACACTAAGCTGTACACTTGATTTGTGTACTTTTATGTGTGTTGTGTGATAAACTTATTTTTAAAAAGATGAAAATATATACAAGGACAAAGCATGTTGATCAAATATGAATGGGATAGATTAATGGACAGACTGCTGAATAGACAACTGACAGATTCACATCTGGTTGTAGCCTGAAGCCCCCTTCCCACAGGTATAAGGTTTATACCAGCTTATGATCTAAAAGGCATAGGGCCAGAAAGGGCCAAAGGGCAAGATAGAGCTTCAGGAGGGACTCATACCAATGGGGTCACCAGAGTGTTTCCAAGCCTTGACGTTCTGATCCACACCAGCACTGATAACCAGCTGGAAGAAGTCCACATACAGGATGTCTGTCACACTATCCAAATGACCCTTCCAGGAATGCATGAGCTTGGGGGGAAACAGGGACGTGGTCTGGCCAGCCAGGACCTACAGAGGACAGTATGGGAGAACTACTTACATCAAGACCACATGGGCTCATCAGAGGGCACCCAAAACTAGAGGCAGCAGAGCCCAGCATAAGGCTCCCGGAACATGGCCCAGGCTTCTAGTTCTGGACACATTCCACATTGACCTGCTGGTGAACTTAGGTAGGTCCTAGCACTTCTCTGCACCTCACCAGGTTCTTTGGTAAAACCAAACTAATGCACTTGCATATTGTTATAATGTTTACCAAGTACCTTTATTCACATTATTCCATTTAAACCTTATAACCACCTTTTGGGATATGTATGATTCTCACCCTTTTAGAGAGAAGAGAAATGAGAGTCAGAGACAGTAAATGGTCCAAGGTCACACAGCTAGAATGGTTAGGTTAGGGCAAGACCCCAGGCCTTTTTGCCTTCTCCGGTTATTTCACTGAGTATCAGGAGAGGGATATGAAGAGTAAGGGGGATACTTTATTACATTACACTATGAGAAAACAAAGCACTATTTAACTAGAAAATGAATGAAAATAACAAATCATTTTGAAATCAAAACAAAATAAATGAAGGGGTATTTATACCACCATATTTAAATATGTTCAATCACAATGAAACAAACCTTAAACAGGTAGAACAATGGAAGAAAACAAGACTCAGAAACCAACCCATATACATATTAAACTTTTAGTCTATAGTAAGAATGGCAGCAAAATGTGGTAATAAAAAACATGACTCAAAAAATGGTGCTGGAATGCCTGATTAATTATTAAGAGAAACCTAAATCATTATCTTAACCTTACAACTAAATAAATGTAAGAAGGGTTGAAGAATTATTGTTAATGAAACCATTAGACATCTAATTGAAAGTATGAATGAATACTTACCTTATCTCTGAATAGGAAAGTGACAGAAAGACAAAGGAAAACTTGCCTTGATCACAAAACACAAAAATACTGCAATTTTTAAATGACCACAAATGAAAAATTGGGAGAGAATATTTTCAATGTATATCATAGACAATGAGTTCATATCTTTTAATATATTCAAAATGATTACACATCATTTACAAAAGATGCTTACCACAATAGAAATGTACAGAGGCAAATTTACAAATTTCTATACATATCCAATAAAATATAGATCACTAATAAGCAAGATATCTTAAAGAAATTATTTGTACCTAAAAATTGGCCAAAAGTTTTTTCATGTCAAATACTTATTCAATGCCTTTTATAGGCAAGGCAATTTGGCAGACCCAGGGCAGGGCTCACTGATAAATACTGCCGGTAAATACCTCATGTTACAGAGGACAAAGCAAAATAGGCTAACAAAGTGCAAAACTGTATAAATTTTCTAGAGGGCAGCTTGGCAGTATGTATCAAAGGCCTTAAAAAGTTATATGGAAGTACCAAACTACTGCAATGTGATAATAGGGAAAACAGAAGGGGGATGAGGGAGGATATATGGGAACTCTGTACCTTCTGCATGATTTTTCTGTAAACTTACAATTTCACCAACAGGGAAAAAAACCACCTATATGGTTAACATAGTTTCCTTGGAATAAATTACCTGATGTGAAGATAAACTAACACAAACAAGAAAATATATTGGGGAGCAGATGTGGCTCAAGCAGTTGAGTGCCTGCTTCCCATATGGAGATCCCAGATTCAGTCCCCAGTGCCTCCTGAAAACATACAAGCAAACAAACAAAAAAACCAACTCAGAGGAGCTGATGTGACTCAGTGGTTGAGTGCCAACTTCCCATTCTCTGGTCCCATTACCATAAAAACAAGCAAACAAACAAACAAATGATAAAATATTTGCAAAAAATAATATTTGCTCAATGATTTTTATGCCTTTATAAAAACAGCTTTATTGAGATTATTCACATACAATTCACTCATTTTAAGGGTACAATTCAGTGTTTTTTAGTATATTCAGAGTTGCACAACTATCACCACAATCAATTTTAGACCTCTTCATCATCCCAAAAAGAAACCTTGTAACCACTTCCCCCAATGCCCTCCCACAGCCCTAGGCAACCATTAACCTATTTTATGTTATAGATTTTCCTATTCTGGACATTTCATATAAATGAAACATACACTATGTGATTTTTTGCAACTGACTTTTTTTCATTTAGATAATGTTCTCAAGGTTCATGTTGTAACATACATCAATACTTCATTTCCTTTTAATTACTGGATAATATTTCACTGTATGGATATACCACAATTTTTAATGAGGTACTGGGGATTGACCCAGGACCTCATACATGGGAAGCAGCTCAACCCCACTAAGCTATACCTGCTCTTTATTTATCCATTCATCAGTTAGTGGACTTTCACCATTTGGGATGCTTCCTCTTTTTGGCTATTATGAATAATGCTGATATTAAAATTTGGTGGTTTTTTTTTTTTTTGCTTGTCTTCTTTTTTTTTTTTTATTGACTTTGTAATAATACTACATTAAAAAATATATATATATGAGGTCCCATTCAACCCCACCACGCCCACCCCACCTTTCCCCCCCCCCAGCAACACTCATTCCCATCATCATGACACATCCATTGCATTTGGTTAGTACATCTTTGGGCACCTCTGCACCTCATGGTCAATGGTCCACATCATGGCCCATACTCTCCCCCATTCCATCCAGTGGGCCCTGTGAGGATTTACAATGTCCGGTGATTGCCCCTGAAGCACCATCCAGGGCAGCTCCATGTCCCAAAGACGCCTCCACCTCTCATCTCTTCCTGCCTTTCCCCATACCCATCAGCCACCATGTCCACTTTTCCCAATCCAATGCCACCTCTTCTATGTGGACATTGGATTGGTTGTGTCCATTGCACCTCTATGTCAAGAGGAGGCTCAGATTTCACATGGATGCTGGATGCAATCCTCCCACTTTCAGTTGTAATCACTCTAGGCTCCATGGTGTGGTGGTTGTCCTTCTTCAACTCCATCTTAGCTGAGTGTGGTGAGTCCAATAAATCAGATTGTAGGTGCTGGAGTCTGTTGAGGCTCAGGACCTGGCTATCACATTGTCAGTCCAGAGATTCAAATCCCCTAATTATATCTTAAACCCCAACACTAACTGCAACTCCAGCACATTAGCATGAAAGTCTTATGACGAGAGATCCCATCTGAGTCCAGATTCATCACACATAAACACCAGTTCCAAAGAGGGGCCATCTGACCTGGTAGTTAACCCCATCTGCCATGACCATAACTCCCATGGGTCTCTTTAGCCCTCAAAGGAACCAATACCTGGGGGTTGTATCTGCTTTATCTGTCTCTCAGACTCTGCTCAGTTGTGCATAAGGGCAATCCTTCTGACAGCCTCCAGACTCTTTTTTAGAGACTCGTAGCGATATAAACTCATTTCTCCATTTCCCCCTTACATTAGGTCAAACAGCATTTTAAAGTCATGTTATTTTATGTAGACAGGGATATTCTGCTGATCCGCATTGAACCTTCCATATAAGGTCATTTTCCAGTTGCATCATCAGTTGGTAGTTGATAGTGGTCCCTCGGTGCCAGGGAGGCTCATCCCCGGGTGTCATGTCCCACGCTGGGGGGAAGGCATTGCATTTACATGCTGAGTTTGGCTTCGAGACTGGCCACATTTGAGTAACATGAAGGCTGACAGGAGGAAATTCCCAGGCACAATGCTGCTCTAGGCCTTGTTCTTATTTTAGGCTTATCAGCTCACAAGCATAGTCATTAGCGTCAGGGGTTCACTGTTGAACCCTCACTCCCTCCCGGTCCCCGCCGCTGCACCTGGGAGACTGTCGCTGCTCCCCTAGGGACCACGACAGAGCACCACTGGCCAGGAACCCAGTACCCCCCCTACTGTGGTTTTTAATTGTTGCCACTATGAGTATATCCAAACATTACCATGCACCCTGGACATATGTTCTGTACAGCTCCCTGTCAGCCATATATCACCTCTCAATGGTATCCTATACCAGTATTCCTCCATTGCCATTGTTGAACCACTCTGTGATCCAGAACTCCCTGAAATTTGAAGCCCAATATAATGTCAGGGTCCCTTACTAGGAAATGGCATATAGCGATGGATTTAAAGGTTAGATAAAGAATACGTGTTGACTTGGAAAAAATTCTACATCCTATCTTTTTCTTTTTTTTTTTCCCCCTAATTATTGAACTTCTCTTCACAGGAGCCCTAGACCACAGCAATGCATATATATAATATACAGCACTCCCATACATCCACCACAAAACCTTTTCCCTTCCACAGCGATACTCTTACACCCTATTCACATCATATTTACTTAACGTGATATACAGAGTCTGAGACAATAGCTTTCAAACAAGGTGACATCTGTGCTTACATTGTGGTGCATACTTTAGGATACACAGTTTTTTTAATTCTTAGTTATCCTATGTTTTACATTATGGTTTACATTATCAGTCTGTCATCTCCTATATGTTATGGTGTAATATTACATGTTTTATATCCATCCTTGTGTACTCTCACAAAACTTCTCTCTTACCCCCCATTTACCTTGGTTCCACACATTTAACGTCCATTTTCCCTTCCACCTTGGTGCCCACAGGACAGCCAACCTCCGTTTCCCGAGGAGCCACTTCCAGAGATAGATGGAATAGTGTTCAGGGCCTAACTTCCTCAACTGCACCAATGCCCTGGGAGCCACCCTTTCTCTCGAGGGATACAGTTCCCTCTATTTGATGGCATTAGTCCTCCCCAGGATGTGGGTCCACCCCCACTCTCACTACTTGGGTTTCTACCCCATGGTGTCACCCACTCTGGCAGAATGAGCATTTAGACATTCCCCAGGAGCCCGTCCTGCATCAGACCCTCCCCTCCAAGCATTCTAAACAGGTAACCCTCTTTATTATATTTTGATATGATTTTCTCAGCATTTTACTCTCCACCAACACCTGACACTCTCCTGTGTTCGTATGCTACCCCTCCCTCCCCCCACTTTTGGGCAATATTACCCATCCGCCCATCCCCAGCCACCCTCAAACCCGCAAAGCCCCAACCAAAGGCAACCCCTTGCCCCCATTTTATCTCTTCTTTGTGTTCATACTTACCACCAGCTCGTCAGAAATTCCACCCCTGCAGACATTGGCTCACATCCTTCCTCCACCCTCCGATTTCCTGTAAGTCTATCGTTCAGTCTCTTGCTATCTAGGGCAGCTTGGTTATTTCATATCATTGAGGTCATGAAGTATTTGTCCTTCAATGCCTGGGTTGCTTCACTCAGCATAAGGTTCTCAAGATTCATACATGTTATCACGTGTGTTTGTAGTGTATTTGTTCTTAAAGCTGAGTAGTATTCCATTGTATGTATATACCACATTTTATTGATCCACTCATCTGTTGATGGGCATTTGGGTTGATTCCAACTTTTGGCGATAGTGAACAATGCTGCTATGAACACTGGTGTACATTTATCGGTTTGTGTCCTTGTTTTCAGTTCTGCTGGGTATGTACCCAGCAGTGGTATTGCTGGGTCATATGGCAAATCTATAGCTAGTTTTTTGAGAAACCGCCAAACTGTCCTCCAGAATGGATGGATCCTTCTGCATTCCCACCAGCAGTGGATGAGTGTTCCCATTTCTTCACATCCTCTCCAGCATTTGTATTCTTGTGTTTTTTTCATAGCTGCCAATCTTATGGGAGTAATATGGTATCTCATTGTAGTTTTGATTTGCATTTCCCTGGTAGCTAAAGATTTGGAGCATTTTTTCATGTGCTTTTTAGCCATTTGTGTTTCTTCTTTGGAGAAGTGTCTGTTGAAATCTTTTTCCCATTTTTTAAATGGGTTGTTTATCTTTTTATTTTCATGATATAGGAGTTCTTTATATATGCAAGTTATAAGTTTCTTATCAGATATATGGTTGCCATATATTTTCTCCCACTGTGTGGGCTCCCTTTTTACTTTCTTGACAAACTCCTTTGAGGTGCAGAAGGCTTTAATTTTGAGGAAGTCCCATTTATCTATTAGTTCTTTTGCTGCTCGTGCTTTTGGTGAGATATTCATAAATCCATTTCCTATTACAAGGTCCTGTAGATGTTTCCCTACACTGCTTTCTAAGGTTTTTATGGTCTTGGCTCTTATATTTAGGTCTTTGATCCATCTTGAGTTGATCTTTGTATAAGGTGTGAGATGGTAATCCTCTTTCATTCTTCTACATATGGCTATCCAGTTCTCCAGACACCATTTGTTGAATAGGCCACTCTCTCCCACTTGAGAGGGTTTGGTGGCTTTATCGAATATTATGTGGCTATATATGTGAGGTTCTATATCAGAGCTTTCAATTCGATTCCATTGGTCTGTGTGTCTCTCCTTATGCCAATACCATGCTGTTTTCACCACCGTAGCTTTGTAGTATGTTTTGAAGTCAGGTAGAGTGATTCCTCCAATTTCGTTTTTCTTTTTCAGTATGTCTTTGGCTATTCGGGGTCTCTTTCCTTTCCAAATAAATTTCATAGTTAGTTTTTCTAGTTCCTTAAAGAAGGCTGTGTTGATTTTTATTGGGATTGTATTGAATGTGTAGATCAGTTTTGGTAGGATAGACATCTTAATAATATTCAGTCTTCCTATCCTGATATTAAAATTTGTGTACAAGTTTTTGTGTGGACAGATATTTACTTTCTCCAGGGTATGTATCTAGCAATGGAATTGATGGATCATATGGTAACTCTGTATTTGTTTGGAGAACTGTCCAATTGTTTTCCAAAGCAGCTACACCATCTTACATTCTTATCAGCAGTGTACGAAGGTTCCAATTTCTACACATCTTTGACAACACTTGTTATTATGCCTTTTTAATAAAGTCATCCTAGTTGATGATTTGCATTTCCCACTCTTTGGAGAAATGTTTATTCAGATCCTTTGCCCATTTCCTTTTTTTCTTAATTTTGTACATTTAATAATTGAAAATATAAACAATAATTTAAAAGAAAAAGAAAATACAGTTGAAAACATACAGTTTTCAATTAGATGTGCTGGATACATATAATTTTTTTAAATCATACAATATGTTACACAATATCTTTAGTTCATAATAACGCAATCATACAGTATATGTCCTTTTGTGTCTGGCTTACTTCACTTAACATGATGTCCTCCAGGCTCATCCATTTTGTCATAGGCTTTATGACTTCATTTCTTCTTACAGCTGCCTAATGCTCCACTGCATGAATACACCACAGTTTGTTTATCCATTCATTGACTGAGGGACACCTGCGTTGTTTCCAACTTTTGGCAAAACATGAATAATGCCACTATGAATATCGGTATACAGATGTCTGTTTGTGTCACTGCTCTCAGTTCTTCTGTGTATATATAGTAGTATTGCAGGATCACATGGCAAGTCTATATTCAACTTCTTTAGGGACTACCAAACAGTCCTCCACAGTGGCTGTACCATTCTGCATTTTCACCAAAAGTGAATGTCTAACTATCTCTCTACATCCTCTCCAACACTTGTAGTTCTCTGTCCTTTCAGTAGTGGCCATTATGATAGGTGTCAAATGATATGTCATAGTTTCGGTTTGCATTTCCGTAATAATTAGTGATGTTGAGCATTTTTTCATGTGGTTTTTTTTTTTCCCATTTGTATTTCTTCTTTGGACATATGTCTATTCAAGTCTTTTTCCCATTTTTTAATTGGGTCATTTGTCTTTTTATTGTTGCGTTGAAACATTTCTTTATATATCCTGGATATTAAGCCCTTATCAGACATGTGATTTCCAAATATTTTCTCCCATTGAGTCGGCTGCCTTTTCACCCTTTTGACAAAGTCCTGTGAGGAGCAAAAGTGTTTAATTTTGAGGAGGTCCCATTTATTTTTTTCTTCTGTTGTGTGTGCTTTGGGTGTAAGGTCCAAGATCTTACACAAGATCTTTAAGATGTTTCTCTATAATTTCTTACAGTAGTTTTATGATCCTGGTTTTTATATTTAGGTTTTTGATCCATTGTGAGTGGATTCTTATATAGGGAGTGAGATAGAGGTCCCCTTTCATTCTTTGGTTATAGCTATCCAGTTCTCCCATAGCCATTTGTTAAAGAGACTGTCTGGACCCATTAACATGGACTTGGCAGGTTTGTCAAAAACCAGTTGACCATATAGGTGAGGGTTTGTTTCTAGATTCTCAATTCTATCCCACTGATTGATGTTGATGTCTCTTTATGCCAGTACCATGCTGTTTTGACCACTGTAGCTTTGTAATAGGTTTCAAAATAAAGCAATGAAATTCCTCCCATGTCGCTCTTTTTTTAGAATGCTTTTGGTGATTTGGGCATACTTGTATCTATGCTCATTAGAGAGACTGGTCTGTAATTTTCTCATAGCATCTTTATCTGGCTTTGGTATTAGAATGATGTTGACTTCATAAAATGTATTGGGTAATTTTCCCTTCTCTTCAATTTTTTGGAAGAGTTAAACAGGATTGGTGTTAATTATTTTCAAAATGCTTGGTAGAATTTGCCTGTAAAGCCATCTAGTTCTAGACTTTTCTTTGGTGAGAGATTTTTGATGACGGATTCAATCTCCTTAAATGTGATTGTTTTCTTAAGTTCTTTTATTTTTTTTTAATGTCAGCATAGGTTGTGCATTTCTAGGCATTTGTCAATTTCTACTCGGTTGTCTAGTTTGTTGGCATAGTTTCTCATAATATCCTCTTACAATCTTTTTATTTCTGTGGGGTCAGTAGTATCTTCCTCCCTTTCATTTCTGATTGTATTTATTTGCATCTTCTCTCTTTTTTTCTTTGTTAGTCTAGCTAGGGGTTTTGTCAATTTTATTGATCTCAAAAAAACAGCATTTGGTTTTGTTCATTTTCTCCCTTTTTTTCTCAATTTCATTTACTTCTGCTCTAATCTTTATTATTTCTTTTCTTCTTGGTCTGGGATTGGTTTGCTGTTCTTTTTTCTAGTTTCTCTAGTTGTTCAGTTAAATCTTGGAATTTAGCTCTTTCTCTTCTTTTTAAATACAGGCGTTTAGGGCTATAAATTTCTCTCTCAAGATTGCCTTTGCTATATATCCCATGAGTTTTGATAAATTGTGTTTTCATTTTCATTTGTCTCAATATATTGACTGATTTCACTTGCAATTTCTTTGACCTACTGATTATTAAGGAGTGTGTTGCTTAGTGTCCACACTTTGGCAAATTTACTTTTTTCCTATTACTGATTTCCAGTTTTGTTCCATTATGATCTGAAAAAGTGCGTTGTATAACTTCAATCTTTTCATATTTATTGAGAGCTGCATTGTGCCTTTTTTTTTTAAAGATTTATTTCTATTTCTTCCCCTTCCCCACCCCTAGTTGTCTGTTGTGTCCATTCGCTGCATGTTCTTCTGTGCCTGCCTGTATTCTTGTCAGCAGCACCCAGAATCCATGTCTCTTTTTGTTGCATCATCTTGCTGCATCAGCTCTGTTTCTGTAGCACCATTCCTGGGCAGGCTGCACATTTTTTGCACTGTGCGGCTCTCCTCATGGGGCACACTCCTTGTGCGTGGGGCTCCCCTATGCGGGGGACACCTGAGTGGTACGGCATTTCTTGCGCACATCAGCACTGTGCGTGGGCCAGCTCATCACACAGGTCAGGAGGCCCTGGGTTTGAACCTTGGACTTCCCATGTGGTAGGCGCACGCCCTATCCATTGGGCCAAATCTGCTTCCCTGCATTGTGCCTTAACAGTCTATCCTGGAGAAAGATCCATGGACACTTGAGAAGAATATATAACCTGCTGAGTGTGAATGTGGCATTCTGTATATCTGTTAGGTCTTACTCATTTATCATATTGTTCAAGTTCTCTGTTTCCTTGTTGATCTTGTCTAGTTGTTCTATCTAGTGATATGAGTGGGATGTTGAAGTCTCCAACAATTATTGTAAAGATGTCCATTTCTCCCTTCGGTTTTGCTAGAGTTTGTCTCATGTACTTTGGGGCACATTGATTAGATGCATAGATATTTATGACTATTATATCTTCCGGGTGGATTGTCCCTTTTATTAATATATAATGGCCTCTGTATCTCTCATAACTTTTTTGCATTTAAAGTCTGTTTTGTCTGATATTAATATAGCTAGCCCTGCTCTTTTTTGGTTACTATTCACATGGAGTATCTTTCACTTTCAGCCGATTTGTATCCCTGGGTCTAAGGTACACTTCTTGTAAGCAGTATACGGATAGCTCTTTTTTTTTTTTTCCTCCATTCTGTCAACCTGTATATCTTGATTGGGGAGTTTGGTCCATTCACATTCAATGCTACTGTAAATGCATTATTTCCTTCCACCATTTTATTCTTTGGTTTTTATATGTCACGTATTTTTGTCAGTCTTTTTACTCTTTTGGTTATCCTTTCTGCAATTCTTCCGTACTCTCCTTCAAGCCTCTCTCTCCTGTCTTTTTCTTTCAGGCTATAAGGCTTCCTTTAATATTTCCTGCAAAGGTGGATTCTTTTTTTATGAACTCTGTTTGTTTGTGAATATTTTATACTCACCTTCATATTTGAAGGACAATTTTTCTGGATAAAGAATTCTTAGCTGGTAGTTTTTCTCTTTCAGTATCCTAATTGTTTACTGTTAGGTATACAATTAGGATACTGTTTCTCACCTCCATGGTTTTTGATGAGAGATCTGTGCTAAGTCTTAGTGGGCATCCCTTGTATGCAATCATTTGCTTCTCCTTTGCTGCTCTGAGAATTTTCTCTTTAACATTTGACATTCTGAGTAGTATGTCTTAGAGTAGATCTATTCAGATTTATTCTGATTGGGGTACAGTGCACTTCTTGGACATGTAAATTCATTTCTTTCAATGAGAGCTGGGAAATTTTCTGCTATTATTTCCTCAAATACTCTTTCTGCCCCTTTTCCTTTCTCTTTCCTTTCTGGAATTCCCATGATGTGTATGCTGTTGTGTTTCATGTTGTCATTCAACTCTCTGAATCCTGGTCAACTTTTTCCATTCTTTTCTCTATTCAATTCCAACTGTTCTGTCTTCTGTACCACTTGTTCTTTCTTCTATCACTTCAAGTCTGCTGTTGTATGCCTCTAATGTATTTTTTATCTCACCTATTGTGTCTTTTATTCCCATGAGCTGTGTTACTTTTCTGTTCAGAATTTCAAATTCCTCTTTCTCCTTGCTCAATGTCTTCCTGATGTCATTTATCTCTTTAGCCATACTGTCTTCCAACTCATTAATTTGATTTTGGAAATTGGTGCACATCTCACTAATTAATTAGTTTTCTCAAATCCTGCATCTCTTCTGGGGCTTTGATATATTCCTTTCCTTGGGCCATATCTTCCATTTTCTTAGGATGGCTCATAATTTTTTTCTGATGTCTAGGCATCTGATTAGGATGTAGTTTACTCAGATGCTTAATTTCTTTCTCTTTTGTAGGGATATAGTGGCAGGATTTTTGGCTCAACCTGGAATATTAGGATTGTCCCTGCTATTTGCTCAAAACTGGGTTGTAGACCCAGTAATTGGTTGCAGACCCACTTCTTAGGGCATTGAGGAGGGAGGCTATAAAGGCCACAAAAAGCCTTTCTTATTTATTTTTAATTTTCTCATGTGCATGTTCTTGGTCTGACAGTAGACAGCACACTTTGGCAGCCCTCTGTGTTCAATGCCTGGTCAGAGGGTGTTTGTTGCAATAAAGACCGAATCAATATGATAGAGCTTCCTGCCTGAAGGCTAAGATCCTTGTAATTTAAACTTTCTTAGAGACAGTTCTCCAGCCTTCTCTGGCAGCCCCCTTCTTTTTCTTGGGTAGGAAATACTTCCACTCCCCTCTGCATCCTCAATAATCAGCCCTGGTTAGTACAGAAGGAGGGAGGGTCATATATCTTTACCCCTTTGCTGGCTCCCAAGGCAAACAATGGTGTAGGCCCACCTGGCCTGGAAGGGCTGTTGAGACACAGCAGACCATGTTTGTGGGTTAAAAGCTGAGTCAGCCTTATGTTGTGTCCCTCTCTCCCCCCTGTCCTGAGGTGGTGTTTCCCTGGAGCCCCTTTGTCTGTAGCCTCTGGCCCAGAGGCCTGAGTATTCTAAGTGTCTTTGGTGAGGGGGAGGGTGCCAGCAACAACAGCTGCTGGTTTCAACTCACAGTTCTATCATCATGATTCCCTCCTTCTTCCCTCACTCCTCTGGGTGGTGTCCAGCCTTTGCCTGGTGACCTAAACTCTAAAAGATCTTTTTACAGGCAGTTTCTGCCTATCCTCTAGGTATTTTTCTGGAGGAGAAGAGAGTCCCATGTCTTTCTAGTCTGCCATCTTCCCAGAAGTCTTGTCTTTTTATTATTGAGTTTGAAAAGTTCTTTATATATTCTTAACACAAGTTCCTTATCAGATACATGATCTGCAAATTTCTTTTTCCATTCTGTACACTTTCTTGTTGGCATCCTTTGCAGAAAACTTTCTTGTTGGTATCCTTTGCAGAAAACTTTTTAAAATTTTAATGCAGTTCAATTTATCTATTTTTTTCCTTTGTTGTTTGTCCTTTTGGTATCATATGTTTTCTTCCACTTTTCTAGTTTTAGTTTTTATATTTAGGTCTTTGATCTATTTGGAGTTAATTTTTGTATATGATGTAAGGAAGGGGTCCAACTTCATTCTTTTCATATGGATATACAGTTGTCCCAGCACTATTTATTGAAAAGACAATTCCCCCCACATTTGATTGTCTTGATCATAAATGTGAGGCTTTATATTTAGACTTTCACTTACATTCCATTTATCTATATGACTATAATTACTGTAGTTCTGTCATAAGTTTTGAAATTGTTAAGTGAGTTCTCCAATTCTGTCCTTTCTCAAGGTTGTTTTAACTATTTGGGTCTCTTTCATTTCCATATGAATTTTAGGATCAGGCAGTCAATTTTTGCAAGATAGGAAGCAGGGATTTTGATAGGAACTGCATTGAATAAACTTGGGGAATAATGTCATCTTAACAATAGTAACTCTTCCAATCCATTAACATTGATGTCTTTCCATTTATTTAGGTCTTCTTTAAGATCTTTCATATTTTGTAGTTTGTAGAGTAACTGTTTTTGCACTCTATTGCTAATACATAGAAATACACTTGATTTTTGCTTATTAAACAAATTATGCAACCACGTTGAACTCATTTATTCCAATAGTTTTTAGTGGATTCCTAATTATTTTCTATATACAAGATCATGCCATTTGCAAATAGTTTTATTTCTTCCATTTCAATTTGGATGCCTTTTATTTCATTTTCCTGCCTAAGTGACCTTGTTAGAACTTCTAGTACAATGTTAAATGCAAATAACAAGAATAGACATCCTTGTCTTGTTCCTGAGCTTAAGGAGAAAGAATTTAATCTTTTACCATTAAGAAATTAGCTGTGTATATTTCATAGATAGTCTTTATGAGGTTGAGGAAGCTTCCTTTTAATCATAGCACATCCAGGGATTTTTGGCAAATGTTTCTTTGCATATATTGAGATGTTTGTATGGTTTTTGCTCTTTATTCTACTAAAATGGAGTATTGCATTAATTTATTTTTGGGTGTTAAACCAACCTTGCATTCCTGGGATAAATCCCACTCTATTGATGATTTTTACATCTATATTCCTAAGAGATATTAATCTATAGTGATTTTTTAATGTTGCCTTTGGTAATACTTGCCTCATAAAAAACTCTTTTGGAAAAGTTTGTGAAGAATAGGCATTAATTCGTCTTTTTTTTTTAGAAATATATTTTTTAATTTATTTCTCTCCCCTTCCCCCCAGCCAGTTGTCTGCTCTCTGTGTCTATTCACTGTGTGTTCTTCTGTGTTCACTTGCATTCTTGTCAGTGGCACTGGGAAACTGCATCTCTTTTTTGTTGTTGTTGCGTCATCTTGCTGCATCAGCTTTCTGTGTGTGCGGCACCGCTCCTGGGCAGGCTACCTTTTTCACATGGGGAGGCTCTCCTTATGGGGTGTACTCCTTGCACATGGGGCTCCCCTACGAGGGAACACCCCTGCGTGGCACAGCACTCCTTGTACACATCAGCACTGCGCGTGGGCCAGCTCACCACATGGGTCAGGAGGCCCTGGGTTTGAACCCTGGACCTCCCATACGGTAGGCAGATGCTCTATCAG
The DNA here is from genome assembly GCF_030445035.2 of Dasypus novemcinctus. Classification (NCBI taxonomy): domain Eukaryota; kingdom Metazoa; phylum Chordata; class Mammalia; order Cingulata; family Dasypodidae; genus Dasypus; species Dasypus novemcinctus. Next base: position 34,076,382 of record NC_080696.1, on the reverse strand, counting down.
TTGAGCCAAATCTGCTTCCCTAATTCGTCTTTAAATATTTGGTGGAGGGAAGCAAACTTGGCCCAATGGATATGGCATCCGCCTACCACACGGGAGGTCCACGGTTCAAACCCCGGGCCTCCTGACCCGTGTGGAGTTGGCCCATGCTCAGTGCTGATGTGCACAAGGAGTGCCCTGCCACGCAGGGGGGTCCCCCGCGTAGAGGAGCCCCACACGCAAGGAGTGTGCCCCGTAAGGAGAGCTGCCCAGTGTGAAAGAAAGTGCAGCCTGCCCAAGAATGGCGCCGCACACATGGAGAGCTGACACAGCAAGGTGACACAACAAAAAGAAACAGATTCCTGTGCCACTGATAAGGATAGAAGTGGTCACAGAAGAACATACAGCAAATAGACCCAGACAGCAGACATCTGGGGGGGGAGGGGAGAGAAATAAAAAATTTAAAAATAAATAAATAAATAATAAATAAATAAATATTTGATCGAATTACCAGTGAAGCCAGCTGGGCTTGGGCTTTTTCTTTGTGGGAAGTTTATAAACTACTAATGCAATCTCTTTACTTGTAAGTCTATTCGGATTTTTTTTTTTTTTTTAAGTACTGAGGCCAGAAATTGAACCCAGGACCTCCTATATGGGAAGCCAGCACTCAACTCAGGATAGCCACTTCAGGCCCCTAAGTCGGGATTTTAGTTTGTTTGCTTGTTGTTTTTTTGTTTGCTTTTAGGAGACACCAGGGACTGAATCTAGGACCTCCCCTGTGGAAAGCAGGTATTCAACCACTTGAGCCACATCTGCTCCCAATTCTATTTTTCTTGAGCAATTTTTTTTCTGTTTTGTTTTGTTTTGAGGTATCAGGAGCCAGGAATTGAACCTGGTACCTCGTTGTGGAGGCACTTAATCACTAAGCCACACTGCCTTCCCTGAGCTGGTTTTTTTGTTTGTTTTGCTTGTTTGTTTTTTGTTTTTGCAAGAGACAACAGGAATTGAACCCAGTATGTCCCATTTGGGAGATGGGAGCTCAACTGTTTGAACCACATCCACTCTCCTTGAGTAAGTTTTGATAGTTTGAGTCTTTCTAAGAATCTTTCCATTTATATGATTTTTAAGATACAGAAATTTTACAACTGCAATGCCCAACAATATGTAACAAGGTAAATGATGTAAGTTTATAAAAAGTGACATATTATCTAATTGTCAGAAAATGTGATTTTCAAGAATATTTACTGATATAGGAAATTCCAATAACATACAATACAATTCCAAATTGTTTAAAGTATATCATTACAAAACTAAGAGCACATGGTCAGAAAACAGAAATTCTGTAGTCAAGTTTGGGTTTAATCCCAGGTCTAACACAGGCAGCTGTGTAAGCTTAGGCAAGTCCTTCCAGCTCTTCAGATTCATCAGTCGTATCTGAAAAATAACATCTCCCACATAGTCATTATGAGATTCAATAAGAGAATTCATAAAAACATTTATCACAATTCTGGAAACATAATAAAGAAATTTCACTGTTATTATAATGGTTATATAAATATTAAAAGTATTCATATACTATATACACATTGGTAACCAAATCCCACCAAATTCAAATACAATGAAATTCTCCTCATAATAAAACTAGACTAAACATCTTTGTGCAGATCTTCCAAAGGCATCTAAAAGACTAAAAGCTGGCTATCAAAACTGCAAATGCATGAACACCATTCAGTAATAACAGATTACAAATTCTTCTCAGGTGCACATGTATCATTCTCTAGGTTATAACATATGTTACGTCACAAAACACGTCTCAATAAAATAACCCTCCGCTCCCAAGATGGCTCCCATGTGTGTTTGCTCATTGTTTTTGCTCACTGTATGCTCATTGTCTGTTTGTTTCTTCTTTATGAGGCACCAGGAACTGAACTCCGGACCTCCTATGTGGGAGGCAGGCACCCAACTGCTTGAGCCACATCCATTCCCTGCTCATTTTTTTTTTGACTTTCGCTCACTGTCTGCTCATTGTTTACACATTGTCTTGCTCATTGTTTTTGCTCACTGTCTGCTCATCGAGGTTTTTTGCTCATTGCTTGTTTTTTCTCATTTGCTCATTATTTTTGCTCAATGTCTGCTCATTGTTTCTACTCAGTGTCTGCTCATTGTTTGTTTGTTTTCTTTAGGAGGCACTGGGAACTGAGCCCAGGACCTCCCATGTGGGAGGCAGGTGCCCAACTGCCTGAGCCACATCCACTCAATAAATTTAAAAGGATTGAAATCATACTAAGTATCGTCTCTCACCACAGTGGAGTAAAGTTAGAAATCAACGACTGAGGAAGAACTAGAAAATTCAAATACATGCAAATTAAATAATATCCTCTTAAACAACCAGTGAGTCAAAGAAGAAATCACAAAGGAAATCAGGAAATATCTTGAGATGAATGAAAATGAGAACAAAACATACCAAAACTTATGGGCTGCAGCAAAGGCAATACTGAGAGGAAAATTTATAGCTTTAAATCCTTTTATTAAAAAGGAAGAAAGATCTCATTAGTAACCTAACCTCCCATCTGAAGGAATGAGAAAAAAGAAGAGCAAATGAAATCCAAATGCAGCAGAAGGAAGGAAAATAAAGAGTAGACTGGAAATAAGTGAAACAGAGAACAGAGAAACTACAAAAGGATCAGCAAAATTGAAAGCAGATCCTTTTTATTTAGGATTTTATTATTTATTTTTCCCCTTCCCCTCCCCCTCCCAACCCCTGTCCCCTCCCCTGCCCTATTTTTTGTTGTCTGTGTCCATTCACTGTGTGATCTTCTGTATCTATTTCTCTTTTTTGTCTTTTCTTCTCATCTTTCTCCTCTAGGATTCAGAGGGATTTGATCCTGGGGACCTTTGATATGGAGAGAGATTCCCTGTCAACTGTACCACCTCAGTTCCTGGTCTCTGCTGTGCTTTGCTTTGACTCTCCCCTTCATCTCTCTTTTGTTGTGTCATCATCTTGCTGTGTGACTCCCTTGCACGGGCACTTGGCTCACTATGTGGGTAGTGGCTCACTGCGCAGACATGCTTTCTCTTCTTCTTTTTCACCTGGAGGTCCCAGGGATCAAATTGGGTCCTCCCATATAGTAGGTGGAGGTCTTATCAACTGAGCCACATCTGCTTCCCTAGATCCTTTGAAAACATCAAAAAAATCAATAAACCTTTCGCTAAACTAACAAAAAGAGAGAATATGAATAACTAAAATCAGGAAAGAAAAGGGGGAGGCCTTGCTACCAACTATGAAAAAATAAAAAGGATTATAAAGGAATGTTACAAACAATTGCACACTGACAAATTAGATAACCTAGATGAAATGGACAAATTCCTACAACCACACAAACTATCTAAATTGACTCAAAAAGAAATATAATATCTCAACAAACCAATAACAAGTAAAGGGATTCAATAAGTAAGCAAAAACCTCCCAAAAAGAAAAATCACTTACCAAACATTCAAAGAAGAATTAACAGCAATCCTGCTCGAACTCTTCCAAAAAACTGAAGAGGAGGGAAGTTTTTCTAATTCATTCTATGAGGCCAGTGTCACCCTACCACCAAAGCCAGACAAGAAAATTACAGACCGATATCCCTTATGAATATTGATGCAAAAATTCTCAACAAAAAACTAACACACTGAATCCAACAGCATTTCAAAAGGATCATACACCATGATTCAGTGAGATTTACCCCAGGAATTCAAGGGAGGCTCAACATAAAGAAAATCAATGTAATTCACCACATTAATAGAATGAAAAAAAGAGAGAGAAAAACACACAAATGATCCAAATTGATGCATAAAAAGCGTTTGACAGGGAAGTGGCTGTGACTCAATCAATTGGGCTCCCATCTACCATATGGGAGGCCCTGGGTTCGCATCCTGGGGCCTCCTTGTGAAGGCAGGCTCACCTGCATGCTGCAGAGAGTAGCCGGCCAACAAGCCTGCAGAGTGCCACAGGCCTATTAGTCCCCAGACAGCCGACTCAGCAAGGTGATGCAACAAAAAAGGGAGACAAGTAAAAACACAGAAGAATGCACAGCGAATGGACACAGAAAGCAAACAGCAAGCAAGCTGCAAGGGAGGGGCAGAATAAAAAGAAAAGTATTTTATAAAGTTCAGCATCCTTTCTTGATATAAACAATCAGAAATTAGCAATAGAAGGAAACTTTTCACTGTGATAAAGGGCATATATGAGAAACCCACAGATAACATCATACTCATTGGGGAAAGAATGAAAGCTTTCCCCCTAAGAAGAGGAACAGGGCAAGGATGCCACTATCACCATTCCCATTCAACATTGTACTGGAAGTTCTAGCCAGATCAATAGGCAAGAGAAAGGGAAAAAAGGTATTCAAACTGAGAAAGAATAAGTAAAACGAACCCTATTATACTGATGACATGATCCTTTATATTTAAAAAAAAAAAAATCCCAAATAGTTTACAAGAAAGCTACTAGAGTTAATAAACGAATTCAGAAAAGTGGTGGGTTACAAGATCAATAGGCAAAAATCAGTAGTGTTTTCTAAGTACCAGCAATGAACAATCAGAAAAGAAAATCAAGAAAGCAATGCCAACTAAGAGAATGCCAACTAAGAGAATCAAATATCTAGGAATAAAGTTAACCAATGATGGAAAGGACTTATACATGGAAAACACTGCTGAAATAAATTAAAGAAGGCCTAAATAAAGGGATAGATATTCCATGCCATGGACATAAGACTAAATTTTGTTAAGATGTTAATACTACCCAAAGCAATTTACAGATTCAATACAATACCAATCAAAATTCTAAGAGCCTTCTTTGCAGAAATGGAAAAGCCAATCATCAGATTTATATGGAAGAGTAAGGAGTCCTTGATGGCAAAAATCATCTTTGAAAACAAAGAACAATGGTGGTAGACCTACACTTCCCAAATTTAAAATTTATTACAAAGCTACAGTATTCACAACAGTGTGATACCAGCAAAAGGTCAGACATATAAAGTAATGGAACAGATTGAGGGTGCAGAAATAAATCCATACATCTATGGCCAAGTGTTTTTTGACAAGGGAACCAAATCTACTCAATAGGGAAAAAAAAAAGTTTCTTCAACAAATGGTGCTGGTAAAACTAAACATGCACATGTAAAAGAAAAAAAAAACATAAGGGGGAGGGAAGCAGACTTGGCCCAGTGGATAGGGCGTCCGTCTACCACATGGGAAGTCCGTGGTTCAAACAGTGGGCCTCCTTGACCCGTATGGAGCTAGTCCACACACAGTGCTGATGCACGCAAGGAGTGCCATGCCATGCAGGGGTGTCCCTGCATAGGGGAACCCCAGGCACAAGGAGTGCACCCCATAAGGAGAGCCACCCAATGAGAAAGAAAGTGCAGCCTGCCCAGGAATGGCGCTGCACACACGGAGAGCTGACACAAGATGATGCAACAAAAAGAAACACAGATTCCCGTGCCACTGACAATAGACGCGGACAAAAAGAAGAACACGCAGCAAATGGACACAGAGAACAGACAACTGGGACAGGGGTAGGGGGGGAAGGGGAGAGAAATAAAATAAATCTTTAAAAAAAAGGATGATATAGAATGGCCATTAAGCACATGACAAGATTAACAATATAATTAGTCATCAGGGAAATGCAAATCAAAACCACAATGAGGGATAAATAAAAACCACAATGAGGGAAGCATACGTGGGCCAAGTAACTGGGTTCCCACCTACCACATGGGAGGAAGCTGGTTCGGATCCCAGTGCCTCCCAAAGTAAACAGCGGGCTGGCGCAATGGGCAGGCATGGCCAGCTGACATGACAAGATGACACAGGGAGGAAAAACAATGAGAGACACAACAAAGCAGGGAGAAGAGGTGGCTCAAGTGATTAATCACCTCCCTCCCACATCAAAGGTCCCAGGTTTGACTCCTGGTACCTCCTAAAAAAAGAAACAAGGAAAATGAACAGACACAGCAAGTGAAAAATAACAAGGGGAGTGGGCGAAATAAATAAATAAATCTTTAAAAAAATATACAATGAGATACCATTTCTTACCTACTGGAATGGCTACTATTTTTAAAAAGGGAAATTTACAAGTATTGGAAAGGATGTGGAGAAACAAAAATATTCATTCATTGTTGGTGGGAATGTAAAATGGTGTAGCCACTGTGAAAGACAGTTTGACAGTTCCTTAGAAAGTTACATATACTTTACCAGATGACCCAGCAATCCACTTCTAGGTATATACCCAAAAGAATTTAAAGCAGGGACTCGAACAGATATTTGCACACTAATGTTCATAGGTATTATTCACAATCTCCAAAAGATGAAATCAACCTAAGGGTCCATCAACCAATGAATAAATAAACAAAATGAAATCTTATTCAGTAGAAAAAGGAGTGAATTTCTGATACATGCAATAACATGGATGATCCTTGAACACATCATGTTGAGTCAAATAAGCCAGACACGAAGGACAAATATTTTATGATCTCACTTATATGAAATAATTAGAATAAGAAAATTCATAAGGTCAGAAACCAGAATACAATTTACCAGGGGCTGGGGTAGGGGTAAGGAGTAGGGAGTTAATACTTAACTTGTACATAGTTTCCATTTGGAGTGATGGAAAATGTTTGGTAATGGATGGGGATGATGGTAGCACAACACTGTGAATGTAACTAACAGTGAATTATACATTTGAATGTGGTTAAAGGGGGAATTGGGTTGTATATATTTTACTAGAATAGTTTTTTTTTTTAACCCCAGAGGACTGTACATCACAAACAGGAAGGCTTTATGCAAACCAGGATTACAGTTAATAGTACAAGTATAATAATATTCTTTCATCAATTGTAATAAAGAGACCACACTAATGTAAGTTGTTAATAATGAGGGAGATATAAGGGAACTCTATTTTCTGCATGATTTTTCTGTAAATCTATAGCTTCTTTAATGAAAAATAATTTATATTGAAAAAAAGGAATGAAGGTCTGATATATGCCACTAGATGGATAAACCTTGAAGATATCATGTTGTGTGAAATAAGTCAGACACAAAAGGGCAAATATTGCATGATTCCATCAATATAAATAGCTAGAATATGTAAACTCATAGAGACACAAAATAGAGTATAGGTTACCAGGGGCAGGGGGGAGGTTTGGAGAATTAATGCATAATGGCTACAGGGTTTGTTTGGGCTGATGGGAAAGTTCTGGGAATGGATGGTGGTACAGGTAGCACATCATTGTAAATGTGATTGATTCCACTGGGTAAGCTTAGGAGTGGTTGAGGTGAGAATGTTTATGTTGTGTATATGATTCTTTAATTTAAAATTAAAAAAAAGAGTGACTGAAGAGACAACGCCATTAAATGCAATACATGGTCATGGACTGGATCTAACAATGGAGGAGAAAAGGCTCAAAGGGACATAGGGAAAAAAAATGGAATATAGACTTGTAAGCTTCATAGCAATGGTAAATTTCTTGAACTTAATAACTGCGCTTAGGCTGGTAACATAAGTGAAGATCCTTGTTCCTAGGAAATGTACATGGAATTACTAGGTGTTCAAGGAGCATGATATATACAACTTGTTCTCAAATGTTTAGAAAATAGACAGGTAGATAGAATAATATGGCAAATGTGGTAAAATGTTAAAATTGGTGGATCTGGGTATCTGGGGTAGGGGAGTATGTTGGAGCTCTCTACAGGGGTTTTGTATTATTTTTGCAACTGTTCTATAAATTTGACATGATTTCAAAATATATTTTAAGAAAAAATGCAAGTACATATAACTCTTTGACCTAGCAATCACACTTCTAAGATTTTATCCTGATATTTTCCTGCACATGTGAAATGACACGTGTTCAGTGTTATTCATGATTTACTCTTAAGAACAAAAGATTGAAAACAATCCAAATTTCCCTCAAAAAGGGGTTATATCAATAACACATTCTATGGCTTACTACATGCCATAAAAAAATCATGTACCAATATACAAAAATCTCCAAAATACATTACAGGAAGCAGACTTGGCCCAGTGGATAGGGCGTCTGCCTACCACATGGGAGGTCCATGGTTCAAACCCCGGGCCTCCTTTTCCTGTATGGAGCTGGCCCATGGACAGTGCCGATGTGCACAAGGAGTGCCATGCAACGCAAGGGTGTCCCCCACATAGGGGAGCCCCACGCTCAAGGAGTGTGCCCTATAAGGAGAGCCGCCCAGCGGGAAAAAAATTCAGCCTGCCCACAAATGGTGCTGCACACACGGAAAGCTGACACAGCAAGATGACGCAACAACAAAGAGACACTGATCTCCGTGCTGCTAACAACAGAAGCAAACAAAAAGAATACGCAGCAAATGGACACAAAGAACAGACAACTTGGGCGGGGAAGGGAAGGGAATGGTGAGAGAAATTTTAAAATATAAAATAAAATAAAAAACAAAAATGAAAAAATGCAAGGTGAGTATCAATGTTTACAATATGCTTCCTTCATGTAAAAACAAGGAGAAAAGTTGTGTTTGCATTAATTAATGCTGGAAGAATAACTTTCAAAATTCAATAGAGCATTTCTATTGAGCACTCAGAAAAAGTCATTGAGGTCAATAAATTGCATCTGATGGCCTTAAGAATCGTGTTTTTGAAGAGAGCCTTGCTGATCCATAGAATGATGAAGTTGCATTTAGAAAATTCACACTAATTACTGAGGCTGTGCAGGGCAAAAACTGCCTAACCAACTTCCATGGCATGGATTTTACCCAAGACAAAATGTGCCCCATGGTGAAAAAATGGTAGACCATGACTGAAGCACATGTTGATGTCAAAACTACGATAGTTATTTACTTCATCTGTTCTATGTTGATTTTACCAAAAAATGCAATAATCACATTCAGAAGACCTCATACGCCCAGCATCAACAGGTCTGCCAAATTCGGAAGAAGATGATGGAAATAATGACCTAAGAGGTGCAAACTTGAAAGAAGTGGTCAATACATTGATTCCAGACAGCACTGGAAAAGACATAGAAAAGGCTTACCAATCTATCTATCATCTCTATGATGTCTTCATTAGAAAAGTGAAAATGCTGAAGAAGCGCAAATTTGAATTGGGAAAACTCGTGGAACTTCAGGGTGAAGGTAATAGTTTTGGAAAAGCAACTGGAGATGAGACAAGTGCTAAAGTCAAACGAGCTGATGGATACGAACCACCAGTTCAAGAATCTGTTAAAATTCAGCCTTTTAAAAGTGACAAATAAAATGTCTTATTTGCAAGGGAAAAAAACAATAGAATTGGTTAGTTAAGGGAGCAGAAATGGTTTTGGGGGGAAAGAGAAGTAAGAATAAGACTCTTCCCTGTAGCCTTTTCATATTGTTTGATAATTTTTAATTTTCATTGACATATAATATACATACAGAAAAATGTACATCTCATAAATATACCACTGATTAAATATTTACAAACTTATATCAGCTATATGATCAGCTGTATGATCACCTAGATAATGAAACAGAACAGTACCAATTCCCCAAAAACATTCCCCTCATGACCCCTGCTAGTCATTCCACTCCTTCCACCAAAATTTATCACTTCTAATAGGACAGATTTCTTCTGTTTTTGTACCATATATAAATGGAATCTTAACTATAAAGTAAATCGTTTTGGGAAGCGGACTTGGCCCAGTGGTTAGGGCGTCTGTCTACCACATGGGAGGTCCGCAGTTCAAACCCGGGGCCTCCTTGACCAGTGTAGAGTTGGCCAATGCACAGTGCTGATGTGCACAAGGAGTGCCGTGCCACACAGGGGTATCCCCGCGTAGGAGAGCCCCACATGCAAGGAGTGCGCCCTGTAAGGACAGCCGCCCAGCACAAAATAAAGTGCAGCCTGCCCAGGAATGGCGCTGCACACATGGAGAGCTGACACAGCAAGATGACGTAACAAAAAGAAACACAGATTCCCATGCCGCTGACAATAACAGAAGCAGACAAAGAAGATGCAGCAAATAGACACAGAACAGACAACCAGGGAGGGGGGGGAAGAGGAGAGAAATAAATAAATAAATAAATCGTTTTTAAAAATTAGTCTTTTATATCTGGCTTCTGCAGTACATACATACCACAAATTTTTTTCTCTCTCCCCTTCACCCCTCCCCTCCCCCCAGTTGTCTGCTTTCTGTGTCCACTCATTGTGTGTTCTTTTGTGACCTTTCTATCCTTATCAGTGGCACTGGGAATCTGTGTTTCTTTTTGTTGCATCATCTGCTTGTGTTAGCTCTCCATGTGTGTGGCACCATTCCTGGGCAGGCTGAACTTTCTTTCATGTTATGGGCGATTAAGGCAGCATGCATAGAATCTACCTTTCAGGAATGCCGGTAACATGGCCGCCTGGACTGATACAACAATAGCTTAGGTCACCCTCTCCCTTCTTTACGAAACTAGTTCACGCCAAAAGTGCTTACCCGCCTGTCTCTTCCGCCCTAGCAACAGCAGCTGCCAATCCCAGACCGTCACCTATCCTTACCCGCCACCCCCCTCCTCCCTAGAGTATATATGCTCTGTCCCCTCAATAAAATTTTGCAGCTTGATCAGAATACTGTCTTGCTGTCGTTCTTTGTGTCTCTTGTCCCATACCATTCTTCCCTCATAGGGTCCAGAGCGCCCGTTGATCGTCCTGCTGGCTGAGACACACTGGCGCCCAACAGGGGTCCTCCCTTTGTTTTTCAAAAGGATGGAGGAAGAATGCGGCTGCAAGGTACTCCCGTGCTGAAAGGGGGGCTGTGGCTGTCTTAGGTCGGGGCTACAACCGGTAAGCGATTCGTCTTACCCGGTATGCAATCAATCTTACCCATCATTGGGAATCATGGCAGCAAAAGGCCATGTCCCTGTCTTAGGTTGATTGATGGGTTAGCCCAGTTGCCTGTCATTGGCTAACCAGTCCAGCGCCTCAGCGACAGATGGCTTGCAATTACAGCAAGCTATAACGGGAAGCCTTCATAGACCGCGTATGGCTGTTTCCGTAGGAGGGGGCTTTTCACCCGTGAGGGTGGGCAGCAGTTAGTTAGTCTAAAGATATACCTTGATCAGCGAGGTGAAGCCAGTGATAGTGCACTTGAATAGGCCTGCTAAGAGCGGAATCAATTTGGTCTTTTACTAGTTGTATAATTCTTTTTATGGCCCAAGGTGCAAAGGATATTATAAGGAGTATGGTTATTAAGGGGCCTAGTATGGGGAGAATGTAAGGAAGGATTCCGTTGAATCCCCAGGAGGCACTTCCTTGGGCTTCTCACTCACGTTTGCGGTTTGCAATTCCTTCCCTAAGTTTGGACATGGAATCTTTGACTAAGCCAGAATGGTCAGCGTAAAAGCAACATTCCTCGCCTAGTGCGGCACAAAGCCCTCCTTGCTTAAGGAAAAGTAGATCTAAACCTCTCCTGTTCTGGAGAACAACTTCTGATAAGGATGTAAGGGATTTCTAGAGATGGGTGATGGAGTTTTCAATGCGTGCTAAATCTTCATCTATGGCAGCTCTCAAGTGGGAAAAGCCTTGTTTTTGGAGAACGACAGCGGCGGTTCCGGTACTTAGGCCAGCAATACCTAAAAGGGAGGCAATAGTGACAGCCGTAACACTTTCACGTTGGGTGGCTCTCCTTACAGGGCGCACTCCTTGCATGTGGGGCTCTCCTACATGGGGATACCCCTGCGTGACAGGGCACTCCTTGCGCACATCAGCACTGCACGTGGGCCAGCTCCACCCAGGTCAAGGAGGCCCGGGGTTTGAACTGCGGACCTCCCATGTGGTAGGCAGATGCCCTGTCCATTGGGCCAAGTCCGCTTCCCCCACAAATTATTTATCTAGGCTACTAGTGATGGGCCTTGGGTTGTTTCTAATGTGGAGTTATTACAAATAGTAATTCTATGAACACTCATATCTTTCTTATCTTTTATCATATATATTATCATATATACATATCTTTTAACTGCATGATTTATCTTGGGTATTGTATTAGTCAGGGTTCTCTAGAGAAACAGAATCAACAAGAGATATCTGTCAACAGCATGCAGTTCTATAAGATTCTCTCACGCAGTCATGGGGATGCACAAGTCCAGGTTCCGCAGGCAGGCTGCAACCAGGGACTGCAATACAAGTCCAATGAAGGTTCTGGATGAGTTCTGGGAGATGTTGGCTGTCCAAAGACGAGCTGGGAAATTCTTTATCTATGCTGGAATCACTTCCCCCTTTTAAGGCATTCAACCGATTGGGCTAAGCAGCACTCATTGCTGATGGCAATCTCCCTGACTGATGTAATTATAACCAGCTATCTATGATTACCACTGCAGTAAAGTCAATGTTGTCTAACGTTCATAAATGCCCTTGTATTACAGTTAGCCCAGTGCTTGCTTCACCAAACAAGTGGGCACAATTACCTGGCCGAGTTGACACAATAGCCTAACTATCACAAGTATAAACCTGTGCGGAACTGTGAGTCATAGGGTAAGCATAATATTCAGCTTTAGTAGCTACTGCAAATCAGTTTGCCAAGGTAATTCTACCAATGTACTTTCATACCAGCAGTGTATGAGTTTCAATGGATCTATTAACACATCCTTGCCAACATTTGGTATTGCCTATCTTTTTAGTTTTAGACATTCTGGTGGGTGTACATATAGTAGTATCACATCTGGGTTTTAATTTGCATTTTCCTGATAACTAATGAAAAGGTGTTCAACTTCATTAGTCATCAGGGAAATACCAGGTGAGTCTGGAGCCATGTTAATATATCAGCTGTTTGAGAAAATACATAACAATTTTAGTTATTTTTTAAAAGCATGCACGACTCCAGGGTCCTCACTGCCCATGGAAAAGGTGTGCATGCCTGTGTGTACATATGGTGCGTGTATATTGAGTCTAAATGGTTAACAGAGACGTTTAGTTCAGAGACTTTTCTACATTAGTCAGACAACCTTGAACAAGACAGAAGAAGACTCAATCTCAGAGAATCCAGACCCCAGCTCATTAATGGGAATCAAAGGTACTTTCCGGAGGAACCCTCCAGTCATCTTCCTACCTTACTCTCCTTCAAGGGCTTGTATTCTGAGATGCTAAGCCGCAGTGGTTTAGCTGTTGAGACCTGGAACTTGTTCTGTGTTTCAGAGATGTGTCTTCCCTGACTGGCTTGTGATGGCCAGTCGTTAGCAAATGTGCAGTAATCCTTGATGTCCCAGATCTAGACACAAAGTGTGGGTTAGTGGCCCAGCACCCTTTGACCCCAACCCCAACTCACTCTGTAGACTGCTTGCATGCCATTCCTCTTCACCCAGGAATAGTTCTTCCTCACCCCTCTGACACCCAGACTCTCAGGACCGGAAGGGATCTTAGAGATTTTGCAGGCCAGACTCACTGAGATGGAGTGACTAACCCAAGGATAAGACACTCTTGACTCATGTCTCACCACAAAGCACAAACCCAGCTCCTGGGACACCTGATCACAGCATAGCTGGGGGAGCAGGGAGTTGTAAGAAAATGATGGAACACAGGTTCACTGGGGAAGATTCTTGGAGGGGTCTTTTCAATCAAATGAAAAATCAAAACAAAAACAAAGTGACTTCTTGCTCAATTCCCTTAGCACACCAGAGCAGGAGAGGACTTCTGAGGTAATTCACCCTACTTCCCATTGTTTTACAAATGAAACCAGTACCCAGAAGGAGTGGAGACCAGGCAAAGACCACATGGGACAAAAAGCTGGCCAGAAGCTTGGTTGACGCCAGCCTTCCATCTTTCTTCCTCACCTTGATGTATCCTTTGCAATCCCCTGTGATGAGGATCCAGTCATTTTTGTCAGTGGCCATGGCACCCACAACCACGTCCCTATTGTCTTGGACATCCACAGGGAACTTTCCCAGCAGGCCTCCATTCCCATGGATGGACCAAGCATAGATGTAGCCATCAATGCAGCTGCTCAGCAGGGCAGCCGTCTGGGGCAGGCGAGGCCTGGTCTGCAGGAAGATTATCTGTAAGAGAGAGGTGGGCCCAGCCCAGCAGGGTAATGAGCCAGGGCAACGGGCCAGGGCTCAGCCCAGCCACTACCACCTGTCACTGAGGCACCTGGGACAAGTCACTACACCTACCCACTCCTTGATCTCCTTGATGCACAAAGAAAATGGTGATGACTGCTCCACCCTTCCTATCTAGCTGGTCCCAAGAAACATTTTACTAGAATATAAGCTCCTTGAGGGCACGGATTTTTATCTTTTTTTCACTGCTTTATCCTCAGCTATAGAACAGTACCTGACACTCAGTAGGTGATCAATAAATGTTTGTTGAATGAGTAAAGACAGACAACTTTGATTTGCAATATTTATTATTTGCAATAACTCCACATTAGAAACAACCCAAAAATCTCAAATGAGACTTTTTTAAGACCTTTAACTCAACTCAAAATGATTTGGGGGGAAGTGGATGTAGCTCAATCGACTGGGCTCCTGTCTACCATATGGGAGGCCCTGAGTTTGCTTCCCAGGGCTTCCTTGTGAAGACAAGTTGGCCTGCACCCATGGAGAGCTGACAGCCCACACCCACAGAGAGCTGGCACAGCAAGATGACACAACAAAGGGAGACAAACAGACACAGAAGAACACACAGCAAATGGACACAGACCAGACAGCAAGCAAGCGGCAAGGGGGGACAAATAAATAAAATAAATCTTAAAAAAAAAATGATTTGGGGAAGCAGATGTGGCTCAAGTGATAGGCCTCTGCCTACCACATGGGAGGAGCCAAGTTCAATCTCTGGGGTCTCCTGGTGAAAAACAGAAAGTACGCCTGCCCAGCAAGCCAGTACCCATGTGGCAAGCCAAGTGTCCATGCAGTGAGCCGAGTACCCACATGGTGAGCTGAGTGCCCACGCAGAGAGCCAAGTTCCCACGTGGGTACCCATGTGGTGAGCTAAGTGCCTACATAGTGAGCCAAGTGCCCGCATGGTGAGCCAGTGCCCGCATGGTGAGCCAGTGCCCACGCAGTGAACCAGTGCCCACGCAGCAAAGCCGAGTGTCCACATAAGTGAGTCACACAGCGAGATGATGATGCAACAAAAGACAGATGAAGGGGAGAGTCAAGGTGAAGTGCAGCAGAGACCAGGAACTGAGGTGGTGCAATTGACAGGGAACCTCTCTCCACATCAGAGGTCCCCAGGATCAAATCCTGGTGAATCCTAGAGGAGAAAGATGGGAAGAGAAGACAAAAAAAGAAATAGGTAAAGAAGATCACACAGTGAATGGACAGAGACAACAACAAAAAAACACAGCAGGGAAACGGACTTTGGCCCAGTGGTTAGGGCGTCCGTCTACCACATGGGAGGTCCATGGTTCAAGCCCCGGGCCTCCTTGACCCGTGTGGAGCTGGCCCATGCGCAGTGCTGATGCGTGCAAGGAGTGCCCTGCCACACAGGGGTGTCCCCCGCATAGGGGAGCCCCACGCGCAAGGAGTGCACCCATAAGGAGAGCTGCCCAGCGCGAAAGACAGTGCAGCCTGCCGAGGAATGGCGCCGCCCACACTTCCCGTGCCGCTGACGACAACAGAAGCGGACAAAGAAACAAGACGCAGCAAAAAGACACAAGAAAAACAGACAACCGGGGGAGGGGAATTAAATAAAATAAAAATAAATCTTTAAAAAAAAAAAAAAAAACAGCAAGATGGGGGAGGGGAGGGGGAAAATGATTTGGAAAACCAAAGCTTTCTCCTTCAAGCAAAATACCCGTATTTTCAGCTAATCAGTCATGAAAGTATTTTAACCAAATTCTTGTGCAGGTCTTTAGATCATGTTCTTTCCACCTCTGCTAACTTTTATCTAACATGTCACTCCTGTAATCCACAATGGGAAATTACTTTCCCCAGCAAGTTTAAGGAGAGAGTTGCTTGGCTGATGTGCTGCATCAGGCTAAGAGCACAGTCAGAGTTGTAGAGCATATTAGGCCAAGAAGGGGAACAGAGAACAGATGACACCTGGCGCTCAGGATTTCCACTCTGTAGCCCTTTCTAGGGAACCATCCTGAAAGGTTTTACTCTGCCATTGCCCAGCTACCTAGAGAGAAAGAACTTTGTTGCTCAAGGAGGGATGGAGGGCAGAGCACATAGGATACAGGGGTGAGGGTCAGCATCAGAAGCAGGCCAGCCTTAGAGAGCTTACACACACACACACACCTGCCAATCATGGTGTTGGTGACAGTTTGAAGTTCTTTTGTGAATCCCAGAAAAGACTGCTTTTTAACTAATCCATTCCTGTGGGTGTAAGACCCTTTGATTGCATTAGATTTGGTTAAGAGAACTTGATTAGATCACTTTTTTAAGATTTATTATTTATTTCTCCCCACCCTCTCATTGTTTGGGACTTGCTATGTCTGTTCATCTTCTTTGTTTCTTTTCTTTTCTTTTTTTTTAAAGATTTATTTATTTATTTATTTAATCCCCCCTCTCCCCCCGTTGTCTGTTCTCTGTGTCTGTTTGCTGGGTCTTGTTTCTTTGTCTGCTTCTGTTGTTGTCAGCGGCACGGGAAGTGTGGGCGGTGCCATTCCTGGGCAGGCTGCACTTTCTTTCGTGCTGGGCAGCTCTCCTCACAGGCGCACTCCTTGCGCGTGGGGCTCCCCTACGCGGGGACACCCTTGCATGGCTCGGCACTCCTTGCGCGCATCAGCACCGCGCATGGGCCAGCTCCACACGGGTCAAGGAGGCCCAGGGTTTGAACCGCGGACCTCCCATGTGGTAGACGGATGCCCTAACCACTGGGCCAAGTCCGTTTCCCTTCTTTGTTTCTTTATGAGGCACTGGGAACCAAACCCAGGACCTCCAATGTTGGAGGGAGGCACCTAATCACTTAAGCCACCTCCGTTCCCTCCTTTGTTGTATCTCTCATTATGTTCTTCCTCCTGTGTCTCTTGTTGTGTCATCTTGCTATGTCAGCTTGCTATGCCTGCCCACTGCACCAGCTCGCTGTTTTCTTTAGGAAATACTGGGAACCAAACCATGGACCTCCCGTGTGGTAGGCAGGAGCCCAACTGCTTGAGCCACATCCACTTCCCAATTAGATCCCTTTTGATTAGACTATGTCAGTGAGGCGTGAATCAGACTGGGTCTCTGCCTTTTTACTAAAGCCCTATATAAATGGAGACACAGAAAGAAAGAGAACACACACACAAAGAAAAGAAGCTGCCATTTTGATCCTGCCATGTGAGAAAGAGGACTGCAGAAAGACAGAGAAGCCCCAAGAGGCTGAGAGAAGTCTTAAGGAGTCTGGAATCGGCAAAGCAGAGGCATAGAAAGAGGTCCCCAGGGGCGGACAGCTGGTGCAGCAAGATGACGCAACAAAAAGAGACACAGAGGAGAGATAATAAAAGACACAGCAGACCAGGGAGCTGAGATGGCACAAGAGAATAATCACTTCTCTCCCACTGCGAAAGGATCAGTTCCTGGAGTTGCCTAATGAGAATACAAGCAGACACAGAAGAACACACAACAAATGGACACAGAGAGCAGACAATGGAGGAGAAGAGAGAAATAAATAAATCTTTTTAAAAATAATAAATCTTTTAAAAATCTTAATCAAAAAAATTTAATTAAGAGGATGCAGCTACAGCAATGCTTAGAGGGAAGATTATAGCTATAAATGCCTATATTAAAGAAAGAAGAAAGATCTCAAATCAATAACCTTATTTTAAGGCACAAAAAAAAAAGTAGAGCAAACTAAACCTTAAACTAACATAAGAAAGGAAATAATAAAGATTAGAATAGAAGTTAATGGAATAGAGAATAGAAAAAAATAAAGAAAAGAGATAAAACCATGAACTGGTTCTTCGACAAAATCAACAAAATTGACAAACCCTTAGACTGACAAAGGAAAAAGAGAAAAGATTCAAATTACTAGAATCAGAAAGAGGGAACATTATTACTAACCTTGCAGAAATAAAAAGAATCATAAAAAAATAAAATGAATAACTGTACACCAACAAATTAGATACCTTAGGTGAAATGGACAAACTCCTAGAAACACACATAGTACCAAAACTGATCTAGAAGAAACAGAAAATTTGAACAGTTCTACAACAAATGAAGAGATTTAATTAGGAATAATGAACTACCCACAAAGAAAAATCCAGGACACTCTGTGTTCTCTCAGACATTTAAAGGAGAAATGATACCAATTCTTCACAAACTCTTCCAAAAAATAAGAGTAGGAAGGAACACTTCCCAATTCATTTTATGAATCCAATATTCCCTGATACCAAAACCAGACAAAGACATCTAAAGAAAACTACAGACCAATATCATTATGAATATGCATGCAAAAATCTTCAACAAAATACTAGCAAAACAAGCCATCAAAATATAAAAAGAATTGTGCTTCATGACCAAGTGGGATTTATCCTAGGACTGCAAGGTTGGTTTAATATCTGAAAATCAATTCATATATTATAAAAAATAAAAAACTTTTGTGCTACAAAGGACACCATCAAGAAAGTAAAAAAAATAAAGCATAGACTAGGAGAAAAACTGAAAATCATCTATCTGATAAGGGATATATATCTATAATACATAAAGAACTCTTACAACTGAATAAGAAAAAAGATAAATAACCCAATTTTAGAAAAGAGGCAAAGGATCTGAATAGACAGTTCTCCAAAGTAGATATACAAATGGCCAATAAGCATGTGAAAAGATATTGGACATCATTAATCATCAGAAAAATGTAAATCAAAACCACAATGATATACCATTTCATACCCATTAGAATGCTCCTTTTTTTTTTTAACTGAAAATAACAAGCATTAGGATGTGGAGAAATGGAAACATTCACTGTTTAGTAAGAATGAAAAATGGTGCAGCTGCTGTGAAAGACAGTTTGGTGGTACCTCAGAAAGTTAAGTCCCAGGATGGGTCCCAGAGCCACCTAACGAGAATACAAGCAGACACAGAAGAACACACAACGAATGGACACAGAGAGCAGACAATGGGGGCAGGGGGAGAAATAAATAAAATAACTAATTAAAAAAAAAAAAAGAATTACCAGATGACCCAGCAATCCCACTTCTACGTATATACTCAAAAGAATGTAAAGCAGGGGCTCAAAGAGGTATTTGCACACTGATGTTATTTACAAGTAGCAGCTTTACTTAAAATCACCCAAAGATGGAAACAACCCAGGTGCCCATCAACTGATGAATGGATAAACAAAATGTGGAATATACATACAATGGGATCTTATTCAGCTCTAAAAAGGAATGACGTTCTGATATATGCAACAGCATGGATGATCCTTGAACACATGTTAAGTGAAATAAGCCAGACCCAAAAGGACAAATATTGTATGATCACATTGATGTGAAATAATTAGAATAAGCAAATCCATAGAGTCAGAAACTAGAATACAGGTTATCAAGTGAGTAGGAACAGGGAATGGAGAGTTAATGCTTATTTGGTACAGAATTTCTATTGTGGAGTGATGGAAAAGTTTTGGTAATGAATGGTCATGATGGTAGCACAACATTGTGAATGTAATTACCACCACCAAATTATATATTTGAATGTTGTTAAAGGGGAAATTTTAGGTTGTGTATATGTGAACAGAATACAAAATTTTTAAATACCACAGGACTGTACAACACAGTGAGCCTTAATGTAAACTATGAACTATAGTCAATATTATAATTTTAATAATATTCTTTCATCAGTTATAACAAAGGTACCACATTAATGAAAACATTAATAATATGGGGTGTATATATATATATATATATATATATGTAAACTCTGTTTTCTGTGTAATTTTTCTATAAACCTACAACTTCTCTAATTCAAAAAATATAAAAATATTTCTTTTTAAAAAAGGGCAAAGGATCTGAATAGACATTTCTCCAAAGATAGACAAATGGCTAATAAGTACATGAAAAGATGTTCAACATGCTTACTCATTAAGGAAATGCAAATCAAAACCACAAGATAACCACCTCACACCTATTAGGATGGCTATAATCAAATGACATAAAAACAAGTGTTGATGAGGATGTGGAGAACTGGAACCCTCATAAACTGCTATTGTGAACGTAAAATGGTATAGCCACTTTGGAAAATAGTCTGGCAATTCCTTAAATGTTTAAACACAGAATTACCATATAACCCAGCAATTCCATTCCTAGGTATAGACCCAAGAGAAATTAAAATTTATGTCCATACAAAAACTTGTACATGAATGTTTATAACAGCATTATTTATAACAGTCAAAATGTGGAAACAACCCAAACATCTATCAAGTGAAGGAGGGATAAACAAAATGTCATATATCCATACAATGGAATATTATTCAGCCATAAAAAGGAATGAAGTACTGATACAGGCTACAACATGGATGAACCTTAAAAACATCATGCTAAGTGAAAGACGCCAATAATAAAAGACCACAGGAAGTGGATCTGGCTCAACCAATAGAGCGTCCATCTACCACATGGAAGGTCCACGGTTCAAATCCAGGACCTCCTGATCCATGTGGGGAGCCGGCCCATGCACAGTGCTGATGCACGCAAGGAGCGCCATGCCATGCAGGGCTGTCCGCCAAATAAGGGAGCCCCATGCGCAAGGAGTGCACCCTGCAAGGAAAGCTGCCCTGTGCAAAGAAAGCACAGCCTGCCCAGGAGTGGCGCCACACATATGGAGAGCTGACGCAGCAAGATGACGCAATAAAAAAGAGACACAGATTCCCGGTGCCGATGACAAAAATATAAGTGGACACAGAAGAACACACAGCGAATGGACATAGAGAGCAGACAACGGGGGAGCAGGGGGGGTGGCAGGAAAGAGGAGAGAAATAAAAAATAAATCTTAAAAAATAATAATAATAATAAAAGGCCACATATTATGAGACTACATTTATATGAACGTCCAGAATAGGAAAATCCATAGAGATAGAAAGTAACTTAGTGGGCTGCTTAGGGCTGACAGGATGGGGAGTGGGGAGTAGGGAGTCTGGGACAATACAGGGTAATAGCTAAGGAGTATGTGATTTCTTTGTAAGGTAATGAAAATGTTCTAAATTGCAGTGGTGATTACGTATCTGTGAATGTATTAAAACTCACTGAATAGTACACTTGAATGTGTGGATTGTATGATAGGTGTATTATATCTCAATAAAGTTATTCAAAAAATAAGAATAAGAAAAAAATCAGTCAAGATTCACAATAAAAATCCATATAACACACCACTCCATCAGGTGAAAAGCACAAAGTATTCCCAAAGAGGCAGTACAAAGAGTTTTTAAGAACTCAGATTCAAAGTCAAACAGATGTGGAACCAACACTGACTCTGCCATTACAGGCAGTGAGACCTTTTGCAAGTCTTCACCTTGTTGAGCCTCAGTTTCTTCATCCATAAAAAAGGAATAATTATGGCACATACCTCCCAGGGGTATTTAAGGGATAAAAGGAAAATAATACATTTAAAACCAGTAAGCCTCTTTTTTTCAAGTAGCTGGGAAGATGGCAGACATTCAAACTGCACATGCCTACCAAAAGCAGTCGACAATCTTCCGAAACAAGAAGAGGGTCTTGGTTGGAGAAACTGGCAAGGAGAAGCTTCTGCGTTACTACAAAAATGCCAGTCTGGACTTTAAGACACCCACAGAGGCCACAGAGGCACCTACATCAATGAGAAATGTCCCTTCACTGGTAACTTCTCCATCCAAGGGCTCAACCTGTCTGGTGTGGTCACCAAGATGAAGATGCAAAGGACATCGTCATCTGAAGGGACTACCTCCACTACATCCGTAAATACAACTGCTTTAAGAAGCACAAGGCGGCGCACTTGGCCCAGTGGTTAGGGCGTCCGTCTACCACATGGGAGGTCTGCGGTTCAAACCCCGGGCCTCCTTGACCCGTGTGGCGCTGGCCCATGTGCAGTGCTGATGCATACAAAGGAGTGCCGTGCCAGGCAGGGGTGTCCCTGTGTAGGGGAGCCCCACACGCAAGGAGTGCGCCCCATAAGGAGAGCCCCCCAGCGCGAAAGAAAGTGCAGTCTGCCCAGGAATGGTGCCAAGCACACACACAGAGCTGACACAAGATGACGCAATAAAAAGAAACACAAATTCCTGTGCCACTGACAACAACAGAAGTGGACAAAGAAGATGCAGCAAATAGACACAGAAAACAGACAACCGGGGGGAGGGAGGGGAAAGGAATAAATAAATAAATAAATCTTAAAAAAAAAAGAAGCACCACAAGAACATGTCTGTGCACCTGTCCGCATTTCAGGGATGCCCAGATCAGTGACATTGTCACAGTGGGCAAGTGCCCGTCCCTGAGCAAGACTGCACGCTTCAACATGCTCAAGGTCACCAAGGCTGCGGGCACCAAGAAGCAGTTCCAGAAGTTCTGAGCCTGGACACCTACCCACTCCATTCCCCCCACCCCCCCACCACCCCCTGCTCAGTATAAATAATTTCCCAACCACAAAAAATAAAAAATAAAACGGTACACTTAGTGCCTGGCAGATATTAAGGGCCCCCTGAGCATTACCTGGTGCTTATAGTATTACTTAACAAAACATATCAATAAACTTTCAAAGAGTATATTTCTAATCCTGGGGGTTTTATATTTAGGAAATAATATCAATAAACTTTCAAAGAGTATATTTCTAATCCTGGGGTTTTATATTTAGGAAATAGACAAAAGGGAAAAAATTTATGTACAAGGATGTTCATTGCAATGTTGCCTATAAAGGAAAAACCTAGAAAACTAACCATCCAACACCAGGAGCAGGCTGGCTGGATAGACCATACAGCATGTTCTAGAACACTATGCAGCTAATAAAAGGAAGGTTGTGACTCCATAAACAATGTCATGAAGAAATGCCCAAGATTGTCAGGTGAAAAAGAATAGTCTGCAGAATATTATAATAAAATATTTGGTGAAAAAAATCTATATGCATATATATATGGTCATATATGTATCAGCTTGTATATGCACAGGAAAAAAAGTCTCAAGGGGTACAATACAGCACATATCTTAACAGTAGTTACCTCTGGAGATTGAGGAGAGAGACCATTATTCTTTTACTTACACTACAATACAGTTTGAATTTTTGTTTCAGTGTAGGACATCTATCACTTTCTGTTAGAGAGAGAAACCATCAGAGAGGAAAACAGAGAGAGATGAAGAGAGAGAAAGGCAGGGAGAAAGAGGGTGAGGGGGGAGAAAAAGTGGGGTAGGAGAGAGAGAGTGAGAGAGATGCTCTTCCTTGAACATTCCAAATAGGATTCCACCTGAGGGCCTTTGTGCCAGGTGGAGGGGTCACTGTCCACCTAGGTCATTGTCCTTCTGGATAACTGCAAGCCATGTTTCCTCACTTCCTTCAATTTCTGTGCAAATGCCACCTTCTCTGTGAAGCCCTCCCTGACCACTCTGTTAAAACAGCACCCCCAGACTCACCTCCCATGCATGTTCTCCCTACCCTCCTCCCAGCTTATTTGTCCTATGACATGCCACATATGTTAATTGTCTGTCTCATCCCAGTTAGAATGTAAGCTCCATGAGGGTGGGATGTTTGTCTCTTCGGTTCACTGCTTTCTCCCCAGTGCTTGACATGTAGTAAGCACTCAACAAATAACTGCCGGTGCCCTGACAGGACAAGGTCACCAGCCCTCAAGTTTAAGCTTGAGTCATCGACTTTGGATTCACAAACATAAAGGGGTGGGGGCTGTTAGCAAGTCTGCTTCAGGAATCCAGCCTTTTGATATACTCACACAAATGCCCAAAAATGTGTACAAGGATGTTCAATGAAGTACTATCTGTAAAGGTTAAAAATTGGAACTTAAGTACATGCCTGTCAATAGAAGACTGGTTTAATTTTTTATGGTACATCCAAACTATGGACACTATGCAATTATTCAAAAGAAATAACTTAACAAAAGAAGAAGACAATCCAAATTACTAATGTGAGAAGGAAGTGGACTTGGCTCAATGGATAGGGCGTCTGCCTACCACATGGGAGGTCCGTGGTTCAAACCCAGGACCTCCTAGACCCATGTGAAGCTGGCCCAAGCACAGTGGTGATGTGTGCAAGGAGTACCATGCCATGCAGGGGTGTTCCCCGTGTAGGGGAGCCCCACACACAAGGAGTGCGCCCCATAAGGAGAAACACCCAGTGCGAAAGAAAGTCCAGCCTGACCAGGAGTGGTGCTGCACACACGGAGAGCTGACGCAGCAAGATGATGCAACAAAAAGAGACACAGATTCCCGTGCCACTGACAAGAATAGAGGCAGACACAAAAGAACACACAGTGAATGGACACAGAGAGCAGAAAACTGGGGGGGGGGGGGAGGAGAGAAATAAATAAATCTTTTAAAAAAAACAAAAAACCAATGACTAATGTGAGAACATACCCATGATATATTGGTAAGTTAAAAAAGCAGGGATCTTATGAGACTCAGTGGTTGAGTACTGGCTTCCCACATGCTAGGTCCTGGGTTCAATCCCTGGTCCTGATAGTTTAAAAAAAAAAAAAAAGCAAATGGCATGATACAGCTATAATTTTATATCTCCAGTGTACAAAAAAATATGAAGGCTAAATTCAATCTATTACCTGAGGTTACTCTTGGGGAGTGGGATGGTGTGGGATGGATTGATACATAGGTATTTTTATAATAGTTTTTGCTTTACACACCTCTATGTTGTTGTTTATCAACTAGTATAGGTTGCTCTTAAACTTTTTAAGGTAATTTTAAAAATAGAAAAAAGAACATTCAGAAACTGGGGGTGGGGGGATATGTCCAGCTACTCTAGCTCTCTAACCCCACCCTCCTCAGGATAGCTCTGAAGGAACTGCTCCCCTCATTCTCAAGTCTCTGACCCCCTGGAGCTGGATGGCAGGCAGCTCTGTCCTACATGACGAAGAAACAGAAATAAACTAATCCTCACTCACATGTCGTATATGACACCTTCCCAGGTAGCAGGACATTTTAAAGTGGGTTCTGGAAATGGCACCTCTCCTCCCAGTCCAGCCCTACGAGCCAGGAAGGATGCTGCTCACCTCGGTAGGCAGCTCCTGCACTCTGGCCCCAGCCCCCAGACACGCAGACACTGCATTTCCATTCTGACCCCTCACTCCCTGTCTCGTTTTCCAGGCAAGGCTGAGCATCGCCCACCTTCTCCACCGACGCCACCGAGTAGGAATACCGCAGCATCGACTTTTTCCAGGTTCCCTCTCTTCTCCTTCCCCCCTCTCCAGGAAATGACTGTGACTGTTTGATGTAGGACTTTGTCAGCCTCCTGGAGCTGCCAGCACTGAGAGGTTTCTGGAAAGCAAAATAGGCTGCAATGACAGTATCTCCCTGCCCCACAGGGAAACAAAAACCCAAAGCAGTCCCTGAAAAAGCAGTCACTCAGTAGATACTATACCCTGTGAAAAGTCTAGCAGGCATCTGGGGGATCATGGCCTGAAGAAGTCTGATGATGGGAAATGCCCAATTTAAGTTACCAGCAATTTCTGCTCTGCAGGGCAGAGATTTGGGTGTGCTTTTGGGGGAAAACTGTTCTTTCGTCCTGGAAGAGACCATGCTTCTGCCCAAGATTTGAATGCAGTGATGTAACCCTGATACTTCAGACTAGGATAGTGTAGTCTTATGGTAATACAAATTGCCTACATCTTTAAGCAGAAGTATGCCTTAGCAGATCATGTTGATCTCCTCTAGACTGAAA
The DNA here is from genome assembly GCF_030445035.2 of Dasypus novemcinctus. Taxonomy (NCBI): domain Eukaryota; kingdom Metazoa; phylum Chordata; class Mammalia; order Cingulata; family Dasypodidae; genus Dasypus; species Dasypus novemcinctus. The sequence goes on along the minus strand of NC_080696.1, from coordinate 34,050,657 downwards.
TATGTCTGACATTTCTTACGTATTTTGAGAAGGTAGTGTTTTCTCATTTAAGCCTTTGCTTCCCAAGAATGGAAATCAGACTTTGATTGATGAACCCTTCCAATTGGCTCCTCCACCACCCCACAATGGGATTGCTGTACTTGTAAAAGTCCAAGGTCAAGTCTTCCCCGGCCAAGGGAAAAAGCGTAGCTCCCCCTGCTCTTTCCCTCTACTTCTCTCAAAATAGGATGATCACTCATCCTTGGAAGGGTTCATCCTGGGGCAGAAATGAGGGCCCCAGAGGAGAAAAGTGGATTGTCTCATCTGGGTCTCCCCCTGGAGCCTGTCTCTGGGGAGGCAAGGCCTGTTGGGGAAGGCAGGTACCCTGTACAGCTCACTTCTGCAACTGGTGGCCAGGGCCAGAGCCAAGTAACTTGAACTTGAGGGCTGAGAATGCAGCCTAGGGTCTACCATCCACTTTTAAGCCCTTTGGGCTGTGTTCCCTTTGGATCCTGCCAACCTTTTAGACACTTGAGCCTGTACTGGCTGCTGAGGAAAGGGACCACGCCCAGGCTCAGGGCAGCAGAGCAGGTTAGATACAGGGACAGATGCTGCCTCCACCACTGTCAAGCCTAAAACAGGGTGGTGCCCTGCCAGGCCTGCAGTGCTCAAAGCAAGTGAGTTGATAGATCCTGAAGGTACTCTGGGAAAAGGGCATTCAAGTAAGGAAGCAAACAGACAGAGGTTGCCTAAGCACGAGGGTGGTCCCCTGGCCTGGCACTTTCTCCCACCTGCTGGGGCGAGAGACTGTTGGATTCCTTTCCCTTTGAGCGTCTCATCACAGGAGGGGCTGACAGGTTTCGCCTCCGGCTGGCATTGGCCACAGTCTTGGCACTGAAGCTAGAGAGGTGGAGTGGGGGCTTGTATGCCCACTTCTGCTCCTTCATATGGCATCTTTTGATCAGGTCGCCTTCTGTGTCTTCCACCTGTACCAGGGGGAAAGCAGTCCTTGAGGTGCTGCAGTGTCCCAGAGGGAACGGCAGGGCCTCCAACACAACAGCAACACCACAAAGCCTTCCAGCTACCCCAAGGTTTGCTCCCCAGAAACTGAAAACATCAAACCAGAATCACTGGGCCAACTGCTAATGCACTGAGAGTCCACAGGCAGGGCACTTTTCCTGGGAGGGACTCATCTCCTCATCTGTAGAACAGACAGTATTATCCAAATATTTTTTGAGGTTGCATTTAATCTTAAGGGGCACTCCAAAGTGTAAAACAGATAAAAGCTGAGCTGCCTGTGTGAAGTCTATCCACGGGAGCCCCCTGTAGAGGCCTCTAAATATCTCTACCCATCTCAGCATCTCATCTCTGAATGAGGTGACCCTAAAGTGCCTTCCAGATTTAATCTGCTAAACCATGGTAATTCAGAGACCACATGGAGTTTACAAGTCCCTGCCAAGGACAGAGATAGCTCAAAGAGGTAATAGTTAAGAGTGATGGGTAAGGGAAACAGACTTGGCCCAGTGGTTAGGGCGTCCGTCTACCACATGGGAGGTCCGTGGTTCAAACTCCGGGCCTCCTTGACCCGTGTGGAGCTGGCCCACACGCAGTGCTGATGTGCACAAGGAGTGCCCTGCCACGCAGGGGTGTCCCCCGCGTAGGGGAGCCCCACACGCAAGGAGTGCACCCTGTAAGGAGAGCCGCCCAGCACGAAAGAAAGTGCAGCCAGCCCAGGAATGGTGCCACCCACACTTCCTGTGCCGCTGACGACAAGAGAAGCGGACAAAGAAACAAGACGCAGCAAATAGACACAGAGAACAGACAACCGGGGGAGGGGGGAATTAAATAAATAAATAAATAAATTTTTTTAAAAAAGAGTGATGGGTAAAATACAAGCCACCTTCAAGGTGTGAGTAATCTACTAGAGAGGAAAAGATTAGCACCCTAGTTTCTGGCATCAGACTGCCTGAATTTGGATCCCGACTCTACCACTCCTTGGCTGTGAGTCTTTAGGCAAGGTGCTTCACCTCTCTGCGCCTCAGCTTTCTTATCTGTCAAATGAGGATAATTCTAGAACCCACCACATAGCATTGCTGTGAGGCTTAACTGGGTTGTGCACATAAAGTTGAGGCTCAGGGCTGCTGTTTATTAACCAAAACCCTAAAATAATTCCTTAAAGCCTTCCCACCTCCACCAAGGCAGGCTCTCTCCCTGGCAGAGTTATCTGCTTCTTCACTCATGCCCCATAGCACTGAGGACCCACCTATGATCATTACAGCCTGCTAAGAACTGTCTCCCTGCCCCACCCCACAAAGACGGCTTTGTGACAACAGAGTCCACAAACTATTTGTCTTTTTGCCCTCTGACCCCAGCCCAGATCTTGCACCAGGGATAACATCAGGGCTCAGCCAGAGTCGAGGGGTTGAAGGGTTTGATGAGGGACAAAGAATAGCCTGTGCTCTTTTAAATGAAGGAGAAAAATTTTGTACAAGTCCAGAATTGGAGCTGGGGTCCTCCTCCCCACCTGGGATGGGCTTGAGGCCCCAACCCCTAACTCCTTCCAGAACAAATCACTCCCATCCCTTCTACTTCCTAGGTGCTCCCTACCTCCTCCTCCCCATCGCCCCCACCGTGAGATTCGGGCCCACAAATGAGAGAAAGGCGAGAGGAGGGCACATTCTTGTTGAACATACCTTCTTAGGCTCCAAGGGGAAGGGGCTCTTAGAGGCGTTGAAATTTAAGATGGGCTTGAACATGTTGACATTCCAGAAGAGGATGTCTCCATTGTAGGAGGAGGTCCCGAGGAACTGGTTCTGGTACTTGGCCATGCTCAGGATATCCTCAGTGTGGAATATTGGCCAGTGTTTGCACAAGAGCACCGGCTTCACCTTGCGGAACCTGCATCCACAGCCAGAGGCAGAGGGGCCTTTAATGCTCTACTCAGAAGAACCCCAAAGCCTTTAGGACACTGAGAGCAGACCCAGATGAGGGCACTCTCAGATGTCAGAGCAGGGTTGAAGCTTTACCTCACTGACCTTATTTACTAAGCACCTACTATGTGCCTACCATAAAAACTGTGTCCATGGGGCTCTATGGAAATTAATATACAATAATACAAATAATGAATATTAATCCATCCCATTCAGACACCTGGGTAAGGATTAAGGTTTAAAAAAGGGGAAAGTATGGCCTAAAGAGGAAGGGCCCTTACACACACTGTTCCCTCTCCCTAGAATACTTGTCCCATCCCAAGCCCTTTGCTGCTCTTCTGAGATCCCACCTGCTCACTCTTCAGATCTCTGCAACATCCTCAACAGAGCCTTTTCTGAACATTTCCCAGGAATAAATCACGTTTTCATCCCCTCCCCCCTAAGAATCTGTGGGGTTTTTTTTCATAATGCTTAACATACCTTACAATTTACTGCCTTTGCCACTGAACTATAAGCTCCAGGAGGACAGAAACGCCATCATTCCTACTTATACCCACACCTACACCTAGCACAAAGCCTAGAGCAAACCAGCCTCAATGAATGGATGGATGAGCAGATGAAGCAAGCGGCCTTACCCACCAATTTCCTGCTTGATGGTCCAGCCAATAGGAAAGCAAGGAATGGAGAATCCATCTGGAGTAAAGAGAACAGTGAGCTGCCCCTATCTACTCATGATGCATTCTCACTACTTACGTGAAACAAGTGATTCGCTTACTCCATCCTGTCACATAGAACACTTTGTTCATGTGGATAATCCCACTAACCTATTGAAGAGGAAAGAAAATATGACTCTAAGGCTCCTCAGATAAAATTTCTCTGAGCCCCAATTGTCTTCCTAAAGGTACCAAACGAGAAATCAAAACACTCAGTGAAGATAAGGATTCCCTATAGTTGATACCACAGTATATATTTCAGCCTACTCTCACATCCCATTACCTCATTTGATGGACTTAGAATACAGGGGAGGTAGCCCTATCCATTATACAAAGGGAAAACTGGAGAATAGACAAGAGACCTGGCCAAGGTCAAACAGCTACTCAGTAGTAGAATCTGGACCACTACTCATCTTCCCAGCTTCTTGGCTAAATGCTCCTTCTGAACTGGTTAAAGGACTGTGTCAAAGGGGTCAAGATAATAGACTCAAATCCCAAAGTGGGGCTGCTGGCTTTGCTTGATGCCACATTCAAAGACTGTCCCCATAATCCTCTCAGACGTTTCCCAAATCAGGGGGGACAAAGGTGGCTCTGAATCACTTGACCCCACTTCTAGAAAGGCAATCCCAAGCTCCAATATGTAGGCTAAGAAGTGCTACCAAATAGAAAGAGCAAGAGTGACTAACATTTGTAGAAAGCTTACTAAGGGTAGGCACTGCTGCCCACCTTCATTTTATGCCCAAGGACATAAAGGCTCAGGGGGTGTTGGGTCCAGACAGTCTGACTCCAGAGCCTGTACTCTTGGATAACTTTGCTTCAAATCATGCAACCCAGGGTCCCAGAAGCTGGGCTTTGCTTCTCAAGTGTACCTCCCTGGCTCCAGCTGACCAACCAGACTGACCTCCAGTTGGTCAAGTTTGGGGAAAGTCAGCAGGCAGTCACCAATATTGTAGTTCCACATCTTAATTGTGCCGTCGCGCAAACCAGTGAGCAAGCACCGCTCTGACTCATCCAGGGCCATGGCGGTCAGCTCCACGTTCTGGGTTTCCTCCACAAAGAACTGCATCATCCTCCTGCCTGTCATGATTTCCCACACACTCACCATGCCCTTCAGACTGCCACTCACCACCTATGGGGAAACACACATAGCTGGGGGCTCCTGGAGAGGCCAGTGCCCCCACTCCCCAGGGCACCTCCAGCAAGCCCTCCTTCCTCCATGCAATGAGAAAACAGATGCTCAGGGCCCCCTTGCTACAAGGTAAGTCACTCTTAAAAACAGAATTTCCTCTGTATCATGGGGCAGTGCAAACTGGCACAGCTCTTTTAGAAAGAACCAGTTTAGTGAAGTTCCCTTTACTTCAGAAATGGTGTGTATTGGAATCTATCCAGAGAAAATAATGCCTAATTCAGAAAAGACATTTATTGCAGCATCATTAATCACAGGGAAAAAAAGAAAAAAAAAACAAAAAACAGGAAAAAAACTAACTGTCCCAAAAGTAGAAGAATATTGAGAGTAAAAGCTGGTCAGTCCACCCAACAAAACATGTGGCTGCCATTAAAACTGCTATAATGCAGCAGCAAGGTGACGCTGTTTCAGACCAACCCTCCTGCTGAGAATATCTAGGAAAGCTGGTGGGTTTAAAAAAAACAAAACTGAAGGCACTGAAGAGCCAGAACAGGAGGAAAGACAGAGAGGGGGGCTCCAGCTTCATTAGGCCAAAGGCTGCCTGCAGCAGATACAGCCTGCCCTGCACAGAGCTCAAGCCACAGACAGGTCCCCAGGAGAGAAGGCAGAGGCCCCAGCAGCCCTTTCTGCTCTCATACCTTGAAAACAATGGTATATACCCAGTTACCCTGCCCAGCCCAGAGATAGCTGCTCAGGACCAGAACTCTGCCTGGGCCTCCCTCCCTTCCCACAGGGGACAAAGTCAACTAAGACCTCCCTGGAAAATAGCGCCTAGTGACAGCACCCACCCTGGGAACTTTACAGGATCCTCTACATGACCAGCGTTACATCTCACCCTCCTTGTGAAGCAGCTGCCTGTCTAAAACTGACCTGAGGCAGTCAGAAGGGCACTGAAGGCCAGAGGAGCCAGGCAATCCCAGAGCCAAGTGGTAGGGCTGGCATCTGATGTCAGCCAATCTGTCTGCAGGGCCAGTTCTCACTTGCCACCTGCTCCTCCAGCACCAAAACTGTATGAGTTCTGCCCCATCCACACAACCTGAGCTAACTGTTCCTTGGCTGCAGACCTGGGCACATGGGGAGGTTGGGTCCTGCCAGTGTCACCCAGCCCTCCAGCCAGCCTCAGAGGTAAGCCCCACCCACTCACCTGTTTAAAGATCTTGCTGTAGAGGACAGCACACAGGGGTGCACTGTAAGTTGTGGCCTCCCCTGATTTCTGAGGTCCCAGGGATTCCAAGTACCCTTTTAGGATCCCAATCTGCAAGTAAGGAGAAGGGCAGATAGCTGGGCAGTCAGAAGGCTCTGCCCTCAGTGGTCGATCCCAGGGAGAAACTTCCAATAAACAGAGACATGAAGACATCCTGACTGCATGCAGGTCTCAGCCAAGCCAACCCCCAGGCCCTCATCAGGACTACTGATACCCCTCACCCTTACTCCATGGCCCCCACTCCCCAGGGCTGGGCCTCACAAACCTAGTATTCCTAGAACCCCAAAGCCCAAGTCCAGTCCAAGGTCCCTCTCACCTTATAACTTCTGAGAAGCTTACAGCCTGAATCAGTTGCCCCCTTCACCAGGAAGACTTCTGTGACCACCCCTACACCAGGTTAAGGCTAAGATCCTTTTTCCATGCTCCCTGAAGCAGCTAACATACTCTTTGGTAGCACTTAGCACTTTCTACTGAAATCATGTTTTTCTTCTACCCTGTAAGTTCCTTAAGAGATGGCACATGGCTTCTTAATATATTCTCAGCTCCTGACAAAGAGCAGGGGATTGATGTTTGATGATCCGAAAAGAACTTTTAAGAAAGGTCTATTTAACTGAGTAAATACTTGCAGTCAGCCTGGCACTCAGCAAAGAGATGAAGACCTCCCTAGATCCCTTCTCAAGACACCTGCTCTCTGAAGGAAAGCCAGCCACGTGCACAAGGACTGCCCCCTCCTCTCAACCTCAAATGACACCCTCTTCTCCCTTCCTAAGCAGAGCCTACCTGCTGGCTGCCGAGCTCTCCCAGGTCCCAAAGCTCCCATCTTGTCACACCCTCCACTTCCACCACCCTGGGCATCAGCACCTCCTACTCATCCCAATCTTGTGGGCACCGGCCAAGTCACAGCTCACAGGATGTCTTCATGTCAGTTTGTTCCAGGTTCTCTCCTTGGGAGAGGCTGCTAAGGTGTGACCCTTGCCTCCCTGGAGTTCATGATTTAGCAAAAAAGACAGTCAGGTAACAGAGTCTGGAGAGAGTGACAAGGGCTGTGACCAAGGGCAGGCAAGGACCAAGGGAGTGTGGAGGAGAGGCTCCTAACCCAGGCTGGGGTCAGGGGGGTCTTCCAGAGGGAGAACCCGAAGGATGTGCAGGTGGGGAAAAGAGAGAGCAGGAACACTGGGAATGATGGGGTGTAGGGAGGGGACCTAGAGACAATGTTTCAGCAAATTTTCAGCAAAAAAAGAGAGCCTCATGGGCCAGGCTATGGGAGTCTAGAAACTTCATCTGAATGGCAGTTGTGGGAGGGACAGGATGTAATCATCCATTGGTAGCCCTATGGGATATCAAACCCCAGCCACTGTAGCCACCCACTACCCCAAGACCATGAGCCCATCTCCCTCCAGGGACAGCACTCACAGAGTAGGTGCTACAGATGAGGGTGTCATTCTTGTGGAAGTAGGTGCTGGTAATGGGGCAGTTTCCCAGTTCAAAAAGCTTCCCACAGAAGGACTGGAGACATATGTAGTCCTGCATGTCCCACACGCGGATATTCTGAAGGACGGCAAACAGGCAAAGAGGCAAGAGTGGATCTTCAGGGATGCAGCTGGCACCTGAGTCCTCGTGGCTGCACCCTGAAAGCAGGGCCAGGTGTACCCTGTCCAGGCTCTTCCAGCACACAGCCATTGTTCTGCAAATCTGCCAGGGGTAACAGCCATTCAACAGAGGCACTATTCTTATTGCTCAGACAGGAAACTGAGGCACACAGTGAATAAGGGCCAAGCACAGCCCCAGCCCCAGAGCCTTCACTCATGGCCTCAACCCTGCAGAGAAGCTGATGCTCAACCCCTAAGGATGAGGACCAACCAAGGCAGTATCCCCCACTTCCCCTGGTCTTCACGTGCTGTGGCCACACACAGAGGTAAGACCAGCTTGGGACACATGAGGAGAGTGGGTACCAAAACAATTGCAAAAAAAAAGGCCTGCTTGTCCCCAAAGTAGCCTCCTTTCACTCATCCCAGACTGAGGAATTCTCCCATGGAAGTCCATTCTAGGTTCCTCATTGCTCAGAGGACTCTGCAGTGAGCTAGAAAGGGCATGGACTTGGAGTCAAGCAGATTCCAACCTACATCCTGGCCCTGGCAATCACCGACCCTCAGAATTTCAGCAAATCCATTCCTGTCCCCCTGCCCTCTAGCTGCTGATCCTTCATTAAAGGTGATAATGCCCAGCTCACAGGGCTGCTGTGATAATTACATGCCATAGCAAAAGTGAAGAAGTGGTGCCAATTCTCCATCCACTGAGTCCCTGAAAACACAAACTTGTCCCCCATAGTTGGGCACCTGGAGCCATCGGCCCTCATCCCCACCCTGGCTGAGTTGCCCTAAGCAGCCCAGCAGTTGGGACAATACCCTGAACTTATAGCCACAGAAGAGAAAGTGACAGGGGTTCTGAGCAGGGGAGCCCCTGGGGATCTGAGAAATGACCAGTCACAAGAAGTAGAGTTAAGAGGTACAATTTTGGGCCTGGGAAGAAGGGGAGAGCAGGCATGCAGCTTACATGTATTACACACCTACTATGAGCCAGACATTGCACTGCTCTTTCACTTAATGGTTCTCCTTCAAGCCACTCAACTACCCACTCTGGGGCTAAGGAGACTCAGAAAAGGGAAGAGCCTTACCCTCAACCACAAAGACAGAAGCCAGGCTGAGCCACATAGGAGTCCAGCTTTGAAGTCTGCTCAGCCTGGACACAGCCCTCTACTGGGCTGTCAGGGCCCACAGCCCCCCTCACAGTGATCTCACCTGGGGTCCTTCTCTAGAGTTTTGACCAGGTGTGGGACCAGGGACCAGGAGGTCACACCATTCCTCCAGGCCTCAGTTTCTGCCCAAATCTTGGTCCACTGAACTGGCTGAGCTAGATTATTGTTCCCAGGACCAGGGTTTTTCCCCAGGACCAGGAACTGGAGGGAGAGGAGTCATGAGGGGTGTGGTCCGAGGGTCAGCACCTTGTCTTTGGAGACGCTGATAAGGATGCTGTAGTTCTTGCGGTTCACTTGGATGTGCATCACCGAGGTCTGATGCCCCTTCAAAAGCCACATAGGTTTTTTCAAGAAGGGGGTCCACAGGCGAATGATGGGGTCATAGCCACCTGTCACTGGGATCAAGAAATGGGTATTCGCCACCAGGGACCTACACAAGAAACCTTCTTCTGGGCCAGGCCTGGAATCTCAGCCAAGCTGGCAGATGAAGGGTCCAATTAGCCTCTCTGGTCCTCCTGCCCCACCGCTTCCATTGCCATCCCAAGCAGAACCATTATCACACAACCCCTGGTGCCAACGAGAGGAGACAAGACAGACAGGAGAGGAGGCCACATAGATACCAGTACTGCAGGGCCTTCTCACCTCTGAGGGTCCCCACAGCCCCAGAAGCCTTTGCCCTAGCCCTACTGGACCAGCAGTTCTGGGTGACATGAAGATGACTTACCCAGGAAGTTCTTGTCTGGTAGGTAATCAAAGCAAAGAATCCCTCTCCTTAAATCCAGCACTGATGACCTATAACATCAAAGAGGTGAGAGCTGCAGGGCTGGGAGCCACTGAGACTGGGGTGGAGAAGCACTGGAGGCACAGCCACCTGGGAGGCCTCAGGTAAAGTCATTCCTCTCCTTCCAAGGAGAGGTGCAGCCCCAGACACCCTGCTCAGGGCTCAGTCCACAGCCACATCAGGATGGTAGGTGAAATCAGCACCAAAGCAGGAGCAACTCTTTCCATGTATTAAGCATTCTGCCTCATTCAAAGGGCAAACTTACCTTGATCTTCATGTCAACTGTACTTCCCACCCATGACACAAATCAAGAGAAAAAGGCTCTGGGGAAAAGGAAAAGGGAAGAAAGTTCCTGGGTGCCAAGCTCCTGCTACATGCCTGTGCTGGGTACTGCCTTGTGGACCCCACCCACAACCCTGAAGAGTGTCATCAACCCTGTGCTGGGCACAAGAACACTGAAGAAAAAGGAAAAAATTTTGCCCAAGATCACAGGCAGGAATTCCAGGAAGGTTAGGGCCCAGTGCCCCTTATAGGCCCAAGAACCCTCGAACCTCTGTGCATTGGCACATGCCATTCCCTCTTACCTATGACATCTCACCCTGCCGGTCCTTCCTCCTTAAACTCTTCTTCAAAACTCAGTTCAAAGGTTCTCCCTAAACCACCTCTTCCTACTGCTTCAGATTCTCAGTCAAAGGCACTGCCACTCATCAGGGGCCTAAGACAGTAATCTGGGTGTCATCCTGTGTGGCTCCCTTTCCTGCATTAACATTGTGCAGTAAAAGAACAGGGAGACAGGGGATGTATATTTACCAATTATAGTTAAGTTCTGGGGGAATAAACAGGTTGTTTTGACAGAGGATGATTGAGGGAGACCTACTTTCAACAGCCTCTCAGAGGAGGGGACACTGAAGCTGAGACCTGGAGGAACAGCAGGAACAGGGAGGGGAGGATGAAGTTTCAGGTAGAAGCAGGGGCCCTTGACAAGGCCAGTGTGGCTGGGACAGGTGGGAAGGAGGCAGTGGATGAGAAGAGGTGGGAAAGGCAGGCAGAGGCTGGACCACATGGCCCTGGCAAAGGCTGGGAGCAATGAAGCCTGTCACTGTGCAAAGAAGAGGGTGGGAGGCCACCAGGGGATCTCAGTGAGGCTGGTAACTATGGGGAGGTGATGATGATAGCTTAGTTTAGATGGTGGTGACAGAAGCGAGAGAAATGGGAAAGTCTGTCTGTTCAAACATTCAACACAGGCCCTGCTGCCAGGTGCACCCTGAATGCCTCCACCCCGTCCCTGTTCTTAGGTCCCATTCACGGCCAGCCCCTACACCTGAAGAACTCAGGTCAGGCCATCCACTGGTGAGCCACACCGCTAGACTCCAAGCTGCCTTGATGGGAGACAGACTGCAGAGACAGCTGAGGTTGGCAATGCCAGGCCCCACTTGCAGAAGCCTGAGAGGGCATCTCCAAGAACTGGAGACCAGCAAGTGGTCAATGGTGCCACCTGCCGACCAATATGCTGTACTACAGTCAGACAAAAATGGTGAGAGTTGTATGTGTGAATATATTCTTCAACCCACCCCCAAAATGTACCTCAAATCCCTCCATCTCCACTCCACTGGCCAACTCCAGGCCACCATCACATGCAGTATGAAATGTTTCAGAGGCCTCCTCCCTGCCTTCCCCACTGCCTCTCCCACCATGTACTCTCCACTTTTACCAGAGCTGCCAACAAATGCTCTTAGATACAAATCATTCCTCTGCTCTAAACCATCCTAAAACATGATTTATATCTGATTCCATGTAACTGTAAAAAGTCATATTTGAGACATTTGGGGACATATGAACTTGAACTAGGTATTAGATATTAAAGAATAATACTTTCTCTATTTTTTATTATGTTTGAAGTTTTTCATAATAAAAAATTCTAACCACCAAAACCAAAACCCTCCAGAAGCACACCAGGCAGAGAGGACAGCAATGCAAAGGGCCAGGAGCAGGGCTATACCTGAGCCTCAAAGAAACCAGTGTGGCTAAAAAGGGAAGGTGGAAAGGGGAGATTAGGAAGGCAGCTGGGCCAAACCAGACCATGTTAAGATGATCCTCCTGACATCATCCTGCTTTCAGGACCCAATAAAACAAGAATCGTTTATGAAATAAAACACATACCACACATAAGCAGTAATACTACCACCAAAGTAGAGACAACCCTCAGCAAACCAAACCTCCATGGGAAATCCCATCACATTGTTCTAATTCAAAGCCCTGAATCTAAAATTGAAACCTCCCCACCATAGCAGACATTCTCAGAGGCTCCCTCTTCCAAACTTATTATCAGGACTGGAATGATTTTTTTAAAAGCCTGTGATAAAACCCCAGTCAGATGCCAAGATCTTCCTGTCTCCTCCCTAAGACTTGGGTTTTCCATCTGTAAAATGAGGAGTTAAACTAAATTAGCCCTAATATCCCAGTATTGAATTTCCTTCTGGAAAACAACTGGGACAAAAAGGGACAAACAGAATGTCATCAGTCTTCCCCAGCTGCTCTCCCAACACAGTCCTCAAATCTCCTGCTATTCCCCTAAGAAGATTCATCTGAAGCTGCAGTTCATTTTTCAGCCAACTCAGGTATAAAATATCATAGACCCAAAAGCTCTAGGGAGTAAATACCTGGGGCAGGAGGAAAACTGCAGAGGCAAGGGCAACCCGGCCCAAGAAATGACCTTCACAAAGACAAGAGAGGCCTTCCCAGAAAAACCACGAACCAACTAGGAGGCACAGGGAAGCTCTGGATCTCTCAGATGGGCTTCTTGGTTGCCATGTGGCCTTGTTCTGAGTCAAAATCCTAAGGAAGCAGACAATAACAAGTGTTGGCAAGGATGTGGAGAGACTGGAACACTCATGCACTGGTGGTGTGTGTGAAATGGTGCAGCCATTTTGGAAAACAGCTTGGTTAAACACAGAGTTACCATATGACCCAGCAATTCCACTCCTAAGTACATACTCAAGAGAACTAAAAACATATATCTACTCAAAAACTTGCATGTAAATGTTCACAGCATTATTCATAATAGCCAAAATGTGGAATCAATCCAAATGTCCATCAGCTGATGAATGGATTAAGTATGATATATCTATACAATGGAATATTTATTCAGCAATAAAAAAGTAAAGCACTGCAGAGTGGGTGTAGCTCAGTGGTTGAGCACCTGCTTCTCATTTACGAGGTCCCAGGTTCAATCCCCGGTACCTCCTAAAAAGAAAAGGAAAGAAAGAAAGAAAAGTTAAAGCACTGATACATGTTACCATATGGATAAACTGTGGAAACATTAAGCTAAGTAAAAGAAGTCAGTTACAAAAGACCACCTATAATGATTCCATTTACATGACATGCCCAGAACAAGCAAATCTACAAAAATGTAAAGTAGATTAGTGGTTACCTAGGGCTGGAGGGGTGGGGAGTTTGGGGGTAGGAGGTGACAGCTAAGGGGTATGGAATTTCTTCTGGGGGTGATGAAAATACTCCAAAATTAGTTTGGTGATGGTTGCACAACTTTTGAATACACTGAAAACCACTGTGTGTCAGGAAGTGGACTTGGCCCAATGGATAGGGTGTCCACCTACTACATGGGAGGTCCGTGGTTCAAACCCAGGGCCTCCTTGACCTGTGTGGAGCTGACCCATACACGGTGCTGATATGCGCAAGGAGTGCTGTGCCACACAGGAGTGTCCCCCACGTAGGGGAACCCCACGCACAAGGAGTGCACCCCATAAGGAGAGCTGCCAAGCACGAAAGGAAGTGCAGCCTGCCCAAGAATGGCGCCGCACACATGGAGAGCTGACACAACAAGATGACACAACTAAAAGAAACGCAGATTCCTGGTGCCACTGATAAGGATGAAAGTGGTCACAGAAGAACATACAGCGAATGGACAGAGAGGGCAGACAATGGGGGGGGGGAAGGGGAGAGAAATAAATAAAAAATAAATTTTTAAAAAGAAAAAGAAAAGGAAGAAACTCAGTCTGATGTAGAGGAATCCAGAATGAAGGAAATAGATAAGAACCATTTCTAAAGAATAAATGCTACCTATTATATACAGTGTCACAGTGAGAGATAAGTGTGTGCTGTTATCACCCCCCCCCCCCTTTTACGGATGAGGACACTGAGGTTCATTGAGGTGAAGTAATTTGCATCCATCCCTTCATTCAGAAGACATTTTGACTGCTGGCTTCTATGCTGAGTTTTGAGTCTAGTCTAGTGAGTAAGAGAGTCCTATAATACTCTCACCATTGGTAGCAATACCAGAATGATGATTAAAACCAGACTCGAGAGCTCATGCACCAAACACCCCACTCCCCACTCCCACTGTTGGCCTATAGGGCAGGAAGTGCTTCCTTGGACCTAGCTTGATCCCCAGGACACTGTTCTACCCACAGGAGATGCTGCTAACCTGGAGGTAGGCCCACTCTCAGTAGCAACACCACCCAACCCCTTCCCAACCTCACTGCCTCAGCAGGGAGGGAGGTGGCCCTTACTTGAGGTTTTCAGGGGAGTTGGATGGCAATATTGTCAGCACCAGAGATGACTTCTCACTGGCCGAACAGGAGGCCACCAGGTTCAGCTGGGGGATGAACTTGACCTGTTGGCACCAGTTGGGATGGAGAGCCTGGGAAGAGAACAGCAAAGGTGGGAGACCCAACCAAAGGGCAGCATTCCAGGGCCAGGCCCCAGAAGATACACAGGTGTTAGGGGCTGAAGAGCCTGGCCATCACTGGCCTAATGCCTTCCTCCTAGTGATGACAGCTCTAGCAAAGTGATAGGGCCCCAGGTCCTGTGATCAGGAGTGTGTAGTCACCACATGTCACTGAAAAAGCTTCAGAACACTCAAGTCTATTATTTAGTGAATTCTTGTTTTATAAGCTAGAAGACAGCTAGGTCAGGCCTATACTAACATTACTCTCTGTCACCTATATTCCAAGCAGGGAGAAAGGACAGATAGGAGTCTGCCTAGCCCCCAGTTCCTCTTGTCCATAGGGAGCCCCCCACAGTGGAGGAGCCTGTGCTTCTGGGCCCCTCTGCTGCACTCCATGTTTGTCAGTACACAGCACAGCACAGAAGCAGGTAGTGGGTGAGAATGTCATCTGCCACCACGTGGGCAACAAAAGGATGAGGCACACAAGTCCCAGGGTTGGCCTGGCTTAATGGACTCTGAGTTCTCTAACTCCAGCCCTGTGAGCTGAACCAGCGCTTGACCTCCCAAACTGGAGATTTTCCTTTCTAGAACAAGAATGGAGGAGAGAGAATTCTAGGGTGAGCTGGAAGGACAGTCAAACGTGTGCAGCACCTTCTCTGAGCAAGGCACTTCAAGTTTTACAGACATTATCTCACCAAGTGCCTGGCCCGGAGTCGGTCACAGTGAAGACTTCAAGGCATGGAACTAACCCCTTACTGAGCAACATGGAGGGAGAACCATGCCCAAAATGAAAGATGGAAAAGAAAGAGTGCCAGTGTGTGACTCAGGAGGGTCACAGGGCCTGAATGATCTGATCTGCTCAAAAAGAACCATTTAGGAACCTTGGGCCACACAACTCAGACCTGCTCTGAGCGCCAGATTCATTCAATGATTTGGTCAATAAATGTACTGGGAGGCCACTAAGCACCAGGTACCATTTTAGGCCTGGAGACAGAACAGAGGATACAACCACAACACACAAAGTTCCTGTCTTCAAGGAGCTGTCAAACTCGAGAGGGCAACAGAGTGATAAAACAATGAATAGACATTACAAAGTTGGGTGGTGGTAAACACATAAAGGTAAAGGGATAAAGGCAGAGGCATGTGGCAGGGCTGTTTTGGATTGGCTGGTTAGGGACCCGAAGGAAGCAGAGAAGGGCCACACAGGTACTTGAGGAAGAGCACTGCAGCCTGAAGAACAGTGAGGTGGGAAAGCCTGCATATCTGCAGCAGAGTAAATGAGAAGAGAGCCCATGAGCAGCCAGGGGCCAGATCACCTCACACCCTGGTCATGAGATACTTTTTCCAAATGTGATGAGAAACTACTGGGAATTTCGAGCAAAGGAGTGACACAACTATATTTCTATTTCATAATCCTTCTGGCTAATGAGTACAGAAAGTCTACATGAAGAAAGGAAGTGGGGAAACCAGGAGGGAGTGACGTTATGATTGCCAGGCCCAGGGCTTGGCATTGAAGGTAGTGAGAGAGAAGCAGTCAACCTGGGTTATATTTGTATTCTACATGGAGCTGAGAGGACCCGACGTGCCTCCACCCCTGTCCCAGAGACCATGCCCCAAGGTCTAGTGAACCCAGGGTAGTTCATGTGTAGAGATAATTACCGTGGTAACAGGGCAAGGAAAGAGAAAACTTACCTTCAGTCGATAACTTCTATGCAAAGTGGACTTCTCATTTAAGAGCTTCTGCATAGAAACTTTGATCCAATGCTCCGCTAGGGGGAAAAACCAATATCCACGTCACCAGTTCTTCCTCTTTGCTGGACAATCAAAACCTCAGAATACACCTTGAGTTGGTCTACACCTCTCATGCTTCTCAAAATTCTTCCCAAACTCTCAGTCAAGCTCTCTATGTCTTGAAGATCCAGTGGAGGTGTCTCCTATCCCAGGAAAAAGACCCAGGCAGACTAACAGTGCTGTCCAGAGTCCCCCACAAGCTCCTCACAGAGCTGGAACTGGAATTCAGGCTCCTCACTCTCCCTAGCTGCTGTAATCTAAAGTTGATTCTTCACTAGGAAGCTCTAGCTTGGCTGAAGCAGAGAACAAATAGGCTCTATTCATTCTGGAAAATAATCATTTGGGAGTTTGCTATCATGCCTCAAACTTTATGGGCTCCTTGTCCAGCAACCACAAGTTCCAAGAAGTATGCATCATAAAACAAGTTAAGTTTGGAGCAACTACAATATGCCAGGTGCTACATTAAGCATAGGCCTATCCTCACAGGGCTTAGAGTCTTCTGCTGAAGCCACCAAGGCAGGCAGCTAATGAGTCTTCAGGGAAAGCACTATTAGGCCCCTGGTGCAAGCTAAATGGCTTGGACACAAGGTAGAAGGAGCCAGTGGCATCAAGGGACAAACATAAGTCCACCCTCAGAGAAGTTTAAGGAAGTGGGTCAGAAATGCAGGGCTCAGGTATGACAGAAGCTCCCAGGAATGGGGAGAAAACCCGGTTAGGGGGAGAGGGGAGGGGCTCCAGGGGCTTATGCCAAGAATTTTACTGGGCAAAGTCACCACCCCACCTTGCAAGGGGGGAAGAAACTTGAAAAGGAAGTCCAATGCAGGATGGAATGTTGCTCATGTTTGCTAAAATGGGGCAGGCTGTGCATGGACACAGGAGGAGGCTTTGTTAGGAGCTGCAGTCTGACCATCTGTCTATCTGCCTATCTCTCCCACTAGGCTGGGAGAAATCCAGGGAGGGCAGGGAAAACATAGTCACCAAGCACTTACTATGTGCCTCACAGTGTGCTCTCTCACTGTACCCTTATACCAAAGCCCATGGATCAGGTATGATCACCCCTATTTAACAGATAAGAAAACTGAGGCAGAGAGAGGTTAACTGGCTCCAGGTCTCACAGAACTAGGTGCATAGCTAGATCTGTCCTTCTCCTCCCAATTCAATATGCTGAGACCACCTTGTCTTCATGTTGCTCTCAATTCAGGCTTCAATCTACAGGTGGGATGAGAGGACTCCTGCCCAACTTCACTGGCCTTCCTCAGTTTCCCATTTACCATTCACATCAAAAACCACCAGGACTTCCCAGGCCTATGCCCAGGGAGGCTCAGAGTGACCAGGGTCAGGTTGGACCCAGGCAGGACAGCCATGAGGGGCAGAAGCTGATGAGGCAAGGACAAAGCAGAGTGCCATCCACTGCTACACCTAGAGCAGGGTTTATTTCCACCCTGCAAGTGGCAGGAGGGTATCACCAGGCTGGGACCCTCTAGAGGGTATCCTATTCAGAAACCCTAGCTGACAGCCCAAGAGGAAGCGCTGGAGAGATCAGTGTCCCTGAAGCTGATGGCCCCTGGTGGCCCAGGTCTCCTCTAGATGAACATGGAGTGGCCTAGAGACCCAACACCATGTATACCCAAGCAAGGCTTGATCCTGAGCAGGGTGCAGTTCAGAGGCCCCGTAGCCTCTGGGGACCTAGTGTTCCTTGGCAGACTAGTTCCAAACGGCTTCCTTCAGAATTTAATCAATTTGAGATGCAACCCAGCAAGTGGTTAAAAGTGAAGACTCTGGGGCAGTCCGCCTAACTTCCAATCACAGCCACCACTTAGCAGCTGTGGGAACCGTACAAGTGGCTTCACCCCTCTAAACCTCAGTTCCTCCTCTCCTCGTTGACAGTAATAAGAGCCCCTACCCCAGGGCAGAGCAGGGAGGATTACAGGAGGAGATGCACCCAAAATGCTCAGCACATGCTCAATAAATGCCAGTTGTGTTTATTCACGTTCAAGTCCAACCAGGCTGCCCCAGGTCTCACAGAGCCACCTGCAGTACAGCCTCTCTGCCCACCCCTACTCAAACGCAGCTCAAGAGCTAAGGAGAGCAGGAGCCTTCTCACCACTGTATGTGGAAGTTAGACCCTTAGAGGGGATGAGTGACTTCCCCAGGGTCATAGAGCTGGTCCAGGGTTTATTCTTCCTGAAGCCCCCCAACCTTGCCTACACAATCTCCACCTTCCAAGAGTTTGCCCCTCTTCCCAACCTCTTCCCACCGTCTTCCAATACCCATCACCCCTCTCTCTCATGGGCCACACTGCAGCATGAGCTTCTGAAGGATAGGGCCTTCCAGAAGCTCCAGAGCAGGGAGGTGGGGGGAGAGGAGATCACCTCATGGGCTAGAGATTTTCAGCACCCTTTCAAGTCCGTTCCCAGGCCCTCTGCCCATCCTGATTAACTACCCCACTTTGAAGCCCTGGGGAGGACACGGGGGTTGAACAGTCCGTGGATCACATTGTCAGAGGTGAAGACTATGACGTTGCCTTTGATATCCCCAAAGCAGAACACACCTCTGTTATAGTCAGACCTAGGAAAAGATGGAGACAAAAGAGGCTGTGGGCCAGCTGGGCACACCTACCTACTATCCTCTGCCCATCCCTGCCCTCCTCCAACAACCTTACTCGACCCTAGGAGCAGGGAAGTGACAGTGAGGCCTTCCAGCATTGCCCTCAGCATCTGCTGAGCTGCCGAACACAGGCTCAGGGGCCCAGGCCCAGGCTATTGTTTAACCAGGTCCAAAAGAAATCCGTTCTATTCTGTTTTGTTTTAACTAAAATAAAATAATCTCTAGTCCTCCAGCTGCTCTTTGTCAAGTCTCCCCTCCTGTGGACCATGACTTCTAGAGTACTTAGAGTCCTGGGCCTCAGTGGGACAAGCCTCTGCAGTATTTAATAGCTGACTGGGTGGAGGTGAGGGGAAAGCAGAGTCAACAACGACTCCAAGGTCTGAGTGGCCATGAAAAAAGACCCTGGAGAGAAGCAGATTTATGGGGAAGAGGACACAGACACACCAGCATTCTAGAGGGGCCTCAGAACCAGTGGGCTGGGAAGGTTTCCAGAGCCATTTCCAGAGAGGCTTTTTGGGGGGCTCAACCCTACCCAGTGATGTGGCCATTGTCAAGACCCTGCACTGATCTCCATGCAACTCACCAATAGTCCATGACCAGGGCACAGCTGTCCAGATCAACGAAGGTGAAGGCCCATTCACATTTATGGTTACTAATATCAAAGAACTCTGGGAAAGAGACAGAAGGGAAAGCACATAGACCCAAAGCCCTTGGTAGATAACAATGCACAGCCTCACTGCTCTCCCTGATGCCTCTCTGGACTTTCAGCCCTTTCCCCACAGCAGGCAAAGGAAGGTTTTTCCAAAGTAGACCCATCAAGCCAAGTCCCAGCTAAAAACTCTCCAATGGCTTCCCACTGTAGCTAGAATAAAATTCCAACTCCCAACTGCAGCCTGCAGGCTTGTGTAGGCTAGCCCCTGTGGACCTCTGCAATCCCTTCTCATGCCACTCTAACATCCCCTTTCCACCCCCTACCTCCCATCCCCTTCTCCTCTCCCACCCTGCTCACCATGCTGACCTTTTAGTTCCTCAAAAGCATCAAGGTCTTCCACTTCAGGGCCATTCCACCTGCTCTTCCCTCCACTAGAACACCCATGGCACTTCCTATGCCAACTCCTTCAAGTCTCAGCTCAAGGGTCATCTCCTTGAAAAGACCTTCTCTATCTAAACTGGGACCTACTGTCATTCTTTCTCTCGGCTTCTTGTTGATTTCCTTCATGGAGTTTATCTCAACCCCTAATTATTTTTTATTTTGTTTGGACATTTCAGATCTGTCTCTCCTTCTAAAATGTAGATTCTGTAAGGGCAGGGAACATGTCTGTATGATTGCCTATGATATCCTGGGTGCCTAGGTCAGTGCCTAGGGCTCCATGGAAGAATAGCTGAATAGGTATTGGGAGTCACAAGCAAAAGAGTAAGCAATGCTGAGATGTGGGCACTATGGGTAACTGAGTGCCTCTGTCCCCTCGGGCCTCAGACTAGTTCATGCTTGTTCCATCCATCTCCCTATAAGTGCTGGGAGCAGACAGGAGCAGGGAAGTGTGTTTACCTCTGGTCAGTCACTGACCAGCTGCCTCCTCATTAGGGCCAGACAGGTCAGAGACAAGGGAATCTGATTATGCACAGATGCTTATGAGGAATGCATTATAGAAACTGCCTCCTGCAGGCTCACCTCCTCCTCCCATCCTGTCCTGCACCGGCCCCTGCAAGATTAATCTTTAGGAAACATTATTTTCATCCTGTTCAAGAACCTTCCAGGATGCCTTTGTACCTAGCTGCTTCAAATCTAATCTCATCTCAAAAACCTGGCTCCTTCTAACAGATCCAGCCTCAGTCTAACTTCTGTCTAACGAACAACACCCTGCCTGCCCACGCTGCTCCCCGTATCTGCAACAGCAGGCTCTCGCCTCCCCTCTGCCTCTCTACATACCCAGCCTCCCAAGAAGGGCTGTGGGTCACAGAGGAGGGCTGGCTGGGCTGAGGCCACCAAGCCCGAAGATTATACCTGTGCTGCTTCCATCCCTGACTCTGGCCTCAATTGAGTGCCTCTGAGGAGATGGCAGACGCTCAACTGGCACAGTGATGATGATAATGATCATCTCTAAAATAGATTCCAAAGCCAAATTCTCAGGTCTGTCTGAGGATAAAGGGAGAGAGCACCCAGAACAGCACCCATGCGAAGCAGATTTGGCTCAACTGATGGAGTGTCTGCCTATCACATAGGAGGTCCAGGGTTGAAACCCAGGGCCTCCTGACCCATGTGGTGAGAAGGCCCTCATGCAGTGCTGATGCGCGCAAGGAGTGCCCTGCCATGCAGGGGTGTCCTCTGCATAAGGGAGCCCCACACACAAGGAGTGTGCCCCTCAAGGAAAGCCGCCCCACGCAAAAAAAAGGGCAGCCTGCCCAGGAGTGGTGCTGCACACGTGGACAGCTGACATAGCAAGATGACGTAACATAAAAAGTCACAGATTTCGGGTGCCGCTGACAAGAATGAGAGCAGATAAAGAACACTCAGCGAATGCACACAGAGAGCAGACAATGGGGAGGGGGGGGAGAGAAATTAAAAATCCTTTCTAAAAAATAAAAAATTAAATTAAATTTAAAAAGAACAGCACCCAGTCCACAGGAAACAGGGATTGCAGCTGAAGCCCCAACTAGGTCACAAACACCTCCCTGACTACACTGGCCCTTGCTGATGACTGACTGCTTTCTCATCTGTATCCCACAATTTATCATCACAATGATGTTAACTTGATTGTGCACCCACCATGTGCTAGGCACTATGCCAGCAGTGTCACATACCTAACCACTAAGCCACATTTACCTTGAGACACACCCTGGAGACACTCTGGCCCCACTTTACATCTAGGCAAACTGAGGTACCAGGTGATAAAATAATAACCCAAAGTCCCAACTTACAGAGTGGTGGGATCAGGGTCTGAACCCAGGTCTGTCTGATTCCAAAGTCCCTGCTCATTCCAGAACAGTCTGCTCTCTCTCCTCCCCTTTAGTGTTGCATCACTGGCTACAGCTGCAAATATTATTTTCCTCTCCCTGACCACCCTACTAGTTTGTTCAGTCAGAAACTTCATTCATTTACTCATCCATCCATTCAATAGTCATTGAGTATCTAGAATGTGCCAGACACTAATATACA
This sequence comes from Dasypus novemcinctus, assembly GCF_030445035.2. NCBI lineage: Eukaryota > Metazoa > Chordata > Mammalia > Cingulata > Dasypodidae > Dasypus > Dasypus novemcinctus. The sequence continues at coordinate 34,028,870 of NC_080696.1, read as the reverse complement.
GAAATGAGAGAAACAAATGGGGTCACTGCCTACATGGAGCTTACAATCTGGAGAAGACGACAAACATTAAACAAGTTATCACTCTAATAAATGTATGATTACATTGGGGGGAAAAAAGAGCTTTGAAGGGATATGGGACAATCTCATTAGGGCCTTTTGGATGGAAGAACCTGACTGGGACAAGGTGGTCAGGGAGGGCTTCCTAAAGGAAGAGACATCTAAGGTGATAACCAAAGGAAAAGTAGAAGCTATGGGGATGGGGAAGAATATAGAGCAAACAGTGGCACACTACCTGTTAGAGGAGGTGAGAGAAGGCCACAGGGAGGGGACAGGTAGAGGAGGCAGCTGCTGAGGGCAACAGGGGTCAGACCCTTCAAGACCTCATTCACCATGCTAAAGATCAAATGTCCATTCTAAGAGCATGGAGGTAGTTGAAGGCTTTCAGCAAAGGGGCATTTTAAAAGCTCATCCTGGCTGCTCCATGAGGCAAGGAGTAAGGAGGCTGTTGCTGCTGCCAAGTGAGAGATGATGGGAGTCTGAACTAGGAGTGGCAAGATATAAGAGCTAGAATTGGATTTGAGGAGGGACTGGTTATGGCCTCTGACTTAAAAATCTCTGGCATTCATACATTCATGTGAACATTCACTAAGCACCCTCACCTACTCAGAGGTAGGATATAAAGTGAGGCAGGTGGGCAGTCAACTACATGAGCAACTGGCCCCCCTGCCAACCCTCTCATGGCACCCAGCACTAAGTGGGCCGTCATTAACCACCTGCAATTACTAAGGCCCCACCACCCAGCAACACTGCCAAAGAACACAATCCATCCTCATGTTAGGCTTGGCCGACAGGTCTCTCCAAGTGCAAATCCAAGTCTCCCAATGACCAAGAACAGGCTTGGGGAGCTCCAGGGACTCACCTATCTTCTGGTCGGCAGACGCAACCGCAATCAGGTTCAGGTTATGGAGACACACCATGTCAACAACCCACATCTGATGGCTCTGCAAGATCTGGTTGAGCTGGCCAGGAGAAGAGCAGAGGAGACCAGGGCTTGGGGATGTTTTCCCAGGGTAGCCCAGGAGCCCTGCACCACCAACAACTAATGATGGGGCCTTGGATAAATTCCCTAATTTCTCTGAGTCTCAGTTTCCACCTCTGTAAAATGGGCTTCAAGAATACCCATCTTCACAATACATTTTTAGAGCAGTTTGACAAGATAGTTTTGTTTTTTTTAAAGATTTATTTCTCCCCCCACCCCCTTGTTGTCTGCTCTCTGTGTCCATTCACTGTGTGTTCTGTGTCTGCTTGTCTTCTCTTCAGGCAGCACTGGGAACAAATCCTGAGACCTTCCAGAGTGGGAGAAAGGTGCTCAATCTCTTGCACCACCTCAGCTCCCTGGTCTGCTGCATCTCTTATTATCTCTACTCTGTGTCTCTTTTTGTTCCATCATCTTGCTGTGACAGCTTGCCACATGGCCCAGCACTCTTGTGTGGGACAGCACTCCACTTCAGCCAGCTCACTGCATAGGTCAGCTTTCCACGCAGGTCAGCTTGCCTTCATGAGAAGGCCTGGGAATCGAACCCTGGATCTCCCATATGGTAGATGGGAACCCAATCACTTGACCCACATCTGCTTCCCAAAGTACAAAGCCTTTGATCCAGAGATTCCATTTCCCAGACACATCTATGGATGTGTTTGCATGTACTCACAGAGAAGCACTGCTGGGACAGTGACAGTCAGAGATGCCGAGTGCCTGTCAGGAAAGGACAGTTGAAGTAAATCCACAGAGCACCCCCCAGACAGTAAGAATAAGGGAGCTAGGTACATACCAATATAAAAAAAAATTGCCAAGATATTATTAAGTGAAAAAACAAAATGGAAAGCAGCATTATGTGCTACCATCTGTATATTTAAAAAAGAAAGGGAGAGGATATATGTATAAAATATCCATGAAAGAAACACCCCAAAACTGGTCACAGCAGTTGCCTCTAGGAAGAATTAGGCTTTCGGAATTGGAGAGGAGACTGACTTTCCATTGTCCACCCTTCAGTATGTCCGAACCTTGTTTACCATCTGCAGGTATCACCTAGTCAGAGAAGTTTACTAATGAGAAATCATTTTATAAGGCATGAATTTGAATAACGTCAGTTAAAGCATCTAGGACAGTGCCCAGCACTTTGTAGGAGCTCAGTAAGTACCAGAACCCTTCCTCACTCTGGGACTTCCCTTCCATAACATTTATGCAGACAAAATTTGGACTGGCACTCTAGGCTGGGGGAGCCACAAGCAAAACAAATGAGCTGCTATGTCCTGGGGAAGCAAGAAGGCCAGTCCAACAGGCTTGGGGTTGGGGAGGAATGGGAGACACTAAGGAATTTGTATTTTGCTCCCTGAATAACACCAGAAACACCACAGGCTCTGAACTGGGAAAAGCAGAAAGGTGTGAGATCTGGAAAAAAGCAGGGAATGGGGTTGTTTTAAGGCAATTCTCTGCACAGATACTCAGAAGACCAGAAGAAATGGCAAAAGCAAGGACAGGAAGCAGACTGTTTCATCAGAAGGCAGAGCACCAAGGGCAGGGAAGCCTGCCCTCTTGGGACTCCCCCAGATGTGCAGGCAGTGAGGACAATGTACCAGAGCCCTCTGGAGCCCTCTCTCATGCCCAGGAGTGGAATCTGACCCACACAACCTCCTTGGCAGGGAGACAAGTACCTCAGTACCACAGAGGGCACACAGTGAGTATTCATACATGGTACCTGGTAGCTCAACTCTGGCCAAAATCTACTTGCCAAAGCAGCCCTAAGGAAGAATCTCCAGGTCTGGGGAGCCTTCCTCTGCCTTCCTCCACCCTCCTGGATTTTGGCCCATGGGATGCTGAGGTAACCATGTAACAGCCAAAACCAGGAGCTTGGGCTGCAATGTGCCCGCTCCACCCCCCAACACCCACCAAGGAGAAGAGGGGTCTTTGGGCCTCCACAGACCTAAGCAGCTGGGATACAGTGAAGGATGAGATCTGATACAATTACACAAGGTTTTTAAAACCTTTCCTGCTGCCGGCAACATCTTCAATAAGCCTTTCTTCTCTGCAGACCTGTGCCTTCCTTATCTGCAGGATTCAGGACTGGCCTGAAGAGTTTTCTTGAGAGTTTTGAGAGTTTTGAGGGTTTTCTTGAGAGTTTTATCACTACACTTGGCTAGGAGCTGAGCATACAAAGACACTGATAATGTCAGCTTACATTTATTGGTCACTTGCTGCATGTTGTGCCCTACTCTAAGCATTATGCTGTATTATATTATTAAACCCTCCCAGGAGCTCTGTGAGAGGGTATAATTACTAACTCAATTTGACAGATGAGGAAACTGAGGCACAGTGAGCTGTAGTAACTGCCCAAGGTGATAGAGCTGGTACATGGCGTGGTCAGGATTTCAACCCTGGTTACTGGTCTCTAGAGCCCATGTTCAAACCACTGATTTCCTGACTGGTCCAGGCAAAGAATTTGAAAACCATTCTGGAAATAAAATCATCAGGACTTGGTGATGGTTTGAACATGATAGGAAAAGGAAAGGAGGCTGATTGCTGGCATGGGAACTTGGTGGATGATAATGCCATTCACCATAATGGGGGAGGAAAAGCCTGGTGGGCAGGGAAGGCTAAAGTGACACTGTTTGGAAAATGGAATTTGGGGTGTCTGTTGTCCATCCAAGAGACAAAGGAATCGTGTTTAGTAGAAAAGAAATGTGAGGCTCAAGGCCACTGATGAAGTCAGAAGCTTTACCCTGCATTGTGACTCCAAGTTGAGGGCTATTTAGACCATAAACCCCAAGAATGAGCCTGCTCTGCATCTGCGTCACCCTCACTAGCAGGCTGCTGACCCATGTGTGCACCATATCACCAGGCCCCACTCACCCTAAAGGAGTTAATCAGCAAGAAGGACTCAGACCAGAACTCCAGGATCCCATCCTTAGTGACAGTCAGGAAATGCCCCATCTTCTTGAATCGTGGGATTAAAAACTGCACTTTCACAATCTCACACCCATGGTGCCTGTAGAAGGTGATAAAAGAGACAAGAGTCCAAAAAATAAAACAACTCAGAGAGTAGGGAGCACCTGCCCCAGAAGATGAGCAACAGAGGAAGAATGGCAGGAGAGAAGCTGGGTGTGTGCATGTGCACGTGGACCCACGCACACACACAAATAAGTAGCTATCGCTGGTTCTGTGAGACAGGAGACTCTGCTCTCTTCCCCAAGCAGGTTTCCACTGGTTTATCAGCAGCAGCCAAGAAAAAGGGACACCAGTGTGGTGCTGGGATGAGGCAGGTGTCCAAAAGCTGTAGATTTATCCAAAATAGCCAGTTAGCTGCCCCCATGATGTGGTGGGACAGAGGAGACAGAGGACAGAGATCTTTTACAAATCTTTTATAAGAAAAATAGTTCCCCAAGAGCAAGTGAGTGGAACATGTGACTGAAAACTGTGAAGTAATGCTGTTTCCAGTAACTGCTCTAACATTCTGGGATGGAGAGGGCACTAGAACCCAAGAATAAGATAAAAGTGGATGGAGGAGGGCGGGAGAGTGAGAAACTAGGGCTTGGTGCATCCCATTCTTCATCTCAAAGGTCATGCATTAAGTAGAGCAAACAGTTGCTTGGGCAGGCCTGGCATCACAGGATGCCACCCCTATAGCCTTCCTCACAAGCATCAATGCTACCTTCTGGTGACTTCTGTCCTGCCCCAAAGTTGACTAAGTCATCTTGCTATTAGGGTCACCACTATTTTGACTTCCCAACATGGCATGGCACATACTTTCCTATTTGATCAGCTCACATCTTTGGGCCCAGGCAGGGCAGGCACAAACAGACCGATCCTACCACTTTCTGACTGTGTGACTGGGACAAGTCAGTTTGACCTCTCTGAGCCTCATTTCCCTCATCTATAAAATGGGGACAGCCTAGTGAAGGAAGATGGACCATTGTACCAAGCCCTGATAGTGATGATTGTACTTAAGAACCTTTTCTTTCGAAATTGAAATTTAGCCTACTATTATGTTGGCTCAGAGTTAACTCCTGAGGGCCTCCTTGTTGCTCAAATGTGGCCTCTCTCTAAGCCAAACTCACCATATATACCTTCCCCCTGGCATGGGACATGAATCCAAGGGATGAGCCTCCCTGGTACAGAGGGATTACTACCAAGTGCCTACTAGCAATGTACCTGGAAAAAGACCTTGACTGTAAGGGAGAAATGGTTAATACAAATGAGATCTTATGGCTAAGAGATTTCAGTGAGTTGGGAGGTCATTCTAGAGGTTACGCTTATGCACCTCTCAGCAGGATCTCACTGACTGCCTCAGTAAATATTGCCTCAAATAGCAGGGCTCCTGAGGGCTCTAGAGACATCCAGACAATATAGGCAGGGCAGACAGGAGTTTTGCTCTCTGCCAGTGGGCCTTACCTTGAAACTTATGCTCCCCTGTGTGATAGAGTTGGACTCATTTGTGGTTTCTCTACACATTGCTCTTCTGCCCTTTCTATTTGAACCTATACTTATTACACTTGATAGGTATATGTCCAAGAGACAAATCTTTGGTCCGTCCATGTGCCAGTTGTAGAGCTGCAGCACCTACTCAACAGTTCACTGGACTCACCCAGGACAACTAACAAGGTGATGAAGATGGACAACACCCACCCCAAGGAACAGAGAGAGTCTAAAACTGCAAGCAAGAGAGTTCCATCCATCTGCCCCATGGGATCTAAGTCCCCTCTCAATTAGGGGTAGAGTGATCATCATCATCCCCAAATCCTCAAGATTGGGGAATGAACAATGGACTAAAGTAGTCTTAATATTATTCTACTATAGACTTATTGTTACTCTAGCAATGAAAGAACTTTTATCATTGATGTGGATGCAGTGGCCACCAGAAGTTCTGAGGGTAGGGAGAGGGAAAAATAGGTGTAATATGGGGGCATTCTCAGGACACTGGAATTGTCCTGCATGACACTACAATGATGGATACAGGCCATTATATATTTTGTTATAACTTACAATATTGCACAGGACAGAGTATAAACTAATGTAAACTACAATCCGCAGTTAGTGGCAATGCTTCAATATGTGTTCATCAATTGTAACAAATGGACCACACTAATGAAGGATGTTGTTAATGTGTAAAAGTGTGGGAGGGGGAGGGAGTAGGGCATATGGGAGTCCCCTATATTTTTTATATAACATTTATGTAATCTAAAGTTTCTTTAAAACGAATTTTTTTAAAAAATAAAAATAAATTAAATTAAATGGGGATAAATCATCTACCTTAATCCTCATGAATGCCTGCAGGGTTGTGAGGATGAAATAAGCTAAAGTATATCAAGCCCCAAGCCAAGTACCACCACTTGGTAGGCACCAAGAAAGAGGTGCTTACTGCAGGCTGGCACCAGCAATTGTCAGACACAAACCCCTTCGAGTCCAGGGAAGAGGATCCTTACAAGGGAACAATCCTCATGGGAAGATGGAAGTGCAGGAGGTACTGGCTCTTCCTCATCAACTCCTTTCCCTGGGACTCACGCATCATGTAATCCACATACTTCTGCTGTCTCAGAAAGAAAAGGCAAAGGGAGGGAGAATGTTAACAGAATGGCTTCAGCATTTAGCTTGGGACCCCATGCCTGGTTTCCAGTCCGTCTCGACCCAAGCAACAGACCTCTTCTTGGATCTTGAGCATGTGAAAGGTCTGTTCACAAGCACCTGTGGAAACAGCATAGCAGTTTCCTCCTTGCCTTATTCTGTTAATGCTAAATACATCTTCAGATCACTTCCACATCAGCATCTCATTTGAATCTCTTTATTCACACCATTTTATGGATAAGAAGACTGAGGTCCACATAAGGACATGTAAGTTGCCCAACTTCATATAGCAACTTAATGGCAGAGGGTACCCATAACCTAGGGCCGCTAAGGGAACTCTATACGCCACTGACTAGCCTCATGAAAATATGGCCAAGCCAAAGTGAGCCTAAGAAATAGGAAATTGGATTAAGGTTCATTGGTTGAAGGCAGAAAATATTGGAAACATGTTTATTATAGAATGTTAAGAGAAATTTTTAAAAAGCAAACAACAAAAAAAAAGTATTAGAAACCTAAGTACCAGAATGCATTCCTAAACCAAGTTGGGAGTGGTGGGTGGGTGGAAAACAGAGCAGTTAATGCATGGGCTCTTGAAAGTCTCTGGGTTTGAATACTGGCTCAACTGCTCACAAGTTCTGCAACCCTGGGCAAGTTTCTTAACTTCTCTATGCCACAGTTTCCCAATCTATCAAACAGGAGTAGATAATATTATCTACCCATAGGATTCCTGTGAGGTTCAGGTAAAATAATACATGACATATTTAGGACAGTACCTGACATTAATGCTAGTTATCATTTTCATGATTACTTCACCATATGTCAGATCAATTTCTATACTTTATTGTATGCTTAAACACTATATATGGTGCCAGCTGGGCCCTGAGCCTCAGCAGAGTTGGAACACCTACTCTCCAGTTCCATGGACTTACCCAGCTCAGCTGACGGGGAGGTAATAATGGTCAACCACCACGCCAGGGAACCGAGAGTGTCCTCAACTGCAAGCAGGAGAATCACATCCATCAGCCATGTGGGATTTAAGCCCCCTTTCAATTTAGACGTGGAGTGGACATCACCATCTCAGGGTCCACGGGATAGAGGAATATAAATTGGAGTGGACTTGCTGGTATTCTACTACACAATTGTTGTGACTCTAGCAATGGAAGTAATTGTATCATTGGTGTGGAGACGGTGGCCACGGGACTTACTAAGGTCAGGGAGAGGGTGAAAGAGGTGTGATATGGGGCATTTTCAGGACTTGGGAGTTGTCCTGAATAATATTGCAGGACACTGTATATCCTGCTATAACCCACTAGATGGACTGGGGGAGAGTGTGAACTACAATGTAAAACTATGGCCTATGTAGTGGGGCACTGCTCTAGAGTATATTCAACAAATGCATTGAATGAAAAAAAAAAAAAAACAATAAATCAATTTTGGTCCATGAAAAAAAAAAAAAAACAAATGCAATGAATGTGCCTTACTGATGAAAAGGGATGTTGATGTGGGAGGAGCGGGGGATGGGGGGATGGGGGATGGAGCGGAGTGGAGTGGGGTATATGGGAACCTCTTATGTTTTTTAACATAATATTTTGTGTGATCTATTTATCTTTAAAAAAAAAGACAATAATAAACTTTAAAAATAAATGTCATCTGTGCTTTAAAAAAAACACTATATATGCTCATTGTAGAATATTTAAAATCAGGAAAAAAAGCAACATTATTATTATTATTATATTATAAAGCCCTGATGTTTTTGGATGTAAAACAGTCATGGATTTACCTATTCCTGAGTGTCCATAAAGGGCCAGGAAGGGGCCATTTATATTTGTTGCGGCACCAACTTGAATCCCAAAAGCCAGACGGGAGGCTGGTGGGCAGGAGAGGGTCATGTGGCAGATGAGGTGAACACTTGCTTCTCACTGCTGCACACTCAGTAGGTCTCATGCAGGAGTCACTGACACTTGTCATACACTTCCCTGCATCCTAGTTGGGGAATGAGCTGCAACGAGCTCCACTCACGAAAGTCTCAGGAGCAACCCCTCAGGCACCAAGGGTTCCTTCTACCCACTCCAGCAAGCACGAGCTTGGGCCAGAATCCACGAGGAGGCTTTCTGATGTGGTGACTGCCTCCCCATTTTCAATCCTCCATTTGTTCAACCAACTCATCAAGGACTGTACCCCACGAGCCTCCCTCCAGCCTCCTTTCAGAGACCACAGGAATGCCCTCCTTACCCAGGTAACAGAGCCATCACAGTCGGAGTCCACCTTCAGAAATATTGCCTTTAGCATTTCATCTGACACATTACTCAAAACCCTCTTCATGGCCTGAAGGAAAGTTGCCAAGTCCAGGGCTTCAAAAGAGAGAAGAACGAACATCATCCACTTAATTGTAAGGTACTCATCCCCATCACCACCCACAGCATTCCTGAGTTTCTGGATACTGAGGCAGGACACACAGAGGACCATGTTTGCCAGGTACCTTCTATTAGAAGCAGTCTCTTTGCAGCCTCCCCCGTATTTGTCAGCTGGAACCACTGCAGCTGAAGAGAGGAGTGCCAGCCAGAGATGCACAGCCTCGAAAGGCTTCCTGCTGTCTAGCCCTTCAAATGCAGTCACTCACTTGGCCCTGTCTACCCTTCCTTCACATCTCTGACATCCACCCCATCCACCGAAGGCTAGGCTCCATCCAGAAACTTCCATCATTACTAGGTTATCTTCGGTATCTCATCAGTTCAACATTCAATCATCCCACAGATACTGACTGAACATCTACTACATGGGGGAACTCTGTTGGCCCCCAAGGTTGCAGGAGGAGGAGCTACTAAAAAAGATCAGATCCCACTTGCGAACACCTTAAGACAGACCAGGCACTGAAACAAGTGAAATCAATAAAAACTCTCCAAAGAAAAGAAGAAAAACAAAAGTAAATAAAAAGAAAGAAGCATTAATCAACTCAAAAAAATGGCGAGGTTAAGTGCATTTTTTAAAGATAATTATCCAGATGCAAGCTTTGGCTGGAGGGAAGAGGAGAGGTGGAGAGGGTAAGGATAACATGTTCTCCATATTATGGGTTTTGTGACTCTAAGGAGTCTGACTATAAACGGGTCTAAGAAAATTTTTACAAGCAGTTTTTTAAAAGCACTTCTAAAATCCCCTCCAAATGTTTGGAGTCCTTGCAGAGGCCTGAAGGCCATGCATTATATGGCTCCTTTCAGATCTCACCACCCACCACTGTTGCCTCCATTCTCTGCTCCAGCCATAGTGGTTCCCTCACTGTTTCTCAAAGCATGGCCCTGCCCTCTACAGGTATAAAGAAGTCACTTGCCCCCACTGCCCACTGTTCTCCCTGACATTCCTCACTGCCTGACATACATGACCTAATTATCTGTCTTCTTCTGTCTCTACTCTACAACATGAGCTCCAGGAGGGCAAGGATAAACATGTTTCTTCCATTGCTGGGTCCCCTGAGTGTTCCTAAGGGTGGCAGAATGTGATGGCAATGACACTGCATGCTAGGCCTGCTGTCTGTGCTTCATGAATTTTAACCACCTGATGAGGGAAGACCTGTTCACTTGCCCAAGGTCAAGCAGCAGTAAGTAGTGATGCCCAATGATAACCCAAGCCATCCATGTCCACACTCTATGCTCCTTAACTCTATTCTATGCTCCTCATGAAATATCCAGCACAATGCTCCAGCAGTCATTATTATTTATTGCTGGATTAAGGAACAAATGAAAGCCTGAATAAAACATACCTTCCTTGAAGAAGGATCCAGCTTGCTTATCTGAAGATATAGCCAAGAACCTTATGCATTTTGAGTGGAACTTAGTGGTCCTTCTGCATATAAGATGGGCCTGAGCAATGTCAGATGAGTCATGAGCACTAGAGCCTTCCCTCAGAAGTGCTCTGGGAGTAAAACTTGTTGCAGCATTTAAAGAACAAACTCCTGGGAAACAGATTTGACTCAACGGATAGAGCATCTGCCTACCACATGGGAGGTCCAGGGCTCAACCCCAGGGCCTCCTGGCCTGTGTGATGAGCTGGCCCACGCGCAGGAGTGCCATGACACGCAGGGGTGTCCCCCGCATAGGGGAGCCCCACGCACAAGGAGTGTACCCTGTAAGGAGAGCTGCCCAGCACAAAAAATGTGCAGCATGCCCAGGAGTGGTGCTGCACACATGGAGAGCTTACGCAGCAAGATGGTGCAACACAAAGAGACAGAGATTCCTGGTGCCACTGACAAGAATACAAGCGAACACAGAAGAGCACAAAGTGAATGGACACAGAGAACAGACAACTGTGGGGGGGGAAGGAGGGGGAAGGGGAGAGAAATTTAAAAAAAAACAAACTTCTCTTGAATGCAGTATAAGAACAGATGATGTAGATGTTGTAGATGTTCAAGAAACTGCATGTATTGTTCACTGCCATGTTATTTTAATGCACTTTTTATAAACACTTTACTAAAAAATTTTTGAGAATAACAATAGAATAGACACAAACGTATTTTGGAAAAGATATGCACTCTGTGGAGACCTGCCAGTTTCCCTGCTCAGCACCTCTAAAAGGAAGAATTCACTCTTCTCAAGACAAATGATTAATAACACTCAAAACGTGAATATAAAAATATCACTTCCTTGGGGGAGGAATTACTACTAGGAACAAGCATGAGGGGACTAGAAATATTTTATATCTTGATCTGGATGGTAGTTACACAAATGTATATACGTGAAAATTCATTAAGTTCTGTGCATTTTGCTGTACATAAATTACGCCTCAATTTCAAAATATATATAGATATATATATATCAATTCCTAATTCTATGGGTATAAACTCTCTTACTTCCTTTCCCAGTTCCTCTGTGCTTTTTCCCAGTCTGTATTCCCTCTCTTCTGCCCACCACTCCCTGGTTTCTGCCACGCCACTCTACTGAGACCACCAGCAACCTCCAAACCACATCTGATGGTGCTTTTCCTTCCTTGTCTTATGGGGCCTCCTCACTCTGAGCAGATGACAGCACTGGCCACTCCCCCTTTCTTGGCTGCTGAGATGCCACCCTTGGGGAATTCAGCCCCAGCCTCTCTGAGAGGCTTGGTCTGGTTTCCTGGCTCAGTTTGGCTGCCCTGTCCTTCCATTTGGTATCTGTCTTCTCATCACTGGCCCTTTCCCTTCTAATTTGACACTGAATGATCGTATCTATTCACCCAGCTCTACAACTCAGGAGAGAATTTCTCTCCCAGGTACCAGGCTCTATAATCAAGTGTTCTACTGTTCCCTCCAACTTAGCATGCCTAAAATTCAATTTATTATCTTAATTCTAAAACTTGCTCCCCTTTCTCTGCTAATGACATCACCTTTACCCAATCACCCAGGTTAAAAACCTGAGGTATGGTTTCAACACCCATTCCTCCTAAATCCTCACAAGAACCCTATATCCCATAACGTAGGTACTTTAATTCTCACCTTTACAGATGGGAACACAGAGGCACAGAAAGGCTCAGCGGCTTGCCCAAGGGTACACAGGGACACAGCTGGGAATTGTAATCAAGCAACCTGACTCTAGAGTCAGGTTCCCAAAAAAATCTTCTCCCCATCAGGCAACAATTTCATAAATAAATACAAAGGCCACCAAAAAAAAAAAATCTATATATGTAGATAAAGATATACAAAGAAAGAGTTGAATTGTAACCTTTAATGAAAAAAACAAAAACAAACTGGAGTCTTCTAAAATGCACATCATTGAAGAATAATGTATATCTATACTGTGGAATACTGTACAGCAGCTTATAAATGGAAGAATGGGAGATAGACCTAGATGTGCTAACATGGAAGAAACCAAGATATATTATTAAGCACAAATTGGAAACTGCAGCCTAATTACACACACTAGAATTCCATTTTTGTGAAAAGTAACAAGTATCTTTATGTATGTAAATATGTAAAAAAAAGGTCAGAAACAGTGGCTGTTCCTGGGGAAGAAAGATGGCGTGAAGTTACGTGGAAAAGCAAAAGAAAATTTTTTTCATTAAAAAAAAACAGCCTCCTCACCTCCATTATAATCACAATTACCCTATTCGTGGCCATCACATCTGGAGCCTGGACAAGATGCTTTCCACCAATCCCAGCTCCTGTGCCCTGCCTGACCTTACCACCATTAAATTCATCTTCCTCAAACAGGTCTAGAAGTGTCACCTTCCCAGAGCATGGAGTTCAAATCCACATGGAAGCCCCTCCTGACCTGGCTCCACCTACCCTGCCCTACCACCTCACTCTCAGCCTTTACACCCCAGGACACCCATTGCCCCTCTCACACAGCAGCACCTCTGCACCTCTGTGTATGCCTTTCCCCTCCTCCCTTACCTCCTGGGAAACTCCTACATATCTTTTATGATGCAAGGCAAATGTTATTTCCTCTGTGGACAGGAGTTGAGGTAGGGGGTTAGGGGGAAAGAAGAGGGAAAGAGGTTTTCACTTTACATTTGCACCTCTTTGTGCTGTCTGAATTTTCTAACCTATACACAACTATCATTTGTTTCTTTCTTTTCTTTGTAATGACAAGAATGAAATTGTTTTATACTTCTAAAATATACTATTAAAATTAAATGCTCTATTAAAGATATATAAGGGGGGAAGTATTGTTTTCTAGCCTCCCCTCTGCTCCCCAAGACATTATACTTGTCCTTCCTGGACAAAGTCACAGATGCTCTCCACTAGCCTGTCCCACACCTGCTTTCCAGGGAGAGTGGGAGCCTATGGTCGGCAAGGGCCTTCCATCATTCATTTTTGTGTCTGTGGTGCTACATATGGTGTGGGGCGCTCAAGAAAGACCTGGCTTTGGTGTCAGAAGACCTGGGGGTGGGCGGCGGACTTGGCCCAGTGGTCAGGGCATCCGTCTACCACATGGGAGGTCTGTAGTTCAAACCCCAGGCCTCCTTGACCCATGTGGGGCTGGCCCATGCACAGTGCTGATGCGCGCAGGGAGTGCCCTGCCACGCAGGGGTGTCCCCCATGTAGGGGAGCCCCACATGCAGGGAGTGCACCCCGTAAGGAGAGTCGCCCAGCGCAAAAGAAAGTGCAGCCTGCCCAGGAATGGCGCCGCCCACACGGAGAGCTGACACAACAAGATGACAAAACAAAAAGAAACACAGATTCCCATGCCACTGACAACAAAAGTGGACAGGGGAGAAGACACAGCAAACAGACACAGAGAACAGACAACCGGGGTGGAGGAGGGAGAGGGGAGAAGTAAATAAGTAAATAAATCTTTAAAAAAAAAAAAAAAGACCTGGGGGCAACCCTGTTTGGGTCTGTTGCTGACGTATGTCAGAGCACAGGCAAGTCGCCGTTCTGAGCCCCAGGCTCCTCACATGTACAATCAGGACACACTGCAGGCTTCACCAGGCTTTCATGAGAACTGACTAAACGGACACTAATTTTTAACACACCTGGCATTGCTTGGTAAAATATCTGCTTGCAAAGGTGGAGGAACCCACTGGGCATGTGTCACACTGATGTGCACACAGGAGCACTTCGCTCCAGGGTAGAGCTGGGGGCACCTCAGCCCATGGGTCTCCATGCAAGCTCCCTGTGACCAGCTAAGGAAGCTGGAAACACCTCAGAGGCTCTGAGCCAGGACCTCCGAATACAGCAGGAGACAGGTATGGGTGCTTTCAAACACTCCTTGAGAGACTGACACACAACTCCTCTCCAAGAACCACTGAGTTTCCTCCTTCCTCAAAGACAAAATATACTGAGGCCTGGAGAAGTGAACTTGTGGAACAAGGAGAACCCTGGTATCTCCATGAGTCACGAGAAATGGTATTGAACCCCTGCACATAATCTACCTCTTTTAAAGACTTTTGAAAGACAAAAAACAATCCCATTTTCCTTAAGCCTGTATCAGCAAATGGTGAATTTTCCTTTCCCCGATTTAAAGCATAACCAAATTTTGTTTTGTTTTTTTAATGAAGAAGTTTTTAAAAATTGCTATGAAAAAGATCTCCAATACATTAAGTAAAAATCAAGGGGGGGAAACTTGTTAAAACTATTTTTTTAAAACACAAATAGGGGGGAAGCAGCTGTGGCTCAATCAGTTGGGCTTCTGTCTACCATATGGGAGGCCCTGAGTTCGCGTCCCGGGGCCTCCTTGTGAAGACAGGCTCGCCCAGATGCTGCAGAGAGCTGCCTGGCCCACAAGTGCTGCGGAGCACCGCCCAGCCCATAGATGCTGTAGAGAGCCAACTCAGCAAGGTGACACAACAAAAAAGGGAGACAAGCAAAAACACATAAGAGCATGCAGCAAATGGACAGAGAGAGTAGACAGCAAGCAAGCCACAAGGGAGGGAGGGGAAATAAAGTAAGTAAATACAGACACAGAAGAACACACGGCAAATGGACAGAGAGAGCAGACAGCATGCAAAGAGCCACAAGGCGGGGGGATAAAAAAAAATACAAATAGGGGAAGCGGATGTGGCTCAAGCGAGCGAGCTTCTGCCTACCATATGGGAGGACCTAGGTTTGATCCCTGGGGCTTCCTAGTGAAAAAGAAGAGAAACTGTGACCGCGTGGTAAGCCAGTGCCCATGCAAGTGAGTCACGCAGCAAGATGATGATGCATCAAAAGAGAGACAAGGGGAGAGTCAATGTGAAGCACTGCAGAAACCAGGAACAGAGGCGATGCAATTGACAAGGAATTTCTCTCCACATCAGGGGTCTCCAGTATCAAATCCTGGTGAATCCTAGAGGAGACAAAATGGTAGAGAACACAACACAGACAGCAAAAACAGCAGGGCAGGAGGAGAGGAAGGGGGTGAAATAAATAAATCTTTTTTAAAAACCCACACACAAATAGAACAGTGTGGACAGTGGGCTGCCACTGCATATGAAAAGAGGGGAAGTGACCATATGGACTACGTGCCTCTAAAGGTCACAGGAGTTGAATACAGCACCTTCCTGAAGGGAGGTTAACTGGGCAGCATGCATGGGGTAAGGGGGACATCTTCTCATATACTAAAAAGGTGTCCTAGGAAAAGTACCTTTTGAATTTTGAACTGTGAATATACTCGAACACAAACACCATGACCAAATTTGGTGCTGTTCCTTAGCCTACAAACATGAGTGGTCCTCCAAGACATGATGGTGGCAACTCCTGGCCACCACACATCACCACTAAGGAACTCCAACAAGAAGTCATCGCATCTTCAGGTCAGACACAAATCATCCCTCCTCAGCCTCATTTTGCTCATTTGTAAATTGGGATTTGCTAGCCCTTCCTGCCTACATCATGTGTGGTTGCAAAACTAAAGAAAATGGCGGGAAGTGGACTTGGCCCAATGGATAAGGCATCCGCCTACCACATGGGAGGTCCACGGTTCAAACGCCAGGCCTCCTTGACCCGTGTGGAGCTGGCCATGTGCAGTGCTGATGTGCACAAGGAGTGCCCTGCCACGCAGGGGTGTCCCCTGCGTAGGGGAGCCCCACGCACAAGGAGTGCGTCCCATAAGGAGAGCCACCCAGCGCGAAAGAAAGTACAGCCTGCCCAAGAATGGTGCCACACACACAGTGAGCTGACACAACAAGATGACGCAACAAAAAGAAACAGAGATTCCTGGTGCCACTGATAAGGACAGAAGAGGTCACAGAAGAACACACAGCGAATGGACACAGGGAGCAGACAACTGGGGGAGATGTGGGGGAGGGGGGAAGGGGAGAGAAAGAAATAAATCTTAAAAATAAATAAATAATAAAGAAAATGGATGGAGCAAGTGTATGTGGCTCCAGTTCTGGCACTCAGAGTCCAATGGACATGAATAGAAATGCCTTTAAATATTCCTATTTGACTTTAAGGAGCATCACCCCAATGGGGAAAAATCAACCTCTAAAGAGCAAAAAGTTGGATGCACAAAAGATGTTCTTCCCCAGTCAAGCCTTAGATGATACCACAATTCAATAAAACTTAATTGCCCAAAAACAAGGGAATGGCTCAAATACTTGCCTCCATTAGTACTAGTGGTTTGGAAGAATACAAGGTAATATGGGAAAGCCCTTATGACATACATTAAGTGAAAAATAAGGCTCTGAAATTACATGTGTAGTATCATTACTACAGACACATGAAAACACAATCAGCCATCTGGGTTGAAGAGACTCTTAAGGTGGCCCTTGTGATATTCACTGGAGTGATACCCTCTCCTCAAGTGCAGCAGGACCTGTGATTTGCTTCTAACTATAAGAATATGGCAAAGGTAACAGGATGTACATTGATTCTGTGACCACTGATTCAGGATGTACAATGATTCTGTATTATAATAATAATCCTATTATATTATATAGGATTGTAGCACCCATCTTGCTCGAGTTTTTTTCTCCCTTGCTGGCTTGATGAGCCAAACAGCCATGGGAGCCAATCACACATGGTGGGGAACTATGGGCAGCATCTAGGAGTTAAGGATGACCTCCAGCCGACAGTCAGGAAGAAACTGAAGCCCTCAGTCCTCCCGCAGCAAGGAAGTGAACTGTGCCAACACCCTGAGTGAGCCTGCAAGTGGATCCTTTCCCAGTCAATCCTCAGATGGTACCACAAACCAGCCAATATCTTGATCACAGCCTTGTAAGACCTTCAGCAGAGGACCTAGCTAAGCCAAACCGAGACTTCTGGCCCACAGAAACTGAAATAAACATGTTTATTATTTATTACATTTATAATAAATGTGTTTATTATTAAGCCACTAAGTTTGTGGAACTATTGCCAGCAATAGATAATAAATTATACATTAGAAATTATTTGGAAGAAAATATACCAAAGTGCTAACAGTGGTTATGTTTGGGTTTTGTTTCAGGATCATTTTTCCCTCCTTGTAAATCCCAAAAAGCCTCCAGTATGCTTACAATGTATATGTAATGATAAAAAGGTTTAAAGGAAACACCAGATATGAAAACACTTATGAAGTCTGAACCCTCCACAAACCACAGGTATAGGTTCCCACTCTGTACAGAAGCTACAGAGACTGAGCTTTACCTCCAGTTTCTTCAAACATTTTCTCCACCTGGACCAGTGGTAGCTCAGTAAAGAGCTCAGATTCTTCCTGAATGTTGGACATCTGGCTAAGGTTGATGGATAGTGCTGAGGAGCTAAGAACCGACTTGATCTTCTGGAATCCATCTGAAGTGGACGGCTGGAACAAAGATGACTACAAGAACCAGGACTGAGAGGGTTAATTTCCTAAGATGAACATTTTTTAAGAACATCTTATTTAAAGAGAGACTCTTTGGGGAAGGACAGTATACCAAGTCTTATGGTGTTACTAATAAATAACTTGTAACCACTTTTAGACCTAGGAGGATCAAGAAAAATCTAGACTATTTCCCCTGACTATGATAAGTTAACCATTGTTTTCCATTTACAGATGCCACGTCTGAGGCTCCTAGAGGTTAGCGGACACAGTCAAGGACCTATCTTTCACATAAGAGGGCTCTATCAGGGGCTTCAAGTTAGCAACTATTGTTTCAAATCCTTAATGGTCAGAATTCAAGACCCCAAGGAACCCAGGTCCATCTTACCCAGCCAGTTTGAACTAGTCCAAACCAGCCCAGATACCTCACCTGGGTCAGAGCAGTTGCCCCCTCAAAAGCCTCACACATATACACCAAAGTCCAGGCAGAACCCTCCATCAGTGGCTCTCCTCAGCTTCCTACTACTACTCATCCTTCTCAGGTCCCAAAGATTTTCTCAATCCTCCAGCCCTCAAAAAATGCTTCCTTTCCTCAGCCCCTATTCACTTTGACACTCAGCACAATGTTCCTGGTCACCAAAGGCACAGGTATCAATGACTGCTTCCCCAAAAGACTTCAAGTGTGGATTATTTGATGACCAAATGTTCCACTGGGTGGCAAACAGGCAGTGTTGCTTTGAGACACACTGCTTTGGGTCTTGGGCAGTCAAGACGACTTTAGTTCAAAAAGCCAAAAGACAAGGTATAGGTAGGTGGATTTGCCCACTCTCCCCACCCTGACCCCACCAAAAAAAGCACACATACTTATCCACTGGGAGCTTTCATTCATTAATTCAAGGCCTATACTCATATACTGATTGCCAGGCACTATGGAAACAGTGAAGAAAGTGGGGAGTCCCTGCCTTCAGGGAGGCCAAGAGATGAGCTAGCTAATGCTCTCACCATCCACCTGGGCCTCGAAATTAGAAATCTCAACCATTTCTTTGGCTCTTCCCTCTTCTTCCCCTACCTTAATAAATCCTGGTAATTCTTAGGTAATCCATCTCCTACATCTAAACTTTTCTCCTTAAGCACAGCCCCAATTTGAACCCTGACCTTTTGCTGGGTCAAGAAAAATGATCTCCCTCCCCTAACTGGGACCAGATTCCCTTCCAATGCACCTCCCAACACCGCCACCACAGTGATCTTTCTAGAAAGCAAATCTGCTGTCTGTACTCCAGCTCTAACCCTTTCCCTGACTACTTGCACCCACTTTTAGCTCCTGAGCATGGCATTCTAAGCCTTTCACATTCTAGTTCAGACCTCTCTAGTTTCAATACACACGCCATGTTCCAGGCACACCAACTGCTCTCCACTACCCCAAATTCAGCAAGCACTTTTGCATTCCACTTTTACTCACCCTGTCTCCTATACACAATACAGCCCATCTTCCCCAGAAGTGAACTCCAACCCATTCTTCAAAGTTCAGCTTGAAGAGCACCTCCTCCAAGGAGCTTTTCCACAACTTTCAAGTAAGTCATCACTGTCCCCTCCATGCTTTTTTCCTGTCATTGCATGGCATGATCATTACGAATTATCTGTCCACATGTGTAGAAAGCAAGGTGTGAAGGAAACTCTTATGAGACCAATGGCTATAGAGTCACAGAGCTCTAGGTTAGAATTCTGACTAGCTCTTGTTTACAACTTATTTTATCTTGGCATATTACATCACTTCTCTGAATGAGTTTCCTCATCTGCAAAACAGAGATCCACAGTACTTACGTAGCAGGTTTGTGGCGTGACCGAAATAAAACCTGAATAAATTTAGCCCCAGCCAACTGCAGTTACACAAGCAAAGTCATCTCTTACTATTATTCATCACTTTGATTACTTTGCTCTTTGAAGGCAAAGGTATATTTATCTCAATTTAATTTATATTAATCTTTTTTATATCCCCAGCCCCAAGCATATACTCAAAACCTACTGGGCTTAATATATTTCATACAGCCCATGCCACCATTACCACAACTTTGCTGGAAAAAATTAAGTACAGTCCATATAGAGAATGCAAATTGGGGCCTCATAAAGCATTACCTTTATGCAGTGCTTTAAAAGGTAAAAAGAGCTTGCTGCAGTGCACACTTCAGTTACCTACCTGACCCTAGTGCAGAGACTGATAAACTTCTACATTGATGTTTTTAGTGGCTCTGGAATGCCACCTCTCTATATTAACTGTGATGGTTTTCTTACCTTTTGAGAATGTGAGCTGTCTCTTAAGATCTCAGAAGACAACTTTGACCTAGAATAGGGAATTATAGTCTCTTTAACTCCAATCTTTATAAGGACAATATGTAGAGGTTGATCTTAGCCAAGTTATAGAAGGGTGGAAAAGAAGACAGAGTCAAGGGATGCGGGTGGGTGCTCTTTGTCCACGGACACTCCCAGCATGCATTTGGTGAGCATTTTTTCCCATAGAGGTTTCTCTAGCAGGCAGCTTATCTCAAGTTTACATCTCATCCTTCCTGCCCCCCTCCCATCCCACCCCCTAAGGAGTTATCCTACTGATATCTTCTCAAACTGAAGGCTTCTCAAGTTACTTTACTCCTGGTTCAATGCCAGAGGCTTCCTACAGAGGTCACACTTTTTACAGAACTGGAAGGGACTTAGGAGGGCCTGTGATCCACCTACATTTCACAGATGAGGAAAATGAGGTCTGGGGGCAGACACATGCCCAATGCGTTAAAGGCATACACCAGAGATGGGGATAGAATGGGCCCCTGACTTATCACTGCACCCCTCCCTGCCCTTCAATGCCCTTGGAGACAGGACTTCTGGATAACAGACAGAACTCTCTGAATAGGGACATATGGATCAGGCAAAAGCGTGTGGAAAGGTACATTCCACTAAGCCCTCATCTGAGAACATAAAAGGCATATTTCTACTGAGTCAGCAGCACCTACATGAGATGGCAGACAGCATTTTGTTAGGTCTATCAGAGCACCAATCCGCCTCATTAATAAGCTCCACAAGACATGAGTTAAGAGAGCACTCTAGAATGGCAGGGAAATAGTCCAAGCCCAAGACAAACCCAGGGGACAGACTGAATGAGCCAGCTTAGCTTGACCAGAGGAGGTCCCTAGAGAGAAACAGTAAGAAAGACTGAAAAGAAAAACTGGAAACAGAATGTAGAATCTTAAATATCTGGCCAATAGTCTGAACATTCATCAACATAAATAAGTAAGTTGGAGGAAGATTGAAGACTGGCCAAGGCAACTAACAGTGTCTTGACAACAGCTCAGATGTAAAGACTAAAGGAACAGAGCAGGTGTAGCTTGGTGGTTGACCTCCTGCTTCATACAACAAACAAACAAAAAAAGATCAAAGGAAAGAGAAGGTTCAAAGAAAGCCAGTCAAGAACCACAGTTAACTCAGGGAAATGCCAGTACCATTTCCAGAAACAGGTATAAGGAGAGAAAGTGGTGTAACGCATGTGATACTAGGCTATCCAATTAGAACTGAAAAATTAAAAAATAAATCAATACCTGGAAATACAGGGACTGAAATCTGGAGTCGCAATATTCAATGGAATGAGAGAAAGAAATACACAAGACAGGATGATTTAGGGCAGTTAGGATGTTTCAGAGTGGTTTAAGGAGATAAGAGAAAAGACCCAAGTATGGCAATTAAGAGATACTGGTGAAAAAGGCTGCAGAAGTAATTTTAAAATATATAATTCCATTTCTGCTATTAAAAAAAAATAAAAATATATGCATGTACATGTTGGCACAAAGAAAAAGAGCCTGGAAAAATACACTCCATGTAATGCCACTTACCTCTAGCAGGTGAGATTATAAAGGACTTTTATGATCTAAATCAGGCATTTCTCTGTTTCTTTTTTTTTTAATTCAAAAAAGATTCATAGGGAAGTGGACGTGGCTCAACCGATAAGAGTGTCCATTTACCATATGGAGGATCCAGGGTTCAATCCCCAGGGCCTCCTGACCCATGCGGTGAGCTGGCCCATGTGCAGTGCTGCCACGGGCAAGGAGTGCCCCGCCACGCAGGGGTGCCCCCGCATAGGAGTGCCCCACACGCAAGGAGTGCGCCCCGCAAGGAAAACCACCCTGTGTGAAAAAAGCGCCACCCTCCCAGGAGTGGTACCGCACACACGGAGAGCTGATGGAGCAACAAAAAAGAGACGCAATTTCCCAGTGCTACCAGATAATGCAAGCGGATGCAGAAAATACAGCGAATGGACACAGAGAGCAGACGATGGAGTGGAAGGGGAGAGAAATAAATAAAATAAATCCTAAAAAAAAAAAAAAAAAAAAGATTCATGGCAATCGTTAAGATTCATTTCATTGGAGTAGACAGTGATGGGTGGCAATATTAAACTACCCGTTCATGGGAAACGGACTTGGCCCAGTGGGACTTGGCCCAGTGGTTAGGGCGTCCGTCTACCACATGGGAGGTCCGCGGTTCAAACCCCGGGCCTCCAGGACCCGTGTGACGCTGGCCCATGCGCAGTGCTGATGCACATAAGGGGATCCCCACATAGGGGAGCCCCACGCGCAAGAAGTGCGCCCCAAGGAGAGCCGCCCAGAGTGAAAGAAAGTGCAGCCTGCCCAGGAATGGCGCCGCCCACACTTCCCATGCCACTAACGACAACAGAAGCGGACAAAGAAACAAGACACAGCAAATAGACACAGAGAACAGACAACCGGGGGAGGGCGGGAATTAAATAAATAAATAAATCTTTAAAAAATAAAAAATAAACTACCCATTCATGAAAAACGAGTGTACAATGCTGTTCATCATGCAAAAGGAAACAAAAATAAAGTGAACGGTCATCAGTAGAGGATTGGATGAATAAATCAGTACATCTATACTGAGAACTGCCCAATTACTCAAAAGATGTATTTGAGCTTCAGCAGACAACTGGGAGAGATTTACATGAGGCACTAATAAGAAAAGCAAGACGCAGATAAAGTTGCACAGGATGATGCCAATTTTTGAAAAAGTGAAAAATGAGTATGTGTTTCTACATATAAATATGTGTATGTACACACACACCTGTAAAAGGACCATCTGTAATATTCATGGGGCCTAAGGCAAGAGTACAAATATAACCATGTCTTTTTTTATTTTTTGAGGTTCAGGGATTGAACCCAGGACCTCATGTGTGGGAGGCTGGCACTCAACCATTGAGCCACATCAGCTTCCCCAAGTTGGTTTTTTCATTTGTTTTGCTTGTTGTTTTGCTTTCTTTTCAGGAGACACAGGGAACCAAACCCAAGACCTCCCAAGTGGGAAGTGAGCAGTCAACCACTTGAGCCACATCTGCTCCCTCCAGTTATTTTAATGTCTATAAATCAAGTTAATATATTGTTAAAGAAGATATACTTTACACTCCTACTTTGAAAAATATACTTTCATATATATTCACAAGCTAGGCCAGGTTCAAATTTAGAATTCTTGGACTCCTCAGAGTTCAGTGCTAGAATTTGGCAGTGTGAAGAGAACCAGCCCCCAGCCCTCTGCCAACCTTCATCCCCCCGCCCCCTTTGTGTTATTTCAAGGGGCCTGTGGTATATGTGGATGCCCTAGCTCACACAACCAAGTGGCACCCCCATTCTCTCACCGCCATTGCTCCTTGGCCACCTTAGGCCTAGATAGGGCTACCTTCAAAAATAATGGACTAGGGAACAGGCCCCCACAGACACTGGAAACAGGTTCAAGGCAAGTTTGGCAAGGAATAACAGGGTCCTGAGTTCTCAGAATATGTGGGAAGGTTAGCTGAGTGACCATGTCACCTCATAGAGAGGGACAGTGCCAGAAGAGGAACAAAACGGGACCTTCTAAAGCTCAGGGCCCAGGGAAGGGATCCTTCTTATCTGGGTCTAAGGGAGGTACTGTCAGTGTGTACACAATTCTAAGTTCAGAGAAAAATATGAAAGGATACACACTAGGGTGCTGAAATGAGGAGCTGGGAGACTAATGTTGCCCAAAAAAAGGTGGGCCAAGAAAAAAAGAAATACAAAAAAGTCTGCACTAACAAAAGAGGTGTGTGACCACATTTATATAAAGCAGGGGGCGGCAGACTCGGCCCAGTGGTTAGGGCGTCTGTCTACCACATGGGAGGTCTGCGGTTCAAACCCCGGCCTCCTTGACCGTGCAGAGCTGGCCCATGAGCAGTGCTGATGCGCGCAAGGAGTGCCATGCCATGCAGGGGTGTCCCCCACGTAGGGGAGCCACACACGCAAGGAGTGCACCCCGTAAGGAGAGCAGCCCAGCACGAAAAAGTGCAGCCTGCCCAGGAATGGTGCCGCACACACAGAGAGCTAACACAACAAAATGATGCAACAAAAAGAAACACAGATTCCCGTGCCGCTGACAACAGAAGCAGACAAAGAAGACAATGCAGCAAATAGACACAGAGAACAGACAACCGGGGTGCAGGGGAAAGGGGAGATAAATAAATAAATCTTTTAAAAATAAATAAGTAAAAGCAGGTAAGCAAGTGTATGTATAAAGAAAACAAGTAGATTTTGTTTTGAGTTATTGTTAGCAAGTGATTAAAGTTAACATCACCCAATAGTCAAATAAAATGCTACCATGTGCTTCCTGATAACACTCAAGACATACCACTTCAGTGGTATTAATTGCCAAAAATGCAAAACCTGAATCTAATTATAACTGGACTTTACTCTTTTAAAATGTCAATGTCATGAAAAACAAAGAAAAGGCTAAGGAACAGTTCCAGATTAAGGGAGACCAAAGAGACCAAAGAACTAATGGCAATAGTTGATTCTGAAATGGGACTGCAGACTGAGAGGGGTGGAGGTAGGGGTGGAGTGCTATAAGGGCCATTATTGAGAAAACTGCTGAAATTTGAATGTAGACTAGAGACTGTTAGGTAACATTGTATTAATGCTATGTTTCCTGCTTTTAACAATTTTACTATGGTTATAAAAGAGAATGTTCTAGTTCTTAGGAATTACACACTGAAGTACTTAGGGATAAAAAAGTACGATGCCCATAATTTACTCTCAAATGGTTCAACAAATACTGATATTGAGGAAATGACAAAGCAAATGTGGCAAAATATTCACAACTGGTCAACCTCTTTACCTCTGTTGGGAACCTCTTTACCATTCTTACAATTATCTATATATTTTAAGTTATTTCAAAATTAAAAGTTTTATGAGAGAGAGAAACACGTCTTTAACCAGAAGAGAGCGAGCAAGTCTGTATATGTTCATGCATATATATATGACCAACCAATGGAAAAAGATACTGGTTGATGGCAAAAGAAACCACCCCCCACCCCCCCCCAAAATGGGAAAGAACAAGAGAAGCAGATAGAAGTAGCATTTCTCTAGTACTAAAGAGAAAGAAGAGAAAATTTAAATGTAGAATTAAAATTATATTTAGGGGAAGAGGATGTGGCTCAAGTAATAGGGCCTCCACCTAATATATGGGAGGACCCAGGTTTGATCCCTAGGGCCTCCTAGTGAAAAAAGAAGAGAAAGCATGCCTATGCAGCAAGCCAGTGCCCATGTGGCAAGCCAAGTGCCCAAGTGAGTGCCCACATGACAAGCCAAGTGACCGCACAGCAAGCCAGGGCCCGTGTGGCAAGCAATACCCACATGGCAAGCTGAGGGCCCGCGCAGCAAGCCAAGGGCCTACACAGTGAGCCAGTACCCAAGCAAGTGAGTCACACAGCAAGATGATGACACAACAAGAAAGACCAAGGGGAGCGTTGCGTTGAAGCACAGCAGAGACGTGGAACTGAGGTAGCACAATTGACAGGGAACCTCTCTCCACATCAGAGGTCCCCAGGATCAAATCCTGGTGAATCCTAGAGGAGAAAGACAAGAAGACAAAAAAGAGAAATAGATACAGATGACACAGCAAATGGACACAGAAGCAAAAACAGCAGGGGAGGGGCAGGGGAAGAAAAAAATTATATTTAGGTAAGACCAGTAAGCCATACCCACTGGTCTCAAACTACTTCCTGAAGTTTACAGGTCCATAGAAGGGTTGTGAAGGGTACCACTGAGACTGGAAACAGTTGGAAACAGCCGCTAGGGAAATGTGATAGGGATGGGGAAGGAATAAACAGTTTGTTGAATGTTTGTAAGAATTTGTAAGGGCAGATGACGTAAGGCAAAGGCAGTTAAAGTTCTCCTGGAAATGGAAGACAGATGTTCTCCTGGTTCCCATTTAGCCTTTTAACTCAGGCAAGTGAATCTCAATGTTGGTGTCCAAACTTTTAGAGACTTTAACCCGAAACCCTACTCACCCTGACTCAACATCATCTCCCCAGCTAATTCCGCTGGCTAAATGAGACAGAAGCTTATTGTGTTTTGACTCCATTCCCAACTGAGACATCTTGGGCACTGTCCCTGAGACAGTTCCTCTATGAGGTCACTGTAGAACTCTGAGGGCTTCCGCCAGACTGTAGTCAACCAGGCACATTTAGAGCCGGGGAAATGAGACAGAAATCTGTATGCAGAACATAAATGGGGGCATCAGAATCCATTCCACAAACCATAATCACAGCCATTTTTCATCTGATTTGAGGCATTCTTTTTATTGAAGTTGAACAGCAGTGACTAAAGAGCTACAGCACAAACACCCAGGGCATGGGCTGAGTACAAAACGATCGTTTGACAAGTACAGGCATAGAGAACCCCCCTCTCATGGAAACCATGGAAAATGCCAGAGAATTCATGATAAAGCAGGGGTCACAAAAACCAAAGGGCCAACTGGTTCCCACAGTTGGGATAGCAAAAGGCACAGGCACTTTCTAACCTAGCTCTCTACATAAGCCACAACTCTCTGAAATGAGAAAGGCTACAAGATGATTGCATGTGAGATAGGTCTTATAAATCCAGACTCCAGAGCAGGCCTGGGCTTGATTTAACAGTACCCAAATCTCAGTCCATGACAAAATATGGCAGGACGTGTTGGTGAAAGGTAAATCTTTGGGGAGATTAACAAGGGACAAAGACTCCAAATTTTAAAAGACAACCAACTATAAATCACATTTAATGAACTAGAAGTTATCAAATATTGAGACCACCAAACAAGACTTCTCCCCAGACCTATAAAACAAAGGGAAAACAATATGACAAAGAGAAAAAAATTTCTGCTTCCATTTTTTTATCACTCATAAGATTCTGTCATATTGTAAAACAAGAGTGGAGTAAATTAATGTGAATGAAAGGCGTAGACTTCAGGGAAATACAAATCAAAACTAAAATGAATTACCATTTCACACCCATTAGAATGGTTAAATAACAGAAAATAAGTGCTGGCAAGGATGCAGAAAAATAGGAACCCTCATACATTGTTGGTGGGAAGTCTGGCAGTTGCTCAAAAAAGAATTACTATATCACCCAACTAGCAACATAGGTATAAACCCAGAATTTTTAAATTTTTAAGGAGGTACCAATGGGAAGCGGATGTGGCTCAAGCAATTGGGTTCCCATCTACCATACAGGAGGTCCAGGGTTCGATTCCTAGGGCCTCCTGATGAGAACAAGCTGGCCCGCATGGCATGCTCCCACACAGGAATGCTGGCCCCTCTCAGAGAGCTGGCACAGCAAGATGATGAAACAAAGAGAGACACAGAGGAGAGACAGTAAGAGACACAGCAGACCAGGGAGCTGAGGTGGCGCAAGACATGGAGCGCCTCTCTCCCACTCTGGAAGGTCCAGCATCGGTTCCTAGTGCTGCCTAAAGAGAAGACATGCAGACACAGAACACACAGCAAATGGACAAAGAAAGCAGAGAGGGAGTGCAAAAACAACAATAGGGGTAGGGAATAAATAAATAAATCTTTTTAAAAAATGTAATTACTGGGAAAAATTATTGGGATCTCAAGACATGGAAAGCAGGAGCTCAATCACTGAGCTACATCTGCTCCCCCCATTCAGAAGAATTGAAAGCAGGAACTCAGATAATTGCATACCAATGTTCACAGAAACTTTACTCATAACAGTCAAAAGGTGGAAGCAACCTAAGTGTTGGACAACAAAAGAACAAAATGTAAAAGTGATGTAAATACACAATGGGGGAAACGGACTTTGGCCCAGTGGTTAGGGCGTCCGTCTACCATATGGGAGGTCCGCGGTTCAAACCCCGGGCCTCCTTGACCCGTGTGGAGCTGGCCATGCGCAGCGCTGATGCGCGCAAGGAGTGCCGTGCCACGCAAGGGTGTCCCCCACGTGGGTGAGCCCCACACGCAAGGAGTGCACCCATAAGGAGAGCCGCCCAGCGTGAAAAGAAAGAGCAGCCTGCCCAGGAATGGCGCCACCCACACTTCCCGTGCCGCTGACGACAACAGAAGCGGACAAAGAAACAAGACGCAGCAAATAGACACCAAGAACAGACAACCAGGGGAGGGGGGGGAATTAAATAAATAAATAAATCTTTTTAATAAATAAATAAATAAATAAATACACAATGGAATATTATTCAGTCATAAAAAGGAATAAAGCTCTAATACATACTACAACATGGATGAACTTTGAAGATCTCATGTTGCATGAAATAAGCCAGATGAGAAGGGACCGATACAGTATGATTTCACCTATACGAAGTAACTACAATTCTATTTGCAAATTCATAGAAAGTAGATTATAGGTTACTAGAGGTAAGGGGAAGGGGGATTGGGGGGGTTAATGCTTAGTGGGTAGTTTCTGTTTGAGACGGAAAAGTTTTGGTAATGCATGGTGGTGATGATGGCAGCCCAACATTGTGAATGCAATTATTACCACTGAATTGTATACTTGAAACTGGTTAAAATGGGAAATTTTATATTGTATATATGTTACTCCAATAAAACTTTGGAGAAAAAAAACGTGAAAGCTTTTTAAATCAGATACTTTGACTTTTTTGTTATTTTGCTCAATACCTTCATTTTCCAGTCCCATGTTATTTCTACTTAAAGCAGTTCCTCTAATTTTCCAATGACACACATTTACAAACCAAATATTTTTTCATTATAAGATATCTTCACTAATTAATAATTTTATCAATATTTTATATGACCTAAAATATGTTAAGTTCTTTCGTAATAAATTTTTCTCTCCCGGGAGACAAAGAAGCAAAAAAGAAATACTAAGATGCATTGCACATTTTAGAAGTGCAGAGAACTCTCATCTCCTAAAAAGAGTGAAAATATAATCGTCAATAACTCAGGTTATTGAAAACAAAAAAACTGGGACAGTCATTAAGAAAAATCTCCTAAATAAACCTCTCCACAAAAATAATTTTCAAAAAAAGTTAAGTCCTACTTGAGACTAATTCAGGAATCACTAGCCCATCACAAGGAAATTCTGATCCCTAGAAAGAGGGAATGCTGCCAGAAAGGAACAACTCAGGTAGGTCAGGGCTGCAATTAATAAATACAATGAACTGCTCCAGGGAAGGCACCTCTCGTATCCCAACTTAGCAGCAATGCCAGAAAGTGTTCTTTCATCCTTTAACACTGTTGATTTTAAGATGTTAAAACTTGGACATTTCACTGTGCAAGAATAGCCAGAAACAGCAACTATATACAGCAGGCGAAACAGAGTTAGAAGTGAAGAATTTTACCTGTCTTTTATTACTGAAATAATGAAAATCCACTCATGATTGAAGTGATGAACGCACAATTATACGATTATACCAAATACCACTGATTGTACCCTGGCTGAATGGTATGTATTAATAAGTACCAATAAAACTGATTTGTTCAGAAAGAAAACTTGTATATTCCTAAACTCTATATAATTTGTCAAAAACTTTAAGATGCAATTTGATAGCCAAGAGAGGCATTTTCCTTTTCAAACAAGAAACATGATGGAAGTTACTAACTGTTGATACTGAATGGAACCCCTGGGTACTGGTATCTAAGGTCATACCTTTAGCTGGCAGCAAGTCGAGGTCAACAACCCAGCTTAGAGGACATTTTTAAAACAGTGCTCTTCCTCTACCACACCACACTGTCAAAGAGAACACCAGGCTCAAATGCCAAAGATTTCAAAAACCATGATTCACGAAAAAGCCAGATTCTCAATGTGGTCTGGCAGCTATTTTCTCATGTCACTTGCCCTCCCCCCAATAAAAAACACTTATTAAAGACAGGAAAAAGAAGTTAAAAATTCTTATTTTTTTAAAGTATTTTATTTCAATCTACATTGACTCTTACAATTATTACTTCCTCTCTCAAACTTTAAAGTTAACAGGGAGGGGAGTGCACACACAGGGGCAAGATGGGATAACCAATAGCTACCTGTAACAAACAAAACAAAAAAAAAACAAGAATAGCTTACTCCAATAAATCCAAGCAGGATTTAAAAATTGAAAATAAAAACAGCAGTAATAAATAACTATATATGTTTAACTCACATTTTATAAAAAAACATATCAAATACAAAAAAAAGAAAAGGTAACGTCAAGTTAGAAACTTAAGTAAAATGCTAAAATCCAAATGATCTTTTGGTTACCCTGGATATTAAAATCACCAGATCTACTTTAAAATATATAAATGTGCCTATGAAAATTATAAACATAAGCATGATAAAACAAGAAGCAAGCAAGAAAACAAAGAAATCTGAAGGTCACAAGATTAAATAAAGCTAAATCCTGACAGACACATTTAGATTCTTGCATTAAATGATGACTCATGGATGGATGTATAAGCAAAACTCTCCCTGTACTTTGCAGCCTGTGGGGAAAAAAGCCAAACATATGTGCTGAACCACTTGTACACAACCAAAAGTACACTTAGTAAAACACAAACATTCTGTAGAGTTGACTGGCTTCTCGAATGATTTCAACATGAGAACTTTTTCAAAAGTCTACATGCAGGGGAATGGGCATAGCTCAGTGGTTGAGTGCCTGCTTCCCATGTACAAGGTCCTGGGTTCAATCCCTGGTATGTCCTCAAGAGGAAAAAAAAAAGTTTACATGCAAAATATATGTAGCTAATGAGAAACAATGTGCTCTTCTTTAAACCAAAATACCTTTGAGTTGATGCAAATCAACCTCAGGGACAACATTTGCCCCAATTCTATACTCTCCAGTATTCTGTTGCCTTTTACAGACCTAAGTAACTTTTTCTGAACCAGAAGGGATGTTGGAGAAACCAACCACACTCGAGTCCTCAGTGAAATCAATGAAAAGCCCTGTCCTGCAGACATAAGTTGCAGGGCTTGGAGAAAGACACTGATCTCAACTCCCGGTCAATAGTCTCCCCACTACAGCACTGTCTCCCTCAATTATTTGAGGGACTCTAGCCATGCATTCCCTTCATATATTGAGTCTACTCATTTGTATGCTTAACCGCGGACTTGACTTTAATCATCTTCACTGCAATTTGTGAATACATCTTAGAAATTCATCTCTGCCCCACTGGAAAGTAGTTAACCATAAAGCCATTTGTTAAGACTTACCCTGAGAGACCAAATCTCACCTACTACAAGTTTCCCAAGTCTCATTCTACCACCAAACTGAAAGTCAAATTAAAAATACCAGTAAATGGAATAAATTACTCTGCCTCTTCTTTTTTATACCTACACCCCACCTATCTGCACCAACAGTTCCCACAGACTGAAAAGAAAAAAAAAAAAAAACACAAAAAAACAACAAAAAAAGAAAGTAACCAGGAAGAGGTTAAGGGAGAAATAAAAGTAAATAAGCTATAATGTAAACTATAGACCATGGTTAGTAGCAATGCTTCAATGTGCTCATCGATTTTAACAAAGCACCACACTATTGAAATGTTGTTAATGGAGGGACGTGAGGGAGGGGGAGGAGTGGGGTATATGGGAATACCCTATATTTCTGATGAAACATTTACGTAATCTAAAGCTTATTTAAAAATTAGAGATAAAAAATTTTAAAAAATTTTAAAAAAAATAAGGCAAGACATCTTATAGTATTCCAGACTGCTGACAGATCATTTTCTAATTCTAAACTATCTCTTGTAACCTGGTTTGCTTTTAAATGGTCACAGTACAAAGAACTGCCTCTCTCCACACTCCCACACTCAGGTTATGTATCTACAAAGGCTATTCATTTTACATTTCAGAACCTCAAAGCCTCCACTGCAAAGAAAATGCAAGTTCTTCAAATTTTAATTTCAAAAATACATATATCAAGATGTAAGGTCCTTAACTGATTGAATAGTCTAGAAATTTGACTCTACTGCTAGATCTGCTCATCTAGAAAAACAAATTAATACAGCAACCTGAATATAATCTCACTCAAAAGCAAAGTTTTTCAACTCCAAGAACTAAGGCAACATAACTTCCTAACGCAAATTAAACCAGAAACAAACAGACCTTCACAAATTATAGCTGCATAACAACCTCGTTAAAGTCACCTAGGTTAATGGTTCTCTTTACAGTCAAGTTCAATACAGAAGTACAGAATCCTTCCTTGGGCTTTCTTTTAGTGAAGGACTCGTCATACTGTTATATCCTCATGAGAAAAAAGCATCATGAAGATAAGAGAAATAAATATGAACTCGTCTCATTTAAAGTTTTATAAATTGAATTATGAATTTGGAAGTATGGAATATTCCTAATTTAAATCAAGGGCAACTGTAACAAACCAGCATAATGTCTGGTGATTTAGAGACACTGATAACAGACTTGAGTTCCGCTTGGTTCAAAGCAATTACTTCCATTCTTTCTGTTGACAGCAAGTCAGATTTAGGTTACCCCTACACACCAGCAAGCTAATCTGATTAGGCTGATGAGGCTTAAAGCCTTGGTTTTGTTAGCAGATCAAGCAATGAACCAAGTATGTTAATGTCATAAAAAAGAGCTTCTTATAACTAAATATTATAAAATAAACCTTAAAGAAAAACTTCTCTTTAGAGACACCATGGTAATAACAAAAGAAGAGAGCTTCCTTTTCACAATTTATAAAGCAAACAATGAAGAAAATGGAAGTTTCTTTTAAAGCAATTAATCTGAATCACTGATTCAGTCTTCATTAAAAAAAAGTGAAACATGTATTCAGACCTCAATTTAAGATAAAACAAGATGAAAATATAGTCTGTAGACTAAGGGGTTGGACTTATCAATACTGCCAAGCTCGAAAAGAAACATTAAAAGAAATTGCTACAGATTCTACAAAATATCCCAAGACTATCTTGAGGAATGCCCTCCTGCATCCTCAGGATACAAGTCTTGTCCTAAGCTTTTTCTAATCTGTAAACAGAATTTCAGACAGGATCTGAAGAACCTATGCCATAAATAATGTACTGTGCTTTCTGATATTTTTTTGTTAGCTCATTCTGATCCCAACAAGGACCCAGTGAGGGTGTGTCACACATCATCCTTTTTTTTTTTTTTTTTGAGGTACGGAGCCAGGGATTGAACCCAGGACCTTGTACGTGGGAAGCCAGCACTCAACCTCTGAGCCACATCAGCTCCCCTGAATTGGCTCCTTCACCTCTTTGCTTGTTTTTAGGAGGTACTGGTAACCGAACCCAGGACCTCCCATGTGGGAAGCAGGCGCTCAACTGCTTGAGCCACATCTACTCCCCATCATCCTCTTTTTTATAGGTAAAAACAAGAGGTCAATGAAGCCAACAATCACACACCTAGGAGGGACCTGCAAGGACTCAAATCCAATGTTCCCTCTGACAGAATTAGAAGCCGCAGATACATGGCAAAGCCCGGTATTTGAAGACATCAGGCTCTGGTTACATAAGGTAGGTACTAAAATGCAGATTTTCAATTTCCTGATTCAGAATTCTGGGGATAGATTCTGGAAATGTTATGTCAAACAAGTTCACCCGGTGATTTTGAGGCCCATCAGTTTGAGGAACACCAGTATGACTGAATCCTAAACCCAGATCTAGCTAAAGAACCCATTTGCATACTTATCCTCCATGCAACACAGAACTAGCCAAGCAAACCAAACAGCTTATTGAAGTTTACTGCACCAGTAAACCTAATCTGAATTAGTCACATCAGAAGACTATATGCCTCAGCCTAAAGAGCCAGATTAGTGGGCTTAGGTGAAAGGTACATAGAGCTTCACTCCTTACCTAGGTGACTTCTCAGTTGACATCACCCAACAGTATCTCCAAAACTCCATGCTTTCCTTGAGGTATCTTCTAGTAGATTACCTATACATATGGTGTCAAATTCCTTCTGAAGATGCGTAACATTTCAAGGAAGGTATCATAGCATTAACTTCTACAAGAAGTAACATGGGTATAACTCTAGTAAAAATCATGAAGTAGGGTTTACATATCATTCATAGTTGTGGCAGATGTTTTAAAGACCATATACAAATAACTACCTTCTGCCCATTTAATTTTAACTCACACTGAAAATGGAAGCAATCTTCTTTTGAACTCATTTCTAAAGGCACAAAATTTTAAAAGGTGGAAAAAACTATGGTGACAACTTTAGATTTTATAGATTAAGATTGTGTTCACTGCCTTTGAAATACACTACAAGAAAATAAATAAGTAAATAAATAAATATCTCCCATGGTCACTGTCCTGATGTGTTTTTAGGAAGTAAACAGCTGGATGAGGCTTCACCATAGTTGGGTCAAGACTCAGACTTCTGAGAGGAAACATCTCACAGCAATATGAGAATATAAAACAGCAAGGGCTAAGAAATATATTGTTAAGAATGAAGGCAACAGGAAGCAGCTTTAGAAATACACACATTTGAAAATCTGAAGATTTTAATAAGATCAGTCCTAATTTACAATAGAAGCAGAAATACCATTATCTCTTGAACCTAAAAGCATATAACCAGGGCAATACAAATTTCAGAAGACATGACACTCTTGAAATACAGAATTTTATTTAGAAACTGTTTTAAGTAGAAAAAAACCCTGTCAAGAAAGACCAGGTGGAAAATGGGTTCCCGATAAAATGGAATTTAGGGCAACAAAAGTCTAAAAGGCCACAAAAGAGAAACAGCACCACTGTCATCTGAACAATGGCTAGTTATTTGCATTTTTTTGGCATTGTTAATCACTGAATCTGGGTTTTCCTCTGAATTCCACACAGAGCATGCACTACACAACACTTTTATCATAAAATTCCCGCTTTCTACACACATTTTAGGACAAGCTATCACCAGAAACAAATCCGTACAAATACATCAGGGGCTGAACAATCTCAGTAGTGGGTGACACACATTTTGCAAAATTCTGCGAAACATAGGGACTGGATAGGCTGTGGGCAAAAGCAAATGAGGGAAAGTTAAGGAATGAAATATGTTAAATATTAATAATTAAGTCAGTCACGATACTGTATTTTCTGCAAAAGAAAATTAACATTTAGTAATACGCTAACGAATTTATCTCCAAAGAGATTAGTGCACTGGCAAAGCGTTCCAATAGCAGTGGAGAGCTGTGGACAGCAGGTACCGAAATCACCCCAGTCTTGCAGATCCAAGGTAGCAATGGCATTCACTGATCACTCCCTTTGCCAGAGGTCCAGAAAGAACTTGCAGCATGATCACCTGCCTGCTGTACTTCCACTCTAAGCAGCAAACGTTAAAGGAGCCAAAGAGGAGTCCCCAGTGGGCAAAGGGAGCAGAGAAGAGAAACATGTTAAATATTAAAGTAAAAGACAATAAAACGGGACACAACCCCCATTCAAATCCCAGAGATGTGGGCAAGTCCCCAGAAGTAGTTAAGATTTAAAAATTGGACATACCTCATTTCCTAAAAAACACTATACACAGAAATTCGGGGGATAATTGGAAATATAGTCAGAGAAATGCTCAATGAAAATCTAACTCTTTAACTCAAATATCTCAGGGTTGAAACACATCCTATATTCATCCAGGCAACAATGCCTCTTGCTTTTTTAGCAGAGATGCAATTGGTCAGTGACAGCAAATGATTTATAGAGCAACCTTCCTTTTGGGCCAATGTCTAGGCCTACGAGGATTCAAGCAGCCCTTCAAAGCCTTGTGAACAGGAGGTTCCAAAGGTTCCAAGGTCTGGCCCTTCCATCCTAAACACCATGTCAAACACATAAAATCTGTCATGTTACATTTTATATTCTGAAATACGGAAGCATATTTTAAATACTCTTAAGGCATTTATTTATTAAAACGTTCTTTGCCAAGATTTCACATTAGCTTAAAATTCAATTCAGTCTTGTTTTTTCTCTACTGAGGTCTCCACTTCAACATATTACATAAAAACACCTTCTCCAGCAATCAGTGTTTCCAGAGCCCCAAGGTCAGCCTCTTTGTTCCCCAGGTAAAACAACTAGATGTTAATACTGCTCTGCTACAAGGTAAAAGCTCCTAACTCATCTTAATGGAAAAGGAGTGAAACTTCTGCAAAGTGCACTTTTTAAGAGGTACTTTTTGCTTATGAAAAGAAACCAGTGAGTCCTCTAAGAATAAAAGGGAGTATTTTACAGTTAAGCACATGATTTGGAGTGAAGAATTCAGATGTTGCTCTGCTGGTCCAGGTTGTTAATACTCTTCTTGTTCCTCCTGGGGGCCCCCTTCATCAGGTATCACAAAGCCTTCCTACAATGGGAAAATGAGAGGGAAAACCATTACTCAAGGCTGAATGAAGGACCAGTTTCTACTGTGGTTTCATGTTCCTCACTTAACCTCCCAAAGCCAAAGGTTCTTCCTGTCTCTACCACGAACCTGGCATTTACTCACACAGGCCGGATGACCACTATTTTACTTCTTAAGACAGTGGAATCGCATCTCACAAAAGGCAAAAACTAAGCACAACCAAATTTACCCTCAAGCTTCTACAAGTGATGGATATGTACACATTGTCTTGATTATATAATGTCTTAATTATGGAAATGATTTCACACATCAAGTTATCAAACTGTATACTTTACATATGTGCAATTTATTATGTCAGTTAAACCTCAATTAAGTTGCTTTAAAAAAAAAGCAAGAAAATTTATCCTCAAAAATCCCAAAGTCACCAATAAAGTTTGGTACTATATTATCTCCACTCAATAAATTCAATATGGCCAGCTTTTCCTTTATGCATTCCTTTGGCTGAGCTCCAGAAGTAGTTGGCATGCATTTAGGAACCATGCTTAACCAAAAACACAAGCAACAGCAACACTGGCCCAACGTCATTGGCATGGGAAAACTGAGCATTTAACAAAAGAGAAGATTCACAGCTTTCTCCTCATGCTCACTCCAGGGCAATCTGAAATGTACTTAGTGCAGGGAATTATATTACTGTACCATAAAAATCACGCTTCTCCTTCCAACACCCATCTTTCAAAAAACACAAAACTGAATCTCTTTGACTGAATTTACTTAGGTGACTCCACTTAAAATAATACTCAGACTTGACCAAGTTATTTGGCAGGACCCCTATCTTTACTACCTGTTTTCAATTTTCTATCACAGGACTAAGTTAAGGATTTACTGAACAAATTATCAACTTTTCTGTCATGTGTCTTATTCACCCAAAATTCCCAAGATAGGTTTAGAGAACAGTGATAAGAACAGCATTAATATTACCATATTTGTACAGGGCTACACAAACTATAAAATACTCAGACATATACTCTAATTTGATCCTACACAAAGTGGACACATTAAGATCTGAAATCCTAAATCTAGAAAAAACCAGTCATCCCAGATCAGCTTACATGTGATTAATATCAGCAGATTCAGTAATATGCATGGATCCAAAGAAACATGACCACAAAGCATTTTGAGGGAATGGAAACCATGGGAGCTTCTGGAAAGGAGGAGCAAAGTAGGTCAGGCTGGGACC
Source organism: Dasypus novemcinctus (assembly GCF_030445035.2). NCBI lineage: Eukaryota > Metazoa > Chordata > Mammalia > Cingulata > Dasypodidae > Dasypus > Dasypus novemcinctus. Next base: position 33,991,283 of record NC_080696.1, on the reverse strand, counting down.
CTGAGAAAACGGAGGCAGCACTTGAAGCTGAGGAGCTTCAGCTGCAGATAGAGAACTGGGATGGTTAGCAGTCCTGGGTAACAGCATTTTGTGGCACTCGCTATCTACCAATGGCCACTATCTACAGAAGTAGGGCAAGCCAGTCACCTGACTTGTCCTATTCCTGCCTCAAAGACATCAAGGCAGAAGATGACGACTTTTGATGAATGCTTCACTGGAATATGACAAGCATCAGCACAGTCTACCAAACCAACCACATCAATTTATTTTCCCTTAGGTTGCAAAATGGAAAGAAAATATCCTCGTGTCAACACGTACGTCTGTAGCATAAAGAATGTCCACAATCCTCTGCAATACAGGGTCATTTTCCCCCTCATTCTCCTGGCAAATCAATTCAATATTCCGTAGTTTTCCAAAGTAGAAATCTCTCTCCTTCTCCAAATCTTCGACGTTAAGTTTTAATATGTTGACCTGCAAAAGACATTAGAAAAGATAAGACACCTGCATTGGTATACCAGTAACATATCAGATAGACTTCTAACCCAAAAGAAAACGTGGTCTCTGACCAAATTCTCTAACACCAGCACAAACCAACTTTAGTTTAATGTCTATTTTCTTCAGGCCCAAATAATAGGAATTTGTTCACAGCAAACTTGACTATAATAGCTCCCAAGTAATGGCAGATTAAATCTTGAAATATGCTGGACCTTCTGAGGTAAGGATCAAAGGAAAAAAAAAAAAAAATAGGGGATCCTGAAACAAATACAGTACAACACACAGCCCAGTCTCACAATGTAGTAGACAATCACAAACTGAGTCCCTAACTAGGGACTGGTCAATCTAGTCCAGGTCTGATTGTATGTGGAGGTCAACTGAAATAGAGAGGGTCTAGTCCAGGGGGAATAATGGAATAGGGTAGAAATGGTAAACCAGGAGGGGAAAATTCTCTAAATGTGCCTAATACTAACCAAAAATGACTAGGACTGAGGGAGGCCTGGACAACAAAAACTCACAGGTTCTTTCTCCCTCCCCATAGCTGGAGGTGGGGGCTATCAAAAAAACACAAAAAAAAACAGCAATCTCTAAAGAGAGTATCTTGGTACCTGTCTCTCCCGCACAGGATCTTCAGAAGGGAGAGAAGGCAGCAGAAAGAGGGAATAGTTGCAACCATATTCCACTGCTAGCTCCATAGGGCATCTCACTGGCTCACCATGCATTCTGAAGGATCCGCCAAGAGCTCCACTGAGGGGCTATAATTCCCACAAAGGGACTACAAAAAATAAATCTCAATGCTTAGGCCAGAATTCTATCTAGTCAAGAGTAATAAAAGTTAAAACAAATCTCACTGTCCTTTGTGTATTTTAACCATGGTGCATCTTCATTCCAAAGTATTCAAATTTATGACAAATGAATTCAATTTTACTCTTACTGAAAGCAAACCACATGGCATACAATGAGACATAAAACCCTCAAAACACTTTCAAGCTAGGGCCATAGAGCAACATGGAAAGTCAAGCCAGGAATTCAAAGGGGCAGCAGCTGAAAAGTGTGGGTAGCAAGGAATTCTGAGTTAAAAGGCACTAGGCTATGATGTGGACCATTAACTATGAGGTGCAGCGATGCCCAGAGATGTACTTACCAAATGCAATGGATGTGTCATGATGATGGGAGAGAGTGTTGCTGTGGGGGGAGTGGGGGTTGGGGGCGGTGGGGTTGAATGGGACTTCATATTTTTTGAATGTAATATTTTTTAAAAAATGAATTAAAAAAAATGTTTTGCAAAAAAAAAAAGAAAAAAGGCACTAGGGAAATAATCTAATTCAACCTTCTGAACCTAAGCTGTGAAAACTACAGCTAACAAGCTCACAGTCCAGTAAAGAAACCAGACCTAACAAAGGGGATTAAATCCTGTCCCACAGTGGAAGGATGCTCCCTATTCTTAACCTGCAGTCAAGAAGCACCCAGAGTTGAAGCAACATATGACTGAGACCAACATGCCAAATTTGTCAAAGATCTAACTAAAAGTTCATCATTAAAGTCTTCAATAGATCAAACCAGTCAAGATTCTAGACCATCTTCCACTATTCATTCATCAACCACAGAAATCGCACCCCACCCCCGAGACGGCTCCCTCAGATGTTTTGTTCATTGTCTGCTCGTTGTTTTGCCTTTTTTAAAGATTTATTTTATTTATTTCTCCCCGCTCCCTCTTGTTTGCACTTGCTTTGTCTGTCTTCCTTGTTTCTTTAGGAGGCACCAGGAACAAAACACAGGAACTCCTATGTGAGAGGAAGGTGCCTAATCATTTGAGCCACCTCCATTCCTGGCTTTTTGGGGTCTCTCATTATGTTTTTCTTCGTGTCTCTTGTTGCGTCATACTGTTGTGTCAGCTTGCCACGCCTGCCCATCGTGCCAGCTCTGCCTTCTTTAGGAAGCACTGGGAACCAAACCAGGGATCTCCCTTGTGGTAAGCAGAAGCTCAATCACTTAACCCACAACCACTTTCCTGCTCACTGTTTTTGCTCGATGTCTGCTTGTTTGTCTTCTTAAAGGAGGCATAGGGAACCAAACCCAGGACCTCCCATGTGGGAGGTGGGTGCCCAATTGCCTGAGCCATATCAGTTCCCAGAAGTCACTTTTAAAAATAGTCAATAACATAATACCATCGCCTGGTGGCCAATAAAACTAAACCACGCACTTCCCCCATTATCCCCACCCTTGCTTTTGCTGCTGCTTGATGTCTTCCCTTAAACCATCAGCTAGCCCCAAAGTAGGATAGAGAAGGGTATAGAAGGAAAAGAGTTGACCAACCCCAGCTATAGGAAGCTGCCTCCAAGCATCAGTTTCACAGTCCAAGAGGCATGGAATAGGCCTTCTAACCATGTGCCTGGTGGCAACACGGTGGAAAAGAAAGCCAAAAAAGTTTTAAGAAAGAATACTAGATTAGAGAGTTCACCTGGACATCCATGTTTTACTAGTGCCACCCTCACAAACCCAACTAAACACTTCACTGGCCTACAAATCAAGGGCACCAAAGCAGCTATTCAACCTTCTGGATTCCCCCAGGAAGCCAAAGTACATTCCTTCAGGGAAGGGAACACCTTATGACTTTATGCCTAAATATCTATGTATCCTGCTTTTTAGGAACAAATTATATACAGGCATACATCTGTTACAAGTGATCTGTTCTCAGCAAAAGATAAATTACTGAAGAATAACACATTAAGAAATCAAATATTAAGAGGCCATGTATTAATGCCACTGAATTGTACACATGAAAATGGTAAAAAAAAAATACTTTTTTTAAAAAAAGGACAACACATTTAACTCACAAGTCCGAGAGTAACTGTGTTAAATTTTAGTCTTACTTCCTCAACAAGTCCAAAAACTCAAACCACAAGAACACTGTCTTCTATTACCATTCTGTAAAACCTAGTAAACTGCTATACCCACAATAAATACTCAATAAACTAGGTCACTGGCTTTCACCTGGCACTTCCCTAAGTGCTTATTTATGAGATTACAAACAATCTGTCACTAGTGATCAAGTTACTCTTAGAACTTCTCTTATAGTAAAACAATAGCTACATACCTAAGAAGCATAAGAAGAATGCTTTGGACCTGCACTGCCCAACACGGTAGCCACAAGCCACATGCGGCTATTGAGCACTTGCAATGTGGCCAGTGTGAGTTAAGTGTAAAATATATATTAGATTCCAAATATCTACTTACTATGAGTCTTCAAGTGTAAAATATCTCAATGATAATTATTTATATTGATTACATGTTGAAATGATAATGTGATAATGTGTTATTAAAATTCATTTTACCAATTTCTTTTTTATTTTTTAAATACAGAAACTAGGAATTTTTAAGTAACGTGGCTCAAATTTCTGGTTTGCATTCTATTTCTATTAGACAACACTGCTGTGTAAAATCAACTAAAAGTAAACTTCTCCACCACAACATGAGAATATGGAATCCTTGTAGATTTCCCAAGAATATGAACCACGACAAAGTAATCCGTTTACAACCCATTGTTTTTTTCTTAGCAAAATAGGCCCTCCTGGCTCCATTTACTGTATTAGCCACATCTCCTAGACCTACACATCAAGGGTCACAAATTCAAAAACTTTCCAAAATAGAAAGATCATGTAAATGAGCCAAGAAAGGTATAATAATAGGGTGAGGTAAAAACTTTCAGCAATGTGGACAGGGTCTAATATCTTTCATATTAACAAAAAAAAAAAAAATTGTGCAGGGCAAACAAAGAACTTCTCTGGACTGACTGGTTATGAGCATTTGATCCCAGTGTTCCAGGCTCAAAGAAGTACTTGGTCAGGGCACTTCCAGCCCGGGCTGTCACCTTAGCCTACCACCCTTCCACAGTAAACCATATCTTACTCCCTTCTTACCCCACCTCACTTCAGAATCCTTGTCACAAAGCACTGCTGAAGACAGACAACCACAGAGTCCAAACCCTCTACTTCTCTTCAAGGCTACAAACCTCCAGCCACAACTGACCATCCAAATGAGCCAATTCTGAGCACCCACTCAGGGAAGATCCCTAGACTCCAACTACATCCTCCTTCTTCCCATGCCACCCTGCTCCTCTACTCATCTAGAAACTGGTCACAGGTTGCTACCAAGAAGTTTTGGCCAACTACATCGAAAGCCCCTACCAGGCCTAGACCACGTCTTCTGTACCTTGGTATTCTCCCCACTGCTTAGCAATGATCTGCCCAGAACAAGCCTTTGATAATCACTTGGTGAATGATTACAACTTCTCATGGTTGTTGCAAGGTAAAGGAGAACCACCTCTATTATCTTAGATAAGACACACAACTTCCTCCACTCTACTCCCCCACTCAGCAATGACTGACCTAGGCTCTGAGGCAAGATATGCCTGTATAAATCCCAGCTCAATGGACTTAGATGTGATCTTTGTCCACAAGTCTCTCCTGTTACTTTTACCGGAACTGTAGTTGGTGCCGGGGTTTAGTTTATACCCAGGGGACCTGAATCTCTGGACTGACCATGTGATAGCCAGGCCCTGAGCCTCAACAGACTTGCATCTCCTACACTCTGGTTTATTGGACTTACCCCACTAAGCTAACATGGAGGTGAAGAAGGTCAACCACCACACCAGGGAGCCAAGAGTGCCTACAACTGAAAGCAGGAGAATTGCATCCAGCATCCATGTGGAATCTAAGCCCCCTCTTGATATAGATGTGGAGTGGACACAACCATTCTAAGGTCCACAAGATGGAGGAATAGAGTATGGATTAGAGTGGACTTACTCATATTCTATTCATGAACTATTGTGATTAATAATCGAAGAAAATGTGGCATTGGTGTGGAGAAAGTGGCCATGGTGGCTGCTGGGGTTAAGAGATGTGATGTGGGGGCATTTTCGGGGGTTGGAGCTGTCCTGGGTGGTGCTGCAGGGACAGTTCCGGACATTGTATGTCCTCCCATGGCCCACTGGGTGGAACGTGGGAGAGTGTGGGCTATGATGTGGACCAATGACCATGAGGTGCAGCGGTGCTCAGAGATGTATTCACCAAATGCAATGAATGTCTCAAGATGATTGAGGAGGTTGTTGTTATGGGAGGAGGAGTGGGGTGAGGGGGGTTGGGGGGTATATGGGGACCTCATATTTTTTTAATGTAACATTAAAAAAATAAAGACAAAAAAAAAATCCCAGCTTAAGGTATTTAACCTCTCTGAGCCACACTGTCCTCATTAAAACCTCACAGCAGGAAAGAGATGTGGCTTAAGCAATTGAGCTCCCTCCTACCACATGGGAGGTCCTGGGTTCGGTTCCAGGTACCTCCTAAAGATGAGGAGCAAGACAGCGAGCTGATGCAACAAGCTGGTGCAGTAAGCTGACACAACAAGATGATGCAACAAGAGACACAAAGAAGAAAACATAATGAGAGACACCAAAGAACAAGGAGCAGGGGTGGCTCAAGTAATTAGGCACCTCCCTCCCTCATGGGAGGTCCCAGGTTCAGTTTCTGGTGCCTCCTAAAAAAAAAAGGAAGACAAACACACAATGACAAGCGAGCACACAAACAATGAGGGGGTGAGGAGAAATATATCTTTAAAAAAAACCCTCACAAGATTGCTGCAAAAGTAAAATTAAAATGTTAACTGTGGGAAGCAGATGTGGCTCAACCAGTTGGGCACCTGCCTACCACATGGGAGGTCCCAGGTTCAGGTTCCAGTGCCTCTAAAGAAGATAAGCTAGACATCACAACCACCACAATGAGCCAGACGCATAAATGAGCAGGTGCCACAAGCCAGCAGATGCCGCAACCCACAGGCAGAGGATGTGGCTCAGGCCGTTAAGCACTCGCCTCCCACATGGGCAGTCCTGGGTTTGGTTTCCAGTGCCTCTTGGAGAAGCAAGCAAACAATCCACAGACATATAAGAGAACCATTGGGGGGGGGGGTGTTTAAAAAAAAAAGATAATTTTTTTTTTTAAGTTAGCAGTTTTTGTTAAAATATTGTATGAAATATTTTACTATTTCATACACAAGCCAAAAATAATCTGATGCCTGTAAACTTTTACTGAATACTTCAGAATCTGTTCTGCTCTTCTATCTAGACCAAGAACACTAAAAATCATATCCCTAAAAACTGGAATTAAGAGAATCAACCAAAAGCAAACAACAATACAACCATTAAGGACTAAGGAAAAAATTTAAATTTCTAAAATTTGTTCTGATTCAGAGATTTCTGACAAGTACTTTAAGATTATTTAACTGGGAAGTGGACTTGGCCCAGTGGATAGGGCGTCCATCTCCCACATGGGAGGTCCGCAGTTCAAACCCTGGGCCCCCTTGACCTGTGTGGAGCTGGCCCATATGCAGTGCTGATGCGTGCAAGAAGTGCCGTGCCATGCAGGGGTGCCCCCTGCGTAGCGGAGCCCCACATGCAAGGAGTACGCCCTGTAAGGAGAGCCGCCCAGCGCGAAAGAAAGTGCAGCCTGCCCAGGAATGGCGTCGCACACACAGAAAGTTGACGCAGCAAGATGACACAACAAAAAGAAAACACAGATTCCCATGCCGCTGACAACAACAGAAGCGGACAAAAAAAGAGCACAGAGCAAACACAGAGAGAACAGACGACTGGGGTGGCGGGGGTAGGAGAAAGAAATAAATAAAACAAATCTTTAAAAAAAAAATTATTTAACTAATCCCAAAAACACTAGACAGTTCAAATCACTGAACTATTAGACACAGAACAGCAATAGATTTTCCATACCAGTTGTACTCTCAACTCAACTCTCCAGTGAACCCAGGATTCAGCACAGAGCCTAGGGAATGCTTTTCTATTATTTTACAGAAAGAGAACCCTCCTTTATCTTTTGTTAGAGCAAAAATTCAAGAGACAATCTCTGGAATCCCACAAATCTCTAATAGTGCACCAGAAATATCTGATTATAATTATATAGATCATAACCTATGGGCAAGTTTCCAAACACAGGTTTCTGTCAAACTAATAGCTTTCAGAAATGCCTCGACTCTCCTCTTCCTCCTCCACATACAAGCCCATGCTCCACGCAGTGCATGGCCAGCAGACCAGGCGGGTCTTAATAACATAACACGGACAAATCTCCTCTGGTCAGTGCAGCAAGCATCCTTTCCCCTGAAGTGACACTTGTCTTGGACATAGGAGTTGCCTACCTGCTGCATCAATTCAGCTGCTTCATCATCCCCATTTCCTACACCAGGATTCTTTCTCACCACACCTGGGCCAGCCTTAGGAGTTGCAGTAGTTCTCTGTGTTGATATGGGCCTCTGTGGAGCTGAAAAAGGAAGAGAGGTTTTTTGAGGTGAGAAATTTCAAAGAGAAAAAAGAATTTACAAGACGACAGTGGAGGCTGTGACAAATTGCCTCCCACAGGTATTCAGTGAAGGGAAACAAAGCTAGAGAACCCCAGCATACAAAACAACAACTCCACGTTTGCCTAAAATGGTTTCCAGTCCTAACAGCAGAGTTAAGTACTAATTTTAGCCACAATCTCTTGTGCTGGGAATAAGTCCTTCCATGGGATCTTTCCTCCACTGGAGTGAAAAGGACTAACTTCAAGAGGTACAGTTGTTCTGTTGCACACTAGATGATCTACTAGCCCAACTAAAAGAAAATTTACACCCAGCAGTGAGTTCACAGGCCCTGCTGTTGCCAGGTACCCACGGTTCTCTATCCGGAAAGTAAAATGTCACCTAACTCATACTTCAAGATCCTGGGATTGGGAAGGGGGAAAGACTCTATAAGGGCAGCAGAGTCTGTTCTTACCACTAATTACTTCAAACCCATATCTTTGCTCACCTTGTAGAAGGTGTTTAGAAGGGTTGAGAGAAAAGCATCCAACTGATTAGTACTTACAGACTTCTCTAAGTAATAATAGCCAAAAAAGGCAAAGACAAGGAAAAAGTAGTAAAGGTACCAACTTATCTACAAGTTAAAATAATCAAAGTGGCCTACCTTCAAAATAAATGTAATATTGACCGTTTTATTCATTCATTCAGCCATTATTTAGTAAAGCTTCTGCTATATGCCAGGCTTAAAAATATCGGATCATCCTGACACCACAAACTCAATGACACTAAGGTAACAGACATTTCCTCTGGATGGCTCTTCCTAGCATATGCTTACCTGGAGAACTAAATGGTTAATGTTAGTCTCAACTTCACTGTGAGCAGCATAAACGAAACCTGATACTGAGAGTTATCCAAACAGTTCCCCATTTTAAACAGCTAAGAAATAAAAGTACTAATTTCTGGAGATAATGAAATCCTCCTACAGTGTTGTTAAGAATGTAAAATGGAATGGTGCAGTCACTCCGGAAAACACTGACGTAGTTTCGCAAAAAGATTAAACAGAGTTATACAACCCAGCAACTCCACTCCTATGGATATATCCAAAAGAAATGAAAATATATACCATACAAAATCTTGTATACAAATTGTCTTAGCAATATTATTCATAAAGGCCAAAAACATGGAAAACAACCTAAATGCCCATCAACTAATAAAGAGACAAATAAAATGTGGTATAGCCACACAAAAGAATATTATTCAGCAATAAAAAGGAAAGAAGTTTTGGTAATGGATGATGGTGACAGTAGCAGAAAACTCTGAATGTAATTAACACCACCGAATTATGTATCTGAATGTGGTTAAAAAAGGAAATTTGGGGTTATATATGTTACTAAAATAAAAGTTTAAAAACAAACAAGAAGAAAAAAAGAATGAAGTACTAATACATACTACAACATGGATGAACTTTGAAAACATTATGCTAACTAAAAAATGGCAGGTGCAAAAAAAACAAAGATTCATGAAATTTCATGTCCAGAAAAGGAAATATAAAGAGATGGGAAAGCTGCCTGGGGCTGGGGATGAGCTGGGATCTGAAGGAAAATTGGAAGTGACTGCTAATGGGCACAAGTTGTTTTTTTTTTAATAGGTGATGAAAATGTTCTAAAATTGATTGTGGTGATGGTTGCACAACTCAATATTCTAAAAACCACTGAATTATACACTTCTAAGTGGGTGAATTATATACATGAATTAGAGATCTTGATAAAGCTGTTAAAAGCAGAAAAAAGAACGCAATGCCCCTCTCTATCTACCTGATCAGCCTCTCTCAACATATGAGACCGTAATACTCTTGCCACCTTTTAGAAATGCCACCTTCTAGAAAAAGAAGAATTGATTTGCATTTGTCGAACATCTAACCTGGCCCAAAGCATACATACATTCTACATACATACTACTATATACACATTTTGGAATATAATATTGCAAACAAATAGTCAGACTAAGATCTTTTAGAGATAGTCTCTAAAAACAGCCTCCCCTGCTTTCTAGACCCTGCTAGCTTAATAACAAGCCAAAGTCAGCTAATGCTAGAAAGGGCAGGGAAGCCATGAGTAAGCACAGAATGACAATGCAGACAATAAGGGTATCCCTGATATACCCAGAAAGCTCCTTTAGTTCCCGGGAATTCAGACCCGGTGTTAACTTCCTATCCTAGGGTTTCCCGAAATGCCCACATGTTCAAACTAAAGCTCTTCCTCTATGTGAGGAATTTTTTTTTCAATACAACCAAAGAGCTTTGGCAAAACTGCATACAGTAACTCAGTCAGGCTTCAAAAGAACCCTCTGGGGAAAGCATTAAAATTTCCATTTTATGGAAGCTCAAGTGATAGAGCTTCTGCCTACTGTATGGGAGGACCTGGGTTTGATCCCTGGGGCCTCCTGATAAAAAAGAAGAGAAAGCATGCCCAGGTGGCAAGCCAGTGCCTGCACGAGTGCCCGCGTGGTGAACAAGTGCCCCGCGCAAGTGAGTCATGCAGCAAGATGATGACACATCAAAAGCGAGACAAGGGTAGAGTCAAAGTGAAATGCAGCAGAAACCAGGAACTGAGGTGGCGCAACTGACAGGGAACCTCTCTCCCCATCAGAGGTCTCCAGGATCAAATCCCGGTGAGTCCTAGGAGAGAAAATGAGAAAAGAAGACAACACAGGCAGCAAAAACAGCAGGGCGGGAGGAGGGGAATAAATAAATCTTTTTTTTTTTTTTAATTTCCATTTTATAGAGAAGAAAACTGTAGGACAGAGGTAAAGTGGCTTACAGGGCCACTAAGATCTAAGAAAAAACAAAGGTCAGCCCGATGCAAGAATCCATGCTTTTGCTACATGGCCTCATTGCCCTGAAAGGAGAAGGCAGTCTGGGATTATGCTCTCTAAGGGCAGAGCCTGTAACTACTCAATTAACTCTGGCAGAATGTTGAATGAATGAATCGATGAATGAATACCTGGATTACTGTTATTTGGAAATAGTGATTTTTATTTTTTTTACCTGCACTGCTAGAGCTGAGAGGTTTCTTTGGTTTATTCAGAGCTGGAGCAACAAGGGAGGGAGCCACTGCCGTTTCTTGACCTTGTCTAGCAGCTACAGGATCATAGTCTTTTCCATCATAGTTTGCATCAAAAAACTTCTTGAACCACTGAACGAATTCAAAATTGTCCTGAAACTTTCCTTTTACTAATTTGTCCACAGGAATTATCTGCAGAGAAAAATCAAGACTGTTAAGTCCAAGCTAGAGGCTTTTGGCAAGCATCAAACTTGTACATGCATCAGTGTATAGCTCTGCCAAAAGGAGAAAAAAATATTTTAGAGGCAGGAACTGCCAAGCCCCTGTTAAGTTTATAAAGCAAGTTTCATTCCGTATGCCTCTACAGGGTACCTACACTTACCAAGCCTCTTCAAGTCATCAAATTTATGAAATGTCAAAAAACAAAATGGAACAAGTATCCATAGGTAAGTCACATATACACAACCAGACACATTCTGAGATGTTGATAAGGATGTCATTCCACTGTAAAGAGTTAAATCCCCATGTAACTTCCATGGCCATAGTGCCTGTCACAAAGTATGAAATCCATGGCACAAACCAACCAGAGGCATCTACAGTGAACTGAAATAAAATTCTACCTTGAAGATGGGTCAAGGTGCAGAATCAATTCCAGTAAAGATTTCCACAAACGAGTACATTTTTCAAATAACTCAAATCCCATTAAAGCAACTTCAAGGACCCTGTAAGTTTTTTTATTGTACAAGAATACTGTTATCAGGTATTTGGTCCAATTGTTGAGTTGCTGACCAGAGCTTAATTATCTTTGAACTCTTCAAAGATGCCAACTACAATAATATTATGAAAGAGAAGATATGTAATAATCTGAATTACAGCCACCCCTCTGAGCAAGAAAATATGATTTTAAAAAATTACTTCGTATGATGCTGAAACATTTGTACAATAATCTAGAAGCACAACGGCTGGACTAGGGGTATAAATGAAACAAAACTGGCTGTGACTTGATTATCGAGATTCATGGGGGATCATTCACTTCTCTCTACTTTAGTATATTTCAGAAATTTTCTATATTTCAAAAAAGTTTAATTTCATAAGAAGAAAAATTACCATAGTTTAAATTATGCCTGGCAACTAATTTCTTAAAATACAAATGCATATTTTATATATTGTACAGAGACTAAAATAAACTAAGCTAAGTGTGGCAGTTTGAGATTATGAATTCCAAAAAGAGATTGTTTGTAAACTGATCTCTTCCTCTGGGCATGATATTCTTTGACTGTATTATATTCAGCTGAGATGCCTTTGATTAAATTATGTTAAGATTAGGGCTTTGATTCAACCACGTCATTAGGGCAAGAAAGGTTAAGTCCCTGCCCCCTTGGTGGGCTATATAAATGGACATTGACTCAAGTGACTTGTGCTCAATCAAGAACATAGAGGAAGCAGATATATGAGAAAAGAGAGAAAGCTCCAAAGACACAGAAAAGGATCCTGCACCCGGGAAGAGAGTTGAACCATTCACCTGATAGTTTACAGCTGAACTTGTGAAGAGAAGAGAGCAGCTGAGCTTGGAAAGAAATGAGCCCTGGGAAGAGAGACAAGCCCTATGCAAGCCTACAGCTGAAACTGGAAGAAGCTGGACCCACAAGAGTCTTAAGAGAGAAGAGGAAGGCTTGAACCCTTGCAGGCATCACTCGTCATCTTGCGTCAACATGTGGCAAGTCTTTGGGTGGGAAAGTACCTCTTACAGTACCTTGAGTTGGACTCTTTAGGGCCTTGTAACTGTAAGTTTCTACCCCAAATAAATACCCTTTCCAACAGATTTCTGGTACTTCGCATCAGCACCCCTTTGGCTAACAAAGAAAGAGTGACTTCAAATAAAATCAATTAACAGCAAGATAATTAGGGGATGATTCAAGCTTTAGTAAAATGTTACCCCCAAAAAAATGCCTTAGTAAAAGGATAAACCCTTCTAATGAGGAGAAAAAAACAGTTGCTTAATTTTGCAATCTATTATCTACTATAACAAAAGTAGTATTTGCCCTCATGAGGCCTAGTGGACCATGTTTCCAGTTATCTTCAAATAATCCTCAAGGCAGGAAGGAGCTTCCCAGTACACACCATAGATCTTCCTAGTACCAGAGAAAGCAGGTATTTCTAGAATATTCTCTACTGAAACTACTTATTTCTACATATGGTATGCTACATGAAATACATCCAGAGATTAAAAGAGATATCAAACCAACAGAGATTAAACAATTAAAAAACAAAACACCACTGGTACAGATTTACAGGCTGACTTTTCCAGACAACTATCAACTTTACAGACAATGAAGACAGACGACAACAAGAGTCTAGGGATTGTGGGACAAAGGCAAATTTTGGTCCCAGTAAATTCTGTGCTATCTGGAGAAAAGAGAACTATAAAATTGGGAAAAGAAAAGAAAAAGCCTAAAGTCACAGTTCAGGTCAGCATCTGGATCCTTTGTAACAATCATTAGTTAAGAAACAATGAAAGAAAAAAATTTACTTACTTTGTCAACACCCATTCTCTTAAAACCTGCTTGTAATATTTTGAAGTTCTGGATGTATTCATGTTCTAACTTAGCTTGGAATTTCACTTTCTTCAAGGCAATGGAGCCAGGAAACAGCATGTCCATAAACTGACAATAGGCAGCCCCTGAATGAACAACAACAGAATAGTAAAATTCACACTAGATCATTTCATGCTACTATTAAAAGCAAGGAGAAGTTTTCCCAGGTCCATTTAACTCAGGTACTATTTGAAAAGTTGTAAAGGAGACTTAACAAAATCCAAAAGTTTCTTTACCACCTGACTTCAAAGTCAATTTTTTAAAAATCTTTAAGACTGTGGTTTATTTAACCCAATATGCTCTTATACTTGCAATCTGCAAGCCTATAATGAGGAGAAACTAAATGCTTTTATGAATTTTTTTTAAAGATTTATTTTATTTATTTCTCCCCCTCCCCCCCCATTGTTTGCACTCATTGTCTGCTCATCTTCTTTTTAAGAGTCACCAGGAACCAAGCCCAAGACCTCCCATGTGGTAGGCAGGCACCCAACTGCTTGAGCCACATCCACATCTCTCTAAGAAATTTCAAAACTCCTATTTTGGGAAGGGGATGTGACTCAAGTAATTGGGCTCCTGTCTACCACATGGGAGGTCCAGGGATCGGTTTCCAGGGTCTCCTGGTAAAGACAAGCTAGCCCATGTGGCAAGGTAGCCTGCAGAGGGCTGGCCTGCACAGAGAGCTGGCACAGCAAGAAGATGCAACAAAAAGAGACAGAGGACAGTCAATAAGAGACACAGCAGACCAGGGAGCTAAGGTGGCACAGGAGATTGAGCACCTCTCTCCCACTCCGAAAGGTCCCAGGATCAAATCCCAATGCCACCTAAAGAGAAGACAAGCAAACACAAAAGAACATACAGCGAATGGACACAGAAAGCAGACAATGAGCACAAAAACAACAAGGGGCAGGGGAGAAATACATAAATCTTTAAAAACATTAAAAATATAGGCAGCGGACTTTGCCCAGTGGTTAGGGCATCCGTCTACCACATGGGAGGTCCGCGGTTCAAACCCTGAGCCTCCTTGACCCACGTGCAGCTGGCCCATGCGCAGTGCTGATGTGCGCAAGGAGTGCCATGCCACGCAGGGGTGTCCCCCGCATAGGGGAGCCCCACGCGCAAGGAATGCACCCCCTAAGGAGAGCTGCCCAGCGCGAAAGAAAGTGCAGCCTGCCCAGGAATGGCGCCGCCCACATGGAGAGCTGACACAACAAGATGACACAGCAAAAAGAAACACAAATTCCCATGCTGCTGACGACAACAGAAGCGGACATTAAAAAAATGAATAAAGAAAGAAAGAAAGAAGTGGACAAGGAAGACGCAGCAAATAGACACAGAGAACAGACAACGAGGGTGGGGGAGGGGAAGGGGAGAGAACAATAAATAAATAAATAAATCTTTTTAAAAAAGCAAAAAATATAAAAGGGGAGAGAACAATAAATAAATAAAATCTTTTTAAAAAAAGCAAAAAATATAGAAACACCTCGTATTAGAAACCAGTATGACAATAAAATGACCACTACAAAGAAAAGTGAAAGCATATAAAAGAACACATTAAAACAGGTGATATTTTCTGATTTTTCACAAGGATATAACCTACTCTTCACTCCGGGGTGGGGGTAAACAGGAATGGGAAGACTTCCCAAGGATTTCCAAGATCTGTCCTCTGACTGAGGTTTTTTCTTTTTTCTAAGATATTTGTCTCCCTAGACTTTTTATATAACTAAATAAGTTAACCTATCATACAATAAAGTTGAATAGAAGGTATCTTTATGTTTATCCCTTTAAAATATTTTTTTTACTTTAAAGACCACTAAAAAATTAGTGCATACATTTCATCCCATTTGCTCTCCAAATTACCTCTTTCCCATTTTTTTCATCATTAAACCCATTTTTTTCATCATTAAACCAAAAATCTATTTTCTCACTATTTAAAATTTCCAAAAATGTTATTTCTCTAATGCCTACCAAACTGAACTCTCCAAATACAAGGCAGGCTTCTCTGTGCATTTACTGCCCTTCCAGAGCTACTAAGACAAAAGAACAATCCAGTGACTAAACAACAGGTGTTCTGCAGCACTCGAGATTGCCATAAAATGTATATTCAACTTACTTCGGACCAAGCCAAGCTGGCTCCCTGCCAATTCCAGTATAAAGAGTGAAAATATCATTATTTTGGGAAAGAAGGAAGAAAAAGAGCAAAAGCACTTCAGTGATCAGGGTAACATTCTTAGTAGAAGGAAGTCTTGCAAAGTGAAAACCTGATTTTTGGTTTTTGATTTATTTATTTATTAAAAAACAATGAGGGTGTTCTATGTATCAGGAACTGAATTAGCAGTATTATTTTTAAAAGAGGGGACACTTGAGTAACTTCCTAAATTCTAGAGGACAGCGCCCAGTTTCTTCCAAAAACTAATGGCATGAAGAGGGGAGGAACTGTTACATTTTTAAAAAGACTTAGCAGTCATAATTTATCAAATGCAAACTTGTTTGGCTCCTGATACATACAAACCAATTTTTAGGGGAAAAAACCCACATAGTAGATAATGTAAGCATCTATACCCATGGAACTGTTTTAAACACAAAAGACGATTTTTCTGAAACAATAAAATAATGTGGATTTACTAAATGTTCAGTATTCGCAAGCCATCCATGAGTTTACCAAAGTCAATCAAAACCGTATAAAAGAATGAGTCATCTGATTCTCAGAAAAAAGCCTGCTTGAAGAACTATGACAGTTTTTATTTGAGAACTATAAGAATCCTTAATTATAAATTTTAAAACCTAGGACCAGAGGTAGAATGACTTTCTCAAGGCCATGGAGAGACCAAGCCAGAGACCAGACCCCAGGCACCCTGACTCCCAGTCTGCTGCTCTTTTTCCAACATTATACTCTTCCTTATATTATCCTACACAAGAGTAAAGAAGCTTTTACTATATCAGGGCAAGAAGAAATATGCCATACTCCTAACTGGCCAAAATTGAGTTGTTATTTTATGTGTATTTTATATATACATACATATATATATATAAAAGAAAGCATAAGACTCCAAAAAAACTGGGCAAAGGAATTACACAATTCACAGAATATAACTGGCTAGTAAATATATTGGGGTCCTGCACAAGGAAGTGGTTTTTATTTTTAAAAGGACAAATTTAAGCATAAAACTGGTTACTACTTTCTTATTCACATAGAAACTGCCAACATCCTAAATCTTCAACAGGAGGAACAATCAATTATAATATACCATGACATTTTTTACTTTTTTGGGGAAAAGCTCAACATTTAATGTTAAAAAGAAAAGCATGATACAAAAACATATCTAGGGAAGCAGATTTGGCCCAACAGATAGGGCATCCACCTACCACATGGGACGTCCAAGGTTCAAACCCAGGGCCCATGTGATGAGCTGGCCCATGCGCAGTGCTGATGCACGCAGAGTGCCGTGCCATGGAGGGGTGTTCCCCGCGTAGGGGAGTCCCACAAATGCAAGGAGTGCACCCCATAGGAGAACCACAGAGCGCGAAAAAAATGCAGCCTGCCCAGGAATGGCGCCGCACACACAGGGAGCTGACACAGCAAGATGATGCAACAAAAAAACAAGACACAGATTCTCGGTGCCGCTGAAAAGAACACAAGAGGACACAGAAGAACACCCAGCAAATGGACACAGAAAGCAAACAAAGGCAGGGGGAGGGGGAAAAGAGACGAGAGAAATAAATCTTTAAAAAAAAAAAAAAAACTACATGGTTTTCTTATACATAAAAAATATCTATCATAATATATAAGCACAGAAAAAAAGACTAAAAGAGAACACAATGTATTAGGTTAAACCATGGGAAATCACTGTTTTTATAGCTCAAAAATGGTCAGATGGTATCCAATCTCTGAGAGGTGTACTGAAGGCATTCCATTTTAAAATAATTATATAGTACAGTGTCTATAACCTTTTTTTTTGGAGGTACTGGGGATTGAACCCAGACCTCATATATGGGAAGCAGATGCTCAACCATTGAGCTACACCCACTCCCTAATGAGAGCTAGTTTTTACACTTGCTTTTTAGGAGGTACCGGAGATCAAACCCAGGACCTCAAACATGGGAAGCAGGCGCTCAAGCACTTGAGCTACACTTGCTCCCAGTGAGTATGACTTTTATAACCAGAAAGCAAAAAAACGTTAACTTTCTAAAAGGAGAAAAGGTAGTATTTTTAACAGGAAAAAGGCTGAAAACTCCTGGCCTATACCATACTGCCTCAATAAGGTATGTGACCATGACCAGAGCAAAAGCTAGCAACACCAACAGGGCTAGCAGAATCCCCTTAAACGGCCAATGCCCCAAAAACCTGCAATAGAAGAGGCCCACACCATCTTGGCCTAAGGGCTGACAGACTTAGGTAGGCACACGTATCACTATTACAAAGTTTCCACCAACTGCTGTGACTCCTCTCTACCAGGCTTTGTGTTGCAAGGAGAAAACACAAAACAAGGGCATGATGTGACCCCTACTCCAAAAGGTTGCAGTATTCTCAAGTAGGCTGACTATCAACCCTTTCAGGTCAAGGGTCCCTTGAAGAACGAGATGAAAGCTGCAGCCAATGTTCTGCACAAAATAGATGTTCCCCTATCAGAAGACTCCAGATTAAGAACTCCCACGGTTTTACTGCTAATGCACAGGAAACCAACTGTTAAATATAAGAGTACAGGCTTCAGGAAGCAAGTAAGGCCTGAGTTGGGTCTTAAATGATGAATATTTGGTAATACAGGGCTGTGAAGTCATTAAAGCAGACATTAAAATCAAGTTCAAAGGTGAAACAGATGTGGCTCAATCGACTGGGCTCCCGTCTACCATATGGGAGGCCCTGGGTTCATATCCTTGTGAAGGCCAGCTGACTGCCCACAGAAAGCTGACCGCCTGCCCAAGGAGAGTTAGTGCAGCAAAGAAAGGAACAAGCCACAAGGGGGGGAGGGGATAAATAAATAAATAAATCTTTAAAACGAATTAGGGAGTGTTTCTTTCTCTTTATTTTTTGGCAGCTTGAACAAGAAAGGTGTTCATTCTTGGGACATTTGGTAAAATTCACCCATGAAGCTATCTAGCCCTAAGCTTCTCTTTATTCAGAGGTTTTTGGTTATTGATCCAGTATCTTTAATTGGTATGCTGAGATCTTGTATTTCTTCTTAAGTGCAGGTATTTTTTGTGTTTCTAGAAATCTGTCCATTTCATCTAGGCCATCTAATGTGTTGGCAAACAGTTGTTCATAGCATCTTAGAATCCTTTTTATTTTTGTGGGTAATACAGTTGTTCATAGCATCTTCTTAGAATCCTTTTTATTTCTGTGGGTAATACCCCTGCTTCCAATTCTGATTTTGTGTCCTCATTTTCCTTTCTCAGACCAGCTAAAGATTTCTCAATTTAATTGATCTTTTCAAAGAACCAGCTTTTGGTTTTGTTGATATACTTTTTAATTTTTTATTCTTTATTTTATTAATCTCCGCTCTAATCTTTATTCCCTTGCTTCTGCTCACTTTGGGTTCCAAACGAACTCACTGTTCATTATTTTCCTAAGTTTCTCCAGTTATGAGATTAGGTCTCTGATTTGAGAGGTGTTTTTTTTTTTTTTTACATTAGCATTCAACACATGACTACTGCGTGTCTGGGCATGTCTCTCTTCAAGTTTTTCCTGACTGGGGTTCGGTGGGCTTCTTGAGTATATATATTCATATCTTTCATTAAATTTGGGAAGTTTTCTGCCATTGTTTCTTTGAATATTACTTCTGCTCCTTTCTTCTTCTGGGTCTCCCATAATGTATATGTTGGTATACCTGATGGCATCCCACAGACCTCTTAGGCTCTGTTTATTTTTTCTTTCTGCTCCTCAGCCTGAATCATTTCAACTGTCTTAGGGAGTTCACTGATTCTCTTTTGTGCCAGCTCTAATCTGCTGATAAAACAAACCCTCCAGGGATTTAGTTTTTCAGTTATTGTGGTTTACATCGATTATTATCATTTGGTTCCTTTTTAAACTTTCTACCTCTTTACTGGAATTCTAACATTGTAAAATTTTCCTGATACCATTTAGTGCTTTCCCCTGTTTTCCTTTACCTCTTTGAGCTTACTCAAGATTTTTTTTTTAAGTCTTCATCAGGTTTGTCTGAAGTCTGATCTTCTTTGTCGATTATTTGTTTTTATCTTGTTCCTTTGGATGGGCCACTTCCCGTTTCTTGTTTGTCTTATAACCTATAGTTGTACATTGTGCCATTTTGATATTTTAATATGTTGGCTCTGGGATTTAGTCCCTGCACTATCGGTTCCTAAATTTGTATCCAGCTAGTGATTCAACAGATTTCCTTGAGTTCTGGGAACTAACAAAAACAAACCAAAGCAAAAAACACCTTTCACAGTCTTTGTATATAGGAGTTTTGCCCACCTATCAAGATCACCCTGAAACAAGAGTGAAGCACAGGGTCTTCTCAGAATTTTCTGGGTCTGTCTCTTGTCCTGGGCTGTGCCTACTAGTGATCTTAGAGAAAACCCCCATTTACAGGAATCCCAATCTTCCCTCTACTTCCTAAGAAACAGGTCTTCCCCACCTCCTGGATGGTATATTTTGTATCTTAAAGTAGGTAATCTTTTGCCCCAGGCCTCTTTGCCTAATTGTTTCTTACTGTGCTTTCTGTACAAAAGCTGCTTCTGCCTACAAGGCAAGTTCTGGAAAGGTGAACCAGAGACGAGTTTCCTAGTTCATTCCTTAAAGCTGCCACCTGAGAGACTGGCACCAACATACAGGTACCTGGTATGCACATGAAGGTTACTCTGCTCTTTCTGTAACAGGGTCCAGGACCCACAGCGGGAACACTGGCCAGTTTGGCACCAAGCCAGGGAGACAGAAGGGACCAAGGGTGCCATGAACTTCTACCATTTTTCAAGTTACATTTCCTTGATTGGGCACGCACCCAGTTATTGCAACACTTTGTTTTCTCAAGTTTTGAAGAAGATGGCTCTGCCAGTTTTTGCTAGTTGTTCAAAGATTCTGTAGGGGAAGAGAATCCTGGAATACCATGTACCACCATCTTGATTCAGAGACTCCATCCCACCCAGCATCTACTTTTCTACACAAGTGATCCCTCATCAACATCATTCTCTGTGATCAGGGTTTTTTTCCTTAATAACTAGGACTCCAAAATGAGGTGACTAGAGATGTAACACTGAATTTGGAAACAACCTGCCAACTCTGTGGGTTAAAGTTATCCTTGTCTAACCTCACTTTAAGAGCCAAGCAAAGGCTCTTTTCACTGCTGGGGGTCAGGAGGGTAGGGGAGAGAACCACAATACTGACAAAACACAGACAGTCAGCATATTAACAACATAGTCCCTCACAGCTTTCCCTCTCAAGGGACCCTTTCGAAGCCTGCATTTGCTGGAGAATTCTTGTCTGCATGATCCTATGCTTATGAGAGACTAGACCAGGAAGGACCAGGCACTCATACTAAAGGCTTTTGAGATTCTCCATACAAGGAGCTGAGGAGCCTCACCTTCTCTAGACTCCAGTTTCTTGGCATCAGGCCTTCTTCAGGGACTGTGTCTGTGGCTCATCCTGTTTGTTCTCCTACTAGAAGCTGAGACCTGGTTTTCTAAACTAATGTGAAACACAATACAGTCATCTACATACACCAAAAGAGGTCTTATAAGGCTCTCTAGAAAACTAGTTAAAATGAAAGTTTGTTTACAAATGACAGCTAAGTGTTCTACACTTACCACTTTCTACTGAGGAAAAGCACTTTTGTCTGGGATACAACAATTGGCAAATATTAGGCAGAACTGACATACTTCACAAATTTTAATGAACTAATACCATTGTAACTGATTATATGTAACTCACATATAATTTAACTCTTTTCCATATGCTTTTTTAAAAGACATAACATATACACAGAACGAGTGTGGTCAGACAGATCTGTGTGCAAAACCATAATGCATCCATAAGGCATAAGTACAGTCTCAACTGTAAGAGGAGGACATATCTTCCTTGGGAGGATGTCCACTCACCCCCAGGGTCTTGCCTGGAAACAGATATCTGAAAACTATTATTACAGCTGATTCTCACAACGGCCCAACAGGTGGGCCAGGTACTACTACCCAAGTTTACAGATGAGGAAACAGACATTTAGGGACTTATTCAAAGTCACATGGCTCAGAGCAGAATGAAACCTCTTTGATGTCCAATCCTGTCCATGGCAGTGCCCTGCTTGCATGAGATAAACCTTATCAGCACTTGTACAACTTATCTATACATGAAAAAAAATCTCATTTCTTAATTAACTAAGTGAAATATATTTTGGAGTTTACTTACAGAAAAAGGAATTTTAGAGGAAAATTTCTGGTGAAAAAGTTGGCTCAAATGAAAACAAAGATGACCTCATCCCCCATTAGTCACAGATCACAGGGCAAATGAGTGCTTTAAAAGCCTCAAACAAATGGTGATACAGAGACAGAATGGAAGAAACTAATAGAAAATGGTAAAAAAGGCAGTGCAGATCCATGGCTAACTATCTTTGTCTACCATTAAAAAAAAGTAATTAATATTTAATAAGCATGACTCTTAGACACCACTATTTTAGAGTACAACTTCCTACATACCCTCCTCTGACTGGAAATAAGATGATCAAATAAAACTAAGACCCAGCTATACAATAAGGAAGTACAGAAGCTGAACTCAGAAGAAAAAAAATCATAAAAATAATAGCAATAATTTTAAATCAATCCAAATGTCACTGGTCAGTACGAATGGAAAATCTAGAGGCAGTGGGGTACAGTGGCTGAAGAGTATGGGTTCTTGATTTGAATGAAAGTTCAAATCTCATTTCTTTTCTCAACTGGGTAATCCTGAGCTTGTTACACAACTTCTCTAAGTCTTGTTTCCTCATGGGTAAAATGGTGTTAATAGCCATACCTACCTTCATTGAGATATAGTGAGAATTAAACAAACAGATGTTTGGAAAGCATTTACATGACACCTGGCACATAAGCATTCAATTAAATGACTACTGTTCTTATTAGCTAGCAAGAGGCTGAGAGTTCTGATTCTCCACCCCATGAACAAGACAAGAATTTAAGTAGCAGCAGGATACATCACTCTTCTGGCATATTCCTCACCTCTCATCTGTGAGAGAACCAGTTTTGATAACCCTGACATTCTGCTTACCAGTCAGGACACTGAGGGGCAGTCAGCAGAATGCCAAAGGTGAAAAAGTAAGTCCTTACAGGGAGTATAAACTGATAATACCTTTACCAAGGACCTAGAGCTAAGACCCTTTGATCTAGCAATTCACTTCTAGGAATCACTGAAAAAAATGAGTAAAAATAAAAAGATTGAGGGATAGTCAATCCAGCCACTATTCATAAAATGGAAAAATTAGAAGCAACCAAAATTGGGTGGAAATCAAACAACTCCAGGATACCCACAAAAAAGAAAGAGTATATAGCCAATAAAAATAAGTATTTCTGGGAAATGGATGTGGCTCAAGCAATTGGGCTCCTGTCTACCATATAGGAGACCCAGGGTTCAATGCCCAGGGCCTCCTGGTGAAGGCAAGCTGGCCTGTGTGGCATGCTAGCCCATGCAGAGTGCTGGCCTGCGTAGAATGCTGACCCATGTGAAGAACTGGCACAACAAGATGACATGACCAAAAGAGACAGAGAAGAGACAATAAGAGACGCAGCAGATCAGGGAGCTAAGGTGGTGCTTCCCACTCCAGAAGGCCCCATGATTGGTTCCCGGAGCTGCCTAATGGGAATACAAGCAGACACAGAAGAACACACAGCGAATGGACAGAGAGAGCAGACAAGTGGGGAAGAGGGGGGAGGAATAAATAAAATAAATAAGTCTTTAAAAAATAAGTACATAAATATTTCCAAGATACTGAATGACACTGGTGAACAACTACAATGTGTTAGGATGGAAAAACAGCTGAAATATATACAGTCAGAATGGAAAAACATTCCACATCTACTCTTTATTTTCTCCTTTCTAACTTTCTAAATGCTATACAGTATGAACTACCTTTTTAGCAAAAAGAAAACATGTTTTTGTTTTTAATCATTACCCCTCTACCAAATTCTGTTATTAAACAGTAGTCTGGGAAAATTATGGCTGAAATGGCATTTGTCCAAGAAGTCTTGTGCTTCTTGGAAAGAGGAATGCCACTGACAAACTAATATAAAACTGTTGCCCCCAAATAAAACATTTGAAATCTGGGTGTCAGAAAGTGTAGCCCAAGAATTCAGAATGCTGTCTCGGGAAGCAGATGTGGCTCAAGCAGCTGGGCACCTGCCTACCACATGGGAGGTCCAGCGTTTGGTTCCCAGTGCCATCCAAAGATGAGCAAGACAGCAAGCTGACGGGACAGGGTGGTGCGGCAAGCTGATGCAACAAGATGACACAGCAAGATAACAAAACAAAGAGACACAGCGAGGAAACAAAATGAGACGCAACAAGTAGGGAGCGGAGGTCCCTCAAGTGACTAGGTGCCTCCCTCCCACATGTGAGGTCCCAGGTTCAGTTCCCAGTGCCTCCTAAAAAGAAGACGAGCAGAGAGCAAGCACAAACAATGAGGGGAGAGGAAGGGAGAGAAATAAATTAAGAAAAAAAAAAAAGAATGCAGTTGCTACAGCAGGAGACAGTGGACATATAGGCCAGAAGTCCTTTTTTTTAAGCAGTTCCTTTTAGAAGTGATGTTTTCAGGGCAGGGCTGAGGAAGAAGAAAGGAGGCAGACCTGGGGGCCGGGGGGGAGGGCCGCTCGCGCCCCTGCGCTCGCCGGCCGGGGCTGGAGCTCGCCGCGCGCGCGCCATGTGGGGGCCGAGCCGCTGACCCGCGCCGGGGACCGAGGGCCGGGCGCACCGGAGCGGACGCGGCGGAGCCATGAGCCGCCTGCCCGGGGCGGGCGGCCGCGCTGCTGCTCGGGCTGCTGGTGGAGTGCGCAGAGGCCAAAAAGCACTGCTGGTATTTTGAAGGACTGTACCCCACATACTACATATGCCGCTCCTACGAGGACTGCTGCGGCTCGAGATGCTGCGTGCGGGCCCTCTCCATACAGAGGCTCTGGTACTTCTGGTTCCTCCTCATGATGGGCGTGCTCTTCTGCTGCGGCGCGGGCTTCTTCATCCGGAAGCGCATGTACCCCCCGCCGCTGATCGAGGGGCCAGCCTTCAGCGTGTCCTACACCAGGCAGCCTCCCAACTCCGCGCCAGGAGCCCAGCAGCCAGGACCACCGTTCTACACAGACCCCAGAGGCCTGGGGCTGAGCCCCGCCAGGAACCCCGTGGCCGCGGCCCTGCAGGCGCAGCCCGGCTCGCCCCACGGCAGCGCAGCCTACCCACCGCTGCCCTCCTACTGTAACACGCCCCCGCCCCCGTACGAGCAGGTGGTGAAGGCCAAGTGAGCGGGCGCCCCACTGGGACTCCTGCGCAGCTGTTCGTCCCCCTCCAGCACCCTCGAGGGCTGGTCCCGGAGCCCCGCCGGCCCGGCCGTCTGAGCCAGCGCCCCTCTCCGTGCTGCGCGGAGGCCCAGTGTTAGACCCCGCGCCCCGCTGCTTCTGTTCCTGGTGTAACCCGCGTCGTCCTGCCGAGGTGGTGGCAGTCCCGGGGGCTGTGCGCTCCCCCACCCCCGGGCCCACCCCCGCGCCGGGCAGGGCTCCTGAGCTGGTCCTGCCCCAGCGCCCCACGGGCGTGCGGGAGAGGCTCGTGGCCCTCGAGAGCCCGCGGGCCCGGCCCCGCCCACCGCCCTGGAGATGCGCCCCCGCCGCGCACGGGCAGGTGAGCTGCGGCCGGGCCTGCGCAGGCGGCCCCTGAACCCTGAAGAAAGCGTCGCCGGGCCGGCAGCCGCGCGCGCCCTCGCGCGGATCCTCCGTCTCCTTGTGTCTCGGGAGCCCCTGGTCTGACCTTCTTCCCGCACTGTGTGGAAGCCGCTGGCACCGCCTTGCGTGCTTCCAGACAGGACCCCCCGGGGTCCTTCCCCGGCGCCAGGCCCGGGCCAGCCCCCCGGACCAAGCTGCGGCGGGCGGCTTCTGCGGACAGGTCAAGGCAGAGCCCGCCGAGCCGCATCTGGGCCTATCAGGGAGGAGAGGGTCCCGGCGGCTGGTTTCACCTCGGCAGGTGGTGCTGGAGCCCGCTGAGAAGATCGAAAGCAGAACCCCGGTCGCCGTGGTGGAAAGAGCCCTTCAAGGAGGACGGTCTCATCAGAGTTAGAGTGGAGGTGCGGTGGGAAAGGCAGACCCGCGCAGCCCGAGTTGTCAGCGAGCAGGGACCCTCGCGCCTCCACGTAGATGGTAGTGTTGATAGTGGGTTCAAACCCAGACTTAGACCTGCCTTGCTGTGTAGACCAAGGGCAGAAGGGTGTAGCCAGGACACTGAAATCCCGGTTTGTGTAGTATTTGGGGGGGAAGGGGGACTTTTTTAAAAAGCAGTTGTACTGAGAGCCGTTCAAATGCCGTGCAGTCGCCCAGGGTGTAGCCAATGGCTTTTAGTGTAATCGCGGGGTTGTGCGTCCCTCAGCGCAGTCAGTTCTAAAACGTTTTCATCGCTCCAGAAAGAGAAGCCCCACACCCCTTGGCAGTCCCTCCCAGGGGGCGGGGCTTATTTTTTAAATGGTCACTCATGGAACGTGGGTGGGGGCCCTCTCCCCGGGGGTCCTGCGTGTCACCGTGTCTGCACCGAGGAGCCTGGCGTCCGTGCCACCTGGGTAGAGGCTGAGGACTGGGACCAGCAGAGCTCAGCGCTGCAGGAACGCGGAAGGCAAGGAGCCTGGCGCCTCCGCAGAGCCCCGCAGCAGGCTCGGGGACAAAGCCACCGCCCATGGGAGCAGCTTGGGAGCCAGGGTGCGCCCGCGTCTCCGCCTTGTGTGACCTGTGAATCCCACCACCACTGCAGTGCCTCGCCACCCGGAACTCAGACACGGAGACGAGGCACCGCATTGGCCGTTTACAATCAAGGAGCGGCTGCGAGGGTCCAAAACGTTCATTTCTCTCCAGGCCTTTTTTTCCTTGTACTTTTAATGTCAATTTCTCCCTTTACCTTTTTCTGTTTTTTCTTTTTAATTGCTGCCCCACTTGGCCAGGGCACAGCTGAATAGGCACCCAAAAGTCTATAAGTAAATTTTGTTTATCTTTTTGATAACGAAACATCTTAAGAGGCTGAAGGATTTGTGAAGCTCAACACTTTTGTATCCCCACGGTTTTGTAAGACAGGTTCTGTTTCCCTGCGTCAGTGAACACCGATGCTCACTACTGAAATCCCACTTGGGGGTGTTTCCCAGCCGCTCTCGCCTCCGTGGTGGGATGTACCCACCTCCCAGAGTGCGTGCCGACCCTGGAGAGTCGGTGGTTGGGAGCAAACTGGAAGCAGGTCTGTGCATGCTCTCCTGTGCAACTCTTGGCTCATTTTTTTCCCCTCTCCCTCTTCTCTTTTGATAGCGTCCTGTTTCCTATGTATGCTAAATAAAAGTAAATTTGGGAAAAAAAAAAAAAAAAAAGGAGGCAGACCTAACACAGACCATGAACCTGTGTTGCTTGTGTAGTCAGATATGGGAATTGAGCATGTCTGAAGAACCAGCAGTCTTTCCTAGAGAAATGGCCTTGCAGATTTCTCTTACCTGAGCACAACTGTTCAATCTTTGTCAAATTCAACTGCAGAGACTCGTTGATCCATGCCAGCATGTCATGCCGACTTAGGTTATCACTGGTCACTGATGTCGAGTATACGTTCACTGCCATCTTCTACAGCATTTGAGGAAAAGAGAAGGGCTCACATTATATTAGGCATGCAAGTGAGGGCAAACCTTTCCTGAAGCAGACCAGTGGAAACACTTATTTCTTAAGCCTCATCTTCTTCCCAGAGGCCAAACCAGGGACACTAGGATTTCCACACAAGAACATAATCTGAATGAATTGCCCCATAGCAGCCAGCCAAAAGTTTAGGCCACATTTTAATGTGATTGATAAAAAAGTTTATATTACAAGAGACACTAGTAAAGAGATGACTAGGGCTTTATGAAGGGAAGCTGATGTAGAAACAGATGAGCAAGAGTCAAGAGGCCTGACAGCAGGGAGCTCACATTCTAGTAGGGAAGTCTGATACTGACCAAACACACAAATGTTTCCTAACAACCAGTTAGGCAACTGTGTTTGGGGGGGGGGAGGAATGTCTTCAGGGAAGCCTCTCTGAAGTGACATTTCAGCTTAAGAATCGGAAAGAAGCAGTCACACAGAGATCTGGAAGAAATGACAGCCTAGCAAACAAGAGGGAGGGTGGTAAGATATGGGAAGAGAAGTAAGTAGAGACCAGGTCATGACTTACTAGTCATGGTAAGGAGTATGAACTTTATCCTAACTGTTAAGAAATCTGTTTTAGGGTTTTAAGTGGCATAAAAATAAAAGAACACCCTGACTGCAGGTGGCAACTAAAGAGTAGAAGGGAAGACTCAGCAAAATGAGATAAGGGCAGACTAATCAAGATCTCAATGAAATCTCTGGACAGTCAGTACACCAACTATAAGAGGAGATTTCATCCTGAGTTCCCAGGCCTTTGCTCTCTTGTGGCACTTAATTCCCACAACCTAAATCTTTAGTGTACAAGTTGGTCTTCCACAGCTGTCTCCTGAATTAGGCTGCTACCAGCCTTTTGACTCATACAAGAATGTGAGGGCTGGAAGAGTCTGCGACCCACCCATCCAATACCATTTTTATAAGCAGGAGTGAATGAGGCCAAGGAGAGATCAACTGACTTACCTGGATCTATGCCTTTACGTTTCCCACGGCACTTGGCACAGTGCCTTCCACACACTGGATAATCAGTAAATGTTACTTAACTTCAGATTGGCAAGATAATATCAAAGAGAGAAATATGTATCTATATATACTTTTTTCATAATAGCAAACCATCAACATTCTTATACTCCCAAACTCCATCAATAAAACCAAGTTATGCAAGAGGCAAACACAATTTAGTTCCTGAATCCAATGGAAAATTCATCCCTCCTATGTTCCCAGAGCACCTCTCCTCAACTCTAAACCATTCCTGGACTAGATTTGGGCCAAGAAGCAATCCATTCTAAGGAAAGAACTAAGGATTTCAAAGATCCAGGAGGACTTAGGTTTGAATGTAAGGCTGTCACTCATTATTAGCTGTGCAACCTCAGGCAAGTTACTTAACCTCAATATGCCTCATTATGTTACAAGTTTTTAAAAAACAACATTTATTTGGGGAGGGGGGAATAAGAGTTAGACTTTAGGCCATTTATTACATTTCTTTGATGGTTATTTGGGGGAAAATTTTTTTAAAGGATCATACTGAGGTTTAAATGAGATAATATATAAAACACGTGGCACAGTAACTGACACATATTAGGTACTAAAAAATGAGGTCAAGGGCAGAGACCTTGTCTCACTCATCTCCATATCCCTGGTACCAAAACAGTGCCTGAGACCTGCCTCCCACCATCTTTCATCTGGATCTGCTCCAACAGTTTTCAATTAGTCTCACTGTCTCAATCTCTTCTTCACATAGCAGCCAGAATTTTCTGAATCACAAATCAATGTGTCCCTCCCTATTTAAAATTCCTTGAATGAATAAAAACATGAAATGTACACAGTATGCAAAATGCTATAACCAGGTTTCAAGGCAAGACACACACAAGCAAAAAACATGGTCCCAGGCTGAGCACTTATAAACTACTTTGGTGATTTGCATACATCAAGTACTGTTCCCGTCATGCTACCATAAAACGAAAGCAGCTGTAAAGCCTCCTATGTCTCCCAGTCACACCTAAGCTCAGGAAAATGTTAACAGCTTTTCACCATATAATTTAAAACTCTGTCATTAGCAATACATTAATACCCAGTCCCACGTGCTCCGCAAACTCTGCAGTCACTAAATACATGAAGTTAGGCACCTTGTGGATGTGCAATAAAATCCACTGACTCAACAAATTGGCTCTTCCAGGCAGACAAAGTAAAGCCTACAACTGAGAAAAACAGCTGTAGCTCACTCTCCTCCATAAGAATTCCATCACATGTCTCAAAATTGGACAACCCCATGACTAACACATAAACCTCACCCTTAAAGGTTCCTTGATCCATACTTCCACAGCCTTGACAGAGCTCCCGCTTGCCTAACCCGGTATCTCTTCTTACAGTTCTCCTAGCAGGTTCCCAACCATTCTAATTTAATGCTAGCTGATGAGCATCTTAATGCTTTCAAGGCATTAAGAAGGGGAGGGAGGTGCCACCAAAAAGAGCTATAGGACCTAGATAAAGACCCCTCACCTCTCTGAATCACAAATGGCTCCATGTAAAATAGGAACTATCTCCTGCCTTAGGTGGTGGTCAGGATTAAATAAGACTCTACATGAAAACATCTCACAAAGTGTATGTGAAAAGCACATCATAGCTAAGCTTCTTTATGTGCCAGAAACAGGCACTTTGATACCAGGACAAGGCATATAAAGGACAAAGAAAATACACTTTCTGGCTTTGGCCCTCAGGTAGTGTAACATAGGGGTTAAGAGCTTGGACTCTGAAGACACAGAAATGAGTTCAGCCACTTGCTGGGCAGCATAAGGCAAGTCACTCCATCTCTCAGTCTTGTTCTCATTTGTAAAATAAATATCTCCTAAAGACAGGGTATTAAATGACATAATGTCATGAGAGCACTTAACACAATGCCAGACACATGGTAAGTGCCTAATTAACAAAGAGCTGTTATTTCTACTCTCAAAGAAACCCCACCAGTGAGGTAGACTCCTGGCCTGAGGTACCTCCCCTCAGCGAGATTCAGGATCCTCATGCCAGAAACGGGGGCAAACGCCAAGCTCTGCCACAACACCAGAGAAGAATGTAAAGCTGGGACTGGAAACTACTTATTACTATATGACATTGTCCATTTATTCATTTTCTTACTTCCTGTCTCCCCACCACAACGCAGGCTTCTGAAGAGCAGGCCTTTGCTCTCCTGCTTCCACATGTATCCTAAGCACTTAGCAGTGCCTTCCACTTACTAAGAACTCAATACACTGAAGGAAGGAATCTAAAGAGCTGGCTTACTCTTTTGCCAAGCGCCATGCTAAGAACTTTCTCTCAGTATTATCTTTCTCCCCGATTTACAGATGAGGAAGCTGAGGTCCAGAAGGTTAAGCACCTGCCCAAGGTCGCACAGCAGGAAATCGAACCTAGGAGATCTGAATACAGAAGCCATGGTGCGATATTGCCTTCTAAGGATGGGGCCCTAAGAGTTCCCAGTAGCATCCACCACACACACACTCACACCCTACCCCGTCCTGGCCTCCCTGAGACCGTCGGCCGCGGGAGTGCTGGTTCCACACCTCGGCCGCGACCCAGAAGCCCCCACGCGGCGAGGAGCAGTCCCCACTTCCGGCCCGAGGCCCCGCCCCGACAGCAAAGCGGAGCGCGCGCCCCCCAGCCCAGCCCGCGCGCGCCGGGTCACGGCCCCGCCCTTCCCCCCACCAGGGCCGAACTACACCGCCTTGTAGAGCGGCCCAGGCTCCGCCCGCAGGGCCCCCCGGCGCCTGCCAGCCTGAACCCCACCCGACTGCCCGTAAGGCCGCGGCCCGCTGCCCGCCGCTGGCTCACCGGCTCTCGGCAGGTCCTCGTCCACTGCCTGTTCCCGGCTCCGGTTCCGTCTTGGTCTCGTTCAAACGGCCCAACCCCGCCTGCCCTCCCGCGCGATGACCTCACACGCAGACCCCCCCACACCCGCTACGCGCCGACGTAAAGGCGCGTCATCGCCCGCCGGCTACTTTTATAGAGAGGGATACAGACGCGCTCTGGGGGTGGGGCCGAGCCAAAGACAGGCAGACGGGGCGCCTGGGGGCGGAGCGCCGACTACCGGTTCCTTGTGGCCACGTGTTCTCCTGCAACCAATGGGGCGGGCGTGACTCCCCCGAGAAGGTGCGGTCTAGTTACTAATTGTCCTCAGCAGTAGCTGTGAAACAGTGTGGCTTTACAATGATTTTCTACAAACATGGGTTTTTATTATATTGTAGTTGATAGGCGCTTTGGGGAAGGACACCCCAGAGACACATTTTATGACAATACTATCTATGACTCTCGAATCTCAACAATTTATTTTCTTCTGAGAACCTTACGTCATCTTGTTTGTACCTTTATTGTGTCTTTTCATAAATTCTATGGAAGCAAGAATTCTGTTCTAAGCTGTGTCCTCAGAGCTTGATATATAGGTTCTCAATAGATAGAATGAAAAGTGGCTCGGAGAGATAAATTGTCATGCCCAATAGCAGAAGTAAATCCAGGTTTCAAACCACTTTCCTCGGCTAGATTTCACGTGGGCAGTGTTAACTCTTACCCTAAAAGATGAGAAGTTAATTCAGCAAGGGTTTGAGGTAGAAGAGGGGTAAGCATACACCCACAAGAGAAAACTGCAAGGAAGCGGACTTGGCCCAATGGATAGGGAGTCCGCCTACCACATGGGAGGACAGCGATTCAAACCCCAGCCTCCTTGCCCCTTGTAGAGCTGGCCCACGCACAGTGCTGATGTGCGCAAGGAGTGCTGTGCCATGCAGGGGAGTCCCCCGAGTCCCACGCACAAGGAGTGCGCCCTGTAAGGAGAGCCGCCCAGCACCAAAGAAAGTGCAGCCTGCCCAAGAATGGCACCGCACACACAGAGAGCTTACACAAGATGACGCACCAAAAAGAAACACAGATTCCCGGTGCCGCTGATAAGGATGGAAGCAGTCACAGAACACACAGCGAATGGACACAGAGAGCAGACAACTGCGCGGGAGGGAGGCAAGGGGAGAGAAATAACAAATAAATCTTAAAAAAAAAGAATAAACTGCAAAGAGCTCTATTACCAAATGATTACAGTAACTAATAGAATAATGGACTATTGAGTAAAGATATATGCAAGTGCTTTGGGACAATGTGTTACCCCTGTTTTACACATGAGGACATGTGTCCATGAGAGTAAATGACTTTCATAAGCAGCAGGGCCTGCAGGTCTGAGTTCAAATGCTCACTCTGATAGACCTTAGGAAGATAGACATGTTATGTGCTTAATAAACATTAGTAATTTCTGAATCCTGCTAATGCCAGAATAAGCCCCCTGATGTTAATATTGCCTAACGGCCATTTGGGTGGGGATGAGGAATTCGTGTGGGACATGAGTTCTGTAGAGAAGGCCCAGTCAAGAAGAGCCTCGAGTGCCCAGGTAAAGTTTGGACTGGGTTCTGGAGACACAAAGAGTCAAAGGCAGTATTCTAGCAAGGCCCTCTGACATAAACCTCCACCCTCCCAGAACAGCTCCGAGATAAGACAGGGACACAGGACCTGCTCAAAGGCCACTCCCCCCCAATTCCACCCAACCCCTACCCCAAGAGAAAGCTAACCAAGGATATCTGGGTCAGATTAAGGCTCAATAGCAAAAGGCCAGAGGGTAAAAAGGAAATGTTTGTCCTTTCTTAAAGTATCTTTCTGAGCAAATTTTCTATAGACCTAAAATTTTTCTAAAAAATTAAGTCTAGTTAAGAAAATCGGGAAACGGACTTGGCCCAGTGGTTAGGGCGTCCGTCTACCACATGGGAGGTCCGCAGTTCAAACCCCGGGCCTCCTTGATCCGTGTGCAGCTGGCCCATGCGCAGTGCTGATGCGCGCAAGGAGTGCCATGCCACGCAGGGGTGTCCCCGCGTAGGGGAGCCCCACGCGCAAGGAGTGCACCCCTAAGGAGAGCCGCCCAGCGCGGAGGAAAGTGCAGCCTGCCCAGGAATGGCGCCGCCCACACTTCCCGTGCGGCTGAGAACAACAGAAGCGGACAAAGAAACAAGACGCAGCAAATAAACACAGAGAACAGACAACGGGGGTGGGGGGCAATTAAATAAATAAATAAATCTTTAAAAAAAAAACTCCATCCTAAAAGAGTAATAATAACTTCAAAAATTTTAATATGGCTTTAAGCAACTGCTGTATGTAACATACTCTTACAATCACAGATAGAAATTTTGAGACCCCCTCCAAAACAAAAACAAAACCCATGACTTCAAGGATTGAGTCCTTATAAGTTTCTTAACTAAAAAATGGGGTGGGATGTGGAATCTGAGCCTCCTCTTGACATAGAGGTGCAATGGACACAACCAATCCAATGTCCACAGAGAAAAGGTGGCATTGGAGTGGGAAAAGTGGACAGGTGGCTGATGGGAATGGCAGGAAGAGACGAGATGTGGAGGCGTCTTAGGGACTTGGAGCTGCCCTGGATGGTGCTTCCCGGGCAATCACCAGACGTTGTAAATCCTCACAGGGCCCACTGGATGGAATGGGGGAGAGTATGGGCCATGATGTGGACCATTGACCATGAGGTGCAGAGGTGCCCAGAGATGTATTTACCAAATGCAATGGATGTGTCATGATGATGGGAATGAGTGTTGCTGGGGGGGGAATGGTGGGGTGGGGGTGGTGGGGTTGAAGGGGTCCTCATATATTTTTTTTAATGTAATATTTTTACAAAATCAATTAAAAATAAAATAAAATAAAATGAAATGGGGTGGGGAGATCTTAGCTGCCTTGATGAGTTCATGGAGGAGATAGGAACAAAAATAGGAAATTATAATGCAGAGTACTTTCTGCTAAAATAGATTTTTCTATCTATCTGTAGGGAAGGGGCCTTAGAGGAAGGATGTCTAATGCTGCCTGGGTCAAGGAATTCTTCCTAAAATAGCTGAGAAGTGGGAGACCACGTTGGCAAGGAGAGACCATTGCAGGCAAGAATAGCATGTACAAAGACTGAGTGAGCAGTGGCCATCTCCTGTACCTCAACCTGTGTGTTCTTTCTACCATTGTTTTTGAGACCTCAGGGTGGACCAAAGCTCACACACCACATGTAGGTTACAAGCTTGAAGCATGAGGCTTTATGCACCACTCCATTAGTTTATTTCACAAGTAAAAGTATTAAAAATAAAAAATAAATGCAAGGTATGATCCTGAAATGGATACAGGACCAGGGAAAACATATGTCTGTATCTATTTTTCTTCCTCTATAAAGGACATTATTGGTGCTCCAATTTTGCAGCTAGCAAAAATTTTTTAAAAATTGAATAATTTCCTGACTGTGATAAATGTATTATAGTTATGTATCATATCTGCAACTTACTCTCCAATGGTTCAGAAAAAAATAGCATGACAGAGCAAATGTAGCAAAATGTTAACATTTGAAGAATTTGGGTATGTGTATTTGAGAAGTCTTTGTTTTATTCCTGCAACATTTTTGTAAAACTGAAATTATTTGTAAATAAGTTTTTTTTTAAATCAATAGAAAGGACAGAAAAGGGTAGGAACAAAGAAAAGAAAGGAAATACAGCTGGAAGGAAGACAAGAAGGAAAGCAGGGAGGGAGGTTGCAAAGGGTGGTAGTTAATTTCAAGCTGCAGCAATTAATAAACAACAAACACAGATGCAGGTGAGACAAGGTGAAAAAGGAGAAAAAGTAGCAACAGACTTTGGTTCCCAAGCAGATTCTAACCCACAACTTCATTTCCTACTGTGGGACCTTGGATCTGTTAGACCTGATCCTCAGTTCTCTTATCTGAAAGCATAGTAATCAGGGCCTCACTTCTGGGTTGCTAGGAGGATTTTCTAATAGTAATAAACAAGCTACCATTTGTTTGGCAACAAGCATACACTGATACATTTGATCCATGCATTGGCCTTATGAGGCTGATATTATCCCTATTAATTGGGTAAACTGAGGCACAAAGAGACCATGGAACACACACAAGCTAATCAGGGTGGATTCAGGAAGGGAACCCAGACGTTCTGACAACAGAGAGGAGGCCTGGCACAAGTGTAGGCACTCTAGAAGCAGTTGGGGCTAACGGAATTGGTTCAACCAATTGGGCTCCCATCTACCACATAGGAGGTTCAGGGTTCGATGCACAGGGCCTCCTGGTGAGGGCGAGCTGGCCCAAGCAGAGTGCCAGCCCATGGGGGAACACGGCCCCACACAGGTGTGCTGCCCTGTGTGAGAATGCCACCCAGTGCAGGAAAGCCACCCCGCGCAGGAGTGCCAGCTGATGCAGAGAGCTGGCATAGCAAAATGACACAAGAGACAAGAGGACACAAGAGGAGAGAAAATAAGTTGTAGCAGAACAGGGAGCTGAGGTGGCACAAGAGAGTTATCGCCTCTCTCCCACTCCAGAAGTTCCCAGGATTGGTTCCCGGAGTCACCTATGAGAATACAAGCAGACACAGAAGAACACACAGCAAATGGACACAGAGAAGGGGAAACAGGGAGAAATAAAGTAAATCTTAAAAAAAAAAAATGCAGTTGGGGGGAAGCGAATGGGTCTCAAGCAATTGACCTCCTGTCTACCACATGGGAGGTTCCAGGTTTGGTATCCGATGCCTCCTAAAGACAAGCAAGACTGAGCTGACAGGACAGGCAGGTGTGGTGAGCTTATGCAACAAGATGACAGAACAAGAGACACAAGATGATGGAACAAGAGACATGAGGAAAACATAGTGAGAGACACAACAAAGAGAACAGAGGTGGCTCAAGCAATTAGGGGCCTCCCTCCCACATCCAAGGTCCCAGGTTCAGTTCCCAGTGCCTCCTAAAAAGAAGACCAGCACACAACAAACAGACACAGCAAATGCAAACAAGGTGGGGAGAAATTTTTTTTTTTTTAAAGTAGCAGTTGTGGAGCAGTTGTGGCTCAAGCAGTTGAATACCCACCTCCCACATGGGAGGTCCTGGGTTCCATTTCCCATGCCTCCTAAAAAAAACAAAAACAAGCAAATACAAACAAAAAAACAACTCAGGGGTTCTGAGGTGGCTCAGTAGTTGAGTGCCAGTTTCCCACATGAGGTCCCAGGTTCAATCTCCATCCCTAGTATCTAAAAAAAACAGCTGTCTACAAAATGGGGACTGACCAGTTTGACCACACCCCCACACCACCTCCAAGGAACTGCCCCAAGGCCAGTCCCTGCAGCTCCAAACAAGATCCTCCCCACAAGGCTTCCTGACCACTCTCCCAAATGACAATAGGACCCTAGCTCATAGGATGGGGGGCACAACAGACGCTGTGGTTACTGTCAGCACTAGTGTGAGCACTCAGTGATCATGCTCATTGACAACTGCACTAACCGAGCAAGTCCGCTATTAAAATGCCATCTCATTCCTATGGGCTTACTGCATGCCAGGCATCAGGTGAAGTATTTTACCCAGATTATGCCCTTGAACTCTTACAGGACCCCTATGAAGTAGGGACTGCTTATACTTCATCTCACCTTTCAGATAAGATGAAAAATTCCAAGGAATCACCTGACCAAAATTACATGGCAACTATACGATGGACGCAAACCCAGGCAAGCAGGAGTGCTGCAGAAAAGCTCCAGATCTGATACAAACGCCCAACTCCTTCCCTCAGATCAGAGTGTTCATCACATTCTCCCCTTGCCACTGAAGCCAGGATGGCTCAGACCCAAGCCTGGTCCCCATCTTGAGAAAACACTTCACCCAAGAGTTGCCCCCACAGCCCCTTCCAAGGTCTGCCACCAGCTGATACCATTAGCAGTAAAGGAAACCCAAAGCCCCTCACCTGGAGGGCTAGTCCATCTCCTCTCTTGGGATTTCGAGGCCGGGACTGTTTATTTTGCTTCATCCTGTCCTGGCATATAGGTGAAGCAGTGTATACAAGATGGCTTAATTGAGCAGGCATGGTCCCTGGGGTGTCAACCCCTCAGAGGGAGGAGCACAGGCCCAGGCTGCTAATTGCCAAGTTATCTCACCATGGCAATGCACACCTCTAACCCAGGGGCACCTTTCTAATACATTCTTTCACTCTGAGCTTCCCGTGGGCATCCTGTTTGCACACCTTCCTTCTTCTGCACAAACTACCCTCTGGAGGGGTATGGAAACCATCAGCCCCTTTTCCCCATCCAAAAACTGGAGCTAGTCAGATTACGATTAAACCATTAGGATGGTCTCTGGGTTTGGGACTAAGGCTGGGTGACCTTAGGTAAACTATAAATGGAGCTAATGAAGGAACCTACAATGTTAGGCATGGAAGCACTACAGGTCCACAGCAAATGCTCAATAAATAGTAGGCATTTAACCTAGAACATTCATGATCAACCCAGAGGGACTCAGAAGGATGCTGGAAACCACGTTAAAATCATGGGCCCGGGTGGGGGGGAGGGGAGAAAAATACAAAATAAATAAATCTTTAATCTTAAAAAAAATCATGGGCCCATTCACAAACAGTCCTTTCCCTGGGGCCTTGTCCCACTGATTTTGGCTTACGTGCATCATGACAACTTGGGAGCCATGGAACAAGGTGCTGAAGAATTCAATAGAAGCATGAGGTACTGTGGGAAGCAACCTGGGATTCTTAAGCTGTGAGCTATGAGTGGTTATCGCCTTCATCAACTATCCAAGAGCTGTTAAGTATTTCAGTCTGGCCTTTAAAGAATTTGACCATTCCAGCCAGCTTCAGAAACCAAGCCTTGAAAACCCATTCACTATTCCAGTGTGGCCGCTGGTGCAGCGGAGTCAAATTCTCAGGCCCAGCCTAGAATCTGAAAACCTAGGGGCGGGGCCCAGTGATCTGTGCTTTAACAAAGCCTCCAGGTGATGCTGATGCATGCTGGAATCTGAGGACCTCTGCACTAGACCATAACCACCTAAGGACAGGCTCCATATCTGCTCAGCATTCCCACAATGTGCTTATTGAGTTAATAATTTCAATAACTACTTCTAAACCTCACACTTTAACCATGCCCTCCTACACCTCACTCATCTAACCTGCAGAAGAAAAGAAGGGACACCAGACTTGTCATAGAGAAATACTGTTTTTAATTAAACATAAGGTAAACTCTAGGCATCCATCATCTTTCAGCCTAAAAATTAGCAAAACTGTTGAAACAAGGCACAGTTTTTTCCCCATACTTGTTACGTGGCTCCAGTTACCAAAAAAAAGTTTATGAAAATGTTAAACATAAAAATAGAAGTCTGAGATTGTGTGAAAAAAAAAAAAATGAAAAAACTTGTCAACGTTGTTCCTTACTCTACAAAATAGCACCAGTAAGAAGAGTAAAAGGTGTTAAAAACCCATTACAACAGCATTTCTGAAATGCACCTTGTCCGACCTCCCATTCCCCTTTAAAAACGACTTATCATGGAATAAAAAAGGATTTAAAAATCTCTGGAGGGAGGCTCGGGCTTTTATTGCAGTTTTTCCCTGCCATCTCTTAGATGAGGGTAAAGCGCGAGGAATGTGCTTCTGCCCCCTGGCTGTCACTGCTTCTGAGTTTAGAAAAGGGATGAGGAGTTGGGGTGATATACTTGGAATGTGGGGACCTGTGCCTGAGTAGGAAGAGTTGGGTGCATCTTTTGGGAGGGAAGTTTTACCTAAGCTCCCTCCTTCACTCCCTTCACATGGGGAGGGGGAGATACAGAAGCCGCACTTGTTTACATAATACATGGCAGCTTATAACTCAGCCCACTGCTTCCTGAGCTCCCCAGAGGGTACTATTGCAGTCACTGGGAGGGATTTAGCTAAGGGTAGCCCTGCCCTGTGTTCATGGGAAAAAATAGCCCTGAATGTGATGACGACATCATCCCTGCTGATATCATCATCCTTGTGGAAACAGCCCCAAGTGCAGACTCCAGCCCTTACTGAGGCAAGGGGAATGTGCCGGGTAAAATTAAGAAAGACATATACATCATTTTCTTCCTCTGCTAGCCCTAGAAAAAAAAACATCCTGGGCCCTTAAAATCTCCCTTAGCTACATGTCTGTCTACAACTGCACACTCCTGTAAACATAGAGTAGCAGGTGTTAAAAAAATTAAAGTCTTGGCAATTACTGTCTTAGGTGGGTTTTCAGCATTAACCTGAGTAATGGAGAGCTGTCAGCACTGTGGTTTTGGTATTTCAGCCATTGTTTCTCTGAGTGGTGAACCCAGGAGGGAAAAAAAAAAGCAATCTCACTACCTACTTCAAGTTTTAAAGTTTTAGAAGAAAAATTGAGCACCGTGTTTGGCCACTCTGAGCGGCCTGGTCTGAATTGTGCACAAGGAGGTGGCACCTTGGGCGAGCTGGCAACAGAAGCCTCCCCCTGCCAGAGAGAGGGTCAGGTGGCTCCGCTCCCACTGAGCATTTGGGGGAAACTGAGGTACACACCGTGACCACATAACAGCTGAGCTGAGGAAGGCCAGAGCCCGGGGCTCCCACCTCCTGAGGGATCCCACTCCCGAGTCCTGGCTCTGGTCCCCACCCTCCTTGGTGCCCCCAGGATGCTTAGGGAGCAACTATTCACAGGCAAAGTAGTCCTTCAGAGGGGCGAAGAGGTGTCGTATGACGGGCACACTCCAGGACCTCCCAAGCAGCTTCTGGCGGGCACCCCGGCTCATGTTGGACACATCCGTGTAGTGGACAGGAAAGCCAAAGATCCTGGGAGGGCACCAGAGTAAAAAGACAGAGTCAGAAGAGCCAGCTCCAGCCTGCTGTAAGCCTCTACAAACCATCACCATGGCTGATGCTGTACCCACTTTCTGCCATGCCCCTCATCTTTGTCCCCTTTCCTGCCACATTCAGGTCCAATGGGGCTTTACATCCCCCCCCAACCACCCCCCCTAAAAGGAGGTCAGGCTCCGGATTCACTTGATCACAAATGATCACCCAAGTTAGGGCATATTCCAGGAGGGCACCTGCTTTGTGTCCCCAGTGCTGACAGTGCCTCTGGAACCCAGCTGGTGCACATCGATGCCCCATCAAGCCAGCCAACCAGATATGTACCTATCTTCACAAAACAGCAATGGAAATGTTGGTAATGGGTGAGGGCGATGGTAACACTACCTTTTGAATGTAATTAACACCAGTGAATTGTATCCTTGAAAGTGGTTAAAATGAGAAACCATATGTTGCATGTTACCACCATAAAAATTACAAAAATAGAACTCTACAGAGTGAGCCATAATGTAAATTACATATTTTATTTAATAATTATAATTAATACTGGTTCTTCAATTGCAAAATGTTGATAACAGGGAAAACTGGTGGTAGAGGGAGGGGTGATAGAGGAATTCTGTACCTTCTGCAAAAGGTTTCTATAAAACTACAAGTGCTCTAAAAAATAAAGTCTATAAAAATAAAAAGCTGAACGATTTCCTTAAAAAGGAAAAAAGGCATTCATAAAAATGGACCAGATTTTCAATCATTGGATGCTCAGGAGTATACCATGAGTATAAGCATACTCAAGAAACCTGAGTTTTCCTGCTGTTCTTCAAACCCAGGTTGCTGGATTAAGAGCCAAGCAAGGCCTCAGACAGAGGGCAATCAAATTTACCAAGCGCCTCCTTCTCTGGGATTCTTCTAGAACCTGGTACAAAGGCTAATTAGACACTGAACCTAGGTTTTACCGAGGTTTAAAATCCAAATTGAAATCACACCAATGGACCAAAGGCAGAATAGAAGAGTGGAACCGCTAAGGCCTGGTTCTTCCTTTATTTCAGTAGCTACTTAATGAAACCGCCAATTGCGCCGACGTAGCTTCACAGGTCTAGCCGCGTGTTAGGCTTTCGTCTCAAAATACTAAATTATCCACAGCATTTATAGATGGGGCATTGTGACCCACCAGCTTTTCTTTCTACCCATCAGAATTTACTTTTATTCTAAGAAAACCATTTAAGTCAAAGAAGAAATAAAATTGGCTACAGAACTGAAATATCTAGAATGAAAATACTCAATATCAAAGTCTTTGGGACTTTGTAAAGGGGGATATTAATAATTTTAGACCACTTCCTTTCTAACATAAATAAATAAAACCAGGGCAACACGAGTGAAAGGATTAAAAAAAAAAAAAAAAAAAGGAACCAGAATAGATGGAATCAGAATAGAGAACTGAAATCCAAAAGCTGGTTCTTTGAACCAAAAGAGAAACCAGCCATTTAACCAATTAAAGGGAAGAGGGAGAAGACAGAGTGGGGCTAAGCAGGAATCAACTACAGAATGAAACCTGGCGGAAGGAGTCTTTCCAGAGAGCAGTGGCATGTCTGGGCTGTTTCCTCTAGCTGACTTCTCATCCACCCAGCAGCCCAGCATGCTGGGGCAGGCGGCTGCCAGGGCAATGGAGCCAACAGATGGTGCTGCTGGGTGACTTCATGTCTCAGATGACTACTGCCACCCCTCCCCCTGCCACTTCTGACAGGAAATAAGAAGTAACTCTGAAGAGGTATTCGTGTCCCCCATGAATGCAGCTCAAGGAGACCGTGAAGAATAGAGGAAAGCACCTGCCCATTTTTGCAGATGGCCACCTGCCGCTCCCCTCTCTGACTCTTCTATGCTGTTTCCCTCTCCATGTCCGGCCTTGCTCACCTTTCTAGCTCAGTGCACCACAAAACATCTTCTTTGCCATTCATGACAACAGGGAAAAGTTGGTTTTTCCCCTGTCTGATCGAGTTCGACTTGGTGGTTATTGTCTGTACTTTCTTTAACTGGAGAATAAAACAATAGCATGGGATGAGCACGAATGAAGAGTTCTGAGTTGAAAAGGCTCAAAAGCACTGAGGGAAGATGGAGGAGGAGGGCTGGTGTAGGAAAGGAGGGCAGGGCTGGGCTCACAGAGGGAATGAGAAGGAGAGTTGGAAGGACAATAACCTTGTGCTTCCTAAATGTCAAGAAGTGAACAGGAAGGACCAACCTCAGAGAGAACGAGATAAACACAAAAAGTGACCATGACTAAGATCACATGGATACCAGAAGACACCAGAGTTGCAGATCAGGCCAGATTAAGTAAACAGTTTAAAACCACCCAGATACTGAATGGCCAACTGGAGTTTGGACAAATGAAGTGTAGCTTGACTCAAACACTGAAACTCAGGTTTATGGAGATTTTTCTTTTTTTTGGATATACACTAAGATTAGACCTTTATTGAGATTTTAATATAATTACTAATTATAGGACTTTTTTTTCAAAAACATAAATAACTCATTTCTTCCTGGGAGGACCACCTGAAATCCTCTCATGTGTCTGTGTGTCCAGAATTAACATTTAAAAGTCTATTTTTAAAATCCGGTGACTATGAAGAATCACCCCTATTGCTCTACTAGATGATGGGACTAGAGGAGGGGCAGATTGTGTGGGAGAAAGAAGCCCAGCACCAGGGAGCTATATGGGGAGAAGGGCAGGAAACTGGACAGCCAAGGTCATCTCCCAGATCCCGCTTGGAGGTCACCAAGTGCATTTCCCAGAGGGCCGCGGCACACACCATTTGTGAGTACATCTTACCTTTGCTGTCCTACTGAACTCCAAGCAGTCCTGCAGCTCGAGTTTATCATTCTTTGATGCTATCACAGGCCTGGGAACAGCCAAAACCCATTACTTTCCACTACCTATAAAGAGGACTCAGCCAGGTGCCGCCCAAGGTGGGAGTGGGCACCTAGGCTGCAAAAGAGTACCCTGGTAGTGAACTTGCTAGCACTGAACATGGCCACAAACACAGGATAAAAGTAATCCTGGTCTGGACACAACCCTATGTGCCCAAGCCAGTGGCTGGGCCTATCTCTTGGGCAGTCTGATATCCAAGAGGCCATATGTTTCTCATTTTTAATACTAGTCAAAGCCATGTTTCCACTGAGGAAAGTGCATTGGCAGAAGCATACTAGACAGGAGTCAGGAGAACTCACTGGGTCCCAGCCCCACTGTTCATTGGCTGGGTGACCTTGAGCCACCTCTCTGCGATGCATGTTTACCTTAAAACTATGAAGTTTAGATTAAATCTTTGTTGATCTACTTGATACCACTAGCACATCAAACCCAAGGTATTTTGGTGGCTAT
Organism: Dasypus novemcinctus; assembly: GCF_030445035.2. Lineage (NCBI taxonomy): Eukaryota > Metazoa > Chordata > Mammalia > Cingulata > Dasypodidae > Dasypus > Dasypus novemcinctus. Next base: position 33,947,942 of record NC_080696.1, on the reverse strand, counting down.
TACAGCTTGGCTCGAAGGACTAGAGGTGGGTACAGGTAAGACAGGCAGGAGGTGGTTCACAAGGACTGATGGAACTTTTAACCTTCACCATTGAAACCTACTTTGTAGATACAGAGGTCAACAGAGAAAGCCAAACAGAAACTGAAGAAAACCAGCAAGAGGTACGAATGCAGACGAGATGAACACCACAGCCACCCGGTGTAAGGAACCATCAAAAAGAACCATCAAAAAGAAACCAACCATAGGTATAGAAACTGCCTACAAGAGGGGCAGGGAACCAGAGTCGTTATGTTCTGTCAGAGATTCCCTTGATCTAAGATGAGGTCCAGGTTACAAATGCAAATAGCACCCAATCGTCATTTCCTCTCTCCCATGGACCCGAGAGAGAAGACACCAGCACCTCTAAATGCCCAGCCTTGCCTTGTGCCAATTCAAAGATTAAGATTTAAACAAACCAAGGTTTTTGCATCAAAAGGCTGTACTTGGGCCTATGACACCTGCCATCCTGGAACCCTGCACAAAGGCCAGTCACGGCAGTTCCGTTCTTCATGCAGCTCAGGCTGACCTTTCTATCTCACACCCAACACTTTCAATGCACAGCAAATCCTGTAAGCCTTATCCGTAATTTATCTTGAATCTGACCACTTCTCACGGGACTGTCATACTGCAAACCCTGGGGGCCACAACTCACATTGTATTCTCCACAGATGGTATCTGACATTATAAATAATGCTTAACATTATAAATAATGCTTGAACCACCCAACCTGTGGACTGGTTGCCCCACTTCTGCCCTTGACCCTGCAACTCCACATCCAGAAATTACCATGAACATGAGACACAACGGATCTTATCTGCTTAAAACCTCCCATGACAGTTTGTGCTAAAGTATACTTAAGTGGTATAGGCCCACACAATTTGGCCATGTCCTCTGAGCTCTCTATCCTTCTTTCCAAACCACTCCTACACACACACACACACACACACACACACACACACACACAGTTATCTGAGCTGGTCTGTGACTCCACCACTCAATAGCCCTTATCCTCCTCCTTCTGCCTAGAACAGCACGGCTCAATCCCTACATTTAGACTCCTGATAAAATCTTCCTCCGTAACTTTACTAATGCACACACCCTTCTCCCCCAGCTAAGACATCATTTGTCTCCTTAACCCCCAGTAGTAACTCCATGAGGGCCAAGACTGTCTGCTCAGACACTCGGCCTCCACATAGGCTTTTAAGAACCAGGCCACCTACAGAGCATGAACAATGGAAGGGCTAAGGAACGCTGGGTGCTGATGGATTCTGGCATTCTGGGTGGCCGCTGCCCTGCCATCCTTCAGGACCAACTCCAGGTTGGTCTGAAGCCCAGAGTGGGGACTGTTTCTCCAGAGAACCAATTCTTCAGAAGGGTCAGATACAGCCCTGTCACGACACTGCTACCACCATTTGCTACATTTATCATGACTTTTTGGTTACCCCACTCAGACCCCCTTGTTACCTGTTCATCCCAGGCAGGTTACCCCAGAAATATCGGGCCCTGTGAGCAGCAGACACTTTGATGGCATCAATCATCACCGGGTTACACTGCAGGGAGAGGGAAGAGAAGGACAGCTGGTGGGAGGCCCATGTCAGAATGCTGAGGGTAGCAGAGTGGGGCTAGAATTGGGCAGGTGACAGGGATGCCACCTGGCTATAGAGATGGCTCCTGCCAGACCAATTCCCATCAAGAGCTGGCTGGAAGACACAGTGCCCTATATTGATGGTGGAGAAAATATCAGGCCTGTGGGATTTTAGAGATGGTATACCCTGGGACATGTCAGATTACTACAGAACATACTGTAGAGGGGTGGTAAATGTTGCTTGAATTACAAATCTAGCCAGGCAAGATCCTGGTTACGGAAATGCAGTATGGCCAATATATACCTCTTAGCACCTATCCGCCAGAGAGTCACACAGCATGAGAGAACAAGAACATTTCTGAAAATTTAATTTCCATGTTTTTGGCAAAAGTAAATGACTTAAGTATATAGAAATTATTTACCACAGTGCTTGACACATATTAAACACTGGATAATCAACTTCCCTGTGGTCCCCTAAAGCAGTTTTTGGAACAAGAATGAGTAAAAGATTCTTTAGAACCAAAGTGGAGTCAGTTCTCATGAGCCCTCCCAGGGAGATGGTCGCATCATCCCAGACTTCAGTTGGTAAATGATGATGAGATTAACAACCAATTATTCTCCATGTATTTCCACCCATACCCCCAACAAGAAACTATTCCCAAGCATGGCCAACAGCCGCCTAGCTCTTCACTCCCAGCAGGGGCATCCATGTCCAGGTCATCTTTGACTATCATCCCCCACCTGTCCCCTCTCACCTCCAGGAACCGTGAGATGTCCCTCTTGTCCCCGACCTTCATGGCTACGACATTCTCAAACATCCAGAAGAAGGGTCGGTTATCCCCCTCCTTGGGGCGTGCGTAATTCAGCAGGTGGTAGAACTCAAAGAAGAGCCGGCCTGTGCCCTCTAAGCTCATGAAAGACAACAGGGCACAGTTTAAACTCCATATTCCTGAGGCTGGCTAGCAAACCCATAGATTCCTAATGATCACCCTGCGTTAGTACCAAGGCCCCCAAAATCTCTATGTACCCAAAGGTCTCTGGAGGGACTGGCCAGGACACAGATTTCAGTGCTTCACTATCACTTAGCACCATTCCCTCTGGGTGCTGAGGACTAGCAATGGGGCAGACAGAGCCACCAGGCCCGATGAGGCTCCCAGTAAAGCTGGCCAGAAGCAATAATTCCTGCTAAGACCGTTCCACCTGGACCAGCACTCAGGTGACATGGGATTCTTGGGGCCACCAGAAACCAGGGATGCTCACCGTACAGGCCTTTCCTGGCAGGGTTCACATTTGAGAGATCATTGCACGGGCTGCCACCAATCACCAAGTCAAATGGGCCCCATTCCTCAATCTGAGAGAGAAAAACAAACCCTCAGGGGGCGATGGTGGTGAAGATGGAGAGCCTGGATTCCCAGGTAACCTATAAAACACTCACCCAGAAAACCTGCTCCTAATGTTGCCTGCTCCATTTCTGACCCCAGAAAAACTAAGACCGCAGATCCCCTGAATTAGTTAAGCTGTGGACCTTACTATGGACCTTACAGTGGCAGCTCAATGTGCTCGCAGGTGCCCTTCAACTACCCTGTGCACTGGGGAGGGGAAGGCCTGCCCATGAGGAGGCAGGGGCTCGGGGTTGAGGTGAGGAAGAGGGGTGCTGAGGGCCTCACATTTCTCTTCGTGATGTTCCTGACGTCATTCACATATTTGATGTTCCCTTCATGCTTTACGGTTCCAACAGCAATGGACTCTTCACACACTTCAGAGGCGACGTATTTCTCAACTTTAATGCCCAATTCTTTCAGAACCAAGTACCCTTTTGGGGACGGGCAGGACAGAAAATGCACTGAGGACCACCCGGCTCATCCTGCCTGGGCACCCTCTCTAGCCAGTGACTAGGCCCCCTCCAGGACACAGACCAGATCTGTTAAGTGCAGCTACCTTGCAGTCCCCAAGAGAGTACCTGCGGCCAGCACAGAAACAGCCCAGGGGCACACAGCAGGCTCCTGGAACTGTGGGAGCTCATGAAAAAATTTGCCGTTGTCAACTAGTATAGCCCCCAGACAGGATTTTAAAACAAACCAATATCCCAGCAAGTGCAGCCATCCAGTGGACAGGCACACAAACTGTCAGGCATCTTCACTGCAACCATGTTTGGAATAGCAAAACAATAGAAAATAACCTCAAGGTCTGGGAGAAATCAAAGATTCACTCCTACTAGGAATGACTAATAGGAATGACTATGACTCATTGCTACTGAGTTGCATTCTTTTACAAAGAATCAAAAAATGTGCCAGGTGGGGAGCAGATGTAGCTCAGGGGATGAGCACCTGCTTCCCATGTACGAGGTCCTGGGTTCAATCTCCAGTACCTCCTAAAAACACCTATCCCAGATGGAGGAGAGGATGGAGGTTTGTGGAGACAAATAAGGAGCCAGAACAAATGAGAAACAGGGTATTGGTGCTGGCGACGAGAGCAGGCATCTGTCCCTGCCCCTCACAACCAATGAATGCACCAACCCCACCACCAGAAGGTGGGCAGCAGTGCCGCCCCAGGGGAACTCCAAACTCACCAGTTGCAATTCCATCAAACAGGGACAAGACTCGGATGGGCCGCCTTCGGGCAGCGGGAATCGCAGGGTACAACTTGGGAGCTTCCTGCCAGGAAGGAAGAGGGAATCATGGCAGTCAGGGAGAGCAAGGTCACAGTTACACCCCTGTAGGAAGGGGTTGAGGGTTGATTCTGCTCTAAGCTTCAAACCCTGCTCTGAAACTTCTCAGTTGTGACCCCACCAGGAACTCTAATGGAAATGGATCAGACCAGCCCTGCACTTGGCACAGTACAGCCATTCTAGCCTTAGAGATGGAATACAAGTGACTGACAGAGATGCACATTTTAAAAGCCATTATTACCCCTGTTCCTTCTCATGGGCTAGAGAGGAAAGGCCTCTGCCTAGGAACTGAAAATGGGAGTGCAGCAAAATTCACATTGAGAAGTACTCACTGGCTTCCCCTTCCTGCTTCAGCTCACTACAACTCAAAAGCCTTGATTCTGTAACTTTTTCATCAGGCCCTTGAAAACCCACAAGTGAGGAAGTCCCAGAGCAACAGACAAGACTGACAACCAGACACAGCCACTCAGGCTGGGGTGCGCAGTCTGTACAGTGATCTTCATTTCCTTGAATGCTCTCTAAGCCCGTCACCGAAGCCCTGAGCTTGTCTGTGGTACTGGGCCAAGGAGCCCAGGGCTTACATATTCATGCCCCATGTCGCTGGTGAAGAAGGCCTGCAGGCGCAGGTTCCAGTCCTTCCTGCGCCGCAGGATGCCGTGGCAGCGCTGTGGCACGCACATATAGCAGCTCCAGGGCTCCTGCAGCTTGGCATTGGCCGCCGTGCCTGCACCCACCAGCACCTCCAGGCACTCCACACAGAAGCACCTGCATCCAGTGACAGGGGAGATGGGACATCATCATGTCAGGAAGAAAGCAACCCACTGCTTTTACTGGGGGGACCCAGGTGCTCCTTACCATGGCCTGTGTGATCTGGGATACACTGACCGCTTCTTTCCTTGGATATCCCACATACCCTCTTGTCCACAGGCTATTGCTCTTACACAGAAATCATCTCCATCCCAATTTCCAGGGGCTCTGCAGCTCTCAGGCTGGGTGACCAATCTCCAGGGAAGCCTTCTGTGATCCTCCACCATTTCCTTCCTCATGCCACCTGGAGCCCATTCCTAGATGCCCCCCCCTTCTACTTCAAGGACACGAGAACCACAGTCACACACAATATTGACCCTAGCCCTGCCCCCAGGTCATGGGGCCTGGGATTCCATTAAACAGGGAGGCTGCATGAAAAGACCACCTGCCAGCTGTGGGAAGGGGGGTACAGCTTGAAAGGCTTGGAGCCCACACATGCTCACCGACAGCAGCTTGTGTTACTGCAGAGGAGCAGTTCACGGCCCTCACAGCATACTGTGCAGTAGGACTGGTAGCCATCGTCGTCATACATGTAGAACAGCTCAAGGAAGCGATCCTGGCAACCAGGGAATGGGAGACCAGGAACTATCAGGCCCTGCCCACTCACTGGCTGAGGCTAAGGATGCAGCCACAGAATACATCACTGGTGATGTCTGATTCAGGGACACTGGTTGTGGAGGTGACAGGAGCCCTGGGGAGGGCTGCAGAGCCTTCCCTAACACTGATAGGCAGGGGCTCGAGCTGGGAAAATAGAGGGGAGTCACGCAGAAGGGAAATGGCAGGGAGGTCTGAGGAGGGGCGCAGGACTTACCTGACACGTCTGGCAGAGCCCACCCTCAAAAAGAGGGTGGAAGGACACGGGGCTTTTCCTACCACAGGACAAGCAGCTATCTGTAAGAAAGACAGTCGTGGCAATCGAGGCCGAAGCCCAGCTGCAGAAGCCTGGGGCCTAAGGATCTTGAACATGACTCTGCACCAGCAATGTGCCAAGGATGCTTCTTGCTGGATGCTACACACTGCTCAGTGATGCTGTAGAGCAGTGACCCTTTTTCAGAGCCGGGGAAAGTCAACACCAAGTAGAAGGTGCAGACAGAGGGACTGCCCAGAAGGGAGAGGTGACAGGCCCTGAACAAGGGCTCCTCCCATAGGACAGACTTTGAGAACCTGGATCTAGAGGGCCTACTATGAAAATCTTTGAAACCCTTTAAAGACAGCTTTTGTGGTGGCTCCAATAGCTTGTTGTCTAATCATGACAGCAAGAAAGAACCCTACGAGCACAGCATGTGTCCTTTTGCAGTACAGCTGCCCAGCCCCCTTCGTATCCCAAAGCCAGAACAGACTCACAGGCCGACCAGGCAGGCAAGACTTATAAACGCCCAAGGCCAAGCTTCCCTACACATTCTGAACTCCACTGGATACAATCTGTGCAGAGGTGAAGGGCACTGTCAGAGCGAGCGGGCCGGAGCTCCCAGGAGAGGATAACAGTGAGCCTCAAGGCCGGCTCCAGCTTGTTTGGGAAAGCCACCACTGGTCTTGGTGTCCGGTTTTAGCTTGGGTCTCCTAGACAACTGCCCGGGCTGCTGCCTCTCTGCCTCTACCCTACCCTTCCCACTCATTTATCCTAGGGACAGAACAGTCTCATTGAAAAATGGACTACTTCTTCTATAAAAAGTAGCAAGTAAGACGAAGGGACAACTCCACGCACCGGATCCCCTGGAGGCTGCTCCTCAGCCTGAGGTCAAGGCCCAGAGCTCCCGCCCCAGAGTTCCAGGCAGGCGAGCGAGCCAGGAGAGGGCAGGCCTCGAGCGCCCCAGGACAAGAAGGGGAGGTCAAGAGGGAGAGAACATTACCTTCTAGGCTACTTTTGCTGTTGGTAACATCCAAAGCCATTTGCTCTGTTTAGAGAAGAGGGAGAAGGTGTGAGACGGCCCCCGATGCCCTGAGCTGAGTGGCCACCCATCCTGCCTGCCCCATCCTGATAACATGAGGTCCCGGGTCCACCTGCCTCGACTCTGATCCTCCTCCCCGCGGTCCTTGCCGTTGTTGGAGCAATTTGTCTTGAGCCGCTTAGGTGGGGGGCAGTAGTCTGAGGTGACAGAGTCGTCAGCTGTGCGTCTTCGAGTCTTGTTCTCTGTGAAAAGTGAAGGGGGTGGCAACCGTGGCTTGGTAGGAGGTGGCTCCAGGGAGACCCAGGGTGCCAGATAAGACCCTGCCATGCCTGGGTGCCAGGTACATCTGGGGTCAGATGTCTCCAGTGTGGGGACAGGTAACTCAAACCCCTCAATCCAGGGTCTACCACGTACTTATCTGGTTTGAGACAGGGATGTGTAAAGGGATACCCTTATCCCCCATGAGAGCCAGCTCAAAGACGTTAGACCAAGCCAAAACCAGGAAACGTCTATACCCGACCTGTCCACCCTGCTGGCCAAGAGCCACGTGTAGCTACTCCAACATTTAAGCCAATACATGACTAAGGAAATCACTTTTCATTTTTAATTTAAACACTGACAATTGGTTCAATTATTGCAGAAGTTTAGTATATTTGGAACAACTCGGACATGTGAATTTACTTCAACTATAAACTTTATAAAAATCAAATGCAAATCATTTAATTTTTATTATCGTTTATTATTTCCAATAATAATTTAGCATCTGAATTGAGATGTGCTATAGGGTAGGAACTAAAAAGGAAATGTGAACTACCTCATTATACTGACTAAAATTTCTAATTATTCTGGGTATATTGGGTGGTTAAATAAAATTATTAACATTAATTTTACTCATTCTTTAAAAATTTTTTCAATGTGGCTTCTAGAAAAATTTTAAATTAAATATGTGGCTTCCCCCCTCTAGATTTCTATCTATACATCATGACATCGTTATATAAATTCCTCTGCCAAGAAAAATAAATTATGCAGCCATTAACCATTGGGCCTTTAGTGAACAAATGACATTTGAAAGTGCTTTTACTATTAATATTGAGAGCAAGGGGAAAGCAGGAATCCAAGTAGTGTTCAGAAAAAGCAGGAAGGATGGTGCACCCAAGAGTGTTAACCTGGGGAGCAGGTGTGAGGGAGGGGGGTGAGGTGGGTGGAGGTCAAGTGTTCAGGTTTCCTTTCAGAGATTTGATTCTTTCCTAGTGATCACTGTATATGCAAATTTGAAGAGAAAGTGCATCAGAGACAACAGTGCAGAGACAAAAGCGGGGAAATACCGTATTTCTTTGACTCTAAGTTTCCACTGCCTGCACGACGCACCTTCGACTTATTAACCACTTTTTTTGGGAGGCGGGGGCAGGGAACAAAACAAAACAGAAACACTACATTAAATGTACAGATTGTAAGACAGCCTGAATTTCAGGAGGGTGACAACGTGGAACCACTCGGCTTACACGGGAGAACATAGGGTGTTAACAATGGGTGATGCCTCTTTCTAGGTGAAGGAGGCTTGAGGTTCTTTCCAAGTTTTCTCTAGTAAACAGGGTTTAATTTCTTATTCCTTAAAAAAAAAAGGTATTAGTGAAGATTCCATCTTAACCTCCTACTCAAGTTTTCAGGACAGAGAACTGCAAATTATATTCTTTAGCAGGAAAGTGACCAGGGAAGCCAGCTAAGGCTGACCCAGCCCTTCTTATGCCCTGGGGACTGCTTATTTTTCCATAGCCCTAGGGCTCACCAGGTCAAAGAGGGGTGGCCTGGGTGTACTCTGGTAAGCTGGGCTGGGGTGGCTGCATGCCCCAGGGACTCCTCCCGCCAGCAGGGGCAGTGCGCGCTGCCATGGGGACTCACTCCCACCTGGTCGCTTGCTGTTGTTGGGTTTAAGGCCCTCGATCCCAGTGGGCTTGAAGCCCCCGTGGGCCCACTCCAGCATGGGCTTCAGTTGGTCCTCCAACGAGTCTCCGGGGCTACTGGGGAAGGTCTTGCCAGCTCGCACCCTGGCTTTCTGCCGAGATAAAGGCAAGTCTGTGGTGAACAGGAGGGTTGGTGCTCGCCAGGCCGCACCCAGGGACCCTAAGCCTGCATTCCCCTTCACACTGGGCCCTTTCAGAAGAGAACAGCTGCCCAGGGCTGTGATATGCACAGAGAGGAGGGGCCTGGGCAGGGCCCTGAGAGCTGCTGAATAAAGCCTTTCCCTGCAGGATCCAAATAAGGTCTATCCCTGGAAGGAATCTGAAAGGGTCAGCTCCCTCTCAGCGGGCAGGACTCAGAATTGGCTCTGGCACTTTTAGATAGAGAAGCCTGGACCAGCCCTGTCCTATCAATTCTGCACTTTCAATCAATCTCTTCAATGAAGTTAGTGAGGTAGCAACTGTAAAGTCCTATGTTAGAGGCACAATGAGGATTTACAGGTCTAATTCAGCATGGTTGGCACCTAAATGCTGGACAAAGGCATGGAGCTTTCCAGCTCCAAGTCAAGGTGAAGGGAAGGACAAAAGCCTGATGGCTTACATCAGGGATAACAGGGCCCAGAGATAAAGGAGGAGGCAGCAGGCCTCACAAAGCAGAACCACACAAAGGAAAGCTGTTCATAGATATGAGTATCGTTACCCAGTTCAGCTGGCAGTGCCATCAGCCACCCAGGGAGAAGCTGGGGTCGTGCTGGAAAGTCATGGGAGAGCCTTAAATCCTTTCATTCCCAGTCAGACCTACAAGAGGCCACCATGTTTGCATTCACCTCCTCCCTGTTCGCCAAGACATCTCTGGCAACACTGCAGCCTGAGCAATCTTTCTGTGGCACTCTTGCTTTAACCTTGGAGTGGCTGCACCTGCTCTCAGGGCCAAGCCCTCACCCGACTCCCATGTTACCTCCAGGGCGTGGTACATGGCCTTCCTGTAGGAGACCAGCTTATTGAAGGTGGCCAGGTTAAAGTGCTGGCTGAACAGCCCCAGAGCCACCAGCTTGTCCGCAGAGACCTACGAGAGAAATACATCGTCACCATCCACCGACAGCAGGTGAGTACAGTGCCACACAGCTCTCAGTCCATCTAAAGGGCTAAGGGGGAGATTTTAGCACCCTTTAATGGAGATTCCACTCCTGAGGATATAGTTCACAGTAGCAATTCAAAGAAAAAAATGAGTAGAATAGAAAGAGCATCCTATAGCCAGAAAAATGGTAGCTAGACACTCAAGAAATATGGGAGGTATGATATTCTGAATAAAAGAGAATTAAATACATCCTGTATTTGTATAGCTTTTTCAAATTTATTTATTTATTTCTCCCTACTCCCTCCATTGTCTGCTCTCTGTGTCTGCTTGTATTCTCATTAGACGGCTCCAGGAACCGCCACCTCAGCAACCTGGTCTGCTGCGTCTCTTATTCTCTCCTGTGTCTCTTTCAGTTGCGTCATCTTGTTGCTCCAGCTCTCCCACTTGGGCCAGCACTCCTGCACAGGGCAGTACTCTGCACAGGTCAGCACTCCGCATGGGTCAGCTCGCCACACAGGTCAGCTTGCAAAGGAGGCCCTGGATATTGAACCCTGGACCTCCTATATGGTAGACAGGAGCCCACCTGCTTGCACCACATCCATTTCCCCTGTATTTGTGTATTTTAAGAGCAAATGATCCTCACAGCCCAATGGTGGATGTTCTCTCTGCTGGCCCTCCTTGGGCATGACAAATAGCAGCTGGGATTAGTCTACCAAGCCTTATATTAAGGGACTTAATTGTAATGTGTGTAGAGAACAGTGCTTGGCACAGAGTAAGCTCTTTTTTGTTTGTTTGTTTCTGTGCTTTGTTGATGCCAGCTTTGCATTAGGAATTAAAGATCTAAATACTCCACCATGGACTCCCTTCCCACATCCCCCAGCCACCCACAGGGCTGCCACTGAGGAGTGACGGGATTGGCTGTCTACGGAAGCTTGTCAGAACTCAGAGATGTGCCAGGGTCCATCCTCCAGCCAATACTCACTCTCCTGCTACCTACTTCAAAGGCTGGCCTCCTGCAAGTGCTACTGCACCCATTTGGCCTGTGAAGAAACTGGGACTCCAACATAGGTGTTCTTAGAACCACAGAAGAAGCTAACTAAAAACGCAGCTTCCTGAGTTCTAAAAGGTGGGGGGCCATCACCACCACCAAACTGCTCCAACATACCAGATGTGTGCTGAGCAGGGTCCAGTCCAGGTTAGGGTCTGAGAGCCAATCCCATCCCACAAAGCCAACAGCCCCATACTGCCTCCTACTGGCAAAGCTCATTGGGCCAAAGCACTCATAACCATTAGGTTGCAATTCAACCTTCTTCAAGTCACAGAAGTCATTGCCCACTACCTTAAAATTAAAATGCTTCAGGGACTGCCCAGGCTGAGGACTCTTGTCCCTCTGCTCCCTCTGCTGGTCAAGGAGGGCAACTACAGACCCCCAGGTTGTATTATTCTCACCCTCGGGAAATAAATGTGTTGATGGCAAAGGGCCCAACTCACAAGAAAACCAGAACTTGGGGCTAAATCCCAGGAATGTATTAGGATGGTCCTTCATTCTCTCTCACACCTGCCTCTATCCCAGCCCAGCTCACCTAACCTCTCTGGTCCTCATTAGAGGGTTAGAATACATTTTTAAAGGAGACCATCACAAGAAAAGTATCAGTATACTATTCCAGTTTAAATTTTGGGACACCGCAAAATGTGCCTTATACAGAGATGAAGAGCTGAAACAGCCTCATTTGTGCCCAGAGTTCTTCCCCAGTAGCCCCTCATCAATAATATGAACTTAAAATGTCTAATTATTAAGAACCCAGTCCTGGGAACAAAATGATGGAGTGAGATGCTCTAGGGCTCTTTCCCCCCTCTGAAGCTATGAGCACCAGCAAGAACTGGCAGAAACATCTTTTTCAAAGCTCCAGAAAACAAAAGCATGGACTACAGTAACATGGCAAGTGTCTACTCAAAAATAAGGTTGTTTAAAAGTGAAATGATCCCATGGCACCCTGGCTGGCCCCTTCCCCACCCTCACCAGTTTGGAGTGTAGCCAACCCACACTCTCACCATAGATCTCTGGTCTGAATTGTGGAGGGAGCAAAGTAACTTTTCATGCACACTGGTACTAGTGTGTACTTGTATGTCTGCCCCAATTTGTCTGGAGGTAGCTAAAGAACCCCATCCCAGAACCTGCCCTGATTGTAGATGGCGGCTTACCAAGCTCTCCTTCAGAACACGGCAGTAGAGCAGTCAAGTTGTGCTACCCAGGGCAAGGACTGCTAGCTGTAGGACATCCAGGGCAGTGCCCAGGACAGTGAGAAAACTGTTTCCTAGGGAAGAGGAAACACCTGAACCTTGTAAGGGTCCATACCATAAGGATCTGGAGGCCCCTATGCTTTGTCCTGGAGTTATTCTCCAAACTCCTTTTATGGATAAACTCTGAAGGAAAGCAATCTGCAAGGACTAGGAAAGGTGTTTTCTTTTTTTCCCTCTTTGTTTTTTTTGCTGTTGCTAGCTCTGAGCATTTAAGGAAAGCTCTGTAATAACACTGGCTGGATACAAGCTTAAGGAACAGAAGCCACAGAGACCAAATTCCAGTAATAACACATTATCGAATTATCCAGGTTTCAAAACATACAATGAAACAGGAAATGATGGCCCAGGAGAAGAAGATTCAAGCATTAGAAACCAATGAGGAGAACCAGACTTGGGGCATACCAAACATTTTGGGAAAATGGTACAAAACATGCTCAGAGTGCTAAAGGAAAACATGGATAAATAACTAAAGGAAATAGATGAACACCAAGAGATTATCAATAGAGAGAGGGAAATTATGAAAAGGAACCACAAAAAAGCAGAAGACCATTATAGCAGAAATTAAAAATTCCTTAAAGGTGTTCAATAGCAGATTGGAGCTGGTGTGAGGAAGAAACAATGAGCTTGAAGATAGGATAATTGAAATCATTCATTCTGAGCAGCAGAATGAAAAGTGTGGGACACCTTTGGGACACCATCAAGTGTACCAATAAGCACTGTGGGAGTCTCAAAAGACAGAAAGGGGCAGAGAGAATATTCAGAGGAATAATACCTGAAAATGTCCCCAAAATTAATGAGACATGACTATACACATCCAAGATACTCAACAAACTCCCACAGGATAAACCCAAATAGATCAGCTCAAACTGTTGAATTCAAAGATAAAAAGAGAATTCTGAAAACCACAAGAGAAGCCTAACATGTCACATACAAGCAAGGCTCAATAAGACTTCTCATCAGAAACTATGGAGGCAAGAAGGCAGTGGGATGACTTATCAAGTGTTGAAAGTGAAAACTACAACCATAGAAAGGCAACCAATCAGGGCAGCAAATAACTGAGAACCCTCCTTAATACGGGGAAGGGGAAGGAGAAAAGGCCCTAAAAAGACCTATGCCAGGGCCCCGTGTTGCTTCTCTCTCTGCCTGGAGGATGCCCACACTCACACCTTAGATATATACATACTGTCTCTCTTCTCGTTTCTCAATAAACTCTTTTTTACTGGCCTCATTTGAAAAAACAAAAACAAAAAAACTACCAACCTAGAATTCTATACCCAGCAAAACTGTCTCTCAATGAAGGATATATAACAGCAATCAAGGTGTTAATAGGCTGGTATATGGGGATCCCATATTTTATGCATGATTATTCTATAAATCCACAACTTCTCTGATGAAAAAGGGGGGGGGTTTAGACATTGCCAGTTAAACAAAAGCTGAGGGAGTATGTCTCCACTAAGCCAGCCCTACAAGGCATACTAATGAGTTCTACAGGTTGAAAGGGAAGGACAATAGACAACATGGATGAAGCCTCATGAAGAACTAATCTCCAGTAATGACATGATTAAATACCAATGCCAATACTACTGTACTTCTGGCTTTGTTACTCCACATTTTACTCCCTAAAGGTTCTAACAGCTAAGTGTATAAAATATAATGATGAGGGAAGCGGATGTGGCTCAAGCGAGTAGGCTCTACCATATGGGAGGTCCAGGATATGATTCCTGAGGCTTCCTGGTAAAGGTAAATTGGCCCACGGAGAGCTGGCCCAGACAGAGGGCTGGCCTGAGTGGAGAGCTGGCCCAGCAAAATGATGTAACAACAAAAGACACACAGAGGAGCAACAAGAGACACAGCAGACCAGGAAGCTGAGGTGGCACAAGAGATTAAGCACCCCTCTCCCACTCCAGAAGGTCCCAGGATCAGTTCCTGATGCCACCTAAAGAGAAGACAAGCAGACACAGAACGCACAGCAAATGGACACAGAGCAGATGGGGCAGGGGGGAGGGGGGGAGAAGGCGGTGTAAATAAAGAAATTTTTTTTTTTAAGTGATGATCAGTAATTTGGGGCATACATGACCCTTAGTATCTGTTTAATCTGACAAGGGATGTTCTTTCCATTTCAACAAAAAAAATTCTTCCTAGACACCAAGCATGACCTCATCCATGTGTAGCAAGCAGCGACATGCTATCATCTTGAAAGGTCACACACCAAGCTCAAGAGAGAGGGGGATAAAAAAAAGAGAAGCAAAGGACTTCAGGCCTGCAGGCCCACTCGAGAGCCTTCCTGCCCTGTCCTCACCTCTGAGAACTTGCCATCGCCAAACCACTGCACCCATCGCATGCCAGTCATGGCCTGGCGCTTGGAGGTGACCTTCCAGGAGACCACCATGGCAGGCCACCAAGAGAAGCCCTTGATCTTTCCCCACACAAGGTCTCCAATTCCAAACTCCTTCCCATCCTAGAGAAAGAAAAACCAGGTGAAAGAATTCCAATTAGATAGACCACCCAGGGTCATGGAACAATCCTGCCCACCCCAGTGATGGCTAACTGCCTCAAAATCCAACCCAGGGCTTCTTGCAAGTGAACAACTGGGACAGAAAGTCACTCTCAAAATACCTACCCACTTCTCAAAGTTCTGTGGATGAACAATTAGGATTGAGAATTGCTTCAAACTATGAGGAACAACGGCTGGGACAGGATTTGTCGAGTCTGGATTTTTATATTATTTTACCCATAACATTTAGCCTAGCATCTGATCACAATGGATGAGATCAGAGTAAAAGATGGACCTGGAAATCCAAGGCATAGGGCACTGGGAAGGGCTATAGGGAAGCCATCAAAATGCAACAAAACCTCTGGCCAAATGCACATAGCGCTATGATAAAAAGTTTTCTGTGAACTATGGAGATGTCTGTGAAAACAAGCAAATTATAAAATGTACTTAGAATATGAAAAAGAAATAAGGACTCCTATACCACCTACCTATACACAAGTCGTATGTCTAAGGATGTAGCATTTCCTTGAGTAGAAAATAAACAGGCTCCATTGGTTCATTAAATTATGGTACAAAAATACAATCTTGGGCATGAAAGTGAAGAGCTCTAGTGTCCTATTAAGTGGAGAGAGGCAGGCTGTAAAATTGTATGCATGTAATTTTGCTCGTGTGTACAAACATGATACACACATCTCCATGTATAAATCTGCAGAAAATCAAGAATATGGCAGCAAACTGGTGAGTTATGTACATCAGGGGAGAGTGGTATGTTGTATATGGAAAAGGTATATGGAGAGTAAATTTAAAATATTGGGATAGAAAGTGGCAAAAATCATAGTAGCAAGTAGTTGCCTCTGAACAACTGTTTCCTTTGGTCTATATCCAACATCTGTGGCTGCCCTTGGCAGGAAGCTGCATACCTGATATTCGGTGCCATCAGACTCTCTCCCCTCTGCATCCACTTGGGGGGACTCCAAGCTCTCTTGCTGACTGTCCTGGGCCAGGCGGGAGTATGGGGTACTGCTGCTCTGGGGAGCCACATCATCATCCGTGAGGTCGATGGTGAGGTAGGGGCTGGCAGGGGATGGCCACGGTGAGCCTGCAGATGCTACTGCCCGCCGCCGCAGGGACTGTGGACAGAAGGACAGTTCGGGCCACTGCCAAGCAGGTAGGTGACCTCAGACCAATGCTTCCCAGGTAAACAGAAAGTGAAGACAAAGTTAAGGTGAAGAGACCACTGAGACAAGTTTTCCAGGAACAACTATGCCTTAAGTGGTAGAAGAAAGTCACAGTAAAAACTTCAGAGCCAGAAGACGAAATTGTAACAATAGGTAATGCTCCAAAAGCAAGCTCAGAGAGGGTCACTAGTGTTTTTAAGCACCTACTCTGCACCCAACATTGCAAGAGGGGTGATGTGTTGCTGAAACTGCTGGGGTATCCTAAGACAAAAAAGAAGATACTAGGGAGGCAAAAGACTTGTTCTTAAAGCCAGTGGCTGCAAGCTTGTTTCTATGGAGGGGGGCAGGTACTTGGTCAGCAGGGAGTTCTGCAAGTGTTTCCCACAACAGTTCCATCCAGGATCAGGCCAGGAAAGAAATCATCAGGCTTAGGGAAGCTTATCTAGCATCCAACACCCAGGAGAGAAAGGAAAAGCAAGATCCTGAAAACAAGATGAGCGTGAAAAAAGGACACAGGTTGTGCACTGGCCACAGAGAACGGTGCTCCGTGAGGGAGGTTGATCTTGCCAACACCAAGTAGAGACTGGGGGCAGGGGTCCGGGGAGTGGGACGTCTGGGGAACCAACCCTGGTAGCCGGAAACTCCACGGGGGACTCATCCACGGGATTGCGGCCCTGCCGGCCTCGAGTGGAGCGTGGGAAGGGCCTGTGCCTCTCCCGGCTGAAGGCACTGTTGCTATTTCGGGTTCGGACCTGGAAGCAAGAGAGGGTAAGCACGAGGCCTGAGGTGACTGGAGGTAAGGGGTTTGAGGCAGGGGAACAGGAGGATTGGCCCTGAGAGGCAGCCAAGGAGACCAGGAGGCCTCAGGTCAACAGGAAATGAGTGAGGTCACTAAGTCAGTTGGGAATCTGGCCTGGAAACACCCCACCCACCCAGAAATTTCTGGGTGTTGGTGGGCAGCAGGGCTGCCTGACAATGTACAGTGGGTCCCACCCTCCCTGTCACAGGAATTGGCATGGAGTCTGAGGTCTGGCCAGCAAAATGGACACCTGAAAATTGGACTGAATAAAATCCATGTTTACTATAAACCATTTTTTCCAAAAAGAAGCATTAAGACCCATTATTAGAATCTTCAGGAAAGCACTGGATCAAGTGGGATGAGAAGCCCTCAGGCTTTATGATCTTTCTCCAAAAGTTGTCAACTTGGGAAGCCACAGAACTGGAACCAAACGCTGTGTCCAACAGGAGTTTAACCTTGGGTAAGTTACTGGAATCTTCTCTCAACTGTAACAAGGGGATAATATATATCCCACAGGATTGCTGAGGTGAGATCATAAGCCATGCCTGGTGTCTAATGGCCTGGGTGACCAAGAACAATCATTGCCTTCCCAAATCCAGCCCACAAACTTTCCAATGCCACAGCATCTACCCAGAGGTAAGTCCATGGTTTACCGGTGGCTGAGCCATCCATCTTGCAAACTCTACTCTGACACTTCCAAAATGGTCCTAAGAAAGAGTAAAAACTGCTACATGAAAGAAACCCTTCCAGCAATAACAATCCATGAGACTTGCTGTCATTTTCCAATTTTAGAATATTTGTTCCTTTACCACCCCGAGGTAGATGCAAAACATGATACATGTTTTCACAGACCCATGCATGGTTCAAATGCCTTGACTCAAGCAGGGGGGACTTACAGCTGGGCTTTCAGAGCGAGTCCTGGTTTCACGGAAGAGTTTTGGCATCACTGGGGTGTCAGAGCCATCTCCGTCTTCCCCTTCATCTCCCTCGCCTGTCAGATCCTTATAAATGAAACATTAGGAACTTTGAAATGCAATTAAGAAACCACATAACCAAAAGTTTAAAATGAAGGGTTAATCATGTTGAAACCAATCATAATAAGGATCTAAGTGACCTGAAAATATTTTCAACTAGCTTACTTTGTTTCAAAAAGATTTTATGCCAACTCCCTATGGGATCATGAATTCAAGATGGGACTGAAAGATAAAACTCCAGTGGAATCAGAAAACCAAAGAAATACAGCAAGGGCAAAAAATACATCATGAAGGGCTATGGCTTGACGTCTCTTAGACCAGCTTGGTTATGTTTGGTGGGGAGACCTGGACGATTCTCAGAGTTGCT